>NC_135265.1:68504782-69799782 GCF_051311805.1 Agelaius phoeniceus
GGAAAACAAGGTGAAATTCCAGGTATGTGGCGGTGAGCCCTCAACTATTTTCAGAGACTATTGCATGTAAAATGTCATGATTAACTTCATTTGCACCATTTTTTCAAATACTGGATAAAGGCATGCAAGTCAGGAATACAGAGGTCCTGTCTCCAAGCCATGAGCTGTGATTCATATCAGTATAAACCTCATCCCTTCTGGACTTGCAAGTAAAACACATGCAGGTCTGGTGAACTGGGAGTTTAAGATGCCACAACTGCAAAACCGAAAGGTAGCACACGTATATTCAGAAGGTGAAACTGCAGCTTTAGCTTGTGTATGATGTGGTGGTTTCTGCGGGCTCAATTTTTGCCACTTGTGCTCTCTACTGAGCTCTGTGCAGTACTTCCCAAGTGGACTTGCTGACTGACAGAGGAGCAATATCATAGTTTACCCCACAATATTAGCAACAGACATGAGAGAAAGCACATTCTCATTGTTCTAAGGTTCTTATTTTAACCAAAAAAAAAAAAAAGAGAGAGAGGAAAGCCATTAAAAATAAACTGATAGCAAAGTGTCATTAACCTTTTCATCTCTGTCCCCTTGTACCTGCCAACTTGCAGTGGCAGAACTGCTGGTAAGTTCAGCAGCTTTACAGCCAGCTTGCATCTTCATATCATTTGCTGTCAGGCATCCAATTAATCAAAAACCTGAGCAGTTTATCCATCTCAGGCTCAGCCCTTGAAACATTCTATTCACATTGGAAGACTGCTGTGATTTAAGCCTTCATGGCACACACATACAAACTCACAGAGACTGGGCCTGGTTTGCACAGCCATTTATTTACACAAATGGCTGCAGCTGAAACTGGTGAAAATTCCGGTATGGCTAATCCTATTTGGAGGTTAGAAATGCATGTCTCATTGACCTCTGGCTAACATTTCTAGAAGAGTCTTGGAGGCATTTTGGACTATCTCAACATGAAGATTCCCATCCTTGATGTATTTTTTAACCTTGGAGGTGCTTAGAGCCCTTTGATGTGGGAAGTTTAGCAAGCAGATATATGGAATAGATGGAATAGAAGAACAAGTGTTTCTCACAGCATTTGAAATCTGCTCTGAAAAGGTGGACATGTAAAACTCACATTGGAAAAAAATCATGATTTTAGTCTTTGGAGAAAATATGCAGGTAGTTTTTTATAGCACTTACCCCTATTCATTTTGTAAGATGGAATGAAGCATGAACCAGTATATACTGTGTTACATTAATACTGAAAATTAAAAAAAAAAAAACCCAACAGAAAACCCAGTGATGAAAAAAAGTTATGTAATAACTTTAAAACCCCATTAACTACTAGGGTTTATAAAATAATTAAAAGTGATATGTCTTTTAACAGTTAAGGAATTAATGATAATTCTGGGTTATTAGTGGGCAAGAGAAATTAAGGAACTCTTTCAGCCTTCTGTCATTTGAACTTTTATAATGCATCAGAGAGGTACAACACCACTGTGGTCTAGTACTGAATGTGAAGTTTTGAGCAAATGGTTCCTTTTTTCTATTACTTATTTTAGTGAAAGAGAAGGTAGAGGTAATTTCTGTCTAATAAACCCCACTTTTATGAATGTCTCTCCCAAAATGGTACTACATGACTTATATGATACAGCTATCCTCTTCGTTCTGCACGTTTCACCATTTGCATTACTGTGGTTTATCCCATCTCCTCTGACCACTCTATGACAAGATAAGTAAAAGTTTGGGGTTTTTTTTCCCTAGGACTATTCATATTTGCTATACTTTCTGGATATTGGGACATGAATACCCACATGACTGTAAACACACTCAGGGGCAAGAAGACTTTCTCTAGCTTCTGTGTAACCCTCACACACCTTTCTGATCCTTCACAATGAGGTTAAATACAATGAACAATAGTAGAAACAAAAACAATAGTTTTGTGAAGATGTTTAGAGTGTTGCCAGATTCATTGACACCACTGGGTGACACAGCAATATTGGTGACAAAAGCCACCTGCTGTGGTCCCAAGAAAAGGACAACTCCGCCCTTACCCACAATTTAAATATCAGAGATGCTGATTAAAGGTATTCAAGGAGAGAAGAAAAACAGGATGTATAACTTATATGAAGGCCACAACCTGAGGATGTCTTAAAGCACAGAAACTAAAGCTAACATTAGCGTTAAGAGAGAAGTTAAAGGTTAGTTGGAAAATACTTTTCCCCCATCTTATGAGACATTATCAACATTCTGTGGTTTAAATCTTGATCTTTAGAAGTTACTGTAATTTATTGCAAATTTACACGTCAATTTCAGCCAAAGCAGCTCGGAGTAAGGCATTTCTCTGGCTAACCAGACACATTTTATATGCTAAGAGGCAGGACTGAGCCCTGACTTTACAACACCTTACAACTGCTGGGTGAGGGCAGCTGCCAAGCTCCAGCTCCCTCACCCTGATGTGGCTGTCCAGCCACAGAGGATGTCAGAAGCATTTGAGGCCCCGTGTCCTGCCTGAGGTTGTGCTGCTCAGCATCCGGAGTCCTCTTGCTGCCATCCTTTTCCTGACGTCCTCACTGGTGCCAAGAGGGAGAACTCGGCTGACATATTAACACAGGGGAAAGCCTGCTTGGAGGATCAGAGAACACAGCCCTGAGGGCTTTGAGAAATAAATCTTTATAAAACCTAAGACCAAAAGAAATGTTTGAATTTCCTTTATGTTTCAACCAGTTATTTCTTTAAATGAACAAACATGCCATTGCTGATTCTTCTCATGGGTTGAGGGTTTTGTTTGCTTAGAGGGTTTTTTTCCTCCAAGACACAGGTTTCTTGGGTCAAAAACCCCTTAAAAACTTAATGCAGGACTGACAAATGTGACCACCATAGAGGCAGGGTAATTATACAAAATAAAACGGGGAAAGTTCAATTAAATATATATCCTATAAATTGCTTGGAAAATTTGATGAATTTGTGCACTGGAAAACCACACAGAAGAGCATAATCCATGAGCTGCAAACTCTCTCAGAGCATTTGTCTGAAGACACAGACTATCCTACAGCATTCCCATTTTCCACATGCAGGGAAATGTGATGCACCACCATGCTCAGCTACCCTGGCCTCTGGAAACTGGGAAACTGGGGAACAGGGGAGTGGTGGAACTTGCTCCTGCAACAACCCCACTCACTATATTCAAGGGAAGCTTTGGATGAGCTAGGCCAAAGCTTTAGTCCAAACTTATCTTAACATTAGACTTTACAGAGTGAAAGAAAAGCTGATGTATCCCAGCCTGCTTAAGCACTTTCCCTCACATCCCAACAGGCTGGCAGTGGCAGGGCTGGAGTTAAAACTAGTATTTCCCCCAAAATCCCCATGTAGTTCTCCAGGCACGAAGCCATCCACTCTGCTGGGTGTCTCTTCTCAGCAGACAGTGTGTTAGTGATAACAAACAGCAAAAGATCATGTGTAAGTGTGCGCTGCCTCTCTGCTCTGAGACATTTCAACAGCGCAAAGCAGTCCTTGTGCTGGCTCACCTAGTCAGCCAAGACTACCTCTTGGCTAAGGATTCATATGGAAATATGAAGATAGTGTTTCTGAAACTCACACCACTTCTTTCCCCCCATAGATCACAGCCTGTAGGACATATTGCAGGACTGCTTGGAGTTTCTGGCTGCAATAATTGCTGGTCCCATCTCTTTCTCTCTTTTCACTGTGGGAGTCTCCTGCAGATGGATGCAATGCAGAGCAGCCCTGCTGCTGGGACTGGACCAGCTTGATGAACTAGTCCCTTTCCCCAGCTCTAATTTTCAGGAGGTAAAAAGTAGCATAAACTATTCACCTAAACTATTGTAACAATAACCAGTGTTTCTAAACCCTTTCAGGGGAAGTTCACCAGCCTAAACCTATTTTTTCAGGATATACAGTCGTAACTATAGAGAATGGCTAAAAGGATAATCAGCTGACATATCTTTCAGCCTTATAACCAAAACAAACAACAGAGGCACAAGAGTGTTATTACAGTTTTAATAACAAAAATTATTTAAAGAGGAGTATTAAAAATAGCACATTTTAAATGAATGAAACTAAGATTCCCTCCTGCATATTGAATTATTTAGCAAATTTTGGAGCAGCACAGCCTACTGCTTCCTCAACAGACTGTTTGAAAACATAGCATGAAAAAACTAGTGGGTAGATGTTTGACATTTACATTCTCAAGTAATTCTGTGATCACTAATGTAGAGCCTCAGAAACAGCTTGTATAACCCATGTGCAAGTGTGTCAGTGTAGAGACGGAGCAGGTAAAAGAACAATAAGCAAAACCACCCACTGCAATACTTTTGTTTGTTTTAAAACTCTGCATTGTTGCCCAGAAACTTTTGTTGCCTGGCAATGCAAAAAAAAAAAAAACCAAAAACCACAGGTGTGCAAAAAGAAGTCAGTATTTAATGCCCAGCTTGTGATTTGGTACTAACATGTTTCATTCTTACTGACCACCCAGCCTCTCACACCTAATTGATTGTTAGCTTAAATGTTATTATTTTCCCTCCTGAAGGCAAGTAGTAAGCCAGCTGTGTGTTTCCTTGTGTCTCATTTGCTAGGGAGAGTGGATTCTGAAGCCTCTGACAATCAAAATAAATGCATGTTTAAGCATTTATGCTTAAACAAAATAAATGCTTATGTTAACAGTCACATCATGCTCAGTTGTTCAAATGGAGGAGACAGTGGCAGCTAAAGGAAGGTGGCAATATCCAGTTGAAGCATCATTTATTATCTTTTGGTATCATAGATTAGAGGTGAGAAACTCTTACTATCCATTCTCCGAGGCTGCCACAGCAATTCTCTGCTCAGCACACTTTTCAGTACTGTCTTGGCTTAGCTTTAAGTATTCTCAGTCATGGGGGATTCAAGAGTTTCTGTTGGGAGCTTGGGCTGTACCCTTGCTGACTTTGCTGTTAGGATGTTTCTCTTGATTTTTCTAGCCTGCATTTTTATTTTCTTAACTTTGGGCCACAGCTAATTATAGCTTACAGAGTGCAAATAGAAAAGGGGATGGAGAAGAAGGAAACCCCCGTTCCAGGGAGAAGATGGTAGGCAGTGCTTTGAGATGCACCCAAAAAGCAGCAGAGAGGGCCAGCAAGCAGCAGAGAAGTGAAGAAATAGGAAGTGAGGCAGCAGTCATGAAGAAAGTAGGCAAGGAAGCAGTTACCCTGCAGGGAAGGAAAAAGCAAGACATCTTTGAAGGGCAGAGATTAATACAACTTGGGGGAGGCTGCAATGACAGGATTTGGGGAAGAGAGGAACCAAATTACCAGGGAAAAATAGCCAATGGATGCAGTAGGCAAAGAATCAAGGAGGAGGCAGAAGAAAATGGTGGGGCTCAGGTAAATGAGTGTGAAAAGAGTCATTATGCTTTTGTACCTATTAAATTGTGCTCTGTGCCTCCTTAAATCAGAAGCAAAATTGCACTGGGTCAAGTCTATGCCATAAAGTTCTGCAGGCAGATGTGCAAAGGAATATGGTTTGCAACTGAGCTTAGAACCCAGCTGTGCTACCAAAAGCAGTGAATGTGCAGAGTTAGGTAGTCAGAACCATACTTTCACCAGCACAACTTGTGTCATTCAGACAATGATAAGATAAGCCATGCTGGCAAAAGCAGAGTCTTGCTGTTGTAAATGGTACTGGGGGTAGTTATACCTCTGCTGCAGTGCACAAGGCTGTAACTACACCAGGAGAGCTCTGTGCTTGTCAAAACAGCCATGCTCTGTTAACAGATTGTCCATAATGGATGCATGATTAAGAGAGGTAAAAGGAATTCTTCTACTGACGTGACTTCCACAACCACAGCATAAACTGTCAGCACAAGGTTTTTCCTGGCAGAGGAAGATAGCTGTTTAGACCAGAGGGGTGTAAGATACAGACATATTTTAGATAACTTCTGAAGCTTTCATACAGGAAAGTATTTGCTTCTACTAAAAGAAAACTCAGTAATTGCCAAGTGTATGAATTTAGGGCAATGTGGATAAGAACATTTAAATCCTTTTACCTTTATTTATCATTCAACATTCACTTGTTTGTAAATATAGGTTTCTTGACAAGAAAGTATTCTCAATATATTTTTCTGCATTCCTGCCTTCAGCTTGAATAACAGATAATATGCTCCATAATCTTCTTTCCCTCTGTGCAATGCAAAGAAGGTGAAACTTCTCTTAATGAGCATGCAGAGAGGAAAGGTTTGGTAGATAGATAAACTTTTTGTTTTGGTTTGGGTTTTGTTTTTGTTTTCAATTGCTTTGCTCTAACTGAACTGAAACTTGAAAATGAAAAAAACCCCTAAACCCCTATTATCAGAATGAGTGCAAGAGAGCTGTTACCTGAAATGATTCACTGTATGGAAATCTCAACTCTTGAAATAAATGATTTCTAAGAACAGGGCATAGACATCAGCCTCTTCCTCAAAAGAACTCCAAGTAACTAGAAAGGGCAGAGGACATTTAAACTCCCACTTTTCAGCTTGCAATCAATTTTTACAGCAAAGGATTAAAACTCTTGGGATTAATGTCTATGAAAATATCCTGAAATCCTAACACTCATGCAAAATTTTTCCTGCAGCCTCTTGTGAACTGGTAATAGACTGCTGTGGCTCTCTAAACTCAGCAGAGAAATAATCTTCTGAGCTATAAATTTGGATGAAATGGCAACTGCAAATAAGATTTTCTCTAATCATTTCCTGAACAATCTTATGTACTCATTTCATATATACCTTCTGAGCTTGTTTCATTAGGCTGTTTTCCTCCATGTCCTTTCCCTTTCAGAAGTGGTTGAAGGTAATTCTTAGAGTGCAAATGAGCAGCCTGAATAATTCAGCAAAATTATTTAAAAATTATTAAATGCAAAAAAACCAATTAAAAAAAACCACAAAAAAACCCCTGAAGAAGAGTCCCAGGGGTAGAGCCTAATGTCACTAGAATAAGAGTTATACAGCAGATAATCCAAGAGGAGGCTGAGGAGAACACTGCTAAGGTGACCAGTGGCACAGTGGATGGGAGCACTGCATTCTTACCTCTTGTGATTTGGATGAAAAGCCTGATTTAAAAACACATTAAAATGAATGTGATTAATTCATCTTAGAGTCTTCAGACCTTCTGGTGAAGGACACTAATTCCCTCCACAGCTGCTTATCCCCCTACACACACATACACATGTGCTAAATAAGGGTAAAAAGCTGCATGGGTGTTCTGACTGAAAAGTAAGATTGCTTTTGTTTCCTGTTTAGTTTTATCTGGTATTTAGAGAGTTTTGCTATGGTTTTATGCAATAAAGAACTGTGTAGTCGATATTCTCCTATGTGACTTGAGATTCAGAGCTGTGGTTTCTGCTGTAAATGGGAGTGATTCACCTCAGAAGAGCTGGTCTGTTGTTCTCCAGGCACAGACTTAATCAGTAAACTCCAGCCTGATGTTTTTCCATTGCTGCCTGGTCCACCAGCCAATGGACAGAATTCACCACAGTCCATACAGTTTTTTTGGGATAATCTCAAAGACAGATCCACTGATGATGTTCCTGGTCTAGACTCCAGTTTACTGACACTGCAAAAGAGAGGGAATATTCCCTGCACTAGCTTGAGTGTGGTGATTCAGTAGAGCTGGTATGGTAGAGCTGGTACATTCGTTCTGTGCTATGATGAACACCACATTCATTACCCAACCACACTGGAAAAGAATGAACAGGCTCAGATTTCCTATCTGGAAACTGAGAGCTGTTGCAAAACTTGGTACATGGATAAAATAGAAACAATGTGTATGTTGCATGTAAATAGGAACAACAGCAAAATCTTGTGGTAGTAAATTGAGGTTAAATTGGCATAAAAGTGGTGAGTTTTGGAGAGCTAGGACAGCAATGGAATGAAGAGAAAGTAAGATGGGAGTGGTGTATCATAGTTCAGTATACAAAAGTTTGGTAGCATGGAAATTAATACAGACAGTTCCTGGCATGATTTTGGGCTAGTGCTGACTGCAAGAGGGCTGCTGTACAGCTGGGATACTCGTGTGAAAATGTTAGCAGCATATGTAATAAAAACCACTAAACTGGAATTATACAGAAATAAGTTATTATTGAAACACAGCTGTACTTTGAACAAAGCATTGAAGAATTTATAGACTATGATTTGCCAAAGGGAAACAGCATAAACTTATCTCAGCCAGAGAGCCACAACCAGTTCCTGTGGCTGCTCCCCACCACTGAGCACAAACTCCACTTCCCTCCAGCAATGAAATGGGGACCAAAAGCTTTAATTGCATGGTGTTCTCCATATCAATTCCTATAAATTGATGTCTTCTCTTCATATGAACTAAAAACACGTGTCAAGTGTCTTGCAACTTTTTCACCCTCTTTATCATTGCTATCACTCTTATCACATGAAAGTTGATCACAAGTGAATTGTAATTATTCAGCTAGCAGCTAAGTGGTGAGAACATCAAAGCACAAGTATGTTTATAGGGTTAATGCATGATTATTTTAGCATCCCAAAGGCTTTGGAATGCCATACCATCCAATTATCCCAGGGCTATGTGAGAAGAGGGAATTTCATGTAATTAGGAGGGCCTAAACGAAGCTTTCAGGACCAGTAGAATACATGATGTCACATTTCCCAATGCCAGCTGTTTCTCCCCAAATTTTACAGAACATAATACTACAATTTTTAGAATTTAAAAAGTGAAACAAACGTGTAAAATCAGACTGTAGGATTAGTAATTACATCATAGTTTTTTAATAGAAAAATCAATATATTTGCCAAACATTATAAATATGCATATCAGATCTGCCACTTCTGAATGAGCATGAGATCCATTAAGTCATATGCTCTGTTTCTGCTAGGAACCAATACTTCACCCATATTCAATAATTTTTTTTTTTAAAGATTTTTTTTTCTTCTAATTAGGATGCCCCTAGTCAAATATTTGATGCTGTATTTTCTAGGCACCAACATAGCCTGATTTTCAGAGGTGTTGAGCACATTCATTGCTTCTGTGGCTGCTGAGCAACTCTGAAACTTAAGCATGTGAGTACAAATTAGATGCCAAACTACAGTCATCCCATTTAAAAAATTAATAGCATGATGAATATAACTAGTTGTGTGATCTCTGATGAAAATAGGATAGAAATGAATGGAAATATTTTCCTGCATCTTGGGATTCGTTTAAAAGTGAAACTTGATGAGAAATATTCATTTAGAAGCCTCTATAGTTTGTAAAATATGCTGCAGCATGTTGAAGCACTTGGAAAACTATTACTAAGGAGACAAGTTAGATTCTTTCCAATGAATTCTAAATAGTTGGGAAAAGTGGTGGAGACCACTGTGATTAAGGGGAGATAGGAAGACTGCTGTGAACACAAAAGAAATGACTTTCAGGAATAAAAATAATATAATGAAGAAATACATTGAACTTTAAAGAAGAGTGACGTAAGTAAAGAGGTGTTTATATAGATAATTTGAAAAAATTATATTAAATAGAAATATAAATGATGACTTATTACAGTGCTTTCCATTCTTTGGGGCCTACTTTTCATTTCAGCATTTTATTTATCATTTGGCATTACCATTAACTCTCCAAAGCAAAATTCTTGATCCCATCACACAGACACACTGGTCCATTGTAGGAATATACAGAATTATAATATCACCTGCACTCTGCTTTCTGGGACCTTCTTTGGAAAACGTGTGTCTGACCCCATCAGGACCTAGAGGTAAAATGGTGTAAGGATGAAGAGGCTCAGCTTTGGATTACTAAAATGTAAAACACATACAACTGTTGTGCACCTTGCACTGCTGCTTTGGTGGAAAATTATATTTTAGGGGATGAGTTGGAGAAGAGTGAAGATGCAATGTAATTACTTTCCTCCCCTATACAGAACTCTAAATCTGCATCTGCGTTTCAGTTGCTTTTAAAAACAAAACTGAAAATATCCATTAATAAATTCAGATATCAGATTAAGGAGCAGTGCCTCTGGTATCAAAGTTGTTTACATGATTCAGTGCAATGAATTACTATTTTTTTTTAATTGGGAGGATTTTAATTCCAAGTTACTTTGTGCTTCTCATAAAAAAAAAACCTTCAGTGTCTTGCTGGGCATATTCAACAGCAAGAAAATAAGGCAGTGTAACTAACAGGTCTAAGTGCTTATAAAACTGTTCCTGAATTATCCAACATTTGCCACATCCTACAAGACTAATTTCTGATGCCTGCTCCAAGAAAAGATAAAGTTACAGAAATAACTGTAAGGAATTCTAAAACTGTAATTCACCTACTATCAGTTTTCTGTACAATATTAAGAGATATAGAGTAGCACTTAGTAATAAAATAGGAACACTTAAATTACTAGAAACCATCCTGATTTCAGAGAACAAAGGAAGAGATGCTCTTTGTACAACATTTATTACCTCCTTGTAAGTACAGACTGTCTTGAGGTTAATAACTGTTTAAGAGAGAAATACCTTTTTTTTCCGTATTGCAAATATTTCTGCCAGGATCTTGAAAGATCTGAAGCAGACCACACTAATGATATCACGCTGCACAGGTATTTTCTTATCTAAGATGCTATTCTACCATAGCCAAGCTTAAGAGTAGAAGATGCTAACCTTGAATAAACTCTTGCTGCCTTGTGTGTAGCAATAAGGTGTTGGAGAACTCTCCATGGAGCAATACTCATATGTAATACTTCTGCAACAGCTCTGGCTGTCTAATTTAATCCCATATTCTTCATCAAGAATCTTAACTCACTTTATAATAAAACAGACAATTCTGGGAGCACGATTGCACAGCTGAAGTAATGGCAGTGAGAGGGCAGCTAGATGTAGAAAGGCCAAGAACAGGAGCCCCCTCTCCTAACTCTGGGCCTGCTTGTATCAAAATGTGCATTTCAGTGCATGAAATAGAGTAGGCTCCACTTAATCAGGGAGGAGACGTGTGAGCTGTATAACCACGTTTAAAGAAAAATGTTTAGAAATTGTAGAAATCACATCATTGACTTGTACACTCCTACTTTTACAGCTTCTGAATGCAAACCAGCCTGTGGCTGGACCTCTGCTCTACACACATTGGTAGAAGAAAAAGAATCTGTTGGTCCTTGATAGCTCAGGAACAGACACAAAAATAAATATAGGGAATGATGGATTGATGCTTCTGGGAAGGCAAGCTGTGGGTTGAATAATACAGGGGGAAAAACCAGGGAAGACAGAGTAGGAGGCAAAAGGAAGAAAGGTTTAGGGGAAGGATTTTGCCTTATCCAGTGCTTTTTTTGTGTGGTTCACTTCTGACCTTAACTTTTAGGGTGAAAAGACCTTGTGACACAGCAGAGCTGGTGTGCGTTTGTCACATGGAGAAATAATTTGAGGAGAGTGTACAGGTGTTTCCTGTGTTGCAGAAATCATCTCTACAGAGACTCTTGTTTGCCATCACCCAAGACTTCAAAGAAAATATCAAGATGGATGTCTAAAAGGTCCTGCCAATAGCAAGATCCACCATCTATTTCCTAGTTACTAAAACAGACACAGACACAGCTCCCAGGAATGCCTATGAGGAACCTCCATCAACAGCAGCTCTTCAAAACAGCCCTAGATGTAAAGGAGACTCTTCCTTTATCATTCCCTGCTGGGTAGCATCTCTTGTGAACATTTCTAGAGTTGGGCCCTACATTTTTGTAATACATTTCTCTCAATCTCCTGATTTTTCTTAAATTGTTCTGCTGCTGACCAGCTGTACTAGAAAGCTCTTACCCTCTAGGTGAATTTCATGTTTAGTCTTAGCTGGTCTGCTTCAAACCCAGTCCCTCTCACTCTAGCAGGAGGCTACTATTTGTTTGCATCAGCTTTCGTGTCAGGAAACATCTCCTGCAAAAAGACATCTACAATTTCCTCTAAATCTTTTTTTTTTTTTTTTTTTTTTTTTTTTTTTTTTTTTTTTTGTGGCACTCAGCTCCGATTTTTCAGAGCAAGCTATATACTTTTCAGAGGTGCTGAATCCTAACCTGAAACACTTTGCTGCACACCCAAAAATGGGGTGCTGAGAAGTACTGAGAAATCTGAGGATGGAAAAGGGGGAGTCAGGAAGTTGGTGTGCTTTGCAAATTCCATATCCATGTCTTCCCTCCTCAGAGCTTCAGTGCAGAACAGGCACTGCCAGGTGCCTGCAGAGGAGCTGATCTGTCAGGCAGGCGCTCTCACTGTGCCCTGGGCTTGGGTGGGAGGACCCGTGCTCAGACCTGTGACCTGAAGCACAGCCCTTCTTCGGGAGAGAAAAGAGTACAGCCTTGGGCAATGAAACCTAATTTCACTTCAAGGAGTGCTAGTTAATAGGAACTCGGAGAAAGCAGCATTATACACAGTGACTGTTTCCAGTGAAGTACGAAATGTCTGCATCTCTCATGGTCCAGTCACTGCAGAGCCTCTCCCGTGGGTGTTGGCTGACTTACAGTGAATTAAGATAAGGGGAGCTGGGTGGGTAATTAAGGCTTTTACATGCATGTTTTGAAACAGGATCCAGTAAATTCACTGCTAAAATTTTGAAAAAAAGCAGAGTAGGTTAAGCATTTTAAGTCCATCGTGTTCTTTCTTGCAAGATGCAAATCTTCTTAGTTCTTGCTGTAGCATCTCACTGGAAAAGGGGCTATAAATTGTAAAATATTTTACTTTTGTTGTTTGGGACAGTACAAAAACCAGGGAAAATATGTTTAATGAACATTCTTCTTGTTCAAAGCATTTCGGTGGCTCAGCTCTGATATTGTTTCAAAACTGTTTTCTCAAGGCCCTCCAGCACATGGTGTTACAAAAAAAAAGTTGTCAGACTGGTTTTAACACATCTTTTCAATACTGATAAGCAAAAGTTCACTGAAATAATTCCCAATAAGATACATGTGGGGATACACCTTTCTTAAGGCTCTCTTTTTGGATTCAAACTTTAGGGAGACCTGTTGCATTCCAGACTTAAGCAGCCTCTTTCAAAGTTACTAGAAAAGCACAGGGATGTGTCAGATTCTGTGCTGAGGAGCGCCTGTGTCACATCCTGTTACCCGTGTCTGCTTTTAAACCTGTTTCGTAAGTGCAGCCAGTGACTGACAGTCTTCAGCTGCAAACATCTTTGAAACTACATGAGCTGAGTTCCAAAAGAAAACACTGCTGTATTTTGGTTGCTAGAGGTAAAACACTCGATAAGTAGTTAGTTTTTCTTAATTAAGTAAACGATTTAATCTTGAAGCTACTTTGCTTAACAATGCCATCATTAAAATGGTAATGGGCTTTGAGGTCCTTATTCAGCTTGGTATGGCATCCTACCTTTGCTGCCATTGTTTCATCCTGTTCACACAAAAGTTTCTGCAATTCAGTCTGGTAACAGCAAGATGCTAACCAAGGAACTAAAGCTCAGAAATAGAATGTGGCCAAATCTTTGAGTCTATCTTAATAAGGTCCTGTCTATCCTCCCCTTGAAGCCACATAGTCACTTCAGTAGGATGCAAAATGGTTCCTCTGCTAGGTAGAAGCAAAATGAGTTAATATATTTTTTAATATTATTATTATCTATTTTGGAAATTATACTTTTAAAAGCCAGGACATGCTAAAATTACTCAGAAAATAAGTATTTTACTAAAGTATGCAGACTAGCTTGCTATAACATGATTTGGTAAAAATTAATATTTTTTTTTCCTGTGTAATAGCCATGGGACTCAGCTGAACACAGTTAGAAAAAGCCCATTTAAATAGTGGGGTTTCCCCCCCTCCTGATTTTCCAGTGTACAAAGCAAGTTAAAGCAAAAACAAAGGAAAAATACTTTGGCAGATGGACATAGCTATCAAACCTGGAACTTTCCCATGCTTCTTTTTCCACACTTGTGCATTAACCAGCAGCCTCTCACTGCAGACCAGGCCTATGCCCAAATCTTGGAAATAGAGGTCTTGTCTGAGATGCTGTTTAAAGCAGCCACAGGTTAAGGTCAAATTCTCTGTTATACCTAAGCTGTGCTTCATGCTTTGCCACATTATCTGGTCCTTCTGGGGACCTCTAAGACATCCCTGCAGATTTAGAGTGGTGTCAAGGTCCCTGTCATTTACCCTTGAATAAAAAGGCCTTTGCCACAGCCAAGAAAAACTAGAAAGCAGCAACTTTCTGGCCCCACCTCCTTCCTCACATCATCCCTACAGAAAGGGGCGGGGGTAATAGATAGGAAACACCATGCTCCTGCACAGAGCACAGGAGGATTTTGCATTTCCATAAGCCTTAGTGTGCCCTTTGCTTGGCCACAGGGGCATAAACAGGGCCCCAGACTAACAACAAAACCAGATCCTCCCTGCCAGTAAGGAAAGGAATGGTTGGTAGCACGAGCACTTATTTTATAATGTTTAATTTTCCCAGCTCACTGGGTTGCCTCAACACACAGGGAAAATTTGCTGGCAACAGGTGGGACCATCAAAAATTTCTGTGTGAGTCCACAAAGAGAAAGTTTCTAACCTGGCATTTTCACTGACAATGACAGAGACTTGTGGGATCCCCCTGCCCCAATCTGCAAGGCAGCTCAAGGGCAGAGGCCCTAGCAATCAGGTGCAAGAAAGACTGTCCAGTCACTGACTGCTCAGCATTGCCAGGAAAGTTGACAAAACCAAGTAATGTTCCACCAAAAAAATAAGTATGACATACCTAAGCCATTATGGATTTTAAAACTGTGGATGAAGACTGTCTAAATATTTTCCTTTATGGAGTCAATAGGCTACATTCATCTGTAAGGTATCACCCAGGCCCTCCACTGAGTTCTGTTAAAGAAAAGCTTTGTGGCCCATAATATTTAAACCATTATTAGTTTCTACTTTTTTTTCTTTTTTTTTTTTTTTAATAAAACAGGAGTGATGGTACAATATATTAGTTATATTTCACCACAATTTGTTTATATCCATGTTTCTTTTTTTATTAAACTCATCTTTTAGTAGAAAATGATAGGGGAAATCAACTGGGAAAATTATCTCATGGAAAAAGTAGAAAGAGTAACATTCATTATGCATCCTTGAATGTCCTTGAATTAAAGGGCATGTCTGCTTTTAAACACTGAGTAGCTTTCAGAGGTGGAATAAGCTAAAGGGATGTTTATCCACAGCAATACTGCCTTGACAAATATTCAAGGGAGTAAAAGGAATAGCTGCACAGTTTGCTCCAGTGACTTTTGTTCCCTTAATGAAATGCACACAAATACCCTCATCCATAGACTGGATGCACCCCTATCTGCTGTGTGGCCTGCACTGACAGTCCGTGTGTCCCTTCGCTCCTGCTGCATCTGTAAGCTTGACAGGTCAGTTCTCTGTGGGTCCTCAGGCTGGAGCAGAATGAGTCATGATACAGCAACCCATTCTTTCTTTAGAATACCAGTGTTTTAGAAAAGACACAACTCTGGAAGAAAACTAAAGAAATTGATATATCACAGTATATGTGTTCTGTGATTCCTTTCAGTTCTTCATTCCAACTCTGAGAAATTATTTCCCACTCTTGTGAATGAAAGTGTTTCTTATTAGAGGAAGATAGAAATCAGATGATAACAACTGTAGGGAATAGGGAGAAATTAGGCATAATGGGCCCTCAAGTTATTTGCTTGTTATTTTAGTTTGCTTTCCACTTTGCAAGTAGTTTGTGGATTTCCTTTAGAAGCAGGGTTGATCGGTTCTCTTTTAATCTAAGTAACAAAATTGAAAATTGTTAGTCTAAAGTAAGAATATTTAAAAGAAGATGGATGAAAACTTAAGGTGTTGAGCCAGCCTTCACCTTCTTTCACACCCCTTTACTTTCAAAAATTCAGACCATCAAACAAAAATTTTTTGCATTGAAAAGGGCTGTCAGGGCTACTGAAGTTGTGGATGAGGTCTGTACCTGATGCTACATGACTAAGGCAGTTTACTTTTATCTCTGTTTTCTTAATAGTTTACAACAAATAGGTGATAAATTCTGAGAGTTTTATTGCATGAGAAAATGTAAAAGTCGTGTACTTAACTAATACAGTTCGTTGGGATATTTTTTAAACATTTCCTGAGCCGACTGCAAGAGCTGTCCAGCCTGTACAGTTCCAGCTTCCTCCTCCTCCTCCTCCATTTAGCAAGGCTCACCTATGCTATTTACTGCATCATTGCATCCAAGCCAAACTTGGTTACTGCGGCAACTAAGTTTTTCTTCTCGAAGGGTCACAGGGAAACATCCTTCAGGATCCCCTAGTAACCGTCAGCCGCCAGGGCTGGGGAACATCAACACTGAAATGCCTGCTTTCCATCGCTAAGGCAGCGCCGCCTGCGCCTGCAACAAGGGGGGCAGAGTCTAGTTACATTCCTGACCCACTTTCACATCCCTCCCTCCTCCTCCTCCTCCCTCTCCTCTTCCCTCCCCGAGCACAGCAGCAACCAGCAGGGCAGCAGAGCCTCCATTTAGCAAGCCTCGCACACCCGCAGCCCCCGAGCTGTCTCCTGGCAGGCAGCGGCAGCGCAGGTTTCCCTAGCAGCAGGCGGGGAGCGGGAGGGGGGACTGCGGACCTCCGGGAGAGGAGGGAATTCCCTCTCGCTAGCCTGTCTGTGCAGCGGTGCTGCTCCTGCCCTTTGCCCGGCCCTTTCCACCCGCATCCATGCCTGCACCCTCACCAGCTGTAGCGTGAGGCTGTGCCCCTTCCCTCTGCTTTCCCAGCCACTCCTGGACGGGTGTTGAGCTTTCTCTGCCAGCGCCCCTTCCACCATCCCCTGGCCCCCGGATCAGCCTGGATGCGCACACCTGACTGCCCTGCTCCCCTTCGCGCCCACCACCTCCTTTATGTAACCCTGCCATTCCTGTCCCTCTCTCGGGCTCCTGGCGCCCGTCCCTTTCCCCAGATAATTGCAACACCTCCCCCCGCCTCCCGGAGTGGCGGGCAGGCAGGTAGGTGAGTAAGAGTAGGGCGCTCCGTCAGCTCCCCTGGGACGGACACTCCCTTTTCCTGAGGGCAGCTGAGAGGGATTTCGCCCCACATCGCACCCGCCTCCCCCAGCCCGCTTATCCCCGGCCTTGTACTCTGGGCAGCCGAGGCCTCTCCAGGCCGTGGGAGGGCCCTGATGTTTGGGAAGGAGGTGTGGACAAGCCGGGGGCAGGTGCCACCCTGAGGGTGCCGGCGTTTGGAATGGGGCTGGGGCTCACGAGGTCCGGGATGGGGGCTGCCAGCCCGGCTCCGCCTTTCCTGGCTCCCTTCGGGGAACAGAGCCGTGCCCGAGGCAAGGAGAGAGGAGGGTGGCCCCGGTACGGCCGGATCCCTGAGCAGGTGCTGGGTGTGGGAGCTCCCTACACAGCGGGACCTGGAAGGGGCAGCTCCCCGAGGATGCAGATGTGCCGGGCCTGAGGGCACGGTGGCGGGAACAGTGCCGGGGATCAGGGGAGCCCAGCAGCTGGGACACGCACCAGCCCACCGCGGTGGCCATGAGACGTGCTAATAGAATCCTCTCTCCTCTCCTCTCCTCTCCTCTCCTCTCCTCTCCTCTCCTCTCCTCTCCTCTCCTCTCCTCTCCTCTCCTCTCCTCTCCTCTCCTCTCCTCTCCTCTCCTCTCCTCTCCTCTCCTCTCCTCTCCTCTCCTCTCCTCTCCTCTCCTCTCCTCTCCTCTCCTCTCCTCTCCTCTCCTCTCCCTTTTTTATTTTTTAGTTCTGTTATTGCAAAATACCAGCTATGACCAGCTCCTTGCTGTGAAGCCCAGCCTGCAGGAGTGCCCTGGTTTGTGCCAAGGAAGTGCTCCAGTCCTGCAGTTTTAGACACCTACCAGCCTGGGGACCTGGGCTCATGCTATGAGGCAGGCAGCCCTTGGTGAATTAAAAGGAAAAAAAAAAAAAAATCCCACCTCCTCTATGGTGAAAAGGAGCCTCAGTTTTTAAATTATGGCTTAGATTTCATGTGTTTCTTTCTCAACCCTTTTTTGGGGCTCTTTTTTTGGGTGGTGGAGATCGGAATAAAAAGAGCCATTTAATTTCTGAACGCTAGAAGCATCTGCTTAAAAATTAGTTCACTGTTCTTTGTCCTTGTATAACTTAAACCCACCTGTTTTCAAGTTTGGGCTTGATACATATTTCTGCTCCATTCCTGTAAGCACTTCAGCACATGTTACACATATGCTTACATCTGCAGAGTCCAGGGCTGGAATCTTCAATGTCACCCTAAATGTTTAGTGCTGTACCACATTTACAAACCTGGCTGACTAATAGATTAATAATGACTCAAAATAACATGACACATAAACAGTATATTATTTCCATCACAGCGGAAACAGTGGTTTTCCAGATAGTCTCTCTTTCTCTCTATGTAAATGTGCTTGTAGAAGAGGTCTAGGTACTCAGTATGAAGTACATTTGTGTTTTTACTTACTAAATTTGAACTAACTTCTCAACTAACATTTTACACACAAAAGGGCCACAAAACATATTTATTATTTAAATAAGCTTTAAAATAGTGTGCACTGTCCTGTGTGCTGTGAGTACTAAGCTGGTAGCAGTAGCTCAAGCATCTTTAAACTTTCCTCTGCACTAAGGAAGAGTTACACACTTGCAGGGAGGTTTGTAAGGGCACAAGATTGCACACAGATTATTTCACTGCTTGAAAATGTTTTTTAGTTTGAGTGATTACACTGGGCTTCCCTGCATCTGTTGTGACCACGAATGACAGTGACTGTGTGCTGTGAAGTGCTTTTGTCAGTGGCAGACATTTAACTGGAAATGAGAAAAGAAAAAATAGAAAAAAAAATTGGCAGGAACCAATGAGAAAATAATAAATGCAGAATGTCAACAGTGATAGATATAAAAACTACGAAACTAATTTTTAGTGCAGTATTTTTCACCACAATAAACAAATCTTGAGGCTGAAATAATATACCCTTCTGAATAGGCAGCAGTAGCTATGCTGCAAATGCATTTTTCACCTTTTCAGAGCTTTTCAAGAAATTAAAATGCAGTGACTATTTGCAAAACAGTTTGATAGGTTATTATTAAAATAGTAGCATCCTCATTCCTAATGTCAGAAGACATGATTGGAACAAACTGCTAGGCTGTTTAATGAATGATCGGCCATGAACAGCACATGTCTTTTTCAATAAAAGATTTTTATTCTTATTAGGCTTCCATAATTCTATCCAAATCACAAACTACAAGATATTTTCAAGAAGACATGTAGAGAAGAATGTTTTTTTCTGGATTTGTTGCATATAATATTGCTTTGTAGTATTTTATAGTGAAGATTTAATAATTAAAGAGCTTGCTTGGGGAGCTTTTGTGATAGTTCCTGGAGGTAGCAGAGAGGGCAGGCGAAATGAGGTGATGCAAGTTGGTACAGCCAGTAAGCCTAGCTGCACTTGCTCAAATTTAAAGGTGCTCTGCAAGGATGTATTTTCTGTGCTGCAAGGGTGAGTTTTGAGGTTAAATCTTTACTACATCTGCTGCAACACAAATGACACCCAAGTAGTCCTAATATCCTGGCCACACATTCTCTTGTGGTGAGTCCAGGTTAGATTGAATGGTTTGCTACAGAATAGACACTGAAATCCTGTTAGCAAAGGGGTAAAGGGGACACACACGTAGGAGGCTTTGGGAGGCATAAAAGAGCGTGCAGGGGAGGCTGTCCTGGGATGCTGGCATGGCACATGGGAGCACACAGCCCAAGACAGTTAGTTAAGGTGGCTTTTATTCAGGCATCTACTGCAGCCATAAAAAGAGGTGTGCGAGGGAATATCTTGGGAGAGCCTTTCCCAATCAGCAAGGCATGCCTCGAGGCACAGCGTCATTAAGGGTGGGGTGCAGAGGGGCCCTGCTGTAACGAGAGGCGTGTGGAGGATCCTGAGGACAGCACGGAGCAGGAGGAGCCAGGCTGCAATGGAAATGGCTCTCCTTGTCCCTCCCCACTTCCCTGCAGCTTCCAGCCATGCTGCCAGCCACGGGGCAAAGGCCTGAGGTTTGGGATAAGAGAGCCTGAACCATGTGGCAATGTTGGCGTGGAAGGGAGAGGGAGAACAAGGGATAAATATGCCCAAACAACCCCTTTTTCATACTCTTTTTTTCAAAACAGACCTTAGGACCAGTCTTTCCTGTGCTCAAGGATTTTTTATGTTTTTTTTTTTTTCTTTTTTAAACCCTGCCATAACTGCTGCTGATGTAGGCGAGTCCAGCAGCAGCCCCCACTTGACCTTGCCTGGTTTGCCTTGCAGTGAGGCTGAAGTTGCTTTTTTACCTTGGGACAGGCCAGAAACACTAGCTTGAGGTAAAAAAAAAAAAAGCATCGCCTTGCAAGGCAAAGCAAGGCCTCCCTCTGCCTCAGCCATCTCTCTCAGTAATTGGAATTTCAGCAAGTACCTGCCCCTAAGATGAATGCTATGCAGCATTCCCAGGCACGCCCCACCTCGAATGCCAGCCCTGTCTTCCTCCGGGCCCCAACACAGCATCAACAGCCTTCTCCCTCCCGGAGCAATGCATGAGGCTCTGATTCATGCTGCTCTCCCATCAGTAAGCAGGGAGATGTCTGCACCGTCTCCAGCACCTGGGTTTGAGTAGTTACCCAGGCAAAGTTCTTGCTTGCAAAGAAGGTCTTTTCCTCTCTCTCCTGGCCCCATTTCCCAAGATTTATATGACCAATTTCTAAACTCTTCTTAATTGTAGAGATAAGGTATTTAAAACATATGTGCTTCCCGTAACGCCGTGGAGTGCTGTCTGCCTCCTGCCCTGTCTTCGTTCACAGAAGGTGCTCATGCATATGGAAACAATCAGGCTACCCAAAAGACAACACACTTGATACTGCTAATTACACGGAGTAAACACCACTGGGACTATAACTGGTCTCTAGATCTGAGTCAGTGTTCTGCTGCTGAGCTAAAGAAGAAGTCTATTCTGTGCATTCATATTATAGCCAGTGAAGTCCCTGCTGCACATATTGCTGATTTCTCTACATGCTACATGGCACAGAGCCAAGGAATTGTAGTGCAAACAGGATTTTATAACCAGCATTATTTAAGGATGGGCAAACTGTGAAGCTCCAAAAGTTAATGATTGTAGTGCACTTTCAATTAATTTTTATTGTCAAGCTGTATTTCAGGGCACTAAAGAGCTCTTGTGATGACAAGCAGGAGTGTGTGGGAACAGGCGGGAATACAGTATGCATTGTTATTCTCTCTGATTTATAGATCAGAGAATAACCTATCTGGCTGACAAGTTACCTTTTTCCTCTCATGTTAGATGAAATTCATCTCTGTGTTGAGCCCCCTCCAGAAAATGCATTTTAGCAGTATAAATACAGCATCAGTCATCAAATTTACAAATGGTACACATAAGCCACTGCACAGAAGTAAATATCACCCTTTTTCACTAAGGATATCTGTGGTACTTTTGTTATTATCTTACAATAGCCCAATGCAGAAGTCACTGAATGGATTTAAAAGTACTAACTACATTTTAATGACTCCGAGAAGGAACTTCTGACAGGATGCTTTCTTTTGAAACACAAGTATACACTGAAGTCTACATGCCATAAGGTACAAAGTCTGGATAAAGGCAGGCTGTGCATGAGCAATTACAGTGACAAAGCCTAGCCTTGTATGATGAGCGCCAAATTCACCACTTCAGCTCCCTCCCTGTCCCTCTGAAGCCACAGGCCAGAGCCGTGTGTCAGCTAAAGAGCAGCATTGGGTAGCAGGTGAGTTTTGCCTGCTTTTCCCCTTGCAGAGGAAACAAGTTTGGTCCTCTACCCACACACTGACAGATTTAGAGGGTCGTGCTATGTTTGAAACTCTCACAGATTTGACTGAGAATGGGACAACAGACTTGAAAGAGATTACAGGAAAACTGACAGAAAGAACAATTCATAAGTCTAATTTATCTAGGAAATGCAAGGGGAAAAATACCCAGCAGAAGAGCAATCCAAACCAAAACAGACACTTTGGAAAGTATAGGTAGAGCTGGGTCACAGACAGGTGTCCAGCTTTAGCTCACAGCTGAGGGAGGTGGCTGCTCTGGCCGGCTCCTTCTCCACTGCCCCAGGTTACTGCTTCAGCAGCCGTGCTGATGCAGCTGTTTGTCTAGCTGTCCTTTAAGCCAGTCCTGTGAAATGATCCATTTCAAAGAAAAGACATGCATTTCAGGGAGAATGCACGGTGGGGGTTTTTTTAACCCAAAGGTCCTTAAAAAAAGTCTTTGGAGCTCAGCTACACAAACAGTTGACTTGATGGCATGGGACAGCAGGTGTAAGTCTCTCTGTGGGTTTGTGAGGAATGAGGGGGAGCTACACCAAAGGGCTCTGCTACAGTCCAAACAGTTGTGTGTCTGTAACCTGAAGTGTTCCTCTTCTTCTCAAGTCCACCAAGACCATGAAGTGACCCCAGGCTTGCCTGTGTGGTGCATGCACCCACTGGGTGGCCACTCTGTGGCTGGCTGCCATGCTCACCACAGGGTACTGTGGTGCTTCCTTTGCACCCACCACTTTTGGCAGACCTAGTCTGCACTGATCTTTGCCAGTTAAGCTACATCATACTGATTCCAAAATCTAAATAATGGCAGTGGTATGCCCACACCACTTTAAATGTTAGCCAGGACTTAATGCATTAGCACGAGGCTCATCTCCATGTGACAAGCCAGAGGATAAACTTCTGGACACTGTTACCCTGCACTTAGGCCACAGACATTCACATAGGCTGTGACAGAAGTTTCTGTCTCCAGCTCTCCCCTGGTGCCAGAGGTTCCTGCTGCTTCAGATCCAGGGAGTAAGCTGTGGGTTGACCACTTCCTGTCATTTGGTGGCAGCTTGTAATGTTGAAATACTAGGCCTCCTCTAACCTACCTCATTCAGCCTGAAAAATTGTGAAAAGCATTCAAGCACAGTTGAGCAGAGCAGGCCTGAAGGGATGGTAGTCACAGGCTGGGTTGATGCACTTCTCCAGCAGCACCTCAGCTTGGGAGGATGTACATCTGCAGCCCAGTCCCCTGTGCAGACATTGTTTAATTATCTTGAGAGTGTTTATTGCAGAGACAAATGTTGCTTGGTGCTAGCATGAAACCACACAGCTCCTCCTTTGGGTTGGCATTGTCCTCCAGCTAGTGTGGGCAGCTATTCAGATCCTCCATATGTCTGCTTAAAATGGGTGCACAAGACCTTGAGTGTGCTGAGTGGGAGGTAGCTCACCCATCTTTGAAACACAGGTAAGCTGCTTCAGTGCTGGTTGCCAAGCAAAACATCTTCTTCATGGGGAAGCTTTCTGCTGAAACCAAAGTGAAACTTACCCTTAGCTTTCTTATTGCTACCTCTGGAGTCACCACATCCTTCTTTTGCCATGAGCACCTCATCGTTTAGAAAGCGGCAACAAGTGACGCTGCTAAGCACTGAGAAGTGGGTCTCTCTGGGCTTGTGGGGGAAGGGATGAATTTTTGGAGGGGTTAAAATTTGCTCTTTGAAAGCAGTGAACACCGAAGGGTCCACCTGGGGAGAATGTTCCTGGCATGCTGCAACTTTGTGTTGCTTCCCTACGTTTCTTGTGGAGACAAGCCCCAAGGAATCCAAAGACTTGGCTTATTTTCCTGATCCTGCAACAGATTCCCTGCCTTGCCCAGCCAAAGGCAAGTCATTTAAGATCACATTTTCGAGCACGGGCTTTAATTTTAGCCCTGTAGCTTGAGATATCCAGAATCTGTCTTACATGTGTATTAATCACTTACAGCTCTAGCCAAAATGAACAGAAGCTGCCTGTACATAGAAGTGCACTGAAAATTAGATGTTACTTCAAAAAACAGGGCCAGGTCTGTCTTACTCAGCGTGCTCCTACGTTCACTGGAGGTAGTAAGTAACACCTGTCCAGCTGGGGAGACATCAAGATAAATTAATTTTTATAAAGCACGTGGAATGATTAATTACTTTTTAAACATTATTTGCAAATGTAACAGAGAAAAGTTCTTGGAGCATTGTTTCTCTTGTTTGGATATTTTTATTGGATTCAAATAAGAATAAGCATAACCTCCTTCATCAGCAGGCTTACTGACCATAAAGAATTTTGTTTTGCTTTCAGGGATTAGGGCATGAGATTTTGGTTTCTCTCACTTGTTTATGGCACGAATTTGCTACACATAAATCACTGCAGGTCAGAACATTGCTGTTCCCTTAGCATAAGGTAAGAGAGCACAGAATCACTCTTTAATGTTGTGCAATTGGACAGGATTTGGCTTGTCCTGATTTTGTGTTTGGAGAAGTCAGGCTGCCCTTTGTGCTTGATGTTTTACCTCTTTTCTCTTGAAGGTCCAGTGGAGAAATCTGACTAGGTGCTTTTGCATCACTCACTCACTGCCTGATCTTTGTTTTGCTGAAATTAAAGTGCAGCTTCCTAGTCTGTGGCTCACTGTGGGATTTCCCCGTGTTTCACCAGGCTGCAGTCGGATGTACTCTTCAAATACTGGAAAAAGTAGTTGTATTATCTTTACACCTGGTCCAAAGTGCATGTGGCTGTAAGGCAGACCAGTTCAGGGGAGAAATCTGGCTCAGAAAATGACAGTCTCTGTTTTTCAGTCAGTTTAGTTTTGTGTGGTTCAGTTGGATGGTAGAGCTGAGCAGCAAGGGCAGGTGCAGAGAGAGAGAGGGAGTCAAGCCCCAGTCCTTCAGGTGTCCTTGTGTGGTGGTGTTTGCAGAAACTGAGGCAGTTGTATTGCCCTCTGTGTCTTCATCTCTCTTGCCACTATCTCTTGGGGGGTGTGTGGGTGGGGTGGCAAGAAGTTAATGTTACTCAGTAGCCAGCAAGCAATGGGGATAAAGACCCATATTGTGCCTTTCTGATCCCAAGGCTATCCCCCTCCCCCCTTCCATTCTTTGGTTTACTCAGTAGAGCTACCCTGATTCACATAAGCTAACAATCTGTTTGAGAAGAAACAATTAGGCCCATAGAAGTTGTTGACATCTTATTTTCATTTTTTTCAATGGCATAATGGGTGCTCCAGTCCAGCTTGTCCTTTTGTGTTCTCCATCCCAGGCATTCCTCCCAGATGCAAAGTCCCTGTGAGGTTGGGGACAGAACAGTGGCTCTCCCAAACATTTTGGACCGAGAGCCTGCTAGTGACACTTAGCATTTCTCACAGCACACGATGTGGCTGCTGAGCAGGCTAGTAATTGAAAACACTGCTGAAACCAGGCAGGCTCCCCAGGCCAGCTGCGGGCCACTTCCCGTGCCTGCAGAGCACAGGGCCGGCATTTGCTGGGACCAGCTGTAGGGGCTGGGGAGGATGCACTGTGCTTGCAGGAGGCTACAGGAACAGCTCGGGTGTCTTTTCCAGGAAGCTGGGTGCACACTCCCCGCTTCTTCTTTCTCTGTGGTCTTTTGGAGTTCAGCTTAAATCAGATCTGGAAAACAGCATCCTGCTGCAGAAGAGCCAGTGGTCCTAGAAACAGACTCCTACTATAAAAAATCTTACGGGAGCCAGATGCCCCCGACCCTGACAGAGATTGATCAAGTGGCTGGTGGTATCACCTTTCACTTTGCTTTGGCAAGGGGGGAAGCACGGAATGATGGAAAGTTTTCAGGTGGTACTTTCAGAAAGTATTTAAGGGTTGTTGTTGTTGTTGTTGTGCTTTGTTTAAGTGCTGCAAACAGGAAATCAGGTCATTCTACTCCACACAGTGCAAGCACAGAGACAGAAAGGGAGGAGGACGGTGGGTAGCAAGGAGCAGTCACTGCTGAGGAGCAGCCCTTCCTGACTGCAGCACGCTTCAGATGCGTGCTTTGTCAGAGGCTGCAAAAGTTCATCGCCATGGAAAGGAAATCTATTAAACGTGCCTCCTGGAGGTATGGGAGGCTCTGCGACAAGCCTTCCGGGACAGCGGGAATCTTTGGCCAGAGAACCGCTTTGGAGAAAAGAGATGCTCGGGTGTGCCACCACCAGCCTTTGCAGACGCGTTGCGCCAGGCCTTCCCGCGGGGTGTTTCTGCAGCGGGGGCGGTGTCCCGCCGGCCGGTCGGTAAGTGCGGGATTGTCCCTGGGAGCGGGGCAGGGATCGGCAGCCGGGGCGGGCCGGGCGCTCCCGGCAGGTGCTGCCCGCGCCGCCCCCACGCGCCGCCAGAGGGCGCTGCGCCGTGCGCGCCGCCGCGCCGGCGGGGCCGCGCCCGGGCCGCCCCCGGGCCGCGGGCACCGAGCGGCGGCAGGGCCGGGGACAGCGGCGGGGACAGCGGCGGGGACAGCGGCGGGGACAGCGGCGGGGACAGCATCGCCCCGGCACCGCATCCCGCCCGGCCCTCGGCTGCACGCCCTGGGCCCTGGGCGTGCCCGCTGTCCCGTCCTGCGCCGAGCATCCCTTTTAAAGACATCGCTGGGCACAAAGGCGGTCCCTGAGAGCAGGATCCTAGGCTGAAACGAAACTTTCTTGGAATAAGTAAATAGCAAGGGTTTGTAGCCTGTTACTCCAGCAGGGCGTTTGTTCATCCTGCTGCAGTTTGCAGTGTGTAACCAGATACGGGTGGGTACTTGTTGTCTTCCTTCCTCTTTATATTTCCAGCAAAAACTTGGTGAAAAGAATAACAGCATCAGAGAAACACAGAGAGGAAGAAAAAAAAAAAAAAAAGGATGAGGCGGGCCGGCCCAGCAGCCAGCCTCAGGAGATGGTGAGACAGAAGAGCTATTCATTCTGAGAGCCAGTTGCTCTTCGCCCTGCTAGATTATAAATTGGACACCTTATTAAGAGCTGATCCTCCAGCAGCCCCACCCAGAGCTGTGCTCATGCGCTTAACCAGGGGAACGTAATCCCATTTCACTAGTGATGCCTGTTACTGGATAAGCACATGTGCAAGCGTGGCAGAGGATACAAGGAAAACAGAAGCAGCACTCTGGCTGCTTTCTGAATTGTCGGTTTAAGAAAAGAAGATAAGAGTTTTGAGAGAGAACAGGGAGGAGGATGGTTTGCACTAAAATTTGGACACTTCCATGACGATGCTAGCTGCCTTACCAAATGATTAAACTGACATAATTTTTGTTTTTATTATTTTGCTTTTCTTCTCAGTTGTAACACAAAAATGCTGTTTCTCTGGCACGACGTGCCAGCCCAAATGTTGCTGCTGGAATCAAGCACTGGAAGAGCCTGACGAGATATAACCCCACCAAGGCAGAGGCTTGGCATGGGCCTCTTTGGTGATTCCAAGTTTCAGTTGTGATGGTTTGTCTGGCCACTTCTTGTCAGATGAGCCCAAAGGTCTGAACAAATTTAGGCAGATTTCAAGTTGAATGGTGGTTGCAGTGAAAATTTCATGGAAATTTTTGTTTAAAATTTCAGCAAAGTTTTATCAACTTTGGCAAGACTTCCAAGTTTTTCAACCTTCACACACCTTTTAACCATTTGAAAAGTTGTCTACCTTGCATTTGAAATGCACAAAGTTACTGCCAGTTGTTGTCAGAAAAAAAAAAAAAAGCCTGATATGGGTTTATTTTTGTGCTGGAGAAAACAGGATGTCTTATTATGAACGTGTTTTGGTGTCTCTGAACAGTATCCCTGCTCATACATGCACATTTTTCCTCCCAGGCAAGACCAGCTGGAGGATTCATGGAATTCTAGATGCATCGTGAAAATTCTGCACTGTCAGGGCATTTATTCTGAACAGTGCATAGATACATGTGGGGTTGGTTCCCCTATTGGGGCACCTCTGCTTTACTTTCCTTGGCAGGGAATTTAAACATAGCTAGATGCATTGCAAGTGAGCAGTGGTCAGGAAATGAAAAAGTAACATGGAAGTGCAACTTTAAAACAACGTCCTCTCCCTGTGCAGCAGTGAGTTATGGACATAAATTCAGGTGTATTTCGGTGGTATCTCAACTTTTTGCCTTGTTTTGCATCTCATATTGAAAAGCAATCTTTGGATTTGTTCTAAGAGGAAATAAATTTCTGTCAGATCTAATTATCATTAGTGACTCATTTGTCATTTGGAAATGTTTGTAGGATTCTCTCCAGGTTCTGAGTTGCTGGCTGTTACTGGTGTGTTGGAAAGCAAGGACTCCTCAGATGTTCCTGTATACCTTTATCTATCTGCCTGCAATCATTTTATGAGCTCATGAGAATGAACACAAGAAATCTTTGACATCCTTCTTTCTCATTTCCTCTCCTGTTTTTTACATACAGTGCTTTTGCCAATAACTCTTTCCTGGTAAAACAAAGCCTCTGAATTCATGAATTCATGCTATGTGTGTCTGTCTGTATATGTGATTCCATGTGCCTTCCCTTCGCATCTCCCCAAAAGTTTGAACCTGTTGACAGAAGAATACAGACCTGAAAGTGAAGCTTCTGTGAGTTTGAGAGAGAGGGGCAGATGAGTACATGAAAGAGCTTGTTTGTGCTGAAGCATCAACATGCTACCAGCCCAGCTCACCTTCTCATCAGACACCAGGGAACTTCCAGTGGAGACCCCTGGAAGTCAGACTTCCTCCAGTCTCTCACTCATGGGCTCCTTGTTCATGTTGATGGTTTTGGTATAGTTGCACCAGAGAAAGGAAAAAAAAAAACCCTGGAGTTTCTCTCTTGTTCTTGCACTTCTGAGATTTATGTTTGTCTCTTGCAGGTTGTGTCCTAGGCAGCAGGGGACCTCTGTCCCTGGTGCACACACCCTCCAAAGTGGGCATTTATTTTGTGACAGAGCAGTGTTACTGTCAGGTTTCAATGGTGTCATGTTCCAGAGGTGTGGATGCCCTTAAAGCAATTTTTGCTAAAGTCATGAAGGCTTTGAAAATAAGAGCAAACCCTTGAATTTAAGCTGGGACTGAGTAGTCAACAGAGCAAAGAACAGAGCTTAAGCTTGTTTGGTGGTCTTGTGCTGCTGAGTAAATGGCCAGAAGCACTCTTGCATGGGTTGTTCTAAGTCCATTAGGTTGTAGAAATCAAGCATAAGGGCCAAATCCAATCTTTTCAGTTATTTGATTGGAAATTGTGCTGAAGGATTGAAGCTTTTGCAGAAACACTTATGGGGTTTTCAGGATGATGGAATTCAGATTAAATCTTCAGTTAGTCTTAATGCCAGCAATGGACATTATCAAAGTGTAAAATACTTTCCTGTATCATCGTCAGCCCAGGCTCTTGCAACAATTCTGCTTCTGCCAACTTCATTCATTTGCTGATCTTAGTCAAGCCCTTGAAGAGCTGAGTAATGGTGTTATTTGCATGGGAGGTGAAGAAGATAATGTGGAGATGGGTGTCATATGTGTACTGCTGACAAGTCAGTCTATGGTGCCACCGAATCTTCTCCAGAGGCTTTATATAGATATTGAACAGGCTGGCTGAGAGGAAAGACTCTTGAGTTATTCAGCAGGTGGAAAAGGTTTTGGAGGTTAAGGAAAGAGCAAGTGTTTATCATAAATCTCTTTGAGTGTACAAGAGATTTATGTAAGGGATGTCTGAAGATGTACCAGCTCAGTTCCATAAGGCTGTGGATGGCATTTATTTTCAAACAGCTGAGCTGGTTGGAAATTTTACAGCCATTCCAGATGCTTGCTACCAATCCTCTGCTGTTGGCATCTTTATCCCTTGCTCTGTTCTTAGAAAAGGTTGTCCAAGGTCTTCCTGTCTGTCAGGTGAAGCCTTTCAGATAGTTCTAAGTGCAGGCAAGGGTGGTGCTTGTTAAGCCAGCTGACATTCCTTATGTTTAAGAGAGAGCACTTTTACTAACACTGCTTTACCCTGAGTTTTAGAAAAGAAGGAGAGGAGAGAAAGTGGCTCAATTCTTTCCCACAGAACACAAACAGTTCCTGCATTGCCTCCTACAGGTCTGGAGACGTGTGGGACTGGATGCATCTACTGGAATAGACTATATTAGTCCTGTTTCATGTGCATGTGCACCTCCACATTTTGTGCCAAGCATGTGTGTAAAATATGTGTGAAGTATTTATTTGTTACAAGAGCAACTAAAATGGTGCATTGGGAACTGTGTCAGCCTCCTGTGTAAGCAAAGGCTCTAGGATGGTACACAGTGGGGTAGAAGCCCAGGTAACTAAGAGATCATTATTTTTCAGATTTACTAACAAAGCATTTACAAGAAATTGATATTAATTATTACGTTATTACTTCTGTGGTTAACGCTGAACCAGTGAGTTATAATAAAATCTTCAAGAATATCCAGTTGGGGCAATGAAGAAAGGTCCTGTACTCAAGGGATCATTGATAAATGGGAGGAAGGAGGAAGAAAATGGGCAGGTGACTTTTGAGAGATCCTGTAGTTCCTACAGGCTTCCCACATCCCAAAACACAGAAAACTGTCAAAGAATCCTTGGTGCATGCACAGACAAAACAGAGCAAGTTATAGTACTGTGTGTAGCCTAATGGTAAATGTGTCTGTGTGCTGACAGTGCTTTGACACAGAGAGACCTGCCAGTACTCACCACTACGATTTTCAGCTAGGGAAACGTGCTCTCCTTTATCAAATGGTAACCTCTGACGACTGGTGAGACTAGGAGTCATCCCAGCATCCATGAAACAACCTGCAGCCTTCCTGAAATGTGGAGACGGGGACATGGTTCCTAAATTACTCCTTTCTTGAGGAAAAAACCCTACTTTTCATGTACAACTGCTCATTTATTGTATGACACAAACCTGTAAAAATGGACCACCTCTAATGTCTGAGCCTGACTCTAAATGAGATCCCAAATTTACTGGTCATCCTGTTTCCAACTGGGCCAGATTGGAGCATCCTACCTTAACAACCGCCTGAAACTCTAGCGGAATTTGGACTCTGATCCAAACTCAAGGCACAGGCTCTTCTCTGAATAAAAATAACTAGATCACAAGCTATTCTGGGGTGGTGACTTTTAGACAAGAAACGTAGGGCTTACATAGGTTTTTACTCCTGTCAAATACATCTGGATGCTGCCCTCCTTCCAGCCGATATTCCCAAAGTGCTTTCATTAACTCAGAGCCAAATAACCCTAACTGGAAGTTGGAAACTGTAGAACAACTGACATTATTCATGGTAAACACTGGTGGTTTTCTTGGTTGTTTTTTTCCTTGCAGAATATTCTGCTACCCTGGTTGCTGCTGATGCTGATATAATTTCTGTCGTGGCCTGTGATGAATAGCATGAACAATGCTGGGTTGAGATAAGAGCCAACAGTGTGTTGGAAAGCCTTCTCTGAATAGGAATCCCTGTGGTTCTGACTTTCTCAACAGAGAGGTGGCTAAATTGATGTGCTTGGTACCATTTACACGGCTGCCAAAGCCGCTGGTCACCGGCGCCTTCTCCCCTCCCATAGCACCTGCTGGCAAATCTTCTGGGATTTTTCCTGTTTACTTGGCTATTTCTAGTATAGTGATAGGAATAGTTTCCATTCATGAAGAATGTGGTGGGTAGAGATGGTTATAAGGGATAGGAAGCTGGGACTAAGGAGCAAGCACTAAAATATGGTTTACATCCGTGGGAGCTGGCTGTGTGTGGTACCCCACTGAGAGCATTCCCACTGTGCTCAGCAGATGGATGATGGGAGGGTTTTGTTGCTGTGTTTTAAGGTAAGAGCACTTTTCTCCTTGGGAGCTGCAAGAAGTCTGTGCACTTCAGTTACTGGAAAGCTCTGGACTGTGTAAATTATTATCCTGTTGGATTGAGGAGCAAACTAGTTTGCTTAAGATGTCACAGGAAGTTTTCAGCTTTGTCAAGAGCATAAACTGCATCTTCTGACTTGTGAATCTGGGCTATAATTGAAGGGGTTTTCTTCCTCTTGACATAGCTGGCCTACCTTCTCTTTGATATTATCCCAACTTCCCCTAATCACTGGGTGACATCTGATCTCTGTGACTTTTGTACAGGATCCAAGATCTATTGTACTTGGTCCAAGATCTCACCTTTCATTTCTGGCTCGTCTAATTTTGTTTCAGGCCCTGGCAAATCTGAGAGGCTCATCCCAAGTCCAGCTGCTGAGCCCTTGGAAAGCAGGGAAGCATCTTGGCGGTGTATCTCACCACGGCATGGATATTTTCCTGGACCAGCCACAGGAATGGTCACAGTGTCCTCCACTAAACTCTAGTGTGGAGGATGGCTATTGCCACCCACACACTTCCTGCAATTTCTGCTCAAACACAGTGATCTTTACTTGCTGCCTGTGGTTGGTATGTAAAGCTGCTTTCTGTAGGTTTGAAGCTGCTGCCCCCTCCAAACTGGCTTTTATTTTAGTGTTCAGTTCAGTGATTTCAACAGAGAACGTACCAGCCAGTATCTAAGGTTTTATTTAGGGTCAAGCTAACATATAGCATTGCTTTAGTCAACATAATTTTTTTTCTTTTGTCTCTAATCTCATTAATTATTTTAGGGCTGTTGTCTCTTTTTTCCCCCCTGTTCCTTTAAGGATTTGCAGTCACTCTTTTGGGCTATGGATATCATGGGCCAAATCCTGCCCTAATTTACACCTGTGAGACCAATGGGACTGAAGACATGCACATGAGAATACAGTTAACAGGATGCTGAAGTTGTTTGACTGTTTTGAAAAGTTGTGTGGAGGATGAATGCTGAGAAATGTCACTTAAGATTATATAACTCCTAAACCTGTAAATAATGATGTATAGATAGCTTCTCTCCTAGCTGCCTACTTTTATTGGTGGTAGAATATATGTATGTTTTCAAAAATTTAAATGTTGTACTTGCTGTAGAACCCCCTACTGGAGTTACAATAATTCAATAGCAGCTTCTTACACTGTACAGCAGTTTTGTCATCCTACCTAGTACTAAAGGCTTATCTACACCAGGGGATTTCACAGGCTGAGAACTGCATTCAAATAATGTTTAATATTTATACAAGGGTGAAGATTGATATTTAGGTTTGGTTTTATTAAGGATTTTTACTGTTCAGATTTGATTTGGCAAATTTTAAAATCTTCAGTTTTCTTACTTCCAACATTTTTTTTTAATAACTGGAAGCTTTAGTTTGAGTTCTGCAGCTTACCTAATGCAATACAAGGAGAAAAAATTACAAGTAAAGTAGCTTTGAAATAGGAATAATAAAGCAGCTATGCTGCATTTAAACATGTTCTATAATGTTTCAACGCACTCTACCAGGAACTCCTTGTTTTCCTGATTTGCTCCTTAAGGAAAATCCTGACCAAATCAGCTGGATTTTGTGATGTGTTTTGATTCCAGCACAACAGTATTGCAGCAGAGGTTTCTTTTCCTGGTGGGTTGAGACAAGCAGGACCAGCAGAGCTGCCCATGCAGAGGGTGTTATTTCAGAAGAAGAGCACTCCCTTACTCACAAAGAGGAGTGATCCAATGTGCCTTCCGTCCGGGGGCAGGAGTGGGAAGGAGGGAGGAGAGGGAGAAAAAGGATGCTTCCTTCCCAGAGCTCGGGGCTGCTGGCCAAGAATGTATGTCTAAATTCAAGCCCAGTGAGTGCTGTGCCAGATCCAGAGAGTTTGGAGTCCCTTTGTCCAGAAGCTTGCAATCTGTGAGGGAGTTGCCAAATGGGATATGTGGCATCCATGTAATATATCTGATGCATGAAGACTGGTTCCTACTGAGCTTACTGTATGGCCTGGGGCAAAAGTACTTCTGATTCCCTACACGATGCAGGGATCACCAGGCCACTGCTGTTCTCTGTAAACCCAGCTCTGATGGCAGCTCAGAACAGCTCCTGCCTCAGGTGGTGTGCACAGGGAGAGGAAAGGTGCTGCTGCATTTGACCCTGCTCTCCCTCTCTGGGAAGGGAGGACCTGTTGCCTTTTGCATTTCTCCCCAGGCTGAACCATTAAGTCTGATGACAGAAATGAACCTTCCCCCCTGGACTTGGGCCAAAAGGCTTTTTTTTTTCATTCCCTTCCCCTCCTGTCTCTTTCATAACCGTAATTTCCCCGTATCTCTGGAACATATCACGTACTACTGTCATGTGCTGTAGGTGTGCACCCCACTTTTTCTTCAGCTATGTCCTGCCTCCCATCTGTTCGATAAGAGCCTCTCCTTGTCTGGCTGATGCCTTTTTGCCACAGATGACAGGGTGGACCAAAGCCATTGCTCCTGCCCCAAGGGAGAGCCTCCACATTGAGGAGGGAGGGAAATCTGCTCTGGAAACACCACCTACAAGCCTCCATGTCAGCAGGGCTGCAGCAATTCCTGTGGGATGAGAGTGTCTGTGTTCCCGTGTCTCACTGGAAAGTTCAGCCAGTTGTGCTTATGCAAACCCCTGGAGGGTTTCTGAGGTTGAGCAGGTGTCAGTGAGGACACAGCCTGGGTTGCAGAACTCCTGCGACAGGCTGTGCCAGACAGAGAGGGATCTCACCTTAGTAACAATTGCTTTTGTGTTCCATATGGTTGCAAAATGGAGGACAGCAGGCAGGGGGAACCCTGTTTGATGACACTTCCCAAGCCAGTGGTACCCAGTTTGGGTTTTCCGTTTTTATACTAATGGATTCACACCAAACACCAAGGTTGCTGAGGGCTGCCCACGGAACAACTCTGATACAGGACATGCCATTGTAGAGCCCTGTGCAAGGGCATTGGTTCAGCCAGTGCCCAGACAGAGGTGCAGTAGATGTTATGTGGTTTGATGCAGCGTGGTTCTCTTAGGCTTGAATTCACAAAGGACCCACCAGGATGTGTGGCAATAGGTTTAATAGCCCAAGTCCATGCCTAGATCCAGGCCATTGCAAGAGAGACTAAAGGAGATGTGATCCCTCCATCCCTCATCCTCGTAACGTCAGTCATGATCCCAGCACATGTTTCAAGAAGCTTTCTGGTGCTTCTTGTTAAATCTGTGCTCCTGCACTGACAGTGAGAGCTCTGGACCAGAAAACAAGAGCTAAAGCTTTTTCCTGGGGCTGCCCCTGAGCAGCTGTGCTGTCTCCTGGGCTGCAGCTCAGCTGCCCTGGCTCCAGAGGCAGCAGCCCTGCTTGTCCCCGCAGTGTGTGCCAGGAGGCGGGTTTCAGCTGTGAAACAGAGCATGGTCTATCCTGTCCTTCCTGGGTCAGGATCCAGAGAGCATGCCCTTTCCCTGCACCTCACCAGCATGGGAGATAACCTTTGCCCTGCACCTCACCAGCGTGTGCATCTTCTCTGTTCACATCAGGGCTGCTTTCTCCCTGAGCACAGCAAACAATCCCCTGCCTTTCTGTCTCATGCTGGCCTGGAGCAAAGCTTTCTGTGTGAGCCTCCCAGGCACTGTGACTTGTTTCTAGCACACTACAGGCAGGCCTCTATTCAGATGAATGTCCCTGTTAAATATGTATGAATCTGATTAACTACGACTTCCTAGCTGTCCAGGTTTTATTCCTTTTTATTAATTTGTGGATGCCTCCTGCTAAACAGGGAGTTGTAACCACGTCTCAGTGAGTTTTGACTCATTTGAGGGGCTGCCCTTAATCTGCCTATCTTTGAAGCTTCTTCCCCTCCTCCTCCACTCCATCCCCCTCTGGCTCATTTCCCCCCTCCTCTCTCTGCAGCTGCTGGACAGCTTTGTGACCAGCAGTTCGGATGGCTGCTTGCCACTCTCCCATGATTGCTGCCGTGTGCTCTTTCCCTTATGCCTGTTGTGCAGTCCAAGAGGAATTCTCCTCTGCAGAGAGAGAAGCAGGCGCGGCTGTCTCTGGGCTGAAGTGGGAGCTCGTGCTTAGCTCTTACTCCATGAAAAGCCTGGCAATATTTTGTTTTATGGCGACCATGTAGACTTGGCAAGCAGCAGCAGCTTTCTCAGCCCAGCTGTTGGCTGCCACTCTGCCGCAGGTTTTTGCAGGCAAAACGTGCTCGCACCTTGGCCATGGCCACGTGGAGCCTGGCGGCTTCCCAAGGGCCACCGGTGCCACAACCACTGCAGGAGAACGGTCAGGGGAGCAGCGGGGGATGCTTTGGATGGACAGGATTTTGTCCTGCTGGCTCCAGTCAGGAGAGGGGATGAGTGGCAAGGGGCAGCCTTGGAGCTGGGGGGGGGGCTTTTTGATGCTGCAACAAGTGATGAAGCTGGAGCAGGAAGCTGGTGCTTTGCAAACAGATTTATTGTTGTGAGTGGGGCAAAAGTCCCTGGGACAGCAGTGCCTGTGTGTGGGCAGGTTTGACTTGTATAACCTGCCTTTGCTGGGACTTTGGATGGAAATTTCAGTGGCACAAAAGGAAGTTCAGTGCCTGAATCCTGCTGTGTTTTGCCTTTTAAGCTTAATGTTGCTGTTTCCCTTTCTCTTCAGGCCTTTTCAGGGAACCCCCCCAGGCAGACCATGCTTGCAGTGATGTGAAGAAAGGGCAGGTTTTGGCAGAGAGACCTCCAAGTGTGCATGCTGGCATACAGGCTAGAATGCCACCTGCTGAAGTGGTGGCTGGTCAGAAACAACACCAAAGCTCCAATGAAATCAAGGACTTGGAGATTTTGCATCCTTCTCCTGCTACATGTATCCTACCAGTGTGTTTTGGGGAAGCTGGTGAGCCAGCCAATGCCGTGGACATAGGAAAAAGGACATCTCCAGTGCCCTCTTATGTTCCCTGAAGATTTTATACTGTTCCTCCACAAGGATGTGCACAGGCCACCTGGATGGGCAAGTGAATGTCAAATGTCCTTGTCCTGCCTAATTCAGGAGGGCGTGAACTGAAAAAAGAAGTATTTTCCCCTTTTGTGTTTTCCTGGGAGTAGTAGTGGCAGTAGCTCTGCCAATGAGCTTGCTGTGGCCTCTGAGCTGCTCCAGCCTTTGACAGGGGTGTTGATTTCCTGTTGACTCCCAGCCAAGCCACCTCTGAAATGGTGGTATGGGTCAGGCTGAGATGGGTCCGAGGAACCCAGGGAGAGTGGCGGCCCCTTTGTCACCCACCTGGTCGTGGGGCAGCCTCCTTGGCCACTCTGGGTGGAGGTCAGCTCCTCTGCTGTCCACAAAAGGCTCCTGCTGTGGGATCTGTCCACTGGGTGATGTTCCTCCAGGGAAAAAGCCTTGTGAGACCCATCTTGTCCTTCCATGAGTTAGGAGAGGACTGTGCTGCTGAGGCAGGAGCCAGTAAGAAAAGTGGCTACTTCTCTTTCCCCTTTATTTTTATGGATTTATTTTTTTACTTTGCTGTATTTATTTTCACTTTGTTCTTTTTTTTAATTTACTTGGCTCAGCTCCATCATTTTTACTTGTCTCCCCTGTGTGCTCTTCAGGCTGACAGTCCCTTTCATCCTGCTCTCTGCACCTCCCTCCCTGCCTGATGGGAAGGTTGTTCCTCAGGTGCTGGAGTTCATTCCTGTGTGCAGAACTCTGCTCAGCAGAGGAAGCTGTGGGAGGGCCATCCTGCTGCCCCAGCTGGGTGAGTGCCTGTGCCAGGCTGCTCTTACCATGTGTGACTCAGGTGTCCCTCACTCCTGCTCCCACACACTCGCTGACCTTTTCCTGCCAGTTCTGAGATGGGGCCACAGGCCACCTCTCATGCAGCCTGTCCCTCTTTAAAGATATGATAGAATTCCTTTATCTCCCAATGCCAGGCAAGCCTGGGATGCTCAGAGGTGCAGATAACATTGCTGCTGTGTGTACCAGGGGCTGGGCAAGGGAGCAGGAAACCTCTCTTCTCCCTTAGCACTCAGCAGGACAGCCTGATCATATCCCTGCCCTTGCTTTTATTTCTGGGGGATCCAGTTTCTCTTTCCAACCCGTTAGCAAATCGCAGTGCAGCCCTTCTGGGTCCTGCTGACTGCCTGGCCATGCAAAGCCCTTGAGGAAGGGGCAGCAGCCAAAGCCAGCTGGCAGGGGTGGCTGGCTACAGCTCCACCAGGAGCTGCAGGACTCTGGAGCAGGGGTGGCCTGGGAGGAGGGGTGGGTTCAGGCTGCAGTGCAAAAGCTAGTGGAGAAGCCAGGAGGTGCATGAAAAAGCAGTTCATGGCCTGGCAAAGGAGATAAGGAGAAACTTGATCCCTGCCTAAACAACCAAGGTTCTTGTTCCTTCAGGTCTGCCCCTCCAGGAGCATAGTGCAAATGCAAATGTCCAGGTATGTATGTGCTCTGGCATAAATTCAAAACTACTTTTGGTACAATCACAGAAGAAAGAGCAAAACTGTAGTCACCAGTAGCACAGAATACCTGTGATGCTCCCATCTAATACACAGTGCGTTTTCCTGTGATATTTTATAGTGAGAACATAAAGCCTGGCATCTTTCAGTTTTATGATTGAAAGATGTTTACAACAACAAAAATATGTGGGAATTCAGTATTTTCCACATCATCGGATTAAAAGCCCGTCTCTCAACTTACTTACTGCTCCACCTAAAGGCTTTTACTGCACCTGTCTTCACAAGCATGGGAGCACTCGTGTTTCATCTGTCTTTTTGTGGCCAGATGAAGTCAGCTTGGAGCATGGGTGCGGTGGTGAAAGACACACACAGTGAATTTACATCTCTTGGATAAAGGGAGAAACTGAAGAAAGATTTCCCCTGTGAGCTGGCTTTTATCGTCAGTGTGAACATCTTAGTCAGCACACGCTCAGACTTCTAAAACTGTGCAGCCGTGTGCTGTGAGAGCTACAGCCTCTGCAGCTTCCTGCTTCCCTGAATCAGCCAAGGATAAAGGCTCCAGGAGCTGGTGTTCCTCTGGCAGGAATGGCTGAGCCCAGGCCAGGTGAGTGGCAGGCTTTGGAACTCTGTGTGTGACCCTGCTCCTCTGGAATGTGGGAAAACACCCTCCCATTTGATTTCAACAAATCACCTCAAGCCAGATCCTGTAGCATGTTGAGCATCAGTGGATATAGACTAGAGAACAGAATTAGCTGGGAGAATCCTAATGTTTTGTGAAATCATTTCCATGACACAGATGTGATACCGGAGTGGGATGCTGCATGTTTAAGTACTCAAGTCTCCAGGAAGAAAGAATATGCAGATACTCTGACTCACTAGAAGAAAAATTACTTGTAGTGACTCAAACACTTGGATGCTGTGGATTCCTAATTAATCACTGTGCTCCACCATGTGTCCAAAATCCTTCTTTCAGGACCAGAGAATGTTTGTGGCCTTGAGGATTCCTGCTCTGGAGCAGCTGTCTAGGTGAACATATTAACCTCTTGCTGCCTGTCTGCAGTACGGTCTGCAGACCTAATTAATTTCTGAGCTGTTAGCACAAATGACCTGGTAGGCTCTGAAAGCTTGATGATGGTAGTGTTGCCTAAAAGAGGGACTTAGCAGGGACCACTTTGTTGGGGTGACCATGTGACTTGAGGAATCCCCAGGAAGGTCTGCTGCAGGTTTGGCAGCAATCTCACGGTCAAGGGGCTGCAGACTCAGACTTTTCTGGGAGGAGTTTGATCCAGTGGTGTGTTGGAGCTGGGAAACCCTGGGGAACCCTGCAACCCTGCCCTTCTTTTGCAAGAGAACAGTATGAGGTGCCTCCCTCTGCCTTGACGTGCCTGGTCGGCTGGGAAGCTGTTCCCATTGGGCAAAAGGTGAAATTTATGTCTTTCATAACTTTGTGTTTGGATTTTGTGCTGTGCTCATTTTGTACAACGTGGTACAGAACACGAGTATTATGCATTGAGATAGCTCATCTCCTCTGCCCTAAGCCCAAAGTGCATGCTGCTGTCACCACAGGAAAATAGTGTGACCACGGATGGAAGCAAAGAATGCTTCTTTTCAAAGTTTGTGCTAATTTTGCACTTAATTGGTATGTTACAAACCTAGCAAATCATAAATAAAACCTGAGTTTTCCTTTTTCTAAAACTTGGTCTTAAAATATAACTTGACTTAGATTTGAGTTGAAAAGGCAAGCTTTTGAAAGAGACGAAGCATGCCCTCATGTGGCAATATTTTTTCCTTATAATACCTGTTTGTTTTGGTTTTAATCCCCAAATAATCTATTACAACGAGTTATGTCATGACGTCAGAGCTGGCATACAGCATGGGTGTTGTGATACAGAGCTGGTGTACACACAAAATGTTCAGAAATAATTATATGAGCTTTAAATCTCCTGTTACTTGAGTCCCTGCATGAGTGCTTTTATTCTAAAATAAGACTAGCTCCACACAGGAGTTCACAAATAAACAAAAGTGTGAAATAAAACTTGTTCTGTCCTCTGCTCTGTGGGAAAGTCATTTTCCACGACTGAGAGCAAAGTTTAAAATTGTTACAAAGTGGACAACTTGGTTTGAAACCAGAATAATTGATTTTAAAGTCAATTTTAATCTAAAGCAAAATAAACTGAAAATTAAATACATATTCACAGAGCTGGCCTGAATAACTCACTGTAAAAATTGTGGTATTTGTTGAGCTGCTAGAACTTCGTCATGTCTATACAAGGCTTGCAACTGTGTAGATAAACTTTTGGAAGCCTGGCTCTGCTGTGAGTTTTACATTTTTGACACATAAAGGTTGGGTTTTAAAACCCCAGCTGACATTTCCCAGCTTGATAAATAGGGAAGTTCTATTCTTTCCTGACACAGCATTGTCTGCTTTTACTGTAGGTCAATTTCCTGTTTTTTCTTTCCTGAACTTAATGTAATTCATAGAAATTACTGGGTCCCAACAGCTTATTGGGACTTTTTATAATATTATTTTTCTGTGATTACATTTGGATTGGTATCTTTCGTCCAGAGCATCATAAAGAGTAAAGAAAAACAATATATGGTGATCTTGGGAAGTCTGACTGGGAAGCATGTGATGGAGGCCATCAAGTTTCAAACTTCAAGGAAGCCTTTGAAATCCCAGAGTTTCCAGTGTGCTGCCTGGTCACTGTTTCCATCAGCTGGCCCTTCACCAGATTCCTGGGAAGATGGCACCTGGCAATCACATGCACCACAGGTTCCCTGAGGTTCATGGTCTTCCTTGCAGAGCCTTGCAAAGCTTGCAGGATGGTTGGGGCTGGCTGAAGAGCAGTAGGAGTTGCTTTCTCCTCGTCTTCCTCTCCAGGCTGCATTCCCTGCTAATACAGGCAGCTCCCTCCTGTGCTGAGGGTAGTTTCCATGGAGTAAGGAAATATGAGAAGCAGAGAAGTGGGAAACTCTGGATCCACTAGACAAGTCTCGCTTCTCCTTGGGGGCCTGAATGTGTGTGAAAGCTGTGGGTGGTCTGAATTTTGGGTGCTTGAGCAGGAGGCTTTGGATATTGGTGTGGATATCCAAGTTGCTTTGAGAATACTTTAGGCTGAATGAGAAGTGAATTCCCTAAATCTCTTCCCTAGGGTCTCACTGACTTTCAGCAAAATTGTCCCTCAGAGGCAACTCAGAGATCTTCAATTCATAGAGTTCTCAGCGATGCTCTGCTATCGAGTTCCCTTTGAAAAGGTTTTTGTGCTGTAATCTGCTGGCTGGTTACTTAACTGGTGCAGCTTACAGACCTCCACTGGCTGTTGCACGTCTTTTAATTTTTAAGGGTTTATTTCAGCTCCTTTGTGAAGTGTAAGGAAATGGATGATTAGCAAAATTCTTCCCAGTATTTTAGAAGCATTAGTAAATGTTGAATAAAGGGCAATCACACTGTTGTTTTCATGGGAACTGTGAAATAAAGACTGCTAGATTAGGTGCAATCCTGATCTTAAAGTCACAACTCTTACACAATGTTTTTTGCACTCTGGTGCAAAAACTCGTATGTGAGAATGTGTGCTAGCAATGAGCCAAGTAATTCAGCACTGCAGGAATCCCACCAACTTCATCTCCAAGCTGGTAATGAACATGGGCCTGGACACGTCCAGCTGATGTGTTTGCCTGCATAAATTATCTATGTACACTCAATGACATCAGTGTCCTTCAGATGCTGGGTTTGATGCAGCGAGCATACGTGACACTTCTGCTTTGCTTCCTCTTCTTAGCTGTGCTCTGCCTTCTGTAATGTAGCCAGAGACACCCTGTTCCTGGGAAAAGGCACCCTGTGCCTGGAAGAAGGCGAGCTGGGCAGCTGTGTTGGTGAACTTGTGTCATCCTCCAGCAGCTTGCTGATCCCCTGTGCCTTGCTGCTCTTTTGCACAGCTTCAGCACCTGAGCCAGTGTGTTTCCAGCTGGCAGTGGTGTGCCTGAGCAGGGCTGAGCAGCAACTGCTTGGAGGACCAGAGTGGTGTGGTTGGAGCAGAGGTGTTTGCTGACGTAGCTGACTAGATGAACTGGTTGACTGGTTAAATACTGGTGGCAAAAGAACTTGCAAAGCTGCTTTGCAGAAGTGGGTGGGTCTCAGCCACATCCTCACTGGCTTTGGTATTTGTCCTCAAGCCTGATTTCTATTTTCTGTACACCCTTTGCTTTCTGCTCTCCTTCTTTTTTGGCAGGAGATGTCAGCCAGTAGGTTGCAGCAGCCTGTCAGAAGTGACTGGAGACCTTTGTTGGATGAACAAAGCCTATCCACTCCCTGTCCAGCCTGAAAATGACACAGAAAGCACGGGGCACCCAGTCACAGTCCTGCTGCTCATCTTTCAAACTGCAGGAGATGAATAGCAATGTCACCCCAGGACACACCACCCTGGAGGCACTGCCATGAGAGTCATGGCAACATCTCAGCAGGTGGTTTTCAGGTGAAGAGCACTTAAGGCCATGGCTGTGAATGCTCTCTCTTTTCCCAGGCCCTTCAGCAATTTAGAATGCTTTCTGTTCAGGTGCATCTGAAACGGGTATTACAAGGTACACAGCTCCTGCTGCTCCCTCTGCAAGGCTGAGGTGCAGGGCAGGTAGTCCCCTCCTCCCTGAGGGGCTTCACCCATGTGTGTTTCCTGCACTGTGGGGCTCCAGCCTGTTTGCAGAGATGGCACATTGACCATTTTTGACGGCACATTGACCATTTTTGCTTCTTGCTGTAGACCAGTGACCCCTGGCTGCTCTCCCACTGATGTAGCTCACCATGCCTGTGGGATGTTGAGGTGGCAGGGGACAGCAGCTGCTGGGGATGTGGCAGGGAACAGCTGGCTGCTGCCTCAGCCCTGCTCCCTGGGGGGATGCTGGCTGGAAAGGTCAGGGGGAAAGGGAAGAGATGCCTCCAAGAAGGAGCTGGGCCACCATGCTCACCTTCCTCCAAACCCATCTGCCCTTGCTCATCTGCAAGGCTTTGATGCACGTAGACAAGTGCCAGGGAAGTTTAATCCAGCTGGCTAGGGTGTTGTTAGACAGGGAATTGCCACCTCAACCTTTTATCACCTGAGCAAGTGCTAGGTGAGCCTGAAAAGCTCAGTCTGAAAATGATGGCATTGCAGAGAAAGGCAGAGGTTTTGTCCAGCACTGATCCTGGCTAGCAGCTCCCTTGTGAGGAATGGGCTGTGCTGCATGTGGTCCTTCAGTCTGCTCAGGCCACTTCTGAGGGGCTGGTCTTGGAGGGGCTCCATCCCTGGCTTGCAGGAAGAGGAGCACTTGTCAGGGGAAATCCTGAGGGCTCTGAAGCATGTGGCCAGTTCTGCTTGTCTTCCACAATGTCCTACAACAGCAGGAATATTGTACAAGGAGGTAACTTAGGCAGTACTGAGGTTTTTCACAGCACATGGCACACCCTGAACTGAAAATTTGCATAAATACCTTTCCAAGTAATGAGTATTTTCTAAATAGAATCAAAATCACATGAGAGGCAGGGAGGGGCATTTACGGGAAAGGCAGGTTTGCTACATTTGGATCTCATGCAAGAAATGGGATTAGTACTGTTCACAAAAGTTAGAGCATGAATTTGTAAGGGTCTGGTTGAGGAAGCTCCTTAGCACAGATGGAATGACCTTGATGCTTTTGACGTGACAAAGCCAGTTAATGCCAAGAATCAGTTTTTATGTCCATGGCAGGGAGAAGAGACCATTAGTCCCAATGACACCTCTTCAGGACACCTCCATGTGAGCCCAAGGGAGCAGAGAAACCCCCACATGGTATAGTGATGATTGCTGTTGAAGACTGCAACCAAAACCCAGGAACCACCCTCTTTTTGAGACAGAGTTTGAGAGGTAGAGAGGAGGCAGAGGAGAAGTCAGTTTATTTAGAATTATCCACTTAAGGTCTTCTTCTCTAGTTGCTCTCAGAGCATTTTCCAGAGGACACTGCTATTCTTACCCTGCCTTATCCCATGGGGAAAAGCACAGCAGTAAGGTGGCTGAGCTGTGGTCAGTGCAAAGCCTGGAGAAGGAAGGATTGTGCTCTCTGGGATTTCAGCTGGATGGTTGCTACCAGTTAAGTTATAAGTCATATAAAAATGTCTGTTCTGTTCTCTTTATTTAGAAAACACCATTTCCAGTGAGAAGCGGGTAGAGTCAGTAATCCCTGCTGCTTCCACTTCTTTTCCTTACTAGTCTGCCTGTCAATTCCCTTTTACCATTTTACATGTGGTCACTTGATACCAGCAGCTGCTTTGGGACATCTCTATCTGTCACATCCTTCTTTTTATTTCAGTGTCCAAAAGTTTGAGTGCACCACAAAAAAAACAAAACAAAACAAAACAAAAAACCCCCACATTAACAAAATGTGAGTTTCCTCCCAGGTTCAGTTCTAAACACGTCATTTTAATGATGTCTAAACTATCCAGCACTTGATGAGCAAAACATTACTGTCTTCTAGCCACATTTGTTTTCCCTGTCTCCCAGAGCATTATACTCACCCAGGGAGAACTGCGTGTTCTACTTCGCTGCTGTAAAGCTATTATGGGTATGAAAAGTTCCCATTAATCTGCTCCACACATGGATGTTTCTGGATAAAGTTCAGTAGCCAGATCCCTCTTTCTTTGTGTGCATCAAACGAAGCAGAAAAATGCCTCCAATTTAAAGACACCAAATGAATAACCAAATAGATGAGATTAATTTTTGTTTAGTCCACGTGGGCAGCAAAGCCAATGGCCAATGTTTGTGTGTGGACTTCTCCCAGGAGTTCATTACCAGCCGAGTCTGTAATAAGTTAATGCAGAGATTCCATGGAAATAGGGGGTTAATTATATGCAGAGGATGTTGGCCAATGTACAGCTTTGAACAACAAAAATAGCCCAAGTCTTCTGTTTTGGATGTGGAATCAATTAACGAGGTCTGTGACATGTACCAGAATTTGTTAAGATACTTGTACTAGAAGGATACTTTTTTTTTTTTTTTATTTTAATAAAAAGCTAAAGAAAATAAGTGGGTAATGGAAGGCAAGGGAGAGAAAGACATGAGACTGGTAATAAAACACTGGACTTTGGCCTGGGGCCAAGGCAGGCTTTTCAATGGGTCTGAAGTTTGGACGGCAGCACAGTTTGAACCAGTTTTCACTAACTGTCCAAAAGGTTCTACCGTAATAGACAGAGAGAGGAGGTTGATTTTAGTTTACCAACTCCCTTCTCTCTGCTGGCAGGAGTGTTATGCTGCTGAGATGCTGTAGTCATTACACTGACGGATATCAGCATGTGGCGCGGCGTGCTGCAGATTCAGCTCCGAAGCTGAAACGCAAAAATTCTCCTTGATGCCGGTTGGCACAAACCTAATTTTTTTCCCCCTTTTCCACATCTGGTTTTAATATAAAATGTGTCTTTCTGCGCTTTTTTTCCCCCCTTGCCACATCTTTAGAAATGGCTTCTTTAAAGAAAAAAAAAAAAAAAAAGAGTGTACAGAATGTTACTCCCCTTCCCCTGTATTCCTAGGTTTTAGAAATAATTGTATGTATGTGTGGTAGCTCAGTAGTGCTGCTTGGGAGATGAATAGAGCACAGCATATACCTTTGTAAACGGATGTTTCATAAAAAAACACCAGAGGAAGACCAGATTGCTTTTACTTCAGAGCAGTGAAACACACTTTTGGCTGTTACAAGTTTTCAAGGAGCCACTTAAACAGGTAGAATACAAATTTGAAAGAAAAATATCTGACCCTTTTTCACCCCATTTCACTTTAGGACAAGCTCTGGGCATGTTCCAGGCATTTCTTAAGTCCCTCACTGGTTTTTTTGTTTTTGTTTTTTTTTTTTTTTCCCCTCACCCCCTTCTTCCAACTTGGTCCCTAAACACATTAATTTGTTCCTAGAAATTATCTACTTGTTTGTTGTGTTTTGGGTTTGGTTTTTTTTGTTGTTTGTTTTGCACACAGAAATCCTCAGACCAAAGCAAACACTGCCACAGAAAAATGTTGCAATTCAACCCAGTTTTGAGGGAAGTGCCCCTGATAACTTCTCAGCTCCAAAGAGAAGCAGTGGAGGCTGGGGCCACTGAGTCTCCATGGAAATCACAGAGGGTAATGTTTCTTTAACTAATTAGTGGTAATCCCAAATAACTCTGTGGGCTGTAATTTATGGGGTTTCCACCAGGTTCTATGTTCAGCTCCTCAGGGAGTGCCTGGATCCCTGGGTTTTGGCACACATGAACTCCTGGAGACTGGCATGGTCTGGAGATCTGAGAGGCCAGCTAGGGTGCAGGGACATGGCTTGAGGTCAAGTGCCCTCCAGTGCTCTGCATCTGGTGGTGGGCAAGCATCATGCCAGCTGTTGTCCCAAAGGTACTCTTGGGATCCAGAATGCACCTAGGACGTGGGCAGGATGGACACCCGGTCTGAGGAGGCTGACTGCACGTGGGACCTTGGCGTGCCCCACCAGGGAAATGGACTCTGTCAGCAGGGGCAATGCAGGGACCACCCCGACCTTTCACCTGCCTGCCTGGCTGCTTAGAGTTAAAGTGTTACCAGGGACAGGCTGCAGCCTCCACACGGCAGATCTGGTGTGACCATCGCCGCCCAGGGCCACCTGGGGACAAGGTCCGAGCACTGGGAAGGGAAGGGAAGGTTGCTTGTGTGGCAGCTCGTCAGGCAGCCAGGAAAGCAGGGGCCAGGGAGGCCAGGCAGGAGGAGGATGTGACAGCAGGGATGAGGTGACCAACCTCGGGCTGTCAGTGCCATGAGGAGATGCAAAATCTGCGGGCCCCAGCCTGCCAAGGGAGCCCAGAGAGCCCCAGCCTGCCAAGGGAGCCCACAGTAAGGAGCAGGTTTCTTAGCCAGTGCATGGGAATGGCAATGCCTTTATTTTGCCTGTAATGCCAGGGGCAGCTTCAGGCACTGTTACAGGTGCACTGAGTGCCAGCATTCAGCTCCCCCAGGAGCCCCCAGAACCTGCCAGGTGTTGGAGCAGGAGCAGGCTACATCTGCTCTCTGGCCGGCCACAATTCTAAATGGAAAAGGTACTTCCCAAGTACCAGAGCACCATTCCCGCATTTATATCCTGGAACAGGTCCAATTAGGGTCATAACCAAGGGAAATGGGAACATCCAGCCCCATTCATGCTGTAAGAAAACAACAAATTTCTTTTGTTTTCTGAACTATCTGGGGAGTGCCATAAGACGGGGGTCTCTACTGTCTGGATCTTTTTAGATTTAGTTCTTCCCTGTTTAGGAGTGCTTTAGGATGGAATGACCTTCTGCTGACACGGTTGGGTAGTGCTATGTCCCATGCCTTTAACACAGCTGAAACTCTTCACAGAGCAAGAATGGGTGATGGCTGCCTAATTCCTCTGCAACCAACCTGAGCAAGGAAGTATAATTATGATAGTTATCACTGGGGGATGTTTCAAAGGGAAAGCATGCTAGATACTTAGACTAAGCACTTAATTTTTTTTCTATCAAATTACTTCCAGCCCAGCAGCTAGCTCTATGTACATAATAGCTCTGTTGGCTTCAATGAGGTCCTTCAGTTAAGGTCAGCTAAATACCTGCCCCATGATAGCAGGCCACAGACCAGATGTGAGATGCCATGGTGTCACCTCATCCACTCCTTTCCTGTTCTGCTGCAGACTCCCACCCCACTAGCTAATTTTCAGCATTTGGCTTTGTGTAGTTTTAAATTAATCAAGCTCCATCGGACTTTACTATTAAACCACTGTTCATTTCCCTTTTAAACCCCAGATTTTTGTTCACACTCTAATAAGAGCACATACCAATATTTTATCTTTTCTGCAGTGTACCTCCAGGCAGAAATTATATTGTAATAATAAACTGGCTAGCTTGTTTTAACAGTTCCTGGCTTTTGGCTTTATGCAACACTACAGGTGTGATTCTAGTAGCAATACTGTAGGTGTGAATTATTATGTTAGTGTAATAGGCTGTACTTTATTGTGCTTTATTGCTTAATTGGCTTCTTCCATAAGGATTCTGCAGTTGTTAGTGGGAACTAATGCCAAGCTTTTCTGTGAAAAGAATGGTACTCTTTTTTTGGTGTTTACTAAGGTCAGTAATTTCAGTGGGTGACTGGCTTTGGGAAATGAAGGAAAGATGTCACTAAATTAATTAAGAAAGTGCTTACTAAGCCCTTAATATAAAGCAGAGCAGGCTAAAAGATGCTCCTTGTTATGTGTAGATACTTGTAACCCCAACAAGCCCTTTGGGAAAACAGCTGGCTGAGCTTTCTGGCAAAGGAAGCCCTCTCCCATGCTCGGGGGATTCCCAGGTGGTGGGCAATATCTCTGGGTGGTTACATGCTCTGTGACCTCCTCTCCCCTCTCTATCCTTCCCAGCACTTTACTTTTTTCAGAAGATGAAAGATCAAAGTTTTGTCTTCACAGCAGCACACAGGCTGATCCCCTTGCCAGTGGATCCCTGTAGGGGTGCACCCCGGGCAGGGGGCTGCCTTCCCCCGCCACATGGCTTGCCTGAAACATCAGGAATGCGGGCAGCCCTCCAGAGCAGATCCTGCCACCCTGCCTGGGAATCAAGGGCCAGGGAGCAGTCCCAGGGGTACCCAGATGCCCCACTGATGCCTCCACCACTTGAAACCTGAGACAACTTCAATATGTGCAGCCACACCCTGGTGTGGGGACCAAGGGTGTTTTTCAGTGGTTTGAAATAATGAAAGCTGCTGCTCCTGTGAGTCATTTAAATTCCCACCATGTACTCTTGCTAAATGATTTCACCTCTGCTTCCCTGTGCTCCCTAACACTGTGCCTACTCATGCTGCTGAAGTTCATTTTTGGTCTCACACCTTCATTTAAGCCTTTTTCTGTTTGTCTGGAGCTGCAGGTTTAGCAGAAGGATCTGTATTTACTTTCATCTGGGTAAAATATTTATGCCTGGCATCTTGTTTGCAGGAGTAGTGAGGGAGGTGATTTCCCAAGTGGGATCTTCATCACACAGAGTAGGAAACTTTTGTTTTTCCCTTCTTGTGATGTTGTTTTCCAAAACTATTAATGTAAAGCAGGCCTGGGCAGTAGCTACAAAATATGGATGCAGATCTAGATTCTGAAGTCATTTTGCCTGGTTCTCCCAAAACACTGAGGCCATATCTGTGGTGGATGCTACCTTGCCTTACTGGGGATCAAACTGAAAATATGCAGAATTGAAAGCCCAGTGCATGGACCATTAATGGCTGGGTTAACAGGTGTTAGCCATGCACAGATTGTCCTTTTCTATGGCTGAGGCAGAAAAAGTTCTAGTGCTCATTTCTTCCTTTTTCCAGGTCTCACCAGGTCTGACCCAAAGGTGAGGAGCAGGTTTGAGCTGTGTTTGCACTGTCTGGCCAGGAAGAGAGGACTCATCTCTGCCACAAAGGTCTCAGTGTGGTTTGTGCTGAAGTGGGATCCCACATCTGGGATCTACCCAAGAGCTACATCATCCTCTCTTAGAGATAGGAAAGCTTCATAAAGGGAAGACTTTGAATCAGGAGTCCACTGTGCGTTGCAACATTTATCGCTGTGATTCACGTACCTCCAGTGTTACTGCAAATCCGGGCAAAGTGTGAAATGATTCTCTCTCTTATCTTTGAGGAAATGCAACGTGCTCCAACCATGCTGACTCTGAAAGTCAGCTCTACCCTGCTTTGGGCCACAGAAATTGTTAGGATTTTTGAAAAAGCTCAACAAACCTCAACACCACAATCACGCCAATTATTTTTGAAGTGCTTTGGGAACAACTCAAGGTTTTTTCTTTTCACCTTATGCAGCTCCATAGAAACCCTTGGAGTTCTGCAGGTACATATCAAGTTATGAAGGAGATGGAGGCACTAAGAGAGCTGGAACATGATTAATAATTGTCAAATTACAGGGAACACTTAAAAATCCTTTAAACCTCTCCCCTCCCTTACTTCATCCTGGCAACTAGGCCGTGAGCCTTTAGCTAGGCTGTCTTTCCCTGAGGCAGTCCCTTCACTTGAGGCAGGAGATGATCTGAAACCACAGGCAAGGGGTTCAGAATCCTCATGACAAAATCATGACATGGAAAATAAAGAGAGACTGGGTGAGCTGCAGCACAGGCAATCATGCGTATGCCAGCACCACAGTCTTCCGACTTTCATCATACCCACAGCTTGACTACCAGATAAACCACCTGCTTTTGTATTCATAATTGCAAAATGGCTCTGCAGCAGCTCTAGCATTTGCTCAGAGAGAAAAGAAATTTTTTTTCTTGCATCCTTAGCATAGCAGGTGTTTTTACAAATTAAAGAAAAAAAGAGATTAATTCTTCATTTTATTTTGGCCCTTTGCTATATCCCTCCTCTGTGTCTGAAATGTTTTCTTCGCCAAAGAGACAAGCAGAGGCAGTCAACTCTTTACAGACAGTGTTTTTAGGTTTATCAATGTTAAGGTTGTTTTCTTGTACACATTTCAGTACTGTTTTTTGGTTTAGATAGCCTGGGGTACCTTGTTGCCCTGCTGTCTTTAGCAGAAATACTTAAGAAGTTTGTTTCTCACTCCTGTTTGCCATGGAGGCCTCAATCCCAGAGAAAATTGTAGAATAAACCCAGTTAATCAAAGGTTAAACAAAATGAATGAAGTTTGTATGGTGCCCTGAAGGTTATTAGACTCAAGGTCTGAGCAGCTGCCAAGGGGAGTGAGTTCCAGGGCAGGAGCATTCATCTGAGAAATTCCAGTTGCTGGACGTGGAGGGGTTGAACCTGGGAGCTGCAGGCGCCTCCCAGCTGAGCTTGGCTGCCACGGCTGCCATGTGCAGAAGGACCCCTGTCCCCTCCCACACCCCTGGTCCAGAGAGCAAATGGATGGGAAGGCACACCCCACTCTGTGGGAGGCAATAAGGACTTGTCAATTGTTCCAGATGCCGGGCTGCTTCCATTACCAGCTGTGGAGTGAGTAGGGAGCTCTAAAACCACAAAGACAGGCAATTTCTGGGGGTCAGGGCTGATAAAAGGGCTCATGGAGCCTGCTACAAGGCACGTCTGGAAGTGGCACAGAGTCAAGGGGTGCAGCAAGCAATGCAGCATGACCAGTGGTCAGCTTGTGTCCTCTGAGCTGCTCTTCATCCACAAATGTCTTCACCTCCCTATCAGAGTGATGCTCTGGAGTGGCAGCTGGTTTATCTTCCACTTCAGCCCAATGTGGAGGTGGAATTGAAATCACAGGGTATGGATGCAAGATGGAAACAGACAGGCAAAGTGTTGTCACGTCCTTTCAACTTCCAAGTGTCTTCCAAGTGCCTCCTTCCAAGTGATATAGAAGAATTTTGACTAAATAAAGTCTTTAAGTGAAAACTATAAAAGCAAATAGAGATGTATCTGGGTACACCTGCACTCTTACTTGTGAATGTTAAGCAGCATGTTAAACCTTCCCACACATCAGTTTGTGTATCTGTGCAGCAGTCTTGATATTTTATTCCTCATTTGTGTCATAATTGCAGGAGTCCTTCATGCCAATGTAGACACTGATCTCACTGCATGTCAGAATTATAAAATATATGAGAGAGCTGGAATAATAAGAATGTGTGTTTTCTGAAAAAGTAGAAGGTTTCTGGAGGAGGAGTTTTCCCAAAGGGAGCTAAGTTTACAGATCTAACTCATTCAGGCCTTTTTCCTTCTGAAGCTGATGCACACATGCACAAACACACAGGCTCCAGTATCTATTTCATGGACACATTCTTCCCATCTCACTGTGTAAAGGTCTTGAAAGCAATAGCTACTGGCAGTACCCCAATTCAAAATATCTAATAGGTCCTTCCCAGTTTCAAAATCACTAAGGACACACATGGCCAAATGAAAGCAGGGCTTAAACTACCTTGCTGTCAGAAGCAATGGAACTAGCTGCCTGTCCTTGTGGGCTTGATTTGTGGGTTCTTTGTTTTTGTAGTTTTGGTTTGCTGACTGCATCTCAAGAACTGTGTTGCTAGAGCAACTTGGTTGATCTAACTCCTGGAAGTAACTCCAACTCCAACTGTTGAATGCAGGACTTTTCAAAATCTAATAATACACTGCAGTGGGTTTTCATTGTTTCAGAATTTTATGGATTAATAAGCTCCAGGTGGAAGGAAAAAAAGAGTAAAATTGATTACCTCTGACCCAGGGGATCTGCTCAGATTTAGGGCATGGCCTGCCTACATACTTAGAGAAGATATTTTGGATGAACATCAAATGGCCTAGCCCTATTGACTTATACAAAGCATTTCCAATTTACATCACCTCAGTGTTTGAACCTGATGTTATGTGTGCAGACATTTAACCAGAGAAGGGACACTGCCTCTTTTCAGCTCCACATTTGACCTTCTCAGCGTTTGCATGTTTGTGTGTGTACAGAGATATGGAAGTACATGTATAAATAGTACACAAAATATCCATGCTTTCCCTTGTTTTCCTGTCTGCTTGGGTGAGAAATCTTAGCTCCAGTAACTATCAGAGAAAACTTTTTGATGCAAACAATCGCTGGAGAAAACAAATTCCCCCAAAGTGGTCCTTGTGATTTGTACCTGGTCAGGACACTGTGAATCTCCAGGCTAATGGGAACAGAGTTCCTTACTGGTTGACAGTAAGGCCTAAATTTCTGTTAGGAGGGTTTTTTTGGGTTTTGTTGGTATGTTTGCTTTTTACATTGCTGTCCCTCCTCACAATTGTCACACTGCTGTTCATACTTCCCAGCCTAGAGGAACTCTGTCCAGGCTTTATCTTAGTGGTTTGTATTTCTATGGTCAGCACAACAGTTCAGGCTTATTCTTTCCAACAAAATTAATTATTGTTAGGTTATCTGGGAGTTTGACTCAGAAACTGTATTCCACTAATAAGCATAATTTTAAGAGCTTGTGCTTAAAAAGAGTTGTTATCTACTGCTTACTGGCAGGTTTTGAATCTTACATCCCTGTTGAGATTGATTTCCTTCACATGCCTAATTACTGATGACACAGTTAGATATAGGCTAAAGAGATATCTTGCAACTGGAAAAAAGGAAGAAAAAAAGCTTTAAGCCAAGTTCTCTTTGACTTAAACAGAAGGAGGCTTAATTTTATTTCATTTAGTAAAGTCACCATGGAAGGATCCTCCTCCAAGAACTCTCAGCAATATGAGGAGTGTGTACAAAACAAGTCCAGACATCAAACAGGGCAACTCCCAAAATGTCTCTGCATTTGTAAACATGCATCACATCTGCTCAGCTTGGCTGTAAGCATGAAACATAAAACTTGGGATATCTGTCTTAGTAATTTAAATGGATACTAATTCAGGCTGTGGCTTGAGGAGATGGAGGATGCAGCTGCAGCTGGCTTGAAAAAATGTTTCAAGAGAAAAGAGACCCTGAAAAATTAAATATGTTTTTATTTAAAAAAAAGGGGGATCCATTGTGTGATCTGATTTGTAGTGCACCCCTAGGTAGGCCATTTGGAACAGCTGCCTAAGCACTGCCGACACTGTTAACCTTTTCCTGGGATCAAGCAACAATCTTTGATCCAAAGGATGTTCACTGATGATGAGAACATGGAGTGAAGGAGAAAAGCTTCTGTGGCATTGAGATATGTTTCTTTTATCCCACAGTATGTGTGAAAATGGTGGGGGAGCCTTTATTGGGAGGAATATGAAGCTTTATAGCCACCACAGCCATGGACTGAGCTGCTTCAGCAGGTGCACTTTTCCAAACACCAGTAGAAAAGCTTGCAGTGAGAATGGACACATAGTCATTTGGATGGATGTAGAGTGGCACAGCTTATCCCTAAGTTAGAAATATTTATGTAAGCATAAACAAATATTTTTTTTTTTAAATCCATAAATAAATATATTATAGGAATATATTTTACTTAGTAAAGAAAAGTTTTATACCAACATAGGTGCCTGTGCAACAGGGGTAGCACTCTTAGAGACTACATAAACTAAACCAATATATATTTGAAGCATACTTATATATGCATAACTATATTTGATACATAATTATAACATGGAGAGTGTATGGAGGTCAAGTCTGAGATGTGGTGTAAAGTGAGTGGCCCAAGGTGACCTTCATTGGTTTAAATGTTAATATAATATTGTAGTCACTATACTCCTGGCTGAAATACCTTTTGGACACAGTTGCTGGAAGAATGTTTTGCCCTGTCCCTCCTTTGCAAGTTACATCTCTAATATTTTACTGGCAGAGCTGCTGATCTGACTTGTCTCATGCAGTTCTGTCAAAATACCTACCTGCACATCTGACTGTGAAGAAGGTGTCTGTCCATAGCCAGGGGCTTTTGACTTGAGGCAAAGCATACTGAGCACAACAAGAATGAGCTGATCAAGACTGATCTGCACTTCCAAGAGTCTGGGGATCTGGAATTATTTACAAACTCATTGAATCCATAAATAGAAGCACAGTTATCATGCCATCACTGGACTATTTTCACACACTAGTTAGTGTAAATATGGTCTCTGTACCCTCATGTCAATATCTAGTCAGATCCACCAGCCAGGCACATTGTTTTCCATGCAAAATGGTCCTCTTTGTAGAAAGAATTTACACAATTTTTGATGAAAAGACAGCAAATCTGTCACTAGTTAAACATGGAAAACACAGTTTTGGGAGTGCTGCAACCTCCTGGAAAATGTTGGGCTTCCCACTGCAGATACTAAATACCATGTAGTGACAACTCTGTGTGCATGTTGGTGGGGCAGAAAGGGGAAAGTAAGGCATGTCCTAACACAGGAAGTGAGGTCTGCTTCTTAAGGGTGCAAAAATGCCTTGACCTTTTGCCTTTGGCAAAACCTCACTTTATACATGTCCTGTGGCCTGTGTCACCTGGCCATGTCTCAAGCTCACCTCTAACATGGCTACCATTTCAGCAATATGGTGTGTGCAAGTGTCCTGGGTGATTATCCATGTGACAACAGTACCCAGAGCCTTAAGCCAGGGCTGTAGCCCTTCGTGTTAGGCACAGAGCAAGTACACTGCCAGTCTCACTCTGAACATCTCCTGGTCTAGAAAGACTGGCAAAAGAGGAGGAAAGGAAAGAGAAGCAGCAGAAAAAAATCATCCAGGGTTGCAGAGTGGAAACAAGGCAGCAGAGGTTCCTGCTAATGGGTGGTTGCTGTTTGCCTGCCTTCACAGCACCCAGTGTTGTGTCACTTAATGCAGCAGAAAGTAACTTTTGGGTCATGTCTAGGCACAGGGCTTTTGCAGCACAGCTCTACTGACAACCTAAGAGCATTTCTCATCCTGTATGACTGCTGTGCCCTGCTGTGCCAGAGTGACTGTCCTGATGCCTGAGTGACAAACAGGTACATGTGCCCATGTAGAGGTTTTTCTAGGGCAAAGTTCAGCCTCCAAGTTTCAAACCGCTTGTATGCAGCAGATCATTGCTGCTGCTGGAGCGGGGCCTCGACTACCTGGACCTCTGATGGCACAGCCTCCATCTTACACTTTGGGCTGAAAGGTGCTCTGTGAAGGCTACATCGTGTTGTTAACATAACTGGTTTCCCAAGGGAGCTGTGTACAAGAGGTTATTTTTTGTTCTTTGGTTTTTCCCTTCACAGAAATGTCTGGTGCTCTCCAGAGTCCAATAGACTTTATCCACGTTGCTAATGATTCAATGCTATTCAATGCTAATGCTATTCAATCTCCTTAACAGGACTGAGTGAGCAGTGACTGGTCAGCCCTCTGCAATGTCACTCATGATCCCTCCTGGACCTTTTGAGTGACTAGGCTGGTAGGAAATGACAACAGAGTGCTGATGAGATTAGCACTTCTTGCTCTTCATAGTGTAAAAAACCCCAGGACTAACTCATTCTTCAAGCTCCTCAGTGACTAATAGTTGTTTTATCATCCTTTCAATTAGAAAGCACTTATCAGCAATCTTTGCTAGCTCACTGCATGAATTGACCTGTCATTCACTGTCTCAGCCCTTGGAACTGGTAATTAAATTTAGCAATCTGCCTCAGCAGCTCCAACTGAGATACGGGGTATGTTTCCATGTGAATAGGCAGACACTTTGGGGTTTCCTTCCCAATGGAAAAGGGCTTTGAGAGAAATGAAGAAGGGTCCCAGGAGATGCCCTGTGTCAGGAACCTGCAACCCTGAAGGCCTCACAAGCAGAGCACAGTGAGTGGCATGGAGCAGCTCCACCATGGCTGCCAAAGGGTATCAGTGGGTATCAGTGGGGCCAACCTGACTACCCAGGGAGAGGAGCAGCTTTGTTTGGAGTTGGCCACCATAAGCTGGGACCAGCACACAATGCTGAGCACCTGCTTCATCCCTGATCTTTCCAAACTGCATGCTCTTGGAACAGTAAAGGAGATTTTCACTTTATTCTCAATGTTGAGGTGTGTCAGCCTTGAAATTTGGGCACAGATACAAAGCTCTGAAGTCAGGGTACCTCTTGGTTGTTGAGCAAGGGGCAAAGCAAAGCAGTTGCAGTGAAGTCATATGTGATGAAATCCAGGGATCAAATACACTGACACAGGTCCTACATCTTCTCTGGTACGGCTCTCCTCAGTGCCGGCAGAGGACATGTCCTATTGACAGTGTAAACAACAACAACAAATGTAAGCCAGCCTCCTGCTGGAGGAAGTTTTTTAAGGGGGCTGGCCCTACGGAAGAGTGACTGAACTGCAGTGGCTCGGTGTGATTTGCCACGCTAACCCCAGGGTAATCCAGCAATGTCACAGGTATTGCTGACATCAAGGCTGCACGCCTGTTGTTATCTCTGGCCTGTCCAGGTATCATTTTCTTTTTCAGATAAGAGGAAATTTGCAGATTGCTTACTCTAAAGCCATACTGCTGGTCAAGGAGCTTTGCCCCTCATCTGGATCTGTGGCTGACGATAGTTGATAGGGGCTGATTTTCAGTAGCAAGCCCACTGTTTGTTTAAGCAACCTTTACTCTGAGGAAAAATCTTAAAAAAACCCACACAACCCTCTTCACAACTGCCAAAGGGTACAGAAATGCCAGGGTCCCCATTACTCACTCCAAAATCAGGTTCAAGTTGTCTGGCTTCGGGTTTTGGAGGAAAGGCACAATGTGCAGAGTTCACTGAACCCCACAGAAGACTTGGATTTGAATTTTTCTGGAGCTGCCTTAAAATATTTCTTACTGTTTCTGAAAATCTTTACTCTGTTTTACCACAGGAAACATCCTAAGGGGATTTTTCTGCTTCTTCTTTTTCCCCTCCTTTCACTACACCAGGTTTGTCTCCCTGCTGTCTTAAGGAGACCACCTACAACTTAAGAAAATAAAGATCTCTCTGAAAAAATACAGGCAAACCCGATATTTATGGGTCAGCTCCCCACAATATTTATCTAGTTGTCTGAGCTGGTCCAACCACAAAATGGGGAAAAGAAATCACTATCATGTGGTGGCTGGGAGGGTAATCTCTGTTAAAAAACAACAACAAAAACAAAGCACAGCAGCGTAAAATTGATGGGAAAAGTGCCAAGTAGAGGAAAGGAAAAGGACTGATATTTATGAGGTATAGTAAATAATAGCACTAGGACGTAGTGCTTGGTGAGGATAAAGCAGCAGATATCTTTAATTTGGAGCAGAGAGATGGGGTTTTGCCTAGTATAATTTATTTAAGAGGTTTCTCTGTGTTTATAGGGGAAAAAAGTAGTCCTGAATTTAAAAAAAAGGCAAAAAAAAAATACACTTTCTTCCCTGAAACCACCCAGAAGTTTCTTACAGGTTTCTGCACCCTGAAGATCATGTGCCTTAACTTCAGACCTGAAAAGCAGAGAAGGAAAGAAACACTTACAATTTGGAGCAAAGGCCGCCTTTCCTCACGGAGAGACTAAGCAGGGATGCAAATTACAGGGTATCTGTTTCAGGCCCCTTTCAGTATACAGCTCCTATAAGAGCTCCAGAGTAAGATAATCCTCTGGAGATCAGAGGCAGCGTGCTATTAGCAGGAGCTCATAGGTTACATTTAGTGGTGCCTGGGGTACCTTTATGCTGAAGTGTTAGTGTCAGCTCAAAAGCACATAATCCTTCTCTTGAGTCTAATTATACATTCATTGCACACGCAACAGAATATTCAAATGTGTTTAATTAGTCGAAAGATTGTGCTGTAAACCCGCAAAAGCAAGGCAGGAAGGAATAAAGAGGAAAAGTCAAATAGGCTCTTTTATCTAATTGCATCTCTGACTACCTGGGAGTCCCCAAGCACCAATGTAAAAGATACTGTAAAAATATTTAAATACAAACCCATAGTTGAATAGGCTATAGCCACAGCAAATCCCTGTGTTTTGCCTATGCTCAATGACCAGTTGAATTGGTCCTGATTTACACAAGTTCATATAAAAAGGGAAAAGTGTACAATTTGTGTCCACTCAGCCCCTCAGTTGGATCACCTGTAACATTGGTGGTGTGGGCAAAAGACCTTCTATTGTTTGCAAAAGAAGTTTGTTACCTGCTTTAAAAATGCCTTATTTACATTTTATCATTAAAGTGTATTAAGTAAAGTTCTCAAGGATTTCCAGTAAAGTTTGGTTAATAGCACAAATAGAGGGTTATATTTAATTATAAACTGTAAAGGCTTCACCCTTGAAAACAATGTCATCATTTTATCTTTTCATCTGAAGTACCTTGTTTTTTCTTGGTTTTTTTTGGTGTGGTAAGCTAACTGGATTCTGCAGGTGCTTTCTGAAATCTAATGGTGACATAATTGTTAAATAAAGTTGCAGCAGCTAAGTTTTTACCATGGAGCCTGTGGCTAAAGGAGAGATCCAGCAAGAAGGAGAATGAAGGCTTGTGCTTCTGCCAGTTCACTCACTACTTATCCCTAGGTGAGTGCTCCTGGCTCAGATTTTCAGGAGTGGTCACTCAGCCCCCAAGCCCATTCATGCGACATTATTTTATACTCATTGCTGAGTATCAACAGCCCCAAAGGAGACCATCTCTGGACAGGCATTGGTCCCCAGCCAGGCATCTCCTCCCAGGGGAGCTGAGTGCCCTGGCCATGCTCTGGGTCAGCCCAGCTTCACACAGCTTCAACTCTGCTTATCCCCACTCAAGTAGTATAATACCTCTATCTCAGAGACATTTTGGGTGGAAAGGACACCTTCAAAGTAGGGTCATCATCCATTTAAAATCAGCTTTTTCCTGGGCCAGGACAGGGGCCTGAAGATATGGGTTTTCCCAAGGTGTGGTCTGTGGTATGTGATTAAGGGCAAAGACAGTGCGAGAGTGAAAGAAAAAACCAAGACATGAAGTGAGCTGAAAATCCAGCTCCTAGAATTAGAGGAGTTAAGGACACTTGGTCCTGCCTTGACAGAGTTCAGACAATTAAAACAAGCCATTACTATTGAGGATTAATTAGCTCAGCTGGGTTGGGTGACAATGAGTGCGCAGTGGGTTGTGACCATGAAGATGCTGTGTCCATGACCCATCTTTGAGAAGCTGCAGACTTTCCCCAGAGAATGGGTGTCAGAATAAATCTGCTCAGTATCCCCAAAAACAAAGGTTTCATCCTGGAAAGACAGGACATTAGTGAAAGCACAGTAGAAAATAGCCACTTCATTCTAACCCATATCATACAATACAGTGATTGTTTTATTTCCTTCTAGGCTGGGAGCATGGTGCCATATACAGAGCATGAAGCAGGATAGAGTGAATTTATTTCTTTAGCACTATTGAAAAACACCATGTCTGTGTATGCAGCTTGTGGAATTTGTCATGCAAACACCTATATTGTTTTAGATACCCTTAAATAGGCTTTGAAAGGGATCTCAAAGAATACAAGATATTGGGGGACTGATTGACATTCTCTATGTACGGCACAGAACTGTGAGACATAGCTCCTCAACTTGCTCTGCACCAACTGAGGGAAGCCTAGGTGGCCATACCTCCCTGCTCTCCTCCCAGCTCTGTAAATAAAAGCTAGGTAAGTTTTGGCAGTCTTTTGCACTCTGGTGCAAGTAAATCTCCTCCTGTGCTGACTCTTTAATATAGGAAATCTGTTTGAGCCACATTTTCTTTCTTCTTCCCCCTCTGCAGCCCCTGTCATTTGGAGATGTAGCTGGGGAGCAGAGTTCATGGCAGTGTGTCTTCTGAGGAGCAGGGTGGCCTGTTTGGATTTTTTTTCACGAGGGTGCAATGACCAGGCTGTGGAAAAGGTGTTGTTTAGAGGCCTGGAGCCATTGTGGCATGGCTGGCAGGAATATTGAGGAGAAGGTGGTGAGGCTGCAGTTGTAACTGTAAGCACAACCTCTGGCCATAAATTTGGTATTTTCTCCTCCTAAAACACCATCTGCTTGCTACTGTTTATATTCCATGCCAACCCTCACACATTCAGGCAAGTCTGTGCTACAGGGACACCTGTGGTCACAGCTCCTCCCTGAAGTCATCTTTGCAGCTTGGGAGGAAGGTGATCTCCCTTTTCAGAGTACTTCAGCCTGAATTAACAGAAAACTGCCTGTGGTTGTGGGCACATTACTTTGAGTGTTTATGCCACTTATCTGTTACTTAAAGATGGAGGTTTTGAAGACACTTTAAAGTGTTGGTTTTTTTTCTTTCAGCTGCTAATCTTACAGTGTCAGGAGCCTGCACTCATGGGAAAGTTGCACTAACTTACTTCAAGGTGCTTTAGGTTTAGTTAGAGCGACATGGGATGAATTATGCATGTGGAGGGTAGGAAGGCTCTGCAGAAGGATCTGGACAACACTAGAAGCAAAGTGTGACCTTGCAGCTTCCCACTGTGCTCTTTCACTTCACTTTTCTGGTCAGTCACGAGAGCTCAAGCAGGAGGCAGCCAACTCTCCCCATCTCCCATCACCCTTGCACAGCTACTGCTGTGTATTCCACTGCAGGGCAGCCAAACCTAGCATGAGGTTTGCTCCCCAACAGGCTTGTGTGAGCACTGGTGGGACTCCAGGCTGTGGATCCCATACTGCATGGGCTGGGTGGATGACTCACAAAAGCTGGGATTGTGCCCTGCCAGAAAGCAGCGAAGTGAGCAGTGATGCTGCCAGTCCTCCGCAGGGTAAAGTGAGCCTCCCCAAGGCAGACCTTCGTTCCTTGGAGGGAAGATGAGGAGGAGGTGTAAATCACAGCTGGGTTTCCACACGGTAACCTGAAGGCCTTTACCTCTGCATGGTGTTTCACAAACAGCATGGCAGGCCATGAGATGACTTTTGTGCTTGTTCTGGTTTTCCCACCCAGTCTGGCTAGGTCCCTCATGAAAATCAGCAGGGAGCACATTTCTTGGGTAACCACTGCTCCACACGACAAAGTGACAGAAAAAACAAACTGGGAATTATGGACTGTTGGGTTTTGCCTTGCTCATCCTTAAGGCCTGTGTGCGGATGAGAAGTGCCAAAGGTCAAAAGGCCATTGACTTCATCTTCTTCCCCTTAATTTTTATGTCCACTGGTTCTGGATGGGGTGGGTCCAGTCTGTGGATACCTGTACCCATTGCTCTTTTCAGGATGCTTCCCAGTGTTTTTGTTGGGGTGAGGACAGGGGCTCCCTATGGGAAGTCAGCCCACAGGGCCCGTTACCACCTCTGGCACCATTAGTGTGCTGAGGGATGAGCGAGGAGGCTCTTGCAAAGAGGAGCGCTCAAATCATGCAACTGCAAAAATCCAAAAGCAAAACAGTGGAAAACTGGCTGGATAAATGTGGAAAGCTCTTGGAAATAAACAGCCCACAGAGGCACAGCCAACCCTTTTGAAACTGGTTTAAAGCGATCCCATGTGGGCTGAGCCTGAGGGGAAGGCTGGCACTCCCTGTGAGGTGTGCAGGGGACACAGCGGGTCCCTCTCCCAGACTCCTGGGACTGTAACGTGGAGAAGAGAAGGCAGCTGGCAGCGTTGGAGGCCAAAAGCCTCCCTTCCCAGGGGCTGGAGCAAAGTTGAGGGCGTTGAGCAAGATGCAGGGCTGGGTCTGGTGTCCCCCGATGGTGGCAGGGGAGGGCGGGGGCATGGCAGGGCTGTGGGAGTTGTTGTGCTTGTCCTGCATCCATCTGCACCGCAACACTTTTAAAGTGCTAACATGCTTTATGACGCCATGCAAGTGAAACGAAATAGTGGCTCCTGGCTCCTCGTAACTTGTGTAAATTCCAGATGTGACAATCCTTTTACTGGCAAATGGAGATGTTTATCCCTGTGCTCTTCTCGAGTTGAATTAGCTCCCACTAGGAAGAGCTCGCTGAAAATGTGCCTGCCTGGCTACTAAAGGGCTGCGTAATTGTCCCTCTGCCCCTTCCCGGAGCTGCACATAAAAAGTGCAATCCAAATTCCTGGGCAAACCAGGCAGGGCCCTGGAGAGCACTTCCCACCCCCCTTCAGGAATTGAACGTCATGCCTAAAGGATAATGCAGGATTAGGGCAAGGGGAAAATGAGTGGCTTAAACAGATCCCAACTGCAGCGAGGCTCAGCAAAATGTGTCCTTATTCCCAGGCTACAGGCCTCTCTCTTTTCTTTTTTTTTTTTTTTTAATAAAATTTGTTATTATTGCAAGGGGAAGGAGGAAAGGGCCTCCAGATTGTGAAAGAGGCGGAAGAGGAACAATGTTAGTTCCCTGAAAGCCCCCAGCCCAGGCCACAAAGCCGCCCTGCCCTCTGCCACATGGCAGCCTACATGGGAAACCCTTCCTGGCCCTTCCCTGCCTGTCCTCCCCCACCTCCTCCTCCTCCTCTCCCGGAACACACAGGCACTAGTTATTAGGGATTAGGTGGAACAGATGCATGTAAGATGCTTACTGCCTTTTCCAGACACAAGGCCACTTTCCAATCAGCTCAGAGGAAACAGGGTAATTAGATGGAGTCGTGGTCAGGGAGTGGGGGGGGGGGGGAATTAGCCTCTTACTCAACCAGAGCCTGCAAGGCCACCTCTCCCCCCACACTCCCTCCTTTCCCCTACTCCCCATTCCTCTGCCCACTCTGTCGTTTCAAAGCTTTTTATTTTTTCTTTCCCTTTTCCAGGAGGCAGCTGATGCCGGCCGGCTGGCTGCCAAGCAGGTCAGGCCTCTGCAGCTGAAACTGCCCGAGATTCCTGAGCGGGATGATGAATCAACTGTGTCCTTTAGGACACATCCTCTCTTGGGCATGCTGCTGGGATGTTGTGTCTCAGAGCTCAGAGCTGCTGGCTGATGGCACTGGGTGGGTTGATGAGTTTGGTTTAACTCTTCCTCCTCCCCCTCATAAACCAGCTTTGCCTCCTGGTGAAGTTATTGCCCCTTCAGCTGACGATAGCAGCTCTGGATGTCTCAGTGGAGGAGAAGTGCTGGGCTTTGAAGGAAATGATGCCTTGCTTGTCATTTGCCTTCTTTTAAAAGCACATTAAGACAGCTTTGGCTTGAGTGCCCTGCAGGCAAGAGTTCTGAGTAAGGACAGGCTGGTTTTCACTGTGTCCACCCCTGCTCCCAAAAAAGCCTCCTGACTGATGGGGTTGCTGTGTGCAACTGCTGCAGACTGGAGGCTGCTGTACCCAGGCTGCCCCATGTCTGATGGCTCTCACAGCATAAGAGATTTTCCTTTACTAACCTTTAAAAGTTCTTGGGTGTGTTTACACTTCAGTGCTTGTTCATCCCTGAGAAGATTTTGCTGGGTAAAGTCCTCCAAATGTGGAGGGCTGTCCTGTCACTGTTATGCAGAGGGCAGCTGAAACAAGGTAATGGTTATCAGGCACTGGGGATGGTGATTAAGAAGCTGACTATTGTATTTATTACCATCTCCTCCCACAAGCTCCTGCCTTGCTTGTTTGCCTTCTGAGGCCTGACTTCATTTCACTGTTGTTTATTGGGAGAGCACTGCTCTTTTCCAAGATGTTTGGTTTTAAAACCATCAGAATGTCCCCAGGGTGTTTGGAAGGGGATGTGCTGTGTCATAAAAGAGTGTTCCCCATGGAAGGACTTTTTCCAAGTGACAGGTCAGTTGGGCAGTAAACATGCAAAGGAGGATCACCATTACAAATGTAAGAGAGCAGAGGAGAGCTGACCCCAACCCCGAGGCAAAGAAGTGAGAGAGTGTCTGGACTTCCCCAAATGCAGGTGCTGCTCCTCACTGTTGGTACCCTTTTGAACATCATGTAGATAATTTTCTGAGATTGACATTAACCTCTTTTCATAAGCATGCACAAGCACCAAATGTTGAAACATGCTTCAGGGCTGAATGGAAAATTTCTGACCATGGTTTGCTGTCAGGAAATGCTGGTTCAGCAAGAGGAAAGAGATGTCAACTTCAACAGTAAAAAAAAAATCAGAAAGAAACAAAAAATATGATACCAATGAAGAAACTCTTCTGGGGGCTTTTTGAAGCAGTGAGGTTTATTTTTCAGTTCCCTGCTTTTATTGTTTATTGACATGTAGGATAAACACAGCCAGAGCAGAGGCTGCACCATCTTTTCCCCTGTGGTTTTGCTCAGTATAGGGTAGGTAACAGCTTCTGCATACCCAACACATCCTTCCCAGTGCCTACCTGCAATAACACAGGTGCTAACAGTGCAGGTAAAGCAGGAGGAACTTTTTCTGATGTACCATCTTTCTCAAGGGAGAGCAAAGTGCCTCTGTGAAGCACAAAACTCCCATGGAGGCATGCTGGGATCTGTCTTGGAGGTGGATTATCACTTTCACACCTGCACTCCTGGCCATGTGGGTTAACTGATGACCTAGTAAAACCATTGGCTCTCCTCAGGTCTTGACATACTACTGCAACTGCTTAGGTCTGGTAATTCTAAAAGTGGCATTCTTCCTGAGCACCCAAGTCCTCACAGGAGTACAAAATTAAATATGCAGGGCAGAAACAAGTCATGGAAGAATAACCCTGTGTTGCATGGGAAGTGTGTGTAATTTTGGTTACTGCTCTGCATTTTTTTATGTCTGCCAAATACATGAGATTGACAAGTAAATAGACAAAAATATGTATGTTGAATCAATCACAGTGTTCTAGTGAAGTTCTGAAAACAGCTAAACAAACAAATCTCCCCAAATACACATCTTTGCTACCCAGGGTGGCTGTTTGGTTCAGGACCTTCCCAATTAGCATTATAAACATACCAAAGTGCTATGCTTTAGAGTAAATCACCTAAATAGATTATTATTGTTGGATAGCAATTAAAATGATTGAGTAGTCTAATCTATGTCCTGGTGTAGTGGCAAGTATCAGAGCTCTGATTTATGCATTTCCCCCTCCTCCCCATGCTACTTCTGAGATGGGGCAGTGTGAGAAGCCTGGCAGTACATGGGACAGAACTCCTCTCAGCACTACCAGGTCACTTGTTCCTTGAATTCCCCTCCAGGAAGTGGGATGGTGAGAGGAGAAGAGACTTGGCGCTTCCCATCCCTGCTGATGAATGGGGCCAGGCTTTCTTTGGACTGCAAGTGAATTCAACGGGCCAGATGCTCAGGCCAAGCCCCAGGGCTGCTTGCTCCTAGGAAGGAAAGGTAGAAGATTCCTGAGGTAATCTTTTTTTTGTTCCTTTATTTTGTGTTATGGAGAAGTTCCTGTCTCAAAAGTGATGTTTGTATTTTAGTCTCCTTTTTCAGTGCTGCCCCCTAAGGCAGAGGATACAAGAAGGGAGCATCATTTTTATGACAACAAGGATGCATCCTTGGCAATTGTGACACCCTTTGGAATGTGGGATGCTGTGGCTGGCCTACTGTGTTTTCTGTCTTTCTCTGGGATGGCTGAAGTGAGTACCACAGTAACAGATAGGTTCATGATGGATGGGCTGGCAGAATCAGCATGTTTTACAGAGGTTAATAAGAGTTTTGTAGCTGTTATTTATTACCCAGACAGGGAACGCCTACATGTGTCCCTATCTCTTATTGCAGTAGTAACGCTTGTCTTGAAAACCAGCTCATCAGCTTTCCTCCAGGCACTTGTCTGCTTTTCCCCTCCTTACAGTTTCTCCAGGCCAGGCTGCCCATTTAGCATGAACTACAAGGGACAGACACTGAGTGTCTGGGAACGTACACACAATTCATATGACCCGAAACAGCCTGCATTTTTTTTTCCCCCTGTTACTGGATCACTCAGGTGTTCTTGCTTTGAATCTCCCTCTTTGTTACCTACCAGGCCATTTGTGGCTGGCAGGCTGTTGGGGCAGGGGCAGTTTGACAGAGCATGCACAGCACAGAGGAGCAGTCTGACCTGCTCACAGCTCCACGCGCTGCTGCTCCAGTGACAGCGGTGATTTTTCATGCCTGCTATTGGAAGAAGAAAGGAACTGTTTGCAGTAAGCCTAAGTAACACTAATCAGGAGCTTTTGGGGACCTTTTCCTGTTTGTTTTCCTCTCTGAGTGACTTGCCTCTGAGTGGGACACTTTGCAGCCCCGAGCCTATGTCAGCCCTGCCGGGGTCTGGCATTTGTCAGTCACTCCCAAGATGGGAGCTCAACTGAGAGCTTTTCCCAGCTGCCAAACATTGCTCCTACTATGGGAAACTTTTGGTTCCAACCTTATAGAAGCTGTCAGTGCTCTGGCTGCTGGGCAATGCTTCTGCCAGCCCGGGGATGAAAAAGGAAAGACAGGGTTGTCCAAGTCTCTGGCCCGATAACGCCCGGATTTCACCGCCACGTGATGCAGCTGTTCAGCAGCTTGTGCATGCAAACGCTGTTGAAAACCAAAGGGGCATGGGAGAAAAGGAAGAAACGTTTTGTTTCTGCTCTCCCCTCCTCTGCCTGTTTTTGTCAGGCTGCTGTTCTCCTGCCCTGCTCCTCAGCTATTTGGCAGAATCGCTGCCCTTGCAAATGTACGTGACTAATCTGTTACTTGAGGAAACGATTCACAGGCATGAATGACCTAGGCGGTCAGGGAGCTGATGGGATCCTGTGCTGGGAGTGTGTTTCGGGGATTTTGGGGGTTTGGTGTGCCTTTTTTTTTTTTTTCTTTCCCCTAAAGGGTTGCTCCCTCTATTAACTGATGGGAGAGAGATACCCATCGGAGTGCTAGATGCACGGATAGGGTCTCTGGTAAAGAGGTGGCCACCCTTTCCCAGCCCCAGGGGCAGATGTGCTGCACCAGGACTGCACGTCCCCCTCCCTCCCCAGCCACGTGGATGCCGTTCCCTCGCGGTGGCACGGTGCCATCAGCCACAGCGTGCTCCCGGAGTGCAGAGGCTCTGGAAGGTCTGGGTGTGAGATTAGGGCAGATCCTTACTCGTTCGTCTCCCAACCAGCTCAGGCAGACGCCCGAGGCCGTGGGACCGGAATGCTGTGACCTGAATACAGCCAGGCACTGTCCCTCCAAGGCCGGTCCTCGCCTCCCTCCACCTCTTTGCTCTGCTCCGTTTCGGCTGTGCATCTTTAAGTGATTCAGGGGCTCCGGGCCAAAGGGCTCTTTGCCCCGCTGGGCTGATCCCGAAGAGAAACGGTGATGTGCCAGGAGGTCTGGGAGGCGAATGTCATTTCATCACTGTTCTCCCGGGAGAGGTAGAAGGATCCAGCATGGGAACAACGGGGGTGGGGGGGCAGGGGTTAATGAGGAGAAATGGGATAAATTAAAGAAGGGAAAATGTAGGCCAAGTATTTGGAGAAAACATATGTTTAAATGCTGTCAAGCCAAGAATTATTTCTGAAAAAAAAAAAAAAAAGAAAAAAGTAAATTCCAGAGAATGACTAAGATATTGGACACAGCTCCTAACTAGGTACCTTGAAAATGTGTTGAATCAGGCTGTTGGTGTGAATTACTAGCCCAGCTCTGGAAAATATACCCTAGGGAGCACCAGCTTTCCTGGTATTCCACTGACCTTAATGCCAAAGTGAAATCTCCTGAGGCAAAGGGACATTAACTAACTTACAGTGCCATCTAGCCCCATCTAAGACATAAGACGTCTATGAGTGGTTGCTAATTTTGTTCCTGTAACCGGGAGGCTGAGTCACTTCAGCTCTAACCCACCTCCTAGGTCATGTGCTTGTGGATATAAGTGTATCTTGGAGCACATCCGTGCATGCACTGGGATGTATTTTTAAAAACCTGTCCATGAGCCATAAACGTAAATGCCTGACCAGGAGCCATCCCAGCTGGACAAATCCTGTGTGTTTTCATGGCCACTCGAGGTGGGGAGGGCAGCTCAGGGTTGCTTAGGCCTGGCTGGCACTTCCCATTGATAAGACCTTACTTTGGATGGCTCAGAGGTTTGCCAGCCTGCAGGTGCTTGAGCTGGGAGCATTGGGTGCTGGGTGCTTGCTGCAGGCTATTTGTAGGGACTTCTCCCCAGAGCAGTGTTTGTAACAGCTCCCAATGCTCAGAGCATGGGTATCCACTCTCTGAGGGTGAAAAAAAGGCAAATATGAAAGCAAAAGTGGTGCTGCTACTGCTCATCTTGTGAAACATGCTGGGGGCAGAGGGTGGTGGCTCCAGCTTCTGCTGCCCACACTGTGCTATGACTGCTCCCCTGCACCTCCCACTGCACCCACCACAGACACATCATCCCCTGAGAGATGGGGCATGGGGTGAACTTTGGTGGGAGTGAACCTATCAAAGGCCACAGAGTGGAAAAAGATGCCTTGGGCTCCTTGGTTCAAGGGTTCAAGGCTCTCTGAAATCTGTGAGAGTCCTAAAATTGCTGTTTTAGCTCTCTGGGCTTCTGCTTTTTTACCGTTGTAGGCTCCATAGGGATTCAGGGGTTGTTTATGGGGCCCATGGGTTTGGTGCAATATTTTTGTTTTGAGTCTGCAAAGCTGGTGCCAGCCTTTCTCTTGTCCCTTGCAAGAGACTAATGCAGGGAAGCTGGCCAGACTGCCACCAAAGGTAGCAAAGTAACCTTTTTCTACGGCGGAAAACACCCATTATCCTAACTGGGCTGGGATTACCAGTGTTTTCTTGCACTTTCTGCTTTATGTTTCTTTTTTTTTCCTTGTGTGCCTGCAGTAATGTCCGTAGCCAGACATATGCTCATGGCCTGGAATGAAGTCGACTGCAATTACATCCTGAGGGAGTCACTCAACGGGGGTTTTGTGGAGGCAGGACGCAGGCTCTGGTGGAGCTGCACATGTGCAGACCTCCAACTGCACTCCCTCTGCCTTCAGCTTTGTGGGAACGAGGAGCAGCAGGCTCAGAAATACAGCCAGTCTGGTGCACATCTGGAGGCAGTAATTGGAGGTAAAGTGTGCACCTTCTGTTCTTGACTGAATGAGGTGTTTTCTTGCATTAGTAATTTCAGCGCATCAGCACCAAAATTCATCCTTTTGAACACACTTGCTCCCCATCTCCCATGCTCTGTGCTGGTCTGAACCTTCCTCAAGCATAAAGGTGTTGGGAGCTGGGTTGCAGGGTCAGGCCTCTCTCCTGTAAGGCTCCTTGTGCTTTACTTCCTTTATCTCCAAGAGCAGCCAGAAGCACATGCTGTGGCAACATAATCATTTAATCCAGGCTGGTGAAACCTGTTCTCCAGATGAACAACTGACAGATCGTTTGCTCTGTAGCTCTGCATATGAATGCAATGTTTGTTGGGGTGGATGGATGCCGGTGCCAGTTTTCCACTCCAGTTTCCAGCAAAACCAAGCAGCAGCCTGACCATGAATCTGCTTCCAGCTCCTTCCTCTGCTCCCTGCAACATCCTTGCTGCAGCCACGTTAGTGCTGGTGCTCTCCCTCCCTGGCTGCTGCTGTGGATGCAGTAGGTACACAGGTTCCTGGCGGGGATGCAGCCCTCGGAGGAGTGCAGCAGGCCGGTGGCGCCCGGGATAGGAACGTGTTTGCCCGGGGAGGCAGGTGATACCTGAAAGGGTGCAGCCAAAACTAACAAAGGTGTGTTCAGAGATAGATACAGTTTGATCTTTAGCCCCTGATACAAACCTTGCCTTGGCTGGGGAAGCTGCTCTGCCAAGCCCTTTTGTAAGAGTGTAACAGCCTGGCGGATTGCTGGTGATCGCAGCCGCAGGTTGGAGTGAGGACATGTGCTGCTGCCTCCCTTGCAACTGCTGTGAGTTAGCAGGGGCAAGGGAGAGGTGCACCTCCTGATTTAGGTCTCTGCAGTCCTCAGGTCTGAATGTCAGATGTGAGGAGATGGTGCTCTTATAGTCTCATGTGCAGTAATAGAATTACAGAGTGGCTTGGGTTAGAAGGACCTTAAAGATCAAGTTCCAAGCCCCTCTGCCATGGGCAGGGACACCTTCCACTAGACCAGGTTACTCAAAACCCTGTCCAATCTGGCCTTGGACAATTCCAGGAGTGGAGCATCTACAACTTGTCTGAACAACCTGTTCCAGTGTCTCACCACGCTCACAGTAAAGAATTTCTTCCTAGTATCTAATCTAAATCTACTTTCAGTTTAAAGGCATTACCTCTTGTCCCATCACGACATGCCCTTGTCAAAAGAAAGAGTCAGTGGTTCATTGCACATTGTGCAAATGCATGTGCTTATTGTAGGTTTTCTGAGTGCCCAGAAAATCTGTAATCTCCTAAGTGCTGGAGGTACTTCTGGTAAGCAGCCTGTCCTGCTCTGCTGCAGTCCTTCTTTGCTGCTTCTCTGGTTTCAGGGTCCATCCGTTCCACATTTTGTAATGCAAGCAGCAGCTGACACTCTCACAGCCCAGCTGATGGTTTGGCAGTGGCACGAAACCAGGGAGAGGGCTGTGGTGTCCACTGGTGGCAGCCACTGCTCGGACAAACAGCATTAGAAACTTACCAGGTGAATATGCAATGGTTGATGTATGATGTATTCTTTATTTTTGGCTTAAGGAGCAAGCTGAGTGCTGAGACTTTACCAGGGCCAGCTTGAGCCTCTTGAATTGCCTGATCTGCTTGTACTGCCTCTGAGGATGGAGAGCTGAAGAAGCTGCTTGCATTCAGATTGCAGTCCAGATGCTTTTTTTGAGACGAGCATGGGTTAAATGTTTCTGGGCCAGCACTGTGAGGTTGGCCCAACCTCCAGAAACAGTTTCCAAAGCTTATTGTCCAGACTAGTGTGCTCTAAATATGCTCTGCTTCCCCCTGCACTAGCTGGTCCAACCTACTGTGACCGTACAACAGGGTTTTTCTCTCAGCTCAGAAGAGATTCATATTAAGATCGGTATTACTTGCGCAGTGAAACAGCTTCTTTTTCTTCCTTGTTCCCTGTTACACACCTCCAATGTCTCTCTGTGCTAGATGAGAGCCTGTGGGGAGTTCAGGGAGTGCAGGCCTGGGCCGTGCATCACCCTGTCACCAGGACCAAGCTGGGAGAGGCCAGTACATGTGCACAGCTCGGAGCAATGTGTGCTGTTCTTGGGGAAGGGGGTGGGGAATGGGAGGTTTGAAACCCTCACTGTGTTTTATCTTCAGTTTAGCATGGCTCAGGTTTGTCAGCAAAACACCAGGGTCTTGAAATGTCAAGCCTGAGGCAGAACTGGGAAAAGAACATCCTAGAGCTCCTGGGTTTCTGTCTAGGGCTTTGGACACAGCTTCAGTCAAAGATTCCCCCTTCCTGAAAGGAGAGAGATGTCAAAGTGTAATGTTGACATCAGTTATGTGAAGTCCACTCAGACCTATTTAACCCCCTGCCTCTGCATAACTTTTTTTTGGCAAGCATTAACTAATAAGGAAGGGAGTAAATCTTGCTTGAAGTTATTTTTCTTCCTGCTCCTGCGTCCCACCCCCAGGCGCCCCATGGCAGGTGCTACAGAGGCGAAAACCAGCGCTCCTGCAGAGAGAGATTAGCAGCACACAAAATGATCTCTCCCGTCCTTGTGCACCCCAGAGCCCGGAAACTCCCCCATCTCTGCAGCCTTGCAGCCCAGCTGTCCCAAAGCCCAGGCAGCAGGGATGGATAACAGCAGGCTGCTCTCTGTGCTGCAGCACAGGCGATGGGGGAGATAATGGGAATGATTTCTTGGTACAAGTACAAGCATGAATCCTCTGAAGAAATACTAAGTCTAGTTGTGGTGGGGAAAAAAAGAAAAATAAAGCAAATGCACACCCTTGCACACACACAGCCTCAACCTCATGTAACGTTAGAGGGTTTGGTTCTGTCTGACTTTTTTTTTCTCAGCTGCTGGTCCTTGAACTCCTCCCAGTGTGGCTCCACCACTGGAGCAACAGCTGGTGTGCTGAGGTGCAGTGCAGGGCTGCCAGCTCTCCTCACTGCAGATCAAGCCTTGCACTCTGTTACTGGGGGGTTTCCTTGCAGCCCTCGTGCCTCTCTGCCAGAAGTGCTTGGATTGTGTGAGAATTGTGCCTTTTGATGGAAGAAAAAGGGGTGGGGGGGAAGCTAATTAAGAAAATGTTTTTCTAGCACTGCACTCAGGATTGTGTAGGAAAATTAACAAATAGGAAATGAGCACGACCTACAGTGAATAAAATAATAATCTTTTTGCCCTGAGCAGGGCTGTATGAGCTGTTTGGGTGACACGTGGTGGAGCAGGGTCGTGGAAGAAAACGGAGCCCTGCTCAGTGCTGCAGGCCTTTTGCCACTGCAACTGAAGGAGTAAAAACTTATTTTGCCCCTCTGGATGCTAACTCACGGCAGGCAATCGCTTCAGCTATGCCAAAGGAAGCCCAAGGAAGGGTCCATCAGATATTAACTCCTAAGCCTTAGGGTGTTTTGCTAAGTGAGGTGCCAGACCAGTCTGTGGAAATCTTGTTCTTGAATTATTATTCCTTTTAAATGTTAGACTGTGCCTGCAAAGATGAAGTGTTTCCTGGCCTTGCTTTTCAGTATTGCTATTCTTTCCATGCTCTATTGCTTCCACAGTGGGTACAGAGACATGAGCTTTCAATACCTGCAAATTTCCATCTGGTTTGTTAGCAGCACTCCTCATTAAGGGGATTATGAAAAGTTGGAGATGCTACAGGTAAGCATCCAAACACTAATCCTGGCTTCCACAATGAGGCAGTGTGTTTTGTGAGGTTAGAGCAGCAGGAACAGGACTCATGAGTGACAGAGCAAAAAATCAGTGATTGCTGTTTGGCAGGAGATACTTAAACTTTGTCAAGCTAGGCAAGTATCTCCATTGTGGTCTCTGACTCACAATTCAAGTATGCTGGGAACATTTGAGGGGGCTGGGTCAGTTCTTTAAGCAGTGGGAAAACAAGGCTTTAATGCATCACGGCATAACTTTGGGTCTATGCTCTACTGTTCTGCCTTTCTTTGAGGAAACTGGTGTGGCTGGCGGTGGGGAGAGGGAGGTGTTGTGAAACCACACATACACACACACTCACATGTGATTTTAATCCCTCCTAACAGTGTTTCAGACTGTGCTGGCTGAGCTGAGCCACTTCTGATTTGCCCTCCTGAAGGTGAACAGAGGACAAGGCTGTGTGGTGGGGCGGGTGACATCCTCTGCTACAGCAGCCTGGCTGAGGTATGCAGCTTGTGGAGGGGGCCACCAGCCCCTTCCAGCTATTCACTAGTGAACACTCTGTGGGCACAAGAGTGTCACAAACTGGCCAGTGAAGCCAGGCTTGCAGCTCTGGTGTGCAGTCACTGTGGTGGCAAAGAGCAGCCGGGCTGTTCTGGTGAATCAGGCTGTGAGGGTAGGAAGGCTTGCCAGCAGCTGGGCTCTCCTGCTTCCTTCCAGTGCTGCAGATAACACCCTCCTGGGGAGGGAGGTGCATTTGTGCCCTTACCAGAGGTGTTTTCTGTTGATATGGTGTGTTCCTGCACATGGAGGGGAAGGCAGATATGGCCAGACATCCTCTCCCAGATCCTGTTGCGTGGGTGAGAGCGGCTGCTGGCAGTGGGGTTGCTCCTTTGTGCTCCTCCGGCCTGGAGGCAAGCACCCATTTGGGGATGCTTCCTGGAATATACAATTGTACAGTGAGCAATTGCTTTCTGTCCATGGCTTTGCACCTCCTGCTCCTGGGAGGGGCTGGAAGGAGAACCAGGAAATGGTGCTGGAAAAGTATGGCCAAAAATGGTCAAGACCAGGTAAGGAGCAGCCATATGGCAGGTGAGCTGCTGGCTCCGTAATTAAGCCAAGTGCTCTGGATGTAAGAGGCTTGGCTGTGCTCAGTTGAAAGCCTGGCTTCCTGTGTGTTCCTCCCTGCTATGATTCTGACCAAAAATTCCATTTTTGACCTGAAAAACCTTCCAGATGAAAATTTAATTATAAAAGTGATGTATTCCCACAAGAAACTTCAGTGTCAGCAAATAAGCTTTTTTTTTCTGAAAAATGATTTTATTCACACACACAAAAACCTGGCTCCCACTGATTCCATGCTAGAGCATTACCCTGGTGAAAACTCTGTTGATTTGTTTAATAAAAATGACTACGGTTTACAATTGGCATCCATTAGGCATACAAGTTGCAAAGAATTGACACCAGTCCTGAAGTCCTCTTGCACAGGATAAATTTTCTTGGCAAGTGATTAAATCACGACCTATGCTATATCAGTGATTTATAAAAGGTTTCTGGCAGTGGAGAAGTGGGATGAATCAATCATGGGAGTGTTAACCCAGATAACAAGATTTTCTTTCCTTTGGTGCAACAAATTCCTTGCTTTCTGCAGAGCAGAGGTGCAAGCATTTTCCTCCAGACCATATGACTTGTAACACAGACTTTGTAAATATTTTCCTTAGGTAAAGATCTTTGCTCGTGCTTGTTATTGGTTCCATATTTACTTGGGATCTTTGCATGCAGAGGATGGCTTTTGGCTAGTGGGGAGGAACTTCTCCCAGTCTGGACCGATTCCCCTCACACTCCTGAGTGTCTCCAAGATTGCCGGTAACGCTCAAAAAGGCTGCTAGGGGCAAGGTGCTTTTCTGTGTCTAACAGAAAATTCTGCAAGCTCATTAATAAAGGCCAGATAAAATAAAGCTTGGAAAGTCAACATGTTCAAGAAGTTATGCTGTTCTGGGAAGCAAGCAGAGAGGAGGTGTGTATTTATGTGGGCAAAAGCAGCCCAAACTGTGAACCATAATATATCTGTTAGCTCATTAATGTGTCTGATGCTGACTAATTCCAGGGGTGTTCCTGCTGCCCTGCAACAAAAGTGCAAATAAGTGGACAGCTGTGATTTAGTGCCAAATATTTGTACACATCATGACAATTCAGGCCACCCACTCTCATAAGTAAATACAACTCCTGGAGAATCATTTCAAACTGGGCTGAAGTGCAGAGCAGCCACTTTCATGTGCATCTCATCCAAATCGCCCTCAAGTATTTGGGGCCAAACTTTGCCTTCTGTTACACCCCGGGAGCCCTTAATTCACTCCAGGGTTTGCACTATGTAGCTGAGGGGCAGAGCTGACTCTTGATGCTAATCTGACTTTTTCTAGCTCAGTAAGTACAATTTCACATGTAAATGTAAATGTGGAACAGATCTGGACTCGATTAGCTCCTGAATCCTTGACAAAAAGCCATAATTGTTTATCCAGATGATATTTCTTTCTCTCTCTTTTATTTTCTCTACACTTTAAATCCAAGGTTTTAATGGGCTTGTGAAATAAATACATGAGTGTAGATTACAGTGGTATCAAAGGTGTGAGGGAAGCCCTTCCATTCTCCTCAGCAGGGCTAAATGATCACTTGGTGCTCACTTCAGTTGTGCTCTCCAGAGCCTTGGGCAGGGGTGGCTGCGGATCTGACTGACGGTGGGAGGGAGGGAGGGTATTTCCAAGACATCACTTAGCCCGGGGCTCTCATTACAGATGTGAAGGACTGTGATATATATCTTTTTTTTTTCCTGGTAGGCAGTGAAATCTGTGCTAGTGGCTATATCTGGGGCACAGGGATGTTGGGGGAGGAGAAAAGCAAGGGAATACGGAAAAAAATTGTATTTATCAGGGTAATCTAGTTTAGGAGCACAAGTACTAAAACATTTTAATCACAGTCATACGGCTGTGTGTCACTTCAGGGCAGAATTAAGGCTATTTGTATTCCTTGGTAGCACACTGCCACACTTCAACAAGTTTGAATTTATTTTAAGCATAACTTTAACTCTGAATTCCCTGGGTTTGTAATGTCTGGTCTGGAAATAAATGCAACCTCTTTATATTGTACTTTACTCTTAAAATAGGCTTTCCACTTTAGCTCCATTTCTGTTGGCTCGGCAAGAGCATGGGCTGTCATTTCCTGCCCTGCTGGGTTTGCTGTTTAAATGGAGAGGGCGGTGTATCCGAATAAAGGAACACAGCAGTAAAAGCTGGGATGGGAGAGGGATGGCACTCCCAGGGCAGCTGTACCACAGCTCAGTTATTGCTTTAACTGTCCATGCCTGACTATCTCCTGCATGAATGTGTGGCTACCTTTGGCACAGAGATGCTTTCCTTGGGGGTAGGAGGAGCTCATAAGGGGTCAAAGTTTCAAATTAGGTTTCATGCTGAGGAAGTGACATTATGATCTCAGCTGCCATTAAGGCCACTGGAATTGGTGGGATGTTGTTCAGCTCACACCAGGCTGCTTGTGAGCTTGGCTGACACCTCTGGGGCTGTGTGCTGTAGGTCTTCATGTGCCACAATGGAGAGGCTGCCCCCAGCCAGGCTGGGCACAGCTGGCCCAGGGGTGTGCCCAGGGTTGGGGCACAGGGATAGTCCCCTGCATGAAAAGTTACTCTGTTTGCCTCCTCACAGGGGAAATCACATCCTCCTCCTCCTGTGATGGGGAAGGCTGGTGGCTCAGGGAACTCTGGGGACAGAGTCCATGCCCTGGCTGTTATTAACACAGATTTCTTCAGACAAGGGTTCCTCTTGATAGGAGAGAAACAGCATAATTCCTGGAGTTTCTCTGCCTGCCTGCAGCCATTGCCTCCTTTTCCCGCTCCCAAACCATCCTGCTAGGCTTCCTGCCTTGCTACACATCCAGAGACACAGCGAATACATACATCCCCCTATCTCTCCTGTGCAAGTTCCCTAACTCTCTCCCTCATTTCCCTCCCAATCCACCCATGCCCTACCTCCTGACTAAAGCAAAATTTCCCTCTTTTTTGGCAGCTGGCCTTCCCAGGGGCCCAGACTAACAGAAGCCTGAGCCCTGACTAACTGTGCCTTGGCCAGAGCAGAGCAACTCTTTGCTGAGAGATAATGTTGCCTTAAAGGAAAAGGGATTTTTTAAATTTCCCTATCTGATTTGCTATCTTGCTCACCCATTTGTTTCTAGGCTCCCATGAGGAGAGTGATGCTTGTGCCTGGGACCTGCTGCCTCCCAGTCACCTACTGGGAGTTCCCCTCTTCCTGGACAATCTTCCTGCTTGTGGAGTTCACCTCTGAGCCAGGCCTCCCATAATTAAAGCAAGCCTTGCTTTTGACTTTCTGCAAGCTCTGAATTTCTGCAAGGCCTTTCAAGGACTTGCAGCTTTCCTCCAGCTCAACCCTTGCAAGCCAAATGATGAGGCTTCCAGGGCTTCTCCTGCGGGATGGCTCCAGTGCATGCATCTCACTGTCAGGAAGCTTTTCCTGACACTCAGCCTAAATTTTCCCCTTTTCAAATGTCATCCTGGCACTCCTACTTAGCATGCACTTTCTGTGTGTCTCACTCTCTCTGAGCAGGCTGTGCTTTTCCCTCTCCACTGCCTGGGCTCTTTCTGGTGCTTGCTGGCTGTCACCCACTTTTCTCGCACCCGCCTCAGCTTGGCCAGTCCAAGCACATTATCTTACAGCTCATTTCCCTTTATAAATCAAACCTCCCAGGCATTTTTCTCTCTTTTTTTTTTCTAGTTCTTTCTTCTTTTAAATTTTTTTTTAATATTTCTCCTTTTCCCTTCTCCCCACCTCACAGGAGGGATTTTTGGGTGTCTGCCCCATGGTTCAGAACATTTTTCTCTCTACTTTTACTGGCAAGGATTTTAGTATAAAGTGCTGACATTTCTTTGTTGCCATGGGCAGCTCCCTCTTGGAGTAATGAATGGTTGGGAATGGGTAAATGCACAACCAGAGGTCCTGGGAGCAGCCCAGGCAGGTGCCCCTCAACCTGTGCCGTGCTCATGCAAATTCTCTGGTACAGACTGAGTTCCTGCTGTTGCCTTCTTCTGTGTGGAGTCATGATCACTCTCCCCTTTTTGGACTCTTCCTGTGGATTTTGTGGATCTGAGGATATTAAACCTCTGCTGAGTTAGGTCTGTGTGGGCAATGACCTTGACTTCAGAGAGGACTGGAAATTAAGAGGGGCAGGCTATGCCTCATGGTGTGCACACATGAAATGGCTCCATGTGCCTCATTTCTTTATCAAGCCAGCCTGAATGTGCTGCCTGATGAGGAACAGAGCAGCATCAGAATGGAAAAGAGTAAGAGACAGGTTGCCTTTGCTACTGTGTCCAACTTCTTTGATACCATATGACATGGGTTTTGTTCAGGATCAGGACCTGGGCTGAAGGGCTGAGCTGCTCTCCCACTTTGCAATGCCACTGGTGTTGAGTTCTTGCTTTGCCGTAGCCAGAAAATGAAGGTTTCTCCATGCAAAGCAACAAACACGACCGCGGAGGTTGCCATGACAGCTCCAAGGAGAAACTGGGTCAGCCCTTGGAGGGGACCAGTCATGGCTGCCTGGTGGTCACCTGCAAGCCCACAAGGGCAGATGTGTTCCAGCACTCATTATTGGGCTAATTGCACTGGTTCTGTGTTTTCTGGGAGGAAACCAAAGAGTTTCAAACTTGGTTACCATTTTAAAGTTACTGTGGCTAAAACGGTTGGTTGGAACCCACACCACTGCCATGGCAACAGATACATACACATTTTTTTTGGAACATGAAATGAGAGCACCTTTTCTGGTGCATAAGTAACTCTTCAGAGCTTCAGAGGAGGAGATGCTGAGGAACTAGAATTAGGAATAACCTGCTGAGGGGACTGGAGACATCAAGCCAGTAGAACTGAATACAGGATAATTTCAAAATTAAAAGGAAGTCAAGAATGAATAGTGAGGCTGAGAAAGTGCTTTGGCCAGTAAAATTCCTTAAATAATAGCATCCTCCATGGACTTCAGACCAGTTATGAAACACATCATTGGTTTCACGTCAAAATAGTTTTTCCAACAGATAGAAGTGCATGTTCATTGATTATTGATCCCTTTGGAGAATGTGGTCACAAATGTTTCAGGGGAGCATTGCTGAGAATTGTGGAAGATTATCCGTTTTTCCAGCCATTTACCCTCATCACCTTCTATATATCCTGCTCGAGGGTATTATATTGATCTGTTAATTCTCCTTTTCTCTTCCTACTTGCCACTTTTGAGACAGAAGACACCAGGGATCTGGGTACCCTTCTTGAAGAACAGAAGGGACAGGTAAGGCACATCAAACAGTCCCTGCAGTGGAAGCCAAAGTTACCATTGTTCCTTTCTTTTGTCATCACCATAATCCTGTGTAGAACGACAGACTGATGGCCCACCTCCCATGGGTCGTGTATTATCAGCAGTTTCATAACAGAGTAGTTTTAGGCTTAAATCCAGCTCTGTTTTTGTGTAGATACCACTGACAGGTAATGGTGTGACCTGTTTAACAGTGTGACTATACAATCTGTAGTTATTTCTACATAAAAGAAAATACATACTTTTGTGGCAACCAGGAGATTTTTGTGGAATTGCGCATGTGAAATATAAATTAATGCATTGAACAGCCTTTTGTACACACACACACACACATGCACACACACAAAAGCATGGATCAAATTGCAAGGTTTGCTCCATAAAAGTGGTGTTGATTTTGAAGGTTTTGCTGCTGCCTTTTGCAGCCTTTTTCCTGTCACAGAGGCAAAGAGCACCAGAGGGTTTGCCCCATGGGGCACTGACAGCTTGGCACTTTGCACTGCATGGCTGGAGGGTCACTGAGCCCGCCATTACCTGGCCAAGAGCAGAGTTGTGGCAGTGACTCTGAGCCTTAGGAAGAGGTACCTCTTCTTCTGTGCAGGTAGCCAGTATTGCACTGCTGGGACAGTGGTTTAGCCATGACAACAGAATGATGACCTGTGCTTGCTGAGCACTACCACTGCACAAGCAGTACTTTTCTGAGATCAGAGCCCTGGCTCAGTCGGCTGGCACCAAGGCTGTGCTGGGTGCAGGATCTTTCAGCATTGGTTTGGAGTCCCTCTGAGGCATCAAAACATGCAAATCCTTCTTGCTCGCCTCCCCCTTGCCTGGTTTCCCTGTCTTTGACCCTCTCTGAATGTGAGTTTCCCACCCAACCTGCTCTATCACTCCCCTCCTCAGCTGGACAGGAGAGAGAAAAGGCTCCTTAATTGAGATAAGGTCAGGTAGAGATCACTCAACAATTACAGTTATGGGCAAAACAGACTCAACTTCAGGGAATTAGTTTAATTTATTATCAATCAAATCAGAGTATGATAATGAGAAATTAAATCTTGAAAACACTTTCCCCTTACTCCTCCATTCTTCCTGGACTCAACTTCACTCACAAATTCTCTACCTGCTTCCCACCAGGCAGGGGGATGGGGAACTGGGGCTACAGTGCAGAGGGAACAGGGAACTGGGGCTGTGGTCAGTTCATCACACATTGTCTCTGCTGCTCCTTCCTCCTCAGGGAGAGGACTCCTCACATTCTTTTCCTGCTCTAGCCAGGGGTCCCTCCCATGGAAGACAGTCCTCCATGAATTTCTGCAAAGTGAGTCCTTCCCACAGGCTGCAGCTCTTTATGAACTTCCCTACTGTAGGTCCCTTCCACAGGGTGCAATTCTTCAGGACCTGCCTGCACCAGTGTGGTTCTCCCACAAGGTTACAAATCCTCCCAGCAAACCTGGTCCAGGGTGGGCTCGTCTCTCCACAGGGCCACAGATCTTCCCAGGAGCTTGCTGCAGTATGTGCTTCCCATGGGGTCACAGCCTCCTTTGGGCATCCACCTGCTCCAGCGTGGGGTCCTCCACAGTGAGTATCTGCTCCACTCCATGGGCTCCAGAGGCACAGCCTGCCCTCATATGGGCTGCACCATGGGCTGCAGGGGAATCTCTGCTCTGGCACCTGGAGCACCTTCTCCCCCTCCTCCCTCACTGACCTTAGTGTCTGCAAGGCTGTTTCTCTGACATGTTCTCACTCCTCTCTCCAGCTGCAGTTGCTCTCATGTGACAATTTTTTCTCCTTAAATACATTATCTCAGAGGTGCTACCACCATCAGCGATGGGCTCAGCTTTGGCCAGCTTCGGGTCCATTTAGGTCTGGCTGGCAATGGCTCCATTGGACATGGGGGAAACTTCTGGCAGCTTCTCACAGAGGCCACCCTTAGAGCACCCCACGACAAAAACCTTGCCATAAAAACCAAATACACTGTCTTGGACATCATCTCCTCTCCAAATTAATCTGAAAGCATTTCTTTCCAATGTCTTTAGAATCCCAGAAGGGATCTTAATCCCTTCATCATCCTCCTCATGCAAAGTGTACCTGGGGTGCCTGATGGCTGAATAACCTCTCATGCACTGAGAGCCATTAGCATTTGAATTAGTGACGTGAGGCTAGCAGGCGATTATCCCATTTAACAGCTGTTGAGTGCTGTCGAAGCGACACCCTCAAGAAGAATGAAAAAAATGTAGTGATTTTTTCTCTTTTAGTAAGGGTTTTCCTGCCTTGTGTGACTATTGACATGCTTGAAAAGTGGTGCATTTTCCACAGAGACATCTTATGATTGTTGAATGTCTTTCCTGGGGAGACCTGGACACCTTGGTACACCTACAGCATGCCAGCAGTTGAGAGTGAGAAAGGGACACTGTCCCCAAACAGGAAGGGAAGTGGTCCTGCCTATTTGGGAAACAGGCTAAGCCAAGCATAAAGAGAACAGTCATAAGAAAGCTGCAAAAAGAAGCAAAAGTTAAAGCATCTGCTCTGTTCTAGAGCACTTCAGCCATAAGAGATGCGCCTGGGATGGGATGGGTCTCACTGCTATTCTTCTCAGTGGAAATGTGACTGCTTCAAGGGCAGGAGGAGCCAGGCAGCAGTTAGAGCCCCCAGTGTGATATAAAAGATGAACAAAAAATGCCCTCTCTGAGGATTTGTCTAGATGCAGAGAAGTGCATTTTCAAATTGTAGGATCTATCAGACATATTGCCTTAGGAAGCCTTTATGTATGCAGGGCATTTTTGCAAAAGAAGACAAAATGAGCAGGAATTACTGCAGTTATTAGTGCAGATAAACCTCTCTCTCCTGGTGTATGACCCCATTTCTCTTGACTGTGTGTTAAGAAAAAAGCCAAGTACCAGTCCTCATCATCACAAGGAAGTGCTGTCTGGGCTCCTGCATCAAAGACATTAAAACATGACTGTCCCCATCTCCCACTTGGAGTCTCGAGCATGACTCATTTCAAGGCTCTGCCTTTTAGAGTAAGCTGAAGGAGCTGAGGATGCCACACTTTCACAAGGATTCACCTATGTCACATTCCACTGGGATGCTGGTGACCTGCCTGCCAGCCTTTCAGAAGATCAGGTCCCTCATTCAGGTGTGTTGTTGATGCCTGATCCCCTTTCTAAAAAACTGTCTTAGCCTTGAGATATTTGAGGAAAGTTGGCTTCATTGTCCCCCCAGGATCAGCATCTCAGAGAAAACAGAAATAACCCTCCCAGGCTTTTGTCTTCAGTGGAGAGTGAGTGGGACAGCGATGTGGGAAAAGTGAAGTGGGTTTTTTGTCCCGCTGTGATTCAAAGCTGATTGCAAGACGTGTGTGCTTTGGGGGAGGTTACCACTGGAGGGTTGGAAAATCAGTTTAAAATGGTGGGGTTGTCCCTGGGGCAGAAGTGATGAGAGTAGGCAAATAGAAATATTTTTCCTTTTTTTTTTGTGGAACTGGAAGTTTTCATTTCCTTTAGACTTAAGGGGGATAAACATTTTCTAACAAGCCAGAGGATTTTATGGGGTACAGGATTTTTCCACTTGACTTCTCAATCTTTCAATACAATTTTTGTTTTCTCTCTCACTAATTTTTTTTTCTCTTTGAATAAACTCCCTTTGAGGTGCGTGCAGTGGCAGTATCCAGGCACAGGTGAGGATATAGAAACATTTGCACTGTTAAATAACATCCTTCCCATTATTTCCTCCCTAATTATTTTTACCCTCTCTGATGACCACTTACAGTTTAATGAATGTAAGCATTATTTCCATACAAAGTAGTGGTAGCAACAAAGATGAAGACGCCTCTTTTTAACCTTACTTGTTTCTAAGCAGGCCTTTTTCATACCATCCTTACCACTTATCTGACCAGTAAATCTGCAAATACATGCAAATGGTATTTACTGTGTTTTTACACGTACCTTGAAGCAGATGGTGAGCCAATACCAAAGCTCACATTTTTACACCTTTATGCAGCATCTGGGGAGCTGGATTAAATTCCTGCCTTGCTTGGGGCTTCACACAGACCTCTGCCTCTATGGCAAGTGACTCACAGCTGCTGCCAATCCCAACTGCATTGTTTCAGGGTATTTTTCTTCATACAGTATGAATAAAAGAATGCTGACAACACTTCCTCCACCTCCCCGTCCCCCCTGCCCACAAGTAATATTTCCAAAGAGCCATGCCAAGGTTTTGAGCCACTATTGTGCATGCTGCTGGTGTCTCAGTCACCTGGGTGCCCTCCTGCTTTTTCCATGCTCTGTGGCCCAGCTCAGCTGATATTGCAGCATCCCTGGGCACTGTGCGTGGGCTGTACAGTGAGGCAGATGCAGGGAGCTGGGCGTGCTGCAGGATGGAACCCAGGACAGAGCGAGCACTCTTTGCTCACTGACATGGAAAAAAGAGTGGGAAGCACTGTTCTAGGATATGAGCTGAGCTTGTAGAAAGACTCCTGGTGACATTAAACCATCTGAAGGGCTGTTGTTAATTACTGTAAGGAGATCAGGCAGGTCTGTCCTGTAACCAGGGCTAGCGGCAGGCTGTGTGGGACTTGGGTGACCCTGAGACATCAGGAGTTGCTTTGACTCATCCACACACTGGGCAGGAAGGAGAGGGCAGTGGAGAAAGGGCTTCCCAAGCTAGGGCCTGAACTGCAGCCTGTTTGAAAGATGCCAAAATCTGCTTGCTGTGGACACACAGAAGCCTGATGCTGTGGGCGTCCTTGCAGTGCCATAGCCACTGGCAGGGTGAGGGGCCATGCCAGTGCACAAGCTGTTCCATCATCTCTTGCAGTTTGTCCTGCAGGCTGGCTCATTGCTCCTGGACATATTGTTGCTTGCTGGCCCTGTGTGCATCCCCCACACAAAGCCTGTGGGGTTAAACATGCAAGATGGGTGTTGCCAGTAAAAGTGAAACCCACCTGTGGAGTTCCTTGGGAAAGTCCTTTCTGCTGAGGAGTTCAGCAGTGAAGCAGCACTGAAACCTACTCATCTTTCCTTGGGTAACACCCAGCCCTGGGGAAAATCTCCCAGGAGATCATCCTCAAACACACACACGCACATACAGCCCTCATCCCAAAGCTCTGCCCTTCCGCTTGCCACCCAAGAGCAGATGATTATTAGGCATGAAGGTTTCTTTCATTAAAATCTGACCTGCTTGGGGTAGGTGTCTTCTGGAATCATTACTGTAGCTCCTCCATTCCAGAGAGAAGTAGATGTATGATGTATTTGACATCTTCTTTGGGACAAATTGCATCTTTAATACGTCTATTTCTCAAGTGGATCTGACATCTTGGTATTGCCAGATGAATTCTTTCCCCCACTCGGACAACTTTCTCATCTATGTAGCCTTCACTGCCATTCCACCCCTGAAGCCCCCACATTCATTTTCATCACCTTTCCTCTCTTTTTATCACTTTGGTTTTGAAGGCCTCAGCTATGGGTCATTCCTTCCCATCCCTGTCTCCTGTACAGTGCCTCATGGTATAACTCTCATCTCCTTGGAACCTGTGTTTCTCCATGATGCTGGTCTTTCTGCATATTTTCTCTGTCATAATGTATCACAATTACCAATCTTCCTACACATAGACTTGTGTTGTCTCCCCTTTCCATATGCTCTCTTTGCCCCTCTCTTCCCCTGGGCAATGGCTTGCTGCCTCTTTGTTCAACCCTGTTCTTTAGGAAACACCTATGTGAGCTGCCCCAAACTTTGCCTGCACAGCAGGCTCCAGCACAGCCATTAACATTGCCATTACCTTGTTTACCTCCCTTGCCATTACCTTGTTTGCCTCAGCAGCCAAGTACTGGTGGACAGATCTTCATGGACAGAAGGAGCTTTATTGGAATGATACTTCACTGATGTAAATTGTCATGTTAGAAGGGAAAACAGGCCTCAAAATGCTCGCTCTGACACCCTGCAGTCAGTTCACCTCCCTGGGATTCACCAGGCTTTCTCTCTGAGCTCCACACCAGGCAGCCCACACCAGGCACAGGAAGGCTGTCCCCAATTGTTGACCAAGCACAAGACTACTCAGGGCTCCTTCTCCAGCAGCTGCTGAGTGCAGGGGTCCTTTTATAACTTTATGTCTACCACAGAGGGATAGCATTCAGGTAAACTGAAACCCAGCTCTGAAACCTTGGAGTGTGATGCACAGTGGAGAGGTCAGCTGGGAGCTCAGAAAGTCTGTGGCCTGTTCTCCATCGAGTGTTGGACTTGTTCAGCTAGAGGTGGACCTTTCTTTAAAGTAGCTTCCTGCCCCCCATGCTGCAATGGATTCTTTCTCTTCTGCTGCTTCAGATCCAGTGATGGGAACTGCTGGGAGAAAGAAGGACTCAGGCTGCAGGATGTTTTCTCTTGTGGCTGAGAGGATGCTGCGTTTATTACCTCTTTCCCTGAGAAAACACAATTCCCCAGGGTGACTGTGCTCTGACACTGTCCCACTGTTTTAACAGTGGCTGACAGATGCTCTTTTAGCTCTTGGTCAGTATTCAGGCCATTTTGGTAATGAGGTACAACACAGCAAGGAGGTGTTTACAGGTCAAGAAAACTTTCCGGGGTAGATGGAAGTGTTTGGAAAGAGGCTGTTTCCCTAGGCATCACCTCAGAGATTACTAATTTTTTTCAGATTTAATCACAATACCACACTGACACAGACTAAGTCTCAGCATGATAAGGTCAAAGTACCCCAAGTCTGCATGCACAGACATTTGCTAGTTTACATCCAGGCCAGAAAGGACAGGGCCTGTTATTTCTTCCTGCCATGGGAGACATTGTGAAGGTCTCCAAGCAGCCTCTGCAGAGCCAGAGCCAGCAACAAGTACACTTGGAACACTGGTCCTGTGGCTCATGGCTTGGGCTGCCAGCACAGGGCTGTTTCTGAAAGTGGGGCACCATGCTGCACTCCTCCGCTGCTGCCCTGCTCTCAAACACACAGGCATCTGTGGGAGAGGGGAGGTACCCCTCTGGCTCAGGCATCAGCCGGATGGCAGCATGCCTTTGACCAAGAGGAAAGGAATGCAGCATCTCCCTGTGACTGAGAAAGCTCCGGTGGTTTTGCACATAGGAAGCTCCTTTAAATGTGTTTCCTCCCACTGCCCGGCCTTTTGTTTTTCAGCCATGCTTGGTGCTGGTGTTGGAAAGCTGAACTCCCCAAAAGTGAACTTCCTCTCCTACTATAAACTGACCCTTGGGGTTGCTATAGCGACTGCAGAGCGGCCAGCAGGCTGTGTAAACACTCCCTCCCGCTTCCCATCATACTGGGCCTGAAAGGCTGAGCCACGGGATGTGCACAGCAACCTGGATTATGCAGGCGGTTGTGAAATGCAAACCCGACAATTTCTGTGCTTCCTCCCTACTTCCCCCGCGGGGAGGCAAACCCAGCAGGCTGGTAGCAGGCATAAACACGCCTGTCCTGACGAATTTGGGCACATGGTGTGGTACCGCAGAAACCAAATCCAGACACTTACCTGGGGAGCTTGAGCAAGATGTGGAAATATATGGTGCAACTGGATCCTCTGCAACATCTGATTCCCTTGGCCTCACTAACTGTGGAGTTTCCAGCTGTGTGGGGGGAGCAGTTTGGTACACACTGTCACAGCTCCTTTTATGTAATTAATTGCAACAATCGACTGAGTGTGAAATCCATCAATTTCTGTGTCCTCTGTTGCTCACTTTGATGTCAGCTCTCCCTCTTTCATTTTCTTCCTTCTTCTTCTTTTTTTTTTTAAATGCATTTCATTAAAGTTCCTGACTTTCTGAGTCACTCTCCAAACACTGATGTTCACGTCTGTATCCATCCCTGTAAAACCAGGTCAGGTATTTCAGCAGCAGTAGCCTGAGTGACACACTGAAGCATGTGGGAAGGTGTTTCCCAAGCACAGCGGGATATGCATCCCCTCCAGCCACTGCAGATGTTCTCCAAAATGGCAGGTACTGCCTGGCCAGGGATTTTGTGAGAGGCGAGCTAAACTACCCTACTAGGAGGAGACAATCAGCTCTGCTCCCATGGCATTGTGATGCATCTTGCAGGGTTGCCTTCAAGAAAAAAGGCTGTTGTTCCACCATAGCAGCCCTGTGACTGCTTGAAAAAGCACAAAGCGCATCATCTCAAAGCTGTGTAAAATGAAGCCCCTGCTCCAATGCTGTCTGGAGGAGCCAGGCGTTCTGCAAAACACCCATCTCTGCCAACTGCCAATACACTCTTTTGTTTCACTGTTACGAGATTTCCTGGCACAAGGATGGATGGATTTACCGATCCCATCTTTATGAGTGCTGGGTGTCACTGACCAAGCTGATCGATACTTACCTTTGATCTCACACCTGGCTATACAATCACAAGTTGTCTGGGAATTCCCTGAATTTCCATCCTTTCTGCCACATCAGAGAGCATACACAGCCTCTGTTAAGCGAGGCAAAGGCGGAAGAGAAGGAGATTTCTGGGAGAGTGCTTGTCTGTAATCCTAAAATGTCCCTCTAATCCCAGCCTGTGACTCAGAGCTGGGGGGATGCAGAGGGTCGGTGTGGTCTGCTCACCCACTGCAGTGAGTCATCAGACCCCAAAGAGAAAAGAAGCCTTAAAGCCTCGCTCTGATTGCTGTGAATGAGGGCAATGGGACATGTTGCACAGAGTATGCTAAATCAAGGGCAATTCTGATATGCATTTTGTTACAATACTCAGTCCCTATAGTGTCTCACTTAACAGATGGCAGGAGCTGAATCTGATTAAACAGGGTTTTCTGAATCACTCTCAGAGACAACTGAGAGGCAGGCAGAGGCATAAAGCAACACAGAGCTCTGAGAGCCTTCTACATCTCAGTGGGTTTGCACTTCTCCATTCACTCCATGCCTGCCTTATTACAGCATTTAAAAATAAATCAGCTGAATTAGTCAGTGTGACTACATGGTCTTTCCTGCTCCTCTCAAAGGAGTGCCCCAGTGTCAAGCAGTGCTGCCAGCCTGCCTGCATTTGATGCAGAAAATGCAGTGAGCTTGGTAATGTGATGACACTGATGCTCCTATTTCCCCTGAAATGAACGTCACAAAAAATAAACAGCCTGCAAATCCCATATTCAGGTAGAACTTTAGAAAGTGTGAAGTGGGCCACGTGCATCTATGAAGTAGCTGGGGGGAAGAGAGGCAGGAGGAAGGAGGAAGGGCAAAACAGGACTACTTTGGCAATTCTGGGAGCTCAAAGATGGCTGGTCAGGTGGGTTTAAATATTTCTCCAGAAAGAATCTTAAGCCAGATTGGCCCTGATGAGGGATGGGACAGCTCAAACAATGCAGCATCTGAATTATGTCCACAGAAGCAGTTAAAAACCTGGCTGCTATACAAGTTATCAAAACCTCTGCAAACTGGGCCTTTTTTTGTGCAAATTTTGATGATTCTTTTTGGGAGGGAGGCCAACTTTTTGGGCCACAAAGACCACTTGGTTCTCCAAGAATGGCTGCCCAGTGCCAGGGCTGCATCTCAGCCGAATGTCTGGCATGGCAGGGAGCACGAGTAGGCACCACTTGAAGTCACCAGCAGTCTTGGTGTTACTGCAGCACTAAGGAAATCTGAAGGAAGGGACCTTTCCAATCTTTTCTGCATCTGGCTCCAATCCAGCTGCAAATGGCCCAGTGATGCCCTTTCCAGATGTGGACTGACACCGTGGCTGTCCAGGGAAGCGAAAAATTTCTGGGGGAGGGAGAGGATTATTAACCTGGTTCAGCTTAAAAATGAGGGGAGGTTTGTGAGGCTTCTGCAAAGTCTTCCTGCTGCAGGGAGCATGTTTTCAGAGGCGCCTCTGGCTGTGGATTGCGAGTGGCCAGCTGGGCGCTGCGGTCGGCTGCTGTTGCCTCCCAAAGCCGCAGCAGCATTGTCGAGCTGCAGACGTGCAGAACAGCTCACGCCAAGACTGCGTGCTCACAGGTGATCTTTTGGTCTGTACATTTTCCAGCAGAGCTGGCAGCTGCTCCTGCAGTGTGCATGCTTCGTTGGCTGTCCAAAGAAGGAACTGGGCGGGCGTTGATCCAGTTGAGGCGGTTTCGAGGAGTGAAGGCAGGAAGGAAAATTACCAACTTTGACATATGTTGCTCCCTGCAGGTCTCTCTTATTATTGCCTGGCGGGATGTCAAGGTGCACAGACACGACCCAGAGCTGTAACACATGATGGCTGCTTCGCCTCCTGTCCCACCCCTTTCACACAGGCAGGAGTGGCAAAACCATTTCTGGCATACCAGGAAATCCTGGTTCTCACTATTATCAAGGAGGGAGCGTGCAGTTATACAACCTTGAGCTGCCATCAGCAGGACCTGTGGGAGGGAGGGGGGGAATAGTTCACTTGGAAAGGAATGCTGCAGTGTAGGGCAGTGGTTTTGACATGCTGGAGTGAAACTTGGCATAAGGGAATAGAGGGAATTCGTTTGCCAGGTAGACGTGGCACTTGAGCAAGAGAATAAATGAAATGGCAGTAGAAATCTTGAGAGATCTTAAGAGGTGGCTGGTTCACATGGGTATGTATCTGCAACCCTTAGAGCAGTTTTCACTGTGCTGGGTGTCCACATCTTTCTAACATTAGTATTTACCTGACCCTCTGGCTCTTTCATCTCGCCAGCACACAAGAGAAACCAGCTGTGTGCATAGGCCCCCAACTTGGCAAGAAATGAAGACCCAGGGTGCAGTGGCCTGAAGTGTTTGTCAGCCCTTTCTGATGGCAGAAATCTACTTAATTTACTGAGAATATTTGTCCACTCTAGTGTGCCAGGAAGAATGTAGTGTGGCATAGCAGCCACGCAGAATGATGGCAAATATTTGCTCCTGGTAAAAAATTGCTTGCCACACATCTTCATTTGCAGCATATCTCATGTCTTGGAGCAGATAGGGGGTGGTCTGCGTGTCCTTCTTAAATGTCACTCTGAAAGGCCTGAGTCTTAAGGAGAGTGCTTAGGTGGAAAGGGTGGGAGAAATACACGTGCAACAAGAAGCACTAGGTGTGCATTGGATGGACACCTTTCCTTGCCTCTCCTGACAAGCCCCTGTCAAGGCCTTGACATCTAAACAAACATGTTAAACCTTCCTCTTCACAGATTCTTTCTACTGGGGCAAGTTCCCCATCGCTTGCTTTCATGCTGTGCTTTCAGCCGTTGTTTTTGTAGTCTGTCAGCACAACCTTGAGAGAAAGGACTTTGGCTGTGAGCTGAACACACAGTACCAGCTGTACTGATTTCCATCTCCTGGTATGTAGCTGTGGACTTTCACACTGTGCCTTCTTTGCCTCCCCCAGTTTTCTCCCCACAGTTTCTGCTCTTTGTGGTGGAACTTAGTTGGCCTTGAGAAGCAGAGGATTTAGCCCCCTGCAGCCCTGCTGTCAGGAGGGGAGCCCCTTGGCAGGGCGCAGCCAGCCATGTGGGATGAGGGGCTGAAGGCATCGGAGGACTGCTGGTGCTCCAACGAACTTTGGAATGAGTGAGGGAAGCTGGAATGCATGAGTGGCTCAGAGAAGAGGAGGAAATGAGTGGAAAAGGGAGATACCGTGTGATAGATGGGAAGGAGAGCAGAAGGGCAGCATAAAATCACACAGGGGATGGGCAGGATTTGAGGAATAGGGGCAATAAAAGGTGAGGGAGTGTTATGAGTGCCTGACTCTTGGGGAGCTTGTAAAAGACTGGATGTCCCTCCCGCCCTCATCTCTGAGTTGAACTGTATTTTGGAATGAAAAGAAACCCAAAAGATATCTAAGTGACTAATTTTTTTGGTAGTGAAATAGGTTGTTGCACTGAAACTTTTTTTTCTTCTGGAATTCTTCTGGTTATAGGAGTGAAGCAGACTAAAACCAACCCAAAAGTACCCTATTTTACACTTTGGCATATGCTTTGCTTTCCTGTCCTTTTCTCCTTTCTGTGACTATGGCAAGGAGAGGTACAAAGCACAGACTGCTGCTCCTCCTTCTCCTTAGCAGGGGTTTTACCCTGACCTTGTCACCCGTGTAATGCAATGTTGCTACCTGGCAGTTATGATGCTCTTTAACCTTAAACAAAGGTTCACGTGAAACACAGGCCTTTTGTGTGAACAGAGGGAAAGAAGATGAAGAAATTGGGTAATGCCAGAATAATAGCATGCCTGGAACAAAGGCTTGGAAGAGTAAGTGGGAAGAGGATGCTCCAGCTTCCTTCTCAAACATCCTGTGGGTGCTGGGATGTGATCCAGAAAGTCCTCATTGTCCTAGTTTCACACAGATGCAAAGGCCTCTTCATCCCGTCACATGGCCTGCAAATGCTGGTCACCACCAGCTCCTTTCACCTGCTTCCCCTTTGCATGCCTTGGAAAAGGGCGTAAAACAGCGTTTCTACACTGTCTCCTTTTTTGCTGCTGTTTGTCCTTCCAAAGTGTACCTAGCACACCTATTTTCTCTGGCAGCACTTTTATTTGCATCCCAGGGGACTTGTAAGAATTAGGGTCAGCTTGACATGAGAGGAGTACTGTATAGAGATATTTACAGCTGTTCGCAAGGCTTGTGTTGAGTATGAAACCAGCAGCAATTAGGATCCAGGCCAGTGCCTTCAGTGAATAATGGTCTTGGTTACTTGGAAATATCAGATGGCTTCAGCTTTATGCAGTTACTATGAGGAAAAGAAGTTAAGTAAACAAAGAAAAAGAATAAGATGAGGGAGTGGTGTTTTTTTTTATTGGCATAGTCAAGGACAGTCAAAAAGAGAGAAAGAAACTGGAAAACAATACCATGGGTCTTCCCTTGCAGCCCAGAGCAGAGAACATTTTCTTTGTGTTCCTTCATGTTCAATATCCTTTGCCACAACTACTTTTGGTTCCTGTCTGTCAGAGACCTGTCTTGGAGGCCAGTATTGTTTATTTGGGTTCTTTGCCCTTAGGATGCCTAACATATGACCCTGTTTGCCACAGAGTCCTGCGACTTTATCCCTGTGAAGCACCTTTACAACTCACAGTCCCCATGGCAGCAGTACTCAGCAGCATGTCCCTAGGGCCAGCACTCAGCAGTTGCCCCTCTTTTGTAAGATGTGTCCAAACAGTCCACTTGGTTTCCTTTGGGGGTTTGAAGATGGGCGATCCTGAGAAGAGATTATTTCTGGAGATTCTCCAGAGCTGCAACACTGAATGTTGCAGAGATGCCTTCCTTTCCTATAGATAAAGGAGAAATGCTTTCAGATTCCTGGAAATAGTTTAATTTTATCTTTCCTTGGGTAAATAAGATAACATGAGGGAACTGATTATATTTCTTAGCGTCCAGCTGTGGAAACAGGCTATTGGCCAGCTATTGGCCACCTTTGCCAGACTGGCCTTGGAGTTCATAGTGTTTTGTTCTTCTCCTGACCAACAGTGTGGGTCCCACCTGGACCAAGGAGCTTCTAGGATATTTGGGCTCATCTTTCTTTTCTGGTGCACACTGGCCCTGAGCATAGAGTCAGACACAAGCCTTTCTCAGCTCACCACTGTTCAGAAATAGAGCAAGAATGTTTTTCTACCCTGGAAGAATCCCTCTGAAGACTCTGAGGTGAGGCAGAACTTCTCCTTGCATCTCGTTTTCCCCCCCCTCAGCAGGGGTTGGCTCCTCTCACAGTGTTCTCCACAGTGGCCCACATTTCCCCCTGGAGATGCTGCCTGTAATGAGATCAAGATGGAAGGACAGTCTTTTAGCAACCCTTCAGCCTGCTCTATCAAAGGAGGAGGGCTGCCAGTGCATCTGTCAGTGGGACAAGATCTGGGTAGTCTTGCCTTCTAGCAACCATGGAGCCAGTACTTCCAGACCAGTGTACTCTCGCTTGTGATGACACCAAAAAATCCTTGGCTCCTTGCAGGCTGCTGGCACACACAGCTTGCTAGAACACTGGCAAGTTTTTAAGGTTTTGTCAGATGGGAACAGTGGTGGAGAAAAGAAAAGTGAAACCAGATGTTTTTCCTTACAGTTGCTTCATATTCATATGAGGGAGGAGAAGAGAAGCCATAAAAATGTCATAACCCTTGATCCCTGAGGCTCAGTGTTATACTATGCAAAAGCCAGCGCTATAAATCCACACCTCTACCTCAGCAGCCGAGGGTCCTGACTGCACAAGACCGTTGCAACAGCTGAGGGGGAAAAATCTTCATATTAGTCAGCAAATGGAGGAAACTGCAGGAAAAAGCCTTTGAGAAGTTAACACTGATAGGCTACTTTTATGGAATCAGTCATTTTTTCAGATTTCTCTGGGGATGCATCAGTGCTGAGTCCTGAGGCTGACCAGCAGGCTTAGAAATTTGGGATGTGTTTGCACTGCAATCAATCTATGCTGCAGGCTGTGCCGAGGGAGAGGAGTTAACTTCATCCTCCCCAGAACAGGCTCACCTGCCAGCACAGCCAGGGCAGCACAGCACTGGGGTGAGGACTTGCTGCCAGGGCATTCACCTGACTGTCCAGACAGGGTTTTTCAGCTCTTGCTGCCCTGTGCCACTGCAGCTACACCTCCCTGACACCTCACACACCCGACCTGGGTATTGCTGCATCACAGTGCAGTGCCAGCAGCCATGGAGAAACAGCTCTGATCAGAGGGTCCAGCTGGCACCACAGGAGAACTGCTAGGAAAAGTCTTACTCCAGTCCTGCCCTTTTGTATAGAAGAGGCTGCTTGTGGTAATCATAAAACAACTACAAGGAGTGCCAGGCAGTCCTTTCCAGGGAAATGTGAGCTTGGGTGAACACAAAGATGGAGGAGAGGAAATGAAAGTTGTGTACACACCGGCCTTGAGCCAAACAAGGATTTTAACAGAATGCAGGCAGGCCTTCTCTGCCCTGTACAACAAGGACTGTGATAACCAGTATTTTTTCTTGCTATTTCTTGATATTTCCATGCTCAGTTTTTGCCTATCTGTTAACAGAGGGGAAAGGCTTTCCCTGATCTGATGCAGACTGTCTGGGGTTGGAGGAAACTTCAGCCTTGCAGGGCCTAGGTTAGGAGGTGATTTCAGCCACAAGCCTGCATTCTAAATCTGAATTTCCCTGCAAGATCAAAAGTGACTAGGTTTAGCCCTATTTTGGGTGAATGAGCTGTGTTACTACCCATAGGATTCAGTAGTTTGCTGTGCTAGGTAATATATAGTGATAGCTCTACTTGTACTAATGGGTAACCAAGAGGAAAACCAGCATGAAAAATGGAGAAGGCACAGACAGGGCTATGACCTTGGACTTATAAGATCTTGTTTTGGATCCTGATTCAGCCAAAGACTCCTGTGGTCTCTATGGTAAAATAATGTAAATGAGTTTTGGAGCCTTCTGCCCTTTTTCAAAAGAAGTGAGCAGCACTTGGCAGTCTACGTAGGGCCCTGAAACTGCACGCTGTCCAGGTATTATGACAGTGGCCCAATTTGTTAGAATGATTCAAAAAAATATTTTCATATGTGAGTTACTCATCCTGCAAAATAATTTCATGAAATGATTGCAGGTTTTTTTTTTTTCATTTTGCAACATGTTTTAATCACAAGATGACTAAAAGTTTAGTCTTTTTGGAATAGGAATTGCAGACATTTTACCTCACTGCCTTATTTCTCTTCTTCATCGACATGCCAAATGATGGAAAGTTGGAGACATTTGCAAGCTTCCTGGCACTGCTGTTGCACTGCTTTGCTAAAATTGGCATCCTGGGCACCCTGGTGCACTACAGCTATCACAGCTATCAGAAAAAGGTTAGTCTGTGGGCAGCTGTGCTTGCATGAACTTTGTATTGACTGGGATGCTCTCAGACAGACACAGTTCCTCTGGTCCTTTGTCACTGATAATGTTTTCTAGGCCTCTTGTCTATCTCACACCTCTCTTCTGGACTTTTTCCAGTTGGTTGTTGTTGAAGAATTGTCTCCAAAACCAGAGAGCAGTCCAGCTCCAGCTTGGATAGTCCTGGATGGAAGGATTACTTCACTCATCCTGAGGGTTTTTCTCCTGTTTATACATCCAGCATGTTGTTTGCCTTTTTCCTAATGGTGTTCACTGTTGACTGACTTTCTGCATACGACCCTGATTTTCCTCTGCAGAATGTGTACTGAGACAGTGGTGCCAACATTCTGGGTCTGGGAATGGATGTATTTCCTATAGCATATAGTGCTGTGCCACTTGAAAACCTATCTGTGACCATTTCTTTATTTTTCATTCGGAAAATAAACTTTTATTATTGAACTCAGAAAATTGATCAATATTAATTTGAGGGAGGCTGGCTTGGGTGATGGAGTTGTCATGGGCCAGAGCACTGGGAGTCAGAGGCAGATGTTACTGGCAAGACTGAAATATGGATGATGTTACAACGCTCAGTTGTGAAAATACTAGTTAGCTTTGTCAGGGGATGGGTGTTGCTGACTGTCTTTAAAAGTCATTACAAAAGATTGCCTGGTTGTAGAAATGAACATAAGAATAGTTTTGCATCTTTCTTTGAGTTAGGGAGTAAGTAATAGCCAGAGGGTGAGGATTTCATGTGCATACCTATCATCTCCTGGCATTTTGCAAAATGACTGAAAACTTCAGCCAGTTTGCGAAATGACAGGTTTCACAACAGACAACATAATGTATGTGCTTTAGAAGGCTCCTGCAACTGGAACAGAGCAGAACTCAACAGCACCTTTGATTGTACAGTGAGAGATGGAGTCAGTCTGAAGAGAGCGAAGTCTTCTCCCTCTGTCAGACATTTTCCCTCTCCCTGTGGCAGTTAAGCACTTTGGAGCCATTAGGAAAGACAGAGTGGCCTTTAGACTTCTGTTAACCTGGAAACTCCCCTAGTACTGCATTCTTTTTGCTCTTGTCAAAAAAACTCCTCCCCCTTCACCCAGCTGCTTCTCCCTGCTCTTTTTGCTCTAGCTCAGCACAGCAGAACTTCTCCGGGATTAAAAGCCACTCTGTCTGCTATGCAAGTGTTGGGAGAGGAGAGTGATTGCTGGGCAACTGATGAGCTGGGGTGAAAGAGTGTTGGGAAAGAGAGCACAATGTTCTTTTCTTTTTATGGAAAGTGATATATTACTATAGACCACAGTAATCCAAGGTCTGCTCTTAGCTACTTCACGATTAGTGAACAGGCCCCACTTGTGCTGTACCAACCATTTGTGCAGCTGTGGAAGGCACGAGGATGTCAATTAATCTTGATTTGTGCTGTAGGATTGCTTCATAGGGGAGGAAATTTATCATTGGCTTTGGTTTCAGGGTACGTAGATGGACATCATGCTATCTTTGCAGGGAAAGCACAGGCCTCTACTGTGCCAGGCGAGTCATTGGTCCTTGCTGGATCTTCCCTGGCAAATTCCATCTCTTCTCGGGAGCCTAACTTGGTCTAAAAGATGGAGCAATCAGCATACAGTACAAAATGTTTTGCAAACTTTGCCCAGTCTGTCCCTGTGTCACACCCATTTCAGGGAAAAGAAAAAAAAAAATAAGGCTTTTGCTCAGCCATACGAATGATTGTCATTATTATTTGCATGGCAGCCCAAACTTTGTGAAAAATGGAGTCAGGTGAAGCCCTGGTTCTGCATCAGAGACCACAAAGCCTGTGTAGATAAAAAACCACAAAAAGATGAAAAAAGACACAGGCATGCACATCCTTTGAGAACAAATGTGTTGTCTCTTAAAATTCCTTCTACCACCATCCTTAACCAGAGAAAAATGAATTTACCTTCCAAACTGCAAGGCTCAGAGAAGCAAATAAGCAGCGAGTACAAAAGTGGTATTCTTACTGGCTTCTTATGCAAGGTCAGGTTTTTGTTGAAGAATGAAACTCTTGTCTCTGAGGTGTGATGAAAAAATATGGAATAACGTGACTTGTGACAAAATAATGAGACCTGCCAAAGTGTTTTTCAGACCAGTGCCCAGTTTCTCCTCCTTTATCCAGCATACCACTCCCTGCTGCATGGAACCATGCTGCCCAGGGACCAGGCTGCTCTGGAATTGTTGCAAGGCAGCACATGCTGGCTGATCCAGTCAGTACAGGTCACAGCAGGGGAGAGGGAGCAGCATGGCCTTCAGCAAAAACCAGTCCAGGGACCCGGAGAACGGGCTGCCTTTGTGAGAGCAGGCTGAAGGGCTGGCTGCTGCGCCCCTGCTGCGGTCGCTCTCTGCCTGACCCCGCTGGGCTGCAGCTAGCTCAAGTATGCCAGACACACTGATTGCAATGTGGAGATCCCTGTGAGTGAGCCAGGGGAGAAAATAGCTGGGCAGATGGTGCTATATTAAGGGGAGAGCATCTCAGAACTGTCTGCTGGGATTCTCCAGGGGCAAGGGTCCGTCTTGGCCTCACTTGCTCTCTGCCTTTCTGCCTTCCCCAGCACCTCCTCCTCTTCTGACCTTATCTCCCTTACAGGTCCTCCCTCACCCAGGAAGCTGTGGGGTGATGCAATGCCCAAGGGGTGCTACCTCCAGCTGGACTCTGGGGATGATGAATCCTGGGCGTATGAATCTTGTGTGCCATCTGTTTCAAGCACGCTGGAGGTGCCTCTGTTCCCATGCTCTGGTCCAGCTCTGTGCTAGGCACCAAGTCCCACGGCAGGACCCAAGTGGCAGCTTTTCGCAGGGATGGGCTGGCATGAGCAAGGGAGGGCATCCTAATCATCTCTGTCAGCAGTCAGCTTTCCTGTCTTCAGATTCCACGGGGGAACGACTTGCAGCAGCATGTTTTTCTTCTTCCTCTCCCAGGCTCAGCTCATCTCCTTTCCCCCCTCCCACCGCTCCCAGCCAGTACCAGCCTGGCTCCTCATCCCTGCCAGTTGTCTCTGCCTCCCTCCTAGTTCTCCCCTCCGGTTCCCAGCTAAGCTCCAGTGAGCAGGGCAGCAGGCAGGGGCGGGAGGGGAGGACAGTGACAAGACACAGCTGCTGGCCGCGCTCAGCAGCTCTGAGAGTGGCCTCTAGTGCCCAGCAGCGGAGTGCATTGGGCATGGATGGCCACATGGCAGGACACTGGCTTCCCCTCGGGAGGTCAGCGCCCGCTCCCTGGGGTCACCCTCTGTAAACGGAGGAGGCCCATGTAGCATAGAAAACAAATAGGAGAAGTGAAACACAAGGGCTGATTATTCAATTGAAGAGCCTGAAGATTTGTCGCTTTTTGCTTTACCTTTAAATGCTGTTGGAGGCACTAAGACCATTTCCTGGTTCAGGGAGGTCTCCCAGAGGCTGGGCAGAAGTTCCCTTGCCCCATTTCCTCCCCAGCACTGCTAGAGAACAGAGTCCATGTGTTGCATGACTTTGAAAACATCCTGATGGATAGCATAAAGACAGCAGCTGAAAGCACATGGAATGGTCCTCCTCCTTTATCAGTACAGGCATCTGGTGTTTGGGGGGCTCAGAAAGGAACAGAGCTGTGTAGTCAGATGTGATATGGGCTCCAGTGTGGTGTATCTGGGCTGTGACTGGGATCCCTAGCTGCTCACCACAGGAGACTGGAGTACAGAAAAGCCCTGGAGTTGCTCTAGGTAATGGATTTTCAGAATCCTGCACTTACAGAGATTAAAATGTCTCCTGTCACCAGTCAGAGTGTGGAAGGATTAAAGATAGAAATATTGGGATTGATTGTCATGGGTGTCAAAAGGGATGCTGGAAGATAAAGGAGCACAGCAGCCGCACAGGAACAGTAATACCAGAACTCAGATATGCTGCAAAAGACATGTGGGACAGTGGCCATCATTTGCTCTATATAGGACACATTTTACTTGGTTAGTTCTTCTGTTATAAGGATAATTTTACCACCTGTGAATGGTTTTTATGACAGTCCTGTTCCATGCAGCCCTTTCACAATGTTTTGTTCCATATTAAACTTGATAGGTTTTTAAAGTGTGAGATTGTCATAGAAAAAGATTTTTGGATTTTTCCATCTCCTGAACTTATAAAAAAATCTTGTCCACAGCATTGCTCCAAAGTATTTTTTTCTAGTTGCTAAAATATGATGCTCCTGGGCTTATATCATGTGCTTCTCCATATCATTGTTACCCAGTGGTATTTTGCCCCAGCATATCAAGGTCTTCTTGAACTTAGTTTGTTATTCCGGATGACTCTGCATCCATGAGGAAGGAAGGCAGGAAAGTCCCCAACTGCCTGATGCAAGCTCTGGTGCTCAAGAGGGGGAAATACTAATTCTGTTGTAGAAAGCAGTGTGACGTGCCATGTGCACAATGAGGGGCAGTTATGGTCATTCATGTTCAAAAAGATTGATTCATGCTGGAACAGGTGCAAAGAAAGGCAGCGGGAGGATTAGGGTGTTGGAGAGCTGAGGTTATAAAAGTAGACTAAAAGAGCTTGGCTTATTTAGTCCAGCACCACAAAGGCTGAGAGAGGGATATGATCGCTCTCTATAAATACATCCTGGAGGTTAATGCTAAGGAGGAAGAGGAGCTATTTCAGTTAAAGGACAATGCTGACACAAAAGCAAATGGCCATCATAAACCTGGCATGCAGAAACCGAGATGGGAAGTGAGGTCGTTGTCAGGCATTGCTGCTGGCAGGCTGAGGGCAGGGGGCTCGGGCAGTGGGAAGGGTGCATGGCTGTCACTGCCTGTGCAAGCAGACTGGGCACAGCAGCCATGGGCTTGCCAGGTCCCAGAGGAGACACCTGTCCAAGCCTGTTCTGTGCCATGCTGGGCAGGAGGCCCAGCAGATCCAGAGCTCTGCTCGGACCCTGAGGGCAGCGCCAGCCCTGAGGGCCTGTCTGGCTGACCAGGACTCCCTCACAGCCCGGCCCTCATGTCAGCCCCCAGGGCTGTCAGCCCCCAGAGCCGTCAGCTCTGGCCCAAACAACGTGGCAGCAGTGCCCGTCTCCATCTCCCCACAGCCTGCCCTGCCTGTCCCATGGGAGATGCCTGGGGCTGGCACAGCTGTCAGGGGCAGACCCCCACAGCCATGTTAGCCCTGCTGGCAGGGCTGGCCTGATCTCTGCGCAGGCCTCTCACCAGCCCACAGGTTACAGCAGCCATAGCAGCCTCAGTTTGCCTGCCTGGAGAGCAAGGAAGCACCACTGAGACAGGGCACCCATTTTGTCTCGTGGCCAGGGGAGGAGAAGTTTCCCCTGTTCAAACCAGGGTAATCTCAGGGTAAGTAAGGAGGCAGCTCCCTGGGTGGCTGCTGGCCGTGGGGCTGGGGCCCGGGAGTGTGGTCAGCTCCACTGAGGGCGGTGCTGCAGCAGCTCGGGGCCTCCCCAGGGGCCTGCAGACATTTTGTGCCTGTGCATGGCTGGCTGCTGGAGTTAGTCCACAGCCGAGGAGCTCTCTGGGTGTGTCTGCCACTTGAAATCACTGGCATCATGCTGTGCTTCAAGTCTCTGACTTGGGCTTAGGCCCTTGCTGCCTCAGTGTTGGCAATGCGAGCAGAGGAGTGAGTTTTTCTCAGTGATGGGAGCTGAGTGGCTGCTGGCTTGCCAGGCTGGTTTTATTTCCACTCTACACCATATGCTTGCGGAGAGGCTTCATCTTTGGATCAGTGGGATGGAGAGGAGCTGCCAGTGAAACTGTGTCTCCTGCTCAAGAGTGCTCGGCAAGGGGCAGAGCCCTGCCTCCTCCCCAGTCAGATGCTGCTGCTTGCTCTTGGGATGCTCTGCTGATAGTCTTCTGAGCACACCCTGCCTTTGGTGGCCAGGGCACTCACCTGAGGACCAGGTGACATAAGGCAACAGGGATTGTACCTATGCGTCAGGGGAAACTTTTATTGCTCCTTGCAAAACAAATAATGTCAGAATCACAAGTATCTCAGCTAAAGTCACAAGTATCCCAGCTCAAGTATTTTGGGGCTTTCCCCCTCCTTCCCTCTCTATTTTCATTGCTGGAAGCTGAGAGCAGCCCATGGGATGAATATTTCACTCCAGACTTCCATTCAGCTGTTAAGTCAGGATGTTTGCCAGAAATGCAATTCTTTCTTATATCTCCAGGATAATAGCTGGGTAGGATGGTGGATGGCTCATTCAGGATGAGACATTACAACACTTTTATTCCTGGCATAGGATGGCATGTGGCTCTACTGCCTGTGGCAAAGTGCTTGGCTGACAGTGCTTCTTTAAGGAGGTTTTTATTTAAAAGTAAATACCTTTTGTCTTGTTTTGCTCAGTGAGTTCTGCAGGCTGGGACATCCCGTGTCAGAAAGGGATCCATCAATGCATGTGTTAGATACCTGCTGCCCTCTAATGGCTGTCGGTCCCTGCGAGCCTTGGGACAGCACGGGTTTTGTGCATTCAGTGCAAGGAATCTGCTTAGCTCAGAACTTTACCCAGTGTTTTTATAGCATGGGACAAATCTCTGGAGAGAAAGTGTGGTGAGATCTCTTCACTATTCTTCATGGTTTAATGTGCCTCTTCCCTGCACTCGCTGCAAACCCCATCATTTGCTCCTTGCTTCTGCCACATCCCATCCTGCTTTGATTCCTGTTAGGGAAGTACTTGCTTTTCCTAACAGCTTTAGATGTGATTTAGACGGTGCACAAAGAATAGCAACAGCGTAGCCCTTGAACTCCATCAACTTTCTGCAGAGCACAGGAGACCTGGTCAGAAAGACACTGCTGTGGACTTGCCCAAACAGCTGGAGAGAGTTCAGACAGCTGTTTGTGAGAAGTTTTTCTGTAGTAATGAAGACACATAGTGTCAACTTCTGCTTGCTCACTACCAGACCTGTAATAATGTCTGCCCTGTTCAGAGAAAATTATCGGTGCCCTGCCTGCCTTGTTGACTTAGAGGGATTACATTTCTTGGGAAGTGGGACCATGCAGTTCCCTGCTGAATAGCTTGCTGCTGCTTATCAGCGGGCAAGGTACAGCATGTTGTTCCCTTGGGAGCATTCCCTGAATCAAGACAGGCTCCCTGAAAAGCCTGGTGCTCATTGAGTGTTGTGCAGTTCTGTTTTATTTTTTCCCAGAACCAAAATTTTTAAGACAGTCTGGAGGTACGCTGATGTATTGGAGCAGCACTGGGGAAGCAGTAAGATATCTGGAAGGAATTTTGCAGATGAGTTAATGATCAGTGAAGTTTGAAGAATGGTACCGACACAGCCTGCATCTCTTTGCCAAGGAATCCAGCATCCTACTGAGGACTGGAGTCCATAAGCAACAGGGGAGAATGAAAGATGAATTGCAGTTAAGCACACAGACAAGCACTCTGAGAACACTTGGAAGAAAGTCCCAGGAGCTGGGGCCTGACTTTGTTCACAACATTCTCTCTTTTGACTTAACTACTTTTGCTAATTTTGATAAAAGTCTCCATGAGAACACAGGATCACAACTGCAATTCCACCACAGTTAACCAGCCTCAGTGAAAGTTTAATGAAAACAGCAAGGCTACAGTCCTTGATATTCCCTCTTCTATTCAGCCTAGAAAGTTCAGTTTCAGTGCTCTATTTAAAAAATATATTTAAAATCTGGGTTCATACATTTTGGAAGGTGGAGGGGGGTGGTGGGGAGAAAGCCTGGCTTCATTCAAATCAGTGGGAGTTTTGCCATGATTTACATGGGCCAGAATTTCATCCTTGTTTATATAGTTTTGCAGCCAGGCTGAAAAACTCTTAGGATGCCTGGGCCAGAAAAAGAAATCTTGAATCTTACTGCTGCAAACAGTTGGGGTAAGAATGCTGGGAAAGTCCCAAGGAAATTGAACTGGCATAGAAGTCATGTTTAGCTGGCCGTGTTTTGGATGCTTTTGTTGTGCTCTCCATCTCCTCCCTCGCTGCCTGAGCTGCGAATGATGAGCTGCAGACCAACCTGATCTGCAGATGGCCGCAGTTCTGACACGTAGCCATCTGCAAAGCCTTCACCAGCAGGGGAATGCCGGGTAGCTTTTTAAGATCAGATAATAGGCTGGTGCAAGACAACCAGAAGTCTGAACGTACTTAGTAAGCAATGTTCCTGACTAATGTAGGCAGCAGTCTGTTTAATAGCAATCTGCACTCGGTAGCCAAAGTGCTATGGGATGTGGTTGGATCAGGTTTGGGCATGCACCAAGTTAAAAAACTGCTCTGTTACACGGGTTGCTTCTCCAAAGCTGCCATTATAGGTCAGTGCAACACGCTGAACTAGGAGCCACGTGTGAAAAGGATTTCTAGGTCACATCTCTGTTGCTGAGCATTTGCCCCAGTGGGGTTTTCAAGTGGTCCTTCTATATCTAGTAGCACTCATCAGCTTCTAAATGCCTCAGTCTGTGTCTGTACAGCAAAGAGCATGTGCAGCTGTTAATTTCATTTGACAAATCCTACACCTCATGTCCCAGAATCACAATGAACATACCTAAAATTTCTATTTTGGATAGAACAGTGAAACCACTAAGTTGCAGTGTAGTTTTTACCTCAGAAACTGCACTGATTTTAAAAATGGCAACATCTGTGCAGCTTCCTTTGTTAAAATACTGGGATGCAAGATGCCTTAAAAACTAACATGAACATCCACATGCATCTGCAACTCTCTAAAGTGATTGTATGATTAACTCATTTATTTTCTCAGGTACCAGCAAAGGCTATTCTGGATTGTTAAAACAGACAGACAACCCTTAAGGTAGAGCTTTGAGCTAAAAATAAGTCACTCCATCCAAGCATCCACATAAGGCTGTGCTATGCTCCATAGCTTATCTGGTCACAGTGACTTCAGAGGGACTACGTTGAAGAATGCAAGGAAAAAATTTGGTCCCAGGCTCTGATCTCAGATCCTCCTGTATCCACAGTAAAGTAATTCTGTCCCTTCTTCCCACAGAATTTCCCTCAGAAACACAAAGATCCAGCCAAGTTAGGACTAGTCCTGGACCCAAACACGATGGCTGAAGAGTTGCTGGACTGGATCCTACAGGCCTTGTACAATACAAAAAAACAAAACAAAACAAAACAAATCCAACAATCCTGCTGACACAGGTTGGATTTTTGCCTGAGGGAGACCTACTAGCTTTGACACTTGGTGAGTGAAAAGTGAAATTGTTGGGGTGACTTTCCCATTTTCTGCAAATAAAGATGGCAAAACTCTGACCCAAATCAACTCTCCACACAGAAGCAGTTTGGGTTCTTCTTCTAAGCAGAACTCACCAGAAAGAATTTTGTTGAATCTCACAGCTATGCTGGTGCCTGTAATGAGCTGGACATAAACAGACTAAAGGGACAGCCCACAGGCCTTCCCTTTCCCCTACCAGTGGAAAAGGGATGGGTGAGATTTCCCTGCTGTTGTTCAGCTGCTGGCTAACAGAAGAAGCTGTTCTCTATTTGAGCTTGTGCTGGTTGAGCAGCCCTGTCTGCAGCTGTATCGTGTTACACACTGTTATGCAACCCCATCCTCCTTACAAACAATGACAGGAGCAACCTAAATCATGAAACATAAAGACTATAATTAAAGAGGGGAAAGTGCTTATTTGGCATTTGGGTACCCACAGCCAATTCAGATTAGCTGAACTAGCAAATCACTTGGCACAAGCTTAATGAGAATAACATTTGCACTGGACTAAATGATGGTTGTTTTACCCCACTGCTGGCCAAGACAGTAGTGTAACCTGAGTGATGCTGCCATGGCTTGGGCAGTTCTCTCCCTTCTTAACAGACAGTGACATTTACAACACAAACAGGAAGAGCCTTTGCAGTCAAAGGCTCTGCCTGAGGTTCTGAAACCATTAACACCCAGAGGAGCTCTGGCCCAGGATGATGCTTCAGGTCTGTTTCTTATGATTGGAAGTTTGCAGGTGTACAAACCCGACAGTATCTGCTCAGGCTATGCCCTGCATTTCCCTGCTGGGCTTGCCCTCCTCGTGCTGGTTGGGGCGTTTATGCACCTGCACAGTTTATAGCTGCACTTGTCTGTGAAAAGTGGAAGCTGCCAGCCAGGAACTCTGAAATTGGAGTGTGCAACTGTGCAAAGCCTCTGAAAACTTTGGAAAGTACTTCTGAACCCTCTGCTCCATCCCTCCCTCCCACCCCTTACAGAAAAAAGGCCCACAGTTTTAAAGATCTGATATTTCTTTCAGAGTTTTCTTGCTGGAGGTCTTCCTTGGGGAACCCCGATTAGTAGCTTATGGAGGCATTAATAAAACAGCAGATGTTGAATGTTAAACAAAGAGAGATTTTCATCCAACTGATTGTTAGATATTAGAATTAAATAAGAATTATTTAAGAACAAAGGCCCCACTTCCTTTTTAGCTTGCAGCTTTTACGCTGGTGAACATCTCCAAGGACCTCTGTTGAGTGTTCTGATTTGTGCTGCAGCCATCAAGACTCCAAAAGATCTAAGCAAGCTGAAAAAAAGGTGAATGTTTTTATGTTGCTGCCTTGGGGACTGTGAAACTATATACCTGCTGGATCTTCAGTTGACCCTAGAGATATTTAGCAGAGGGAGGAAAAGAGCTTAAGTTTAAAATATAAAATATGGGGAAGATGAATCAGCACAATTTTGATGCTGTTGGCTCCACCCACCAGTTTTAATCATGCATCTTCCCCTTTTTCCTGCCATAATCATTCTCTGCACATAGTTAGGATTATTTTACTGTTCACTGAATGCCATAAAGAATGCAAGTTACAGTGTCTCAGTATCAGTGACACCCACATCTGACAAATTTATATTGGATATGAAGATAATTACCTGTGACTTTGGGCAAGTCGGTCAACAGTTTATGGAGGGTTCTGCAAAATACTGATGACAAAACACTGCAGCATCTCTACTACTGGTTGCATAGTGAACGCTTTCTTGTCCCACAGCTGTCTGGAATCCTGCATTATCCCTTCCCACAACCATCCCATCACAGCCAGAAGCTTATCTATCTGAAGAGGCAGGCAGCTCTTCAAGTGGGAAAATGTTGCAGGATATTGAATAACAGCCCTATTTCTCCATATGCATACATTTTTCACAGTTAATCTCTCATTCATTTGCCTTAGTCTCTGGGAGGATAAGTTCAGGCATCTTCATATTGAAAATAGCTCTGTGTTACCCAGACAGTTAGCTAAATTTGAGATGTAACAGGTTATTCCCCAAAGGCATCCTAAATGCTAGGGTCTCTGTTTGCCAGGAGAGTGCAATATCACATTTTACTGGCTGACATATGAGACATCACTTCTGCCAACACAACAAGACAGTTCTTGAGCCATACTCCAGCCTCATCTCAGAGCCCCGCATTCAGACATGCTTCCTAACGTCCTCCAGCTTTTAGGTCCTCATTTGTTTGTACATCCTGTGATGGGAACCTCAGCAGCTCTGGGCCAGCTGAGCTCTACTTTTGCTTAGCTTTTCTCTATACTTTGGGTGCGAACCACGATGATTTTGCACGCTTACAATTCCTTAATTACATTCATGTTTAGATTCCTCCTCCCCTGAGCTGAGCTCCCAGCAAGTGGTTCATGTTCCTGAATGTGTAGCAGGTGCCTGGTCTTACATGCTGATAGAGAGGGGCTTATTAACAACTGGGGTAATTTCCAAGCTGTAAGACCTGACAGAGCCTGGCAGGGCTGTCTGTGGATGCAGGGGGGGATTTGCAAAGTGGAGCTGAGGGTATTTATTCAGAACTTGCTTGCCTTAAGGACTGGCCCCTGACTGAGTTAGCCTCACTAGCAGCTCTTGTTTTCCCTTTAGGAAGGATGGAAGTGGGAGAAGAGCAGGCTGGAAGCATTATTCCTAGTTCAGGTTCCTGTCTTCTCCTTTATGGAAAGATAAACTGATCTGATACTCCATCTACAGGAGCTTCTCTGGTTCTAAAGGTACTGTTGCCAGATAATTTTTAAAGAAGTATATTGTTTATTTTTAATTCTTTAAACATGGGCTTAAATTCATAGACAACTGTCCATATATATATATATATATATATAATTTTTAAAGCTACTTTGGGAATACTTACAGCAAGGCTGATGCTGAATGTCAGAACTTGGCTCTTTAAGATGCTGCAAGGAGTACAGGGAGAAAAACTGCCTAGGGACTGCAAAAGAAAGGCTCTTTAGCAACCTGTGGTGTCACTCCTCCCAAGTTTTCCACATCTCTCCTGGGAATACTAGTTTTGTGAATCATGGTACCTTGTTGAATGGAGAACCAGTTGGGCATTTGATATTTTTTCAGAAGTCATGTACTTATAAAGTTAGAGGTCAACATCAAACACTTAAGAACTTTAGAAGGTAGAATTGTGTGTTGTGTATTTTTTTCCTTCCAAGTCCTTCCTTCCTCTAGACCATCAGTCTGTTTTCTACTTTAACCCTGTAATACCAAAAGCCAGTTGAGATGGGTTGTTGTCTTTTTCAGCTTTTAGTGATTCTAGTCAAATACGAAGAGTTATTCTCTTCTACATACGTAAAAACAAAGGCTTTCTTCTGGCTCAAGTGCTGCTTTGTTAAAGTCTGTCTTTTCTTTACTCTCTCTGCTTTTTGGAATCAAATTTATGGTTGCATCTCCACAGAGTAGAAAGTTTCTTTTTATTATTATTTTAAGTAAAAAATATAACTGCCGTGGTGTCCCACTTCCTGGATGACATTGGCAACTTTACTTGTGGCTACTGACATTTCAAGAGATCCATCTTATACAGGCAGTCTGTGTTTGGCTAAATTTAGCAAGCCATGGATCAAGTGGCAAGTATGTTCCACCCTGAAACCTATTTTTGGGAGGAACTCAGCATAGGCACCAAGAGGTTAAAAAGCTGTGTGGGGGAGAAGAAGGAAAAAAAAAAGACAAGAAGCAAAATATTTTGCAAGAATCGTTGCTATGTTCTGAGCTTCAGCTCTTGAACACTGTGGCTCTGAATCACGTTCACTGGGGAAACAGCTGCAGCTGTTTAAGATGCTACTGCTCCTCAGCTGTTTGTTACCTTCCTTTTGCAGGCGGGGGGCTGAACACAAACCTTCCTCAGCAGTTTAGACTTAGTGTTACCCTTTCTAACATAAGGCAAATAAGATGAAGGCATGCACCCCTTTCCCCTGGCATCACTGGGGAAAGCAGCAGGCCCTGCAAGAGGGTTGGGGTGGGCATGGGTAGTGTAAGCAGTCCCAGAGAGTTTCTGTAATGCATTTGGAAGGGTTGCATTTATGTGCACTAAGAGTCCTGACTGTTCTCTGCTGTCCCTGATCATGAAATATGTTTCTACATATTTGGTTGTGACCGGGTTAGTTAAAAGTGTTTTGGAAAATTGACTTGACTAAATCACAGAAAAACTGTGGTGTGGACATGCTGGTCTGCAATTAATTGATGAGCACAGTGCTAACCAGATAAAAACCGGTTGTCAGCTCGTAGCAGTGCATTCATATGGGTTGGTGCATGTTTATCCCAGCAGTTTAACCCTGTTTTGATTCAATGCCTTCTAGACACTGTTTATTCCCTCCTACAGAAGTGTACGTTAGCCAAAAGGATTTGTAAGGCTGTCCTGGAACAGAGGTGCAGCACTGTGTGCCCATCCTCTCCCCACTGCCAGGGCTGCCCTGGGATGGAAGATGCAAAGCAGACTGCCTCTCTGGGAGCCCTGCCAGCGGCTGACTCAAGGTGAAGGATCTCGGGACCGGCTGTAATGGGTGAGAGCCGCGCCCGGTCTGGTTCAGCAGCACACCTGGTGCTGTCGGCTTCAGCAGGGCTGGGAAAGGCACTGTGTGTGCTGGCACAGCCCCCGACACCGTGCCTGTGGCTGGCCCTGGCTGCAGCCGAACCAGCCCTGGGCACTCACAAGGCTTTGAGGTCTTGTGCTGCCCTAGCCTGTGCCGGTGGGGAGCTGGCACAGCCCCTCTCCCTCCCTGCTGGAGGAGAGAGATGGATGAAACTAGTCTGGGAGCAGGTGAGTCCTGGGCTGGCTCCTTGCTTCCTCTTGGGGCAGCCTCTTGCTTGAGGATCCAGAGGCATGTCAGAGACAGGAAAGGGACAGTTAATTTCTAGTGGGGATGCTGGGCTGGCAATCTGGAAGTGTAGGAGATTCCCAGCTGTGCTACTGGCCTCAGCTTCCCTGGGAAACAAAACAGAGATAATAATTACTCTGTCATGGATTTCAGTCTCTGGAATATTGAACATAAGGGAATATTCATGGGCCCATCACTTTTGTGTTTTTATTAGGAACACTGGCACTTAAAATGACAATGACATGGGTATCTAACAGACTCTTCATAATGTAGCTGTTTGCTTTTTCATTTACTTAGCCCAGACAAGAGGCAAAATAGTTCAGGGTCTTCTGAGTCAGCTGCTAGTGAAGTGTGAGAGCAAGCATGATTAAGATTTTTTTAAAAAAGTTCTGTAACATAGAAAAAAAAGAAGAGGGAGTTCCCTTTTGTTAGAATGCAGTAAACAAGTTCTTATTATTATATCTTAACACAAAGCTTTTGAACAGCCTAAAAGGCATCATGGTGATAAAGAAACTAATGCAGTTAGTATTTTAGTGCCCAAGTGTTTAGGAGTATTTAGAAGCACTGCTTTCCTAAGCATTCAGTACTCTTCTTTTTCACAAAAGTCATGAGAGCATGTGATACTCAGCCTTGAAAACATCTTGATCTCTGCCAGACCAGATAAGGCCATGTTTATTTTGTATCCTAGAGTTGGGGTGGCAGGGAGGGAAATCCCATCCCATACCTGACGGAAGCACACCTCATTTCTCCCTTTCATGGGAAAAGATCAAGTATTTCTCAAGCCACAAGTGTCTACCCTGTAAAAAACCAGAAACCCAATTTAATAATAATACTTTTGTGAGCAGCCTTAAAATCCCAACAAAAGAAGGTAGAATTAAACCTCTTGAAAACATCTCTTAGCCTTATTTGGGGCAACACAGATTGGAGTACAATTTTCAGATCAGGCTCATCCTCCTCTATTTTCACTTTGGTGAAATGGAATAGAAGTAGAAGGGGCCATTTCAGGCCTCTCCTTTCATGAAGGATGCAGCAGTGTTAAAGAACAGAAAGAAATACTTCAAGGCTGCTTGGAAAGAGAAGGAATTTAATTCCCACCTTAATTGGGGATCTTTTATATCGATTTCAGCAAGGGCTGCTGCAGACATGAATAGACTGAGGTCAAACTGCAAACAGAGCTCAAACTGCAAACCTCACTGAAACTGGTGGTGGAAGGAGAATCTGCACACACTGCTCCCCTTCAGTGGCAGAAAGAGTTAAGATCCCCAATGCTACCTGAAGGTAGAAATACCAGAACTCCTCCCTCACAAATGATGAGCATCAGGGGCTTCAGCTGGCTATTGGCTTTTCAAGCGTGAAAGGATTGAGGAAAGAAAAATGGTGTTCTTGTAATGATTGAGGAAGTATATCCTAATGGCTAATTGCTTCTGAACACACTTTCCAACTCTCCCCTTTCCTCTGTTCCTCCTTCCTGACTATGAAGTGAGCTGCCTAAGGAGACACAAACACAGTATTCTTCATCTCCTCTGACCTCTTTTCCCCTCTTTTTTCTTCCTCCCTGCCCCCTTTTGCCTGTTTCTGTCTTTCCCTTCTTTTTCTCGTCCTTATATGTATTTTTTTTCCTCAGTAGCATCAGCTTGCTGTGGGTTGGCAGGGATGGTTGTGCTGGCCAGAGGGAGAAGCTCAGCTGCAAACAAGGGTTATGAGGATGTAAGGGCCAGTGATCTGAGTGTGATTCTCAGAGAAACAAAATCTGGTGACTCTTGTGTTGGCAGCTGAAGCTGTTAATGAAGGAGCTGTGTACCTGCTGCAGGAGCTGAGCAGGTCTATTAATGCCTGGTATAATTATCAGGCTTGTTAGCACACCAGCCTGCTACTGGAGGTGGCTTGGGAGCAATATATGCTGTGCTCAGTTATCCACTCTGCAGGGCAGTAATTTCTGGCACAGAAAGGGTTAGTGGCCCACAGCTGGCAGTGTCCTTGAGTCCTGCAGCAGGAATAGCCAGGGCCATTGTCAAAGTCTGAAGAGGCTTTTAAACAGAGTTTAAATGAATTTCAAAAGGTGACATGAGAATGTGAGCAAATACATCGCTTGTTTGATCTCTCCTGTGTCATCCTTGGGGGGGTGAGAAAAAAGGAATTTGTGCATTCTTGCAAGGAATGGAGGGAACACCCCATTCAGCTACCAAATCTGCTTGTAATGGAAACTTACCACTCCCTGCATTTTTGGCTGGCTGCAGAGTTCAGAAGGGGTAACAATTGTACAGTGCTGGGGTTAGTGTTGCTCTAGTTCTAAGACAACTCTTTCCTGTCAATGTAGGCTGAAATAATCTCTTACTATAGACACAAATGATACTTAAGCTATTAACACTTCAGTGATAAATATCTCCTCATGTGGTAAAGTCCTAGAAAAGTGGCTTTGATAAAAATCAAGATGATTGTCTGACTGGAAACTTTCTATTTGCAAGGCACTTGGACTGTGTTGGTGTATGACACTAGATTTGCTCTGACAAGTAAGGTCCCAGTGGTGCAATTTCTAAGGCTTCTGGCTCGGTCCTTGTCACCTGTTTAGAGAGCCCTTCAAAGCAGGCAGTGGGCTACTCTTAAATGGTGTCCTGGTAGTGCTCTTGCAGCTAAGGCACTACAGCCTCATCTGTGTTTCATGATGGTCTTTTCTCTATCAGGAAGCCAGGTGTGAGCTCTCTCAGTGGGAGAGGAGAGGCTGCCAGGCCCTCAGGAAAGCTGGCAATTGGCTTGGATTCCAGAAAAATCAGTGCTCGTGGGTAGTTTCTATAATGAATCCCAGGAGCTCCTGGAAAATTATTTTCTCTGTTACCACCAGCTCAGCATCTGAGCTGGTGGTACCATTCTGATGGCCTTAGTGGAAAGCAGGGTGGGCACAGGCTTGTCTGAGTGCCTACAAAAAAGGCAGTGTTCCTGAGAAGTGTTGAGCTGTCTGCACATACACAGGTTGGCTCTTCCATCTGTGTGTGACGTGTGATGTTCAGGAAAGGTGAGGTGTACGGTACTCATGTGGTGAGAAGAGCCTGTGGCCTGTCTAGCCACTGCTGTCCCAGAGTACCTGGCTCACAAAGCCCTATTTGCTGGTAGTTTCTGCAGTTGGGGTAAAAAAGGGCCAAGTTTCAGGGAAGAAAAAAGTGGCCATGAAAACTTTTAACTCACTAAAAAAAGACACAGACACTGCAATCTTTGCTATGACTCATCTGGGCTGTTACTTGAAAAAGGCAGGCTGAGCAGTTGAGGACCTCCTTACTCAAGGGAGCAGCACTCATTTGTGAACTCTCTGAAGCCCTGAAAGTAGAAATGGTGTAGGTGAGCAGTTCCCATGCTGAGCCTCTGACCACTGATTTCCCTCCAACCACAGCCAGATGCAGCTCAGGGAGAGCCAGCAGGTCACGGCTGGCTAGTTACTTCCCACCTGTTGCTTCCACGGCTGCTAAACAAGTTTGAGAAGTAAAAATCCAGCATATGTGTTCTCATTCTCATCTTTCTCTTAAAAACAGATGATGAAAAAGTTGCAGAAATATTAATAATTCCTGCATGATGGGGCTTTGCACTGTAGTGAGTGTTGCTGATGGGGAGGGGTGTCTATGAAGAAAATTGGTGTCTGCTTTATCAAAGTGTGAGTGGAGACAATTTCGTGAAGTTTTGACAATGTTTTGCCCACTTGGAGCTTTATTACAGATTCACAGAGAGTCAAAGCACTGCTGTGAACTGCAGCGGCTTGTTCAGTCACCTCCCTTCAGTGAACAAGCCATGCTCCCGCGGGGCCTTGCTGGGACATGAAAGTGCCGACGTGCGTTCTGGAAAACCTTGTGGCATCGCTGCCTCCTCCCCGGGGATTAGGGACTTGTTGAGTCCTATGAGGAAGGACTGTCCCCCCCGCTGAGCAAATGGTGGCACAAACTGCCGAGGGGGGTAGGTCAGTGCTGTTCCAGTGTCCAGCAGCCCGGGCAGTGGGCAGAGGAGCCTGGCTGTCCCCGGCCAGCGCTGCTGTTTGCTCAGGGAGCGGGAGCCGGGCGATAACGCGTCCCTCGAGATAAAGCGCTTTTGTTGTTTGCCTGCTGGGTCAGGGCTCGGTAGGTGTTCTGCATTGCTGGGCGTTAAGGGTGTAGGCCGCTTAAAAGAAATTTAAAAAGGGACTTTGAATGGGCTGGGTCAAGGTGTCAGAGGGTTAAACCAGAGCAGTTCCGGCACTTGCTAGAGGGAGAAAGTTGTATAACATCACCTTACACCGAGTAAACCTCTTCCTCTCAGCCGGTCAGCCCTTATGCGAGAGGGGAATAATCGTGAAATCACAAAGCCATCGTCTGTTTAACGAGTTTTTTTTTTAGCCGAGTCTTTGCTATGGTGTATCGCCATCCTCAAGGCAGGAAAATAGATTACTGGGGGGAGGTAGGAGCGGAGGAAAAAAACCCGACAAAAAATCCAGTGTAATGGGAAGGCTCAGCAGTTTAAGAGTGCCACCTCCTGGCTGGCCCGGGCAGGGAGGGGTGTCCACTTCCCACTGACGTGTCCCACACCTACTCGCTACCAGCAGCAGCCCTGGAGCCCCACGCACGGACTTCTCGCCAAGCGATGGACGCTGAGGGCTGCAAAGGGGAAAATCAGCTGCAGCTTTAGGCCTGGTCAGTGCAGCAGCCCAGAACGGACTTTGGTGTGCATAGGCTGGCCCAAACAGGATTTTTCCACTTCATGCAAGCACCGACATCTTTTTGTTTGTTTGTTTGCTTGTTTGTTCAAAGGTTTTTTGTTGTATTGGATGAAAAGAAGCTCTGATCTCACCTTCTTCCCCAGGGATGAGGGACCTCAGAACATAAAATGTTTTTACTCACAGTGGGATGGGGATGACAGGAGAGATTCTCTTTGGTAAGGTCAGATCTATTGTCCAAATGCTGATATTTAAATTTCATGCTAATTTTAAAAAAAAGAAAAAAAAAAAAAAGAAGGTACTTTGAAATGAAATCACCTTTTCTATGGCACTCTTGTAAAGATTTCTCCTTAGAACAGAACCAGATTTTCCTGGTTTAAGGGGGTAGCCATTGTCCCATCCTCTTGGCTTCTGATTAGCACAGGACCTGGGCTGTTGCACAAGGCAGCAGGGATGTAGGCAGGCAGCCCTGCTGGGTCTGCACTGGGTCCTGCTGCAAATACCTCCTGAGCCAAGATGACATGAGGATGACATCTTGGCTCCTCCTCAAGATGGGGAGGGGATCAGCTGGAGAGCTAGGACTTGCCTGGGACCGAGAAGCTGTGGCTTGGGATACTGTGAAAAAGCTGCCCCTGGGGATGCCAGTAGAACAGAGTCTCAGCTTTGGAGGGCACCTTGGTTTCCCTAGAGGACTGGATTCACAAAATTATTTTTGCTATTGCACTTGAGTTTCCATGAAGCTGAGTAGGATTCAGGACTGCCCCGCATGTGAGCAGCAGTCCCACAGCAGTTTAGCCATCTCTTAACCTCCCACCTTTTTCCCCCCACTCGTGGCTACAGAACTTATGTGACCCTTGCGGAGCCAGTCCAAGAAGAAAGCCAAGGCAGAGGTGAGCAGCTTTCTGCTGGTGTAGTTTGTGAGCAGGTGTGCAGCAGAGCAGAATGAACCTCGTGTGGGTGCAAGGGAAGGAAAGGGAGTGCACAGCTGAGGAGGCATGAGCATGAGCACAGCTCCAGGGGCCTCAGTGCTCTGCTCGGCTGTGGATGCTGTTTGTGATGGCCCTCAGTGCAGCTGGGGCAGGCCTTCATCAGCAGTGTGTGCTTCCTGAGGCCCATCAGCTGCTTCAACGTGGTCTCAAGAGCACTTAGAGATGTATAGGACCTTACAGGTATAGGCAGCTTTTCCCTCTCTAAGGAAAAAATTTAGCTTTGCAGGCATTCCACTAACAGCATGAGTGTTGGGGTTTTTTTTCTCTAGATGATACAAAATGTAATCACTTATGCAATACGGCAGACTGGCTTTCTAATCTTCCCTCTGATGTACCACTTTGGAAAGTTCTTTGGATTTATATCTGATTTCACAGTGTTCCCCATCCTCCTCTCTTTCATCTCATTCTGTGGTGTTTCCTGTTGGTGTAGTAACTATTGAAGAAGGAGAGGAGGCAGGAACATCTTGAAACTGCTGTGGTAGTGTGATAGTGCCTCCTGAGCAGCGCTGCAGTCAGGCAATGCAGAAGCCTGAGCAGTGATTTTGATGTGAGCAATGCTGTACCCTGGCACCTCGATCCTTCAGCCCAGCTGAAGGTTTTGTGGTATGAGCCAGTCCAGAGAATTTTTTGAGCCTAAAATAAGTAAATAAGACTACAGTGCAAGTCCAGTGTCTTGACACAGGAATTCCTTCAGCCAATTTTGCTGCTGAAGTCCCCATATTGTAAAGGTTCAACTTTATAGTTTTGGACTTTCTTTCAAATAGCTTGTGGTGAGTTTTTGTTGTACCAGTTCTCTCTCCTGTGTGGTCCCAGTCTGTGTCTAGGAGGTTCCTCCATTTAATCCATTCTTTAGCCACTGCTCTTTCCAGACAAAAGTGCTTTGCTTGATCTGGTTGCATCCCCTGACTTCAAGCAGAAAATCTTCAAAATTTAATACTTGTCTGTTAGCTCAGTCTCACCTGCATTTGGGGTTTCATCCTAAGGGGAAAGTAAACCCCAGAAAATTAGCAGAGAAACTACCTCTCAATACTGAGGCTGATATCAGTTATATGAAAGTCTGCACAGAGAGTTTATTTCAGTCAAGCCAACATAGAAAAATGTCCCTGAATTGTTATCACAGTTGGACTATGACTGATCTTTAAAAAATTTCTTTTCTCCCTATAGAATACTCTGATGTGGTTAAATCCAGAGATACCCAAGAGTCTACTTGAGTATTTTTCTTAGCTTGGCTGTACTTGGGGTTTTTGTTTATATTGGGGGTTTTTTTGGGTTTTTTTTTGGTTTTTTTGTTGGCCAGTGGGAGCAGTTTGCTATTGTAGACAGCACTATAGAAGAATTGCTGTAGACAGCCCTCACTTGTGTGAGCAAGCAGCCGTGACTTGGAGGTGAAAGAATCCAGCAGTATTATTTGCTTCCCACCTTCTGCAATTGCAGTACCAAAGCTCATCACAGTAGTGGCTCTAGGCCTGTTTGTATTCATCATCCACAAGGTACCAATGTTCTTCTGAACTCTAATGCTTCTTGTTATCTGTTTACCCTTGGAGATGCTGACAAAAGAGTTAGGAATGGAAAAATATTGTGTGTTCCTGATCTGGGTCGGTCTGTAGTTCCCTAGGAATCCAGGGAGGCCTTGAATTTAATGTTGCTTTCCTGTTTTTAGGGAGCAGACCAAGCTATGAATAATAAATACAAACTCTGGGGCCAAACCATTTTCCATTCATAAAATTCAACATTAAAGGCTGAACAATAATTTCTTAGTCTGCTACAAAGCAATAGGAATTCCATGTTGGGACTAGAGAGCTGCTGACAGCTTCTTCAGCTTTTGCTGTGCCACAGTTTAATAAATTGGTTCATCTTTGATTTTTATATAGATAGAACAAAGGTGTCTCCAGCTAAATTATGCGGATTAGCACAGTTTTCAATCTAAGGAGTTTGAATTTGGAAAAATAAAGGCAAAGCAAGTCCCTTTCTTCTGCTGGCTTCTCTCTTGGCTTTCAGAATGAGAAATAGCTGGGGCATAACTTGAATAAATCAAGAATGAGGAGATGACAGTTACGGTATTCTGTGTGGGGCCAAAACTTACTGCATAGACGCCGAAGTTTCTGCTTCAGTGATGATGGTGTGAGAAATCGAATCATAGGATGCCAATAAGTTTCTGTGGTCTGGATCCTACATTTATTTGTACTTCAACATCTGAGGGGTCCTGTTGGAGCCCAGGCATAACATTGTGGGAAGGGAGGGGTAAATCACTGTCAGTGGTGCAGTGATTGAGGAGGATCTCTGATTTGAGTGCTCTTGTAAAGAGCATTCAGTAGGGAACTCTGATTGTGACTTGCTCTCCTCCCACCCTGGACCAGGCTGTTGTTCTCCAAACTGATGACTGTCAGGTAGTAGAAGGAGATGAAAGTTTGCAAGGGGCAAGAGAGCATCCTGGATCAAAGTGTTTGTTTTTTCAAGGTAAAGCTGCATTAAATTGGGGAGAAGCAGACCAGCAACAGTGAAGAATATAATCTGTGCATTTTATCACTCTGCTAACCCCAGCTGTAAAATTTACCATAGGAAGGCTAATAAAATGGGAGCCACACAAGCAAACAGGGCATGGGATTATCAGCAAACATTTATTTTGGCTCTGGTGGAGCCACTCCCCTGATCAAAGCGGTTGGAGTTTGAACCTCTTTTAAGTTGTTCCCTGCTTGGACTGGGAGTGCCCTGATCTTGCATTGATGGCGTCAGTATCGTCTGTGCAGCTGTATAGAAGAAAGTATCAGGAGGGAGAGGGAAATTCTGTGAGGCTGCTTTGCTGCAGTGTGAGACAACAGTAGCTTATATTTTAGCTTTGCCAGCAACTGCCTGGTTTAGGAAAACAACCTGAGGCTTATTGTATAACTACATGGTATAGGTATTATCACAGGGCCAACAGGGAACGCTTTACCATTTGCAGGCTCATGTCTGGCAGACTGAGTAGCTGTGTAATCCTTATCAACAAAATAGCCCGCTGGCAGAAATCACCTTGAGCCCCAGGCTCTTCCCTTCCGGAGCCTCTTCTCTGACTGATCTCTTTGGTCGGGGTTCCCCGGCTCTCCTCCAACAAGAGCTGCTTGAATCCCTCTTGGCGATGAGTCTCTTGGCTGAAACAAACATCTCCTCTCTGATCCTTTCAGGCTCCATGGCTGATGTCTGGTGGGGGGGGCTCACTTGCTGAATGTGGTGTTGTTGTTCAGTCTCCCTGGCTGGGGAGATACTTGAAGAGCTTCTAGGAGGAGGTACATGGGTGAGAAACAGAGTATTCTCATGAGAGAAGCAGAGGGAGGAGAAGGTTTTTAAGTCCTCAGGGCTGGGATCTTTCTATGCAAACATCTTGCATCTCACTTTGTGCTAAGGGCAGAACAAAAGCAGCTTTACTTCTGACTTTCTTTCCATTTTTTTTCTTTTTCTCCTTACCTGTTTTGTACATTCTGTATTTCTTTTATTTATTTTGTACTCTGTTGGGGAGATTGTTGTAGACATCTGTGTGCTTGAGTTCAGATTCATTTTAAGGCCAACTCATAATGTGTTTGCACTAGAGAGGCAAGAGTGAAGCTGGGCTTGCATGTAGCTCTCGTGATATGAACAGCTTTCCTTCCTGGGTCAGGGCAGTGCTGAAGCACCAGAGAGACTCCCCTCCAAGGGGAGACTGGGCTGAGCAACAAGGGAAGAGAACAGGCAGCAGGAAGTTAATGCTGTGGGTGTTAGACTGCAAAGGATTGCTTCATAATATATTTTTTTTTTACAATTTTATTTTTAAATGGCTCCACATTATCCAGCCAATGCTAGGCCAGAGTACTTGTTTCTGAGGCCTCCTGGCAGTGTGGGTGTTGAGCTGAGACGGAAGCAATCTGTAAGGCTGACAGAGCAATTCAAGTAAGACTTCCCCCTTGCCCTCCCAGGGTAAAATGTGTGACTTTCTGCCCTCATATCTGCCACAAGTCTGCATTCTTGAACTGCATGAGGAAGGCCCTGCATCCACATGTGAGGTTTGGGAGGGCTTTCCTGTTCTCAGCTGCTTGATCCCTGTAGCATATGCTCCATGCTACTGCTGCACAGAAATGAGGGTCTCAGCAGTTAGAGCCCTGTAAGGAGGCTGGGTGAGAACTGGCTTTGTGGGTGGACCTTCACACTGAGCTGGGGATGTGCTGGTATGAAGGAGTGGGGGGAGATCTGTTTGTGTCTGGCAGTTTGGGACTTTGCCTGCTGGGACAGAGAAGTCCCTGTGACTGGAGTGTGCATGACTTGGTGGAAACATTGTAGTTGCTGTTTTACCTCAGCTTTAGCTAATCAGTGAGTGTATTTGTAGCACACTGATCATTGTGTTTGCCTGAGCCCTGTGGGAGCTCCTGGGGAGCAGACTCCCATCCCATCTGTCTCACTGAAGCATTTGTCAGTCCTGGGAAGGGTACTTCAGAATGATCCATGAAAGAGATTGGAGTTTGTGCTCAAGGTGGATTCTTCATTATGGTCCATTACATAAGAGCTGAGGCTAAAGATAAGATACTTTACCTTCCCTTGTGTCTTTTGGGACAAAAACTTGATTTCAGTTGCAATAGCATCATTTAGATGTTCCTGCTTCCCCTACTCTCTATTCTCATGCTGCAGAACACCATCAAAATAACAAAATGCAGCCACACTGGGATTATTTTAGAGCTGCACTGGAGAGTATAGGAGATGATATATGAGAAATTTAAGCAATGGATTTTTATGGAAAGAGTAACGTGTTTCAACATAACAGAAGTAACAGCATAAAGACACTTCCAATTCAGGCAGTCTTGCCAGCAAGGTCTGAGATTCTGGCCCTGAATTTGACGTCACTTGTGCCTCATACCCCTTACTTCAAGGAGATCTGTGTGGAAATGTGCGGATTTTTGTTTTAGCAAAACCCCACCCCCTTCTTGCTCAGGCTGCACATCCCTGGAGAATATTGCTCTTACCTGTGCACAGCTGAGCTGTGTTCAGAGCCTGGTTCTTGCTACAGAGCCCTTATTAAGCTTTTTAAGGCTCCTTCAGAAAGATGACTGCAGTAGCTGCCAGATGTACTAGAATTCAGGAATGCTAGCATGAATATACCATAGATCTTCTGGGACAGCAAGGGATTCTTTTGCTGTGCTGGGATCACTGAAGATGAACTCTGGTTTTGTTGCTTGACTATGCCAAAATGGGGTCTGGTTAGAAACAGGAATTCAAGGAAGAAACCAAGGCAATTCTTAGGCTGAAGGAGTAAAGGCCTTTTTTAATTTTAGAGAACAGCAGAGATCTTGAGCTTCCAACCTCTGAAATTTCTTTAGACAACACATCTCCCTGTCTCTCTGGTATGACAAACATACCTTTCTCCTGCTATGGAGAAACGTTCCACCACTTAAACTGGAGCTGAGTTTAAGATGTAGTGTTGGTTTTTCAGTTTAATTCCCATAGAAATGGGCAGACAGGTTTTTGATAGGAAGCCAAATGCTGTTCAGCTGGTAGTGGGAGTGAGGTTCTGCAATGATCATGTGTGAGGTGGGCAGTGAAGGGTCAGAAGATCACAAGGGCCAGAAGTTTGTTGCTTTAGAGATTGAATTCCTATTTTTCAGTCAGCTGAGACCTCTTACAGCAGATTCTGCTACAGATGCTCTGGGGAGCCTCTGTCCTGTGTGGAGGCAAAAGCTCACTTGTTTGCTGTTGTGGGCCTGGGGGCTCCTTCAGATGTGCCAAAAGGTATAAGGGCACATCTGAAGAATTTGTTGAATTTGACTAAGAGGATCTTGGCTATTATGGGATCAGTTTCAAATACAAGTGCTTGAACTAGCACTGTGTCAGTTTTTAATCTGCTGAATCTTTCATCATATAACAGACCAAGAAGCTTGGTGGCAGGAATTTGGGTTTTAGTCATGGTTTTGTTGTGTGATTGCAGTGAAACTGAGCTGAGCAAGCGGACTCTTTCATGAATGCTGCTGCTGAGTGGACTTTTGTTAGCTTCTCCTCAAGATATGGCTCTTCTGATATCTCATGGGAATCATGGGGGTTGGATGAAGTTGAAGAGCTGCTGGCATAAGGAGAAAAAAAGTTCCTGTGTCTGTATAGTGATACTATTTTATTGTTTATGTCACCTAAAAGGCAGCAATGATGGTGTCTTAGATGAATTGTTTCCAAAACAGTATAATTTGAAACCTGATTTGGGGAGTGGCAGTCAAAGCTGTGATGAACATGTTGACCTTCTCTCTTTCCTCTTTTCTTTTTTCCCCTCTCCAAACCAGGGTGTAGTAGAAATGGGCTGAAAAGCAGTGTATTTAATGTGCTCTATCTCCTCTTGTGTGCTTGCTGGTTCACGTTCAGCTGTGGTAAGCCTCCCTGTGTGAGCAGGTCTCAGACTTGCTCTCTGTTGCTGGGATAGCAGTTGAGGGTTTTGCTGCACAAGAAGAAAACAAGAGACTCTCCCTTGCTGCTAGCTCTTGGCCACTCTGAGGTGTTGGTCATCTGTGCACCAGGGATTCTTTGGCTGCTCAGGAATTTGTTTGAGCTGCAGAATGTGGGTGTGTAGGATGGATGCCATATGTCAGAGCTTGTGGGTGGCCAGATGAGAGCCGCAGCTGCCCTAGCTGTACATACTGAATCTCTCCAACACGAGTAGTGCAGCCCAATGCTTGTGACCAGCCTTTGTAAACTTGTGCTCAGCTCCAGCAGCTTCCTGTGTCCCTGATTCCTGCCTATACCTTTTCAAATCATAACTCAACCCTACTCCATGGCAGGATCCCAAACAGGTCTCTACACTCTCCAAGCCAAGATCCTAATCCCATGTTCTGCCCTGTGCTTGGTTATCTATCTACCCATTAGTTATGTCAGCTATGAAGGCTCCTGGAATGAGATGGTTTGGGGATGTGCTGCACTTGGAATATAATTTGTGTTACTTCTCATGGGGCTTCAAAGCAAGGAACAGTTTTTCCTCTGTGAATATAAAATATGTGTAAACATGACTGATACTTCATATTTAAAATGTGCTCTTTGAACTTGTTTCCCTCATCATCCTTTTCCCCCCTTAAAGTTTGGAGAGATCTGAGAATCATGACAAAAATGAGAAAAAACAGTCTTTCATTATGAATTTATTGAGAAGCAAGAAGAGCACATAGCCTAAATACAGAATGATTCACGCATCACTTAAAAGACATTACAGAACAAAAAATTCCAGGTAGACTCCAGAAGACTAGGATGATACAAATCCAGTGACATGACATCGATCACTGGAAAAAAGGCATGTTCATCCCATTTTCTTTTGTTCTGTAGTTATAACAAAAGCTGTGCTAGTGGAATCTCCAGACAGGCTCCAGAGAAGATTTAAGATGTTCAGTTCTGTAATTGCATAATATGTGATATATGTGAAAGTCATCTTCTAGCCTGTGTGAGAAATGGATACCTCCATAACTTACTGCAAAAAGTGTTTAGGCTCTCGCCTGTTCTACCTCATGCTATTTTCATCCTAAGATGAGTGTTGGTATTGGATACTTTCTTTTTACAGCTGTATATATTAGAAGAAAAAAGTAGGCTACAGTGTGCGTTTAGAGATAAAATTACCACTAGACGATCTAGTAACTTCTTGAAAATAGCAAATTTATAAAGGGGAACAGCATGAGAATCACCATGTGAGGATTATTTTCTTCAGAATCATTGTAGCATGCAAGCAGCCTACTTGACTTGAATAGTTTTGGTAGTCTGTAGCTTTCATGAAATCGGTTTGTTGCTAATAATAGTCTAAATAATTTTTCACTGTAAAATCGGCACAAGCGACAATGACGTGATCTTGATTAGTCAGCTTTGCTGAAATAGTGTAATCTCCCTGTATGAGAAAAATGCAAAGCAAGAGATTAGCCCATCATACTATATAACTGCTTAAGTTTCTGACTCCTCTTTTTAGAAACAGAACAATTCTTTTCCCATCAAGTTTCTCCAAAACCTTCCTGCTCCAAATGTTTCAGAGGTGGTAAAGGATGTGCCCATATTTTCTGCCAAAATACTCTCCTCAGGGATATCAGTGCTGACAGCACAAACTGAAAATTAAACAGTGCAAGTGGAATGAAATGTTTTGCTGCATTAAAAAATCCCTTCAAATCTGTAAATTCTCATTATTCTTAGAAACAAGCACAATATGGCCTGAGCTGTTTAGTAACTGGAAAAAGAGGTGGTCAGTTCTCTGGCACTTCTCTTACATGGATCTTGTTGTTCAGTGTTAGTGATATGAATTTTTATAACAGAGTGCTCAGGGGGAAGTGTGTGTATAGATGACTCAATCTATAATGAATTCCTATATAATAAAACAAGAAGTAGTCTGATTTCCAATTGTGTAGTTGAAAGTATGAATTCAGGCTTTGAGGAGAACTTATATCATTACCAAAAAAAAAAAAATCTGAACCTTAAAGAAGCCATGGCTATCTTGTTTGGGTCAAGATGGCTCTCTCCAGCCCCTTGGAGAAGCACTGTACAGGGAGGTGACCAAGGTGGCTTTAACAGATTTGGAAGAAGAGGTGAACTAGATTTATTCACTGTATATTGCTGGCACTGCAGTAATTATTTCTGGGGTTTTTTGTTGGAGCACAGAGGGGAGCAAAATGTAGAGTAGGAGAGGTTGGCAGCAGTGACCTCCTTGCTTTGAACCACAGAATGCTCTTGCCCTGTTTAGAGCCTTTCTGGTTGTGGAGTAGGAGGCATGGCTGAAATGAGTCAAGCTTCTTGGCATTTGCCTTTTACAATGAGATTTTTAAAGCAATACCTGGGTTTGTGTCCTCATAGAGAGGTTCAAGTTAAGAGTAAAATCTAAATTTAGAGAGAGGCCCAATGGCAACATGCTCCTGAGAATAGAGCCTGCTTGTAATTCCTGTGTGGAGTGTGCACACACCCCTCAGGCTTCTCGGATAAGGCTGTTCTTTGCAATGAGCAGAAGATGATTGCTGTATGGAATAATTCCTTTTTGTGGTGTTATTTGCCTGATTGATTAACAAAAGATTGATTAACAAAAGAGGCTTCCTATTCCTTTTCTCACAAGTTTATTAACTCTCTAAAAGCTTATAGTTTAAATCACGGAAGAGACTTCATAATAACTAATTTCCATTGCTTATTAGTGGTTAGATTTCTTTTTTCTCCTTCAGAATAATTTTTGCTTGTGGTGAAAAATGTTATTAAAAGAGGCTTGTGATCAGTCTTGGAGTTTCTGGCTCCAGAAACTAGCTGAAGATTCAGCTAATTTGCCCAGAACTGGAGTTTTACTGGTCTGTGTGCATGTTTCTATGGCTTCTCCTTGGTTTAGAAACCTATTCTTCAGTTTTTCTTGAGGCTTTACTACGTAAGTATGTTAGTAAAGCTGCTCCTGGAGCAGGATGATGATTGATGTGAGCTCAGGCACTCCTGTGTGAGACATCAAAAGGCAGTGCTCAACACAGCCTCTGTAGGTATAGCCTTTAGGGAAGCAGGCTGGTTAGGGCGGGACAACAGCCTGCATAACGGGGGTCCAGCTCCCTGTGTGAAAGCTTTGGGAAAATGAAGGTCCTGGTTGCTGCTATCACCAAAGGAAGATTGAGACATATGAGATGGTAGCACTTAAGGAGGCTTGATCTTCCCAGAAGCCAGCTACCCTTGTTATCACCTCTGCAGGTCTTGGCAAGCTCAGTTCTTTGGGACTCATGTCTTTGTTCTGTATCCCTGTTCTGATCCTGTTTTCTTTTCCTGCCTGGAGCAATCCAATACTGAGCAGATCCCAGACCTCATCTTTGAGCCTCTGACATATATTTTATGTCTGATGCTGAAGAATTGAGAGCTCATGCTGTGCTTCTCCAAGTAAATCTAAGGGGTATTTGACTGACCACCTGAACTCTATGCTTTTTCAGTGGTGACTGTGATCCTTTCTTTGCTACATTCTCAACAAGATGCCTTGATAATCAAAGACTTTGCCTTCTACCCTTCAATCCAGTCTCTTCATTGTATGTCTCTAAAAAATCCTTTGTTATATACTGATCAAATATATCTTCATGCTGTGCCCAGTTAAGAGACTGTTACATTCAGCATTTGAATCTATCTTTTTTTGCAGTGTGATTTGGTTGAGCTTCTAGGAGACTTAGCTGTGTGTGGAGTAAAAAGCATCTGTAATGGATGACCAGGAAATTCAGAGCAGTGTCTAGAGTACTGCCAGTTTTCTCACCTTCCTAAGAAATAATTTTCTTATTTTAAGGCTCCATAAATTCAGAGAAAGTATTCTTAGCCTAATAACTTGTACCTTCAGTTGCCACCTAGAAGACCTTGGTCTCTCTGCCTGACACCATGTATGTACAGTGGAACACTTTAAATTGCAGTAGTTATCTAAAATGCCTTTATAGCCAGAGAGGATGAATGAGCTTCTCTAAATTGTTCAGTTCACTAAAGGCTGAACAAAATTGCAGCCTTGGTCTCTTGGGAGTCCCCTGGAACAACATCTTTTCTTGCTATTTTAAGAGTAAGAGAGGGGGAGCCTACTAAAGAACTCTATGGCTGTCTGACTTAGTGCTGGTACAGACACCTGCTATCCTGAAAAAAACCTTTGTTGCTGGATAGTAGTGCCCCTGTAACTCTTTATAAGCAAAGTCACTTAATTTCATATTGAAGAGGATTATTCATATAAAACACTGTCAGATCCAGTGTGCCAGCTGGGGAAGCCTGGAATGTGCTAGAGTGATTGCTGGTAGTCCTCTGACCATACCTCATCTGGGAAGCCCTTCTGCTTGGGAACTCAGCTGCAACCAACTTACCTGAGGGATTTCTTTGATTCCCAGTGTGACTGGCCCCTCATAATAGAGATGTTCTGGAAAGCAACAATGGTGATGGATGGTTAGACATGCAGCACAGGAAGGAAAAAGCTGATCATAGATGCTTTTTTGGCAATGGCATTTCAAAGTCTCCAGTGACAAGTATTATGGAACTGCAAAATGCTCCATACCCCGTCCTGCAACAGCCCCCTCGGGGGAAATATCAGGATATCTACTGCCTTATGGGGAAAGCAAGGCAGAGCTTGGGCTCAAGGAGCATCTGCAGCCTATGTGAATGGAAAAGGTGGCACATCTTTGCACAACCAGGTGGGAGTATCTATGTCATCACACATCCTGAAAATGAAAGGGGAGGGGGGGACTGCCAGACTCAAGTCCTTTAGTGTGGTGGTGTTCACAGGGGTCTCAGGAAGAGGGAAGAGATGAGGATCTGACTCCATGTTTCAGAAGCTTGATTTATTATTTTATGATATATATTATATTAAAACTATAATAAAATAATAGAAGAATGGATTTCATCAGAAGGCTAGCAAGCAAGAAGAAGAATGATAACAAAAGCTTGTGTCTGACCAAGAGTCCGAGACAGCTGGAATGTGATTGGCTATTAATTAGAAACAACTACATGAGACTAATCAAAGATGCAGCTGTTGCATTCCACGCAGCAGATAATTATTGTTTACATTTTGTTCCTGAGGCCTCTCAGCTTCTCAGGAGAAAAAGTCCTAAGGAAAGGATTTTTCATAAAACATGTCTGTGACACTTTAGCATGAACTATTAAATACCTGCAGCTGCAGCAGTCGAATTGTACTGTTTTGGTAACTTTTAGAAAAACCAATCTGAACTAAGTATTTGTGTAGGTGTGGACTCTTGACTGCTTGCTGAACATGACTTTAAAGTAATAAGAACATGTCTGTCTCTCTGCTGAGGGAGCGTTCAGCAAGAAGTTACGTGAGGTATTAAAGCCATCACAACTGTGTTGGTGACTGGAATAGAGCCTCGTACGAGGCATGCCTGCTCTTGGCTGTTGAAGAAAGGGCAACTTTGGCATTAATGGAGAGAATTAGCAAGCTGTTCTGCAGTTCCTCCTACTTCTTCATAGCTTACTGGGCCAAACTGTGCAGACTTGACTGAAAATAAAACTTGTAGATGTTTCAGTATTTCAGAATTTCTTGCACAACTAGCCCCACACAAGTCATGGAAAAGTCTAAGAACTGTTTAAGGATTCTTTTTTGTAGGTGTCATGAAATATTCCTTACTTTGACAGTGACAGAGGAGTGTTTCATCATGTTTATATGAGTATGTGCTGGCATTTTGATGCTTGTCACTTCTAGAGAGCTTTAGTCTAGTCTCACTGTTGGCTTAAACTGTTTCTTGTGAAAGGCTGCATAAAAGCTCTGTAACATCTTTAGATTGTATGGTCCATCTCACCATGCATGGACTTGGAAAACAGTCCACAAAAGTTTTTCCCACAAATGAGAAATGTTAGTCTTGTAACAAAATTATACGAAACAATCATGACAATAAGATAAACTAGGAAAAGGAGAAACTTGAGATATCACCAGTGTTCTACACCTTTGCATTAGCGAGAACTTTGTTTCATGTAATGCCCTGATGATCCTGGGACGTGGAGAAGATGCAAAACAACTTAGTGTTGCCCTGAAAAACCTAATCCCAAAACAGAGAACAGAATAAGTATGTCTTGGTTTGTCAATCTCAAACTGATCAACTATGCTACAGCAATTGTACTGCACTCAGTCCCCTCTGCATCCCTGGCTAATTCGTGTGGACAGCAAGAAGTCTTGTTGTTTTCAGAGAGCCGTCACCATCACCACTCACTTCTGTGCATGAAGCCATAGCCCAGAAGTCTGACACATCTCCACTGCAGTGAGCAGTGACTCAAAAAATTTTAAAAATACAGTACAGCCCACCTCTTGGTTCACAGCTTTAATAGACTCTAAATGAGAATTAAAGGCACTGAAGACTGCATAATGATGAGTGACTACCCTGGGAGCTGTGTGTGTCAATGTGATCTAAGCCACATTGGGAGCTGCCCCCTCAGGGTGGTGTGGGCCATGCAGTGCTGGGACTCATGCTTTGCGTGTCCTTTTGTTCAGTAGAGAGCCTTGCAGGACTGCCTTTTCTTCAGCCAACTCACAGCCTAGCAAATCTTGGGTGACAGCAGAGGAGGGTGGAGGGGAAACTGGGCTGTGAACAATCACCCAAAGCCCTTCTGCATGGGGACATGGAAGCTTCTCTTGGATCACATGGCTTGTTAGGATCTCATCTAGGCTCTCAGAAAGCCATCCAGAATCTAAAAACATAGATGCAGCATTCAGGATCTGCAAAGCCTGTATTTTAAAATGAAGTAGGTGTCATCAGGCCATAAATTTGCTTCTGAAATGATGGCAATGCTAATCTCTCATCTAGTGTAGGTAGAAGCTATTTTTCCCCACACACTTCACTGTGATAAAGTAACTAGATGAATGCAGTCTCAGGGCTCTGCCTCAGCCCACTCTGAGAAGTTTTCCTTGATTGCTCTGATATGTTGTAGCTATGCCTTTGCTCTGTTATCAAAGAAATCACTGTCATGGGCTGTATTATCTTTTAGGGAGCCTTCAAATGTAGAGCAGCAGGTGCTGCTTGTCCAGTTTGAGGTCCACATGTACTGCTTTATGCTTCAGCTTTACCTTTATTTGGCTCTTTTTAACCAGAGGTCTTGCAGTGGTTCAGCTGAATCATATGGAGGTACTGGAGAAAGTCCAGTGAAAGGCCACTGATATAATTAAGGGACTAGAACATCTCTCCAATGAGGAGGCTGAAGGAGCTGGGAATGTTCAGCCTAGAGAACATTAGGGGACAGCATATCAATGTGTACAAATATCTGAAGTGGGGTTGTAAAAGAGGATGGAGCCAGGCTGTCTCTACTGGTGCCTAGTGGCAGGGCAAAGAGGCAGTGGGCACAAACTAAAACACAGGAGGCTTCACCTGAACATCAGGAAAAACTTTTTTTACTGTGAGGGTGAGTGAGCACTGGCAGAGGTTGCCCAGAGAGGTTGTAGCACATCCATCCTTAGATATATCTAAGAACCTTACCCTGGACATGGTCCTGGGCAACTGGCTGTCAGATGGCCCTGTTTGAACTATGTGGAACTGGATTAGATGACCTTCAAATGACTTTCCAACCTCAACAATTCTGTGATTCTGTAACCAGTCCTTTAGAAAACTCCTGTAACCTTCCTTGCTTCAGTGGGGAGGGGGAAACTATGCTGCTTTGAAAGTATGTCCTTATAGGAAAGCAAGGGCAGCTTTCATTTTCAGCTAGTTGAGACCTGTCAGGAAATACTATGGATTCCTAAATCTGCTGAATTTTATCATTCATATTCACTTTGGACCATGGAAACCTCCTCAGTGGATCAGGCTTTTCAAAGACCATTCAGTGTTCCAGTTGCATGGGGATTTCTACTATAATTCCTGAAGTGTAAACATCCTCCAAGGCTTGAAGGACTGCAGTTTATCACAGCATCCTTATTATGCATTTTTTCTCCACAATTCATACATTTTTACATTCCTCCATTCAAAGAGGATGAACGCATCTGCTGCAGTAAGTATAACTGTCACAAACACTGAGCCTATCTTATTGAAAGAATTCTATGGTCTTCCTAGAGAAAAGCCCAAGTATGGTTGCAAAAAATGCTCACACATTTGGAAGAGCATAAACCATGAGTGCGTTTTTCCAATTAAATAATCCCCTTTTTCTTTTTTTGTCTGCTGGTAACTTATGGTACCTGTCAAGGATGCTGTCATCAGTGATTTGCTTTCAGCCCTTTTTCTTATAGATTTATCTGAAAGTGATTTCTGTAGAACTGCCTAGAAAATATTTCTATTGTACCACTGAATCAAGGTGATACTACTGTATTTTTATACCAGCTTTTCACTCTTGTTTCTACCAAAAGGGACTTAGTCCTTTTTATTGCTAGTGAGCATGCCTTTAATAGTTTCCAGTCTGAGGCAGAGCTTTCAAATGTCTAAGTAAGAACTTCCTGAGGATTACTTCAAATTACTAGTTATCATTTGTCATGAAGATGCCTCTCCTTCCTGACTAAACACCTATAATGAAATTCTCACTCCTCTTTCTCAAATCTTCCCTTCACTGAAAATCTTTATGCATTCTCACACTCTTATACTATATAAAGGCCCTGTACATCTGCACCCACCTCTTCCTTTCTCTATGTTTTAAATATTTTTAGAACTTCAATGCTCCATGTTGGAGTTCTTCTAGGACACAATCTTGCACTGATGCAACTGACACAAGCTTCTGTGGGTGCTATGGATGTAGGAATGATGTGAATAACTGCCAGCTATAGATGTCTAGTTGAGTGGGAAAAAACATATGTAAATACATGGCCAGGTGAGAAAGATTCACTCTCTTACTGGTGAGGAAAAGGTGAGGTGAAGGGGCTAAGCAAGATGGCATTGTGTGTCAGCCCAAAAACCTAGCTTTGTGGTATAGCTGCTTTCTCAGAAACAGCTACCAACATTCTTAATGTGATAGCCAGTCTTTTAATTCATGTTATGTTCCCTACTTTTATTCACAAATGCTGTTTTAGAAACTTGCTCACTGTAACACCTGCTGAAAGGGACAATAATGTAAAAGACTGGAGGTCTGAAGCAAGGTGAGGGTTTCTCTGTGGTCTGGGGTGTGTGCATAAGGAATTGTGCAGGTGCTCTGATGGTGCCTATGTCATTTGAGCCCAAAAGAAAATTTGCAGAGGAGGCAGCTATCTTTTTGTCAGGTGGCTTTGCTTAAGCCTGCAAGCTGTAGTTGGCACATTGCTTAATATTAGCCTGGTAGATCTTCCACTCTGATTTTAGTGATTGCATTGGGAAATGTGTTAAATCTTACGTAACTGTTTTCTTTGGAGGAAATGGGGAATAACCAGCACATTCTACTAAAAAAGAGGAAGGCCTGAGTTCACATTATGCCACAAAGAATTTAGCAATTGTGTTGCAATTGTTCCTAAATAGATAATGGCAAATTTCCTTGCAAATTTTGAGCTAACAACTTCACAACAGACACATAGCTCAAAGAAAAAGATCTTGGAATCCTATTCATGAGCCTGAGTGAGCACTTCCAGACATGACCTTTGGTTAACAAAAATAGTAAATACTATATGATTATGATGAACATGAAATCTCCAGCTATTTTAAGTTTTTCCAGCACAGAGAGTATTTCTAGTCATGAAAAAACTGTAGCATTATAGGAGAGCAAATATAAATAAAGAAAAAAGTAAACTTCCCTCAAATAACTAAGACTTTGCCACATCCGGCTCTTAAAACTCTCTTTTTCTTGTAACTTCTGCTCTGCTTTTCCCCACAAGTAAGTGGATCAACAAAACCTGTAGAAGGATGATGTTCTGTCTAATTTTGGGAGAGGGAGGGGCAGGCAATTTTTGGCCTCCTTATGAAAGGCAAGCAAATTCTGTGTGAAACTACATTTAAACTCAGGTCAGGTCTGGCCAGATGTTGGAAATGTTGCCCATACAACAGGGAAAAAGGGGCTCTCCATGAAAAGCTTCTCTTGAAAGGGCTCTCTGCTCTCCTGTGTCTTAGTAGTCTGCATACTTGGCCATTCACAAGTTGTCCTTCCTGCACAGGCATTAGGTCAGATTTACAGCTGTGCTAATATGGTAAATTTTGCCTGAACTGCCTTAAATTTGTCTTCAGCTCAATTCTCTGTCCTAAAATATGGGGTAGATTCAACTGTCAACTAATAAAGAAATACCCCATTTTCAGTTTGAACCTGAGAAAGTTCACTTTCCCACTGTGACTTAATTACTAAATAAAAACAGCTACTGGATGAGAGGGTGTATATTAAAAAGTGCATGGCAGACGTCTTTGCATTGGAGTAGGGGTACTTCTAAATGAAGATATATAGTATTATTCAAACAACCAACTATGTGTTTATGTCATAATGTACTTCAATTAACAGAAACAATCGCCTATCAGTTTAAGATTAAGAGACTTGGAAACCCCAGGAGGTTTTGGCTTTCTAGCTTAATGAGTGAATAGCAGTTTGTGCTCAGCTCAGGACTGACTCTACTTCTCCTTAATGTATTCAGTAAAGGATGTTATTAAGTACTTCATCAGAATAAGATAGTTTTTCAGTAGGTCTGTGGGTGGGTTTTCTCCTCTTGTAATTCAATACACAATTGAAGAAACTTCTGAATTTAATTTTTTTGTCTATCTGGCTTACATGATTTACATAATTGGTTGCTCATGCAGCATTTCTCTATTATTCTTTGTGATAGTTTTGTGCAGTGTGAAATGTCTTAGTAATTTTCCAGGAACTGTCTTCACAGTAGTGCTGTGCATGGTCTTTAAACTCATGGCCCTTGCACATGAGTTATTGCAGTGTTATCAGCTTGAAGATGTCAGTGACTCAAGGAAAGCAGAGCTTCTGTAACTAGCTGGTGCTCTGACAATCCAAACTGCTCTGTGGCTCTACTTGGTTTTTTATAAAATCAGCCTAAATAGATGATCATGATGTGAGGGGGATTTAAAAATTAATGGATACATGCCTACTGCAGTCCAGAAGCATGACCACAACTCTTCCAGACATGGCACAGCTAACTTCGCACTACCTAGCCTGGGTCGTGGCAGGAAGGGCCTTTAGGTGCCCAGGCTCGCCTGGGCCCAAAGATGCTTGGGGGGGTTTTCTGGGGGCAAGCAATAGCACTCTAAACCAACTAGAGCAAGTCTTTGCCAGCTGGCAGTGTGACTGGCATGAGCTGAATTCGTCTGACTGCTGCACAGGCACATGTTGAACTGAAAGATGCAAACCATAGATGGTAGCAAATAGTATCTTAATCCAAATATCCTTATTCAAGCCTATTTCCTCATAAAGTGATTTAAGAATTGCCTTTAAGGACAGGAGGAGTGACTTGCTTAATAGTGAAGAACATGTTCAGAAATAGTTGTTTATTTGCTCAGCCATTTCTTTTACAGAGCTAGCCTTTATTTTTGTCATACTTCTTGCTCACATGACAAGCACGTGCCTCTAAATACGGCTTATGAACCTCCCTGCTGGTGGATGGGGGGTCACATAACCACAGTTACTTTTAATGGACTTAAATTCCCATGGGTGTGCAATATTCTGTGATTAAAAGTAAAGCAAGCAAACAGGTTGGGGGGAAAAGCAGGCCCTTAAATTAAAATGTCTCTGTCCTACTGCGTTCCTGTCACCATTAACATGCTGGTGAAGTAAACAGAACATTACAATGTATTAGTGCAGTCAACAGCACAGCAGGCACATCCTGCTTGGAGTATTCAGTAGCCATCAAACACTGAGAGTGCCACCTAAATTACCTCCTTTCTTCTTTCCACAGAAAATAAGCTTAGAATGACCCGGCCCACAAAGCGTCTCTCTGTAGGTTAGGACAGTCTTTCCATTTACGATCATGTCCAGCTTGACGTAGAGCTCCTTGATGCTGTGTCCTATACACAAAGAGAGCGAGACCTCAGGGAAAGTGCAAGGATTAACTTTATTTTAAAAAATATTCTATTTTTTCCTCCCTGCTGTTTGAGCCATTAGACATTTTCTCTTCACAGGGGACTCCTGATACATAGAAATCTGTGCTTCAGGAAGAGGTCTCTAGGCCCTTCAAGGTATATGACAGGGGACATAATAGCAGTTCTCTTGAGTGTTAAATAAACTAGGCTCATGACCATTTTCTGACTCTCAGGTCAAGTGGTGTAGCAAATCTCCTGTCCTTACATCTAAACTTTTCTTGTGTTCTTAGCAGAGGGATCATATCCAATGGGCCCCTGGGAACAACGTGTGACCTCAAACTGCTGCCTGGGAAAACAGTAACTGGCCTGAGCCAAACCTGTGCCAGGGACCAGCACAGCAGCTTGGCAGTTCTAGGAGGTTACCTCCTTGTACCTGGCTTGCTGACGCAGGCAGAGCCAATGAGGCTACTGGATTTAGATGGAGGTCCTGTGCTCTGACTTATTTGCAAATGTCTGTAGTGTGATTTTTTTTCAGGCTTGTTTACCTTTTCAGCCCCCTGAAAACTGATGCTCCCTGGACAAATAACCTGCATGTCTGACAGGAAGGGAGACATTTTGCATGCAAGGAAGCGTTCCCAGGAGCTAAAAGACACTTGGCGCACAAATTTATTTTCAACACCAAGAGCATACAGCAGCTCTTTCATATTTATGCTCTGGTAGTACAGGATCTAGATGAGCTTGGGGCTCAGGTCGGCTAGATGTGGCTTTCCCGTGAAAAAATCACAAAGCAAGCAATGGCTAATATTAGTGTGCACCCAGTTTTACCTTTTATGGCTAATCAGTCAAGTGCTGAAGGATGTAATTTCAGCTAGTGCAGGTGGCAAACTGATGGTGTGACTGCTGCCTCAGGCCAGGACTTTCCCAGAACACTTCTCTGTACACCCAGGAGGGACAGAGGGGTATCCCCACGTTGCTCTGTGGGAGTCCATTCAGACCCCTACCTGCAAGGGTCACAGCCTTGGAAATTTGGTGAGGTACTGACATAAGAATGTGTGAGAGTCAGCAAGACTCTCCCCAGAAGACTTAGCTATGAGGATAATGTGCTCTAGAGCAGCCCCCCCTTGGCTCTCCATGTGTACAAATGAAGAGCAGGAGCGGAATAGGGGCTGAAAGCTGATATGACTTCTTTAGGGTGAGAGATGTAGTCTGAGGCCAAGCTGATAACAGAAGTGACATTTTTGTAACCCTGCACGGGTTTTGAAATTTCTAAGAAATGAAGCCGATTCATATTTTATAGGAGATTGTCAGCCTTGCTTGCTTCTTAATACCATCACTCACACATGAATTACCTATGTACAGCATGAGAAAATAGCAATTCACTTACCTAGGACTGTTGCAGCTCTGATGTTAAAGGTGTGGGTTGCAATATCAGGACAATGGTCAATGCTGAGAGCAAAATCTTGCTGGGGATCTGTTTGAAGATGCAAAGTAGGGGGTTACAAGTCGTACTTTAATGAGATACTTTATTGAGACTGTATGTATAATATATAAAATATAGAAATGTTATAAAAAACAAATTACATATTTCTTACAAGTTCTCCAAGAAGTGCTTAGAGCTCCCATACCCTGCATTCAATAGCTACTTGAGTCCTTCCTGCCCCTTCAGTCTAAAGTGCACTCAGGTGCTCACCTGTGTGAGGTTAGAATCTATTGTGTGGGAAAATTAACCAAGCTCAAAGAAGGAAAGTTCCCCACAATGGTGGATAGCCAATACTTATTCAATGATGAAATCTCAGCACAACTGCTTTTCCCAGACTCTGCATATTGCCATTCATTCCTCAGCACTGAGGAGCAATTGGTTATGAAGATGTTTATTAATTAATTTGCTTCACAATATGGCTTGGTGAAGCTGATTTGGAAACTGAATTCTGCAGTGGGATGAAAAGTCCAAAACTGAAAATGAAATTGTGTTAACTGAGATACTGCAGCAGTTTTTTTCTGGGTCCATCATCCTGTGATATTTCTAAGCCAGAAAATATTCTACATTTCTCCTTTTCTGTGAGATTTCAGCAGAGCTGTGGGACCAAAGGAAGCCCTTTGACTGATAATTATCATGAACGTGATTCTTTCCAATTCCTGCAGTATCCCTTTCTCTGCAAAAAGCTCTAAAACTCTTGTAAAAGCATAATTGTTTTCCTACTTCCACCCTCTTCCTTGATAGCCTCCATGAGACTTGATGCTGTGCCTGAAGGCTTGCTGACATGTCACTCTCTGGTGACAGGCAGCAGCAACCACTGACAGCTCAGCTGCCACAACCAATAGAATTTGCAATTGTTTTCCAAAGCTGTGGCAGGAGGGGAAAGATTTGGCCAATTTGGAAAAATACCTTGAGCCTCAAACTTGCTTTAGGCATAGTTTTGTCCCTCATTATGGCTTTCCAGCCAGCCTGTTCATCCAACGTAGTTCTCTGTGGAAAAAAGAGAAGCAACTGTGGCATGTACAGAAGCAGCCATAGGCTCCTTGGTTTACTCAGATCTGGTAGTGATAAATATAGACTTGGGAACTGAGTTCTCTTTTTAAGTTATTGTTGCTTGAACTAATCTTCTCACTGAGTTGAAAATAACAGGTTGGGAGAATTTTCCTTAGATGCTGTGGTGAAACTTGAGTCACAAGTGTCCGCTGTGAGGCTGAGCCAGCATCCCCACAGTCTAACCCTGTTTTAGCAGCAGTGCCCCACAGCTATAGCAGCTGGCAATCAGCAAGCCTGTGTGACCAAAACCTGATTGCTTAGAGGAGATCACAGAATGAATGAAAGTGTTGAGAGGACCTGGAGGGCTCTAACTAAGCCAGGCTTTGTGAGCCCACAGACTATCAGTGTGAGCTAACAGCCGAGCCCTAAATTTGGGTAAGTTAAAATGACTGTTCAAAGGAGGGAGATAAAAAGAACTGATATTTCTAAAGCTCTGTGTCCTTGTGCTGGATTTTGTCCTCCACACCACTAAAGCAGTCTCTGCAGTTGCATAATCTGCTTGGGACAAAAAATTAGTGCCTGCAGTTGTTTATCAAGTGTGGCCACAGTCAGAGGGCTGTCTTTCCTCTTTTTTCTTATTCCTGTCAGTTCCAGCTTTGTTTTTGCAGCTTCAGAAGCTGTTGGAATCGGTTAGGAGAGCAGTTTCCTGCTCCAGCTGGAAAGCATGTCAAACTTCTCTTTTCTCCAGGGCCGTTACTCCTGCTTCCCCTCTGGTTTCTACCATCTTTCAGGGCTTGGCTTCCGCATTCCTCTGGACTTCTGCTAGAGCCCCTCTTGTTTCTGTTTTGTGTGTGGTGTGATGATAAGGTTCAGGAAGCAGCTGCTCAGATTCAGAGCAATTTGGGCATTGATGCCTACAAATAGTGCTGGTTGTCGAGTTACTAAAATTGTTGGGTCTGCAGTTTCAAGAGGGAGTTATGGTCTAACATGGCAGTAGAACATACATAATGTCCTTTTCTTTTCAAAGAGACTAGGCTGTACTTTAATGAACAAACTAAATTGTGGTGTTAGGGCTAGAATTTGAACTTTTAGTTTAAAATTTCTCAGCATTGAGTGGAAAGGGTATGTTCATGAAACCAAGATTTTTTTGAAAGCTTCTTACAATCACCCTGATCTCAGGGTAATTTTAGTTTGGATGTCTGCTTATTTCTATGGGTTCAGCTCCTTTGACAGATGATACATTTCGTAGTGCATTGTAGCCATGGATGTCTTTTACTGCCCTGTTTGTGATGCAGCATAGGATCCTGGCATATCCAGGAGGTGCTGTTTGGTCCTCAAAGAAGAGAGTGTGGAAGCACTCACATGAGGAATTCCAGAAAAATTTGTGAATTGGAGCACTTGAATTCTTGAATTTTCTGTTGTTACTCTGTTGCTGACAAATGTAAAATTTTCCACTGCTAAAAGAACCCAAATTAATTTTTTGACCATCCCTGTGGAAATTCCTGCTCAGAATTAGCATCCAATTTTGCAATCTTAGATACTGTGGCATATATGGGGACCTCCTGCTGAAATCAATTGAAAGAATGGCTGTGTTGCTAAAGCTATGGTGCCAGGGAGTCTGGATTCCCAAACAAATAGGGAGAAACGTTGCTACTATAACAAAATTTATGAAACTTGTGGGTTTTAGCTGCTTGACAAGTGGAGAAATCTGTAAATTCAGCTGGGCTTTATGCACTAAGGGATTGTGCCATCCCCCTCTTTCCTTAAATCGTGAGGAGTGCCTCCTGTGGCCAAGGCAACTCAAGGCAATTGCCGTTTTTGTTTTTCTTAGATGTACAACTGTGAGTCACTGTGTGTCTCCTATGGAGGTTTAATACTTATTCTTCCGTGTTTGCTTCAATCTGAAGTGAGCTGGTTAGACTGAAAAAAATACATGTTATGTCTTTCACATGTGCAGAGCAATAACATTTACTGTTAAATCTCTAAAATACGTGGGGCTGCCCTTCAGCCTTTCGCTTCCCTGCAACATTTCATGGTGCACAGTACTGTATGTTCCCAGACTTCCCTCCACCTACTCCCTTCAATCTGCTCCCTCTCCCATAATTAAAGCTAGAAACTCTTTAACTGGTTGCAGAATTTTGCTTTTCCAGTTCAGCTTTGATAAATCACCAACACTCATAATGTTGTTGGAAATTTTGCAAACATATTGAGGTTTATCAGTGAAAATCTGCTTACTGAGGGGGAAAAGGACATTTTTTTGTGTATCTAGTGAGAAGGACTTAGGCTGCAACATATTTACAGCTAGCATGAAAAGTGTCTGGAAGGAGAATTTTGACTCAAGTTTCTCTCTAGGCAATACTAAATTTTGGGCAACTGCTCTGGGAACGAGAAAGCCTTTGGCTTTGTGAACCATCCATGCACTCCAAGATTTTCCAGACCTGTTATTTGAACCTGATGCTGTGCCTGAGGCTGAGCTCCCAACTGTATCTAGCACTGAATGTCCAGCTTTCGCTGAAGACTGACTTCTGTAGTACAATCCTGCTTTGTGAGAGGTGAATTTGGGTTGTACCTGGCATCTTGCTACCAAACACCCCTGACACGGCTTAGTGCCAGCTGCGCCCGTGCATCCCACCACCTATTTCACCCTTACCCAAGTACCCTGGTGAAGATTTGTTCCTATATTGATTTGGGATGAGGTTTTCCACATGCACTGGCACCACAGTGCAAGATTTCAGCCTGACTTACTATTTGAGGGGCTCACAGTGATGGGTTTGGCTGGGTTTCTCTTAGGAGACTGAGCAGGTGTGTGTAGTACAGCCTAGAAGCTCAGATGAGTTCCTGAACTTTTCTTTCTAGAGCTTTTCCCCCCTGCTTGAGTTCTTGGTAGAAGGTTCATAGGTAGATTAGCTCGGACATATTTACAGCAGTGTAACCTCAGTGACAAGGACAACAGGTGGGAAGTGCCTTTTGTGCCCTGGTTACTGCAGTTGTGGGGCCAGTGGCTCCTGCCCCTGCTGCACATGGGTGTGCACAAAGGCACAGGGCTGTGAGCTGGGGCTGCCTTTACAGCCTCCTGGGAGGGGATCTCCAGAGCACAGGATGAAGTGGACAGCTGGGAATGATAATATGCTAACCCACTGTGGCAATGTCCTTCAGACCCTGTGCTGCTACATTACTAACTGGGCATTACAGAAACTGCATGGCCAGATGGGAAGCACCTGTTCTAGGAATTTTGCTGTGCTGGTGTACAACAGCCTCTGTCTTTTATTCTTCTCTCTCCCTTCCCCCCTCTTCCCCCTTCCCCCCTCTTCTCCCTTCCCCCCCCAATATTTTTTACGATCCTGTACTGATTTTCCTCTCTTCTGAATCTGCTCTAAAATCACATTGTTTCCATATGAGCATGAAAATCAGTCATATGAGTGAATAGCAGCAGCAAGCAGAGGAACTTTGCTTGTAAAAGTCCACATCTGTAAGCCCTGGAGGGGTAAGAAGACCCTCCAAACTGGTTAGCTTTGGGTGTTTCAAAATAATACTTTTAGGAGCAGATAAGCCACAGAATGGAATGAAATAGCACAACTGCACTTGGCGAGGGTCAGGTAAGGACAAGCTGGTGCTAGAGGAGATGGAAATTAGCACAAGGAAGAAACATTTAGCAATTACCCAATACTCCTTACCTTCAAAGCTCCTAATAAAATTAAATCATTAGTCTTTACAACATTCAAGATGATGAAAGGAGAGGGAAAGAATGAGGAACTGTTTGGGATTTCAGACTTTATGTATTCGTTCAACAATTTCCCTTTAATGTCTATTTAAATAAATTAACCTGAATGCTCAAGGTTATATTTGACACTGGAATCTACTTATGGGCTACTGAGGAAGAAGCATCAGGTGAATTAGCAGCTCTCTGGTTATGCATCTGCATTTCCCTGAGCACCTTCTGTTTAATGAACTTCCATTTAGGCCTGCCTTCACTGCATGCCACTGCCACCTCCAGATGTGACTGGGAAGGGCAGAGGGACCCTCTCTTCAGAGAAAAGCAGAATAAATTGTGAGACTCACACTGGCTGTGTCTACTTTATCATCAGAATACTTCATCCTAAGACATTTGACTTAGCCATGACCAGCTCCAGGCTCTTGCCTAACTCAGACTGGAACTCTGGCCTAGTTCAGTTCAGTCACTCTGGCCTCATTTGCAGAAGTCACTGTATGTTTCATCACCTGAACTTTTCTGGCTCGCTTAGGCAACATAGAGGAGAAGGAATAGAGAAGATTACAGTTTGTGTATCCTTAATGTCCTGGGGTTACAGACTGTGGGAGTTCCCCTTTGCAAACAGTACTATCAACTTGTGGTTTCTGAGGTTGCTTAAACCCAAACCTCCAAAGCTTTTGGAGATGTCCAATGGAGTGAATAACTCTGCTTCCTCTCTGATAAAACCTACATGGCTGTAGAGGGAAGCCTGAAGATTTGGTTTCAGTATAATCTATAAACTAAAAAAGCCCAGGACACTAGCAAAAGCAACTTAAAATGTAACTTTAAAAAAAAAAAAAGTTTATACAAGTTAAATAATTTCCAATCCTCTCCCAAGAATACTGAACACTGGTAATGCATAGAGCATGTATATATTTCTTGGTTAGATTGAGGCACAGGCATTACTGGCTGATGCCTGTGACCTTAGTTTCGGAGCAAGGTGATTTCAGTGCCTTACAAAGTCAGTTTAAATAAAAGACAAAGATTTTGTCTTTTGATATTTCAAATAAAACTCTTTGGGAAGTATAAATGAAGTCCAAATGTACAAATATTAAGAAACAGTAACTTAGAAGGCTTCTCCAAATGTCAGGTGGAGAGGAGAGGAAGAGATTTTCTGGCAGCAGGCTGATGCGATGAGGTGGAGGGAAGCCCCTGTGAAGACAGAAGATATAAGGGGCTCTCTGCCTGTGCAGGGCCGTGTTTGGGGATGGGGGTGTCACTGGCATGCATCAAGCAGCCTTGTCAAAGACATGCCCTGAGTTTCCCTGCCTTTTCCTGCCTGAACCACCTTTCCTGTGAGCAAGCTTGTTAGAGCTGTTGGCTGAGGCTTGAGGGGAGGCTCGGTATCTGAAGGCTCTTTCCTTGCTTTTGCCAGAGGTGGTATTTCGGAAAGGGGAGTTTCTGTGCTTTGTGTGGTATGACAAAGCTTTATCCAAGCCTGTTTAAGAGGACAAAACTGAAAGATGCAGGCTTTGAGAGATAGCACATATAGATCTGTACTTGATAATCCTGATTTGTCCTAGTTAGCTTGAGAGAGAAAGGCAGGCAGGGCAGGCTTCAACTACAGCAGTGTAACAAGAAAATACTGCATTAATCTGGGCCCAGCAGGGACTGTATTAGAGAGAGAAAGTCTTTGTTCTTCTGTTGGTAAGAAAACACCATGCACTGGATGAATAAAATGCTTACAGTAACTGCCTGTATTCCTAATCAGAGCTGTCTCTTCCCTCTTCAATGTGTTGGCTTTTTTTTTTAATAATTTTTTCATAGTGCCCTACTTGAGACTGAGGTCTCTGGACATCAGTGCTTGCCAGAATGACTGGGGATTCACAACAGACTTTCAGGGTTGTGTCAGAAATAGAACCAAACATTGCTGGAAACCGCCCTGCTGTCAGACACATGCCATGCTCTGAGAGAGCAGCTACACCGCTGATTATACAGAACAGTAATCAGCAGCACATAAATGGGCTAAATGTTCCCATTTTCCCATGATGGGTTTAAATCCACTACAGGAGCATGGCAGTAAGCTACAGTTGGAATGGCACGCTCCCTCTGCTGAGGAAACTAGCTGGGTTCCCACCTGCCTGATCACTGCTGGATCATTTGACAGGAGCCATCCATCTTCAGGTGAAGAGGAAACTGAAACATTGAAATAATTTGTGGTAGTTTTCAAAATGCTAGCTTTTGGTAACTAGAAGCTCTCCTGAGCCTAAAAGCAGCATCTGGAACAGACCAAAGAGTTTCGATTTGGTATGTGGTGAATCTGTAAAGGGCATTTGGCATCTTGTCCCTGGTGGCCACTGCTTCTCCCTAGTTTTAGGTTGCCTCCTTAAAGTTGGTTCAGTGACACCAACACACAATAATGCTGATGTAGTTTTTTCATTTTGAGGTGTTAATTTTTCTTAGAATACTTTGGATGTTTTTCCCAATGGATATTAAATTGCTGTGAGCGTCTGATCTCCTGTCTCTATTTTCTTTGCTAAACTGTAAGCATAGTAGGGTCCAGATATATTTTGAGGCCTTGATGACAGCTTTCGATGAGATGATGTGGCAATGTCAAGAAAGCGTAGCAATGCTTTATTGCTTGGAGGCTTACAAAGGAAGCTTTGCGTAGGAGCACTCATCATCAGCTGTGGTTTGTTTTTGCTCCTGACTTTATGCAGCCTTTTGATAATTTCTGCTTTATGTAATACAGGAGCTAAGCTCAAATTTTACCAAATTGTTAAAATGGCTGTGACTCACCTATTCAGTGTATTAGAGTGCTCCCTCCATAGGCTCAGATTCAGTATCCAATAGCAAATGACAATATTTCCTTACCCACAGTATTTCTTGACTGCTGTGTAATATACCATTTTTTAGGTATGTCTCTCCTATATTTTTCCAAAGGATAGAACATAATTGTCTATGGCTTGCCTTCTGAACTGTTACCACCTATTCTTACATTTACGTGAGTGACTCAGTGGCTACAGCAACCAAAGACCTGGCAAAAGTGAGTAGGTGAAAAACATGCCAACCAGTTTAGATTTATCAGCTGGAGATAAGCAGGAGAGGCTGTCTGTGCTTAACATAAACAACCCTCTTGCAGTCCATGGTGCAGGACCTTAATTGATTTGGTGAAGAATTTGGCTCTGTGAGGAAACCACTGAGAACTAAATTAGATGGGAGAATTTAAATCCTGGTGGGAGAAGTTCAGCTGAGGTTAATTCTCTCCACTACTAGTCTCACTGAAAGCATTAATATTGATTTTACTGAAAGATTTAAAGTCTAGGTACTGAATCTAATGTTTTTTGCCAGAGTACCTTGGAGATATGAAATTGTCTCCTGCTCCTCAATGTCATTTACATTTTAAAATTTACTAAGTACTCTCCTCACCTGAAAGAAGGGTAAAATGATGTTCAGAATCACCTCAAGAGTTCACATAGAAAAAAGAAAGTTTAAATCCTCTAATGAGATGTGGAGAATGAAATAGATGGGATAGTTTTAATTCATGGAGGGACAAAAATTTTAAAAAAAGATTTGCATGCACACTCATAACTATGCTACCTTGATTCTGATGATAGTTTCAGTTTGTTAGGATCTGGTGCCAGAAATATACATGTACACATCTGGTCTTCCCCTTGGAATAAGTAAGTTATACCAGATGAATTCAACAGCAAAGCTATGACAGTAAGATGGCTTGGACAGAGTAAACACACAAAAATTGTTTTCAAGTGGAATTCTTAAGTTCTTTGATTGTTTGCCCATTAGCAATCTATGCAACAAAAAATCAGAGGGGAGTTGGTGTCGTGTAGCTTTAAATAATTTAGAAGCAGAAGCAATTGCTGGAGACTGTTTGAGGGAAATAAATAAATAAGTCCAAGAGAAGCATCTGGCTCAATCTGTCTGCCAAAAATCCAAAGAATAATGGAAAAAGAACCTCTTTTTACCAAGTGTCTGGAAGAATTTTTTGCCCTGAAGTGTCATGAGTGAGAACTTTTTGCAGACCTTACTTTCCCAGCTGAAGCTATCAGATTACTTACATCCTTTAAGTAAATAATATAAGTGTGTGGTCAGGGAGGGAAAAGGACTAGTTAGACTGGTTGACATAGAGAACAGAAGGTGATATGCTGTAAAATTAGTGCCAATTTAACAGTACTGTTTACAAGTTGATACTGATGAATGAGCAGGTGTATTTTTAAAAATACACCTGATGTTACTGTTGCATTTTTAAAAAAGGAACAAGTGGAATTTAAGAAAAATAGTATCTTTGGTCTCTCAGTATGAAGGAGAAAGTATAATGAGTGTGTGAGGGGGACCCTAGTAAGCCTGAAACTCTTCAGGAAGGACTGACAAATCATCAGGAAATTGTGAGCTAATTGATCTCTGTCTCCACTTGTTTTATTTTAAGCACTGAAAAGTTCCCTCAATACAGAGTTTAACAGGAGCATGTCTGTAATGTACTGTCTGACCAGAGTGGGTTCTACACCCTGTTGAGTTCGAAGGGGCCATTTTAACAGAGATCCAAATCTGAGCTCAGACATTTAAAGAAAAGCCATACAAATGAGAGTTCCTCTATCTACGAATGCAATTTAATGCAAGTGTGTACTGAAGTGGGCAGTGCTACTCTCTCCTATTGTGCCACTGGAGGCCAGAGAAAAGGTTTATATAAATGACACTGCTTCAAGTGTGACATAGAACTGTGCAAGCATACATGGAGCTCATTGGACATAAGTTCAGCATGACTTTCCTCTGTTTTGGAAGAGGCATTGTCATGTAAAAATAATTTCCTAGATGACCAGCTTGCCCTGGCTCTTTGTCTAGCAGAAGACATGAATTATAGCAAACGTTTACCCACATCCCTATATAAGTTTTATTATTTTAAAATTTGTAGATATACAGATATAAATCTTATGAAGGGTGCAGCAAATTTCATATTTAATTCAGAAGGTTGAAAGGAATACTGATTGTTTGCTCCTTCTCCTGAAACTTTAATGGCTATTAACCTTGCTTCAGATGAAAAACAGAAGAAAAAGAAAACAAAATCAGATATGAATTGGGAAAAAATGTTTGTCTATATTTAAAAATCTCATGTGGTCTAAGCAGTGTTTTATATAGTCTTGGGAATATTTCTGAAGATGTCATCTTTGAATATTACTGCTTTGGCTCTTCTGAAGAGCTCCCTGAAATTCCCTGTTATTTATTCCAGTGCACAGAAAACAGAGTCCTTAATGGTTGATGGTGTCCATACCCTTTTTTAGAACCTTGTGTCTTATCTGCACTGTAAAGAAACCTACAGTTTTAGGCAGTGGGCAGCTCTAAGATCTCCCAGGTCCTAATCTAAATAATTTAATTAAATAATTAGCAAGCTTGCTGGTCGAAACAAAAGCAGGCATTCTGAAGCACTAAAGTGTTAATACAGGCCCACCTAACATTTCAAGAAAGAGCTGTAAAAATAGTTGGAAAATATTTTTTGTATGTCTGCAGGAGCAATCACCTGCTTTCCCTTATGAAGGGGGTCCCATTTGAACATGATATATTAAGAATGTTTTCATGGCTAATTAAGACAATTAGGCTTTACATGAATGATCTAGAAGCAGGTGCTGGTAGACGTGTTAGGGAGTTATGTTCTGTTGTCTCTGACTGCATTGCACTTTGCACTTCCAAGTGGATGCCTATTACTCAAAAAACACTGGAATCTGCCCAGGGCAATTTGTTACCATTGCCTACCTGCCCTTCCCTTCCCAGACAATTGCCTTTTATAATGTAGCTAGAAAGATCAAAAGCATTATTACAGTGAAATTAAAAGGGGTAGAAATTGGCCATTTATGTAGCAGGTTCTTTTCATGTCTGTGCATAGACTTGCCAATTACTGTTCTCTTTTCTCAGTCAGAGATGTTAACCTGTGCTGCTTTTATCTCAGGATCTCTGCCCAGGTTTCTAAAGTGATTTGTGGTCATTTGAGATCTTCCTTCATTTTTGTCACTTGTTCCTGGGAGGAAGAGTGGCCCTAATAGGAAATGTCTTGCTATTTATAGGTTGTCTCAGTGTTATGTCTCCTGTGGTTACATAGAGGAGGCAGCACACAGTCTATTTACTCTACTTTTAGACCACCTGCCCCTCAGCTTGATTTTCTTACCACGGACTTGCTGCTGAGATTTTTTTGTCTGATTTCTTCTTTACGGTTGCATTATACGGATCACTAGGATCTTGTCTAGCCCCTTCTTTTGATGCATGACTTGGAGACCTGGTTACAGAACATTTAGTCTGATGTGGCTGAGTGGGAATGGGGATGCTTTCTATAGGATCCAGAGCATGGCCTGAGGCTGGGGGCCTGATGCATGTCTGCTATAGGAGCAAGATGCATCATGCTATCGGAGCAAGATGCAGCTAGAACAATTGCTTGTGACCAGCAATTGCAACTTACTCCTGGGTATGGGAGATGGCTTCACTTTCTCAGTTATCCATCTAAATTTCTCTGTTGCATTAATCACAGTTATATTAGCCCATATTTTTGAATTTAGTCAGATTTTTACTGCATTATAGGAGAGGATCTGATAAACAGCAAAGCAAAAATGGGTACTTGGCTCCTCTTTAAATGCTCAAACTGAATTCTAATAATTTGTTGAGAGAGGACATTATGCTCTAGAAACAAATTGTGAAGTACTTGATAAAAAAAATCTTTTAACATCTTTATATTTTACTTGATTCAATCCTAATTCCCTAATAGCATCCTAGAGTCTATAGTAACAACATTAGAGGTGAAATCCTCACCCTCTTGTAGCCAACAGGCAATCCTTTACCCAAGATTTTGTACTTGTTACTTCACTGTGTCTCCTGTTATCCCCCAAATGGGACATCCTCTGATACCTTTGGTGGAGCAGGAAATACCAAAGGGATTTCTCAGACTGGAGGGACATATGGGGCAGTATTCCCCTGAAATAGCTAAAGAGTGTGGGAAGTTGCCTAATATCAACTCTGTGGTTGCTGCCATTATAAATTTGTAATGGGAAGGTTTGATGGGAAAGGGTCTTGTCAAACACTGACAAGTCTGTGTCCTCCTGGGTGAGAACAATTGGCAGGACACATGGAAAATGGAGTTATGTTCTGCCCATCTAGTTATGGCTTACAGTGAAATGAAGTAGGGAGAAAGCTCCCCTTCTCCTGAAAGGGTGATCAGCACCTTGTGCACCACTGTGAGCTTGCCAGTGAGCTCAGTAAGGACAGGGTCTTCTCTGAAGCAGATGTGGGCTAGTGTACTTGGATTGATCCTCCTGACCTGTAGATTGTGGGGCTTGACCCCAAGCACCTTAAATTCTTCTTTATGCAAACTGCTGGATTATGAACTGCATCAGCAGCAAAGCAGATGGTGTATCCTGGGCTGATGCTGCACATGTGATAGCCTCTGGAAAAAGGCAAGGCAGGACATTGTGATGGCACTTGTGAGTTGCCTGAACTTTAATCTGACAGAGCAGTAAGGGAGAATAGAACCTGACTTCAAACAAGGAATCTTATTTAATTCTTGCATTGTTTCTACATCTATGTAATCTTTTCATCTCCCATAGCTGTACCCAGGAGAACAGAAGACCACTAAGTGGTGGGACCTGACCTTTATGATCTCGGGCTCGTGCTTCTCAAGCTGTGAATTCCCCCTGAATGAATGTACCTCTTATCTTTCTGTTCATGGCAAACCAAAGGAAGTGACAAATGACTCTAAACAAATGCATATTGTTAGCTAGGCCAGTGATGTGCACAGTAAGAAGCAACATTGAACTGGCACATGCCAGCAGACAAATTCATCATACTTTGAATTCACTCAGAGTGTAGCCTATGCCTCTGTGTCAAGGCATCTCATGCTGACTGAGACCTGTTGAGGGAACAGAACTCACTTGCGCAATAGATTTTTACTAATATGAAGGCAACACTAAAGTCTGTATTCAATATCTAATTAAATATTTTCTTAATGCATTACACCCATTTATAGAAGTGAAGCCTGACTTTAGTCCCCTGGGAGCAGGCCAGTAAAGAATAGCATTACAAATATTTATTTACTTCCCTTGTCCCTCACTGGCTTTATTTTAATGGGTGTGCAAAAACGCATGAAAGCTACAGGCGAGGAAAAGCCCCCGGGAAAACCCTTTGTAACTGGATGAATTGGAAAAACAAACTCTAGGGTGCTCATTTGCCATGAATCGCTTTTCAAATCACGTGCGGAAAATGAATGAGGCGTCTGTGAATCTAATTCCCTTTGTCCCAGTTGTAAAGTAGATCAGCACAATAGGCGAGGCACACGGCCAGCAAAGCAAGAGGTGAAAAGCAGGCACCATTCAGTGAATTCATTTTCAGTCAATTCCAGTGTTGCTTGCTCCTTTTCTTCTCTACAGATTTAAAGAACAAACAAAACCCTGTGATCCCTGGGAAATGCCTCTGGTAAGGGCTGCTGCTGAAGTCTCACTAAGCACAGTGGCAATGGCAGAGAACATGAATCCTTCCCACTGTCACACTGGGTCCCTTGTCATTCCTAGTGGGAGGACAGAAAGCACGTCACCACAGCCTCATCGCACATTAGGAAAGCAGCAGATCAGTGCATTGAAGAGCCTGTTTCATCCCAAGGGTAAAAAAGGTAAAGACCTAGGGTCTTCCTATATATTTTTTAACCTAACTTCAAGATAAAGATCTTAGTCATCTCTTTCATGCTAAACTGGGTTTTTCACAGCGGTTTATTATTCTGAATTAAGTTACATTATTTCCTCTTTATTATCTTCTAAATACAGTTGGGTTTATGTGTGTGTGAACCAAAACCAGCTGTACTTGAAACATGAAAAATATTTTAGATCTGAAACCCAGTGGAAGTTTGGGAGTGTAACCCTTCCATTCACTGCCTGGCTTTATAAGCATCTCTCACTGCATATAGGAACAACTCTGCTGAGCAGCTGAAAGGAAAATGGAAATGTAAAAAAATCTCACCGCAGCTTTTGTAATATATTTCCAGGTTGTCCTCTTTGCAGACTGTGTGCGTAGGCCACTGTGTGCTGGCATTGATGTAAAGCAGGACTAAGATGAAAAGAAGAGCATTTGATGTCTTCATGGTGGTGGTGGTAGTTTGCAGGATCACTTCTGTCTCTTGCTAACACTCTGGAGGGAGGTGTTCCTTCCTTTCTCCAAGGGACGTGGGACTTACAACATCCGTGCCTGCAAAAGGGTTAAGTGAGCCAGTGCAGCCTCAGCTTCCCACAATGCGGTATAAATAAGAGGCTAATCAGAATTGGAGGGTGTTATTTCCGTGTACTTCGACTTCTGCTTTCTGCTTGGTGTTCAACTAATGACAAATGAGCTAATCACACCTACTCACTGCCCAGCATAGTCCTGCCTTGGTGCCTGCTGGAACAATGCAGCAATGTGTTTATTTCTGCTCTTGCTGCCAGTTTCTTCTCTTGAAGTCAAAGCATTTGGGACAAAACTTCAAACAGACTTATTTTGCAGCCTTCTGGCTGAAAAAAAGTTGCAATCCAAATTGCCCCATCTTAATCACACAAAGTCAGCCCAAATTTTGGAAGATGAACAGTTTGGTCTCTATGTTTTTCCTAGTAACAAATCTGTCGTCTGGAGAGAAGGGAGGTGTGTCTGATAAAGCTGACACCACATAAGCAAGACTTGAAACTTTTGGGAATGAATTCTTTCTGCTTGACTATGCTAAATCCTTCATTTACATTGATTTTGTTCAGTGGTTTTTTGGGAATATACAATTTAGCAGTGTACCCAATCGGATAAACCTAAACTTAATTTTTTCCTCCTCTCTGTCTGGTTACTTAATGGCCCTCTAGTGAAAATGTACATTTGTTATTTGCACTAGCTCTTTTAAAGCTGTGCTTTATGCAGAAATTAGTGGCTGGTGCAGATGGCAGGGAAGGAGTAAGGGAAGGAGGGAGAATTCCTTCATCTCCAGTAAAATTCCCTGATTCAGTTTTAAGATCCAGGGCTGGAATAGAATTTCAAACTGCAGTTGCCAGAAAGGTCTTTTTCTGGACAGAGCACCAACTGGAAAAATGCTACAAGCTGAATTCAACCCTAAAGCAAATGTCTGCAATAGTCTTCTCTGAGCTCAAGACAAGGAGAAATTGGCTCTGTAGTATAACAGAGTTGGGTAAAAGATCACTTTGGCCATTTCAGTCTTTCTTGCTCTGAAGGCTGTAAGTATCATTTGCTCTGCCACTAAGTAAAGCTGAACAGGGGAAAACTTATGTTGTTTAGTAAACAGGAAAGCACCTAACAAGATAATTATGAAATAATGCTAAATGGTAGGGCTATTCTTCAGGCAAAATTCTGGCCTCAATGAAGGTAATAAAAGTAATCCCACAGATTAAAGAGACAGCCAAGATTTCAACCATGATGTATTAAATTTAAAAGCCAATTCAGTGCAATCCTAGAGACCTTGCTTTAAATAATGAGGCTCAAGCTTGCTTCATATTTTTGGATGCTATCATAATGGTAAATTTTCTGTCCAGGGCCAGAGTGAGAATCCAGGCAACTGTCCTTAGGCATGGAACATATATGAGTCACATAATGAGATCTGAATTACAGATCTGATTTGACTGGACTTAGGTTGTACCCTGCAGATAGTTGACAAAAGCAAGAGCAATTGAAAAGGGAATGGTAGGGAGAGACAATGTCTAGGATTACTGTAATACATTTAAACTAAAATCACATAAAATAAAAATCTCTTGCCACAAAAGTCTATAAAGATAGTGAAAATTGTATATAGTGATATATTACAAAACACAAAGTACTTCAGATCAGGACCTTGAGAATGTAACTTCGAAATTTATTTTGTTTTTTAGGAAACACCATCATGATCTTTCACTTAAAATATTAGGCTAATGCTCAATAGCAATGAACAAAGCGAATGAAAAGATAGGATACATGCATCAAAGAGAGACCTCCTGGGGATCATTCAATAAACAAACCAAATCAGGACCAGGACCTCCCCTGAGATAAGAATCACTGAAAGTTGCAAAAATACATGGGAGAAAGCAAATGGGCTTGGCCTACTTTTATTCTTCTTTCCATGCCTACTTGCCCACACTACTGGGAACAAGTTAATGGGTTAAATGAAACTTTTATCTGGACTAGAATGATTTCCTGGACAATGGGCTTTTCTTTACCACCCTTCCTTCTGCCTGCCCATCCTGTTGGAGCAGTGTTGCCATTGGTTGTGGCTTTCAAAGCCTGACTCCAAGCAGTCCTCTTGGCAGAAGGCAGCCTCTCTGCATCTAAGTGTCTTTGCTTTGCCTTGTAGAGATTTTGGTCTAAGCCTGGGAACATGAAACAACACTGGACTTGTGGGATACAAGTCTTCCAGCTTCACTGGAACTAGGATGCCTGGAGTAGATCTAGCAGAAACCAAATACAACTTTGTAGCTGAGCTTGGGAACTCTGATATACACAGGCACTGTTTCCCCTTCTGGTGCATAGACTCTCTCTTGCTCTTTCAAGACAGCTTTTTCATCCTTGTTTTTTGGCAGTGCTCCTGACACTGACTCAAAATGACAAGTCACAAGATTTTTTTTTTTGTGAGTGCGAGGTTGGAATGTGTGTCTCAAGCAGGTTTTGGGTAGCCAATGTTCTGAGGGGAAACAGCCATGATATAGCTAATGTTTTGGAAAGCCACGCTGTCACTTCCACTTTGTCCCACCATGTTGTTCTTTCTCAGTGGGAAGGGAATTTTACTTGGAGTGGAATTTTACTTCAGGTTTTACAGCATGTACTGCAGACACTGTTTCGCCATTTCATTCCTTGTATCTCCTAGAAAGAGCTTTATTACCAATTCCATATGTTCTGAGAACTACTTTCCCTTCAGACAGCCAAAGCCTGTGGCATGAGAAACTACATCTAAAAGAAATGGTATCAGTTCTGGCAGAAGGAATTCTGTTTTGGCACATTGCTTATCTGGCCAACAAGTGTGTTTCTTTATCTGCCTGACTGAAGGTTTTGACCAAGGAGATAAACAGCTCAAAAATGTCTGCAAAGGATGTTGAGGGGCGGTGGCTTCTTATACCTAGAGGACTCTTGACCTTGATCAGATGTTTTTGACATATTAAAGAGTGAAAAAAATCTCTTGTTCCCTATCAAGAAGATTATTTTATCTGTAATGTAATTGGGAAGAGTAAAGAGATACAAGGCCCACTGGTAAGCAGATAATGTTGCATTAATGTCTGTAACTTCTTAGGTTGTCTTAAAAAAAAGATTGCTGATATAGCAATCACCCCTCCCCCCCCATCCCTGAATGGATTGTGCTCGTACTTGTGCTCATACAGCATCCTTGCTCTTGAATTGTTTAATTACTCTCTGGGTTCCCTGCAGAGGCTTAGCTAGTCACGGGGCTTGGTGGTCAAGGGGCCTGTTGCTTGCACTCATACAACTGCACCTACACTGTGACTTTTGCCAAGTTAGTTATAGGCATGTTGTTTTTCCTATCCTCCCAGCCAAGTACTTGTGTTTGCAAAACTTTTTCAAATGTAGACCTGGCTAGTGCTTCACTTCAGCAGTGGGGTTTCCTCTTAAGAGCCTGTTTTATTTAAGGATTTTTTTTTCTCTATTGAGCAAGTCCAGTGTCGGGTGAGTCCTAACCAAAGTTTAAGTTCTTTCTTTCAAGCCAAAATCTTTCTTTCTTTCCTTTGGCATCTTTGCATGCCTGTATCATACAATGAAATGTTGCCAGAGGGAAAACTACATATTAAAAGCTTCGCGGATTTATCTTCTTTTCTTTTGCAATTCACTCTGAACAAAAGCTTTCTGCATTATATTTCTCAGCATGGATCTCCTCCTAGTCAAAGACAATGAGTGAAAATTTCTCTGCAAAGCGACAAGACTTTCCAAAGGTGATACCTTTTCTCTCAATAAAAGTAAATTTTTCCTACTGTGCCTGTAATAGTGTGTTTAGTATTTTAGTTTAAAAAGAACAGCACCCAGAAATGTAATACAAGCTGATGTGCTACCCTCTCACTCCCTTTCCAGCTGTGCCTGAGTTTTGTTTTCTGTGATTTCTCGTGCTGGGGATGTTTGAGGTGCTATGCCCTCAGCAGTGTGCCTGATGGGACTCATGCACCTTGTAAGCCCTGCCAGGAGCAGAGAACAGTGGAGCCTGAGGCCCTCAGGGCTTCTTCCTTCTCTAGGGCATGAATGTTTCAGGGATCCATCAGCCCTTAGCTGCCGACCCAGTACCTGAGGTGGGAACCCAGCTACTCCAGTCACCCCTGGTCTTTTCAAGTGCTCCAAGACCAAACCAAGGGGCTGAGAGTGTTGCAAAGTGACAAAATTTGATGCTAGCAGGACTTGCAAATGGGGCTGATATTCTCTGATTTTTGTAACCAGTGTAAAGCTGAGCTTTGCTGAGTCCTGGTATGCTCTCAGTACAAGCCCTTAGTGGCTGCCTGGGACTGAACTGCTTTTCAGAACTGTCTGCTCTTCATGGAACACTGGTGCTATTTGGAATATATAGGATAAGTCTATATGGTTTTATACACATCAGGTTTAAATTTCACTTTATACTACTTTATAGTACTACTACTATGTAGTAGCAGACTACTCTGGTAGCTACTTTTTAAATTTTAACAGCTCATTTTAGAACTAAAGCTTTAAGGAAAAGGGAGTAGTCAGTAGTATGGAGAAAAGGAAAGAACTTTCTTCTCTTTATAATTTATATTAAATGTTCAGTTGCATGTTGTTACAACTTTTCAGGACTCCATCTGGATTCTACAGCCTGTGCGACAGGATAAAGTTTCCTGGCTCATCTGCTGCCAAATGGAGAGGGAGTGTGCTTGTACCAACATACACACCTTAGGCTGTGCAGCTGTAATAGAGGTGTGCAGTGTAAAGCCTTTCCCTCTCGTTAAAAACTAGTCTTTCCTGGAGTGGACTGGTGGGCAGTCATGGAAACATGGTGAAATTAGGCTGCTGTCATGAAGCAGCTATGTTCCTCATTTGCAGAGGTGGGACACAGAAATTATTAGTGGGATAGAATACCTCTCCTGTGAGGAAAGGCTGACAGAGTTGGGCTTGTTCAGCCTGGAGAAGAAAAAGTTCCAGGGACATCTTATTGCAGACTTTCAATAGTTAAAGAGAGCTTACAAGAAATATGGGGGCAGGGTTTTTATTAATGTCTGTAGGAATAAGATGAGATTTATTGCTTTGAAACTGTAAGAGTAAATTTAGATTAAGTATAAGGAAGAAGTTTTTTATGATGAGGTTGGTTAAACACTGGAGCAGGTTGCCCAAAGAGCCTGGAAACATTCAAGGCCATGTTAGATCTGGCTCTGAGCAACCTGATTCTGTTGAAAATCTACCTGCCTATTGCAAGAGGTTGGACTGGATGACTTCAAACTTTCCCCAAACCATTCTGTGATCGTAGAGCAGAAAGGCGAGTTTTATATACTATCCCTCTGCCATTTGTTTGCATGCAAGGAGAAAATGTAGGATAAGTTTGTTCTGGTGCTGTCTGGAGAGGACAGCCATGCTTGTGATGTGCCTAAGGTGAATATATGTCCATGAAAAGTAGGATTGACTGAAAGTTTTGGATGTTATTCTTGGACTAGCATTGTCATTTTTGTCAACTTGTCCTCGGTGTGCACCTTTACATAAGGGAATGGGAAGGAAGAAAGCAGACTTAATTACACAGAGCAGAGACAATGACACATACATTTATTTGAGGTTTACATTGCATGTTCATGATGCAAATGTATGTGGTCTAAGGCTGAAAAGAAATTCTGGCCTTGGAATCATGTGGGCTCCAAAATCATAGCCAGGATAAAAGTGGCAAAAACTGCTTTGGTGCAAAGGAAAAAATATTCATTTATTTCTGTCTCTCCTCTCCTCAGTTCCACCAACCAGTCTCTGTAGCTGTGCAGAATTATGGCTGCAGAGTTAGGTTTTGAGGTGGGTGGGAATTTTCTAGTGGATACTGTTCTCCTTAGAAAATACCACTTCACTGAATTCCAAGCTTCTTATGAAAGAGCTGTTACAATATTGTGGAAATATGCCTTATCAGAAGAGGAATTTTCTCAGCACCAGGACCAAGCACTGCAGTTAGGAGAACACTCCACATCCAGAATAGCCTGTATAGTTTAACAGACTTTTTTACTTCTTGAGAGCTGGAGCTCAAAACGTGGGGACTTCTCCTGGGCTAAGAGCTCTGATCTGCCTTAGAGGTGACGTCCTGTTCAGATAAAGTTCAGAATGGGAGAAGCTTTGAAACCTCAACTTCAAAGGAGTGAGAAAAGGTGTTTCACACTGGTGTGTTCTCCCTTCTGTGAACTGCCTCTCAGTGCATGGCTTTGGTGAGGCATCTTCAATTAGACATGGAAACAGCCTTTGGTTCAGCATGAACTTGGCAGGTGTCATTATGTCAGAAGTTAGTCTCTTATGCATTGCCTCATGACAGTGCTCGTGAGTGGGTCTTCAGCCAGGCAATATGTTTAAATTGGTGTTGAATCAGGATCACAGTGGATCAATGGCCTCTGTCAAAACCCAGTGGCCCTCCTGGACAGACTGAATTTGTTTGCCAACACTCAGGTGCTGGAGCGTAATTTTGGATCAATGCAGATCAGTGCATGTTAGGCAGTAAGGAACAGCACACCAGGACAGTTGCATTGAGTCATGTGCTATCCATCCATTTTTGCAACTCTGGTGGAAATGTTTCTCCATTCCTGGTAGAAGCGTTTCTCCATCTTGGCAGGTTGCTCTGTGTTCATGGGGGAGTGACTCTGTAGAATAAGCTCAGCTTCCTGCCTAGGAAATGCTCAGCGGTGTCCAGACACTCCTTCCATAATACGCCCTGGGACCTTGTGACAGAGCAGACTCAGCCAAGGACTAGTTAATGTTTGATCTAAGGAGCAGAGTTCCTGGCTCTACAGACAAATTCTGTTTGCAGGTGACCCAACAGGGCAGGAAGTGATATCTGTGGGTATCAGGTATCTACAGCCAATGCACACAGTGCAGCGGTGGAATTTCGTAGTCATACAAATATTATGTTGGGGAACTTGGCAACTCAGCAGGGTTTTGGATTGAACAGCCATCTGCAAGCAGGGATAAATGTCTAAAATAGCTACCCTTGTGCTTCTGGATCACCTGGCAATGATAGTCTTCCTTCCCTAACATGATCTAATTGATTTCCACAGAGGCCTAATGTGCAGTCTTTAAAAATGGTCTCGTAATCATGTACTGGGAGATACCTAAAGAAGTGCCAATTCAGAGAGAGAACTGTAAAAAGGAGAGCAATTGAAAGTGGAATTACCAGCAGCAGACATTGTGAACAAGCAGCTCAGCCCTTCCAGGAAAGAAAGCAAGGCTTAAGTTAGACAATAATTTGGGATTTCATTGACATACTATGCCATTTGTTCCCTTGTGGTACCTGAATGTTCCCTAACCTGTGTTTCTCTTCTCCTTTCTGACTGATGGGTGGAGATGTTGGATTTGTTTGGACACTAAAAAAGGAGGCAGAGGAACTACAGCTGAAGAAAGACTAAACTGGATTCTCATGGATTTAAGGAGTGAATTTCAGACTGGTCAGCCTACTGCCAGAAAGTTGTGAGTCTGATGCAAATGAATTTCAAAGCTTCTGCTGACACTCTCCCAGCTACATTCTTCCAGAAGTGTGCTAAGGGAGTTTGCAGTTTCTCTCAGAAAAGCTATTCCTGAGTTTATCCTGCTGTTCTGTAACTGTAGAAACACAGATTTTCTGAGTGTCCCCTACCCATCAGCACAATGACAACAGGGAGGTTGCTTTCTCAGTGACTTGTGCTTTTTCAAATGCTGCTTCTTTGGGAGATATCACTCCCTCCACGTTGTGCGTAGAGAGCTTGGCTGCTGCGACTGCATCTAAGGTGGATAGAAAGGAGTAGGGGAGTGGGAGAGTGGAGGAGAAGGACACGCTACATCCATCCCTTCCTTGGCCCACAGGAAGCAGAGGTGATACAGGGGTGGCTTCAGCTGAGGTGCAGGGTTCAGACTTGCCAAAGTCTGAGTTCTCTGTCTCCCAAGAGTGCCAGTGCAGTGAGCTATTCTCCATCTTGCTCCCTCAGCCAGGCACTCCAGCAGGCACAGGTTGGTGTGGATTGCATCTGATGTGAGGGTGGGATAGAACTGAGTGCAATCTGTGACGGGAATTTGCCAACAAGGCAGCAATTATAGATATGGGATTATATGTGTTGTGGACCATTGCCACTTCTGTAATGTTTCTAGAGGGAATGACAGGAGCCATTTTAGGATGATGCGGCGACTCCCTGCTCTGTGTCAGGGATCCTTCTGTAGCTGTACAAGATTAAGAAGTCCAGAAGCAGACAGCTGTAATCTGTGCATTACTCCTGGTTCCTGCTGAGACAAAACAGTGAGAAAAGCAGCGTCAGGGGTGCCAAGGACAGAGGCAATGGGCAGAAACTGATATACAGGAAGTTTCACCTGAACATGAGTAAGAACTTCTTTACTTTTTTTACTAGAACAAATTGCCCAGAAAAGCTGCGGAGTCTCTCTGCAGACACTCAAAAGCCATCTGGACAGAATCCTGAGTAATGTGCTGTAGGGAGTCATGCTTGACCAGGAAGGTTGGACTAGATGACCTCCAGTGGTGCCTTCCAGCCTTAACCATTCTGTGACTGTGATATTTGGTCCAGGTCCTGGTCTGATATCCCATTACAATTGTAACACTGCTATTGTTCGTCTTCAGGGAGCCAAAATTATTTTTTTTAATGAGAGTTTCTTAGGGATGGGGTAAGTAATATATTAAGGTAGGCTGCTTTTTCTCAATGGATATTCAGAGATCATCATCTGGGAGAGTTTCCAGCTCATTCTAGCTTTTGTTTCCTTAATAGAAGTCAGTATGGATGGGAGCCATATGGTATTTCTAGTATGCAGATTGCCAGATATCTAAAATTAATATATGGACCTTCTTGTCCCACAAGATCAGTGAACCTATGGATAGACTTTTCTGAAGAAAGCTATCTGCCTTTGCCTGATAGCTTTCCCTTCCAAATAGGCAAATATAGGATTTCTGATTTAGTAAGGACATGACAGTTTGGACTAGCTAAGCCAGATTTGGATGTTGCCGAGATGAAAAAGTGGGATTTTTTTTTTTTAGAGTTTCCTCTGGCAGAGAAAAGTTTCACTAGCGTTCTTGGTCAAAGCCTGTCTGAATCTGTTTCCTAGCAGAAAACGTGCTTATCTTTCCTCCCACTTCTGTCACAGTCTCTTCCAGAGGATTATGGTGGTGGAAGGAGCAATTGCATTGGTTTTGAGCACTCAGTTTGCTGTGAGCACCCCAGCCCGCACTCCATGCTGTCTGGAAAGAATGACGCGAGGAAATAGGATCTCAGAGCCTGGGGAGAAGCTTTGCAGACCACCTGGCTTTCAAATTCCTGGCACTGCTCAAACTTGTCTCTGTAGGAAATCCATGTTCTAAGTCAAGCTCAGGTCACATGAGAAAATGAATTTGGCAGGAATATTATGATTCCCTACTGATCTGCCAACAAACCCACCCCAAGCATCTTGCTCCATGGCTCTACAAGAATAGAGCAGCACAACTGACAGCCCAGTGTAGAAAAGAGGTACTTATAGAAGTGCCTGGAGGTGGCTTGTGCCGGCTCTCCCATGATCCAATGCTGCTGCAAGCTGACTTCCCCTAGCACTGCATTCTCCTTTTACAGAAAAATAGAAGACAAGGGCTGAGGGAGAGCCTGAAAGTAAAGAGAATTAAGGTGGCAGGAAAAAAGATATTCCTTTGTCTTAGTTCTGTATTCCTGCTGTCCTAGGAAGACCTCAGTTCTCCTGGGTGCTATTTAGCCACTCAAAAAGTGTACAAAGGTAGGGACAATTCTTACTTCTGTGCCCACCTGACCTCCTCTGACATCATTAGTAGCAACTGGTGAGATGTTGCCATTGCATTTAAGTACTGTCTTGTGCATTGTTTTTCCCAAAATATCTCAGCTTCAGAGCAAGGTGCATGAACGAAATGAAATTCAAAATGACTTTGGCACAATTATAGTAGAAATAAGCAGCTATTGAGCTTAATGCAGATGTCATGATGGGAAATATAATCTCATTTCCTCTTCTTTTTTTGTCTTTTGTGATAGGTGCTCTATTATCAACTTTATATGGGATGTTCAAAAATTTTATTGCATTGAGCATATTTGGGAATTGGGAGGTCTCTTTATTACAGAAGGCAGAGGTTTTTTGAGATGGGCTGTCAACAACTTGCAATGCTTTGACATCCCTTCAAGGTGACTGGATGATGTGTTTTGTGCAGAAGTGCCCCTGGAGGCAGTATAACTGGAAACACTGGATTGTCTCTTCAGGCCGCAAGGTTTTGAAAATTAGAGGCCTGAAATTAGATATGTAAATCGGTCCTTCTGTATGCATAAGCACAAACATAACAATGGAAGGTCCTGATTTTCAGAGCTGTTACTGTAAGCTCAGACTGTGGGCACTCAAGGTTGAAACTGTGAACTGAGCTGTTTCCTAGAGGAACTGAGTAACCACACTTTTGAATAATTTTCCTTTAGGTTTGTGAATGTGACTGTGTGTGTGCTTATGTGCCTATTGATTTCTGTGTCTTATATAAATGTAAGGCATACATATATTTACTTATAGGAACATGTATGCATAAACAAATAAATATACAAACAACTAAACATATTCTTTATATGCATTAATATTTAAACTACCTTAGTTCTGCTAGGAGACCATTAGAAATATCTAATTATTCACTGAAGAGAGAACAACCTAAAGAAAAATCTTCTAAAATCCAGGTATGTGAAAAGCAGCTGAGACTGATGGCATAGGTCCCTCCTCCGGTAATCATGGAAATAGAATACGTATGGCTGCAGTCACTGCAGCACTGTGGGTGCAAGAGCATTTTGCTTTCCTTCAGATTGTCTTACCCACTGCTCTTCTCTATTTAGGGGGATAGGTAAAGGTGACAAGCTGGAGCCTGAGAGCAGAGTTTGTGAAATGGCTGAGGTCTGGATTCTAGAAGCTGAATCTGTTGTCTTTATGTGTGTTGGGGTGCTATCTGCTCTGTGACTCAGGGGATCAAAGCTGCTCTGGTTAGTTAGTGGGAAAGGCTTTGCTCCCACTTTGCACTGACCAAATACGTGAGCCACAGGAGAAGGCAGCAAACAGGCTGAAGGAGCCAAGTATTTCAAAGGCAGTCTCTGGTGGAAGGGCACCTGCCTGAGGCTGAAGGAGGCATCCTCCTCCTTCCCTGTGCAGCTGGGGGGAGATGGATGCCAGCAGTGCACCAATGGGGGTTGTATACAAGGAACTATTTTCAAAGTGAAAACATTGATTTGAGAGTGCCCTCAAAAATTGAAGAGGCTAAGGGAGGGAATTGAACCTTGTACCATGCTCAGATGGGTGCTCTGGAAGCCTGGTGACCTGTAAAGGAGTCATTTAAACCATGTAGTTAGAGCTGGGATACACACAGCCTACAGCAATGGAAAGGACACTACGTAAAAGACTTGCATGCCAGGGGAAAGGAAGCAGATAAAAAATTTTCCCTTAACACTTTTTATGGATGTGTCTTGCTGCCATTGGAGCTTTCTCTAACAATTTTGGACTTGGATTTTGCCAGGAGGGGCTGTGGGCCCTCCCTCCTGGGAGGGTTGGAAGAGGAGAGCGGAGGGATGGCCAGGTCTGCCTGGAGATACCCTGGGTGCTTCCACACATCTATTTCCCGGAGAGCCACCTGATGGTGCTGTTTGTTCAAGTTCCCGGCTGCCGAGGCCCCAGCGAGCCTGCAGAGCTGTGTGTGGACCTGCATGTAGATCTGCCTTATCACAGCGCATTTAATTAATAAATAAATGATAAAAAAGGGCTCCATCACCCACCTGGCTCTGGCGGTGGGAGCTCACCTCTCTGTGAGACCCTGGGGCAGCACCAGATGGGTTTTTAAGATCAATTTCAAGAAAGTAGCTTGGAAAAGGTCTGGGGGAGGCCAGGCCTGGGTGTCTCTCTGTTTTGTAAAGGCTGATGATGGCTTGCTAGGTTTTCCTAATTTATTTTGCATTCTCCTCACAGTTTCCATTGTGGAGCTTTCCCGTACAAGGATTAACCATCACAAGCGGTGCAGTGCAGCTCTGGCAACCTCCCTGGAAAACACGCATCCTGAATAATGATGACTGCTGAAAGCAGGACAGAAAATCCAGCCTTCTGCTGCTTAAATCAGCACTGGCTACCAGCACCCCAGACAAAGAGCAGTGCTGGGTGGCACCTCTATGCCCACAGCCTGCCCCCCTTGCAAACCTGGCTCGCTGTCTACAGGGGCTCCCATCAAAGCATGCAGGCAGGGCAAGAAATGTTAACTGTGGGGATGCTCCTGCCCAGCATCACGTATCAACTTGGGGAGGGGCAGGCTTCCCAGTTCCTCTGGAGGGTATATGCTTGTGTTTTCCACTTTAGGGACCAAGACCTGCTGTTAAGGACTAGCAGTGCTTGAGGTGGTGAACAATCAGGGCCAGCATGTGGGGAGAACAAGCAGCCTCCTGCCTTGCCTGGTTCACTTTCTGCTTGTGACAGAGGGCAGGAAGTAATGTTTAGCCCAGGTTGCCCTATTCACTCCTGCCACAGGCAGCACCACCAGTGGGTCTTGCAGAAGCGAACAGGCTGGCTTCTCATTTGTTTCTCACTGTCAGGATGATGATGAGTCCAACTAGATTTCTTTCTGTTTGTGTTTGCTGCTTGTTTGTGCTGACAAAACACATGCATAGTTTGTAGTTCCCTCATTTCAGCTGGTTGCTGTTCCATTTTAATGCGAGGCACTTCGTTGGAGGTCATTTGCTCAGTATGTTGCTGGGCCATTTACAAATATGAACTGATGAATATTTCATCATTGTTCACCAGGAATTCTGTTGAAGTGTAGAGCTTCATGGCAGTGAGTCAGTATGTGATGCACTCAACCTGAAATCATTTCTTTGCAGCATCTCTCATCAGGCATGCTGACTGCTGACGTTTGGAAGAGGGAGGAATACATATATGTATTAATACAATACTCTTTATCTCACCTTGATTCTACTTAAATATCCATGTTAATCAGTGTTGCTTGGAGAAGGGACACTTTCGATAAAACAGCTAGAGCAGCCATCTAATCCCATTCACTGTAAGTGCAATCCCCAGTCTTCCTTTCCTTCCCGCAGTGCCACACCTCTGGGAGGGAGGCTCTGCTGGAGTCAGAGACTCCCTCTTTAGAATAGGCACTTGCAGCAGAGGAGCTGGCGAGACTAGTTTATCTTGCTGCAAAAAATGGAATTTTTTAGAACACATTCTAATGGAAGCAGGGCACAGCGTGCAGGGGACACATGCCTGTGTTAATGCCTGCTTGAGACTGCAAAGAGCCTGGAGCAATCGTTCTGCAGAGGGATACCCAAGCTATTTGTCTCAGAGACCAATGATGATTCAGGCACCAGCATCATTAGGTGTTTTATTGCTGAACCAACTGAAAAAATCAAAGTCTGGGATAGAGTACCAAGGTTGGCAGCGGGGTGTGTAAAGGTAGTTTACCCTGCAGCTGAGAGGAAGGATGTTGCTCTGTTGATGGTGGAGTGGCAAGCAGAATGTCCCAGCTGCATGATGCAGATGTGCTGATGGCAATGCCTCCCTCCTCACTTACTGACTGACGAAAAGCCAGTGGGAAGGCATCCTCTGTAATGGTTGTGTTTACACCAGTGTAAAACAGTATCGCACTCCTGGATTTTCTGGATTGTGTGGATTTCATGGTGGTTGAAGTCTCACACTAATAACCAGGGCTGTAGAGCACTGTGTTTCACTAATTAAAAAACAATCCAGCCAACAGGGCCCTGTAACCATCTGTGCTTCTTCAGCCCTCTCCTTTGGTGCTGTTGATGGTGAGTCTGAAGGAGCCTGAAGGAACAAAGGTTATTGTGACCATGTCAGATACAGAAGGCTGGGTGTACCTGAAAGCTGTCTCCATCTCTGTACACTCAGAAACCTCTCTCTGATGCCTAGACCCGAGGGATCGGCTGCAAAATCTGCCTGCTCTTTATTTAATGCAGGATCATTTTCTGCTGTTTCTGAGCTAGAGTGAAGGAGGGAAGTTGTGAATACACAAAATTTGGTAGCTGTGTGGGAAGTAGGGGGTCATCTTGACATATGCAGAGGAGAAAAGCTGGTAGTTTGGAACCAAGCTCCACAATTCCTCTGAGTGAAAAATGAGATAGACTCCTCATCTTTTCACTCTTTCATCTCAGCTTGTCAATCTTAATATATCAATATTGATGTTAATATGTCAATATTGCAGTTTGCCTGGCACGGTGTTGTGCCCATGTAACAGGCCACCTGATGCTGCACTGCAGCAGCCAGGTCCTACAAACCTGAATGCTCTGCTTTGTGTGAAGCTCTTGCTATACACTGTGCAGAACAGAGGTAGGAAATTTTTGAGACTGAGTGAGTTTTGTGCTAGTGACACTGTCTAGACTCTGCTATTCAAAGAGGTCTACTGTGTACTCTTAGTATATAAACTAGCCCACAGCACCAAACTACCTGGAACTAGCTTTAATTTTAATGATCTGAAGGCTTTTTGCTGTAGGGTTTTTTTTGGGTTCTTTTCTTTTTAAGATTTTGTGAAGTCTGTAGAGACTGGAAGTCTGTAGAGTATGGACAGCCCACTACTCTGCTATTCATATCTGCTTGTGTATGTATAGAAGTACAGTATGTCTTCTATTATTGCATGTTTTGGAAGAACCCCCAGAGAGGTCTAGTTCTCCTAGGTACGATGTCATAGCTGTCCTTTGGTTCCTTCCCCTCAAAAGGGCCCAAACACAGTGAAGGCATTTGCTGAAAAAATAGAGTTAGGCAAGATGTACTTTTTGTGACTGCAAACTTTAATCACCATTCTGCCAGACGCTTCACTAATATGTCTGGGAAAATAAATCTTTAAACCCTTTAAACCCCTCTGTGCTTCATCTCTACTTTTTATGAGTATGTTTTGGAAGGCTTTTGTTTGTGTTTTATTCTCTTTAAACTTGACTTATCTCTTCATGTTTTTTCAGGCTCATACCCTACAATACAAAGTGCTCAGTGAAAGCCAGCTTGTAAAAGGAGAATAATGTCTGGAAGTTAGATGTATGGGAACTTGATGCCAATATTCATGATATGCAATGAAAGCAGGCAGTGTGGAAAAGAATGTGAGGGTGTCCTAGACTCCATCATAGTCGTTATTGGGCTTCCTCATAGATTTAAAAAAAATATATACTTGGATTTTTAATTTGACAAAATGTAATGACAGAATGAAACTGATTCTGTAGTCAGTTTCCCCAAAACAGCTCAATTACCCTGTCGATCTTTAAAATACAATTAATAACTTTTTGTAGAGTGAGACTTCTTTTCTGTGGGGGTGCAGGCATGTGTGGGTGGTTACTGAGCATACATGGTACTCTAATCTCTTCTCGCTGTCTCTCTTCCATTCTCTATTTTTGAGGCACACAGATATTATGGGCCAGAATTTGCCACTTCTGTCAACCCAGAAATAAACAGGACTAGTCATAGGGCAAAACATGACTTGCTACAAATGCAAGTGACAGAAATTGTACCTGAATGGTCATTTTTAGTAATATTTGGTTAATTTCCAAAGTGGAGAGCAAGTTAATGAACTTGTATTAGCATCTAGGAGAACAAAGAGGAATGTTTGCCATCCTTGAGCAACTTGGTGAAGGGAGGACAATTACAATGGAAATTGCTATTTAGGGTAGTGTCTAAATTTTGGTTCAGGGTAGGTTTTCTCACAGCATAGCTGACATTTCCCAGTATTTCACACTATGATTTTACAGTACTTCAGCCATGAGTTAAGTAAGTTCAGACTTTGCATGAAAGAATAAATATAGCAGATTTCACTTTTTTACTTAAAAAGTAGATGCTGCACCTCTCTGTGTCACCCATTAGTCACTTTTGTCACCAGACATGGTTACTGTATGTTCTGCCAGCTGATGTCTTTGCTTGATGTCCATCTCTTAAGGAAGCTTGGACTGGTGAGAACCATCAAATATAGTTTAGATTTTGGTGTAGCAGAGGAAGGACAAGAGGCAACAGACACAAGTCACAGCATGTGAAATTACAGCTGGATGTAAGGAAGAAAATGTTCACAGATAAGATGGCCAAACACTGGAAGAAGTTGTTCAGAAACACTGTGATATCTCATCTTTCGAAGTAGGACTAGAAGACCTCCAGAAGTTCTTTTGTACTTGTTATTCTGTGGTTCCATGATTTTGTTCAAGAGTTTGAGCAAGTGTCTTGCACAATCCTTGTGCTTTTGTAAGGCATCAGAAACTCTCCCAAGAAAGTGTCTTTTTATCCCTTTCAGAAACAAAACTCCCTCAAGATTCTCCGTATCATGATCAATTTGCCACAGCTGTGCAAACTTCCACCCCTCACCCCATGCACAATTAACTTTGGTTTTGCCTTTATCTTCCTGTATGTGAAAATGGCTTTAAGACCCATCTCCAGCTGAAAACATCTGCTTTAATGAAGAAACTGAAATGTACATGAAAACACACAAAAAATTAGGCTTACCTCAGCCAAAGAGCTTTACAGGTATCTCCCTGTGCTCCTCAAGAGATTCCCATGGAAAGCTTCTCCCTCTGGCAAATGTTGCTAAGGGGAATTTGTCAGAGAGGGTTCTTCTCTTTTCATCATGTAATTGATGAGCTAGCTCCTCTTTTCCCCCCTCTAAAGTTTCAGGCCACCAGGCCTAAACAGACTGCCAATGAGCACTATATCAACCTTCAAAATAAAACAGAGAAATTGGCTTAGGTTTCAAGAGGTTGAAATGAGGATCAATGCTTTGGATCAGCCAAATGTTGTTTAGTCCATAACAACAACTCTGAGTAAGACACAAGGCAAACAGGAATTTTTTCTATAAGTTAAGCTTTGAAAAAAATATCATCTCTTACTCTGTGCGAGAAAAAAATTGCAGAAGACTATTTATCCACAAGTTTTCTATGTTTTTTCCAGAATTATAGGACAATTCGGGTTGGAATTGAATTTGGGAAATCTATAGTCCCATCTCTAGCTGAAAGTAGGATAGGGAGTGAGGTTAGACCAGGTTACTAAGGGTTTTACTTAGTCAGGTCCTTAAATCCTCAAGGACAAAAGCTTCACAACCCCCTTGGGCTACTCTTCCAAAGAGGTCAGTTGTTCCCAATTTTCTGGAAAAACACCGGTAAGCTGAAGCCCTAGCTCAAAGGAGTGTGTTGCACTGTCAGCAGAGAACAACCAGACTATGGCCTGAATAACTCATTAAGATCTCCTCCAGCCTTCCCTCTGAAAAGTGGATCTGGTAGCACTGGAGGTGCCAGCAAGACTGTATCCTAGTTCGAGTTGCAGCTGAGCTTCAATGCCATCACTAGTGCTGGCACCCTCCTTGTCTTCAGCCCTGGAGCTCTTCCAGTTCTGGACAAAGTCACACTGGCCTTAAAATCCAGTGCTGAACTCTGGAAGAAACATGGGGGTTTTTGTTAATTTGGTGTGAATGAAACAAACTGCTGAAAGGTACTCCTTTATTAGCTGTTAGTGAAGACAGTTCAGGATTTCTGACTGAGATCTGATGCAAATATTTTACTTTTGAGTCTTTGCAGAAGCAGCTGCAACTTGGGTAAATGGCAGTGTATGGCAGATGAGTGGAAAGATGGCATGGGTTACTGGGTATGACCGAGGAATTCCTGGTTGAGAGATTATGGCCAGAACTCTGTGGGAAGACAGACAACTGCAAGGTGTAGGATCAGCAAAATTCCTGAGCACTTGCAAAGTCCCTTCTGCCAGATGTTGTGATCTCAATATTCAGGCCACTTTCATAGGTTCTCATGAGTGATCTATGAAGGTAAGATAGAAAAGTTTCTTGCATCATTGCCCCTGTTTCCTTTTCCATGGACTTGAACTTGAGGAAGCAACTTTTCTGGGTCAGTTTCAACAGGACAGATGAATTTCTGGCATTTATCTTGATACTCAATGCCAGGGAAAAAAAAATCAATATTTAATAATTCTTTCTTAATAGACTTCCTGTGTCCCTGCTCAGAATATCCAAAGTCACCAAGAGCTTCACAAAGGCATGAGAGCAGTAAAAGCTGTGCTCTGAATGCTATCACATGCTGTCTGTAGTTGTTGCTGCTTTCAAGGACTTCCCATACTTGCAGTGTGTACAGTAATCTTAAACTGACATACTCAAATGGCTTCTTTGTTAACTAAGCAAGGACAAGAAACAGCTTGTTTGAAGAGATGCATGTTTCCTTTTGATAATGATGCCCTCCATCAGCCTTTCATGGTAGATGCAGTGCTTAATTAACAGCTTTCCTATGGTCACCCTGGTCTGGCTCAGAGCTCAGTCATGGTGGCTTTCTCACATTTATACACTACCACAGAGGTGGCTCTCTTTGTCCTGCTGGACAAGGATAGCAAGATATGGCTTGTGTTTTGGGATCAGTACAGAAAGAAACATGTAAGACAGGGCCTGACATGCTGAGCTTACTTCACTCCAAGGGAGTGAAGGAGTAAAAATCTTCTGAAGTGTGCAAGTAACACAAGCTTCGAATTTAAGGAGGTTAGGGTAAGCAGAAGCCCAAATTTTACTCACAATTAATTGAATATACACTTCCAGATTTTTTTCAGATTGTTGTACCCAAACAGACACATTTCCTTCACACTTTAGTTACAAGACAATTCAGATAAGTTGAGACTTGTTTCCACAAAGCAGAAAGTGCTTTTCAGCAGTCTTTTAATTTTGTAGTGCATACTAGACATTCTGTGGTGGTTTTTTTTTTTCTGGTTTTCCCCTTTCAAACTGTGCTGCTATATAGCCTTTACAGCTCAACATGTTCTTTGGTATAGGGACTGAATCCTTATGAGAGGAACCAATTTGCAGTCTTTGGGTAGCTCCCTGTAAGATTCATGCAACTTAGTGCATAGGTTGTCATATTTTACTTCCTGTTCTAATCAACTTTCCTGCTTTTTCTTTTCTGTGTTGTGCTTCAGGTTTCAGGGATGTTTGCTATTTGTATCTGTCCTGGCCCTACTTTTAACCAAAAAAGCAACAGGAAATTAGTTTGTCTTTTGCAACTGATCTGCTGGCAAAGCTGTGCTTGATAATGAACCGGTAAACCCTCTAATTCTACCCAGTGGCCATAGGCTTCTGTTAATGATTTCATGTGCAGAGAGCTGTGTTTTAGAACCAGCAGTTTCCAAGACAAGCAACTTTTTCCGTGTTGACATTGCAAGTAACAACCACAAAAGTTTGGAGACCTCGTCTTTGCCTATTAATACTCCAAATGAATCTTTCTTGGCCCTTCATAAGGTCTTGTAACCTAAACTACATGGTAAAATCAAACCACTAAGGATTTATGAAGCTTGGGTAATGACAATTTATTGACCTCTGTGTTCTTGCTCATTTACAAAAAGAGCCAGCTGAAGGAAAAGCATTCATACTTTATTACTCTTCCTTGAACAATGACATTTTTATTCCCCAAGAATTGTTTTTCTTTTTAATTTGGAGGCAAAACACAATTTCCCTTAATTTGACATATAACAGGAGATTGCGCTGACATACTTTGAGTTTCTTTTCTAATAAATACAAATTTCACTGTCCAATCTTACTTTCTAGTAACTGCAAGATTAAAGTTGAACAACAGGCTGTTCAAGAGGAATAAAAGTAATTTCTGAGGTGTTATAATTGCATTTTTTTCCTACAATAAAATAGATATTTTTGACTGCTCCCTCACAAATGAGCCTAATTTCAGTTGATGCTCTGCTATTAGAAATACCTCAACAAAATGATAGAAACTATTATGACAATATGAGATATAATTAAACATGGACACTTAAGAGTTTGTGTCCTAAACCATACACTACTGCAAAACTACCTGTTCTGGCATGAGCAAATGCCAGCAATGCTACTCTGCCATCAAATGTGTATGGGTTCGTTGGCTGTCTCAGGCTTGCTAGAATATATAGTGGCTGAATTTTGCCTGCTTTCCCTTGATAGAAAGAACTAATTTTGGTCTTAACTCTCTCTTCAGCTGTCAGATCCCTGAAACTTATAAAATATAATTATCAGTGATAGTCCAGCCCTTCTTTCAAATCTGGTTAAAATTAGCTAAGGAGAAAATTCACTAAAGGGTGCTGGCAGACAGATATCAGGCCAAAAATACATCAGGCATCGTGTGAGTTGCGTGTTTCATGGGTAGCTGCTAATTTAGTACTGCATTTCTCCCAGAGCAGCCCTTGGAGATAGCTACTCTGGTGTCCAGGAGCTGAGATTCCTTGGTGCCTGTTTCAGTGAAGAGCTACTTGGAATTGTTTATGTCTGTCCCTTCCAAGCACCGCTGAGTGTTGCTGCATGCTGTCAGAGGGGGCTTGGCACCCTGAGGATTTTTTGTTCCCTGTGGACTTGGGGGCACACCAGACATCTGTACACAAGGCAGTGGAGCTGCCCCTATGGGCTTGTGTGTGGCTAAGGGCTGTAGGTAAAAGCAGCAACAAGACTGTAACAGCATGGGACTCCTCTCTGGAAAAAGACCTTGGCCCTCAGTGAGTACCAGCCTCTGCACAGCTTGGTGTTGTTATGGACAGAAAGAGCTTTAACTCTAGAGCAGAGTTAAAGCCATAGGTCTCCCTGTTCTAGGGGCATTTTTGACTGGGCAAGACACAGTCCAGCTGTTCTGTTTTGAGCCTGTGTAGAGTAAGGTGCATTTAAGTGTGTGGCAGGTGCTATATCCAAGGTAAAACACCCACTTGTGTGTGGCAGTGTCACCTCAATAGCACAACATCCTCTATAGGCTCTGCTGAAGGGCTGATTTTCATTGAAATGGGGGGGTTAATGGTCTTGGGCCCTACTACTACAGAAGACCCATATTCCTGGATTTAACCTTGTGCTTGAGAGCATCTCTGTTGAAATTTGTAAGCAGGTTCATCTAGGCACCTTTAAGCTATGTGAGTTGTCTTGGCTGTGGTTTTTCTGCAAGGTATGTTTAATATGCTAAGTCTGCAAGGGTAGCACAAGCACTCTTCTACTTGTGTAAAGGACACAGTGTAACACCTGGCTTTTCAAGGTGCCCTGCAGTGGTGAAGGCTAAAAAAAGTATTTCTCCATTGCATAGTGCAATTTGATGAACAGATTTCAGAGAGAGTCCTAAACTATTTAGCTGTAAGTACAGTAAGCAATATAGCTGCATTAGCACAGAGCTCAGCTAGGTAAATTAGCATTGTGCAGCATAGACATATCCTAAATTTCTGCTATGGTTTCCTCAGTGACGCTTTTTCAAAACATGGCTTGAAAATAAATTACGTTTTTTTTTCACTCCTCCAAAACACTGAGCTAGGAAAGCTTGCATGCATTTTCCTTTTTTTTTTTAATCTCAGTATCTTATCTTTCAAAATAAATTCTACTCTGAATACCTAATTTGATTTAATTTGGGGTTTTTTTTGCTTTTATTGGTGGCTTCCTCTCAGTCATCTGAGAGGAAGCCACCAATAAAATACAATACACCAATACAGCCTGGATCCCTTGTAACCAAAAGCTGTTTCAGCTGGGGTACAGAAGAGACTGCCTCTGTATTTTAAAACCTGTCATTTCAGTTCCCTCATGACCTCATGATAGAAGGCTAGACATGATCAGAGAAGGAATAGAGATCTAGCATTATTATGTCCCTACATAAATCTACGCAGTTCTGATCACACCATCTCAAATAGGATGCAGTAGGACTGGCAAATGTGCAGGAAAGGGCAAGGATGATAGATGTGGATTATATAGCATGAGAGTAAGTCACATTCTCCAGTCTGTGGGGAGATGGTGGAGGGCTGCCATGGAGGTCTCCAGTCTGCATGAAGAAGGTGAGTAAGGAACTGCTAAGGGCTGCTACAATGTTAAAATGCGTGGTGCAATTCCCTGAAGGAATAGGTTTGGAAGTCTTCAAGGAAGAAGTCTCGTCTCAGTGACTGATAAGCTGTGGAACTCACTGCCACAGTGTATGGGCAAGTCCAAATATTTAAAAAGAGTTAAAAGAAGGACATGGGTTACTTTGATGCTTGTTCATCAATGATTAAGGGAAATCAAGAAAGTAAGGCTGGGTTATTCAAAGCAGGAATAACAGATTATTATCCTTTGTGCTTCTAGGAGTGCTTGTGGCATCGCTGGACGACCCACAAGGATATTGTAGGTACTAAGATGTTTCTATTTGTGGCTGCAAATTCTACCCAGTGTAGACCCAAAACACTACTGGTTGAGGTGTATTTTATCACAGAGGAAGAGTATGATCATAACTCCTCCTGCTTGAAGAGACTGAGAAAATGAAAACTGCCATGGTGTGTCAGAGGTTGATGCCCTGACACACTTCCCCTGCATTCTTTAAGTCAGGTGCTTTGGGAATTCCTGAGATTAAAGTTACACAAGTGTTGTTCTACGTAGTCAAGTACAGTGGCTATTTTAGAGCCCTGTAAATTGGAAATAAGGGCTGGGAAAAAATTAAATACAGCCAAGATGGTAAGAGTATATATGAGGCCTCAGTCCTGCAACTATTTAAATATCTTGTATACTGTTCACTTTCGAGCAACATACTAAGGAGAAGGTAGTTTTCCAAGGAGACTCTTGCATCAGTAGAGAATAAACTACATTTAATATTTGCTGAAGTCTTATATGGCTAACTTTTCTTAACAGGTTTTAGCTTTCTGTCACATTTGTTTAATGTCTGCAAGGTGATTTTCTTCCTCCTGGCTCCACCATCCCAATAATTTGATCAATGAATGGAATGAAGTCATGGACCATTGGCATTTTTCCATCCCCCAAAGTGGTATGACAAAAAAATTTAAGTTTATATGGACTTTCGAATTGGTTTGATGTTTGGGGGAGTAAATACAAAGTTTCTGCATGCAGATTACCTCTGCCCATCAGGAGATTTATTCTAGGTCAGCAGGATTACCTGCTGGAAACTGAAGTGCAGGCAGAATAACACAGATCTAAATATGCTGGGTCTAGAGTTGGCTTAAGATATCATGATTGGTCTCTGATCTTGGTTATGTGAGATAAGCCAAAAATAGTGATATTTTTGCTAGAAGAGTTTGTTCTGTCTCTGCCTTCATACCTGGCAGAGAGGCAGTAACTCCAAGGCACAAATCAGAAACTCCCACATACAGCCCTTGATTGCTTCTTTTTCAACTCACCATGCAATTGCCATATGTGAATCTACCAAGTGACACTTCCTAATCTAAAGGACTATCACTTTCCTAAAAGTACAAGCTTAAATGAACTGCATGATCAGGCAAATTAAATCAATACCAAGTCTAGAAAGTGAAGAAGGATGGACTTCTAAATAGGACAAGTGCTCCCTGTTGATACTGGTGGCAAAATGTCCAGCAGTTTGATGTCTCAAAAACCTGTGTTCCTGTGTGCCCATGACATAAAACCTAGTGAATGCAGGGTGTACTGAAACTCTGCTACAGTGGTCAAGTTGTCCCCATCCTTTTTTGGTTTTCTCCTCTGCCTGTATTTCTACTGAAATCATCAAGAAATACATCAGGGAAATGCAAGAGATAATCACACCTCACTTTTCACTTAGTTTATCTTTTCCAATATTTTAAGACCTATCTTTTGCAAATATTCTGAGCATCCCAGAAATATACATAAAACCCACAGAGGTTGTTTGCAGAGAGTAGAGGAAAAAAAGTGAGGCAATCTGGGAAATGTCTGTCTTAGTCTCCTCCACGTTGAAACAAAAGTGCTTCCTTAGAAAAGATCCAGAGCCAGCACATGCAGGCACTGCAGGAGTAAGATGGATTTGAGTCTGGATCTCCAAAGCACTGACAGGTAAATTACAAAGGGCAGAATCTTCATTACTGGTGATTTAGGAGGCACAAAGAGATGCAACTTGATTTGTGGATCCCAAGTGGATTTTTCAAGGCTGGCAATTAATAATAGGAAATAGACTTGTAAACTGAATGAACCTGACACAGGGTCATGAGAGCAAATTACATTTGGAAGCTATAGTGCCATTTTTTCTAGTTACTTGTAAGAACAGTGAATAGTGTGGAATTTTGTTTGCAGATACTTTTTGATTTTTCTCCTTCTGTGCTTTTATTCTGCCATCCCCATCCCAAAAAATTCAAGTCTTTCTTTGGAGATTTAAGTATGTAACTACTTAGTCTTGTAATTTGAAGTAACAAGACAGTTTGGTGACATTTTACAAGACAAAAGCCATTCATTCCACCTCTAATAACTACACGACTCTTAAAATCCTCATATGACTAATCTCTAATTCCCAGCAGTCTACTGCAAATAAAATCATACTTTGAACTGTGCTACTTTAGTATACCAAATAAAGCTCCCACACGACTTCCAGATCAGCTCAGAGTTTGGTTAGCCTAAAACCATGGTGATGTTTAGACAGATCACAGACTGTATTAAATAAAACTCTCCCTATAAACGTTTGTGGGAGATTATATTAAGCTCAACAGTCTATGAAATCTCCTTAAAAATGCAGGGTGCTTGGCCTCCTGTGAAATGGTATTCAGGAAAATTAAGTCACAAAAGTGTATCTTTAGTCTTCCACAACTGAATGAAGGACTATTCTGACAAAAAGATTCCTTTGCCTATGCTGATTTTCAGCCCCATCCTTTCAAACTTGCATGCAAAGGGCCCTTTGGGAAACAGCTTGCTTGGACACAAATTCTCAGGCCCAAAACATCTCTTTTCCTCATATTCCTTTCCAACTGACTGCTCACAGGTGATATTAGGGGTTGTATGATATTTGCACTCTTCCACTGTTTCTCCATTAGCTTTCAAAGTAATGGGATAATTTTTGAGTTGAAAGCAAATGAAAAGACGGCAAGATTCAAACCTGTGCATTTATAAAAAAACCAAAACAAAACAAAAGCAAGTCTGTGCCTATTGTTAATGCTGTCCAATCCCCAGGTGGGCAAGAAGCCACTTCTGGGCTTCCAGGGAATTCGAATCATTGATATGTAGCTCTTCTGCCCAGGACAGGAGCTGTCTTCTGTGGGGGAGAGCCAAGTGTGGCTGCTGTCTGCTTTCAGAGGGGCAAGCAGCACCTGGGGTGACACCTGTGGCAGGGCTGGGGTCCTCCAGGCCCTTGGGTGCAGAGAGGTTTGGGGATTGATCCAGGGTTTCATACATGGAGATGTTTGAGGTGCTAGCTGAGGGAGGCAGATCAAGAAATAGGAGATTGGTACATGATAAGTGAAGACTTCACTATATGGCTACATCTGGAAGTCTGACCCTTTTCTTTACCCACCTTTCAAAGAAGGGCGGTAGTAGAGTGGTGGTATATTCTAGATGTGTAATATACCCTGAGTTTTCAAAAATAGCTTATATATTTGCTAGCAGATGTGTTTAATTTCAGCAGTTTCAATAATTTGTAAAAGAACTCGAGTGTTACCAATTACAGTACTGAGGAAGCTTCCAGCATGCAGTCAGATGACACAACCATAGGCCTTGCCTGTTTTTCTTCACTTAGCAAATACTGTGACTTAGAGGATGACCTGTGCCACTGTGGATTTTCATAGTATTTTTATTGTGAAACACACAAAAGTAGATTTCAGAAGTGCTGTATGATGTACAGTCCGTGTGATTGCCGTCAGCAATTTGTTCCTAGTTCCCGACGTGGGAAAGGGAAATGCAAATGAAACATTTGTCTCCTTGGAAAAAAGGCTCTGAACTACTTGAATTGGAGGGACAGGCAGAGGCTGCTTTGCAGATCAGAGCTGTCCTCTACTCATGCAGCAGAGAGCAGAATCTGCCTTTGCACTTCCTGACTGCTGGTACAAATTTGCTGTGCCTGCTCACCAGCTGGTGACATGAGGTGATGACTCCTGTCCCTCCCCAGGTGAGAGACCCTGAATAAAATTAATTGGTGACTGTAAGTTTGGCATCTTTCAGCAAATAAGCTAAAGCACTGGCTCTAAGTCTGACTCTCCCCTGCTGTGGTCCCTTTGCATCAGGCTGTCACAGAGGGGACACACAGCACTGCCCACTGTGCCACAACTGCTCCAACCTGCAGGAGCATGCTGCTTCAGGGTTGTTGGTCCAGCAGCTGTCACAATCCCTGCATGGATGCAGACTTTCAAAAGGAGCTGCAAAATGTCAGGGATTTTATTTGTGTGACCTGCTCCCACCGTGCAGACGAGAGTTGATGCACAAGACAGCAATGTGGTTAAGATTATGGAAATAAGCACAGAGAAACACACAAGAACTTCTGCTTTGTTTCATTATGATAGGGGATTAATTTTTAGGACATATGTTCATTTCTGATGGCTATGCACATTGCTGCATGCAGTGGGCTTCCACCTCCTTCTGACACAAAAGGCCCCCTGATCTACCCTAGGTAAGAGTATACAGTTTTTATTCCCTCCTCTACTCTGGGCTGCTGTTTTGTTGTAGCATCCTGCCTAGTTACAGTTCCCAGCTGGAATCACACTGTTTTTTTGGAGCTGTCTTGCCACCACTGTTCTGTAGATGGACAAGGCAGGCAGCAGGACTACAGCCCATTACACCTGGAGTATAGCACCTCTTGTCCCATCATACGTAAAATTCTTACGAATAATTTTTGCCATTACACCATTCTCCCACAAACAGATCCCACCTTCATGGCAATTGCAGTGAAATGGTGAGAAAATTGAGATGCACCTGCAGAAAGAAAGCAAAAAACTTTGAAGGCTGAAGCGACATCAGCATTTTGATTCTAGTCCTCTGTGTCTTTTCAGGTTTTTAATTTGTTTTTTCATTCATGTATTTTTCTGAGATCATTTATGCTGCCAGTGAAAATCTAACTTGATCTTTTTCTTGGAACTAAATACAGCCTATTTTGAGTGACACTGGTCAAATGTTTCTGGTTAAAAGTAGAAAGGAAAAGGAAAACATCTCTTTGTTTTATAAAACAAGTTCTGCTCTCCCCTGCCCTTTGGCTTTCTAGCAGCCAAAATAGTTTAGAGCAGGAATAAATGACTTGTCATAAATTCATTCTTGGAAGAATACTACCCTGAGGTTTCCCCAGGTCTGAAGTTAGTTTTTTGTAGCAGAGTTTTACTATGTGTGCATCTGCTGTGTTTTGTGAGACATCAAGACCTAGGTCTGTGTGTACATCTCCACTTAGACTCAAAGAAGACAATTAAAATTTTGTCCTTCACTTAGTGGCTTCTGGCTGTTGCTTTTAGTTTCATTGCAGTTGAAATCTGGGGACCATGTGTATTGTTTATTTACCTCATGCCACTGCTGCAAAAGGTGCAGCTCATCCGCTGCACCTCCATGGGTTGCTCATGTGAAGTCGCACTTCTGCTCTTACCTGCTGCTTTCCCTACTCCTGAGGCCATCCCACTACTACCTCCTGTCCCTACAATAAACAAGGACTGCCTTTGCTTAGTCCAGACTATTTGCTCTAGGTTACGTACAAAGTTTGTGAAGCTAACAAATAAAAAAAAATATTTTGATAACATATCATGGACTTCTAGAATAATATTATTTCATGTGACCTTCAGGTGTCTGTTTTTAAAAAGTAAGATAATGGTGCTGGTGATCACAAAGAAACGTTTGAGAAGCAAAAATCATCGACATCAAAAATCTGAAGAATTCATAATTGTTTAAAAAACCTGCTTTATTTCTTCAGCAGTCTGATGAGAAACTGAGTCATTAATTTTGAGTGCTAAGAGCTAGGGAGTACTGGTGAGAAGGCTGGGTATGTGTTTCAATGAAGCAGACATGGCTGAGTTTAATACTGATAAGAGGATCTTGAAATGTTAAGGAAAGCTGCTGCACATTTGGTTTTTACTGCAGAAACCCCTGCCATTGCACTTTTGAGAAGCTTTTCAGGTAATGAAGTGCATCTCCATGGTATCTAGCCAAACATGTAAAATACTGTGTAAAAGAGGCAGGTAAAGATAGATAAAGACTGAGAAGTTGTTAGTCTTGTACCAACATTTCCTAGACCAGCTAAAAGGTAGGTGGGAGATTTTTGTCCTTTTGTTCTGGCCTGTGACTAGGCATATGCCTAAACATGTCTCAATTTCTGGTATTTTTGATCATTGCTTTTTAAAATTATTTTTACAATTTGTATCTGCTTTTACCTGATTCTTTGTGAACACGTGGCCTCAAAGGGATGTAAACTAAATGTAAACTAATGCGAACTAAAGCACCTTCAAATTTTCATCATTTTTCCTTTGAAACAACAACGTAAAATACCATAAGAAAATTCCATCCTGCAAAGTCTACTTTAACTCATGTGCTGTGCTTTAACTCATTTGGTGAAGAACTACTGTGAAGGATCACACCAAAGTGTGTTTTCCAGCAATGTTCATGCAAAGGATCCCAAGCAGAGCTGTGTGTGCCTGATTTTCTGTGCCAAGATTAACAGTGTGGAATAACAGCCACTGCACAGTAAAAGATTATTTTTGCATTTTTCCCACATTATCCCACATGACTGAAATATAGAAAGTCATACTTTTGAACATGTTGAGAGCCAATAGAGGTTGTAATTGACATGTTTGAGGTAATTCCTATTAGAAGCACTAACCTACCTGGGTGTGAATGCAGAGCTTGAGGTACGCAGGTGTGCACAAAGTAATTTATCCTAAATTTTAGGATACATTTTGTGGTATTGATGTTGTATGGAGAACACATTCTTCAGATTGATACACTTAATACTATCTTTATCTTGCTCTCTGGACCAAGGTTTCAACTGAGGGCCTCCAAAATCTTCCAGCATGCAAGGACTAGTTTAAGCACAGTGCAAAGAGACATGGAAACCCTGGAGGGAGATTCATTGTAGTCTGGCAGAAAAAAAGCAGGAAAAAAGAAGGGGGTTTTTTGAGATTGGGTGCTCCTAAGGAGTGCTGAGCATTATATAGATGTTATCTCCTACCTAAGTTCCCAGGCAGAAGGCTGAGCATGTGGTACTTTTTGCAATCTGTTCCTCTGCTCAAGAATGGTCTTGGCAGAGATGCCATATGCACAGCATTGTATTAAAAGTAGGTTTGATTATTTCCCATGGTAATAGTAGTGCAGTAGGTGTGGCAGTAGGAAGATAAACATTAAAATGAGTGCAAATGGAAGTTCATTTCAGTGGTTGTTCACATTCCAGTGCTTCTGCTGCTGCAAGAAAGATGGCTGGGAGATAACACAGAGTGCAGCAGCCGGACAGCTACCTTTCTTCATTAACTTAGACTGCAATAAAGCACGGCCTTTTTGAAACAAAGTTCAAGTAGCCAGAGCCTCTCTGTGGAAATTAATTTCCTCTGGAAGCTACTTCCACGTAACTCATCACCTACTTCACTGAACATTAGTCATCCCTGTCGCTGGTGACAGAAGTGCTTGACAGAGCTGCTGGAAAGTGGGTCATGTGGTGGATAAAACATAGCCTGCTTCCCCAGGCTGCTTTTAGTGTGGACCTCCTGAGACTGCAGTAAATAATAAATACCTGCAGGCCACTGTGGGCACTTTGAGTGCTGCTGCATAGCTCGTCTTTGGTCCATGAGAGGAGGAAATCATACAATGATGTAGTAGGTACGCAGAAAGAAACTTTTAGCTACCCATCTCTGTTTCTGACCTGCTATCGTGATGATTTTTTTTCCTGAGTATGGGGAGCTGTATACTGTTGAATGATGCGATTTCTACCCTCATAGGCCTGTTTTCCAGATGGGAGGGCTGAGAACTTCACTGCTGTGGTGGTAGCAGCTGTTTGTTTTCGATGCCTCACCAATGGCACTGGTATAAAGGAGGTCTGGGGTGCTGCTCCTGGGGAAACACCCACCTGTGCCTGGTTACAGGGGGAGATTTTTGGCTGTGAGAGCAGTGTTCACTAACACAACAGCCATTTCATGTCTTCCCCATAGGAAAAGGCTGTGGGCCACATGGAATTGAATGTCTTTTAGAAGTCTTTATCAGAAGCGCAAAGCTATGCTGCTTTGGGCCTTTAAAAACTCATGTCTTTTATTTGAAAAGGAACCTGCAAAGAACTAAAAAAGAATGAGGTTTGTGATCTGGTTTTGTGCTGTATAATGATCTATTTATTTCTCTTCTTTTTCCCCCTCCCCTTTCCTTTCTCTTTTTTATTCCTCCCTTGAAAGGTTAGGAGTTTTCCCAGCTACTGTTCGACAGCTTGTTATCCAGACTGTAAACACTGAATTTCAGTACTTCCTATCACTGGAAGAATCAAGGCACTGAATCATTAACAAGGCAACTCTTTGCGCCAAATGTTTGTTTGTGATTAATGGTAAACAGATATTTTTAAAAAAAGACCAAAAAATGAGAAAAGGATTAAAATATCCTCTTTACTAAAATACTCACCCTGCAATTTTCTTCCACAAAAATGTTTGGACAACTCTGTTCATACACATTTCTCTTTTTCTGTGAGAGTACTCCAAAGAATTTTTACCCTTCCTTCATCACCACTCTGCTTGGATGCCTTCGTAGTGATGGGAGGAAACATCTATGATGCCAAAGGTGAAGTTCCATGTCTTGTCTGAGTCTTACAAACAACTTATATCTATTGAATGGGAGAGATTCTCTTCCTCCTTGTTCTCCCTACTCCTGCTCCTGCTTTCAGCTGTGCAGTCTCATGCTGAGTCTGCAGCTCCTAAAACTTTTTACTGAAGGAACTTTGTCACTGTCTTGGAAGAAAACAAGATTGATTTTTCTGATATAATTTGCTGCTGGATTTCTGGATTGTATAAATTCCCAGAAGCTCCTAACAAGCATCACAACTGGTGGTAGGTACACAAGACAGTGTGTCTAGGAGTGATGTAGGGACTGTGGGACTCCCATGTTTCAACAGAGGCAGAGAAATGTTAGATGGGCCCAATTGTCCTGTGCTGGTTCTCCACCAAGGTGGAGTCACTCGTCATTTGAACTACAATAACTCACCATTTGTGACCTCTCAGCCTTCCTCCAGAATGAAAGGTGGATGTGCTCACATAGAAATCCTCTCCTGAATATTCAGCTGGGATGAGTGTTCCCACTGTCTCTCAAGCCACATTTCACCAGAATGAGGGCAACTACTCTCTAGCAGCAGTGTATGCCCTTGCTGTGGACTGCATTCCTTCAGGGGATTCTCAGGATAAAAAGAGGTGTGGATTTTGTCCTTCCAGAAGTTTCTTTATAGTGGTTGGTCCATGGTTAGCCTTGAGGTGATGCTAATCAGAGGAAAGTTTGAAGAAGAGAGCTGCCCACATTGGAAGTGGAAAGCTGGATTAGTATGTGCAAATGACAAAGGACTGAAGAGTTATGAAATACAATGCCAGTGGATCAGATCCCATTAGTTTTGCCAAGCTGCTAGCACTTCATCTCCATGGCCTAGCAGTCATATCTGTGTGCCTCCCAGTTCCCTAGGTACAGACAAGCAAGGAAACTGAGGTATCTCCTAGGAAACAACACCTTTGTTAGGCTTTTCAGTTGCTGGTACACAAAAAGAAAAAAGCAGGAAGGACTTTAATAGGAAAATAGAGAGGTGCAACAGTCTGAGCAGTGTGAACATTACATTGTTGGATGGCATTCTTGCCTTTAATAGGTTATCTTTTTCCATTAGAGGACTGTTTAAATTTTTAAGTGGTGCACAATCTCATAAGGGCTTTTACTGCGTGGGTTCCCATTTTCATGTGGGTTTTGAATGTGTGGGAAAAGCTGATGCACTAAGATCTATTTCCAGTCTTCCCCTTGGGAACTATTGATGGTCATTTCTTCTTTCTTACATGACTTTTAAGATCCTCAACGCCCACCCCCATCCCTCCCCCACGCCCAAAAAAAACCCAACAAAACAAAAAAAACCCAAACAAGAAATAGTTTCTTGGTTAGTTCCCAGTGGCAAATCTTATAGAGGAATACCAGGGCTAAAAATGAGAAGCAGAACATAAATTCCAAACAGCTTGGATTCAACTAAACCCACAATTTTCAAAATTTATTTTGACATAAGTTTCAAATAAAGTTAAAGATCTTGTAGGGTAAAGGAAAAAAATCAGAAATAAATGATGATTTTTTTGATCATTATTTGGATTAAGAATACTTAAAGAGTTGTGCTGATGTACAGTATTTCTAGCAATATGACTGGCTTCCAGATGAGGGGGGGAACTATAACAATGAATTATGGGTCTGATGGAAGGTCATTCTTCTTCTGTGACATAGACTTCAAATCAGTCACTGTGTCTCCCTTGCTCTTTCTTCTAATTGGAATGCTGCATAATAAAAAAATGTATTTTCCTTTGTGTTTTGCTGATAAAGTAATTTCTAATTTGCTTTAAAATTATAGGTATGAAGAGAAGCCTAGTTGTATAGAGCAAATACTCCTTACTTTGAAGATCTCATTTGAAGGGCCAATGGAGAAATGCCCTGAAATTAAAGATATTTCAGAGAAAAAAGGAAGGAATCACACAGACACAAGAAAGAAAGGTAAGCATCTTGTCTATTGGAAAATTTGCCTTCAAGTAAGAGAAATTATTTCCCCAGGGATAATTTGGTCCTAGGAGTCAAATTGTCACTAAACAAAGGCAAATCAAGAGCAGCAAATTGATTTTGCTTCCAGTGTCTTTCTTCTAATTATGCCCTAATTAAAAAGAGAAGAAGGATATGATAAATCCAGCTATTTTTTAGCTCACTATTGTACTCATCCCTGAAGAACCTCTTCCTTATATGTACTTTATTGGTGGGGAGTGGAATGAAAGCCTCTAGGTTAAATTTTCAGAGATGAATGCTTACATTCAGTTTAGTTGGAAAAGCAATGGTTACAAATAGTGAATATCTACTGCCTGTCTTTAGGGAAAATTGTATGCCCAACATCCATGAGAAAAGGGTCACATAGATAAATGTGAGGTGTAAGCACTCTGGTTTTGGACTGAGTAATATAGTCAGGCACATAGAGAAACTCATGGTGGGGAGGGGAAACTAAAAGTTATATATTAAAAAAAAAATTGAGGAGTCCAAGTTGTTCTATTTGACAAATGTTTGTGTGTTTGGCAATCATCTGTTTCCTCTCCCACTACATGGATGTGTAGAGACCACATGTTTCTTCCTGCTTTTTAGTCTTGCACAACTTTCTTTGACCACTCCCAGCCACTCAAAACACTTTGCAAAATACTTCCCTTTTGGCTTCTCATTTGCCCACATCTGACGCCAGCATTTCTCACCCAGTTCCTTCTTTCTGTTCAGCTGTTAAATGAACCTTTGTGCCCCATGGTTTTTTTTCTTTCTCTAGAGAATGGATGACAGGTGCACAAAACACATCCAAGCAGTGCTTGCAGGTTTGGAAACAAGAAAAGAAAGGTGCCAGCACTAGGTGAAAGCTCAGGGTTTGTGCTGTGTAATTTAAGTTTAATGCTACAGCAGAATCTGGTTTTTGTGCCTGGCTCTTCAAAGATACAACTTCTGTGACATGTTTTGCAGCTCCTCTTGTGCGTGAGAGTAAAGGACATTTTGACTCACTTGAGATCCCTAGAAATGTAAAAAAAAAAGGGAAGAAAATAGTACAAGAAAAGACACTTATGGAACTGCTGAGGTGATATAACCAGGTGTCTTTTCATGTGTATCCTTTATTTTTCCTTCTATCTCATCAAATTTAAACAACCTAATCCTATGAAGAATTAAAGCTGTGATGTCTCCTTGCCATGTTTCTGTGTTCTGGGCTTTTCTCATGAGTTAGCATTTAAGCTCTAATGAGCTTGGAGGTTTAGTGAAAGCACAGGCAGCAACTATTTACACATGAAGTGGTTGAAGGTAGTGCCCTTTCCTTGGCAAAGGGATGTTATTCTTCCTTTCAGCCACAATTAAATCCCTTCAGTCAATCATTGGTCCCTTACAGTACCTGGGAAATGGGATGTTTGATCTGGGTTCACTGAGACCTCATTTGCTCTTTCTATGTGGGTATAAGTTGAGCTGATGCTGGAGGAAAGATGGCACAGGCACAGTCCTGTACAGAGTGCCAATTCTGCTCTGCAGAAGGAACCTCTGCACCTCTGTGTAATGGCATGCAGAGCTCAAGGGTTACTTCTTTATGAATACTGAGAGGCTGGCACATCTGGGGCCTGCTGCTACTCTTGCTATCAAAGAGGGCAGGTTTTGAGTTCAGTGTGGCAAAAAACAGCCTGGAGAGAATAGGAGAGTTATACAGAAAATTAGTGAATGATTCAAGATGTAGAGAACATTATGCAGTGACCTACTTTGGGAGAGCGCAGAAAAAACTCATGCAGATGGAATAACAACCAGGAGTGCTGCCTCCCCACGATGAGAAAAGAGAGCAAGAACAGCATTGGGTGGAAAAACAATTGCATCTGTGTTTTCTGGAGATGTAAAGCAGTTTGCTGCTAGACCTGTTGGCTTGATTTTACCCAGGCGAGGAAGCTGGCATCTTCCAGTGACATCAAGGTTGGGAAGCTTTATATTGTAGCCTTCCTCTTACTACCTGATGGGCTTCAGTGTTTGCTTAGGTCTGGCATACCTGGCAAAACAAATGTGCAATCGATGTGTGGAAGATCGGGGGCTTTTTTGGCAGCCCTGCCAGACAGTGCGTGTGATCTCTGCCCCACTGGTTGCCCAGATGCTCCTTGGTTCAGCTGTGCTGGGTGCCAGTGTATGGAGCAGTTCTGATTCCCCAGGATTACAGCAGGGTGGTGACCATGGCTGTCTGCCTGCTGCCAAGGCCAATGAGTCTCGTCAGTGGTTTCCATCTGAGCTGCTTCCAGGTACATCATGCCGAAAGGAGAAGTAGGGAATGTGTGTGTTTGTCTGTTGAAGGTTCATGTTTTCTACAAACACTTTGGCCTCCATCCAAATTGTGCTGGAACCTGCAGCATTCTTTTGAGTCTGTGAAGATGGACCCAGCCTGTTTACAGTCAATAAAAAAAACCAACAAAGAGCAAAATTCAGTGAGTCTCCCTTGAGCTCTAATACTTACTCCCATTAAGAATTTTATTTATGTCTCTTCTTACAGCCATGATAATTTGGCCTATGGTCCCTGTGTGGAGCCTTTTGCAGTTCAATATTGATTTATTAGTTTCCTACTGTGACCAGTACTTCAAACAAAATACCCAGTGCCTTAACCCATCCTTGGTTCCACACTCTGTTGGGTTTATTCCCCTTGAGATTGTTCTGAGTGTGAAAGGTATTTAGTGATGAGGAGTCAGAACAGCTCTCCATAATGGGAGACAGTTGATTACCTCCTGCTCCATATGTTACATGCTCACATAGGAGACTGCTGGAACTGAAATCCTGTCTACCCGCAAGTGCATAGAACGGACCCTGGTATCCCAGGCTCCTTAACATTTCCGGATGGGAAGAGAAGTTCTTTCCTTGCTCATGGCCCTTGTAGAAGCAACTTGCAAGAAGTGTCAGTGAGTTCTAACTGCAATGTGCTCACGTCTGCTGTGGAAAGGACTGGCTCCTCAAACTGGCTTTCAAAGGTCTTTCTCACTCTGATCTGACCTTCCTAGTTATTTGCGAACACAGTTTGACATTTGGATAATTAAGCACATAATTTATGACTGAAAAGGGAGAGCATTTTTTTCCACTGGTATCTGACCCAAAATGTGGAGAGGTCACACTAATAGGAGTCCTTATGTTTAATTTCTGACTTCAGTAAACTCACCCTGACTGAGGTTATAAAACTTACATTGATAAGTCTTGCCTCTGAGAGATATCAGCTATGGACAGCATTTACTGGAGTGAAGTGGTACTGCTGTAGTTGGTGTGGTTCAGGATAGTCTCACAGGGGTCCCTGCTATCCTTCCTTCCACATGAAGAAAATGCTCGTATTAAATATTCATGTGGGCGGAAATATTTTCTTTGTGGTTGGCACTGTGGTTACACTGTAGCAAGATAACCCATGCAGTTCCTGTGAAACCACCCGTCTATCTAAAAGGCACAATATCCGCAGGGGCGAATAATAAGGATAGTCTGAACCTGAAATGGCGTGACAGGCCTTATTTTATTGGTCATGGCATGACCACACAGCTGGGATGGAGGGGGCTGGGATCATATGAGAATATAGTGGGAATACAACAGCACAAGCAAACAATCGCCTCTGTTGTCATGAGAAGTCAGGTTTCTGGAGAGAGCTTTCCACTTACAGAAAGCCACCTTTTGCTGTGCTTCTTGTTTTTACATTCCCTGTAAGTTCAACAAGTGTACACATGCAAAGACAAAATCAGACCCTGCTGTTGCATTGTGGAGACAGAGAAAGCTTTCATGAATGATGAGCTGCCTTGCACACAACTCAGCCCAGCAGCTGTGGCTGTGTGTGCACTTACTATTCTGTGCTGGCACAGCAGTCCACAATTGCTGTCTGGTGCTTGGCTGTGAGCAACAAGGGCAGGGCTTTTGTCTCTGAGCACCCTCAGTGGGTGCAAGAGGCTGGCAGCCCTTGTCCTGCTGGACCTAGATGGAGAGTGTTTAAAAAGGATATGTCTACATTACACTTGCCCAGAAAAAGCTTTCTTGCTTATACTGGGGTTTTTTTTGTGTGTGTGTTGAACCCTCTTTATGTTAGTTTAGATACAATTGTACTGCTCCCTGGTTGTACAGGTGTGTCTCTGTTGGTGAAGGAGAGGATGAGGGACAAGAGATTGATCCTTAACTGGATATTTGGATAGAACCCCCATGGAACTTTGGAAATGTCCAAGTCCCATATTGAGCTATAGAGCTCTGGGTCTTGGGTGCTCTAATGCTGGCAACAGGAGACATCCACAAAACCAGCTGTGTGACTGTAGCTAATGCCTAACACAGAGGCCTCTCAGACATCTCTGTAATGTGCTGCTATCTGCTTGTGAAAAGCAAATCAGAGGTAGTTCTTCCACTGCAAATGCTTCATGGAGCTTGTAATAGCAGGGCATGCTTGGGTATGACTTCGTGCTTTTTACAGCCAAGTTTTCCAAACCTCACATCTACTGAATGAAAAGTGTAGATGTGTTTGTAAAGCCAGGCTGTGGGTACCCACTCTGTGCCCACAGCTCAACACCGTGTTTCTTTCACCATTTGAAATACAGTAACTCTGTTTACCTTGAGATCCTATAAACTTCCGACAAGAACATCTAGGAAGATTTCTTGGTTTTCTTCAGATTAATAGCCCCCAGATATCCAATGTTCTCTTTTGGGTTACAGTTTTAGGTCGCTGTTATTTTGCATGTTCCAGTGTTGAAACCAGTTCCTCTTTCTGTCTATTACAGTGAGGAATCGGCATTGTAACATTTGCCAGCGCGGCGTCTGCTTTTTCACTACGATCACTTCAAGTGAAGGGAAAGATGGGCTGGTTTAGGAATATGGGATGTTCTCTGCTACTCTAGTGGCAGGAGTATTCCTGCCTTTCATAAGTGATTTTTTTTGGTAACTGGTTTGAAATCTCCTCTGTCTTGACTTGTCAGTGCAGAAGGGTTCAAATAGAAAGAAAAAGTCTTGATAATGAACCTTCTTGGCAGTATCCATTAAAGCTAAGGCCTGGCCTTCTTGCTGCTCTATGCTTTGATCTATGGGACCTGAGCCTTTACTGACCTGCCAAACAAAGATGATCAGGTCAGATGAAGATCAGGCTACAGCTCTTCAAAGGGCCATTTTTTTTACAGGGACACTGAATGTCTAGGCGATTTTGCAGCACACTGGTGTGAAGAAAGCACCACAGTTTCTCTTTTTCTTTTTTTTTTTCCGTTTTTTTCCCTTATCTTCATTTTCTCATCACCCAAAAAATGTGCTACTAGGTGAATGGTATTGAATGGGTTTTGGCCTCTAGAACTGAAAGCAGTCTCTGTAACTGATGTTTTGTTTTAAGACCACAGGAAACTATTTGTTTCTATCCATTAATGAGCACTTGGCTAGCTGTTTGTTATCTTAAGAAAAATAGCTGATGAAGCAGAAAACCCCATCATCCGGAGTCTACTGTTTTATCCCTCCATCAAACTAACACCAAACTAACCTTCTGCACAAAACACCATTTTCATTAACTGTGCTCACAATTTTTTCCCATTCTCTTTAAAATCTGCCAGAATAAGAATGAGCTAAATCCACTGTGAGGTCATTCTGTCTGGGAAGTGGGGGAGACTGTTGCTCCTCCCAGTGGTGGTCAAGTCAAGGCTGGACCCTATTCATCCACTGGGGGAAATAATTGCACTGGAACATCAGTAGGTGCAGGATGGACTATTCCTCCCACTTTATGTGGGAAAAAGTGGGAAGAAGACAGAGAGGCCTAGACACTGACCCATGTTCCCAAACTGAGCACACAGGCTGCAGAGCAGCGATCTCATCCCTACCCAACAGGCACATCTGGCTGCAACAGCTATGTAAATAATTTAGCAGTGAGATTTATGGGCTTTTTTCTCACCTTGTTGTCTTAGATTGCATTTAGTCACATTTACCAGGATAATTGCCCTGAACTTGTGTTCTGATGGCATGGTAATGTGTAAGAGAAGAGCTGACATCTTCAGGTCACCAATTAAAAGGGGAAAACATCTCTTTTTCTCTCAAAACAAAGTGCAAAAGACCTTTTCTCTTTTTTTTAATTTTAGTTTTTGGACAAGTTTTCAAAGACACAATGGAGTATTTCTCTACAGGTTAGATTGAATTCAAGGCTCTTTGGCTGTAAAAGCTCATTGCTTTGCTGATTCTCACAGTAATCAAACCAATGTGTCAGACTTGATAGTTATACTCCATACAGAAATGGATAAGCCAATTGTTTTGTTAGGGGGAAATGGAGCTATCACTTGCAAATAACCTATTTATTTTTAAAAATTGGAAAAAAATTCACTTTTGTTCATTTTCTGCTCTGAATATGAAGTATTTCTGTTTTCCACAACCATTTTCTGACATGCAAGTAGCAATTTATTTTTATGTTCAAGAAATCCTTCCTGTGCGCCTTCCACTCTGTGAAACAGGGTTGGGGGAAATATGCCTTTTTCCATGAAAATACTAATGACTGAATTAAAGCATGACTCAAGTGGGCACTGTTCTAAGCAATAATATCAAAGTTGTCACAATTGTGTGTGGGATTTAATGTTCCTGGATGATACTTGCGTTTAGTCTGCAGATCCATGAGTCAAGGCAACTGTTAAAATCTCTCCAAACCTTAGGTGGGGCCCAAATGACTTATTTTGAGGTGTTAATAGAGTCATTTGAAGACATAACAGAAAACTGACTTTAAAACAGGACCAGCTGGGAGCACGGGTGATGTGGGCTGTTGCCTTGGGCAGCCGCAGCCTGCCAAGGGCACTGCAGAATGGTCGTGTCTTCATCGCTTGCTCTGCTTCTGCCAGTGCCTGGGGAAATGAAATCAGGTTTGCTGCCAGTGCCAGGCCAGGGATCAGGGCGAGTGTGTGCAGAGTGGGGCCAGCTGCTTTCAGTGGTCGCTGCCCCTGCCTGGAGAGTTCCCTTCTGACAGCAGGAGCTGCCTGTCATGAGCTGTATCCTGGTTTAAGGGCAAGGTTTTCTCTGGTGAACATGCACTAACTGTGGTGGCTTTTTCAAATCCTGCAAGATTTGTACCCTGTGTGAGCAAGGGTAGAGTCTCCGCTATGCCCCTGCTACCAGTCTGTGGTGCAGCCTGCCTCCCCATCCTCCTCTGTTCTCTCAGCTGGATTTTGATTGGGTGCCTGGTGTTCCCATGATGGCAAGTGATGATGGAGTTTGGAGCTCTGACAGCTCTGCAGTGAACACAGCATGGTTATATTTTCCAGAAGAGGATGTTGTTGAACATTTTTTTGGTAGATTTCAAAGTAAAAGTAAAGAAAATTTTATTACTGTACATAGAGTTTATGTCATGAGAAAAAAAATCTTCATTAAAAGTTCAGGCCCCCAGAGACAAGAGACTGGTGTTCTGGGGTCAGTGTTGCTTGGGGCTGACAGGCTCCTTTTTGCTTTGACCCTCTTTGTCCATGCAGATAAATCTTGATTATGAACTATTTGGCTCCCCTTTACAAAATGATTGTGTCTTCCAGGACATTCCACAATCCTGGAACTGCACAGCAAACTAGAGTTAGGGAAACCTCGGGATACAGGACCCTCTGCATAACACAACCATCAGTTCACTGGCTTTCTAAAAGATAGGTTCAACTTTCATAATTTCATTTCATGACTTCTTTCTTCACTAAGGATTCTTTCTGAAGCAGAAATACAGTCCCAGCAGTGTACTCAGCAGAGAATTAAACAGTTTTCTGGGCAAAAAATTTTATATTCCAGCTGGAAAGGAATAATTTTCTACCCCCACCCAGTGCCTACACATGCTCTTCATGAAGTTGTGTTAGGAGCAATTGTGTGTACTGCAGTATTGACTGGTTTCAGGAACAGAATGGAAAGTATTTCCTTTGAGAGTTTGAAAGCCAGGAATCATTTTTCAGTTGGCTATAGGATGGATACCATTAGTTCTGAAAGCAGCAGCACAGGGCTGTGTGACTGGATTGGAACAAACATCCCAAACAGTGCTTGGTTAGGTGGAGATATTTCTAATCACTTAATTCCCCTTTGTTACATATTCATAGAGGTATTTGTCTGGGGGAATATGTTGACCATTTTTAACCCAAATTCCACTAAATAATGTTGTAGCAGTGATCTAACACTGACAGAAAGTGGTGGCAGGGTACCAGAGACTGGCAAGTACACAGTAATAAGTGAATTTCTTCTAGTAGTTATAAAAGGTAAAAGTTTCTCCTTTGTTCTTCTAAAAGCCAGCATTAAAGCCAACATGGTCTTCATCCATCTTATGCATCTGTTTTAACAGATATTTCTGTAGAGGCGGAAATTGCTAGTTCAGTGTGGCTGACCCAGAGAGCTCTCGTCAGTCAGCCCCTGATGTGTGGCTGCTGAACACATGCCTGTTTGAAACCTGTCCCAACAGCTCAGGAAGACACATCAGTGTAAATTGCTCCCTGATTTTCTTTTGTGTAATAAACCACGTTTGTGCTATAACATCAGCTAAGAGAAGAATCCAGGTCACTGGAGCTCCGTGGCTGTTTGTGGTGAGATTTCAGAGGCAACTTCTTCCAGTCACTTGTATTTAAGTGCCTGAAGTAAGATCTTGCTCAGTTTTTGACTGAAACAAAACTCCCTACTTTTGTGTGTGACTGAGCAAAACCAAAAGGGGAAAAAAAAAAAAAAAAAAAAAAAAAAAGCAAGACTCTTTGGAAAATATATCTATGTAGAATATCTGAAATTTTGCAGAAGTATTTCCAGGCTTTCCAGCTACATTGTTAGCTCCTCGTTGAGGACAAAAGCAGTATATCCCATTGTTACTGTATAAAATGTGTGTGCATTTACTGGTATTTCAGTAGTGAGTGAGGCAGTATATGTTATTATCTACAAACATTTTGGGTTTGTCTCTGGACATGCTCCAGCACCTCAATGTCTTTCTTGTAGTGAGGGCCCCAAAATAAGCCCAGGATATGATGTGAGGCCTCACCAGTGCTGAGTACAGAGGGATGATCACTGCCCTGGTCCTGCTGGCCACACCATATCCTGGTCCTTTCCTGGCCACACAGGCCAGGAAGACAGGATTGGCCTTCTTGTTGACCTTCTTCTGTTAAGCAGCATCCCCAAGTCCTTTTCTATTGGGCAGTTTTCCAGTCACTGTCCCCCAAGCCTGTAGCATGGCATGGGATTGTGACCCTTGTGCCGGAGTGGGCATTTCACCTTGTTGAACCTCATACAACTGACCTCTGCCCATCCACCCACTGAACTTGACCAATCCCAGGAGTGGACCAGATGACTGTAGCATCAAAGAGGCTTCAGTGCCTGATGGTGAATTTTAGGTCAAAGTGCAGTTTGAGAGGAAAATCAAGTAGTTTTCAAAATGTATGTTCTTGCTAAATAGGTTGCATTATTGTAGAAGTAATCCTAAGGCAGTTGTTGCTGTTATCTAAGCCCTGGACCTGCCATGGCATTTCCTTATGGCAGCAGGAGCAAACCACCAAATGATGAATATTTAATGGAAAAGTTGACGTATATCTACAGTGAATCATTTGCTACAGAACTGTAAATAAAACAGTTTTTAATTCACTGCCTAGGGCTGTTTAAGTATATCATGTATGAGTTATGTCCACATGGGAAAGGAGCTTAGGTTAGAGTAACACTGGCTGAAAATTTGCGAACATACAAATATATATTTTTATTTGATAGCGGTAGGAGTTGCCTGAATCAGTTTTCAATATAGGGGTGTGTGTGTTTATATGTCTTCTTAAGACCAAATGCTAAATGTTTAGATGTGCCTGGTTTAAATTCAGGGGTCCATACACCTGATTTGTCCCCCCATCCTTTTCCTCTGCAGTGTGTGTGTGTTTGCATTAAACCAGTCTTCATGTAGGTGGTCACACTGTATTTTCTCTCTCTGGACTTCTCACTTTGGTCTGGGTGGATTGTGGTTTTTCATCTCCTTTTATTCTCCTTCACATTACTTCATACACTTCATCTGAGCCTTGCACTGGATACAGGCCTTGCTCAGGGGACTGGAAGTGCTCTGATCATAGTTTGTAAGCTGTTCCTGGACACAAGTGGATTTCTGCTCACAGCTAGCTCTCCACTGATGTGAGGTGTCCTTGTACATGAGCCACTGAGATGCAGAAGTTACAGCTGTTACAGCCTGATGTGCCCACTGATCTTTGATTCTGTATCTGGGATATGGGGGACCAAGGTACTTATACTTTTTTTCTCTTTTTGCATTCACATTAAAAGCACAGCTCACCCTGACCTTCAGTGGGAAGTGGGAATTCCTATGTTATCCATGTACCAAATGTCCCAAAATGGACACCTGGAAAATGAAACACGAGTATATTGAGGATGCTGGATTAGAAGGAGTTTGAGGCAACTCTGTGATGTAGAAAAGCTGTGCCCAGAGATGAGTAAAATCTTTTTTTTCAGAGTGGCACAGAATTGCCACTACTAGAAGTCTACCTTTTAAAGGCAATTTGGGAAACTGCTCCATCTATCAGTAAAATTTATTGTTGGAATTAAAGCTCTTCTCCAGGTCAGGTGTTTTGGCTATGCCCTTCTTTGATGTTGACCATGGGCACTTTTGGGTATTAGCCCCTCTCTACACTGCTCAATTTTAGGGTGAGGACCTCTGGATCTGAACAAGAGAAGTTTCTCCACAAAGCCTGAAGCATTTCCATAACTTCCCTGTGGACTTCTGTCACAGCTCCAGAGGTCCCCATATACAGGACTTGGCACATAGGTGTTTTTTCCTTTCTGCTGCCACACTTTCCTAATGACCTAACAGGAAGGGATTTAGGGCAACAAGAGGGCCTTTTGCTTTATTCTATGAAGCTTCCAGATCTGTGTGAGTATGCAGGAAAGCAGTCCATGACACCTTTCATTTGGATAGGTACCTTATCTCTAGGTTTATTGTCAAAGGGAAGCACCACACATCTCCCAACTTCTGTGATTGTAAGCCCTATCAGATCAGAGCCTGCTTTAACATGCCCTCTTTTTGTCCAAGGTTGAATTCATTCATTCTCTGAAGGAGGCTGGAAACTCTGGGGAAACACTGTATAACTGAACATTGGATCCTGGAGCATACAATCCATGGGAAAGAACTCGGGTTTTTACAGGCATCTCCTGACTTTTTTGGGGATAGAATACGCAACACTTTATTTCTTTGAACTGAGGGTTATGGACCATACTCTTGGCCTTTCAGAAGGAAGGAACTAGCTTCTGCAGCTTCTCTGAAATGGGAATTTTTTCAGATTTTGATCTCTGTGGTTATGTGATTTCTTAAGACTGACTTTATTGAGCACCTTCTTTGACAAGTAGCCTCATAAGTTTGAAGCAATGTGCTACAAAATAGCTCTATTATGGAGATCAGTATCTAGCAAGACTGGCTTTCAAAGTGCTGTTGAAAAATAGCAAGAAAATAAGTGTATGTGAGACCAAAGGACATTTATCCTACCAGCAAGTTTCAGATGTGCTCACTCAAACTTTTGACATACTCTGAGGATCCAGCCTAATGGCAGAGACACTGAACTACAGCATTAAGGGAGTGGACGGTGTAAGCTGGCTGGAAGGGTACCCAAGAGGTTTTATTAGTTTTGCCTGTGGTATTTATGGTAAAGCAGCTTCATTTTCTCTAGGGATACATCTTATTTTGCTTCCTTCTGAGACTTCTCTGTACAAGTTGTTGGTCTAAAACTATGCAGAAGTAAGCAAACAGTAAATTTCTCAGAAGTGTTCCCATTCTGTTTTTCCAAATCTTGTAGGCATCTAAACATCTCTCATTGTTCCATGTGACAGGAAAGCAGAGCAGAAGATCAGCTTGGGGTTTTGGCAAACAGTGCCTGTTCATGGGGCCAAAGAAAGTGAGAATTACTTGGTATCACAGCAGCCAAGAAACAGACACCCACAATTTGTTAGAAGAGGAACCAGGAGAGACTCAAAAGTCCTCTAGCTTCTGACTTCAAAATAGTTTGGTGGGTGAGAAATTCTCTTAAGATCAAATCCTGCTCCTGTTTCCTCAGAAAGGAGAACCCCGGTCTCCAATGTCCTAGTTGAATACCTGGAACTATTGGAAAACAGTAAGAGACTCTCCATCCCTGAGTCCCTCTGACTTGGTGTGAAGCATACATGTGAAAGTTCCCCTTCCTCATTCTCTTTCAGCTTGAATTCACACGGGAAGCTTGATTCCAGATTGATTTTATTTTCCTTTCTCCTGGATTTCAGGTTTTTCGAGGGGCATCCATCCCAGTGCCATCAACCATCACTCCCTCAGGCCACTGATGCCAGCCTTTGCCTCCAAGTTCTTGCAGGGCTTGCTGAGCCCCGAGGGGGTGGCAGTGAGAGAGGGAGGCAGCCAGAGCTGCCTTAGGCAGCGCCGCCTTTGAGCTGTTGCTGCTTCAGTGCTCAGCCTGACAGAAACAAAATGGAAATTATTCGGGAGCATGAACCAAAGGGGAGGCATCCCAGAGGTCTTTGGGAGAGGTTTATAGATGTCAATTTTTGTGTTTCCTTGGTGAATGAGTTACTGTGGCTCTGCTTAAATCCTTAAAATGCCTTTTAAGCATTCACAACAGCATTTTTTCCCTGTTCGTGTGGCTACTTTCAAACACTGACTTCAGGTACACACAGGCCTTTGCAAATTGATGAGAACCCAGGTTTGACCCTGAATCTGTTTAGCCACGTTAGCAAAGTTTAAAACATGGTCCAATCTCTCTGGCAGGTTTTAAAAGCTCAAGGTCAGATTTTTTTTAGGTGGCTTTCTGTTATAAGAGAGGGTTCTTGTGCAGATGGATCAAAATAGAGGGAGTCTGAGCTTGCAGTTACTTGCAATGTTAGGCTGACTTTATCCTAGGAATTTGCAGTATAAGAAACAATAAACCTAAATAACATGCCAGATCTTGACTCCATTTTTCATTGCTTCTCCTGTTCTGGAAGACCTGCTACCTTGTCAAAATAGGATGTGTGCAGAAGAAAACACCAAAAAGAAAATGAAGCAACAAATGAGGTATTCTCATCATACTGAATTTTGTGGTGGAAGATGGGTCTGTTCCCTGGGACACCATGTACTAGATCATGGCATGGTGTGAAATTTTAAACTTTCTCACTGCCAGTTTTGTTGTGTTAATATTTGGGTGCTCTGCTGAGTTGGCACTGCCGGATGCAGGTTGTTCCTTATCCATTACTGGCAGGAAACATTGCACCAGAAGGGTGGATACAGGCACGCTGGCTGCTGGGCACTTGCAATAGGAGATAATTTCCTGAGTGGCATGAGACAGCATGGTTTGTATATCACGCAAAGAGCCCATCTCTTGTGGCATTTTCCTCTGATTGCTGAGTCCACTGCAGAAGAGTAGAAACATATGACACTTAAAAATAGGATATATCCTCAACCATTGCAAACGCCATCTGTTCTCAAAGAAACAACTGGTAGGAAAAAATAACCTTGGGTTGAAACCTTGCATGAAGTTGCCATTTAAGATAAGTGGGGTTGGCTTTGTTATTTTTACTTTTTTGGAGGTGTGGAGAAGGGCTGTTTGATGGCAACTGAAAGAAGATAGATATGTGGAACTGGAGTGTGCGTGTTACAGACATGCAGAGAAGTCGTGTCTTGGAGACCTGATAAAATTGTGGGACCAAGCATCACAGTGACACTGGAAGGAACCCATGCACTATTTTAAATCAGTTCGTGCAGGTGACTGCAGCAAGGTGTCTGCCCACCACCAGAAGGTGGTTTTTAGGGAAAATGTCTACATTCCTAGTCATAAACACGCAAGACCTAATTTTCCAATTAGACACAGTTCTCTGGTGAATGGTATGGCTTCCTCACCCATTCAGACCCCATCCAGACTGGTAGTGAGGAGTGAATCAGTAGCTTAGGGAATGCTGACTCCATCCCTGTATGCTGCTCCCCAAAGCACAACCACAGCCATCACCTCTGGTCACAGGAGCAAAGTTTCAGAGCTTTGGCCATTCCCAGGAGTCAGCACTGCTTCCTCTGGCCCTGTCAGGCTGTGATTAAATGACTGAAGAGAATTTTGTTTTCACATCGTGGCAATTTGCTGTTACCCGTGGAATTTCATTAACTAGTCGTACCCCCTGCCCCAAGTCTGATGAAAATCCTGAAAGCTCACTAGGGACTTGGTCACTTATGCTGTTTTGGATGCCCTTCTGAGAAGTCAGGTGGGATACCTTTAGCATCTACCCATGGTTTCTTTTGGTGCCAAAACTGAAGGCAAACAGGAACAACTCACCCCCTTTACATGGGCTGATGGTTTCAGAATACCTGTGGGCCACATGCAGCTGTGGTAACACATGAAATCAGCAGGGTTCAGTAGCAATATAAAACCCGTGTCTTGATAGTCTTGTATGGATCAGAAATTTGAAAATGGGATGGCTGCATTTCAGTGCTTCTGCCCCTGCTCTGTACTAATGTGAAGAGCAGCTGACTTGTACTTAAGACACATGCCAAGAAACTGTGCATGAGGTAAAGGGAACACTGCATAGTGTTTGCTCAAACAAAATAGTCATGTTCCAAGGCAGTGTCCTAATCCTGTCAACCTCACTGTTCTTATGAGTTCCAAGTGGGACAACATGGTGAGGTAAAAAAAGGGCATTTTAATGAATAGCTTTGATAGTGATATTTCTGAATCATTTCTTTTTTTTGCATCTCACAGCACAGGAATAGCTACAGTGATGTAATGTTGCTATTTAGAATTGTTTCCAAAGTGTGTTTTGAGTTTGGTGTCTGCAGTATTGAAAATTTTGCTTTGGAAATGAGTGCACCTAAGGTAAAGGCTGTGTGCATGCATTTTCAGTCTCTGTCTCTCTGAATTTGGACTGCCATGCTTCTGATCCTCTTATCTCCAGTCTGAACATCAGAAGATTTGAAGGGTACTAGTCTGTGCTCTGCTTTTGTGACAAGCAGATGAGGGATGAGACAAATCTACTAAACACATTCTCTGCTTTGCGGGGGAATAAGGCAATAACCTGCCTGCCATTGTTTAGGTCCTAGTAGACCTAACTCCTCAGATAAGGATCTTTTGTTACTTAACACAGAGAATGAGTAATTCTTTTGTGATGTGCTGCCACAGCACATTTCTATGTTCTGGCCTTAACTGTCCACTAGCAAAACCTGGCTGCATTGCCCCACAATAGAGCAAAAACCCACTGTGACCTGGAGGGTAAAACTCCATGGAAGCATGAGGAGTGATGTGGCTGGCATAGTTCACAGTGGTAGGAGAGCAAGCTTCTGATTTCATAAGTGACAAAACAAAACCCCTCAGTTTTGCAAGAACTTTTTTTTTTTTTTTTTTTGGTCAAACTCTTTCATACTGGAAGAATGTGACTAATTTGCCAGTCCACATACAAGGCAATAACACCGAGCCTTGTTTGAAACAAAGTATGCTGTTCTTGCAGCACAGCTCATACTCCTAGATTTGAGCCTTGCATGTGGGTCAACTATAGTTAACATTTTAATACTCTAGCAACATTTTAAACACACTCTGCTTTTGTCTACCAGCTTTTTCATTTCTTGGCACTGATGGTCTTGATCTTCCATGGTGGAAGTTCGATATCTCTCTTAAGTTGAAATAAAATCTTCTATACTCTGAAATGTTAGATCAGCCCTATTATTATTAAATTTTTTCCAGCTGTCAAGCTTAATGCATTTTTTAAAGCATCCTCCTACTTTAAGACAAAGTTGTGAAAAGTGAATATGTAACAGTGCATATATACTTACTGTACATGTATTTGTTTGTGAGAGACCTGGACTGAAAACTAAATTCTGTTACCCTCTAAATCTGATGCAAGTTCACCCCTTCTCACAGCTTTACATCTACCTGTGAATTTTGTAGCATTGTACAGCTTTTTAATGGGCTAAATGAAAGCTCCGGTTTGGGGCAATACTGACTTTTGTCCTAAAATGTATGAGTTGGCTTGTAATACATTCCCAGCATGGCCTCCTGTGTCTGCATCCTGTCATATTCTCTTCTGTGGCTTCCAACCCATGTTTGCTGTTCTGTCTAATATTTAAACAAGTTCATTAGCTACGGCCATGTTTTAAAAATATAAACCACATTTTTCAGGCTATGGACCAACATGTTAAAAACCATCTGTGATATCAATTGCTCAACTCATGCTCTCTGAAGAGCCTGCTTTACTTAAGGCAAATGCTCTGCACTTGTGGAAAATAAAGGTGGTCGTTAAGGACCTCAATTTGCTTTTGGATATTTCAGCTAAGACTCTGTCATTACAGCTTTTATTGTATCTAACCCTCTGGGTTCTTTTGTAAATGTGGCAGGGTTAAGTGCTTCTGTCATTCATCCCAGCTATTTGTGGGCCCAGATGTGGAGTTAGGTAACTCACTTCAAACACGTGACTTTAAAAACAGGTGATGAGAGTGGTGAGTGAAAACTAAATGAAATTTCACATCCTTAGGCTTAGCCAAAATATCCCTTTGGCTGTTCAGGTTAATGTCATTACCACGTGAGACTTCTTTTTCCTGAAGCATTTATTCCAGATGAATTTCTTTAGCCTTCTGCTCTGCTTGGCTGACTGTTTGCAGTCTATCCTTGCTCTTTTGTACATAAATAAGTTGAATTGCTAGGTATAGAATTATGAATTATCTTGGGCTGTTGAAATGGTCTCTAAAGAAGGTAAAAATACTTCTGAGGAAAAAAAAAAATTCCAGGTTGGATGTTTTAAGCCACACTGGTATGGCCATGCTGAGGGTTACCTCGAAGTGTAGCTGTGTAAAATGCAGCAAAGCTGACATGAAAGTGAAAAGGAAAATGAATGTCGCACAGAAACTCTGTGTTTACAAAGTCACCTTCTGCACTGCAGGGACACTTTAAAGAGGAACATTAAGAGTGATAAACCTTAGCTGTAGAGCTCTTCTGAATTTTAGTCCTTTTAAACATATTTGATTTTCAGTACCTTATGCCATATGAGAACAACAAAGAACTCCTCAAAATGCTGCCAGCTTGAGGTAAAAATTCTCAAAGACTTTCTCATTTCTTGCTCATTATGTCCTGTTCCTGCCCTCAGCCACTATCAGTGGTGGAAATCTCGATTTTAGCATTGAAGCAGATGGGCTTTCTGCAAGTCACTGAGGATTTCTACTCTGTTATTTAGTTCAGAAAAAAAAAAAAACCAAACAACTTCCTCCTCTGCCCTTCCTCAGTCTGGGCTGTTGGCTTTTTAGACTAATGCTTGGATGTACTCCTTAGCTAATGGAACTCTACCTTCAGGTTCTTCAGTTGTGTCTTTTGTTTTGGTCCCCACCCTCTCCTCAAGAATTTGAGCACTTCAGACTTCTTCAAGGATTCCTGATTGGAGCAAAAGCAATTGCAGCCACAAACCAAACCAAAATACTTTCAACAAGTCTGCAGACCATCTAGAAACCCAGTGTATGTCTTCTGCACATGTGCAGACCCACTGCAGAGCTCAGCTCACAGTTCTGCCTGAATGTGCCCTTGCCTCCTGGAAGTGACAGACTCAGAATAACTGCCCTGTACTTCTGCCTGGGGAAGCTTTACCCAAGCTTCTGAGTGCATGGCTGTGAACAGCCACCATCACCTAGTATGAATTCATTTTCCTATATTTTAACTGCCACAGTAAAAATGAGTGCTTCACCACAGGTCAGGAAAGTCTGACTTTAAAAAGATGTAGACTCAGTTCTTATTGGTAGTCACACACTTTTTTATGCCCTTGTGCCATCAGCAACAGAAAAGTTCCTTTGCCCTTTCAAGAATGCTACAATGGGCTTTGACAAGCATAAGAATCAGGAACCAAGTATCTCCAAGTGCTGAATGATTTATGAACATATATTTAGTTAAAAGACAGATGACCACAGTATTTCCTGTTTTTCTAATGCATTTTTTGCAGTCAGAGAGTAAACTGTTGAAAAAAGCAGAGTGTCTGAGAGCACACCTATATACATGAGGGCTGAAAGCCTTACCTTCTCTACCCACACTCTGGCATTTACACAAATTCCCCACTCCTCCAAATCCAGCCAACATGGAGCATGGACAGTGAAAAGTTTGAGTCTGTGCCAACCTGTGTACATGTACCCTTCAACTTTTCCCAGTTTCCCTTGTGGTTTGGGTGTCTCTTGCAAAGATGCTGTCAGCCCCTCAGGGTGACCTATTCTTCTGTCAAAGATTTTAGATGTCCAGAATATGTGTCTTCTGTTACTTGTGGCTTATTGCAATTCTGGAAATCCCAGGAAAATTCTGGAAATCATCTTCATGTGGGACAGTTTTGACCATCACAGTTTGGGTAGAACATGTTGTATCACTCTGTACAAACTGTCTTTGGTCATGCATGCCTTTGGCAGTTCACTGAGCTTTGCTCAACCATCTGCTTCCACCAGTTTCTTCCTCAGAAGAAAAGCTTATTATCTTGGTCAAACAAGACCCCAGGCTCACTCTTCTTCTAGCTTTTCCTAGAAATGCCTGTTTTCATGTCTGATTACTCTGGGGTCAGAATTCTCTGACTAGTTGTTAGTGTCTTGTCACAGGAGAGACCCACATTTTTTGACTCATTCTGGTCCGTTACTGGTATACACAGAGTACAGAAATTAACACACTAATGTAAAACACCTTTGGGACTATAGCATGGTCCCCACATTTCAATTTTGTATGGCTGATGTGTATTTTTGTAGATATATCAGTTGAAAATGTTCATAAAACTTCCCCGTTTCAGTTCTTACTTGCAACATTTATTTCTGTTTTGTTGTTACAGACATCTTTTCATTAAAATCCTTTCATTAGGATTTTTCCTGCTGAGAAATTTCAGCAACAAGATGTAAACAATGGTTATCTGCTGCTGTGGAATGCAACAGGTCCATCTGTGATTGGCCCCTCTTGGATGTTTATAATTAATGGCCAATCAAGGCCAAGTTATCTCGGACAGAGTCTGAGAGAGCTGCCTTTTGTTATTATTCTTTTCTATTCTATTCTTAGCCAGCCTTCTGAGGAAACCTCTTCTTCTATTTCTTTTTGGTATAGTTATAATGTAATATATATATATATATATCATAAAATAATAAATTAAGTCTTCTGAACATGGACTCAACATTCTCATCTCTTGGCTCATCCAAGAACCCCTGTGAACACTACCACATTTTGTTTGTTTGTTTTTGTTTGTTTGTATCACCTTAAAAATTCCCTTTTCCTATTGGATTCCCAGGTCACCACATGAGTATGTTGCCATCCATAATAAAATACAGAGACCTCATTAAACCACCTTTCTTTTTAAAGTAGTTGGGAATGTTGAATTCTGATGGTATAGTTGGTGGCTGACTTAACAAGATAGCAAAGTTTCTTCAGAGCGGAGGTCTGCTGCTGTGCCAGGCTGATTAGCTTTCCTATTTTATGACTGTGTGGTCACAGCTGAAATTAAGATGTTAAAGTAAATTATCCTTCTTCATTTCACTGGAGTGTGTGGCCAAGTTAATGAGCAGCATGGAGTTGCTGCATGACACACAGAAGGCACATCTTTTTGTCACCTTTCACAATAGTGACACTGTAGAAGCACAGAACTTTATTGTTGAAAACACTGTCAAATTCATTCCCATTATCACACTAGCTGATCATGTAAAGATGGTCTGAATTGTGAGGTAATAGTCTGCTTACTGAGAGAAATGTCTGAACAGAAACACAAACTCTCTTTTTATCAGTTGATGAAGTTGCCCAAGGTTCCCAGAAGCCAGTGGGGATTTGAAAGAGTTACCTTACTGAACAGAAGAAAAAAATGTAGTCTTAGGACTCAACTAATGTTTAGCTATGCCTTACTTAAGCAGCTATTTTTGTTCTTACTTTTAGGGCATGCTAGTAAAGCAGATTCTGGATTAAGATAATAATTTCTTTTCCTAGCTAGAAAATAATGTCCTTTTCAGTGAACCCCCTTTCTTTCCAGCCTGTAGTCTACAGCCTCAGATGGTAATAATGATTTTAATATTTCTGGCTGAGAAATGTAGTCATTAATATTCTCATGTGGAACTCACAGCAGTGACTGTAAATTACATGGTACTCTGGAAACACAGCGGGAGGCGTTTCCTTCCTTGGACAGTTTATTACAGGGCCTTCATCCCGTGGCACATTACCCATATTTAATTTGCATGTTGAGTAATATCACTGTGTCAAGCAACAGCCTTCTCCTGGCTGGTGAGAATGCCTGTCTGTGACAGTGAGCTTTCCCTCATGGTCTGTGGCTTGTCTTAGGTGAGAGCAACAAGATAACAAGTCCGGGCTGAAATGTTCATATTCCTCTTAGGGATTTGCCTACTGGTTTTAATGGGACTTATGAGGATTAACTCTTCCTCAGCCTCGAAAAGATCTACATTATTGTCTTTACTGAGAACAATATAAAAGGTTTCAAGAAGTTCCTTTTGCTTTATCTGTGGCCATTAATTTGGGTATGAGATGTTATTGTTGGCAGTATGGGATTTTTTATAAATAATCATAGAATCAGATTAAACACTTAGTGGACATCAAAGAAGGAACCCTGTCTGAACTTCCTGGGTTCATTCTGAGGGGAATATTTTAGCTGGGATGACTGCTTTACTGGGGACCATTCTAGGGATTGTTTCAAATAACAGTGGCAGAGAACAATGACTGTTGCTTAATCAGAACAAAATAAGACACATTTGCCTAATGAAGATATATTCAGCTGGAGCCAAGTCCTTAAGAGGTGCTTAAATTCATATTACAGTCTAAACTTCTGGAAGTTTCCAAGTAAGTATTAAATGAAGATATAAAGGAACAAATGTAATTTTGAATTGGGTTGGGGTTTTTCTGTGTTGTATTTTTACATCTCTTAAAAACTGCTTAGACTAAAGTTTTTCATAGCTTTTCTTTTTTACAGCTGTTAAAATACAATGATTTACCGTTCATCAAGGTGCTTCAGTTCAGAGGATTTTAGTGCATTGTTATTAGCATGTAGAAGTACAATTTTTTCATGTGCCCCAAGTTCAGGGTTTTCCTCTGTGGGCAGTTTTTCTGCACATGCTTGCAAAAGCTGTGACACAGTTGTGTGTCCTGATGTCAGTCACCTGGTGGAGCTGCAGGTGGAGGAGGTGATGTTTTCAGGTACTGACCCATGCTCAGCTTGTGGTCTCAGAAAACACTACACAGCCTTTTGCTAGCACAGCACTCATCTCTGAGGTGTGTGAGGAGGGACTTCCATGCACATGGAGATAAAGGCACCAGAGTGCTGGGTTAGAGGGGAAAATCCCTCAGAGAAATGAAGGAGTTAGCAGAGTTGCTACAGGAGTGGGATGTGGGATTTTTCCCCTGTTCTGTATCTTCATGACCCCATCGACATGCCATCCCCATGGGGACTTGGAGGAGGCCTGAATGATAAAGTTGCTCAGCATTAGTGTGATTCACATCTGAAGATTGCCTGTGACAAACTACATCTTCCTACCAATAAACCAGCTGCTGTCTATAGCCTTTGAGGAAAAGAAAAGCCCAGAAGTTGTGTATGTAGTGGCACAGGTAAGAGAAGGGCTGCTGGCAGATCACATTCTGTGTGATAAAATGAGATCAAAGACATATAAGTGCAAAAAGTCTGACATTGAACAGACCTGTAGTGTCTGTCAAGTGGGATGTTAAGGTGTCAGATAAGTTTTGGCCACAAATATTTTCTCTCTGCTCTTTTGGATCAGATGCATTGGTTTAATCCTAAATGAGAACTGGAAAATGTTGCTTAGGGGATCATATATATACTTATTGGAAATGACCCTGAGACTGTTACCTTAGATCAACAGCTTTATTTTAAAGTCACACAAGTACACTCTCTGCTGCCCTGAAACAACAGTCTCATTTGGCAAAACTTCCTGAAGTAGTTAACCTTTATTTTGCCCTCAGAAATTATTTGGTTTGCTTTTACAAAGAAAAAATTGATAGTTTTGACAGATGTATAGGCTTTTTACATCCCTACCTATGAGCCAGTGAAGGTTTGAAAGCATTTACATCTCTTATCTTTCACTCAGTCCTGAGATAAGGGAAGATTTCCATCAAGCATCTTCCTGGCTCTCAGATCTAAGGTCAATAATGTTCCTACTCTCTTACTGCAACATAACACTATAAAGCCATTGCAGCTACGAGTGTATAAATGAGTAGGCTGAGGTCCATGCTTTGCCAAATTTCTCCTCGGCAGCGCAGGGTTGATTTTCCCTTTGGTCTGGGAGAATGCACACTGGGTGATTTTCCCAGCCTTGCTGTAGTGTGGTGTCTCAGCTGGCAGAGTGTCATGTTGTCATGGGGCAGCAAGCCAGGTCTAAGAGTATCCATGTGCACCTCCCTTCCCTGCCTGTGCATTCATTTTACAGGCAGGCAAACTGTGATCAAACTGCTGCACAGTGAGTATATGTGGGGGCTCTCTGGAGGCTGTGGACGAAAGTGGGCATGACTCTGGCTGTTTGGCTAAAAAGTCAAACTTCTCAGAGCATCATGATTTACATGTGAGGCTAATAAATGAATGAGACCTGGGGAGCAGCTCTGTGGAAAGGGACTTGGGGTCGGTCCTGGTGGACAGAGTTCAATGTGAGTGAGCAGTGAGCTGCTGCTGCTGCTGCAGCAAAGAAAGCCAGCAGGATGCTGTGCTGCATCAACAAGGGCATCACCAGCAGAGATGGAGAAGTCATTGTCCCTCTCTAATCATTGCTTGTCAGGCTGCACCTGGAATGCTGCGTTCAGCTTTGGTCCCCACAATGCAAAAAGGTGTGGACAGGCTGGGGAGGGTCCAGAGAAGGGCCACAAAGGTGATCAAAGGCCTGGACAGGCTGATGCATGAGAGAGAAATGGATTTATTCAGCCTTGGGAAAAGAGGCTTAGGGAGACCTCATCGCCATGTTCCAGTATTTCAAGTGTGGCTACAGAGAAGATGGATATTCTCATTTGCAAGAAGTCACATGGAAAACACAAGAGGTACAAATTATTCTCAGGAAGATTCCAATTGGACAAAAAAGGGAAATTTTTCTCAATGAAAGCAAGCAGTCCTTGGAATTATCTTTCACAGGAAAGTGGCGCATTTCCCAGTACTGGCCACTTTTAAGTAAGCTGAATAGCTGGAAAGGGTGCTGGGCTGTCTTGCCTAGACCATGCTTTTCCAAAAATTGGTTGATATTCTATGATTCTATATAATAAACTGCTTTCAGCACTGTTGTCCCAGCTACCCTGTGAACAAGCAGTGCCTGGTATCCTGCATTACTTATTTTTTCCACCTTGTAGTCTCCCTTCTGTCCTGTGTTCCACTGATACCAAGAACAACGGGCAGAGCAGAGGTCAGTCTCCCAGCTAGCTGTGTTTTAGTGCAGCATGCAGAGAGGATTTTATCTGTTGGAATACCTTAACTGCATCTTAGGCAGGCTCCCTGAAATCCAGAAATTCATCTTGCTTAATGCGTGTGGAATGTGGTGCTTAGCTTAAAGGAAGACTCCTCTTTCTCCTCAACTGGGAACCTCTTTAAAATCTCAGCACACCCACACGCTGAAGGTCGGGCTCATTTGATGTGTACCCAAGCTCTCCCTGGGTGGTACAACACATTGCTGCCTCTGCACAGCTTTCCTTTTAATCTGCTGTGCTGGGGTTTTCAGCAGTGAGACTATTGCAGTCTCTCTGCAATACAGTCTCTCTGTAAAGAAACACTTTACACTATTTTTGCCAGTAAAAGGGCGAATTAAAAAAAAAGAAAAAGGCATGCTGCCTGTCTTTCTAAACAAACACAAGGTTTGGGTCTTGATGTGGATCCGTAGTTTTGCTGAGGAATATGTTGATATGCTAGATGCTATATATGAAGAAAGGTGTTTTCTCTTATGGAACATATACTGTCTTCTAATTCTCTCTGTTATGGTAAACCTCAACTCAAGCCCTGTTCAAATTCCCATTTTGGTTATCCAGTCTTCTTTCCCAAAATGGTACAATGCTGAGTGGAGGCAAATTATTTTAGAGCTGTCATAATGGAGGACACTATTAGCGCAGTAATAATGTGAGCATTCCTAATTAGTGGAGTCAATACTTTCAGGGGTCAATTTCAGCCTCATTCATGGGTTAGACTGAAGTTCAGCCAAAACTTAAAGGCCTGAGAAGAGCCTATTAAAATTAAGCCTAAATGACAGAGGTCATAAAAAGAGGGATTTCTGTCCTTCAGTGTATCAGGGTCTTGTTCTTTTGTTTCCAGGTGTCCTTTCGTTCACACCAGTCACAGACCCAGGTCTAATTCTCAAGGTGTGAAATAACTAGGAGTCAGAGATATAAATTTCCTCAGTCTGAAACTTTCTTGAAACCTGAGGCATGTGTTAGGTGTTCCAAGGTCTTTGCTTTAACCTTACACAAGAAACTGATTGTATTTGAGGCATATCTATAATTATACTGACTGACTATTTAAATATGTTATGTCAGGATAAAAACAATATTTTTCATTCCATTGGTACTTTTCTGTTCACTTGCAATGGTGATACTTCTCATGTTGGCAAAGGAGAAATCAACATCCCTTATGCTCTCCACGTAAAGAATGGCTTGTTGGACTAAAGTATTAATGAGGGAGACACATGATAAAGTTCCTGTTCTGCTGTTCTCTTGTGTCTTGGATGAGATCTTGGAAAATTATCAAATAACTGCTGCTCTAGCAGCCAAGAAGCCTTATGAGTGAAATCAGGATGATGGTTTTTTTCAGAATTGGCATTTTTCTCTGAAAGAGTTTTTGTTGACCAGTTTGGTCAACATAATTTGTGATGAAGAACTTCTTGGTAATCTCTGATGTGAATAGCTTGTGTAAAGAGTCTGGGCCATTACTGGAATGCAAGGTACAGTTCCAAGGGATGAGAGATGCAAAGATGGATTGCCATGCTTTTGCAAGGAGTTAGAAGCAGTTGAAAGTTGAAATGAGCCTTTACTCATTTCAAAGCATACCTTCACAGTCCTAGCCTTTTCTCTGTGCTGAAGCAAAACAATCTTTGTCCTTCTCAAACTCTTGTTCCACTATGGCAGTGTGTGCCCAAGTAATGCAAACCATGGAAGGTCTGGGTGCATCTTCAAGCAGTATCATGCTGCATCACCCCATGGAATGGCCATGATTCATCAAGTTTCAAATCTTTTAAAGATCTTGGTATCATTGAAGATGAAGGTTATAAATCATTTTGAGAGCAGCTGTTTTAAAATAGAGATATTTTCTCTGAGGAGACAAATTTAAGAACACATTTATTGCAGTTTTTCAATTTTACATCAGAAATGTCTGAGCATATCCCATTCAATTTCCACTTCTTGTATCAAGTACTTATTAGTTTTCCTAAAAGTTGTAACTAGATTAGAAAGCATTGCTAGGTCAATTATTAGTTTGATAATAACAGCCTGAAAACCCAATGCTGACCACTGAGGTACTTCTTCAAACGTCTCTTTTGATCAGTGCAGGATGTAATGGCAATAAGAATCATATTTGGAGGTCTACATGAGGAAAATATGTTTATGTAATTAGTCAAATTGGAGTTGTCTTTCACATATCTTTTGTAAATCGTATTAGAGCAAATTGTATTTGTAAAGCATATTAGAGCAATAGTCACTGGGTAAATTTATTGTTATCATCTGTTAGTAAGAGACTACAGATTATTCATATAAAGGGGGCTTGTTAAGGCTACATTTGCAGGGTCTCTGGCTGACCAAGTGATACTGTATTAATGGAAATAGTTGCCTTTAAAGAAATTGCATCTCTTGGACTGTTAGTGAAGAAAATAATAGGCTTCAAAGACAAGGCAGAAAATTCAACCATCACAATGTGTAGAATGCATTGCTTAATATTACATTGTTTCACAGCTGGAGAAAAAATTAGTGTGGTGGTTTGCTGGAATACAGTAAGAAAAGGTCACCTAGACTTTTGACAACCTCTTCTGATCAACAGTAATTTTTATAAAACTTCAGACAGGTAGAAAAGTTGTTTGGTTCTAAAAGCTGAAAGAAAACAAGTGGGTGTTTGAAATGAGGTGGCTTAGATTTTCTGGAATCCTTTGGAATCACCCGTGTCTAAAGTGTCAATTTTTAAGCAGCATTTGTCAGGTGTCCTTGGGCAGCATCCATTACTGGCTCAATAAATATATTAGTGGTGGTGTTGTGGCCCCCCCAGAACAGAGGCACCTTTGCACTTTTCAAATCTGTTTTGAGTGGTGACTGTGCAGCACTAACCACAGCTGCAGCCTAGCCACAGCATGCTTCATACCTTAATACGACATAATTCAAAAGGTGCACTGATCCTTTTTCAGATGCCACTGTACTTACAACAGCAGATGGAAACCTTATCTTAAAGGTTGAGCTCAGCCAGGTCATGTGTGAGAGCTTCTGGAGCTAGCACAGGGAAAAATTCTCGTACCTTCTCACATGCCCCCGCTTAACCTCTCACACTAGCTGGCTTCTGACCAGCTAGCTCTCCTGGTGGCTCTGTTTTCTTCACTTATACTCTTAGTTTTGGCACATTCCAGGCATTATCCTAAAATTCTTTCCTTAATGGAGTATGTCACTCTTTTCCCTCATGTCAACCCATACTCTAAGCTCTAAAGTGCCATGTGTCAGAGCCCTCTTTACCTCTCTGCTGCAGCTGAAGCGAGCAGTGTGTGTGCCATAGCCTTTTATATTCTTGCTTATACAGGGTAGAACTCTTGCTTGGCATAGCCCACCTTACATCAAAGAGCCATTTTCAGTAATGGCCTACATTGGGAATCTTACAAAGAATTTTTAAAAGCATTTGACAGTGAAAATATTTCATGCTCTTTCACACAACATGTTGGACTATAGGTGTTGTCCTTTCAATATATTCAGGTATTTGCATGCAGAATCAGTTAAAAGATTGCCTCTTAAAAAAAAAAATTAAAATTGAAAAACTCTTTTAAATCTCATTTTCCGTTGGAGTATTTTCCCCGCTCACACCTCTTTATACATACATATATATTTGAAAATGAGAAATAGAAAAATAACCTTTTTTTTTCAATTTGAAAGAATGATGCACACTGAAAGGATCTTAATTAAAATATGTTAAAAAGGACTATTTCACTTTATTAATTCAAGTTCTGCTTGTGAGAATGGGAAAGGAAATATTTTTATAAACTTGAGATTTTTGTAAAAGCTTGTTTTCACTAGTTCTAAAGAACTGGGTTATACTAATTTGGTGATATTTCTGGGAAATTGAGCAGTTGAAAGGATAAAAATGGTTTTATGTTATCTTTGGATTTTTGCTGTTACTTTGCTTAGAAATTAGCATACAAAATACAGTTGCCTTCAGAAGGCTTCACAATCATTATAAATTACTCAAAGTTTGTTGTATTAACTTTTTATTTTGGAAAAAGATTCTCATTATCCAAAACATATCCATGTAGTACCTGATCTTATTAGAAAACAAAGCAAAACAGAAAACCAAACCCCATGTTCCTTAGGAATTGAAGCATCAGTTCCATGGGGGATTACATTATTTCTAATGCATTTAACTGAATTTCAAAAGAGAAGCCAAATATTGTTTATTTATTGGAAAAACAAAAATTGCTTTTTAAGTAAAGGGAATGAGAGTGCTTAGGTATGATAGTGCCAAATGCCCATTTCTTTTTCAGTGTTTTTATTCATTCTGTATGCATTTACTTCAAAATTAGAGCAAGATATCAATAACACTAGATGTATGGTAATGGAATGTCCTGAATTAGGCTCTTTAAAATGAAAACTGTGTGCCCACTTCCCCGGTGCACTTCTCTGCAGGATGAGGGTCTATTGAAAGAGCCTGGTTTGGGACTTGATCACACAGACATCAGGGACAGAAAAAGGATCTTCCACAGACTAATGACACCTGGGAAAAATCTGTGGCTTGTAGCAGAGTGGCAATCAGATAGCCGCATCCCTGGAGATCAGTAAGGAATTTATGACATACACATGGACTCATAGCATGGTATTTAAAATGACATGTTCATCCTGAAGTGAATGAGAGACTTTTCAGTAGTGTGCTAAAGAAATACTCCCACTATTTCTGCCATAGAGTACCTGTGAATCAGCACTTTCTTATTTCTATGTGTCTTTTGAAATTTTGCTGTGCAGAACATCCTGTGGTTGGAAAATCACAGGCGTGTCTGCAACCCTCCAGAGGTGACAGAGTGATTCAAAGGCCCTCAGACTGTGATGGGAAACAGAACCCAACTTCAGGTGTAAACTGGAGAGAGCTTTGCTGCCAGCGAGATGTCCTTTGAGGTGGTTGCAGCTCAAAAGAGTTGAAATGAGAAAAGCCAGAGTTTGACTAGAAGCCAAGAAAAAGACCAGCTCAGGTCAGTTAGCCTACCACACTGCATGTGGGGGATCTGTGATCGGGCACTGTCTCTGCCTGCTCTGAAATTGTGTAATTGAAGGGAGACAGTCTTCAAAGGTATCCTTGCCTGAATGGCAGCTCCTAGGGCTTGCTAGGCACTGCTGATGGGGGACTCAGGAAACTACTACAGCAAAGCACTGCAACTGGTGAGAGAAATACTCATGCAACAAATTGCAGTGTTCAGGGAGGGAGTCCTTGTGGAGGGATAGAAAAAGTATAGAGAGGGAGACCAAGCTGTTCAAAGGTATGAAAGCAGCAACTGAATAGAGTTGGACTCCTCATTCTGTCAATCATGGTGTGCTGTGACAAAGACATAAAATCATGGTGCTTGGTGACTTGAAGGTGACTTCCAGTTTTGTTATTATCTTTAGCTGATATTTAGATACCCCAAGACCTGAGGAAACCTCCTGTACTTTACTCATCACTTTCTTGACATGTCTCAGACACAGCTGAGAGTACTACTTTTGCAGGCATTTATAAAATCATGTGAGGAGGAGATGCAGGAAGCAGACATGTTCAAAACTAAATGGATAATGGAGCTTGGAATAACAACCATTCAAAAGGGTGAACTGAAATCATGGCCAATAGTTCATCATCATCTCTCCATTGTGAAGAGAATGTCAATGCCAAAGTGGTGATATTCCAGTAGTCTTGCTTATAATGAAAACAAGCAGGGAAAACTGTCGCTATTGGAAGAGAAAATTAATGTGAGTAAAGAAAAACAATTTCACTTTCTTGGAAATTATCCCCTCTGTCTTCTCATCTCTTTCATCGGAAATGTGTACTCACATCTACTCACAATTTCCTTCCTCCAAATCCTAAATGCAAAAGCCCTCATTGGGTGATGAAGACATTGCAGTTTTAGCCTAACTGCACAAGATATTATCTGATGTCAAAATTCTTTTTAGGCCTCCCAGCAAGGGCACAGGGTTGATAAATTTCTGGGATTTTCCTGTAACCTCTCCTGATGTCCTCGAGCTCTTGCATAATTGTGCATTTCACAAATCTCAAACTGCACCAGAAAAATTTGGTGACCTGAGGTTGAGATTCAGTTGAGTTCTGTCATCATTGAAGTCTGCTCTCAATTCTGGTTTTGGCAGGCTGGCTACCTGACTTTAATGAAGTTGATCTGTGAGAACTCCAGATCTGAAGACATAAGCAGAAAATTCACAAAGCTGAAGCTAGATCATTTGGAGGCAAATCTGAACATTTTAAATATGTGCCAGTGGCTTCTTCCACAGGTTTTGGAAATTAGATAGAAATTTCCACAGAAAATATCAGCTGCTTTGTAGTGGTTACTGCTGAGGCTAACCAGGTTTGGAGTGGGTCTGCTGACTGGATTATGTTGATCCCTTGAGCAATAAATCTTGCAGTAGAAAGAAGCAGAAAGCAGAAGGTTTCTAATGGAATTTCTACCTAGAAAACTTCATTTGAGACATGCTCATCTATGGAGAAGGAGATTCCTTCCATCATATTTGATACACCAAGAACTTTGTGTGGTCAGGGAAGCACAGATTTCTTCACAGCAGAAGGAGAGAGCACCAGGCAAAATTTTCCTCTAGAAACAGTCATGCAACTTAGAGGCAAAATTCAGCCCTTAAAAACTGATGATCCAAATGAAGTTATTATTTCAATACTATTGTTACTGGTCTGGTGTTACTGAAGTAATGTCATTTTTCTGAACAAAATGACTCAGCTCCTTCCAGAAGAAAGAACTGAGCTCTGGTACTGATCTCTGCCTGTCCCTGACATACTAGGGTTGTCATGGTGTCTCAGAGGACCTAGGGAAAAGCCACAAGAACTCCTAAATAATTTGGCACTAAGGAAATTCCCTTCTTGTCATAAAGTTTCCCTTAGCCCTGTATAGAAAAAGATCTATCTGTCTGAGAAACAGCTGACTTCTAGTTTAAGAGTTAAAGGCAGGCTTATATTTATTAAACTTCTTTTAAAAATAAAGCGATTTATGTTTCCAGTGCAGAGATAGTCAGGGAAAGTGTGTTGCTTATGAAACAGATTTAGCCCAGCTCCTACCTTTGGAGTATGATAATCAGATCTGGAAAAATACACATGGACTTTTCTCTTCTGGGAGCGCTGGACCACATCATGCTGAAATGGCAACAGCTGGCAATATATTTAATTTTCATCAAGTATATTTGGCTGATCTTTCTTACCTTGGCAACACTATCAATGATCCTTGTCAATCCTTCCAAATGCAGTTTCTCCTTCTGTGGTTTCGTGGTTCCTTTATTGCAAATTCACCTGGGCCAAATTCTTACTCAGCTTTCTTTTGGGAGGAAAAAAGTCACAGAAATGCCTCTGAGGACTTGTATAAGTGAATGCTCAGGAAGAATGTAAGCCAAAATATTTGATCTACTTTAGGAGCTATAGAAAACTGCATCTCTCTGTTGTCCCATGCCTGTGCTACCACTGGTTTATCCAAACTGCAAATGTTGAGGGTTTTTTTCATTTTCACTGTTTAAACTCTGCCATCCTTCCCTGAATTCCTTCATAGGCTGAGTAGCAAGGTGAAAGTTCTCCCATTCAGTGCCCTTTTTACTTCAAAACTGCTGACATTACTGACCTTGAGTGTCACTAAATACTCTGCAGCATTTCCATCCTCTTTTGAATACTGTGTTTTTAGGTCTCTCCTGGGCATTACAGTCCTGTTGAAGGGCCAGCTGTGTGAGAAGCTACTGAAGAGTATCTGTGACCTCGTAACTCCTGAATCCTGTGTTTTTTCCTCCACAGCTCCAATTAAGGTATGCAACAGCTGGGTTTTTTTCACATGTGCAGAATGGACCTGTGAAATAGGTGGTATCCATAAAGTTAAGAAAGTGTCTGTCTCTCTTGGAGTGCTCTGCTCAGAGTTGCCAGAGCTCTAAAGGCACCCTGAGCACCATCACATGGGTATTTCTTGGGAGAGTTCTTGAAAGAGAAGCTAGCACATGGCTGCTGAGTGTAGTGACCAGCCTTGCATTTTTATGTCATCCTCATGGGATGAGTATTGGTGCTGGAGTACTTTTGTCCTGTGGCTGTGTGTGCATGCAAACAAGCTCAGTCACTCAGGGAGCGCATGGGCTGTGCTTGGGGTGGGACCATACTTGTTATTTGGGCTGTGCCACTTGTACCACTCACAAGCTATGTGGATTTTGCTAGGGCAGAACTCAGTAGAAGTCATTGAGAACTATTTTAAACATATTTGGAAAATATATTGGGACTGGTTTCATTTGCTCATGAAGACAAATGCTTTAGTTAAAAGTTCTTAGAATTAGAAGGCAGAATTATAAAGCAACCCCAAAATCCCACAAAAATTTAAATAACCTCATGACACTAAATGCAAGCCTCAGGACTTTCCAGAGCTTCCACTAAGTTCATTCTTCTTCCTAGAAAAACGGAATATTCCCCATATCCTTTATCTGAGAGCTCTTTTTTCAATGTTTGCAGGATGGGAGATGAATTCTATGAAAAAGTCATGACTCTTGGGTTGTAGGGTAGGCAACTCACTCAGACCAACAAGAAGAGGTTGATTTATGGCCTGCTGCTAATTGGAGTTACTCATAGAATTGGGATGTGTTATCCTGTAACTTGCAGAGAAACAGATGACTAGGCACTGGGGAAGATGAAGGAGAGATTAATTTGGTAAAATTCTCTATGATTTACTGTGTGGTGACCCCAGCCATACAACTGGACATCACTTTCACACAGTAGCTAGAGTCTGCAATATGCAACAAGAAGGTTCCTGCAGATTTGCAAGGGATTGTTACTGGCCATTTTCCTCTCTGATTTCAACCATTTGCCCAAGAAAAGAAAGCAAAACTTTGGTAAGTGGAAAAAAAATGCTTTATTAGGGCTTTTATTTGTGGCAAAATATTTTAAGAAAACATGTTTGGTACAAATGATGTTCCGTATCTCCCTGGGTTATTTTCTTTCTTCTTTTGTGAGATGACTTTATTATCTTCCTGGGTTTTTCATCATTATAATGGTTGTGGTTGATGTAAGGGAAGGGTCTTACAATTAATATTTTATTCTGGCAAAGATCAGATCAATACTTTGTGCTCTCTTTTTTAAACTTAATTTAATATAGGCTGCTTCTTTTCCAGGGTTGGTAACTTCCTCCACAACTTTTCTGTCTACAGGCCTTTTACACTCTTGTAAATTTTTCTCTCACAACTTTTGATTTAATATTGATATTGTGACTTGGAAGGAGAGCTCCTTCCTAGAGGAGGGGGCAAGATTAGGTGTCCAGATTTTGTTCATTCTGCAGATTTTTTTGGAATGTATTCAGCTCTTGTGAATTATGTGGACTCAGGCATGAGTCCTGCTTGTTGGAAAAGCTGTAACCCTCCTGCACCTCCTTATCATGTCCAAGAATACTCAGGAGGAGACACAAATAGGGAAACAGAGTAAGAAATTTTTGAACTCTGTTTCTCTTCCTGATTTTTATCTCCCTTTTCTGGCTTTGTCATATGAGGATCTTTCATATGGATTGTGTGCTTGGCTGCACCTTGGTGTAGCAGGAAGATGAGGACAGCTCTCAGATGTAGGCTGCTGCTCATGTTGTGCCTTGCTCTCCTTAAAGCTCTGAAGAACAGCTTAAATATGCCTGGGGAATGTCTGTGGCTTCAACCATATGAGAACCCTTGTTGTGCAGACAAGGTGATGAGATTTTAAATAAATTAACTAAGTATGGGTAACAATTGTTATATCATAGCTTCTGAGGACTGTAAAGGTAAGAGCAAGATGCAGGAGTTAACAGTTCTAAAAATATTGTAAAAGAGCACATGGGTTTGTGTGCTGAAAGGAACATCTGCTACACATCTGCTGATATTTCAAATATCCATTAAAAGATGTAAACTGTAATGGACCATGATCCCTGATTGTCACTGACTTACCTTGAAACAGGTGTCCTGGGTTGACTACATGATGTTTTTATCCCCATCATAAGCTCATCATATTTGAGCTTATGATGGAGAGATATATTGCAAATGTATCAATTCCTTAGGGGTTTTTTTTGTTTGTTTTTTTTTGTTTGGTTTTTTTGGGGTTTTGGGGGTTTTTCTTCCTCCATGGATTGACTCTCTCTCTCCCACTTCTGGGAACATCAGGACCTCACTAAGAGCTCTTCCTCTTTTGAGTCTTCTAGTAAACACAGGGGTTGCTGACTGGAAATCCCTTTCTCTGTCTGTCCCTCCCAGTGGATCACAGGAAGCACTCCAGTAGGAAATATCTCAGTCTTCTAGGTCAAGTGGGATCCCATCACTCCAGGGCACGTGGCCAGGCTCTGCCCTTTGCTTTGCTGTTGCCTTCCACAGCACATTAGTGAGGTGCACAAGGTGCCTTTCTCTTATTCACTTTATGAGTGTTTTTGGTAACAAATGTGTATACTAACTCAGCCTGGCCTTGGTTCATTATTTCAGTACTTTCCCTGCCATCATGGATAGTTTGACCACACATTTCAGTGCTCTGCCATACAGACTATTTTTCATGTTTGCCCAGTGGGATGGCACTTGTTCATTTGTTTGGGGGCTGTTATTCTTTTTAAAAGTATTTTGGACAATGTTTGCCTGTGCAAATTGGCAAGGGGAATTAAGAGACCTGAAATAACTTGTAACTCTATTATAAGGATATATCCTAGAATGAACAAATGTCCATCTTGATAGATTTGTGAAACTAGAGAAGAGATTGAATTTTTTGTGTTCAAGTAGAACTCACTGTCAGCAATGATACACAGCCTCTGACTTGACTGTGTGCTGCTTATGTCGGACTCAGAAGGAAGGTCATAAAGGAAAAATGAGACCAGAGATGTGGCCAGTAAACTCTTCAAGATTCCTATTTCATGCCCAGTAAGAATAGGACTCCCAATGATAATAAGCAGAGAGAGAAGAATCAAGGCAAGGAGGAAGCTATGTGTGAGACTGCTAGGGAGAAGTGGACCTGAGAAAAAGTGAATTTGTTGATTTACAAAGGAGACTATTTTTTCACTGAATGAAGGTACTGTATGATTTTCTTTAGTCATTTTGAAGATTAGGATACGGAAATTGAGGATCAGTCTAAAGTTATCTCTTTTTATCAATGTTATGTTTTGATATTTCTTTCTTATAATAGTCATTATGTATTATTTGGAAAATTATCAAGAAAAGGATCCCCACATATAGAAAACTTACTTTCCATACTCAAGGTTCACTTGCAAGGAGAGAGAATGAACTGGTGCTGTAATGAGTTCCCTGTTCTGAAAAAACAAATAGGAAGGGCATGGTGAACAAAGAAAGAAATGTTCATAAATCCAATGTGTCCTTGAGGAGAACAAGGCTTCTAAGGCTTAGAAGATAAAGCAGCAAGCTCTGAGACTCACAGGAGCAGAAATTAATGGCAAACAGGAAAAGAATTAAAAGGCTTCAATCATTAGTAGTTTCAAAGGAACAGTTCCCTTTGTTTTCCTTGCCTTAAATGGAGGTTGATGTGGATCCTGGAGAGCTAGACTTAACCTTGATGCAGAGTCTGAAAAGAAGTTTGAAAGAAACATTTGTGGCCGTTGACCCAAATGATAACCTAACACTGAGCATGGTGCTGCACAGAACTGATGTCAACCCCACAGAACAGTGTTGATTATGCCCTTAAGATCTTCACAACCTCCTGGGAGTACCAGAAAACACCATCCCCACCCCTCAGCTTGAAAGTGATAATGGGACAGAGAGGACATCTGGGCTTCCAGGGGAGTGAAGCTCTCAACCAGTCAGCCAGTCTGGTTTTCAGATCTCTATTATTTGTGCTCTAAGCAGTGCTGAATTGTAGTCATATGAATCCTGAGCTTGCTGTCAGACCTACTCTGTGTGAGGTGATGCATTTTCCCCCTCTCTGGTGCACCTGAATACAGTGGGATGAACATCCTCTGGAGCTGTCTCTCTCTATTTACTGCAGAGAAAGCTCAAACAACTGAGCTGATTTAGGTTATATCAAACTCCTAACTATCTATGGTGAGAGGAGAAGAATCTAACCCAAGCCTACTGCAGATAGGTCTGCACATGTCAAAGAAAGCAAAACCAGAGTGAGGGCTACAGTGAAGGTGAGTGAGAGGAAGCCAAGTGGAAATGAAGATGACAAATCCTTACTGCAGGGTCTGTAATGTAAAATGGGATTTGCAGGTGTGACTGAGTTAGTGGCACTTGCTGTGATACCATTGACTGCTGAAGCCTGGCTGTCCTGTAGAACACAGAGATCCAACTGATGCAAGGGGATAGCAAAGAATTATGTGAAAGGCCACCACCCTGCTATCACTGGATGTAGTGACCTCCAGGATGGCTTTCTGAGAGAAAGGAGAGTTGTGGGCAAAGAGGAGACAGAAGCCTGTGCTGACCAAGAGGGTGGACAGATGAGAGAGTGAGGAAGTAATGGAACAAAAAGGGTCCATCCTGCCTGAAGAAGCCTTTTCCAGTAGGGAAATTAAGGCATGTCCAGCTGGGGGGAACAGAGTTTATATCATATAAGGCTCCAAAAGTGGTTTCATGAATGAGGGAGACAAGATATCAAAGATAATTTCAGAATGATTTTGGTGTTCAGATCTGGATCATTAGGCTGAGGACCAAAGAGCTGAGCAGCCTTGGTAGACAGCAGGAGGTTTCTGGGCTGTGAATTCCTGCTTTCCTTGTAAAGGTTGCAATATGAAGGGAGAACAGAAGTTCTCCCTGGGAGAAGCAAAATTTGATTTGGTTAACCAAGTACCTTGATGCCATTTCTTTCACTTTTTTCCTGTGGAGGTGGAAGATGTGCCAAACCTGTTGAAGAATTCATGCACTCCAGGGGTTTACATAACACCTGTGAAGGTTTTTTTATCAATCAAATTTTCTGAATATATCTACTTTTCCAACCATCCTACAAACTGAGACAAGTGTTTTTATTTCTCAAGCAGGGAGAACTTTGGACCAGGTGACCCACTGTGGTCTCTTCTAACATTCCCTGTTCTGTGAGGTAGCCACAAGATTTTCAGAGTTCACACCATGTTGAAACAGGCCAGTGTGAGGCTAGGCTGGAAATAGACTGGAAACAGCCTCTCACTATATCTGATTACGCTGGTCCTAAGCTATTGCCTTGGACTACAACAGAGATGGCTGGAGATCCAACATCAGTTGCATTGATGTGAGGGGGAAAAGTAGATGAGGTTGATTTGGGCATATTCAGTGTTCCCTGAATGCTAATGAAAAGAGAAACATGTTGGGCACCATTACAAGTCAAGCACCCTGAGGATTTCAAAATAGTGTCCTTTTTTATAACAGTAATAAATTTGTCAGTTATGTGGGGAAACATTGTGAAAAATGAATGTCTTTTACTGCATTCAGAACTGCTGTTCCAAATCCAGTGAGATAATGGCCAATAAAACTTAGAGCTGGGAGGTTGAGTTCTGCATTGCTAAAGCTTCATTATGTGTGGTTTTAGAAAATGTACACATGTGCCAGAGTGTCTCATTGTTCTTTTGCTGTTTTATTATTTTGTCACTATGAAGTGGCTCTAATTTCAGCTGTGAAATGCAAGTTTAGCTTATATTGATCCTGCTGTCTGTGTATAGGACCTTAGCAACTTTGCAGGATGTTGTTAAGAGCAATTAGGTTTTATTTGCAGCTGTTCCATACTATACTCTGTTCCCTATCAAAACAGACTTCACCTCAATCCAAATGTACTTGATGAATCTTTTTCTTTCTCTTTTTTTTTCTTTGCATTGTAGAGGGTTGTAATTGAGATCCCCCAGATTTTCTGAACACTTAGAGGGAGTCAAGAGCCAATCTATTTGTGCATTCCAAGGCAGAGAATGGGACTGCAGTTCCCAGAACTGTTTTGTTAAATGGCAGGCTCTGAGGTGGGGCCATAGCATTCTCTTGTTGTTATAGTATATGGATTCTCCGTTAGGTGTTAGGCTGACATTCTCCATTAGGTTCCCTGTTGCAGCTTCTAGGATAAGGCAGGCTTTCTTAATATCTTTGACAAAACCAGTAACTCATTGTTTGAAAAATATTTATACTTGGTCAGACTGGAATACAGTTAGGAGCTCTTCTATAACCAGGTCCAGTTTTCAGCACTCAATGAAAGTACTTCATTTCATGAGAAGTTAGCATCCAAATCCAAGGACATCATGTTGCCAGTCCACTTTTTGGTTCTTTCAGTGTTATAAATCCAATTCACAACAATGACACTTCATGTGTAGTATCTGGGGTTTTTCCCTAACTGTGGTTTAGAAAATGGTGCATGAGCTAGTACCCATTAGCAGATCCTTGGAGGGATGGCATTACAGACAAAATGACTTCAAAAAGCTTGAAAATACTGCAGCCTTTAGGATGGGATATGTGAGTTTATTTTGTAGTGACCAATGCTATGCTAGGAAAAATGAACACCTTGTGCTGTAACAAAACCAATAGACAGGGGCACATGCTTGTATGAAAAGCCTACCCAGACAAATCACAGAGTATTTTCGAACAGAGAAATGATGTGGAACCTAGGAACTGGCTTAGTGTAAACCAGGCAATGGTGTTGGCAACACCAGGGATGTTATGAAAGACTGTGAGGACTGTGTGTTAGTGCAGCATTATCGGTATGTCTCATCTGATCAAAACTGAACTCCCTGAGGGGCTGTGGCAATTGTTTTCTCAGCATAGATGGACAAATCCTTGATAAAATTATTCTTTTGAACAGTACTGAGACTTTGCAAGGGAGACTGGGCATGAAGCACAGTAAGACCATACCAATTTCAAAAATTATTCTGGACAGAGAAGGGCAGGAGAGTTTGTCATGGGCTGCCTCCCACCATGCTCTGCTCCAAAGGACAAGTGTGTGGGAGAGCAGCAGAGTATTTTGTCAATCCCCTCTTACAAAGGAAAGCTCAGTGTTGACAGTACATCTGCTAGAGGATCAGAAAATGGAAATTGTTACTCTCCCCTACCTCTCTTCTATCTCTGACACCTTGTCTGTTATTCATGGTTTTGACACAGTGCTATCACATGTATCTATCTCGGGCTGTATAATAGAAGTGCTGTACCAAAAGAGTGCAGAGAAATTTGCTGTTCTCCCTATCAGGTTACAGCACACATGTACCACTGGAAAAACTCTTTCTGAAGTAATTTGATCAGATTTTGTTATTGGTCATATGCATTTGGAGAAATGTCTTCAGTACTGTCCCTTGGATTGTGTACAGGCAAAGAGGGGGCTCAGATTCTTCATTTTATCTAAGGAGTAAAGGCAAATAAAGTCAGAGGATTTTAGAGGAGGGAATTGAAATCAGGTGACTATTTTTGTTTTGGTTTATTTTAAAGGCAGATATTAAGGTTTTGAATCTGTTTTATTTTACCATCAGAAGCAGTCAGGTTTATCAGAGTTAATTTTAGAGAACTAAAATATAAACCAAAAGCACTTAAAACCAGCACTTAAAATCAACTTTCATCCTTTTCAAGTGAGTGTGTTTGTAAATAATACAGTATTATGTATTAGACTTCTAATTGTGTGCTAGTGTTTCCCCTATAAGGATGCTGCTCAGGGAGCAGAATTCCACTAAATACTCAGAGATCAGCTCCAAAATGCAGAGAGAGGTCCAGGTGGCTCCCTGACATTCTCGTGGAGTTGATGACCTAATGGTCTTCTTCCTCTGTAACTGAGGAACTCCTTTACTCTTCTGCTCCTTCTCCCACTACTGGCCAATAGGCTGCAAACCAAAGTCCCCTTCCAGTGCAGTCTGTGTTTGCTGAAACTCTGGTAGCTCCACTCCGGCCAGGTGCTCTCCTCCCGCTCTCATGCCTGTACACTTTTCTGGTGACAAGCACTGGCACTTGAAGGGCTTCATTTGCCTGCTACCAGGGCTGGCCACTCTGCCCAGCCCTACTTAGGTAACAGGATGTGTAAAGGAGTGCCACTGAAGTCCTCTCTGATGTTTTTTGGCAAAGAAGCAAAGAGGAATGCTCAGTTTGAGCATGGGAGGTTTAAAGCTTCTGTGCTGGTCTCCAAAGTCTCCCCTGGAGCAGCTGAATGGGAGCCTTCTGTGGGGTGGGTGGGTTTGGGTCTGCACCAAATCACAGGACTGAGTGGTGGGAAGATGGGGGAGTCCCAGTTCAGGGCACACACCCTCTGTATCTCACTTTGGATGTATTATTTTCTGATGGAAGGTGAAATGTTCATCTCCTCTCCTTTCTTCTTTATGGAATTGCTTTGCCCACTGCTAATTTAAATCTCAGGGATAAAAGAAATCTTTCTGTTCAAATAAAAACATAAAGCTTCACTCTAGAGGCAATTAAAAATGAACAGACAAAATATTATAATATGCTGAACAATATGCAAATGCTTTTTAACTTTTTCCACAAGAATACATCTGCAGATCTGTATGCCATTGCAGAGATTAGTCTGGAGGGATTTGATCCATAAAACAGAACAATATACTGACTTTTGATCTTTACTGAAGTGGTGAGTGAATGGAAATAAAAACAAAAAAAAAAAGGAAAAAAAGGAGGAAAAACAGCACATAGGGTAGAAATTGTGGAGAATACACCAGGAATTTCTGGAACATTTTACGCTTCAAAAATATGCACATGTGGATTGTGAACTGCTCCATAATTTTTATGGGATCTGCCTCAAAAAGTCTGTCAGAAATGTTAGGGAGCCAAGGCTCTCATTCCTTTAGGCCAGACTCTGACAGTAAAGCCAACCCAACAGGAAGGTCCCCAGGAGCCTTTTGTAGATAAAGTGGGCACACCATGCAGAACCCTGATATCACAGATATCAACAACACATAGTCTCTGGGAATGGTTCAAATGTCCAAAAACTCTCTGAGGCTGGAAATAGCAATGACAAATTTTGTGCTGGAGCAAATGTTACTTTTACCTCAGATACTGCAACTAACTTGACAGAAATGCAGTCTTCTGCCCAGATCAAATTTGTCCTGCCGAGCAGTCTGCTGGTGGAGAAAGCTGGAGTCTGTGACAGTGAAACCCTGGTGAGAGACTCTCTGTTACCTCTCTCCTCACAATATTGAATTTGATAGTTTTTATGTCACATACAGCTGATGGTACAATAGAAAGACAAAGCTGATGGTTCTCCATCTGTCATCAGAAAGTTGTCTATCTGGCCTAGAGGTAGTTAGTTAGTTAGTTAGTTAGTAGGTAGTTAGTTTCTCAAAGATTCCCCCTTTTCCTATAGCCAAACTACACTACAGAGAAAGGATTAATTAAATAGAAACAGAATAGAAGCTGGAGGGGGAAGCTGGAGGGAGAGCCATTGTGATGAGGTAACTTTCTCTTGAATTAGTGCAATTAGATTATGTTATGATCAGACTCTGTCATGGAAAATTAGTCCCATAGATGACCTTAAGAGATCATTAAACCATATTTCCTTCTGAAGGCAAGTGCAAATTTATCAACATCATCCCTGACAGATGTGTGTCTAACTCATCCTTAAAGATACCCAGAGATGGAGGCTTGAAGTTGGGGCCTCAAAACTTAAATAAGATTTAGCCAGCTATAGCAATGAGCAGCTGTGATTACTAGAATTAAGCTTCTATTCTAAGGAGCTGGAAAAATCAATCATAATTTAAATATCTGAGTGTGTAGGCTAAGTAGCAAAGCCACAAAGGTAATTCAAAATTAAGCTTTGTAGACAGGTGAGACAGTAAATGTCCTGGTTTTGCTGCCTTTTTCAGTTTGTTTGTATGGGTTTTATCCCTTTATTTAAAAATTGAGTGCTTTCTCTGCCTTTTATAATACAGTTTGGACTAAAGATACGTAAATATCTTAATATCTTTTGGTAGGGAGGAGCACATTGTTTGGTTTTAACTGAGAATTATTTTCTATTTTCATTTCATATGGGGTGCAGGTGAGCAGTGGCGGGTGGAAAGGCAGTAAGTAACCAGTTAAGACTCTCCAACTTCTTACCTGCCTTGACATAGGTTTGCAAAAACTGCTGCTGAGAATCCTTATCTAGTACTTACTTGGGTTTATCTGGTTTAAATGTCTGGATAACTGCTTTTGTCTCTTTTGTGCTTACTGTGGCCTTCTTTTAAAATCCTTTCTCTCTAAAATTGCTGAGGGATGTATGGGGAAAATTGTCTATGAACTGAAGTCTTGACTTCAGAATTAGGTCATGAGTTATTGTCTGAGAGTTTGGTCCTTAAAACTAAACTGTCAGCAAGAATCATTGAAATTGCTAGGAAATACTCTGTTAAAAAATCAGCTTGGTTTTACCTGCACAGCAAAGGAGGCTGCTGTTTGTACTTTCAGCAAGGCTGGAATTTAGACATTAGTTAGGCTTGTTTTGTGGCACAGACTTAGTTCTGGCACATACCTTCATCTCTCTGATATTTTGCTCCAGAGCCAAAGTAGTTAAGGCTGCAGTGTTTTGAACTGAGTGCATCCTTTACAGATATGAATCCCTTTTCTAAAATGGGGAAAAAGAGAAGTATATTGTGACTGACAGCTCAATCTCAGCTTTGCATCTAAGCAAAACCCTGGTCTATGTGCAAGGCAGGAAGTGAATTGCAGAGCTTCAGAAACAGCGTAGAAACCTACATTCTGCTTGCAAATACACCATTCAGCACTTCCACAGGGGCTGTATTTCGGTCCCCTGCAAAAAAGACAGCAATCCTGGTGTGGAATAACATGTAAAAAGCTATGTTGTGATGCACACTCACAATAAGACTGCCTTACAGCAGGTAGGAAATGTTCTAATTGCTTACAGGATGTGGTGGAAGGTTGCCTTCATTCAAAGGCTTTGTGAGAAAATGAACTTGAGTGTGGCAGAGGAAGATTTTGGAGGTTCAGTCTGGTCGCATTAAACTGCAGTTAGGTCAGATGTGGTGCATGCTAAGGGAAAATGAGCCAGGATCCAGCACCTTTGGGTCAGTATGGACAGCAAGACCTGGCATATATAGCTATATATTTATTAAAAGTGTCAAAGTAGCTCTAAGCAGGGTGAGCTCCATCCAACAGTGTGCTTTATTTTGGTTCTTTTTCTCTTACACTGGGACTGTGTTTAAATAACAGTGGGTTTGTGTAATGAAATATCTTAAAATGACCTAGAAAGGAGGTTTAGCTGACCCTGTGTGCTTATTCCCAGCTCCCAGAGCTGTCCCTTCCTTTCTTTGCAGGATCCTTTCATTCCTAAGGCACAGTGTGGGCAAGAATACATACGTACATGACACACATGCCGGCAGATTACTCAGGTGCTGGTGGCATCACAGTGTGAGATGGCATTAAACAGGCCAAGGTGAAAGCAAATCAGCTCTCACTTCCTGCCCTTCCCATGCCAGCCCATGGTTAATATCCCAAGTTGCAGTGTGTCCTGGTGAAGGAATTGTTGAGGAACAGTGTCATGCTGGCTGTGCCTATGGGAGGTCTCCTGGCATCGCCCGGATGAGCACAAGCACAGCGTCACTGTTCAGCCACTGCAGAGGATCCACAGTGTCCCCAAAATATTGCGCAGGTGCAGTCTGGCCACAGATGTGTTATCTGTGTCCAGTGCATTGCCTCAGGACAATCAGTGGGAAGGCAGAGTCCAAGTGCTCAGGGTGGTGATGGTGGAGAAATACTGAAGCAGTGGTAGAAAGCCATGTCCTAATTCCACCAGTGTGGCACTGGTTGTTTTTTTGCACCTCTCATATAATCTGCTACATAACAGGTTGCTGAATCTACCAGAGTCTATCCAGGGATTGTTGAGATCACAGAGGATTGAGCTGCTTTTTGGAAGGCACAAGTCTCTAGCACTCACTGAAAACTTTCAGATGAAATCCTAAAAGTCTTGAAATTTCTAGAGGAGCAGTGAGAAACAAAAGACATGGGCATAATCATGCTGGGAATTCTGTCATATTTAATGCAGTTCATAGTAAATGTGTGTGTGTAAATATGTATTCATCTCTTTGTTAAATGGTTTCTCTACTTATGATTCTAGGAGTTCTTAATATTAAAATTAAAAGAATATTTGGTTTCACATCACCTATATTTGCAATCCCATTGTAGAAGAAAAGTATTGTGGTGGTTTCTGTTTGGTGCATTTCAGGAACAATTATCTGAATCTGGTTTATTCAGATACACCAATCATATTTAGTCACAATGATGGAAGTTATATAATATTTTAGAATGTCACTTTTTATTTGCCTGAATAGAAAATAAACAGCCCCTTGTTTTTCCCCACCTCAAAAAAATAAATAATCTGGGAATTGCTTTAAATGCTGGAAAACACCCACCAGAGGTACAAAACATAAAAACAGAATTGTCAGCCTTCCTGAATGATTAATCCTGGATTTTAAATTACAAACAAAAATTCATCCCAAATGATAATTTTCAGGAAACCACAACAAAATGGGAGGACAGCTTTCCATTGGGCCAGTTGAGCTTATTTTCATCTATACTTCATGGCATCCTTTTCCCTGGTTAGTCCCATGGGATAATTCCATGTTAAGCGTTTCACTCCCTGTGAAACAGGTTATGGAAAAGCAATGTAATGAAAGTTTTGTGACTTTCAGAACACATCCACTCCCAGGCCTTTCAAGTTTCCTGTTTGGAATGAGGGGAAGGACACAAGAATAGGACACTTGAGGGCTGGACCTCCACCTCAGCTCCTTGTGTGCTCTGCACCACTGCCATGCAGCAGCAGAGCTCTCGGTTGCGTGGGGTGATGCTACCACCCTTGCTTTGGTAAAGGCTGCAGGGATATGCCTACAGTCTGTGCTCCAAGTGGGAATAACATCACCATTTCCATCAGGTTTGTGCTCCTTTCCTCACCGTGTGTCACGGTTTTCTCTGCCAACAGCTTCATTGATCAAGGCATAAATGAAGGTAGGGAGCTGAAATTTGCTGTCTTCTCAGAACTGAGAGGATTGCTGGCTCTGCAACCTCTTAAAAGAAGGAAAAACATGAAATCGCTTTTCTCCTCTTCTGCAGAGAAGTCATTAACCTCAGTAACAGGGAAGGGGGTAGATTTTTAAACCACATGCCTGGGGGGATAAGACAAGCAACTGCTCTTAATGTCAGCATTGGTATGTCTGAGTAAGTTAGTCCCTTTCTGAAAACAACATAATGAGCAGAGGTTCTGACTGTGAAGCTTTAGCCCAAGTGGGTGGAGAACAGGGATTATAAAAGAAAGGCCAGACTCAGGCCTGTTTATGGTAAAGGAATAAGGAATATCTACATGTTTACATTTATCAATGTGAATTTCAAGGAATATATATATATATATATATATATATATATATATATATACACACACACACACACACATATATATATATATTTATATGTAATATTCAGTGTGAAAAATAAAAGGCTCTTCAAAAATGTTTTGGTATTGTGCCTTAAAAAATGACACTTTCCACTGCCAGTCATGACTTTAAGTCAGATTATGGCTAAAAATATTAAGGGAAGGATCACCACAGCAACAATCACATTGCTCCCCTTCTGCAGAGGAAATGGAAAAACACTCAAACTTTGCCAAACTGAATAAATTACCCAGATTATCAGAACTGTAAGGAAAGCCATATGTAAGCAACTCTGTGTGTTTTTGTGTCTGGGAGTGTGTGCAAATGTGTTAACTGGGTTGCAATTCATTAAATACTTAAGTCAAAGGGGGCAACTCTGAAAATATGCTCAAAAGACAAAAAATTAGTGTGGTTGTACCTTAATTGTCCAGCAGATACCATGTGAAGGGTAGAGCTCACTGCAACAGTGGGGGACTCCAGTCCAGCTGCAGGGCTGGGCTTTCCTGCCCATGGTGGCCTGGAGATGGGATGGAGCACATTGATGTTCACTTGGTCTTGGGCCAACGTGAAGCTGAGAAAGGGCTGCTTTGCTCCCAGAGATGCACTCTTACTCCAGTCTCATAGCTGTTTGTACTTATGTGGCATAGTTTGCTCTGCCAAAGTAAAACATGTCATTAGCCAAGGGGGGAAGGACAAGGGTGGAAGGGTGAGGAGGCAGAAGCAATACTGTCACTGCTTGAATTGAAGCACATTATGCAGGAGTCTGCACTGGAAACCTCCTCTTACCAGGCTGCCCACACTGTCAGTGAAGATAGGACAGCTTTTTTAGAGGCAGTCCAAGGACGTGACTTAGAACAGTTGAAATGATGTCAAGTGCTTTGGTGAATTCATACTGCATTAAAGACTCTAAAATCATCTTATGGAAGCCCAGAGCACATGGCTTTTGAGCACTGGAAGAAAAGGCACAGAGTGCAAAGGCTGTGTGTTCCCATTCTCTTGCCATTAGTATGAGCACTTATTTAGCTGTTTGTAGCTCCAGAATTAAACCCTGGACTGTTGTCTGTCCAGGGGGCTGCTATCACTTTCTGGCTTGGATTTCTAGCTCGAAAGGATCCTCAATTATTTTTGGGATCACACATTTTAAACAGATGGTGCTTGACTGGTCTGTGTCTTTAGCCTTTTCTACTTTCCAGATTCACAGATGTTTTGCAAAGGAGATGTGTGGTCCTGCTGAACAAACTTAAACCTATTGATAAGAGATTTGCTTTTCTTTACTCTTTTTTTATGTAGGCCAGTGCAGCTTGGGCTTGGCCAGATGATCTAAGTGATGCCAGTGATATCCTGACCCCATTTGAAGTGTCTACTGAATGATGGGTCCAGTATATGTTGTATCTATGTCTGTTGATGCAGACTGAATTCCAGTAATGACCCATACCTGATGATAACATGGCTGGAAAAGGGTTCCAATGGCTGCTGCTGTCAGAAGCATATGGGGCTCTCTCCTGACTTGTAGGACATGCTGTTCAGGGCCCTCATGTGCCAGTGCCAGACAGGCACATGAGCAAGCAGGAGTTTTCAGTTTGATCAGGCTGAAAAGGTAGTTGTTGAAAAACAGGAGATAACAACAACTCTTGTTGTTACCTCCAGCTTGTAAAGATCCGTTAATGGTGAATTTGGTTGCTCTGCAGTATTCTGCTTTTTTGGTTTTTGAGTGCAAATTTTAAAATTCTCATTTGAAGAGTCCTATGGGCCCTTGCTCTCTTTTCTGTCTTTTGATGGCTGCCACCTTGCTGTGCCCACTGTGGCTCCAGGGCTGGCAGCCTGCTTAACCACAGGGCCTTGCCACATGGCATGGGTTTTGTGCTGGTTGGTGGTGATACTGAGCCATTGCAGTGGGGAAAAGCTAACAGAGACAGCTGGAGAAAATGAATCCTACATCACCCAGGATAAAGGACAGGAATCCCAGAGCTCAGAGGGATTTCATGGGGATCGGGTGTAATCTTGATATGTGAGTGAGTGGAGGGGATGAAAGCACATCTGGATGGGCTAAGAAATGCATAAGCACTGGAATTCTAATACTTAATTCAATGCTTGTGCATTAGTTGGTTTGGTTTGATTTGTTGGTGGAAGTTTTTTTCCCCTGCATCTCTTTTTAAGATTTGCTTGTTTTTCTGGGTAAGGAAAGATGAGTGGTACATATGGTTTGACGTATGTCCAGTATGATTCTGTTATTGTGTGTGGAACCATTAAAAATAAAGTGTTCCCCAGGCTGTGGTCTAGAAGCGAATGCTATGCATCAATGCAAGATAGCCCTTATAGTGAGTTACATTCTTGTTCATTTCCCCCATAGAAGTTATTTCTCTCCTTGCTAGTTTGATTTAATTTGAAACAAAAACTATTCTGGCTGTAGGCAATTTTGATCTAGGCATTCAGGAAATGGAACAGGATTAGATCTACAGAAAATACAACTGCAAAAGTCCTGCCAGAACAACACGTTGCTTCCCCCACCATCCTGTCATAGTCAGGTCTGATCAGGATGTCTATTCTGTACCACCCTGATCTACCTGTTAGGAGGACTGATTCTGAACTGGATGATTATGGACACTGATTTTCTTTCCCCTTCACAAGTACTGTCTCCAAACTAAGGTCTGTATGTTATAACCAACACTCCAATCTAGAAAGCTGAAATTATTCCAAGCTGTAAAACTCATATCGGAGTTCCTGATAATGAGATAATATGTTAGAAGACACAAATTTCTTCCATCCAGATTTTTGGGATGAATGCCTCAAATATGAGGGATTTATCTGAAGCAGCTGTGGGTCTTGCCTGCATTATAGTTTGGGAATAACAGGCTTGGTGGCCTCTAAGCTGAACTCGGCCTCATGGAGTGCCTTTCTGGGGACTGGTTTATTCTGTTTGTTGTACCTTCCTGTCAAATGTGATGGGAAATCAGTGATGAACAGGAGGTCTCTAATCTCCATGGATACTTGTCTCTGCATGGTGTCAAAATCTGAGTTGGCTGTTAATTTTCTCTTATTTTGCATATGACTATTTACTTAGGAAGGGAGGGAAAGGAAGGAGATTATTTGAGATTGAAATAAAAAATGAGAGAAAGAAAATTTGGCAGTGGTTCTCAATTGTAGCTGCTGGGAGGCCTCCAGAAGCCTGTCCCATACCTGCATTGCCCAAGCTTGTTGTCAGCTCATGCTTTGTTCTGTGCTCAGAGCAGGGTCTCAAAGGAACACAGCTGCTGCAGCTGCTTGCAGACCAAAAGGTGACCTTTCGGGTAGCTGAGCCATGATGCATTATTTAGTGCATTCCTGGCTAAAATGGAAATGAAGTATTTTTGTTAGCATAAAGATTTGTTTGTCCTTTCACTTGGATGCATCCTTTTTGCATCACACAATAATGTGGCATGCACACCACTCCTTGGGGTTTCTTCTGGGCAAAGTTTTTGGTAAGACTTTGAAAAAACACTGACTGTTTACTAGAAGGACTCTACTAGCCAAATGTAATAGACTTCAGTTTAGAGGTACTGAGTTTGCAAAAAAGAACTTCTATTTAAATAATGTGCAGGAGTGAAAGCTTCCTGGTGAACAGTGTTATATCTTTAGACTATCAGCTGATGCTGGTGAGTACCATAACCAGCTGTTACTTCAGCATGAAATATTTTGCTTCTTCCAATTAATCAAGAGTCTCTTGGAAGTTGCCATAGCAGGGAATTCATTACAGGGATGTTTAATGAGTAGAATATTTGTCATTTGCATAGAGAGAGGCTTCAGCAGTGATCCCAGTGATCTGTGATAGCCAGGTACTTAGGCACTCTGTGTATCTGTTGGGTGAAGGAGGGGAAGCAGATGGGACCAATTTTTCACAATGTCTGACATTAAATTTCCTACATGGTCTTCCAAACAGAGATTCAAAGAGGCTGGAACCTACCTCTCCTGCTGACTGTGAATGAAGACTGCAGTATATTCAGCTACAAGTCCATCTGCTCTTTAACTTTTTTTTTTGTTTTAAATCTATCTAAGAGTGTTTTTCCTTTGAAGTTTCCAGCACCATTTATGAAGGCTCAAAAGGATTATTATTCATATGTTTCAGATGAAGAAAGCTGAACTGTCAAAGTAACATCTGACTTGAGAGTAGCCAGTATTCTCCAAGGCATCAGCATTTAAGAGGACCTGAGAAAAGATCCTGTGCCTACCAGGAAATTTCACTGATCTCATCAAGCCCCAAAACTCAGGAAGGAGGAAAAATCTGCACAAATTAAGAAGTGCCCAGCAGATCATGCTGTCTTGTTGAAAACCCCAGTGGTAACAATTTTTCATGAAATGAATGGCATCTGCTTCTATGGGATTATTTTTAGCAGTAAAAGAGTAGATGGTGTAAGATAAGTGAAGAGGGATTCCATAGATAACTGCATTTCAATTGTCTGTTTGGCATCATCTTAATTGTTACAACAAACAGCACAAAATGACAAAAATTAACACCTTTCTACTCAGAAGATAAACTACTTTTAAAAAGAAAGGAATGAAACCTAGGTCTATCATTTTTAGAATCCCAGTTAACTAAAATGGACATGACTGGAGAAGCAGAGACACCTGAGCAGCTTTGAAGACATTTCTCTGGCATGTTCTCACTGACTCCGAGACCTATTTCCAACCACAGTGTCTGCTCATCCTGGTGCAGCACCCTTCAAACCAACCTTCCCCAAAGGATTCAGCAGACATGGTCTGAACAAAGAGCTAAGCACAAGCTGGTAAGCACTCACTGCAGGGACTTGTAACTGCTGTGGGATTTAGTCAAACAGTAAAGTACAAGCTTCTACTATGACTCATCTGGTGTAAAACTAGTGCTAAGTATTGTACATAATTAAGACAGCATTATTACAGTGAGATGGCACTTCTTTTTTTGGTATGGTTAAAGTCATGAAAAGGTGTAATGTTTGCAGCCTTCAGAGCTGTGAAGATGAGGAGTTCTGAAAGGAGTTCATTCTAAAAGATATCATGGCTACAGTGAGTTTAGATCATAATTTGCGTTACTGCTGAAGCTTTACATGCATATTTCTGTTGCCTTTGTGAAAAGCTGTGGTATTTGTGAGAATAAACATGACCTTAGAGTCATGTTCGTTAGATAACACTTGCAACACTGGCCTCTCTACACATTCCAAGGGTTTTCATAATTTTTAAACCCATAAATCAAGTCTTTTATTTTGAGATACATTTTTAAAAGAGATCTTAATGGTTTTTCAAGTAACAGGCACAAGAAATTATATTTGCCATTGAATGCAACAGAAAATGTAATGTCAGTAAGCTAGAGGTTCAACATTTGAGGACTGACTGTCAGCAGGTACAGAAGTATTAGTAAGACATTGTCCCTACCAATGGGAAAAGTTGAAAAATTTGCTTACTTGTCCCAACCTTTTTCCTTCAGAAGTCCACAAATCAACTTTGCTTTTAGTGAATGCATGATCTTGGTAAAAGTTTATTGTGTTATAATGCAAAGAAATTCAGCTTATTGGTCATTCTAAACCCATTTGTTCAAGTTACTTGATTCTTGTTATCCTTTACTAGAAACTCCTATGGTGTTATGATTTTCTTTCTGTTCATTGATTATCTGTCTGACTTGCAAGGGAGGGGTGGGAAAGCAGACTGCAAGATGGTGACATGGACCATTTTAAGTGACAGGACTCTAAAAGAACTCATTTCCACCTATGTATTCCAATGGATGCCTTTGTAGTATGTTTATGCTCTTACTGGAAAATCTATTGGCTACTTAGTCAACCTAACTTTAACACCACTTTTCTTATAGTTTCCTCACATGCTTTTTATGCTGTGTTTCATGCACATCTCTAAGGAATTATTTGTGCAAGTTACAGGAACTACAGACCCTCAGGAGGAATCCCAGGCAAACAATGCACTTGGGTGAAGACATCTGAACAAGAGCCAGTGAGCCCTTTCTTTTTGTATCAGTTGAACAACCTATAACATTTTACAAGTCTGAAGATTCTGAATTCCAAGGGTCTTTCTGAAAAAACGATCATTTAATATAAAAGATACATCAATTCCTGTTTTGTTTGCACTGCCGCTTTCTGGATGAGTTTCCAATCTATTAGTGAAGCAGTAAATGCTCCCCCAGCAACCAACCATTGATGTTTTGAAAGCAAATCAAAAGCAGTACAAGACTGTTGAAGAAAAGGGCTTGAAAGGAAAAGAGTGAAAGATCATACTATTCCTATGGTAGCTGTAAAAGTCTGTGAAGATTACAGCTGAGAGAGGGATGGTCCAGAGACCAGAAAGAGACCAAGGACAAGATATCTGCCTGCAGAGTTTTGTCCTTACATGCCTTCTTGCAGGCTCACAGCCTAAACAGCACAACTAAAACTCTGTAGGGTTGATCTGTTAGGGGCACACCGCCAGAGGTGGAATTGTGTGAGAGGATGGATAAGCTACAAAAGGAGAGAGCACCTGTTGACCATAGTTTTTACCTCGGACTTTACCAGCCCTGACAGGATTTATAGAGAGTCTGGACACATAACAGAAAAACTGTGCATGCCTGTTCTTTGTAACATAGGGTTTTCACTTCAGCTGAGGGGCCAGGGACCTTGCTGTGGGTGCATGCTGGAGTTGCAGTTGTGATGCACTCCCAGCTGCTCTGACTTTTATCTTTATTCCAACCATGAGCTCACCACAAGCCCAAAGGGAAAAGTATTTGTATTCCACTGTGCACATTGACAGTAATTTTGTGGATGCAGCACAACACTGTAGAAAGAGACAGGTATATGGAGCATTTAGAAGGCAATAATTTCTTCTAACTTTTTTATTTATTTATTATTTTTAGCCACACTCCAAACATTATAGTGGGAATAGCAAAGGAAAGAACTTGCAGACTTCACAAAAAATCAAAGCCTGCAGCTTGTCCTGGATGGATTTATTTGGCACACATCTGTGATTATGAAATGAATTTTGAATTTCATTGAACTTCATCTGGTAATGATTCATCCTTTCGATTTCCCTTTTCCCTCTAGAACATCCGCCATTAACAAACCAACTAGTTGCAATGTTTTACAATCCACATTTGAACCTATTTCTCAAAAGATTGCACATTTCCTTGAATAAACAATTACTCAGCTCATTTGCACAGAGATAAGGTCAGTCTTGGGACTGAAAAATGAATCAACGCCCCTCTCTGGCAACCATCTTTGAAATAGTCAAAAAGCAATTGCAGTAGGAGCACGTTAAACTGTAACTTCATGTTGCAGAAATGCTACATCAACAGGCAGCTTAAGTGTTTCTGTACAAACAGATATTGTACAGCCTTGGTTTGGTTGACTGGAGCCCATTACAGAGTTTAGGCACATGCCTGAAGATGGAATTACACGACTGAAGTTAAGATGTGCTTAAGTGTTTTGTTGTGTTTGGCCTACATGCTACATCTGTGTTTGTATTACGAAGAAAAGCTGTTCTACAAGACATTCAGGCATTTTAAAAATGTATTTTTGTTCTGAACTGGAACAGGAAGTTTTATCTTTTAATGAAATTTAGGAGATCTTTAATTCCAGAAATCTTGTAATTGAGTGTACTTAAAACATTGTGTGTCAGTAATGTTGAAATTATTTGAGACATTAAGATTGAAATATTGCATGTCCACATATGTTACTTAATTAATTAGAAGCAACTGTTAACTAAGCATGCAGGGATTGCCTGGGCTGTGTATTACCATCCCCTGGATACGGAAAGGAGCTGTGGTCTGGTCTAGCTTCTTGGCTGAGATGCAATGTTCTGTGAAAATGCTTCTCAGCTGAGCAGTAAAACAAGGACGCTCATCTGTGCACAAAGTAGACCTGGACCTACTAAACCCCGCTCAGTCCAACTGGATTTAGGTAGGGACATCTCAAGTGTCTTGTACCAGGTCTTTGCTGCAAGTGCTTCAGAAATGCAGGGCACAGACCCTTTACTTCTGCTTGTAGGTGGTTTGGGTTTTCCTTGGCTTGTTGGTTCTGCCTTTGATGTATCCAAGGTGAGTTCATACTTTCCAGGAGCCATGGTAGTTTGGGCACAGCACCATCATTTTCATCTGATGCTGTACATGATAACCGAGCCTCTCTGGAGCTGAGGGCTGCAGCTCTGCAGCAGCCAGCCAGGGTGCAGAACTAAGCTGCAGCTACCTAAAGTCAAGCTGGGTCTTTGCAGGAACTTTAATGTTACCTCCAAGCCTGTTCTGCCATGGACATCCCACTAGCTGAGGACTGCAGCCTGGCTTTAAACTTAAAAGCTAAAATTTGCAAATTATAGCTAAGCGTGTTTTGGTAACTTCTTGCTAACTATATTGCCATAATCAGTTGTCATTTTCTTGAAAAAATTTCAGTATTGTGGAATCAGCCTTCAGTATAAGAAGACTCTGGGAAAGATTCAAGCAGCTCTGTGAGTATATAACAAGAATGATAGACAAAGTCTTACCAGACTGAATATATTGCTTGTTCTGCCTGTGTCTAGATACAGTGGCTGTCCAAAAGGTAGTAGATATCTGGAAATAGGCTATGAATGGGAATCATATTCTGTTCCTCTCTGTTTCCCCTGCTCTTCAAGTTACAATCTCTTATCTCAGCCTCATTGCCTGATAGATCAGGTAAGGTTGATCCCCAAGCCCAAGGCTTATTTGGATAAGTGGGCTTAAGAAGACTGAAACAATTGCTTTAGAGAGAAAACTTTCTGTGGTCAAGGCATATGGCACCTGTGGTGAATTTTATTCAGACGAATGTTTCATCTAAAATGGCCTTTCCTGCTTAAGTCTCTGGGTAGTTATGGCTTTGCTTGGATGTCCTGCCCTTTTCTTTTGGGGTTGAAATAAATATCTGAGGTTCACAGTCTTTGTGTCCCTATCAGCTTCTGGGTCAGCTGGCCAGCAGAGAGGTTGTCTAATCCCATTTTTGAGAGATGTTCTTTCATCTTATAAGGCCTCAACTACAGCAAAACAAAAATTTAGTTGGAGACTGTGAATATTGACACTTATGACAACCCCCTCTGCCCTTGCTTGGCTCCTCTCTTACTCTTCCTGTAAGAAACTAGGGCAGTTTCTAGAATCGAACAACAGAATTCTTTGGATTTAGATGTGAATAAGAATAGCAGTGGGAACCTGGATTCTATGTTCATAATAATAATTATTATTATATTATATTATATTATATTACATTATATTATATTATATTTTGCTGAAGTTACTACATGGTATGGTTATATTTCTGTTTGAAGAAACAGAACAGCTTCACAAATGAGTATAAAAAGATGTATGTGTTTTCCGAAGCTTGTATGTGCTTTACTGTAATCTGACACTTACTGTAAGAAATACATATATAATTGGCAGTGGCAGACACATATTCTGATAGAAAAAAATATGTATTGAATGATACACTATGTATCACTGATAGTGACTTGCAGCAATATTTCCATAAAAGTAAAGAATAATTTAGCACTTGAAAGTCAGGCCTCAAAACCAAAATAAAATGTTTTTCTGTTTCTGTACCTAGCATTGGATATATCTGCCCTCACTGCAGACATCAGCAGTGTAGACACATATGGCAAAACCCATCACCCCAAGCTCCCTTTGCAGTCAATACAGGGAGCAGGCACTTCTAGGCCATGATTCATCTGACCTATTTACATGTCTGCTGTAGGAGGAGATGAATCACTGCCTAGACTAGATCTGTGCGGAGGATAAAGGGAGACTAAGATGGCCAGCACAGATGTAGATGCTTGTAAAGATCTACAGTTTGAATTTAGGCTTTCAGTTTGGAACAATTTTCCAAAGAGTAAAATTTCCTAAGCCGTGTTTTTCTAACAGAATATGTGTATGAATATATACATCTATGGTATTTTTCTTCCTGCAACACAAACATTTTCAACAATATCTTTTGAACACTGGCCTTCCAAATGTTCTACCATCTGAAGAGCAGCCATTTTATCTCTGCCTCTGCCCCTTTTTTGCACATACAGACATGTGTACACATACCATGTTTCAGAGTTGGGCCTTCTGAGTTTTCAGCATTAACTTAAAATATATTCCTCTGTGTGTGGTAACCAGGGCTGCTGTTACACACAGACAGATATTATAACTGGGTTTGTTTTTTTAAAAAAATCCAAAGCAAAATATGCAAACAAAAATACCAAATGAAGATTTCTGAGATTTCCTTCTGTTTAAAAATAACATTTTTATTAGTTTGGGTTTTTTTCTTCTAGGATCTGCTCTACTCTGCCTGCAGCCTTAGTGAGGCAGAGCATCACAGGAAGAGGAATGTGAATTCCTGGGAGACAAGTACTGATGCAGAGGAAGGGGGAAGACAAGACTTGATCATCTAAGGAAGAGCACAGGTTCCTACGTAAAGCTGTGAGATGACAAGAGAGAGGCACAGTTGTGTTATTATGTATAGAAGGCCAGAGTTGAGAGTCTGGTTTCTTGAGGGTGATGTCCTGGCAAGTACTCTGGTGCACATGCTGTAGTATAATGTTCCAGTGCATCCGTACATCCATCTATGCTGCAAATGGCATGGGAGTGCTGTTTTAAAAAAAGAAGAAGAAATGAAACCATCCTGTTGGAAAGCTTTACAATGCTCAGCTGCTCCCGAGGAGTGCTTGGTGTAGCTACAGCAGGCAAAACATCCCTCCCATCTAGTCACTGGCACACAGCACAGCAACCCATTTATGTGAGCACCTGGTTGATCAGTTTGCCTGTGACAGATCTTGGCACACCCTCTCCTCTGGCTGTAAAGCTTTACTGACTTGTGTGTTTTTTTCCCCCCACAAACTCTTGTCTGGCATGGGAGGACTTGGAACAGAACAACTCTGGCTCTGGCAACAACAGGAAAGTACATTTTAGATAACCCTTTATGGTGCAAGCTTTGCAGCCATTTAAGGGCTTTTCTGTGGGGTTGGAGAGGAAGGGCTGTCCATCATCCAAAGTCTACTACTGTGGGAAGGGTGCCTGTGGCTGCAAAGGTCTTTGGCAAAGGCCACGAACATCTGAAGGCTGCTCTGAGAAATGGATTTGGGCTCACAGTTCCCCACAGGGTGCTGTGCAGAAGTGAGCACTCTTCCAGCGGTCATCCCAGTGCATCATTCATTAAACATAAAGCCCTACAGGAAAATCAAGGCTTTGTGTTTTCCATACCCCCTCCTGCATCAGCCCTTACGTCAGTAGGTCGGAACCACGGAAGTGAAATTAAGGCCAGTGCAGTCTAATAGGCAAGGGATAGCAAATGCTAAGAAGTCAAGGTAATGAGAAAATACCTGCCATCTGGAGCTGTCATAAGCACGAATTTACATCTCTCCCCACAAAATAAATAAATCACAGCCTGCAAAGCATTACTCTCGTGGATGCAAAGTCCCACTCCTGCTGCTGCCACCAAAAATTTTGGCCTCCCCACTTTGTGCGTGGTCGGTGGCTTCTGCTGAAAGCCCCAGGGTGACGTGCCTGGGCAGGGAGAGACATCTGCAAGCGCTGCCTGCTCAGGCGCGGTGGCTGGAGCGCAGGGAGCCGCTCTGCTGCAGCCGCTTGCTCCAGCCCTGGCTCTGACGGAAAGTTTTCCTCCTGGCTCTGACAGCACCACAGCCACTTGGGGAAGCACATGACTTCCTCGGGAGACGGTGTTTCTTGTTTGTGTTGCAGGCCTCCAGCAGGCATGGCACCGAGGCAATATTTATATCAGTTTTTGTAACATCATCGCAGCAGCTGTAATTTTGGGAACTGAAGTGCTGGCTGGAAGTGGGAGAGAGAGGCACAAAGCACAACACACCACATAGAAATGTGGAGGCAAGGGGGAAAAAAAAAGAAAAAAAAAGGCAAGAAAAGAAAATTGGCAACCAGCCTCCTCCCCCAGAAAGCTCATTGTGTTCCCCAGTGCCAGGGGTGCTGCTTGCCCTCCAGATGGTTACCACGGGGCCCATCTGTGTAAAAGCAAGTCAATGGCAATTACAGCTCAGGATGTGTGTGATAGGATCAGATCTGTCCCCTCAGGGTGCTTGCACTCCTGGGGAAGCAGGACAGGGGAAGGGGAGTCCTCCAGCCAGGTGGCTTTCTGTGCTACAAGCCAAACAGTGTTCAGAAGTCTTCTACCCTTCAGCTGTGAGAAAGCACAGTGCAACACTTGTGTGCAGGTAACCAGGCTGCCCCCAAAACTGCTTCAGCCCCATGCTGTGCCTTGGCAGCCAGCCCTAGCAAGCTCCTTATCCCACCTACTGGTGCAGTCATGCTGCTCCCAGGTGCCCAGCTCGGATCTCTGACCCACACTCTGCATGTGACCTGACCTCGGTGGAACTACCATGCTGTGGCTGGGAAATCCCCAGGGAGATAGGAGAGGAGTCCTGTCTTCCAGATGATTTACTTGCTGCTTCCCATGAGAGGTATTCTCTCCTTTTCTGCCCCCTGGCTTGATTTCAGTGGTGTTTAGCCATTGGAGGTTTGAGAATTCTCTGGTGCTGTGGGGCTGGAAGTCATAGCTGCCTGAAAGACAGTAGAGTTGTCTTCACTGTGTCTCCTTGTTTCTTCATCTGCCCTGCAGATGCAGAGGCAAGTGAATGCCCTTGGTGGGTGCCATGTGTGCAAGAGGGGCTCTCCACTGCCCATGCATGTTCTCAGTAGGTGGTTTCTATCTCTACTGCCAAACAGGAGCAGCTGGCAGAACACAAGGCCTGAATTCTTCCCTGTGCATTGCTTTTTCTCCATGTAACTCTGCTGGCCTGTTGAGTTATGTCTGACAGAAGGTGTCACAGAGTCTCCAGTTGCCTTAAAGCTTGATGAAACTGAAGAAAGTTGACATGAAGCTAAAAAGCTCCCACAAGGTGCAGCCCCAGACCTGTCAGGTGATGCACATTTCATCATGGACAAGAGCTGAAGGTCATTTGACCCAAATATAGCTGTGTGGTGCAAAACACCTTCATTGTCCTGGACAACACAAGGTCTCTAGAAAAAGCTGGGCTGCCAATGAGTTCTCCAGTTCATGTGTCCTGCAGTCCTCTGAAAGGACTGCTGTGAGGACCTAGCAGGGGAACCATCACTGTGTCTGCTTGGGAAGACTCCTGAAAGCCAGCACCTGGAAGGTGCTGCATCACAGGCTCCCTGAGGCAGAGACACCACCAAAGACTGGTGACATGGTAAGCATGGCTTCTTGAACTGTGTGCTTCAGAAAATCCCCTCCAGTCTCCCATTTCATATGCTCTTGTGCCATAAGTACTCCTATTTGATCTCAAAAAGAACAGAAACTTCCATGGCCATGTTGTTTCCTTAGCACAAACACCCTGAAATGCTTCTGGTGAGCAGAGTTGGGGTAAGAAAGGCAGGGAGTGGAGGGAGAAAGAAAAGACATGCCAGCCGTGGTGGCAGATCCTCCGAGGTGGCGCTGGGAGGGCTTGGCAACCCTTTCAGCATTGTCCTATTGCAACAGGAAGGAGGAGGATATACAGAGATTACTTAAAAGCCCCCAACATTTTCCCTGCTTCTATTGCACTGCAGAAATTCTGCAAGGGAGAAGGGAAAAAAAGACTATCCGAAAAGAAGGTACCCTTGATAACTGAAAAAACTTCCTTTTAGAGCTTACTTCTATTAAATATTTGCTACGTTTTAAATTGCTGTTTTCAGGGGCTTAGGGAAGAAGTTTTCTTCTCAGTCATTAATATTTTCTTAGAAGGGCTGCATGGCTTTTTCACTGCTACATGCTTACACTGAAATAGATGTGAAAGCAGTTTTCAGTAGCTCAAAAAGAAGTCTCTGATCAGCCTACATCTAAGATTTCCCTTAAGGACATTAGTGGGAAAGAAATAAGTGGATAAGTGCTTTTTTCTTTTCCTTTTTTCCCCTTTATCCCCCTCTCTCTTCCCCCTTCCTCATCTTTTTCTCAAAAGTAGATTGTCTGGGTGCAGGAGTTAGCCCTGTAGATATTGGGTGTCTGTGTGCATAGGGACAAAAATACAGTTCTCCCCTTATCCACAGGCTGTTGCAGGCTGTAATATTTGGCTTGATTGCAGTATGCCTTATAATGTCATTTTTATTAGGGAGAGGTACTGTGTGATGCACTTTCTGAAAATATAATTTGCTATTTTGGATTCAATAATGCTTTTATGGAGGAATGAGAGAGTGAAAGATTTTCTAGTTCTTTTACCTGAAACTTCCTAATGTTTTTAGTGCCCTGCTTCTCCTAGACAAATACTTCTGTGTTAGACTTCCCTCTCCTTCTCCCGCCCCCTCCTTCTTCTCTTATTCATGTGTTTTGATGAACATAAAATGCCTTCCAATCCTTAGAGAGCTGTACTTATCATTAGACTGATGTTTTCTGCCTCTCAGGTTTTATTTATGTAAGTCTAAAAATGTGTAGCTCACTGGCACCCCACATTGCTTTTGGCTTCTCCCATCTTGCACGTGCCATGCTAGCTCATGTTTGCTTTTTCCTTGAGCTCTTTCTTTCATGCTATTACAACTTTTTTTAGCACAGGATGTCTGAAACAACGAGAACCAACGAGGAGAATAAACTTCCTTTGAATGGGAGAAGAGCCATCCCACCGAACTACTCCAATGATGAAGAAAATGAGGTTCCTGAGATGGAAGCTTTTGGATTGGTACCTAGAGGATTTAATCCCAGAGGTACAGTGTACAATTAAGCTGTAAATCTTTTTTTTACATCTTCCATACTCTTAGCACAGGTCTGTGAACTAAACCCAAACTACTTTTTCCTTACATATTTCCAATTCAGACAGTTTTTCTTGCTGTTCGTGGGAAAACTTACTGAAACCACCTGTGTGTATGGAAGTGTTAGCATGGGTTATGGGTATGGAAAGTGAGGAGTAAAGAAGCTGGGTGACCACTTATCATCTTGAACTGTGGGACGGGTTAAAAAAAGGCAAGAATGGGTTTTTTCCAGTTTGATCACAATCACAGAATCACTTAAGAACCTACTGGCTTCAGGCATGGCTGTGGCAGCATTGGAGTGTAGGGCCAGAAGCAGTCTCTTCTCTCTCTTAACGGCCTGTTCCATTTATATGGCCTTAAGCTGTCTGTGAAGCTGCTGAAAAATGTTGTCTGACAGGGAAAACTTTTACTATATATGTTCAGGTCACTCACAAAAAAAACCATGAGACTAGAAGGTATACCCATATGATTTTTTATTTTCCTGTGAAGAATGTTTCAATCATTTGGCTGGGGAAACAAAACAATATCATGATATAGAATAGACAAATCAAAGTATGTTCCCAGTGTCAGCTCTTTGGAGTCAACCAGAAATAAAAAAATATGTAAGATCTGGTTTAAAAGAAAACAGGATTAAATTCTGAATGTCTCATTAATGAAATTATGTTAAATTTTTTGCCTATTTGAATTGAACAGCAGAAGTTGTTGAATGTGGCAGCTCAGGGTAGCTGGATGTAATACTACTTAATACTCATAGGGGACTTTTCATCCAGAGTTGAAGGAGTGCTTAATAAATGTGGACAAGAATTAATTACTGAATTTCACACATTGGGAAACAGGCAAAGAGATTTTAAGTGACAAGTTGCAAAGCATTATTTCTGTAATCCTAATCATGTGCCTTAACCACACTCCCCTCCCCACACACCCCTCCCTACCCCCATCTTAATACACACACATTTCTTTTCGAAGCATTTATTTTTAAAAAATGCCTGAGCAAACCAACTGGCTTGTTAAGACTGCAGAAATTTTGCTTGAACCTATTCTGACAACACTGTAGCTCTGGGGCAAATGTGTGTGTTTAAATTGTCAAATGCAATGCAGTGCAGGTCCCAGCTAGACACTCTTTCAAACCCAACACTCTCACAGAAACTGGAGATGTATTACTGTGGGATACCGTAGAAGGAATAGAGCCTGTAGCTAAAGCCCACCAGTACCAAGAGAAAGATTCCTATTTGCTTTTTGATGTGCTTCACATCAGGCTCTAAATGAAGAATGGTGCATGTGGGTGGCAGCCTCCTGCTTTTCAGAAATGCAGTGAAAACTTAGGAATGTCGGGTCAAGTGAGTTGAGGGAGGACCCCAACATGTCCTTAAGGTGATGCTGTTGTTGAGAAGACTATCTCTTGTCCAAAGCAAGAGTTTGTGGCCATTGGGTAAACCTGGCTATGGGACTGGTATGGCTGAAAACTAAATCTGTGTGTTGCAGCAGAACTCTTTGTAAAGCTGGATCACCTCTGCTGTGCAATTCTCTCCAATGTTTGTAGCCAAAATATGCAAGGGGTGACCTGAAGGGTCCCTGAAGGGACTGCAGCAGTGTTTCTGTTTTGGTGCACATCAGCTGTGATCTAAGCCTGTGGCACCAGCTGATACAAGCATGGTCTCTGGACATACTGTTTGGGTCAGGGTGCTTAAGTCACCTATCAGAGCATGTTAAAGGTTTCTTGCCCCATGGAGCTCGACCTGACATTCAGGAGCTGAGCTTGCCCCGGAGAACTCTCAGTGTTGTGCTTGGGGGATAAAATGGTTTTCCATGGGCAGAGCAGGAGCAGTACTGTGCACTGAGGCCCTAGAGCTGGGAGCACATCCTGGCAGAGACATTTTCTGACACCTTCCCTTTCTCCTCCACGCCCCTACACTTCTGGGCTGTCCAGATTTTTCTGTGGTGGTTTCCAGATTTCATTGCCATAACACACTGGAAAAAAGCATGCAAATGCTTTTATCTGTGCTGTTACAATGGAGGTGTTTTCTAGCCTTTGGACACCTGATATAAACATCTAAACACCTGTGTCTTCACCTGTGTCAGATTGTAGTCAACACAGAGCCATCCGGTGAGTGGAGGTGGGGGCACAGGCTGTCCGGAGAGTCAATGGATGTCAGTTCCATGGTGATCTGTATCCTTCTTTCAGCTCCACTGGCTGCAGCAACCAGCCATCCGCTGGCCATAATAAGTTGTTACATACCAGGATCACATCATTTAGATGCCTAAATTTAACAGAATTCTGCCCTTGATCTGTGCAGTGTAGGAGTCTACAGCTGAGCTAGTCACCCTCGTTTCCCTTGACAGCCAACAGAGAGAAACAGGCATTTTTAGGGTGTGATTCACTTGACCTATTTTAGCTACTACTCTCGGATGAGGTAAGACCCTGTGCTTGCCTAGCTCTCTGCTGACACCCACTTCGACTGCGCTGAATCACAGCCGGGGCGAGCGAGGCGCCGGCTGCGTCCCCAGCGCGGTCAGTGCGCTGCCTGCTGCTGGAGCTGCGGCAGGAGATGCTCATGATGAGGACGGAGCACTTCTTCAGCGGGAAGCCTGTGGCTCCGTGAACATCTCTGTGCCGTGTCCTCCCCCCGGCTCGTCCCGGCCAGCTCATCTCACCACAACGTGTCGTGAGCGGGCTCGGTGGGAGGACACAGCCCTGTCGTCCCGCTCACCCTTGCAGAGCCCGGTGAGTCGCCAGGCATTTGTGCTTCCCCCGCTAGCGGAGTGATGGGCACTTCCTTTGGAAATTCACGCCATTTTTTGTAGTAATTCAAAGCCCTTCCTCTCTGGTTTTCTGAGGAAACCTGATGTTTAGAGGCTATTCTTTTTATTTGAAAAACTGCTCAACTTTGTGCTCATTTATTGCCCTGCAAGCTTAACATTACACAGGCTTTAAGAAGGCATCACACTGTTGCCTCTCATGCAGCAAACTGAACAACAGACCAGGCTACAGGCAAACCCTCCAGTGGACCTGACTTCAAGGGAGGTCTCGACTTGCCACCTATCCCTCACAGCTTGGCATCGCCTGGAGCTTTCCTTTGGATCACACTCTGGTGCTGGTCTTAGCACATCCCATTACCCTGCTCATGTTTTGCTCTTCATAATTACCATTACTGTAATTAGCAGCGGCTCAGCCATAGGTTATCTTCATCTGGCAAGCTACACGTACATTTTAACACTGAGCCTAAAAATGAAATGTGTTTTTTGCAGATGTGGATGGCTGTGTTCTGACAGGAGCTGTGTAAAGTCCTGTGATAAAATGAAGCAAATGCTGGACTGCAAGCCCAGGGTGGCTTAGCTTTGCAGTTCCTTGAAGGGGCTAACATGCAGAGGAAGGGTGGGGTCACTATTGCCCCCATCTCCTGTTTTATTGCAAAACAGCAGATGAAAACAAAACAAACCCTCAGCTCTGTTTTTGTGCCTCCTTGGAATGAGGGAGAAGCTGAGCCAGTTGATATTCACAGAACCCCAAAATACACAGCTTTTAAATGTAGTGCTTTTGGCCCAAATGGGTTTGAAAGACATAAGGGGAGAGATTCTCCCCTGTCCCTGCTTTACCCCTGTACAGAAAAATTCCTGCCTCATGTAATTAAATTGTGAGTTTTGTCAGCATTTTTGAAAGAGCATTGGTAAGTTTTGCAAGGAAGGAGGTGAAGACATGCCCTACTTCACATAGGGACAATGGGAATGATTTCTGGGCAAAAATGTTTTATACAGACATCTCTGTAACCTCAGCCAGTGCTAAAATCAGCACTGGATTTTTACAGAAGTTACTCCAGAAGCCTGGTGAATTGAGCAGAGAATAACAATAACATTGTCATGGGACTCTAAACCTGACTCAGGATTGAACAGAGTATTCTAGCCTTTTTGCAGATGAGGGTTAGCAGGACGCAGATGATTTTGGGTTCAGTTATGCAGGGCTTTTCCATGAAAGGTTCCTTATCATGCTGTGTTCTCAGGCATATTATTTTCCTTCTGTTTCCTATAGGACATGGATAGGGATCTGAGGGATGATGCAAGCAGGAGTGGGACCTACTCCCATTGCCATTACTCCCCTGTCTCTCATTAGCTGTTGCCCAGAGCCCAGGCTGGAGCTGGAGAAGGACCACACTCACCATGCTTCTGATCCAGGGAGGGTGCTGCCTGCAGAGCTCTGCTGCCTGTCCAGAACTGACAAATTAAACAATTGTGCTGAGCTTCTGTGAAAGGGGCCACATTCAGCCTTCAATGACTTAAATGTCCGACTCATTTACTGAGCACATCATTCTTGCCTACAGTGTGCTTTGTAGAAAGCCAAATTAGCCACCATCATAAATACACACAGCTCCACCAGCTGCTGTAAATGTGCAGCTCTTTTTGCCAGAGCATGAGTTTGGCTCTGCCACTCTAAGTATAAAATGAAGGAATTAGCTTGTTTCTAACTGTCAGCACCTGGAAAGACAAGCTGAGAGCTGCAAATCTAGCTTTACTCTGCTATCTCTCTCCTGGTGGTGAGTAGTAATGGTCCTGCTCCTCCTGGCAGAGGTTTCATGATTATGTCCCTAGCATGCAGGCGAAAGAGCAATGTCCAGTTCATTTTCATGTGGTTTCTCATAGTGTGAGAAGACTCCAATTGCAGATTTGTGGTGTGGTACAGTCATGTAGCTTATGGTGAGTGTGAGTGCCTGTGGCTATCCCAGTGCCACCCCACACTGGTCATTTGCTGAACAAACTACTTATAGCTTGCTATAACCATTTATACAGCCTGAATCTGAAGGGAGCAAAGCTTTGCCTGTGTGTGTTATAGATACCTACTGCTGCTTGCCTGTAACTCTATGCTGTAATTATATGCTGTAATGTTATATTTAGTTTTCATAAGAAGACACTAATAGCAGTGGAGGTGTACTGAGAAGCTGAGACAAGACACATGCAGTACACCCAAACCTTATCTAATACAGGCAATCCAAGCTCTCAGCTGAATACAAGATCATTAACTGCCTCTCAGGCTCTTCAGCTCTCAGCATTGGTAGCATTTTGCAAACAAGGTATTTAAGTGTCACAAAGCCCCTGTGAATTTGCATTTTACAAATGAGGGGCTGCAAGAAGGGAGACACGAAGCCCCAGTAATCGAAGTCCCACTGATTGCTCTGGTAAACAGCAAGGCCCAGACTTGCAGAAAGCCAGTGCCAATGGAAAGATGGGTCCAGACTCTCCTTGGGGCCATTCAGCTTCCAACAGCTAGCAATCTGCTCTTCCTATGGTTGCTCTCACCATGCACTATAAGCCTTTTGGCCTCTGTGAAAATGGCAGGTGGACAGAGAAGTGTCTGCCTATAAGCCTCTTCTCAGCCAGGAGCATGTAAACCCAGACAGATCCAGCATGTTCCTGTTGCATGGTGTTCCCTCCCTGGAGAAGGGGAGGACGGGGCCTCTAACAACATTGATACCAATATTGATGTTTCAGCACACTGACTCCTTCCCCCTCTGCTCATTTATGTGTCTCTGCAGATTACCTGCGTGTTGTGGATATTTATATGTTCAAGGAGCCTCAGGAGATCAACAAGCAGGAGCACCACACTGATAAGTACTACAACCCCAAGCTGATAGTGCGTCGGGGACAGGCTTTCCAAATCCAGATTGATTTCAACCGACCCTACCAGCCACAGTCAGACCAATTCTGGCTGGAGTTTTTGATGGGTAAGTGCCTGGCAAAGGCTGTGTCCTATCAGCAAAGCAATAGTCTCTCATAAACAGGAAAACAGCAGAAATTAATCGCTGGGTGTTTTCCTGTTATGATTGATAAACCATAAAAACAGGCTTAGCCATAGGCAAGGAAGTGTTCTTCTAAACAGGGTTTGAATCCTTTCTTGAGAAAATCAGCAAAATTTCATGTGAGAGAAGAAGGGGAAAAATCTGGGGGTTTCTGTTTCATAAGAAGCTGTACTTTTTTGAGCTTTCAAACTTATATCTGGTTAATGCTGTATGGCAATGCTGAAAGGTAGGTGGAACAGGAAACCTCTTTTGTTAGTGTTTAGGAGACGTGGGGAAGAGAGTCTGTTGTTTGAGGCAGGAGAGGTGAGTGCATGAACTGAGATAGCAAAATATTGATTGCAGAAAGAGGGGAAGTTACACTGGGTGGAAGAATCTTGCAACTTTTCAGCCTGCATTTACAAGTAATTTAGTAACAAGAGACAGAGTTCAGTGACTGTGATTTTGGACCAGAAACAGAATCATAGAATCACTAAGGTTATAAAAGACCTCTAAGACGATTGAGTCTACATGTTAGCCTAGCACTGCCATGTTTACCACCAAACTATGTACCTAAGCAGGGGTGGTTATTCCACCACTTCCCTGGGTAGCCTGTTCCAATGCATGGCTACCCTTTCAGTGAAGAGATTTTTCCCAATATGCAAACTAAACCTCCCCTGGTACAACTTGAGACTATTTCCTCTTGCTCTATTGCTTGTCACCTGTGAGAAGGGACCAGCCCCCTCCTTGCTACAGCCTCCTTTCAGGCAGTGTAGAGAGTGATAAGGTCTCCTCTGATCCTCCTTTTCTGCAGGCTAAACACCCCCAGCTCCCTCAGCCACTCCTCATTGGACTTGTGCTCCAGATCCTTCCCCAGCTCTGTTGCTCTTCTGCTGGACACGCTCCAGCGCCTCAATGTCTTTGTTGCAGTGAGTGTTCCAGAACTGAGCACAGGATTTGAGGTGTGGCTTCACCAGTGCTGAGACACTTACTCAGGATGATATCAGAGACTTTCTTGATTTATTGCTGAAAGAGAAAGAGAGCTTTTTTCCTCTCACTAAGAAGTCTTCATCAGAGACCCAGGTCCTAAGGTATCTGTTGACTCACTGAAGGCATGGAACTAGAGAAAGGCATGACCTCACTAGAAAAGGAGAGAAGCTAAAGGGTTTCCTGCTGTGCTCCAAAGATAGACCCACCAAATTCTGGTCCCTACAACACAACTCTGGGAAATACCCAGCTTCATCTAGATTAATCTGGGGGTTTTTGTGCTAAGACATCAATGTTTCCCTTATAAAGCCTTTAAAGTAGGTTATAATTGATGTTTTAATTTACTTTCCTGTGAGATGCAGATCTGAAATTTGTAATGCTGAGTCCTTTCCATCATTGAATTATGATGATATGGCCATTTATTAGATTTGTTGCCTTCTAAAGCTAGATGGGCATTTATCTCTTAAACATATGTGCAGTGAAAATGTTACTGGCTGCACATTTTTTTTCCATGGCTCTCTTCTTTCTAATTTAAATTAGGGTTGGGAGGCATGTTATGACAGTCCAGTGAATGATTGGCTGAACAGCCACAAGTGCCTTTAAAAATTTAATATGCATAAATATCATTAGTTCTTTTGGGATTTAATTAAATTCAAGATTGTTCCCTTAATCTTTGTATGTTTAAAACAAACAGCTGTATCAAGAAGACGTGGAAAATGGAACATTTGGTTTTTATTGCACTCTGTGCAGTTTGCATTTGTTTTAATCAGATATTCTATATTGGAAGAAGAAAATTAACACTTCTTTTGACATTGCACAATCCACTTAAGAGAACACATTCACTTCTTTTTTTTTGCTCTTTCCTAACACATCCATCCATGGTTTGTAGCTTGAATCTCTAAGTATGGATAAAAATACTCTCATCTACAGCCATGGTAGGAATGGGGTTAATATGGCCTGAGCCAGGGGAGTCTCTGCAATAAACACAGCTCTGAATTATTCCTTTGGAGCTAGCCCTGTGTGTGTGGTGGAATTCCCCTCCCTCTTCTTCACTGTTGCTGTCCTTCCTGTGACATGGGATGTGTGTCTATGCGTGGTGGCTTACAACTGGCTGCAGATACAAGATAAGGTTCAATGCTATTGCCCTCCCCTGTTTTTTCTTTGCTTCTGTGAGCACCACTGCCCTCATGTTGCGAGGACTTAAACTCACAGAGATTCAACTGGGAGGTGTTCAAGCTCCTCTTCTGGGAACTAGTCAACACTCAGCACTCTGCAAATGTTTCTCTTTGTGAACATGTGGTGAAAATGCAGTATATTTGTTCTCAGAGGCTAGCAACAGGAAGCAAAACAAACACAGTCCACAGCAGAGAAGGAAAATTCAGAAATTATATGCCTGACTCTTGCCACTTCTCCTTTTAGTATCGAGTCCAATGTTTAATGCTGAGAAGAGAAAGGAAATTTCTCTTACTTAGGAAAGACAACTGGCTGCTGAATGTCTCAGTGCTGTGCTCTCAAACCTTTTGTCAGAGGGAGCTGTGGCCATTTTCATCCATTTTTTTTCAGTTTATCTTCCTGAAGAGCTCGCTCTCACCTCTCATACTGCCTGAACAGCAGAACCCAGACAAAAAGCTCTTGCCCAGGCTGCCTGTGAGCAAGGGAGAGAGGCAGGCACCTCCAAGCAGAGTTTAACCCTGCTGTCTTAAAGTGGGATGAACTCTCTTCTGGATTTTTTTTCTTCCTCTCTTGACTCTCTCTCATAGACCAGACTCTGGCTTTAAGAGCACCAAAGGCAGGGAAGCTGAATCCTGCCCTTTGGTACTGTCAGGCAGAAGCTATCCCTAGGGAGTGGCTCAGAAAACAGCCTTGCAGCAGAGGCAGCTTGAGCTCACAGAAACTTTTTGTTCTGAAAGGATTATACTTCCTAGGAATGTGCTGAGCTTAGGAGATTAAAGTGACGGACACACAGAAATATTGGCAGGCTGTTGTAAGATGACCTTTGCAAGGAGCACTCTCTGTGCCTGAACAGTAGATTTCAAATGGTACAGCAGAACTGTTGAATAGAATAGCCTCGATTGGAGGGGCCTCTGGAGATCTCATCTCTAGCAGGTCAAAGCAGGTCCAGCTTCTCCAGCATCTCTGGGTCTTTCCCTAAGAGCAGGTTTTGAGTATCTCCAGAGTGTGGATGTTTCCCCAAACAATGTGGACCAGGCTGCCCTGAACTGCAGAATATTTTGAGTGGTTCAAGGTTCTATTCTCATAAGATACAAAGTTACTCTATAGGGATGGCTGGCCTTGACTCCCAGGGAATTCAATTGGAGTTGGCAAAACTTGAAGTCTCCTTTTGCAGGGCTGTGCCTGCAGTGGAGGCAGTTTGTACAACCGTGTCTACAAAGCTATTCAGAAGTCATTAGTTCCCAGCTCTGAGAAAGTTCCCCAAGTTGACATTAATCCATCACAGAATTTTTATCCATTAAAGACTAATTTTGATCCTGAAAAATGTGACAATTGTAATGGATTGGTCCTGTGGGTGTGCACAGAACTATTCTATTTCCGTTATTCCTTAAAATTTTCTTTCCTTTCTCTTTTTTTTTTTTCACTCCTATTTTTTCTTTTTTTGCATCATTAAAAAGATGATTAATGAAGCAAGTAAAGCAAGTAGAGACTGCTTAATCCTTCTAATTGATAATGAATCAAGGGTACCTGGAACAAATACTTCTTCTGTCATGTGAAACAAGATCTGAAACGCTCAGAGAATGATCTTTAATTACAATCCTTCTTTATCCATTTAAATGCCATTTTCACAGAATTCAGGGATTAAATTGTATAAATAAATATATATATGTGTGTGTGTAAATATATATATATATTTGTGTATATGTATGTATATATATGGGAATATATAAATAGTTCACCCCAATCTCTTGGAAGTCACTTTTACAGACATTCTTCTATGATAGTTCCTTATGACTGAAGTCGTTCTTGCTTTAACAGACTGTTTTCTGTAGAGTCATCCCTGGTGAAATTGACTGAAATGCTAACATGTGAATTATTGTAATTCAGTTTTGCACATAATCCTTTATTAAATTAGGACCATAGTTGCCTGCCAAAGTATGGAACACAATGAATGTGCCAAAAAATCCACATGGAAAAATATCCACTTATAAAGAGTAATTAGATGTAATTCCAGTTCTTGTGCTGAACGTCAGTCCTGCCACAGTACCTATGGTTTGAGAGCTGCTCTGTCACCACGTATCTCCTTCATTTCTGTCTACTTTCTGGCTTTTACAAGAAGAAAGGTGAGCATCACCACTTGGGTGAAACTTGTTTTATTGGTCTGGGATTGTGTTGAAAAAGCCGCAAGAGAAGTGCAGATGCTTGCTTACATCTAGCTCCCCACAGTGGGATTAATTCCAGTTTTTTGGAGCCTTAGTGAACCCAGAAGAGCCAAAGGACTTCCTCACCCATCTTGATCCATCCTGACTCCTACCTTTGTGATGATGGGGATATTTTGTGTTCCTCTTAATTTTCCGTAATGCAAGGCTTAGCCTGGGACAGCCAGTTTGGTGTGGGTGCTGCAAAGTTTCCACTGGCACTGCTGCACTGGCAGGGATTTCTCTGAAAAGCAGATGAATGATGAGATGGGCTTATACAGCCTTCAATCTTGCTTTTAGTAGTAGTTTCCAGTACGTGGCTGTAAATCCTTGAGGGGTTGATGAGTTTATATGGTGCATCCTGACTCTAATGATGTATTTCCCCACATCCTCATAAATTGCTGTCTATTTGTGCTTTCCTTAAATGGCTTCATAAATCCATATATATTGGTCTAGCCCTAAATGTTATTATGAACATTTTATTCATTGACGCACTTCTGGAAGGGCCGTAAATTCCAGTCCCCCAGGCTACTCTCACCTTTGCACACGTGTGCATGTGTGGATACCCACCCACCCGTCCATATGCTCTCCTCAGGCTTCTATAAATCATTGGCTTCTGACCTGAGATCAGAGGAGAGACTTACTGCTCCTTTTTCCACAGTCTTCCCAAGCCAGTTCCAGGGGGATAGTTATAAACACATCAAAGAAGCTAAGAACATAAAGATGTTAGAGCTGATCCCATATGGCTTATTTAGGTGATACCAAATTCCCACTTATAGTCAGAGGGATATCTAAGTTCAACTAAATAACCAGAGGTCCAGTTCAGGATACGCACACCAGAATCTTTGGAGCTCTTCATACTGTTCTACAGTGTCCACTGCCTTTCCCTGTTTTCACAGCAGAGTTGGGCCAGGAAAGATTCCAGGATTATTGAGGTTTTGATGATTTTGTCAAGCAGTAATTCTGCTTTAGTGGGAAGTATTGCTACCTCTGCTGTCAGCTATTCTCCTCAGCAGCTTTGGGGCAGGGTGAATTGTAGCCAACAGAGGTGCTGCAACATGAGATGTCCCCCAGCACTAGGGATGGGATGTCGAGCTGAATTCTTATTCTGGGTAAAAGTTGCTCTTTGGAAAACTTTGGATCTTCATGTTTTAGGAGATTTTGGCACTATCAAGAGAACTAACCGGTATAGAGGGCACACTGTGTTGGTAGGTAACTTAGCACTGTGAGTTTATTAGATCCTTGTTTCACAAAGAAGAACAAAAAATTGAGCAGAGATACAAAAACACCTGATGGTCTAAACTTGGAATCTCATTTTGTCACAGAAAAAATAATTTATTAGCAGCAGAACATATTTCCTAGAGATTGCCTCCCAGCAGACAAGACACCTGTTTGCCAGCTCTTAGCAAAAAACAAACCCCTCCACTTGCTGAACAAAGGCATTGGGGTATTCTTTTCCTCCCCTCTGGAATTCCCAGCTGGGTCCCAGAGGAGTAGAGAGGAGGCAGTCCCTTGAGGTGACAATGGGTGCAGTATTTCATGCAAATTAGTCTTTATTTGTCTGACTTTTGCACTGCTTCAGCAGCATCAAGTGGCACATAAAATCTGGCTGTATTTTTTAGTTGTTTTACTAGCTAAAGTGCGTGGCTCTGATGTGTGTTTTACAATTGTAAAGAACTACAAACATTCACTGCTGGGACAGAGTGGCCAGATGTTAAGGATTCATAACTGGAGCCATGGGCAAACCTTCTTTCAAGATATTTGTGTTTACGACATTTCCAAGTTTGTATATAGCACTTCTGAAGGCAATGGAATTTGAGGGTGGTAGGAACTCAGATGAAACGTTAGAGATTTAGAGAGTAATGCTTTTAACAAAAGAATGTTTCCTCTTCTTGCTTCTTTTGATTGTTTGGAATTTTTTTGGAGCACCTCTCCTGTTTCTTTCTAATTTGTTTTATTCTGCATTTCGTGTCATAAATCCCATATGCTGACACCTATCTTCAAGGCTGCTTGCTATCAAAAGGCTTACTCTGCTGTACTGGTGACTTCCAGCTCAAACTTATTTATCAATGTATCACAGTTATTATACTTCCATGGATGGTGCTGAAATAGATTTGTTACCCTTTATATGAAAGTGTGTATCTAGATAAAACAAATGAACTTATAGGAAAATTGTTAATTACTGTGTGTAATCAACAACTCCAAAGGGAGACAGATCACTTGACTCCTTGAAAAGCCAATCTTCCAAGGAGGGTTCCTAGAAAGACAAAGGCTACTGAGATACAGCTTTGTTCACCTCCTTCTCTTCTGAGGTATCCCACTTCCATCAGGAAGGAAATTCCCTGTGAAGCTCACTAGATCTCTAATCTCTGTGCTACCAAACCTTCCTTCCTCCCTGCTGGAACTAAAGCTCAGTTGTGTGGGACCTATCCAAGAGCACCTGCTGGTCCCTCCAGTGTCTGTGCCAACAGCACAGCACTAATTCAGCCCTGGCATTTATGAGCTGTTTAATGAGCACACACACAAACACACACAGAGCAGTGTGCATGTCCACTGGGGATCAAGGGGAAAACTAAACTACATGTAGTCAGGAGCTTCCAGGGACAGGATAGAGAAGGAGAAGGAGGAGAATAGAACCGAGCAAGCCCTGGTTCCTGTTAGTCACTTACAAAGTACAGTGGCAGAATTGGATAACTGGAGGAGGACTGCTCATGTTTTGACAGCTGAACTCACTGTACCTATCTCTCACCCTCTCTCTCTTGCTGTAAATCCCTCTCTGGTGTGGAAATTTTACCCAGAATTTAACACAGCTTGCCTCCCTGCCTGATGGGCCCAGAGCTGACATGCCAGGGAGGAAAGGCATATGTTGAAAACAACTGAATTTGAACGCATGTGTGTGGCCACAGTTCTGTGGTTTAGATGGCTTATTATTTTGCTGCTACATAAATAGATTTTGGCAAGCTTTATCAAATGCTGCACTTTGCTCTTTGTCCCTGTAAAGTGTCTATGTGTGACAGGGGACATCCCATGCATACCCACATCCACACATGCTGCGGTCATGGTGCCTTTTGCCATGTAGATCTTTACTGATGATTTTTAATTTGTCTTATGAACTCCTTCAATAGCGACAGCAGCTACTTCACTCCTCTTCTCCTGAGTGCCTGGAAACTTCAAGAAGTGTAGAGTCAAGCTGAGTTGCAACTGAAGTGAGAAGGAGCCTTAGGACCCCAGCTTAGTTAGCTACAGAAACAAGGGTAGAATAAGAAAGGATAAGAAAGAAGAATTTATCAAAGAATTGCAGACCTGTGCACTGTGCATCAGGGAAATAGATTTGTTTGTGCCATCAAACGTTCTGTACAAGGGAGGTTTCTGTAAAAATTAATGTCTTCTGACAGCATTGTGCCTCAGCACCTAGCACTGAAATGCAGAGTGTTGGAGGCCTGAGAAAGGGGGTCACTGTGAGTTCTCTCTCCTCTCCTGCTTCAAAGGCAGGACAGTCAGTAGCTTCTATTCAGTACATGATATCTTTGAAGGAGCCTATTAAAAAAAATCACCCAGTGCAGGAACCCCCAGGCTTTCTGAGTTCACAGGCTGGATTTTCCCATTTCCATGTGCTGTTAGAGTGAGCAGACTGGGACATCCCAACAGCATGATGTCAGGCAATGACTTTGTCTGCCACAGAGCAATTGGCTGTGAAATGTCCTCATGTGAGGGCCAGGGCCTCCTACACCCAAAGAAAACGTGAACACTCTGGAGTGAGGCAGCCACAAAGAACTGGCTGTGGAGCATAGTTCAGGCTGCCAACTCGTGGTGCAAATAAGAGCTGGAGAGATCCTGAGCCAGCTAATGCTACTGGCATAATGTCAGCACCCTCCTGTCAGCATAAAAAGGGTTTATCTTGTCTACATGTCCCAGTTCTGACATGCACTCAAACTGCCTCCTGCCTCTCTATTGGTTGGGTTAGCACCAGAGACCCTTCAGAGAGTGCTCTGCCTGGCATTCACAGGCTTTTGGTAATAACTCTTTGGATAGTATTGAATCTTCTTCCTTGGAGACTCAGCCAGAGAATGAAATCACCACTGCATGTTACTCCTTCTGAGGAAGGGCCAACATTGCAGATATCCCAACTATGAGCCAAAGCTGGCTCTACTTTTCCACTGCAGCCAGAAATGTGTGCTCAAGATGTAGATAAAGGTGAAAAGGCCAAGCCATCCTGATAGAACTTCCCTACAGCGTTGATAAACGTAGTACTGAGCCTATGTAAAAATTATTTGGCCAGCAACCTTAGCATGCAATGCCAAAGTTAGTCAGCTTTATAGCACTCAAGTATCAAGACAACAGATGTGTGTATATGAGACTAGTGTGGCTGATGCTGTCAGGTGTCTAGATGTGTGTTTACAATTCAGCTCCAAAAGCTCCTGACAGAAGTAACAATTCCCTTACTCTTTCATTTACACCCCCTATTCTTCCATTTGCATTTTGTTTTGTTTGGTTTTTGGTTTGGTTTGGTTTGGTTCTATTTCAGAATATTAGGGAACCTGTCCCCTCTTCAAAGAAAACATTGGAAATTGCTCACTCAAGTGCTCTTGAAGGCTCTGCTCATCTTCCCAAACTTCCTTGTGGGTTCAGGATTTATGTAACCATTAGCAAGCACCAAATCATGATTGTCTTTCAGGACCAAACAATGTTCTCTTGTATTTACTATTTATTACACTTGCAAAGTACCCTGACTTCTAGGATATCCATCCCTGGCAAATCTGCTATGTCTGCAAGGATGTAGAGCATCCCCGGTGCCCCAGAGCACCTCCTCGTGAGAGAGCAAGCTAATGCAGTGACCTCTTACTCTGTGGGACCAGCTATGTGGGGCTCTGGGCTGAAAGAACCTTGCATAATTCCTTCAACAGCAACTACAGCTGCTGTCCTGTCGAGCAAAAGGTATATTAGGGTGTCTTGTGGCTTTGCTTGTTTGGAAGGGAAAATGGGATTTTGAGTTTTCAGAACAAATGAGAATGGTTTTTTGCCAAACCTGCTTATGAGGTGCCAGTGGCAGTGGTCCCATAAGGATGTCTTGAAAAGTTTTTGTGGCCTCTTTGAGATCCTATCAGATTCCTATAGGCAGATTTTCTGGGAAGTGATTCTGCAGTCTCCCCATGTACACGTGGCATACACAGACATGGTGGTGCAAAGTCACTGCCAGAGCACAGCTCCTCCTCTCCCCAATAGGCTCCTACACCGACATGCAGCTTCCAGCAAAGACAAGGATGTCAGTTCCTAACCATGTTAAAATAGTAATCTCTTCCCCCTCCCACCTTTCTGAAGGAGGTACGGGAGGTATTTTTAAAAGTAGCACTTGTTAACAGTTTTCAAGGATATCAGTTCAACTGCTTGGTTTGCTCTGCTGCTTTGTTTGGATTGCTTTTTTTAGAAAAAGATTATGTCAAAACTAGAAGAAAAATATCAACTGTAGAAGCAAGCTGGGTCATGGACAGTTGCACTACAAAGGACAAAAATGTGTTCAGCTCCCAGATCTGTTACCTCTATAGGTTCTTCTCTCTACACTGGCTTTCTTTTGATGGTTTATATTTGAAGTGTCCAGTGCTCTATCTTCTAGTGTTTTCTATTGATTTTGCTCTCTTATTCTATTCCTTTATTCTTCTGTAGGTATTTTCCTTCCATTGTGTTCCTCACTGATCTGAATGAGTTTCATGGGTTACAGCATCCCTGGCCTGCAGGGCAAAGTGGGTTATTTATGTCCATTGAATATCTACAGAATGAAAATTCATGTGCTCAGAATAACCTCTTGGATGAAGCACAGTAGCCCCAGATTTCTCCGAAACACAAATGTCGTGGCAGCTTGCAAGTTTCAGATTTAAAGCTGGAGTTGTCCTTTCCCAAAATGTAGCAGCGTTCAGATCTGCGATTATCTCTACATTGGCAGTATAAAAATAAGCGGGCAGGAAAATGAGTTTAATTTTGAAGTTCTTAAATAGTAGGAATGAAAAATATAGAAGTCTGTCCCTCCGTCTGCCATCATTGCTTTTCATTACCCTATTTTTGAATGAGGCCAACTTTCAGCCTAAAATATGAAATGAAGAGTAGATTTGAGAATGAGATAAGGAACTCATCCTTCTCACAAATGTCTCTTCTGTCTATGCTTCTGGTTGGCTTCCAGATTTAGTTTGGCTCTACCTCAGTCTCAAGGGGTGGAGCCTCACACAACTTTGAATCCTGGCACTGTACATGTTTACATGTAGCCTATCCGTCTAGCTTCTTTTAGAGTTGGCGGAGTAAAATAAGCTCCTCTGGGGTGTGATTTGTCTTACTATGAGGCAGACTCTCACGTGAGGTACTTTGGAGGCGTGTCATACTTTGGGACCCATTTCTGGCAGAGAAAGTTTGGTGATTCAGTCCCAGTGTGGTGGTTTATATTCTGGGCATCCAGAATCTAAACCACCTGAGGAGTGGATGCTCGGAGGGAACCGAGCACTGGGTATCTGCATATGGACTCATTTGTGTTTCCTCCATCTGTGTGGACTTCATGAAAGAGCTCTTGGCCTCTGCTTGGCAGTGCAGTAGTGCAGAGAAGAACAGGGTTCTGCTCTGCTAAACAACCCCAAAGCTGATGTCTGTGCCCCAGAGGGCACTTGTGTGCTAGCAATAAGGGTGGTGGGTGCATCTGAACTGGGGAAGGGCTCTCACCTAAACTCCTAAACTTACCAACAGTCTAGCTGGTGTTGTTGACACCAAGGCAAGGAGCAAGCTGGAGTGCAGCTTGCTGCACTAGGATAAACAATGGTGGGCAAGAAAAGCCTGGACAGCCCCTTCTCATGCTGGCAGGGCTATCTATGCTCTAGCAGTGCTCAAGCCAGTGAGACTGGAGCCTGCTGGAGAAAGGTGGGTGGGGGTGAGGGGACAGGCTGCCTGCAGGGACCTGTTGCAGGTATTTGTGTGGCTGTGCTGTCAAGTTACCAGGCCCTGTGAGGGGCAATGAGAGAGTAGGTTATTTTTGCCCACTAAAACCTGCCACCTCCATTGAAAATAAAACAAAAGGACAGAGGACTGCTAGAAAATTAAAAAACTGTCTTCACTTCTCACTCCAGGTCGCTACCCACAGCAAAACAAGGGCACCTACATTCCAATCCCAGTAGGCAGTGCACTAAAACCTGGTCAGTGGGGAGCGAAGGTTATCCACAGGGAAAACAACTCCATTCGACTGTCCATCATGTCCTCTGCCACCTGCATCATCGGCAAGTTTCGCTTGTATGTTGCTGTCTTGACTCCCTATGGCATCCTTCGGACACGCAGGAATTCAGCGACCGACACCTACATCTTGTTCAATCCCTGGTGCCAGCGTAAGTACCTGCTCAAAGGCTTGCACTTTGTGCTGCTGGGCTCATCAGGTTTTAGGTGGGTTGGTCCAAGAATGGGGGCGTGGTACCAAGGAGGTTGGAGACATGTCAGTTTGGGTCTAGAAAATTTACAGGAACTCCGCCAAAAGTCAAGTCTTTCAGGCTGGGGAATAGCGCTGTGTGAGCAGGGTTCCATGCTGGAAACCAATGACTTCATTTTGTCTAAATTCTGCAGTTTTATGAGGCCAAGACTGTGTTTGCTCCGTTTCTCATAGTAAACACACTCTGAGGCTTTACTCTGACTTGAATAGGCAACACTGAGAGTCTCCAGTGTGCCTGTGTGTGCCTTAAACAAGTCAATATAAGCATATTTTTTTCCAGGATTTGGTGTGGAGCAGGATGTGGTGGCCTCACATACTCTGTTGTCTTACATTGCTAATTGCCACATTTGGGAATTGAACACCTGAAGTCAAAATATTGCAGGAATTCAATGGGAGCTGCTGTTCCTGCACAGGCTGGGTGGAGTCAGCTTGCTGTGGGTTCACTGATGGTGCCTTCCTGCTCCTACATGACATTTGCCCTTATAACTTCCCTTTTAGTGGTGACTAATTAGCAACGGTGCTCTCTCTGAGGAACAAAACATTTTGCAAATGAGCCTTTTTTTAATAATACAGTGGGTTGAAGAACATTTTTTTTTTATCTCTCAGGATCCTTGGAAGAAATCAGGCTTTATGCTGTCAGGGTTGTACTTTACCCATTGAACTCTGTGTCTGGCTTTCAGGAGAGGGCAAGGAGGATCAGCGGCTCAGCCTTCTGACAGGGTGTAGCACTGTCTTAGATTCCAACACATGCAAGGCTCCAAATCACATGTATTGCAGTATATTTAGGTCACCAGCTAGCTTCAATATTCTCCTGCTACCTTTCCTTCATCTTTCCATTTTTTTACCACAGTATTTGCATCAAATAATCCTGTACCAAAGAAGGGCCCTCCTACCAAGTGACAAGTAAGTTTAGCATTATTAGTAGAGCCCATTATTCAGCTGCACTGCTGTCAGTACATGGAATGATTTGTGCTGGGTTCATTACTTGCCCCTAGTCCAAGGGAATATAAGCAATGATTAGCTTATGCATTATTTAAGAAGATATAGATTAATGCTGAATAAAGAGGAGTTAGTTAAGTGGGAATAGGAGGGAAGGGCAGGGCTGAAGGCCCTGCCACACTGTGAGATACTTCTGAAAGCAGTGTGAGGTACCTCAGAGCAGTGTGCTAACAGTTTGTTCTGGAGGGTGGGCAACAGAAAGAGAGGAAACATTGCCAAAGCTATGATCCACTGTGAGCAGACAAAACTTCTCAAGGTTTGTTTTGGCATCATCAGACTCACAGCTTCAGTCAGGGAAGGTAGAAAGCTCTACCTAAAGTTAGAGCATTACTTGGTTTTAGTCCTGGGTGTTCTAACAGCCAGCACAGTGATGCTGCGGTGGCTCAGCACATCTTTGGAAAGGTATAAACCCAAGAGAAAATCTTTTTAAATTGCCTCAGTTTGCCTTGTGATTAGCAGACAACCAGCCGGGACTGCATGTAGTCCTAATGTGGAGGCAAGAGGTGATGTGGGGGGGTTGCCTACCCTACTGTGGTGTGACTGGGACCACACAGGCTGATGTGAGTTGTTAGTCAGAGGAAAAAAGGGAAAATCAATCCCTACTTCGTACCTCCTTGCCCAGTAACTTTATGTGCAGACTGATCCACCAATATTCATGGTATACAGATGCTTTGCTCTCCTGTGCCCACCCTCCCTCACACCTGAGCTGAATGAGTCCAAAAGCCAGCAAGATTAAAAACCACAACATGGGAGTAAACCCACAGGGAGCAAGACATGCAGCAGTTGCCACCAGTGACAGGTAGTGGCAAGGCTGATGGAAAAAGTCTACCTTAGGAAAGCAAAAAAGATTTTCTGAGCAGCAAAGACATGTTGTGTGACCCTACATCCAGGGCAGGCAACTTGGGGACCCCATTTCCCTCTGCAGCTTACATTTTCAGGTGTGTCTCAATGGCTTCAAGTCCTGTCCCTTGCTGACTACTGTGGTTTTCATTTCCTGCTTGTTTCATTTGGATTTGTATATATCCTCATTTCTTGTTCCTCTTTTACTCCTAGGTAGTTTGGGCTAATTGGCTCCTATATCTGTCTTTCCCTCCTCTCCTTTTGTTAGAAAATCAAGGACTGTTTCCACATGCTTTATCCCCTGTCTGGAAAAGATTTTTCTGTGGAATGACAAAAGGGTAGAAAAACTGAGGCAGTTAAAGTGCAGAGAAAACAATAGTTTGAAAATTTTCTAGGCTTGTTTGCTGGTTTAATAGCTAAGCAGAAAAGTCTGAGTGAAAAGCCTCATTAAAAAGAGAGAAGAGTGATGCCAGGAATGCATGGGGATTGTTGTAGCAGGGAGCAGAGTGTTGGCTCTAGAGCCTGGTGCAGCTTTCCGACTCATCATCTCGGAGGAGCATCAATATGTCAGTATGAGCTTTTCTTTTAGACAGAGGCATTTGTGCCCTTTCTTATTACTCCTTTTGTCACTATAGTTCAGTTTTGACATATTGTCCCAGGCAGGCTTGGTTTTTTTGTCCTGCTGCTTCAGAAGAAGTTTGAATACTTTACCAGTCAAGCTACAGAGTACTTTGCTTCCAGAATCATCATATGCTTTTATGTATTTCAATCCCTTTAGCTATATTTAAGGCTGATAACAAAGAATGCTGTAAAGACACAGGGCCAGATTCTCCAAAATTATATACACCAGCCCCAAACATCTGGGAATTCACCTAACTTGTAGATTGAAATTTCAGTTACTCAGGTGAAGTTTTAATTACTTAATAAGCAAGGTAAAGTCTGTGAGGAGAGGCAGTATCCTTTCTACAACCAGATGACATAGCTGGATAAAACAGATGTGCTTTTAAGCATGCAGAGCTCTCTTCAGTTCTGGAACAGAAGATACAAATGGCAAGTAGTTAAGGATAACTTCTTGGAATTTAACTAAACTCTTGGCAATATCAGACTACATGAAAGCAGAGAAGAACTCCTTTGATCTGGATACTGTGAGTGCTTTACAAGGAGCTGTGAGCTCTTTCCAAGCAGGTGCTGAGTCCCTGCAACTTTCTGCTGGGGAACATTAAGTGCTTATCAGGAAAAGACCTTGTGCTGACTTCTGTGCCTCTCTCACAGGTGCAGGTGCATAGTGTAGCTGAGTAAGTTGCAGACCCTGTGGGCTGAGGTGTGCATTTCACTTACCCAAGCCTCATGCAAGTGGATTACATTTAAACCATTTAATATGTTGCAGCTTTATTGGGTCAGCGGCATATTTCTTCTGCTTAAATGTTCTGATACAGTTTGAGGAGACTCTGGACTCATCTCACATGTTACCAGTCATCTAAATCTGACCCAATAACTTTTATTACTTTTAATAATTTTATTACTTTTATAGGTAAATCTTAAATTTGATTGCTTGTGCCATAGATTCCACATGGGCAAAATTCACACAGAACTTCATCCTTCTGCTACATTAATGTAGGCAAGTACTAGAACTATTCAAGGCAACATACTGACCTTGATCCTGGGTAGAGTGTTTTTTGTAGATAACTGCATTTACCTCTTGCAGCTTGGAGTTTGTCACAGCACTGTCCTCTTCCCAACATGAGCCCTGTGGGTTCCAGTTGAGGCCCAGCCTCACATTCCTGGATTCCCTCAGGAGCACATTGAAGGGAGGCTGGGAGCTCAGGGCAAGCCTGGTGCTTCCACTTCCACCTGTCTGCTGGTGCTGCTGTGCTCAGCTGTCACTGTCTGCATAAAGAAATGGCTTTTCCAGCACCACAGGGTGGCTGTGCTGGGGTTAGAGTCCCTCCATGCTGGGTAAAACTCATTCCCTTTCCCAAATATAAAGGGTTACTCTGCACTCCTCATGTCTTTAGCAAGGGATTCCTCACCTGCAGTGCTGTCTTCACGTGAAGTGTATTTTCACCTTCCCCAACTTCAAACAGAGTAGCATGGAAGCTAATTTGCTTCTTTGTAGCATTGCTGGTGTCTCAGTAAATTCCCAGGATAAAAGAAGTGAGTAAAAAAACCTCTGAACTGCTAGAGAAAAAGAACAAACAAACCCAGCACATTTCTGTGGAATTCTTCTGTTTGTCAGATGTGAGCCTCTACTTGCACAAAATAATTAGGAGTTGCACTATGTAGAGCATGCTTAGCATCAAAGTAGTCACAAATGCCTCATATTTTTTTTCTAAACAGTCTCAAGGGTAGTGAAAGCTGTCAAAAATCAAAGCAGCTGGCTTCCCCATAAAACACAAAAGACCTTTTTACCTTATCAAAAACACAAATATTTAAAATAATCGACAGAGAAGTTAATCAATTTTCATCTGATTTAGCAAAGATCATGCAGTCTCAAAATAGCATAAGCATCTCAGTTGATACCAGCAAGATCAATGTTGGTATTTTTAATCCCCAAAAGAAAACAACAGCTGTCAAGAAGGCATATGCACACACTTCACTGAATGTGTAACTGCACAGAAGAAGGTGTGAATTCTCCTTCTTTAAATGAACTCTATGTACTATTTGTATAAACAGACTTTAATAAAATCCAGTGCTCAGTGAGAGAATGCAGATAATCGTTCAATGAGCAAATCAGGCAAATCCAGCCTAATGAAACAGAGCCTATATGATCTATAACACCTGCCATATTTTTAGTGGGATGTTATACAGAACTTGTTGGACCACAAAAAAATCACGTAATATGCAGTTTCATAAGTGTATGAGAGTCCCTGCTTGCAGAAATGGCTGCAGCCTTTTCATTCACTCTCAAGTTTGAGCACTCTCTTTCACCTCATAGCCTCTGAATATAGCAAACCCATGATCATCCACTTTGTACACAGCTGCAGCTTTTCACTGCCTTAGGTCATGGGTAGTGAAAAGCTTACAAACTTCTTAATGGCCCTGCCTTTAGAAGGCAGTGAATACCACCCTGCCAAATAACAAGAGCGGGTCTCAGACCTGTCTACCTTAGATAAAACTCCGTGGAACCTGCTGTTCCTCTGCTTGCTCCAAGTTGTACTTAGTCATCAGGGCCTGGACAGCAACTGCCATAAAGCATAACAGCAAGCACTGATCTCCTCAAATGCAATACAGTCTCCTTGTATTTAACCCCTGCTTCTCTAGCATCTTTTTTTTTTTTTAATTTTTTTAAGTTTCTTAATTTTAATTTTTTTATTTTTTAAATAATTTTATTTTTTAAAATTTTGTAATATTTTTAATTTTTAAAAATATTTGTAATTATTTTTATTTTACAATTTTTAAATTTTTAGAATTATTTTACAATTTGTAAAAAATTTTAATTTTAATTTATTTTATTTTATTTTTAAATTTTAAAATTTCTTAATATTTTTAATTATTTTTTTATTTTTTAAATGTATTTTTAGTTTTTGTTTTAATTTTATTTTTAATTTATTTTATTTTATTTATTTTTAATTAATTTTTACAATTTTTTAAAAATTTTTGTTGTTGTTGTTGTTGTTTTGTGGGCTCAGGTTTTAGCTTATTTTTGGCCAAATTGCAGATTCATGGAGAAATGAAGAAGCTTTTGAGGATGAGGTTTACATGAAAGTGCAAATCTGATTTGCATTTCAACAAAACAGAACAAATCAGTAGGCTTTTAAAAGTCAAATGATCCTCTAGTAATTTGTAATGGGGTGCTGAAGAAATCTACTATGACAGTAGTGAGTGTAGTTTTGTACTTGCTCATATCAAACTGTTGGAAATTTCCTTCAATTTGCTGTCTGGAACCACAGTACTGATTACCTCAAATTAATTAATTTCCATGCTATTAAATGTTAACGTGTATATTTTAGTCTCAAAATACAAGCATTGGCACAGGAAAGAAATTTTCAAGTATTCTAGAATCTCAGCATCACAGCCTGCTTCATACTTACCTGTGAATGTCTGAATGGTTTCTTGTCATTCAGGGTTCCTTATGAACGTTAATAATGAGTTATTTACATATGTAAATCATATTTGCAAGACAAGTGCGTATGCATATGCTCTTAATTTTTGATATAAGTTCAGTCTAGAATGTACCTTTTGTATATGTTTTGATAAAGTCTTCATGCAATTACTTCTAGTTCTCACTTAGACACTTGTGAATATGAATTTCTCCTCGTATTACCTGGTCAGTCAAGCTATGTGGGGAAGGGATACTCCAGTCAATAACTAATGCACAGAAAAGGCAATCAAACCTTTCTCTCAATAAGTTATAAAAACTGTATTCCATTTTTTTAATGCACTACTACAGATTTTTCTTTAGATCTCTTGACCTGAGCTGTTTTCCATTAACAGTAGTAGGTTTGAAATTGTTCTTTGATCTGTTTGTATAGATGTAGAATTGCATCATGGTGCTCCAACTTTTAAATTAGTTGCACACACTAATCATAAAATTCTTGATGAGATGTGACATTTTAATCATACTTTACAGAGCCCTGAGAAAACTGGCAGGAGTTGTCAGCCAGCACTTTTCCATCTTGCATGTTTTTAGTTTGTATATCATATTCCTAACTAGGATGGCAACCTCCTAACCCTTGTACTCTGTTGAAGCAAGTAATGTTTTGTTTGATGCAAGAGGGGTACTTTTCACCAAAGATTAATGTATTATATGCTAAGATGTTTTATCTGTCCTATGTGAAAATTAGGCACTTGTACTAATATTTTTTTTGGTAAACTAATGCAGTGGATGCTGTGTACCTGGATGATGAGAAAGAAAGAGAAGAATATGTCCTGAATGATGTTGGTATTGTATTCCATGGAAACGTTGAAGATGTAAAATCAAGAAGCTGGAGTTATGGGCAGGTGAGCTGTTTAGATCTCCTCTGGATGCTCCCAGTAGGACAGCAAATGATTTTAATTGACACCAGACTGTGGCTGAGACTGTGGGCTCTGGAATGCATTATTGGTTTCTCCTTCAGAAAGATAAGGGGTATCATTTTAAAATTGCATGAAGTGGGTATATGCCTAATCCAGAAAAGCAATACTATAATAGCTGATATTTAAAGACCTTGTTTCAGGGGCATATTTCAGATACTAAGAAGCTGCCTGTTGGAAGTTATAATCATTAGCTGAGGTTTCCACAGGGCAGAGGTATTTCTGCTGCTGCATTATTGCTGCTTCAGGATCAAATCAATTTATGAAAGGTAGAGTTGTTTTTTTGGCTTTTTTTCATTTTTTGACAACAGGTTGTATTGCTTTTTGACTTTTCTTTTTAGCTTTAGCAACTTGGTGGAAATAATTCTGTTCTTCTTGGGGATCAGATAGTCACAAGGTTCCCATGACAAAGTAGTATTTAATTCCAAAGTTTTAAATTCTCTCTCCCTTTTCTGCCTGGGCTTGATATCATCAGTCTCCAGTGGTCTCTTGCAGTCTGGGGAAGACACCCTTCACCAGGCTGGAGTGGGGTATTGGTGGGCCTTCAATAACACAGAATCATAGAATAATTTGAGTTGGAAGGGATTTTTAAAGATCATCTGTTTCCACCACCCCACCATGGACACGAACACCTTCCATTAGACCAGGTGCTCAGATTCCTGTTCAGCCTGGCCTGGAACACTTCCAGGGATGGACCACCCACAGCTTCTCTGGGTAGGCTGTTCCAGAAATTTACCACCATCATTGAAAAAAACTTCTCCTTTATATGTAATCAAAACCAACCCTCTTTTAGTTTAAAACCACTACCCCTTGTTTCAGACTTTTTACTTGCCTATTTTACCTCAAATTTCTCGTAAGAGCTACCCAGCCTAAAAATCCCCATGGGATGGAAGAATTAATTTATTGTGTTAGAATGGGGAAAAAGGCATTGCCAAGCACAACTGAAATTGTAGCAAAGCTATAACCCTAGCTGTCACTCAGAGGGGCTCCAATAGACAGATATTGGACATGGTGAATTTGTCTCATCTCATCTGTTGATTTTTACAACAGCACAATTAAGAAGGTATTTCCTTACTACTGTGGTGATGGAACCATTCAGTTTTTGTAGTATCTCCCTAGCACAGCCTTGCAGAAGGGTCCTTACAATTTGCTTTCTCTCCCTCAGCTAAATACCACCTCAAAGCTTGAGCAGGATGGATTGCCAGTGTGCTTGCCCTGGAGAGCTCTTTGAACTCACATCTCTCTTTTTTCCTAATTTAAGGGTACAATTTCATCTTTTTTTCCCTGTGGCAGCACTGCATTAGGGAGTTCCTGTCTCTGCACCATTCCTTTGGTTGTGTCAGTGCCGTTGTTTGCAGGGTCTGACTGGTTTCCTGACTGAGACAAAAACAACCCATAAATAAGGAGCAGTGAAGAAATTCCATAAACTGCTGGTGCCTCTGATATAAGAGATGTGGAACCAGCTCCTGAGGCCAAAGCTGGGCTTGCATGTAAGCTGACCAAAAATGCCCCCTCCTGGCCCTTCTTTCCCCCTGCAAGCACTTGTGCAGCCATGCAGTGACTCAGACTGGAGAGCTGATCTAGCTGAATAAGCATCTCCTTGATTTTTTTAATTTTTTTTTCCCTGTGTAATTTCTTGGGTTTTCTCTGTTCCTAGATTTGGGATTCACTCCATGACAGATGTAAGGGGAAGGGAGAGAGGGGAATAAGCAGCTGGAGGTGGAAGATGCTGCTTAAACCAGATACTGGATTTATGTCCTAAGATGCTAAATTTATGGCCTATGGTGGCTTGGTCTGAGGTGTTTATGTTCTGGGATTCTGGCATCTTCCTGACACAAATACCAGCCTTCCTCGAGAAACTGCATTATTTATTTGGTTTTGCTAGGAGGTAGTTCTGCCTGGGAGCTTAGGGCCATTCCACAGTCCTTAGTCATGTACTTTGGAAATGGAAATTCCTGTGTTGGTTGAAATCAGAGGACCTGATTTTCACCCCGTGCTGTGGTGCATCTTTTGCTATTGGTTGCCCATGTGAAAGCTGAGTGTGGCAGATGCATCTCAACAGGCCCAAGCTAAGAGCTTTAATGGAATTAATTATTTTGTAGGGGTTTAACAGACATGCCAATCTTCAAAGGAACAGAAAAATATTCTTCTGGTTCCCTTGCTTTCAGTGAAAGGGAGGAGAGTGTGCTCCTGATCTTACCCTGTCCATTTCCAACCATTAAAGACACATTTTTGGCAATCCTAGATGTTAAAAACAGCATCATTTCTGTGAGTAAAAGCACTAGCAGAAAGGCCTATATTATGATATATCATACAATTATGCTTTTTATATTTATGATATATAGCCCTTTACCACATGTAAGTAAAAAGCACAAGGCCACACAGAGTCAAAGAGGTGAAAGGTACATGTTCATATACAAAAATGCAGATAGACTAGTGCATGGTAATGTTCTTAAGCTAAAAAGTTACTTAGGACAGTGACAGCTGGAAGCTTTAATCCATGTTGTGAATTTAAAAGGAGCATAGAGTTCAAAACTGGTTGGAGATGGTTTTCAAATCTGTTGTCTGTAATGAGAAGCATCAGCACGAGAGAAAAAAAGGCAAGAAATGTGGACAGAGGAAGAGAAAAACCCAGAACAGTTGAAACATGGCTGCAATGAATGAGGATGGAGGTGTTCCTTGTAACATGACTGTGATCCCTCCTAAGAAAGTGCAAAAGGCAGTCACTCAGAAAATTCCATGGAGGATCCAGGGGAAATTTCGCTTTGGAAGAAATCTAGGCACATAGGAATTCTCTAGCTGAAAAATGTCAGAAGTTGGATGCTATATCTATCATTTAATGTTGACTTTGGTTTTGTGAGAAGAAGAAATGAAAACAAGTGAACATAGAGTTCCGTTGCCATCATGGCTTCTCTCAAGTCCACACATTGATCTGCTTGAGCCTGGAAACCCAAAAAACTGTGCCCATGTAATTCTACAGCACATGCAATTGGTCAGGTCAGACCACAGGCAACATGAGATCACATCTCAGCCTGCAACTGACTGTGAGAAACACAGCCTCAAGTCAACCAGTGCAAAAAGTGATACAGCCTCTTTCCTTTGGTTTAAATGGAAGGTCATCTATTGGAAACAGTTTAGCATGCAGGTGGATGCCCAGGACAGCTACATGTGCTGCTCTGTAACACAAGGCATGTCTCTGTGCACTTCACCTGGGTGCTTTCTCATGCCTTATTTTCCACCTGCATTTTTTCCCAGGTGGTTATACCACAGTTCCTTCCTCCTGAAAAAGGTTTATTTTCATTTCAGCTTCAATGGAACAGACAGGGACTGTGCCTGAATCAGGTTCACCCAACTGTTCTAGCTGCCCTGCCTACTATTTCTCTGGCTCCTCTGATATTTCAGAGATGTTAAGCCTTATAACTGCTATTTTTCTATTCCACTTCCCTCTAGGTAGGATTTTCTTGCCAAGAATGAGGGCAGAAAACTGATTTAGTTTGATTAATTATTTTTAAAATTCCTTAATAGTCAAGAACGGCAAAACTGGCCTTAGCATTAAGGCTACTCTGCATCCTACACTACTCCAAAGTGTAAGCCCTTGCAGCTTGTCCTCTCTTCCCTGTTGATCCAGCTATTTCACTAGCATTCATGTCACTTTGTAAATGCTAAGGTGGAAGGCAACAACCATGATAGCTATTTATTTCCTCTTTATTCTTTCTGTATACACTGGCAAGATTGACAGTGTCTCATAAACTGTAGATAAGAAAAGTTTAATTTGCAGGGTAAACCTCTTACTGATCTAACCCAGGCCTGATTAATTGAAGTGCAGATAGCAGATTTTGATCCTGGTAAAAGATTGTTGGGCCAGACTAGAAGAAAAGTGAATTTGAGCCCGGAATGACAGCTGCAAGGGCCCAGAGTTTACATTTTCTGTTGCAAGGATTTTCCTTGGGAAAAAGGTTCTCCACAGCACAGTTATTGACCTGACATTATTTGCATCACATCCCAGTAGAGAGTACTGGGATGTGCAATTATTCAGCTTCCCAGTAATGACAAAATACTAGTAGTAGGTATCTGAGAAACACTGATCCTTGTTTCCCTATTCCCAAACACCATTAATTCGGTTTTTCTCAGACTGTAAAGTGATCACTAGTGAATAGCTGCTCCAGAGAAAGTAATTCAGTGCAAGTGTGGGTGATGATAAGAGAGGTGTGCTGCCTTGGAGGATGCTTGCTGAAAAGGATCCATATGGCAGTGGTATCCTCAAGGCAGAAGCAAAGGACTTCGATTGGCCAGGAAATGGCTGAAGATGGTGAAACACGATCGTGCTTCCCCTTTCTTGGTTTATGCCAGAGCTCAGTGTCTAGGATGTCACTTCTATCCCTCCCATCTTCCCTGCTGTATCAGCAGCAGTCTTTACTCTTTGGGGCTTCCTTTTCAGCTCTCTGACCTCACTCTTCATTCTCCTCTCCCCAGACTGCCAAAGCAGCAATTTGATCTGGGGTCTTTCTCACTTTCTTCAGGAGGTGAAATTCAGGATGGCCTTATCTGCCAAGGATCCCTAAACCAGGCTGTTGAGAGTTAGGAAATCAATCCAGGTCTAGTAGCAGCTTGAGAGCAAAAATCCTATTAGCATGAATCATATCTTTCAGGATGAAAGCATAGAACATAAAACCTAACGCCATGAAGTTTCTGTCACAGCCTTGAATGTTAATATAAGTTTGTGTATCTAGAAGGTATTTGTTTTATTATTGTGCATTTCCTGTCTCCTGCCATTTTCCAGAGGAGAAAGGTATTTTCCTTTGTTATGCAGTTTCTTCTGAGGAAAATGAAATACATAGCAGGGCAAGTTCTGTGACAAATGGTTTCTGGTCTATTTAGACACCTCTGCCCTCAATTCATTCTTGTGCTTGTTCATGCTAGATTGAAAAAAATCTACCTTTTCACTCTATTTTTGGAGAAGACTGCTTTAGGTCACTTGGTATTTTTGATGTCTAAATTTTTTAGACCAGGATTAATCTATATAATAAGCTTTTGGTTTGTCAATTTTAAACAGATTTAAAAAATAACTTTGAAATATAAGTGTCTTCAAATTACCACTGGCAAACCACTTATTGTTCAAGTTCTCAGCAATGCACTGGCTGTGTCAGAGAAGCCCTGGAATTAGCAGGTCTGGAATCTGTGAAGGACATAAAGTCCTTTGCAAGTAGACAAGCTTCTTGTAGTTATTATTATATACCCTCCTATTATATACTTGTTAGCACTTAAAATTTCATGTCCTGTCACAAAGTCTATGTTGTCATTTCAACCTTCTAGAAACTGGACTGAGATTGAATTGAAAATTACACTCTCTTCCCTCACAGACTCTCACATTTTTATTTTTTTTTCCCACACATGGGTGATTATTCCAGAAGAAAATTTCTATTGTTAAACACAGAGCTTTGATGTGACCAGCTAATTTTGAAACTGAACAGCAATTACAACAACAGGGAAAAATAGCTTTGCCTGTTCTTTCCAGAATAAAAAGTGAGTCAATTTTTCCCCTGTGTCCCTTTTTATTTTCTTTTATCAAGTTTGAAGAAAACGTTCTGGATGCTTGCCTGTTCCTGATGGACAAGGCAGAACTGGAGCTCTCTGGTCGTGGAAACCCAATCAAAATCTGCCGTGTTGCCTCAGCAGTGGTAGGTAATGGATGCCTAATATGTGTCAGAAAGGACCCATAAATCAAAACTGTGCTGATTTAACCGGCCCTCTTGCCCTGACATGCTCTCTACAACACACAACAGATCAGTTGTCCATTCTGACAATTGTCCATTCTGGGGTCTGACATTTTATTTCTCTCCACTAAGGTTCAAGCAACTGCTGTTGGCTTATTGCCTTTTCCTGAGAATTGTGCCTCACTGGTGGGAAAGCCACTTTTAGACATTTCACTCCAGGCATAAGTGATTCTTATGTGACAATGTGCTCATTTTTCAGTAGCTAATATAATTGAGAAAGCCTTTTCTGCTATGGATAATAAAGTGGCATGATGGGTGGAATTTTGGATGGGGACCAGAGGGACTTTATGTGGACTCCAGCACTAACCTCAATGGAGTCTTAGAACACTGCAATGGTGTTTGTTGTTGTGTCTGATCCAAGCCCCAATGACCTAATCCAGCTGAGAACAGTCATATAAGTGGGCTGCTTTGGCCCCAGAGGGAAACACTGTGGGAACTGTCCTCTTTAACATGAGGTCCACAAAACATACCCCAGTCAGAATGAAAGTACCTAAAATAACTGAGGAGACTATCCAGACCTCCATTCTTTCCAGTTGCCAGGCACCAGGAATCATGCTATGGGTGCAAGAACAGTCCCATCCCTAATATTCAAGATGCTAGACTCATCCAGGTTGTGGAAGTCAGAGGCTGAGTCCTCTCTTTTGCCTTATTAGAGGTCTGAACTGGTGCTTTCTGCTTCCCAGAATAAGACTCTAGTCACTGAGCTGGAGTAATTAGATGTTCTCCTGAGCCAGCTACTAAAATAGACTGTCCACAAAACGTGGCTGCTGGAGATAGATGATCCTTTAACCCATTTGTTATAGAATTTGCCCAGGCTTTAAGAAAAGCAGCTCTTTGTCTTAGAAGACATTGAAGTGGAATATCCAGCCTCTCAATCTTGCATGCTAAATAGAATAGCTTCAGCAAGAAGTATTGAGAACACCTCTGCTTCTCTTTGTCTTTTAGCATTTTAGTTAGTTCTTTCACCCGAGAAATTAGAAATACAGCTTTGGACCTTTGGATAGAAGAAAGAATCAAATGTGGTTTCCTCATCCCTGAACTAGAAGATGCAAAAGTCCCTCATGTAAGGACTGTGAAAGTCCTCAGGACAGATTTGAACAAAGTTTATGAATCCAAATAGGGCTTGGATATTAGTTGGGTTTTGAGCCACTCAACATTTTAGAGAAATGGAGGAGTTCACCATTGGAAATCCAGGACTCAATAGACTTTAGGGCTGATCTGCAGAATTGGGCCATAACGGGGTAGAGGGTTTGGTCATTGAAATCTGGACCTGAGTAATAAGTGGGCAAGAGATGCTGAAATCCCACCTGTGTTACTTAACCTCATTCTTGATCAAGTTGAAATGTGGTAGAGTTGAGCTTGTCTGAAAATATGCTCCCCCCATGCTGGAATCCTTCTGAGGCTTTCTGGCACAGCAGAGCAGGTAGAGTCCCTCTCTTCTTCCACTCATTACAGTCAGAGCAGAGAGTGAAGATCATCATGTTGTCCTGTCCTTGAAGTGATTCTTTTCTTGGCGTGTTTCCTACACTGGTGAGATGGGCACAACCTCTTAACCCATTGGTTATGACTCTGAATACTTATCTCAGTTCAGTCCTAGAGTTCACAGGAAGTCGATTTTCTAATTATAAAAGAGTAGTTAATGCAGCCAAAAGCTTTTAAATGAGAATTGTGATTTATTTGGCTTGCGTGTAGCTGCTCCACATTAGCATAATTAAAAGGTACAGCATGAATGAGCTTTTTGCACAGCCTCAACTGGTTTGGTTCAAATTGCAGCTAGATGTATTGCTCGTTAATGCCTATCAGTATAGCCATTAGTCAGCAAAATTCCTTGCTTTGTATAATCTTACCAGAGGAAAACTTACACAGCAAATTCCTTCTTGTTTTCATGTGGGCCAGACCAAAGAAATTAGTTTCTACTCTGAAAACAGTAGACTGGTTCTCCTCTCAATCTGTTGTAAATCAGGAGTGATTTTATTAAAATCTCTGGGCTGATATGGACAGAAAAACAGATGATGGAAAGCATACAGCTTAATATTTCTGAGACTTGCCTACCAGTATAAAACTGATTGTGTTTATTAAAAATACACAACCATAAGCATGTTTAATGTTAATAAAAGTTATTAACTGGCAACATGGATACTCAGTGTGGTGATTTAATTTCAGATTTATTTTTAAGTGTTTGACCTTCATTCAGAATTGTTCAGTGATGGAGAATCCATGGCCCTTAACAAGATTGTCCTACTTATGCCCCTACCTTCATAATGAAACACTTCTCTCTTACTTTCTAGCCTAAACTTGGCTATATTCACTCTTTCTCATATTTTGGTTTGCTGAGTTAAAGAGCTTTTTGTTATTCAGGCTCTGACATCTCTAATGCTCATTTCCTTTGATTTTAGATTAACTCCAGGGATGATGACGGTGTGATTGCTGGATCCTGGAACAATTCGTACGATTATGGTGTTGCACCTTCAGCCTGGACGGGAAGTGTGGACATTCTCTTGGAGTACTACAGTTCTAAGCAACCTGTCCGATATGGCCAGTGCTGGGTTTTTGCTGGTGTCTTCAACACATGTAGGTATCAGTGAGAAAAGCTCCAAGCTGCTATGTGGCTCCTGCTTAACAGAGTTTTTAGGTAAAACTAACTAAAATACTTCCTTGCACTGTGTTGTTCAGGAGTAAATACTAGAGGTACTTAAAAATACATGGCTGAAATAGATGGTCTTTAAATAAACCTCTGGTGTGTCCTTCAGGTCAGCTGCTCTTCCACACAAATCTGTCAACTATTTATTGGTTCAGTGAAATGTACTCAGTGACTCACGAGGGTAAGGTTGTATGAAAGTTGAGTCCTTCAGCACAGTCCACATTTCTGTCATGAATTCTTAGACAGAGTGCTTGTTGTCTAGACCTAAAAGATTGAATAAATACTCAGTATGGGACATGTTTCTGCTCCAGAAAGGCCAAATCTTTACTTACCTACTGAGTATTGGTCCTAGGAAAATTGAGCTGCACTGTCCCTGCATCTGTTAACTGAGCACTGTTAACATTTTATGTAGAGTTCATGAACCAGAAGAATGGAGAAAATAAACAACGGCCTAGTTTATGAATTGTCTAGCACTACAAGGTTAAGTCTAAACACATTTGGTCAAACTAGAGTTCTAGTGTTGCAGTAAGCAGAATGTTGCACGTCATAAAAACCACTGGGGAAAGTAGCCTTGGATTAGTCCCCTATTTTGACTGTCTAGCACTTTCTAACAACATCATCTGCTAATGCACAGGCACACACTTTGTGGCCTCCTATGGAGTTGCTCCAACAGGTCCATGTCCTTCCTATGCTGGGGACCCCAGAGCTGGAGGTAGCTCTCAGGGTAGGGTCTCAGCAGAGCAGAGGGACAGAATCCCCTCCCTTTCCCTGCTGACCACACTGCTTTAGATGCAGCCCAAGATGCTGTTGGCTTTCTGGGCTGTGAGTGAACACTGCCTGGTTATGTTGAGCTTCACACAATGGGTTTGAAAAAGTTCATGCAAATGTTTCTTATGGATGCAATTCCTTGCAGTGGATTCCATGGGCCACTTTGTCTTCTCTGCCCATTGCCTTATCTGGATTTCCCTAGATCACAGGCAGACGGCACACACCAGTTCTCCCACCTTCCCCCCACACTTCCCCTGAATCACCACTATGCAGTAATTTGCCTGCAGGCCACTGTGAAACTGGGGCGATGCAGCAGAGCCTGGAGCCTGCTGTGTTAAAGGGAGAGGCGTATTTATCTGGGGCAAAACTTGCCTTGGTTTGCTGACTAAGTTAGTCAAGTCAGAGACCTGGCACTTTGCACTGCAAGTATAAAGTTTGTTGAGCATTATGAAACGCAAATATTGTCCAGTATTGGGTGATCTGATGATGGCCACTGACACATCCAGCTGCTGACCACTGCACAGGGGACAGCGAAGGTCCAAACAATCACGTGCAGCTCTCAGGGTTGTTTTGAGGTGGTTTTGAGTCTCTCTCATCTGTCAATGTTTTATCATTGTGACCAGTCCAGCTTTCCAAGGTCACTATATTGTACACTCCAGATACTCATCTGTTAAAAATGCTAAAACATTCCAAAAAATGGTCATTAATCTTGAAATTGTCAGACAAATTATTTCCAATGAGCCCTGATGGCTCATGTGCTGGAAGCCTGGGAAGGCACTTGAATTAAGTTTAATCAATAGGTACATATGGTATTGGATGCATCCAGGTAATTTTTCATCCAGGAACTTGAAATGAATGTGCAGTGTTACACTTTATTGGGAGTCACAGTAGTGACAGTAATGAATATACAAAACCCAGCAGTAGCAGCAGGGCTGTTCAACTCTGCAGCATTGGAACTATTTTTAAATAGAATTTTCAATAAAAATCTTTTCCCTTAAAAAAACCCACAAACAACGCCCCAAAAATCCACCCCAAACCAAAAACCACTGCCACCACGACCACCAAAAAAACAACCAAAAAACTGAAAAAAAACCCAACAAAAAAGATCTTTAAAAACCCGAAAACAACAACAACAACAAAAAACCAACCAAACAAACAAAAAAAACCCCAAAAAACCAAAACCAAAAAACCCCACCAAAACCAAAAAAACCAAAACAAACCCTGTCAACCACCAAAAACCCCTCACACTCTGTTTTTTGCAGAACCATGTTGGCCCCTAAATTGAAAGCCAGGACCTTTTCCTGGCTGAGACAAAGATGTAATCTGGAGTAGCTGAGATGATGTGTCACCCCACAGACCCATTCCCCTGAGCACAGCCCAGAGATGTGCTCCATGCCTATTTATCTGCCAGACTACACAACAAACACAGAAGCCTATTGGTGTACTGTTTCAGATTGTGGACATAGCTGTAGCATTTCCAGAGTTTTTCCACATCTCTTAAATTTACCACTTGTCAAATGGTAAGAAGGGTCATCAGTGCTATTTTGTGATGGTGTGAGAGTGTGGGCTAGGGGCTTTTTTTTTTGATCCTTCTTTTAAGGTCTTAATGAAAGAAGGGACAATTGACTGTAAAATGCTGTTACTTGGCAAGCAATATGAATTATGTAATGCATTTTATTCAGATTCTCAAACCTTGTCATTTCAGTTGCAAATAATGCAGCTTTTCCCCATTGTTAACAGTAATTTTCTACTTTATTCTTTGTGTCCTCCAGATCCTGTCTGACAGCAGACATCAAACAGAAAAACTCCAAATAAGAACTCCTTAAAAGGAGATACTTTCTATTAATTTTCTTTTTCCCATAGTCTCATAATTCTCCCAAGTTACTGATGCTAAGAGACCTCATATATTGTGCATCTCTTGCAAGCTCAAACTTCTTTTCTTTTGTATCACATTTGGTCATAGAGCTGACCCATTGCACCCAGATTTGACCTGAAATTCCACCATGTGGTTACTATGCAAAGCTGCTTTGAAACTATTAGTAATCAGATGCTTCAGTTATAACCCTTGTACCAATATTTGTCTTTAACGCTCATAATTTTGAGACCAAATCAAATATTTAGCATGTGCAATATAAATCAGATAGAAGGAATTATTTGGGTTGATTTGACTGAGTTTTCCCATTTTGTTCTGGTAATTACTATTTCAGTCCTCTCACCCTGTCATCCATGAACGCAGTCTCCATATTTGTCCTTCTCATCACTCTTCTGTTTTTGCCACAGTTCTGAGATGCTTGGGGATACCTGCAAGACTCATTACCAACTATTCTTCTGCCCATGATAACAATGCCAATTTACGGATGGACTTCTTTCTGGATGACGAAGGAAAAGTGGACACCAGACTTACAAAAGATTCTGTGTGGTGAGTCCTCCTGGAAAATGCCTTTAATGTGTCAATGATCAAAGTAGTAAAAAACATGGCAATGTTTGTATTGTGTTTATTTCTCTGTGCATGGAAGAACACTGCTGGCTTATGTGAAACAGAATGAATAGATTGTTGGTAGGCTGACTAATATGAAGACTTGCAGTGTAAACAGGCAACCCCTGGGGAATCCTGCTGTTAATGTTCCCATACAGAGCTCATTTAAGCACCCTGGAGAGCTGGAATGGGCTTATGCTTCTTAGGGATCAGTTTTTCTAAAAATGGAAGAAGGTAGGATGGGCACTTCCATTCTTCTGGAGCCAAGGTCCAAGGGGTACCCCAATATCTGTGGAAAAACACCCTTTTTGATCTGCTTGTGCCCAGTTTCCATATTTGTAGACTGTTTTACATTGTGTGCACACAGTCATTGTTGCAAAGAGGTGCTTTCCAAAATAAACCCTGTTCAGCTGAAAAAGAAACAAGTCAAGGTATCATAAAAGATACTGAAATGCTATCACCAGATTTATAAAAAGGAAACTCCCTAGGGCCAAGAGGAGTTTACACATTCTTTTTGAGAAGGCAGTCCTCTAACTGGCTCTTCAAACTCCTACTGTCTTCTGCCTGACAGGAGAAGTGTAGCATATATTGATTATATGCTCTGTGTGGGATATTGGCCCTCAAGCCTCTCCTCCAAAATGAATGTGACCTCTACATTCCTAAATTCAGGAGATACTTGTCCTATTCAATGTTAATATACCTGACTTGTGTCAATGAGATCTTCAACTCATTAGCATAGCAGCTCATCAGCATGTTTCATTAATAACCTAGTCTCTGGAAGTCTTTGTATTAAAACTGCAATAAACCCACTATGTGGTGGAGGAAGTGACTGAACCTGTTGCTGTGACATCTTTTATGTGATTTCCATATTCAAGAGGAAATCTAAGGAAAGCAGGTTCATTTACATGTGATGCTTGTGTCACAGCAAGACAGAGTAGTTGAGACTAGAAGGGACCCTTGGAAGTCACCCAACCCTCCTGCTCAGAGCACCGTCAGCTAGAGAAGGTTGCTCAGGTCTGTGTCCAATTGGGCTTCAAGTATCTCCAAGGATGGGCACCCCACTACTTCTCTAGGAAACTTGTGCCAGTGCTCAAACATTTTCACAGTAAGAAAAGTGTTTCCTGATCTTCACACAGATTTTTCTGTGTTTCAGTATGTGCCCATTGCTTCTTGTCCTGTCCTTGGGCTACTGAGAAGAGTCTGGCTCTGTGTTCTTTCCCTCAATTCCCTAACCAGGAATTTATACACATGATAAGATCCTACCCAGCCTTCCCATCTTCATACTGAACAGTCCCAGCTGCCTTAGTTTCTCCTTCTCCTTGTGTACAGTCTGCGTTGTATCAGCTATTCCTTCCAGTTTCTTTATCAGCAAACTTGCTAGGGTACAGGTAGTCTCATAATCCAGGTAATAATGAAGCTGTTGAACAGTGTCAGACCCAGTATTGACCCCTGGAGTACACAACTAATGACTGAGCTCCAGCTGGCGTGATCACTACTGATCACAACCCTCTGATCCCAGCAATTCAGCCAGTTTTCAATGTATCTTGCTGTCCATTTGTCTAGTCTACACTTCAAAGGTTTGTCCGTGAGGATGTTCTAGGAGATGACACTAAAGTCAAAAGGACCAACCCCCATGTAGGTCTCCCCTTTGTCCTTTCAGTCGCTTGTTTAATCAGAAAAGGCTCTGAGGTTTGGCAGGCACAGCTGGCTGCTTGTAAATCCATGCTGACTACTGCCAATCACCTAGTCCTTAATAAGTTTGGAAATGTTTTCCAGAAGAACTTGCTCTATAACCTTCCTAGAGATCAAAGGGAAGCTGGCAAGTCTCTCTCTCCCTGGATACTCCTCTCTCTTGAAGAGTAGAGCAGTATTTAATTTCCTCCAGTCTGCAGGAACTTCCTCCAATTACCATGGTCTTTTGAAGATAGATATGATTGGTTTTACAGTGACATTGGCAAGCTCCCTCGGCATTTTTGATGAGATTACCTCATATTTTCCATCAGATCCATTGGATTTGTGTGTGTTCAGTTTGTTTAACTGTTCTCTATCTTGTTACTTGTCTAGTTTTCAATGTTCCAAACCTCCACACTGGTTTCATGGGCTGTGATTCCTGAGGGCGAATCTTAGCAGTAAAAAGCAAGGTAGAGAAAACATTGAATGCCTTCTCCTAATCCTTTGTCACCAGGTTGCCTGCTGTGTTCAACAGCAGAGCCACATTCTATGGGCTTCCTTTTGACACTGATTTGCTTGCATTTCCTGCTGCTCTACATGTCCCTCGACATACTTTGTTTGCCCTGTTCTGGCTTTCCTATACCTGTGCCTGCATGCTCAGACAGTGGCTCTGTTTTCCTCCTGGTCACCTGTCCCCACTCTCCCCCTCTTTCTTAAACACCACTTTTTTATGTTTAATTGGAGTTTAATTGGGACTACCCTGTGGACTTGTGCCACTTTTGGTTGATTTCCTGCACACAAGGATGGAGCATACTTAAGTCTGGAGGAGGTGACTCTTGAGTAACATCTACCTCTTGTGCATCCATCTTCTGCATCCATCCAGAACTGCCTCCCATGGTATTCTTCCAAGTAGGACCTTAAACATGTTAGTCTACTCTCCTGTGATCCAGAGCCATGATCCTGCTATTTGCCTTGTTGACTCTGGTTAGTACCCTTGGGCAGTTTTGCTTGCTGTCTGTGAGACAGAAGGACTCAGCATGTCTCATGGGGCTGATCCTTTTATGGCTCAGAGATCTGTAAAGGAGAAGTCTTCTGAAGCCTCCTCTGCCTATAAGATATGTGAAACAAGAGCCAGTGACTGGGAGCCTCAGTGCACAATCCATACACACCCAGCACTGGATCATTGTTATGCTTTACAATTTTCACTCTCATCCCTTCTTTCCTTCTCCTAACCTGATCTATGAAATACATCCCACCAACTTTTGACACTTCTTTTTACTTCCCTCTCTTTCACCCAGCTGTTTCCCATGACTTCTTAATTTAATCTCTTTTCTCCTGCATTCTTTTAGGACAGGGTACAATCATCCAAAATCATCCTAGTCCCAATGAAATCCACATGCAAATTTACACTAACATTTCATCCTTCCATCCTACATTGCTTTTCCCTGGCTTGATAACTTTTTTTAACTGCCTTGTTCATCCTTTTATCCTCCCAGTGCATTTATTAGTACATGGTGCACATAACCCTTTGGGCATGACTTAATATATACACCTCTTTTCATTTCTCCTCTGTGTCCTTTCTTTTCATTATTCTGTAACACTCCTTGGTAGCCCACATGCTGACTCCAAATGACTTGTGTCTTAACCCTGATTTTATTTTTAATACCTCTTTTATTTCTTTTTTTAAGAGGACAAGCTCAAGGTATTTATAATGATTTTTTAAAATGCATTTCTCACTTTTATTTATAATCTCTTGCAAACTGGAAGCAAAGCTCTTTTTCTTTATTAATATATCATTTCTATTGTACTTTAGCCTTGTACTGCTGGAGCTGATCTGTCTTCAGGTCTTAAATACTCTCAGAATTCAGGGATACTTGGAGCCAGGATTTTTAGTCCAATCAATCTCTGAGTGTGGGGCTCCCTCTGAATGTTATCTGACATTTATTTATTTTTATTAAAGATTGTCTTCTCCCTCAGGATAGGAAACAACACCACCACCAACAAAACACATATACAAAATTACACAGACTTTGCAGAAAGTTATTTTTATAAATCTGGCCGGATTTGGGGCCATCAGTACTGTCTGTTCTCCTTGTCTTTCTTAATGATGATATAAAGACACTTAAAGAATATTTCTCTTGGATGGGAATCAAGACTCACTCCTACTGTGAGGTCCAAGCAGATCAACATCAGCATCTCAGCAGAAATTTTCTTGATGTGACCCAACCCCATGGGAGTTCATCCATATCCAGGCCTGTGGAGAAAGCCCTTCTGAGACCTCTGCTCTCCCATTTAGTCCCAGATGACTTTGCTCTAATTTCTCAATAATATTATCAGTGCCTGACCCTAGCAGTCCCTTTCAACCTCAATGCCTGATCTTGTTAGCTCATAAAAGGGCAGCAGCTGCTTCCAGCATCTGCCTGTCCCATAAGCAATACGAACTACCATTCTTGAATTGTCTTCCAGGCATAAAACCCGCCTAGTCATCTTTTATTAATTTCCCCATTGCTTTGTTTAGTCTATCCGTAATTATCTCTGTAAATATTTAATGGTCACAACATTGATCTCTATTGCCATTCTTGCTGTCTTTAATGTCTCAGGCTTGCTGTAGAATACAAGAATTATAGAATCAGTTCAACAAATTATGGCCATGGAATCAGCTCTTCAGCTATGCTCACTTCTATAGGGAGGTTTCTGCTACCTTTGGAAAGGCAAATGTTTCCCCCATCCTCCTTTTCTTAATGCTCACTGCTCTACAAGCAGTGTCTTTTTGTCCATTTAGATTCAATATCCTTATGTGTACTTGTTATTTGCATGGCAGCAGACCTAAAAAAACTGCCATCCTATTGTGTCCAGTATACACCAATAGAAACCAGAAACCAAGGTCCTGTTCCTGAGACAAATATAGAAAAAAATATAGAAAAACTATGTTACCTGATTAAATAACTGAAGTGGATCTGCCATTTTCCACACTGTTACCCCACTCCCAGCCTTGTTTTTATTATCCTTTCCTTTTGCCTGCTCTTCAGGTTCTTCTTTCGCAGAATGCAAAGCCAGTGACACATCTGACTTTGATTCAAAGTGAACCAGTGAAGGTTTCAGAGCAGGGATTGTCTTTCTCTTATGTTGGCATAGCAGTTTGCAAATATCCACCTTCCACGAAGTGTGTCCCCAATCTCAGGTAGCCCTCAGCAAAGTTCTGTGAGCATGATTCAGTGCTGACTACTCAGCAGCATCAAAAATTCTCTGAGTGTGTGTCATTTTCTTTGAATAATTCCTTTTTCTGTAGTGCTGCTTCATTAACTCTCCTAACTGACAAGTTTTACCCTGATCCAAGCTTTCATTTCCACTTTGAAATGTCTTGTTAGACAAGCTTCAGATCCTTCTGACTCTGCTCCATACTGGTTTTCACCTATTATTAATGAAATGGTCAGAGTTTAACAATCCCCATTTTCGTTGCTAATATCATTGCGTGTACTAGAGGCTATATCAGCAGCTACACAGATGTAAGTTTATTCAGATCTGCTGTAGGATATGTATAATTTGCAAATAAAATTGCCCCTTTCTCAATTCTTTCCTTCTTTTATTTTTTGCAGTAATGAAATTCAAACACTTTGCTGTCTTTACTGAAAGACCTTCTTTCCAGATTATCTTTTTTTCTTGCTTGTTCTCTCCCTTGAGCATTGGTAGCATTGCTGGAAGTTACAACATCTGTCCATCTTTTCTGCTTATCTTTGAAACACCCAGGGCAGACTGTGATGGTACTGTGCTGTTTTTTTAATTCTCCTGAGCATCCAGCTAGGTGAGAGCATTTTAACCCTGAGCACCTAGATGAACTACTCTCAGAATTTTATAATTCAGGTCACTGTCCTGGGCCTTAAAGATGCAAGTTGGCCCACAGTGATGGTAGGTAGGTTTTATGAGATGTGTTTTTTAGGAGTTCTGACATCATGCATTGGCATGACACATGGGAAAAAACTTACGAGAAATCTACATTGAAGATAGTTTTAGAAAGGCTGTGCAGGGTCTTTTTCTCAACCCAAATGGAAGCCAGCAAAGCATGCTTGTTTTGAGCCATGAAAACAAAACTACACACTGTACGTTGCAGAGTTGATTCCAAATCTTTTCATAAGAGATGCCAAAGCTTCAGTCTGAATAATTATAAAGCAGACCATCTTTCATTGGCTTGAAAATTCAAAGTTTGCTTGAAGTGGAGGTGTCTGCCTGGAAAGGGATTCTAGTTTGTGTAGCTTTTCATACACTCCAACAATCTCCAAACACTGGCATATCTTCTGAAACACACTGAGAACATATTAGAAGAATCAAAAAACCTTCTTCAACTTTCAGTCAAGAAACTACAAGGATAAATTGTGGCTTTCAGATTTTAACAGCTAGGTACCAAACTTATAGACCTAAAAATCTGTTCTCTTTAAAGAGTCAACATTTTTATCCCTGAATTGACAAACAGTGTTATTGAAGCAATGCCAGGATATAAATACACAGGATTTGTTTTGGCCTGTGTGCTTGTTTCCAAGAATCTAATATACTGGTCCCATCTCTTTTCTAAGGAATTATCATTGCTGGAATGAAGCTTGGATGACCAGACCTGACCTTCCTGTTGGTTTCGGAGGATGGCAAGTTGTTGATGGGACACCTCAAGAAACTAGTGATGGTAATATTGCTTGAAGTCCTCCTTAGTTCACATTCTAATGTTTGGGATTTCTCTTTCAAACAATGAGCTGACGATAGCTGAGCCAGTGGCACCATAAGACCAGTGACAACTTCTTGGACCAAATAACCACACTCACCTCAGGGCCCTCTTCTAATTTGTTTTGAACTCTAAAATAAGTCTGTACTTATTATAACACTGCTCATGATGCCCTGGGACACAAAATCCTTCATGAGAAAGGTCCTGCTTGGTACTGAAGAGATGTGATCCTGTTGCCAAAGATGGCTTTTTGCATTTTAGAGTACCTATATAGGAGCCTTACTTTATGCAGCCCTAACTGAACTATGTGAGCAGGTGGTAGGTAGGAGAGAAAAAAAGTCACTGGTCTTTCTTTCCAGTCCTTAATTTCCCAGCCCTCAAAATACAATCTTCTCAAATTTGTAGCAAGGTCTTTGTTGGCCTGTGGTGTACCTGACTCCTACCAAAATGATCTGTTTTAACCAAACCCAGCTGTAACCGTATTTCAAGTGCTTGAGACTTACAGTGGATGTTACAGTGCCATTAAAGGTACTGAATAACCAGCTTGCTCCAGACCCGAGTCTGTGTTATCTACAAGGCTGGTAACAAAATTAAGCTTTTTGCTTCTTGGTCAGGAGCTCCTGTAAACTATTAGAAGATTTTGTAAAACACCAAGAATTCTTTTTCTTTGAGAAAATATAACATTTTTACATGTTTTTAATTTATCTGGTCTCTCACTTTGTCTCTCCTCTCCCCATAGGTATGTACAGGTGTGGTCCAGCCTCAGTTCAAGCCATTAAACATGGTCACGTTTGCTTCCAATTTGATGCTCCTTTTGTCTATGCTGAGGTACAAAGTGAAATTTTATGTGAAAATTTTACTGGAGTGAGTGATATCAGAGAGACCACAGTAAGACAGAAGATAGCTCTCCAATTTATGGATTGAGAAGTTACTTCATGTATACTTCATGCCACAGAACAATCTCATCATTATGTTTTGACATGCCAGCAGGAATGATATGGCTCTAATGAATGACAGAGATTTCTCTACTCTCTGCTCCTCAATATAATAATAAGAAAAAGCTGCTCTGACTTCACTGAATCTTCAGGCTGTGGTCATTTTTCCTTCCAAGATTCAGCTGTGCTGAATGGGTCCCTAGCTCTAGCTGCTCATTCTCTTTGCTCACCACATTCCTTTTGGCTGCAGTGGGTCATGGAGATCTAACAAGGGTGATTTGGCTGACAGATTTGAGAGGGAAATATCTCAATAAGGAGATAGAGACCTGGTCTGGAGCTTTAACCTCTTGCATCACCAGAGGAGGCATGCCCAGAATTGCAACACTGTGAGACAAATTTCTCTCTAATTGAATTGTAAATGGTTTAGGACAGAAAAGAATGAAGACATTTTAGCTATTAAGCATTCTCCTCTCTATTTCTAAAGCTTTTTGGTACAAGAAATGTGTAGTAGTGCTCCTCAATTTTGAATGACCTCTCTGTAGCCTTGTAAAGTTTACACTCTCTGTAATTCTGGAGCTGTGAATAGTAAAATGCATCTCAGCATACGACTAATTTTAAACTTGAAATGTAGATGTGACATTAGCGGGACTTCAAGTCAATATGTCATTATTTTGGGGGGGATAGGCTGACTCCTTCTCTCTACTTTCATATATCTCAATCTTCTTTCATTTAATTTCATAGGTGAATAGCGACATTTTCTATACAAGAATGGAGAAAAATGGAACCCAAGTGGTAGAAAACATTGACACAACCCGTATTGGGCAGTTGATTGTGACCAAGGAAGTTGGAGGTGATGGAATGATGGACATTACTGAGGAGTACAAGTTCCGAGAAGGTAACCTGAAATGAGCTGGGACTATATGGACATAGACTTATATATAAGACATAGACAGTCAAATCCTGGATGATGACTTGGAAACCTCTGTCACTGAGGGAGCTTCATGAAAAGCTGCAAAAGTCCCCTCTGGAATTCTTTATTTGTAACTCTATCACAGAAACACTGTAGATGCCTTGATCATAAGGCACAAGCAAAGGACAAACTTCACTATTCTGAAATGCTTTAGACTAAGCTAGTCGTAATGAAAATAAAGGCTAGTCATGGAGCAACTCAAAGCATTCAAAACAATTCAAGGCTTTCCGTACAGATGTTTAGACATTTCTTATTCAGGCCAGATGTTGACACAGAGTAAACCAGTGTAGCTCTATTGATAAGAGTTCAGCTACATCAGTTTGTCTGATATGGCTTTCACACCAACTCCCTTGGCAGCTGTCAAGTTCTCCCATTGCTGGTGTTACCCCAGGAGGGTTCACTGTCCTCATCTATTTATTTCAGGTACTACAAACTATGGAAGACATACCCTTATGATCAGGGGGGCTGATGCTGGACTTCTGTTTCTTTTCTTAATCTGGTTTTCATTCATTCCTAGGCTCAGATGAGGAGAGACTGGCTCTTGAGACTGCTGTGATGTATGGTGTTAAAAAGCAAAGTATCCAAGACACCACGTACCAGCCACAGACAGATGTTGACATGGACTTCCAAGCACAAAAGGCAGTCCTTGGCAATGACTTTAAAGTCACTATAACTTTCAGGAACAAGAGTCGCAACTCCTACACTGCAACTACCTACTTTTCGGGCAACATAGTGTTTTATACAGGAGTCCCAAAAAGTGAATTCAAGAAACACTCTTTCAGTGCAAAACTGGAACCCTCTTCATGTAAGTCTTGCATAGTTATTTTCTGTGTTATTAATTTTCACCAGTGTTTACACCCATGGGTAGAGCCAGTTCCAGTAGCCAGGGGTAGGATATCTATTGAGTATCAGAAGGATCCTCTCCCTACCCTGGGCTGGATACCAGGGTCATTTAAAGCTGAGGCTGTTTCCTTCAGGCTGTTTCTCCCTGCAAAATGCTCTTTTACACCAAGCTGCGTCTCTGGGAATTGTTAATTTTAGTTCTTTTGTACAAAAGAACTCAAAGGAGCACAGGTGTTAAGCTGCAAGGTATTGTTTTTCCTTTGAATTCCTTTATTTTCCTAGCAGCATTTTAGCAAGTGAAGGGGAAGTTCTGGTTCCACGGGATGTCATGTACAGAGACAAGAGGATGTATTTTTTTGTCTTAACTGGTAGAAGCTGACAAGTTCTGAGTAGATTCAAGTGGATATCTGGCTTTGGAGGACTCTGTGGCTCAGGATTTCATATTTACAGTGATCTAAAAAGTTTATATGTAATGAGAAGGTGCCACGATAGAGCAGGGACACTTGTCAGATGTGCAGCAGCCCCAAAGGTGAGTTATCTTTACAGATGCACCATTTATTTTTCCTAGTGCCCTCTGGAATACAGTAGGGAGATCCTGCCACTTTTCATGAGAGAAGAAGGTCCTGGCAGACCAGCTCAGGAGGCTGTGGGCAGGTTTTTGTACTGCTCAAAGTAGGAAAGAGAGATGTTCTCCTTTTTAAACTTGGACATAATCTATTTCCTGTTAGCCATTACAACACATGTTTAAAAGCAGCTGTACTTCCAAGTGCTACCTAGCAGGCTCTAGCAACAAGTGACTGCCAATCACTTGTTCTCCAGATGGGCCTGTGTCCTTGGTCAGCAAAAGTGATGACCACATGCTCTTACAGAGATGAAGTAGAGGATCCTTCACTTGAGTTCCCTGCTGAGAGGGTCAACAAGCCATGACTTTGCCTTCTAGACACTGCTACTGGGCAAATCAGTCTTTCTGAGTGCAGGAGGAGTGGCAGGACTTTGGGAGCCCAAAGGATGGGCCTCCTGAACTGGGTCTGCTGCTGGATCACAGCAATCCTGGCTGACCTCTGAGTTTTCTGTCTTCTCTACCTCATCCCAGCTCAAGAGACACTGTGAGCCCTCTTTCTTCCAAGAGGATTAGTTCTGTCTCAGTGAGAAGTCTCCATGGAACCACAGTTCCTATCAGGCCACAAAAAAAATCCACTGCTTTCTTCCTCACTTTGAACATCATCTGAAACAGCGCATTTTATTTGGAGCTCATTATTCTGCAAAAAGTAGAAGTCCACTGATAAGGATCTACTTGTGAAGGTTAATAAAATTTCTACCTCCAGCCTGTAACAAAGCCCTGAGAGCTACTTGCTGATTCTTTCTACCTCTGTGGATCATTTGCAGGGGGCCTGGAAATGGGTGTTGGATTGTTCCAACATACGCTATCGAAACACAGTGTGAGGGCTTATAGTGACTTACATCAGTTACTAAATATCTAATCTGAAATACTGCAAAACTTTTGGAGACTTGAATAGATACAGAAAAAAAAAATCCGTTTCAATAGTCTTGGTCTGAATTCTATGCCACTTCTTTGATGAGGGAAAATTCGGTCATCTTGTAGGAGAAGTGTCTGCTACATTTTCTGGCTGTGATTTGTGCATGGTTTCAGCACTTATTTATGTCTGCTCTTGTATCAAAGGTCTGTGTAGGGTATTACTACCTAAAATACAGCTTCTGCAGTGCTTTGAGGATCACCTGTCTCCTCTCTGCAAGAAATGAAATTAATAGATTTTTAAACATCACTGAGCATCACAATTCATTTTTTCTAATTTAAGTAAATGCTAAGAAAAAAAAGCTTCTTGAAATAGTGCTGGAAACTCTGAATTGAGCGATGGTGAGTGAATGCAGACTGGGGAGAGGAACCTGAAAGACCAGAACATGGATTTTTATGTATGTGTATCAAGAGTATGTCCCCATCACTGCTTCTGGCTAATGAGACATTTTTAAAGTTATTCCCACTTTTCAAGGTGGGGATTTGCTTATATCTGACCTACAGGCATCAACTTGTGGGGCACCCTGTTCCGTAACAGGACAAAAACTCCTCCATTTCTGAAGGTGATACATGACATTTGAGCATGAATTCTTTCACCTTTTCCTTGGAAAGAAGGAAAATATGAAATCAGGAATAATGTCTGAGCAGGTGGGCAGTGTGAAGGAAGGTAGTGTGATTATCTGCAAGTGTGTGAGAACAATCTGTCAGGGATGTAATGGGAGAGTACCTTCTGAGGCACCCAAGGAGGATTTGTTCAGGTCAAGAAGTGTGTGTGTGTATATATATATACATACATACATATATATATATATATACATACATACATATATATGTAACAAAAAATTACAATGCTAAACAGATTTATTAAAGGCATTCTTCCAGCCCAAAATACTGAAAGTGTGAGGCAAGCTCAGTTTTCAAACAGGAAACGAATGAATTATTTTCAGAATAATGATTAAAGGAATTGTGTGGGTTGAAAACATCTTTGAGGATTTGAATAGCTTAAACCTTCCAGTGCCTTCAAAGGTGCTCTCGGATCTACTGAGTTATATTTAGTTTTCTCTATTTTTTTAAAAAACTATAAGGCAGCTCAGTGCTGTGTCTCCCTTGGCTTTCCCAGATGCAATAAGTGGTACTGACAAATTATCCGCACAACCAGTGCTAAGACAATGGAAGTATATTCTTCTTTTTTTCCTCCAGTGATTAAATTTAAACAGAAGAGTTTGCCTTTTCTTCCATTGTAAAGTAAATTTCTCCTGGTTTGTAACTAATTTATTTATGTATTTACTTCTCAGATGAGAAATGCCTTGCCTGATTTATAATTTACAGTTAAGGGTATTATGGGAAATTCTTTTACACAAGATAAAGAGTGAGAGGGAGGTAGCAGGAGCACATCAAGTAATTTTAAGGCTGGCCTAGTAAATCCAGGTCAGGTGGCCATCAAGGGAATAGCTTTGAAACCAAATCAAGGAACTGGTTTTGATGTGAGCGGATCAAAAGAGTGAAAAGGGGTGAATGTCATTTACCCAACTGAGTTCAATTATCCCAGTGTTTACAGTGTATGTCACAAATACAATACAAATAACAGATAACAGTAATCATCACAGGTAATAGCTGGGAGATCTTGATGTGTTTACTAGGGTTATAATGAATGTTTATAGAGAGAAGAGCTAGAGGTCTATATATTTTGCCTGGTCAGTTAGTTAGCAAGTCTGATTCTCTGCATCACATTCTCACACCATTGTTGGCCTGGGAATTGCAGTTCAATATAGTTAAAATTAATGATTCCCTGCTTCTTAACTGTCTAGCCCACAGGGACTTGTTCCCTTCGATAATTATTGTCAGAGAGCATGTGAAAGCTCTCTGGAGGGCATGCTGGTGACAGGAAGACCTTCATGCTAAATTTTGCAGGCAAGTCAAATGTAGAGCAAAGGCAGATAACCAGACATGTCCTGGAGAGCAGGTGATCTCCCAGGTAGCCTGCATGGGTTCACACCCCCCAGTTACTCTGCTGGTGGCATCCCTGTGCCAAGAAGAGAGGCAAAAGAAGAACAGGAGTAAACTGAAAGAACAAACATTTACAGGAATGACACTCAAAAGCTGGTTTGGACCTTTATGCCCAATAGATACGTATTTCCAGCTTTCCTGCTCATTTATTTTGTGGTAGCACCTAGAAATCTTCAACAGTGACCTGGCCCATGCTGAGGATACTGGGCAGGGGCTGTGCACAAACCCAGCCTTTGCCCCTGGAAGCTCACAGCCTAAATGGAAAGAGGGAAAAATTAGAGGGGAAATGGTGTAGTGAAGAAATTAAGTTAGTTTGAGGGAAAAAAATCAAAGCCATTCCTTAGCTCAAAAGCCACCTTTTTTTCTAGACACTCATGTAATTGGCAGTGGCCATGATGAGAGAAGCAGTTAGTGATCAGATGGCTTCAGATGCCTTTTTTCTTTGCTGTGTCTCCCCTCAGCCAGCTCTTTCGACGTTGTGATCAAATCGAGCGAGTACATGCGTGACCTGCTGGAGCAAGCCTCCTTTCATTTCTTTGTGACCGCGCGGATCAATGAGACGGGGAAGATTCTGGCCGTGCAGAAGGCGGTAATGCTGGAAATTCCCACCCTGCAGATCAAGGTAGCTCAAGGTTGTGGTGGAAGGGATGTGTCCTCTACAAGGGTGTTGCATTGATTGTGGGATGGAGGAGTGTGTGTGTTTATGCACATTAGAGCATCTAACAGGGACCTTATAGAGCAGTGGCTGGCTGGAGGGTGTGAGGGTGTACAGGTACATTATTGTATAGTGTATTGAGCGTTCCTACATTGAAGAGAGAGGCTGACAGCTGCATTGGTAGTGAAGAGCTGAAACAATCTCAGTGGAGGAAAGAGGGGAAAAGATCTGAGAAAGCTGAAGAAACTCAAAGGGTAAGAGAGATCTCTCACTCAAGTCATTCAAGTTCTTTAACTACTTCAAAAGTCTATTATGTTTAAAGAAACACAGCACAACAAGGGGCCTCTTGCTGAAGAATGAAGAACACTGCTATTGAAGTGATTTTGCTGGGAGAGCTTCCACAGGTATTGTGGAAAGTTTCTCCAAACTTGAATGGGCAGCACTGATTCAGGACAATGTCTTGGGACCTCAGTGCTTTGCCGCCACTCTAAATGTACTGCCAGTGGTGTTCTCCAAAAGTTGGAGCGTTTCTGCAGACAGTGGTGTGGTACCTATGAAAATGGAGAAGAGCAATGCCTGTGATACTAGCTATGCTTGTATGGGAAAGACAAGGCATTTTAACTTAACTGGGATTAATTTAACAAGCCCCTTTAACTGGGATTTAAACTTCTCAATTCATAACTGAGCATCCAAATAAATTGCATTGTTTTCAAAAGCACCAAGCCTTCATCTGCTTTGAATGATGGAATTTGGATATGCTTTTTTCCTAATACTAGGGAAAAAAAATCAGAAGACTTGTTCAGGAAACTTTATATAAGTATGAATACAGCTCTGTAAAATTCAGGACCTTGAAAGAAATCCAACTTTTCCCCTCAATATATTTATTTGAACTAGTGCTCAGGTTTCCATAAAATAATTCATGTAGCAACTGCAAAAAGAGCTTTTTTAGAAACGTGGATCAAGACTACATCAAAGTTGTCCAAAAAATCTACTCTGTTTTATGGTTAGAAATACCATGATGTTCTGATCAGATAATTGCATTTTCGATACTAAGCATTCCAGAGAGGAGGTAAACAAGACAAGCAAACTCTACTTCAAATACCTGTCTTTGATAACCAAAATTTAAAAGTAAAGAATTATTTCAATTCAATACTTAAACAGAACATCTTCTACATCATCTCAGATTTTCAACCTCAAAATAGTTTATCCTCTCTGCTGTTCTGAAGAAAGGATTTTTAGCATATAGGTAGACTGTTGTCCAAAACCCATGTTTCTGAGTAAAACTAAGTTTTTCTCTTTTCTATTTCTTTGTGATGCATGAAAATACACTTAAATTTCAAAAGCTGGATTTTTAAGGGGGCGTGTGTGTGCACATGTGTGTGAGCAGATATTGATAGAAGAAATTTTGATTTATTGCTTTTTAATGAAATTTGAGATAATTTGTCTGTTTAGTTTTCTTGTGAAGTTTGCTTGGTGGATGTGATTGGCTGACCAAATTTCTTGATGTGAGAGTGAGAGAGAAGAATGAAAAAATGTATATCCCTTTATGTCTTCAGATGAACCTTTGGTCTTTGTCTGTTGGTCTAAGGAGATTTTCAGACTCAACAGTTGAGAAAATTCTAACCTTGAGATCGGATTACAAAAATAAGACCAGCAAATACATATCATGGTCTCAGCTGCAAGTCTGGGACTTCAGGATGATTTTGATTAACACCCAGTGATCTTAAATGGTCAATTGAAATTAAGAGGTTATAGGATCTCTAATTGAGCCAAGACTTCTGAAAATGCCACTGATGTCCTTTTGTGTATTCAGGTGGCCAAATGCCATTGAGAGCTTAGTTGTATCTCCTCCTTTACTCCAGTTATTTTATTGGTTTTTGGCACAGAGTAATCCCTTAGATGAGAATCTATGCTGCTTTTTGCAAATGTCATACTTCCTTAAAGCACCACTTTAAATTTATTGACAAGATACTTGATTTTCTTAGTTACCTTTCTCAAGGCTCTTTAAATCAGTTGATGGACCATGAAGTGGGCTGGAAGATCTGCCAGCCATAAGTTGAAAACCCTTGCCTGAGCAAAATAAGTACACATTTTCTGTGAGAAATGCTGAATTTCCAGGAGGCTAAAGAACCCCAAATCCCCATGCATGTAGCCATTGTTTAAAACCACATTTGTTTGGAGGTTTACAATTTTCCAATGCAAAATATACTGTCCCTTTGCTTACATAGGGTTTGAAGGAAAACTGGCCTTCAGGCCTCCATAGAGCACATGTGCAAGGTTAAAAACCCTTCAGGGCATGAGAAGAAAATACAAAAGCAAGGGGAAGATGGGCATCACAATTTTGAGGGTGTAACCAACATAGCCTGGTGTTTCTAATTTAGGGTAGTACGACCTGCCCTTCTCTTCTGGAGCTAATGTCTTGAGCAGATCCCTTCAGTGCTAGTGGGGAGCCTGAGGAGGGGAGCAGAGTCTGGGAGAGAGACCCCATCAGCTGGACTCACCCTCAGTTGGGTCCTCAGCTCCAGAACTGTACATACAGATTTCTAGTTTTCTATGGAAATGAGGGCCAGCCTCTTGATCTGCCATGTGGTTTGAGGGAAAATTACAATGGGTGGAAAAATATGCCATCCAACAATTTTCTTCTCACTAAGCTTTCTTTGCCTCTTGCAATTTTGCTGTGTGCTCTGTTCTTCTGCCTTGCTAGTACTGTGTATCTGTTATTATCAGTTTCTGGTGCATTGTCCTTTCCTTGTCTTGCAGACCAAAGGTGAACTGGTAGCTGGTAAAGAAATGTCTGTGATTGTGGAATTCACCAATCCTCTGAAACAAACCCTGGAGAATGTCACGCTCCGCCTCGAGGGACCTGGCATGCTGAGAACAATAAAAAAGCAGTTCGGGTAGGGAAGAAAGCACACCCAGCTGGGAGCTTGTCCCCTGCTTGCTCACAGTAGGAAGCTCACAAGAGACACTTAACTAATGCTGTGCTGAGTAATTTAATTCAAACACTCTCTCTGTACTTTAAAATCCAATACACAGGGGAGCTATAGGTCTCAATAGTCAGTAGAAGTTGGGCTATCCAGAGAGATTGTGAGAGCATTTCATCTGCTCAGTACCAGGGCTGGAGGAATTGGTAGCATTTGTGAGCAGTTGCCAGTGCAGCCCAAGTTTACTTTTTCACTGTATTACATTACTTTTAGCACTTGACAATAGCACCTACAAGCTGCTATTGCAGAGAGGAAGATTTATCCTGCACTTGAAGTGTTTACTGCCGCTCACTCAGCATGTGCAAATCAAGTCCTGTGCTGTTTCTCGGAAAGGGCTTTTCTCTGCCCATGTTAATCATGATTATACAAGATGTTCAGGTACCTCAGATGATCTTTTCAAGCTCATGTCAAGACACAAAATGTGTGTTGTTTGCAGAGCCTGCTGGCATAGCTGCAGTGTCTGTGTGAGCGCACAGCTCCCCCCAGTAGCTCCACTGCACAGGGCTGCCCTGGCACACAGGCATGTTCCCAGCACAGGCCACTCCCAGATCTGAGGAAAAGGAAAGCCACCTTCATTATTCTCAGAGTCACACCTTACACTGATACCATGATACCCCTATGCTAAGCAAGTTGTAAATCCTCTTTCCATTTGAGTTTGGTGTTATGAGCTTAGAATTAGCCAAGGGTATATAACAGAGAAACTTGGAAAATTTTGAGGCTATGGGCATCTATCTATCTGGGCTTAGTATCTATCATGGCCTGAGCTGATGGTCCCCAGGTGTGTGTAAAAGAAGTTTGAGAAATTGCCTGTGCTTCAGCAGCTGCATAAATTGTCAGCATCCTCTGCAGCCAGCAGGGGAGGTCTGATCCTGACTACACCTGGGACAGGGATAAAAAGATCAAAACCAATCTCCAGAGTAGAGCTGATAGAAAAATAACCATGAAAGGGCAACATACTGTGTTTGCTTTGTGCACAAGGTATGTCACAGGTGCTGCTGAGCATGACTCAGCATGGTCCACAAGAGTTGCACAAGTTGTGGCAATAGCCCTCATTGCTGCCCAGCTGTGCCGGCCTCCCCTGTTGTTCTGCATCCTTTTCAATCCAAAAGCTGCTGGGGACTGCCCTCACCTTCAAGGATGCAGAAATTATCAGGTGCATCAAAGGCATAAGAGTTAGGGGAGAAAAATTACTCACAGAACACATGTCATTTTCCTTAGAGTCACCATGTTTTCCCCTTTTCAGTAATGCCCTTGGCAACATTGTAAATGGAAATGGATCAGCTTAGTTATTTTAAGATTTAACTTCTCTGAGATGAATGTAGGATGCAGGTGATACACACGGAGGACAGAGCGAGGGGCAGTTGTAGTTTATTTAAATAATAATCACATTTGTCTCCATGCATTCAAAGTGATAAATGGCTCCAGTGTGATGATGGCTCAGCATATTATGCAGAATCATTCATCACTGAGTTCTCTCCCAGGAACATCAGATCAGGGTGGCTTACTCCTTTTGCAAAGAGAATTGAACACATTCTAGGCTTTCCCCACCCTTTCAACACTTCCCTATTTGCCAGGGACTGGTACATATGGGGTGGAGCTGTTACAGTTCTATGTGGAGATAAGGTTTTTGGCCTCTGTGTACTTTTCAGGTAATTTTTCTGTATCACTTGAGTGGCTCCAAAAAACTGATCGTGTGTGACCTAGCTGATACAACATTATTCTGGCAATGTAGTGGCTGCAGGGCTGCAGTCTTGACCATTCATAAAGTCTGTATATAGATAAAGATATTGATATTTAGCTATTAGCCTCAGACAGATGAGGAGCATGAGTTATGGAAAAGCCTTTGGCAGCAGCAATTCTTACTCAGGGCATAGTCTTTGCATGACAAATGAGAATTAACCAGACAATGATGGATAGTGCTAAAACAATTATAGCCAAGCATACTTTCACACTAGTAGGTAAGTAATTTTGGGTGTTTCTATATGTCAGAGCTAAGCTAGTATTAGCATCTGTCGTGAGAAGCAACTTGTTCTAGAAACAGGACAGTAGAGAGACAGGGAAAGGCAGGTTTGGTTTCCCAGCACAGCTGTTGTCTTCCTGCACATGCACACACACACACATATATATATGCAGTGAGATGATAGCACTATAAAACAAAGATGGTAGTGCTACCCTCTCTCACTGGAGCACTGTGAAGCTGTGGCCCAAAAACCTTCATCCTTAGGGAATCTGGACCCCCAACTGCTCAAGAAGTCTGCACAGCAGACTTCTGTAATTACTTCTTCACTTTCAATTCAGATAATCCCTCGCAGATAATTCCCATAAACTCTGAAATGTATTTTACTTTCTTCAGCAATTGAATTCATTGGTTTATCATAATTCCATTTTAGTGGGCACCTGGTAGATGCAAGCCAACCAGCTATAGGGAACAGAATCTCTCTCATTAAAAACAAAGATAAAAAGAGGGAAAACACTTGCTGGAAGTAGTCTGCACATGCTCACTACAAAAATATGATCTTTCTCTGCTTGCTTTATTTTTCCTAAAAGTGGGTACATGCCCCAAGGTACCTCTATCTGTGGATGCAAAAAGGAGCTGGAATACCTCATTTTACCAGGGGCAGACTTGCACTGAAACAAATACTCAGGTGGGAGGATTCCAGGCTAGCTCATTTAGAGCTAATTAAGGTTTCTTGTCTCGTGGCAATTTGTGCTAAGCCTGGGCAGACATTTCTGTCCTGACCCTGGCATATGATATGACACCTGAGAACCAAATCCTATCAGATGAGAATTTGAAACAGTGACTGAAGAATAGGCTTGCTTTGCTCTCACTTTGTTCTGTTGTTTTCAGGACACTGTAGCCATATGACATAGGAGCAGTGAACTTAGAACCCTCTTATTTAATGCTGAGGAAAAAATAATTCATTTTCATAAATAGCTCCCCACTATACTGCTTTTTCCATTGCTTCCTTTGGAGCAGTTGTATCCCAGCATCCACCAAACACAATCAATCAATCAATAAATATCAGCCTTTAAAATCTGCACACAGAACCTTGTGAAACCACTGAGAAAACACGGAAACCCAATACCTGAGACTGTCCATGCATCTTAATTTTAGCAAAAAAAAAATTAAAAATTAAGAACAGGGCAGAGTGCCGTTGTTTTACATATGAGTTATCAGGAGTCATACATAATGTAAAAGAGTAACCAACAACAGCAGGACTCCCAAGAATATTTTGACTTGCTTTTTGGACATGAAGAAGTCATCTGAAGGGGCCACTGAGGCCATCTGCTGATGGCAGGGTGGTTCAGGGTAGGAGTGGCTGAGGGGTTGAACATCTCATAGGGTTTGCAGAGAAATGTCCTGAACACTTGGACTTATCTAACCACTTAAGGAATCACCACCAGGCTATAGGCTATAATAAACAGGAAGAATGGAATTATAAAGTAGAAAAAATATATGTTAGATATAAAGAAGGTCATTCTGAAGGTGATCATGAGAGGAAGTGACAGGAGGCAGATGAAAATGGATTCATTTTGGAAATTTAAAATTAGCCTGGAGGAAAGGCTAGAAAAGGCTTTAACAGGGTCAGTTCTGAGAGGAATAGAAGATGGAGAGAGTAATTTATATGACGTTTATGAGAATGAGTGAAACATAAAAGATTTGAGACATGTTATACTTATCTACCTTCAGTTTCTCTAGTTTTGTGTTAGGTTGAGAGCACTGGCTGACTGCAATATTGAAACTTTTCTTTTTTTTATTCAGGAGAATCCAAATGAACTCTACATTGACCTGGGAGGTAAAATTTACCCCAATGCGAGCAGGTTTACGGAAGCTGATTGCAAGCCTGAATTCTGATGCTTTGAGGCATGTGTATGGTGAGCTGAATGTCCAGATTCAGAAACCATGAACCAAGGTGCTGCCTTCTTCTCTCATTAGCTATATTTAAAAATATCACAATCAGGGGTGGCTGATGGAGAGATATAAATCTGCTTATTGTTATTTTGGTAATCCTTCTGCTGAAAAAAATTGATTAAGCAAACTAATTGGTATGACTGAGGAGAGTATAAAAGAGCACCTGGATGCTGAATGATTTAAAATTAGCTATATGTAACTAAAGGCAATTCCAGGTCATATTATTTCTGTAGCTCACTTGTATTTATGGTCTTTTGCATTAGTGCTGCAAGGGAATTTGAAAAGCTCCATTCGCCAGAGTAATCTGAACTTTAGTTTTAATTAAGGCCTGGTATTTCACTGAAAAGGAAAGAAAAAAATAAAGAACCCAGTGTTATAAATTCTTAGACTGAATTGCACAATGTTATCATAGATCATTCAGGCTGCAATAGAAACAGGTATTTCTAGCTAAAAGGGTCTGCTTTATGCTACAAATTAATAATGTTCTGGTTAGTGGTGAGCTCACTTTGCTGGAAGCATCTCTCAGGATGTTTTATCTCCAGAATATTCTCAGCCTCTTGTTTTGTCCTGCAGCTTCCCTGTGCTTTTTCTCCTACTCTCTCATGTGTGCAGGCACTCACACAGACTCACTTCATACCCTCATCAGACCCTGTATGCAGTTGGTGTGCTGTTCCTTTACTTTGCTGGGTGAAAATCCAGAGTTTTTCTGCCTCTGCTCAGAGTTTATCACACAAAACCTGCACTTGCTGGTCATATCTCTTGTGTAAGACATGTTTTGTCTTCACTCTTCTCTGCCTTTTTTTCTCTCCTGAACCCACCCTGTAGACCCTTCTCCTACATGAGTGTGTCAGGAGTGTTTGCTGTCCCAGAGCAGTCCATGCTGGCAAATGGGGTGAAGGAAAGAGGAGTGGAGCAGGGAGCCTAAGAATCTTCTCCTGCCAGTGCCACAACCTAGCCAGTGTCCTGAACTGGAGCTGGGGGTGACTTTAAACTAAAAATATGGGTATGAGTTTAGATTAAATAGTGCCTGAAAGTTCCCAAGAATCATGGCTAAAGCAGAATGAAGACCTGTTACATGAGTAACCCCAGGAATACAGAGGGACAGAATCTCATCTGGGAAAGGAATAAAGATGTATCCTGAGAGTCAGAAACTCACACAAGCCCCAGCAACTCCTCAACTCCTCCCCTCTGGCCACAGTGTGTATGTAGGAGCAGATCAGGTATTAACAGCACATGGGAGCTGGCTGAGTTTCTAAAGTTAAAAGGATCATCTTTCTCATTAAACCCTGGGGCTTTACTGGATGGCCATGTCATTTGGTGGTCTCAGTGAAAAGCAAGGGAGATGCCTTCCTTCCCTTCTGCTCCTCTTGTTGCTGCACATTGCCCATGGTACTTCTGCAAGACCTGTAACCAGCTGTGAAAGTCTTGGGGGAAGAGAAATGCAGCTGCTCTTTTTACTAAAGTGTGGGGAACAAAGCAAAGATTCATATCACCTGATATAGTCTGGGAGTACCCCAGAATCCAGGAAAACCAGATTTTTGGGGGCTTTTACTTCAGGAATGGACACACCTTCACTTTATACAGCCTATGTGATCACATCAGAAACTTTGCCATGTCAAAGTCCTGTGGGGTAGAAGAGACTGAATAATGTATTGTCAGTGCAAGGTGACAATCTCTGCTAGATAATTAAGCAGTCTTACCAAGCTCTACATCTTTTAATAAAATTATCCATTTTGTGCTCTTGCATATAAACCTGCTTTCTATTCCAGGCATTTTATAAATACAGTGTAATAAGAATTCAAAATAAAGCGTGTCTGATTGCACTTGTGTGTTGTGTTCTGCATTTTGATCAATCACTTCTACATAGCAGCACTGTAGACACCAGTTGCTGCATCTTCATTGTAAAAATTAAAAAATGCACTTCTGAGCCATGTGTCTTTTTTGGTGCGAAGGACAAAAACTCATATTTATTTAAATGAAAAAATAATATTACAGGCTAATTTTAACTGTTTTCCTTTGGTTTTCCTTCTGTTTCAACAACTGGCTACCTAATAATTGGAGAAGGTGATGATTTCCCGAGAACATCAATAGTGCCAGGAAAAAGGTTCCCTGGAACCTGTTTTAACTTGTCAGAGACCATTAAGGCACAAGTTTGCCCCTAATGAAACCTTACGTATGTCCCATTTTTAAGGAGTGCTTCTCTCAGCGAAATATTTCAAGTCATTTTACTAACACGCACTTAGCTGAATGACCTTTGCCAGGAGACAGGAAGTGTTTTACTTATAGTTTATAGAGAGGTCTATTGAAGTGAAGTGATGGCTGGGAACAGAGACCAGGGATGTAAGCAGCCCTTGGCACCACCTACCCTCTCACTGTGCACCGAGATGCTCACAAAAAATCTAAGGAAAAAATGCGGATGGCTTCTAGGATTTCAGCCACTTGCCAGCCCGTGCATGGGCTGTCACATCAAACAGGTAAAACCTGACTGGGGGAGAAGGGAGTGCTGTGATTGCACTTTGTGTACCTATAGGGTGTGATCAATAAATAATGAGGACAGATTGGTGACCTCAGATCAGGAGGAGCTCTGAACCTGAAAAGAGTTATAGAGTTCAAGTTTTTCAGCTGAGGGTCTTTTATGAGAGGGCCGAACTTAGGTCCTCAACACAACCATCACAGCTCAGAGATGCACTGGGGAGGAAACAGTCCAAAAGCAAAGAGACAGAGCTGAGATTTCCACAGCTCTCACAGTCCAGCAGCTGAGAGATGCTAAATGCAAACAAGTCACTCCTGAAGCAAACCTCATTTGTTACCAACTTGTTACATCCAAGCTGTGGGGCAGGTTGCTCCAATAGCCATCAACTTGTCACATTCTAAATCTTGCTATGATCAAATGGAAACACGTCTTACACGCAGACCTGGGAAGAATATATTGTTAGTCTTGTTAAAGATAATCTAATCAGAGAATTATTAGTAGCTGGAATAACTAGGATGGTATTATATTCTTGTATTTTTAATACAATGATACTAACATTTATTAGTCCAAATTATATTAGGTACACATAAACTTTATAGAATTCTCCACTTTCTCTGCTTTTCTATAGACCTCTACACTGCCCCTGTGATGTCTCCAATCTGGATGGGGGCATGTGTAACAGCAAGTCACCAGTGTCCCAAGTCCTCCATCAAGCAGAGTCTGATATTAGTGGGGAGAGTTTATCTTCCTCTTCACTGGGATAAGCACAACGGAAAATTTCTTCCTGTCACCCTATGATACATCAGAGGTCATTTTTACAGACTTCTTGTACACACTACATCTTGTTCTTTTTTTTTATTGATTCGGCTCCACAGCAGATCCTAATTTGCTACGTGATGCATTTTACTTGTGTTGGGTACTCAATGTTTGGTCTCCTTTGTTACATCTAGAACTTTTCTTACCTACCTCCTAATGTTGCACCCTTTGACAACCACTTATTAACTACTGGTGAGCTGTTTGTAGCCTGAGGCCTCTCATATCATCCTACACCTGCACCGTCAAGGCCCCTGTTACCATCCCATCCTACTGAACCTTTATGCTGCATTTTATTTTGAGGTCATAAATAGTTCATTCTACAAGGAATAACTTCCTGTACTTACTGTTCTACTAGTTACAAAAAGGACATACAACAACAAGAATTTCGCCATGCAATTGGATAAAGCACAGCAAAAACTAAAAAAAAGCCAGTAGTAGATACCAGGGCATTAGATAATTGCTTTTACAGGTAAAAATCTTGACAAGCCCCAGTGCCTGTGCTGCTAGGTTATCACCAAGCTGTGACCTTTCTCAAGCAATGGCACATCTGATTTGCGCACCAAAAGGAGAAAACGTGACTGAGCATTGACTTTTCTAGTGACTGGTACTACCAGTGATAATTGGTTTGAACTGAAACTAATCAATAAACACTGCCAAATCAGTGAAACACCTGGTCTCCCACCCCTTTCTGCTGCTGGGCACTTTCCTTCCTGCTATGCCATTTTCTCAGCATATTGCTTTCATATTCACCCTTGTTTTTCCCAAGGAGAAGGCTGTGGCTGCTGGTACTAACTGCTGAATTTGAGTGATGGGACAACAGAGGAAGACAACAGAAGACAACCAGATGAGAGAAGGTGGGAAAACCAGGATGGCTATCCCTGTTATGAAAGAGGAAAGTCTAAAGTACACTGTGTCACTGGAAGGAGAGGAATTGTCTTGTATATTGGAGCCGGCATGATAGCTGGATGAGAAAGGGAGAGATGAGTGTGCTCTATGAGGGATCCAAGCTGGGCTCAGCCTTTTCCATAAGTCACCTGCAGCCCAACTCAAACAGGGTTGTGCCTGTCTGGTCTCTGCAGGATTAGCCTGGGAATAAAAGGGACCCCTTGCAAACACTCATGCAGCTCCTGCTCAGGTTTTGGCTCCCACAGAGTGGGCACAAGACCCTAACACATGCTGGAAGCACCACTCAAAGCCACAGCAGCACACAGGCAGGACATGATTGAAGGGGAGGGGAGGAGATCATTATGCAGCTGCCATCACCTGCAGCTTGCCATCCCTGCAGCCATAATCCTGCTGTATTGATTGTGTGACCATTTCCTCAGAATCCACTAACTTATAGAAATGGTGTAGATCGAGCTTCCAAGCTGGAAGTTATAAATACATCAGCTTACCCAAAAATCTTTTGAAGTGGATCCAACAGCAGGCAGACTGATGAGACATTTTTGCCTCCAGGTGTGAAACAGGGGACACCCACAAAGTTATGGGGGAGGAAGAATGAATGAGCACTCTCACTGTCTACTTGGTAACTTCTATGTTCATTGCTGTGTGAGTTGTGAGTTATGAATAAGAGAACTGCGAGTTGGAAACATCATGAATTAAGTGATGAATCACTTAATGCTTAATCGGCATGTTAGACTGATTTGTGCAAAGTTTGAAGTGTCTGTTTTCTTTCCTAGTGTGTTCACAGAATAGAGTTTAATTTAGGTATTAATTTTAATGTATTTTCCTGTAATTTCAAGCAATCAAAATGCATCATGACAACCCTAATGGAAGGAGTGGGAAACATCTGGTCTAGTGAAAACTGTAGTAGCAATGAATGGTGTTGCACATTCAAGTATTTTGCTTATGCAACAGGACTATCCTGGTTGGGCACAAATGCAACATAGAATCTCTGTTCAGTAGCTTTGGTGGCTCTTTTTTTTTTGGTCTTTGAGAGCTTCCTTAGATTTTGGCATCTACCAAGGCAATTCCCAAGTGTGCTATCAACAGATATAATCAAACATCTCGTATTTACTTTGAACCTCATTCTCCCACTGACCTCCTTTGACATCCTGTATCTCTGGTACTGGGAGAATCAGAGAGACCTTCTTCCCTCTCCAACATGGAACCTATAGTTTCATAGACTTCTGAACTGCATTTCACCCACATCACATCTTCTTCACTTTAGGAGTCCTACCTCAGTCATTTTGTGCATGTAAACTCCTCCAAGCTTGTAACCAGTCTTGTTTCTCTCCTCTGAACTTCTCCCAGCATTATGTGACTTTAAGTACCATTTAAACACAGCAGTTTTAAGCATCTGCATTTTGAAAGGACACTGCTAATGAGTGACTGGCCTACCTTTGCAGGGAGAATGTGGATCTCTTGGCACCCAGATTCATTAAGTTAAACCTGGACTCAGCTGTGGTTTAAACAGATTCAAAACAAGCCCTTGTTGCAAGATCTGTACCATAAAGGTTGAACACATTTTGTGCATGCATTGTTTCATGAAATACCTCTATTCTGTCAGAGAAGTGTGACTGCCCTTGAAAAGACCACAGGTCACCTTTCTACAGCAGTGTATGAACAGTAAGTAGGGCATTAACATTTGAAAACCAACTGATCTCTTTCATCACTATGTAGATTCATAGGATTATGAGATGTGCTTAAATGTTATCTGCATGCTGCCCTTCTTCAAAGTAAATATGTCTCAGAATCTCTGTGGTTGTATGGTGCTCTAAAGGTTGTTTTATCTGATTACAAAATTCCTCTGCTTGGAAATAACCTGCAGAATAATAGTGAAATGCTGCTGTGAACTTCAGACATCTGCATAGAAAAAACCTCAGAGACTAAGGGGTAAATCCAGTGAGCTGTAACTCAGTTTTAACATTCTTCAGCTATATTTGCATTAGTAAGTTTTATAGGAACAGGTATTTAGAGTGAAGCTGCTGGCACTGAGTTCCCAATAGCTACACTGTATTTTGGAGGGTTTATATTAGACTTGCCATCTCTGGTCTGAATGGCTGTGAGCCCCTGGAGAGACTTTTGTTGCACTCTTCAATTCAATCACTCTTCACTCTTCAGTCAACTCAGATAAAAAAAAAGCTGATCCAATGTGTGCTCTCAGATCACTGTGACACGAACTAAAACACTGTAAACAATTTTTTCAAAAACATGTTACTGGTCAGAAGATGTGAGGGATGGTCAAGAGCTCAACATCTGTGACAGCTGCATGGCAAAGATCTGCCTGGGCAATGTAATCTGAGAGCATGGAAGCATTCACTATTTCTCTGTGTAGTTGTACTGGTACAAAAGTTCTCACATCACTGCTGCTCACTCCAACAGGAGGTACAAAAAGTGCACCTTCAGAAGTAATGGTAGGAATATTTGGTAGACCAGCTTTAATTAAAAAAGTCTCTAGTCTCCCACAGGTCTGGTTTTGTATCAGCAGGAATGGATGGTGCTCTCTCCAGAGTGGCACACTAATGCTGTGTGATCCCTAGAAGTATCTTTATGCTGATCTGGCTGTATCTGTGCTTGTAGCAAGATGCATGCTTTGGGAACTGGTCTCCTTTTAACCAAATGCTGTGCACTTCACTAGTGATGCACACTGCCTCCAAATCCCCTTTGCAGCTGGAAAAGTTTGCCCTGCTGTTTGCTTAAAAGTTTGTTGGGTTTGTTGTCCTTTATAGAACAAACAAGTTGAGCTAATTTAGGGACTGTTATAAAGATGATGTTCCAAAGCCTCTGCTGCCTAAACAGTTTAGCTTGTAGGAAGACGTTTTCCTTTACTAAGATAAGCTTTGCAAAGGGCCATTATAAACCCCACTGCAACATACTGATAAATTATTTTCTGCCTTTCAACTGGTTTAAGTTAGGTAGCCACAGCTTTTGCAATATAAAACAATACTTTGTGCTCCAATCAGCTAGTTCTGGAAGAGCTTTTAAGTAATAAAACCTATTCCCAAAGCTCTGTTGACCTCATCAGCATAACTGGTGCCCAGGAAAAAAAAATACCTTTGCGTTCAGAGACTCAGCAATGGCGAAGTGTCATCATCAAACTGCAAATTAACTTGCATCCAACTGTGGTTACAAATGAAAGTGTGAGATTAAGCAACAGGAAAAGCTACCATTTTGAGGAAAACGAAAAAAAAAAAGCAGACTTTAGATGGGAGTGTAGGAATTTAGTAAAGTAAAAGAACCTCTACCTGTGAATTTTACATAGCAGGAAACAAATCCAGCTAGGAAAAATTTTGAGGGAGAGAGGCATAAGAGGCTGTATCTAGAACAACACAGACATGCCAGCAGGAAAACTGATTATGCCACTCTCTGAATCTGTAATTCCTGTCACCAAGTGGATCTTGGTTCCTTTATATCACTGGTCAAACAAACAGCAGACAAATATGTCTCTTCCTGCAGCACAAAAGGGACTTTATGGCTCAGACACCTTCTTGGGTGCTTTTTATCCACAACAATTTGTTCAGCCTATGGGTCTCTTTTACACAAAACCTGTACCTAGAAAATTGGTGCTTAGAAACAAAGCATAGACTAAACTGATGATGAAAGTGCTCCTTGACCCCTTACCCCAGTCCTTTCTTTGCTTCCTTGGCCTTGCTGAACTTGGGGCAGAAAGCTGAGACACATTGCAGAGCCGACAAAAGGACAAAGCAGGGGATGTCTGAGAGCTGAAGGGGAGAAGGCAAAACTCCTGGCCAAGATTCAGGGTATCTGTGGTCATTGCACTGGTGGTGGGATCCCCCCTTCTGAAACATCTGTGGTAACAGAAGCTTGAGGCAGGCTGGCTGTGCTGGCAGCTTGGAAGTGGGAGTATCTCATTCTGCTTTCAGTGGGACTGGAGTGGCTGAAGTGATGGGCCACTGCAGTAACCAAATTTACAATGACATAATTGTTAAGTTATTGTAATTTTTTATTTTAATGATTTGTTATATTAATTGATGTTGCATATCTGGGCAGTTGAACACTTCTATCTTCCAGTCAGATCAGGGCTTTCAGGAAAATCATAAGCCCCACACTGAGCCTACCAACTTGGAGCTTTGGTGAACCATAAACCCAGGGTGATGGAATTGAATGCTGGAATTAAAGGTTGATGTGGCTGGGAGGTAGCTGAGATAAGTTTGGTAACTGCCTATACCAGCAGATACCAGAAATCCTTTCTGCTCCCCTTTGCTTGGTCTCATCACAGTCCTTGGTGAGGGGAGAGTTTTGATTTTGTTCTTCACCTCTCCATCCCTTGAAAAGAAAATAATACACATGAGGAAACACCAAATAATGAAAGATAATAGTGTTTTTCCTCTTCCTTTTTTATTTTTTGTGCTTCATTAGTTTTGAGCTGTATTGTTGATGTCTGGCTAGGTTACATTTACTATTGCAACCCACCCTAATAGGTTCCTGGTAAAAGACATGGGCAATGAAGTTAGCTCCAGGAGCTCTTCCTAGGAGAACACCAGAAAAGATAAAAAATAACACAGAGAAGAGCAGGCAAATCTTCCTCAGAAATGTGGTTGTTGCTTCTCTTGCTGTCACATATGTTGACTTCAGGAGATTTCCAAAAATTAACTGAAAAATCAAGGAAAATAATGGGAATAAAATCAGAGAACCTGAAGAAAGACAATAGCTCCATAATATAGGAATTAACTAAACCCATTCCTGAAGTCAGAGAAAGGGGGAAATATTTCTGAGGATCAGTCATTTGCCGAGGGAGGCAATAATGTCAACCAGATAGAGCAGGATGGTGATTGAGATTAAAGTATCGCTGCAGCTGATTTTTTGACATCTTTGTGCAAGTCTGTTCTCTGTTTTTCGTCCTGTTTTACAGCTGGGATAGGAAGAATAAACAAGCTTCAAATTAAAGTCTGTATGATGATCAAAAAGTCAAATGTTATTTTTTTCCCAAAGACTTGACATGGACTGTGGATTAACAAAAAATATATAAATCAGAAACATGATATTATTACTCCAAGTTATTATAAATCCTGTATGTAACATAGAATTAGACAGAGGAGTTAAAGTTATTCCATATGTAACGTCTCCAGCAACAATCATCCCAGATGGTTGCTTCCAGTGAGGGTTGATTTACAGTGAGATACAGGGCTGTCTTTAAAAGGTACTGACTAAAAAGTGCTTGGCTCCTGCTGACTTCAGTGAAAGCACATGGTCCCTCCCAGGACGAGTCATGTCTTATCAGAACACATACAAGACCATAGATAATGTGCCAGCTTTTAAAGGAATCGATATTAACTATGTTTTGTTGTGTTGTAAAGGCAGGTTAAAGTAATATCTAAAGCAGCTGCTGTTGCAGGGTTGGACTGGCTTACATCAGGTTTTGGTTTAGCTTTGTGCTCTTTATTGACTAAAACATAGTACTTGATTGCAACGACGAGATCTACTTTTAATTAGCCCAAGTTGGATACTTGTATCCTGGGTCTTTGATAAATTTACTTTGATACTAGTGCAAACGCTGAATACACCATTGCTGTGTCATCTTTGACTCAGAAATTTCTCTTGAGAAGAACATCAATTTAGCGTTTCTGTGCGTCAAGCACAGTAAATCAACAGCCCCATACTCCAGTCAGGTTTTCTCATTTCATCAGAGACCAGCATTTTTACTACTGCATCAGCCTTGAAAACACTTTTCACCTTGTTTCCTCTCTCAACACTTCTGTAAGTCATCTTAAGCATCTCACTACACTGGAGGCTGATCCAGAATGGCTCCGAGTGATGTGGAACAACACAGTTAGACAATTTTTGGCATCCTAGAAGTATGTATAGTGATGTTTTGATGACTCTCACTCAAAATTAGCCACAGCTCTACCTCCTTAAAAGCTTGTTTCGTTCTATTGCCACAGTCTTGATGGTTTCCTACTACCTCTGAGTCAGTCACTTCAGTTGATAATGATGCTAAAGTATTGCCTACAATTTTCCCTTTAAACTGATCCACTGATTTTTGAAATATTAGCACGTATACAGGTTGTTGATACGAAAATTAATCAACTTTGTGGTAAAGTACATTACATATCCTGTAGCCTGAATGTTAAACTGGTCCCTTGGAGGTTTGATGGGAAGATCTGTAATAGTTTTGAGGTCTGAGCCTAACTCTGTTTGACTCAGTAGCCTTGAGTACATTATTGAGATCCCAAACAACTCAAAAGCCCGGCACCGAGGTCTAAAGGCAAGAGCACCATAAACCCAAGAGCCAGTGCTTCTCTCTTGCCACCTCTTCATTTCAAAAACTCTTTCCCTGCAGTTGTTTTATCTTAAAAGGTCTTCCAAGTCATTCCATTTAAATGCTTGGGCACCATCAACCAGAGTGCGCTCAAGGTCTCCACAAATGCATTACACACATGCACACACATACTCACCTTCAGGCATCTTCAAAGCACTCACTTACCCAAGGATGTTGAGCCCTGGCCCTTTGGAATGTATCAAGTTGCTAAGAAAGAGGCTTACTTTTTTTTTTTTTCAATGCCTATTCATGAATGTATAAAGGGCTTTCCAAGAGCTACTGTGAAGAAATGACCTAATGTGTCACATGGCAATAATCAGGCTAAGGGTTCATAGAAGCAATAACAGGATTTGACCACTTTCTACAGGGTTAATATTTTTCTGATAACTCCAGTCTATACCATGGCCTTTGCTGATTATTCTTCCTCTTTCTCTGCAGTGCACTTGTCGCAGAAGTCCCTGCCCAATCTCTCCATGTGGGCCCAGGGGTACACTTAAGTACTCCTTGCTTGAGAATTATCATCTGGGATGGAGCCCTTTGGGTTTGCTGCTCATTTGCTGAATTCCCTGTGCTAGCAAACATAATATGCAGAATTCTTGCCTGTGCTTTAAAGACCTGCTTACCTCTTAAAAATAACTTTTTAGAAAACAATTCTCCTTTACCTTTTCCCCTAAGCCAGACAACTCACTCACGTCCTGAGTTATATATATCTTTTTTCCTTATGCATTCCTAATAGTGGCAGTGGTATTTTACTGGGAAAAGCTTCTTGCTTGTCAACAATTCCTCCTCTTCTGCAGCTAATTTCCTCATTGGGATCACAATTCTCTGCAATATCTTCATTGATTTCTTCTGCAACTGTTAATATAACTTAGTTCTTTATACATAATTATCTGTAAATGTAAACTAGCAGGATTTTAGAAAGTGACTAGCGATCTCTGCCAATTCATGCTGCAAGAAAGCTCATTTTCCTAGTGAATATTCCTCTGCCTTCTGAAAATAAGTTTTTCCCTCTAAAGTGGTTCAGGCTGCATGCCCATAATGAAGCTACCAAGTACCTACCACTCACTGGCCTATGAGTCTGAGTGTGGAGCTTTATGTCCAACTTGGCACGCTGGAAACACTCACAGCATCTCAACCAAGGCTGTGCTCCCAGTCCCCTCGGCTGCTTTCACAACTGCTGCACGAACCTTTGCAAGACTACCACCCCAACCTGCCCCCCCAGACACACATACACCTTCTCATCCTCCCATACAAAGCCTTCAACACTTCACTTTCATCTGGTGAACCTGCTACCAAGGTTCCCAAACAGATGGCAAGTCTCGCGCATGAGACAAATTTCTATTTCTAGCCCCATTTTGCAGAACACAAGAGCTCTGGAAGAGGCTTGCTCACAGCCTCGCAGAGAAATCACTGAGCTGCGAGAAGCAGACGGGTTCTGGGACCTCCCCAAGTGCCATCCTCCAGCCCTGAGGCCAGGGTGGACTCTGCCCTCTGGGCAACAGCTCTGCTGCTCTTTCAATCACTGCTGGCCGGCCACCCCAGGAGCTCAGGCTGTCAAGCAAGCCAGCAGTCATGCCTTTAAAAACTGAGTGGCCACAGCTCATGAGAGATTAATTTTCAGGCTATGTCTGACCTTCAGCCATAGGTTTCAAATCCTTGCATTAGATTGCAAACATGCAGCATAAAAGGAACAAAAGGTGACCAGAGAGTACAAATGCACATTGACCAAAGTGGAGAGCTGATTTCTCCTCCAATTTTTTTGTTCCTTTTTTTTTAATCTGGCTATCTGACATGGTGAGAGGGTCTCATGTGAAGGGATGTGGTCTCCTTTCCTCTCAGAAAGGGAAAGTTTGCAGACACAGCAGACAGTGACAGGTTTATGCTATCTCCAGTGCCTGGAAAGCTGTTTTGCTTGTGAAAAGCAGCCAGGCTGGAAAACAGTGAGAGGAGGTCCTTGATCCAAAGTATCACTGAGACTCTCAAAGGACAAGTGGATCTCCTTACCCTCTCTGTACAACATAAGTGAAGTGATGAAAAGGAAATTGCCACACAAGGGCTGGGAGAGACCATCTGAGACAACTTCCAATTCTTCAGACAGAGAGAACAGCAATGAAGATCTGGAAAGGAGGGTGAATTTAGAGTTGCAGGTGCAAGAAACTGTTGGGAGAGCTTAGAACTGAGCAGTTAAAAATCTCCTGGGTAGGCAAGAAACACAGGCTGTTGATGACTTTGGCCACCACAGGTGAATGGATCCACTGTTGGATACTCTGGGTGTAGCAACTCTGTGTGCAAAGAAAAACACCTGTATTATGGTGGCTTTGAACAGGTGTCTCGTGGGAGTGGATCCTTCACAACGAGTTTTTGTAGGCTGTTTTAATAAATCAAGAAAGAAAGCATATTCTGACCAGCAATTCCTTGTTATTATTTCAGCTAACTGCGAACTCTCCTACTATTTTGGCTCAGCCACCTGCTCACAAAGCTTAGTTTGTTGCTAAGTGTCAAAATACCCTAAATCAGAACTGGTGTCTCAGCTAGCAAGCAAGCAGCAGTAACACTAATGAGTCTGCAACTTGATTTACATACAGGATCTTGGTGCCTGCTACTATAAGAACAGCAATGATAGAGACTAGGAGGTCTGCATGAGCTTAAACAGAAAAATCTATCACAATGATGATCGCTTTTGGGAAAAAACCCCACACATTCGGGGGATTTAGAACATATTATTATCCTATATCATCCTCCTGAATTATTGAAACCTTATATTCATGCTGACTTAAGAAATCAGTATTTTTCAGACATGTCGCAGGAATAGCTTTTAGACATTTTAGGGTTGTTTTTTTTCTATTTTTGACTAGGAGTAAGTATTTTTATGAAGAACAAAGCAAAGGTAATTTTGAAGTATTTGACTCTAGAAGCATTATGGTCAGCAGGTCAGGATCTGGCTATCAGGACATTGGATTATGGCAGCATGCCAATTTGTTCTTCTTTGTTTGCTCTGCTTGGCTCTGGCTGTGCTCTAGTCAACAAGGATTGGTTGCAAGTCTCATTAACATTGCTGGAGAGTCTTCATGTGTGCAAGGGATGAGGCTCCAAACACCCGAATATTCATCAGCAATGACTCAGAGACCAGAAGACATTAACTCATAACAACACAAGTGCGGGGCAGATGCTCCCAGACACAATTTGAAGTCTGGGACGGCTGGGGGAATTCATTACACAAACCAGCTGTGGTGGGCTTGCACCACTGAGAGTTGACCAGTGGGACCAGCAGGGAGCATGGAACATCCACAGACTCACCTGGGGTTCCTTTCCTTGATGACACTTAAATGCACAGTAAATGCTGGCACCCAATTTTGACCTTCACTCCATGAAAGCATAGAGGGGAAAACTGTGGGGGAAAAAAAAGAAGATAATAATATCTTACCCTTTCTTTCCCTTGTTAAACCAGCAGGCTTTACCCAGCAGGCTGCCAAACAGTACAGGCCTGATTTTCCTCCTCTTTCTCCACCCCAGCAGGAGCCACCAACACCTCAAACTGTGTCATGGTGGGAGATCTGCCTGGCAAATCTGCTCCAAAGGGAGCTTTCAGGATTTTGCAACCAATGGGCCCAATTCAGAGAGGTCATCAGAGCTGCTGGAAACCAGCAGGACTGGGGCAGAGGGTCTCAGTTTGGGAAGGAGGAATAACAGATCAGATAAGAGTGATTTGCAGCACCCAGAGTCTGAGCTTACTGGCACTCTAGCAGAGGTAAAAGGGTATCTCTTAGGGACACTTGAGGCTTCAGTTGTAAAACTACACCTGGCTCAGCAAAGCATCAGAGCATGTGATGATGTCTACATATGAACTAATCACATGCATAGAAACATGATGGAGCACATTCATCCTGACATGGGAGTGTTGAAAAAAACAAGGCCTCCTAGGGGGAAAACTTGTTATCTCCAATAATGAAGAGAGGAGAGGAGAGGAGAGGAGAGGAGAGGAGAGGAGAGGAGAGGAGAGGAGAGGAGAGGAGAGGAGAGGAGAGGAGAGGAGAGGAGAGGAGAGGAGAGGAGAGGAGAGGAGAGGAGAGGAGAGGAGAGGAGAGGAGAGGAGAGGAGAGGAGAGGAGAGGAGAGGAGAGGAGAGGAGAGGAGAGGAGAGGAGAGGAGAGGAGAGGAGAGGAGAGGAGAGGAGAGGAGAGGAGAGGAGAGAGTGTTCTGTGGGGTGGAAAAGCAGTTTAAAGAACTGGAAACAGTGTGACTTCCATCTGTAAATGGCTTTTGTGGAAGTTCTCCCAGTCTGATATAATTTTCCATGAAGGAGTCAAAAGAAAACCATTGCTTAAATCCATTAAAGGTGGCAGAAATAAAATACACATCAGTACTGGTCTCACCCTCTGCACAGAGGGAAGGAGGATCCATTTTGGGGCAAATGAAAGCCTTGGTGCTGAAAGTTTGTCTTCAAGTTTAGGCAAATAAAAACTCAAACTGAGCAAACAAACAAACAAAAAAAAACCCAATATGTACCAATCAATCAACCAAACAAACAAAAACCAAACAAAAAACCAAGCCCAAATCATAAAGGAGGAAGGAAAAAAAAGGGAGGAGGAGGAGAGATAAATCTAGTAGAGTCACTCCTCTGCATAAGAAGCCCAGGAGACTTAGCTCCACTAAACACTGTTGATCAACATATGTAGATATTCAAAGAGAAACCCTTTTCCCACTTCTGCTGTGGACTTTGATGATGCCACAATTTCATGTGTTCTGTTGCAAATGAAGTGTAAGAAAATTCACTGTATAAAACCCATCACAAAAGAATGGGCCAAGGGCAAGGAGGGTCTATTCTCCATCTGTATATAAAACTGGACACTGTACACTGCAAAAACACATTTACAAGAGCATTTTTGGCATGGTGCACAGGAAGATAGCTTCATATATAGCCATTAGTGAAATAAAGAATACAAATAATGCCAACTCTTACCATAAAAAGCCTTACTGTAAGAGCAAGAAACTAAATAAAATACATGTAGTACCTCCTTTCTCCAACACCACATGATGTACAGTACAAAGGTATTTAAAACAGCTCTAATTGCAGAGAGTATAGCTTGAAAATGTCCTGAAAGGACATAATTACAATAATCAATGCAATAATGTGGGATAAGACCTCGCATTATGCCTAGACCTGCACCTTGACTCAAAAGGATTTCTCTCTGAGCAGAGCCCTAAAATCCAGGTTGTTTTGCATTCTGAGGCTATGTTTGACAAGCATATGAAGCAGCAGCTGCTCCATCATTGCTCCATTTCAGATGTCAAAGTCTGACCCTGTCAAACCCACTCACAGCCTCACGTGTTCTGGTGAGGAGCTGGAGAAATGCATGGACTTATTCACCAGAGCACTGTTCATTCATAACGAAGTCATCTGTGCTACCCACATCCATTAGCCAGAATCTGAAATACCACACAGAAAAGCAACTGCCTAAAATTTTCATGAACTGAGGTATTAGTCCTTGAGACATGAATGGAAAGGAATCGGAACTGTGCTTGTGATGATGAGTCATGGGTTTAAGGGGATATTGCCAGGTAAATATTTTTTTGAGCCTTTCTCTTTCTATTACCAGCACTTATCTCACTGCACCTGTGAGAATCTGCAGAGCTGCATCCTTGCCTGGCAAATTCCAGCTGAACACCTCAAGCCACCATTTCCTGCTCAAAGACTAATTGGTCACACCTCGACTGAGACCACAGCGTGCCCTTTAATGTAAAGGATATTGCAGCACTAGTCAAGAGGTGTTCAGCTTTTCTGGACATGCCATGAACCAGCTGGTGGCAGAAAGGCACTCATCCACCAAAAGTTTCTCCAAAGACTGGAGAATATTATGGCCCGTGAAGGGTCCATTTTCAGGAGGAGCTTCTACACTGAAGCATGGGCTAGCCCTTCAAACACTCCACTCATGACATGAGCTTGTAGGAAAGAAATGAATGTTTCAACAAAGGTCTGAAAGAGACAATTACATGTAAAACCACCTAGGTTTCCAGAAGATTCTGTATTAAGACATATAGATGAATTCATGCAATCATCTAATCAGCTACCCACCAGTGATGGAGGCAGCACAAAGTGGCCAAATTGCCCCATTTCCTGCTCACCCTTGTGCTGGAGTATCTACATGAAGAGAACAAAACCTACATTTTGGGAGTGTTGGCTGGGGAGAGAGATCTTTGGATGTCCCAGTCAGTCAGCTGGTCCTCACAGTTTGGAGCTACACCTCTTGCTTCAGGTAATGAGTTCAAAGGAGAATTAACTTTTTTTTTCTCAGAGAGAGGATATCAGTGAGAGGGGTTGGCAAATCCAGCCAGGTGGAGAAAGGAAAGAAGAGTCTGCCATGAGAAAAGAGAGGGCACAGAGAAATGAGAACTATTAGAAGGGATGGAGTTGGAAGTGATGGAAAGAGAAAGAGGAATCTCAAGGGTAGGCAGTATCAAAGATGTTGCTAGTCATTGTGCAGAGTAATATGTACAGAGGATTTTGCTAATGCACGTACAGAGAGTGTGTGCTTCTTGTCCCTTGTGAGGATCACAGTGAGTTGTCCCTTCTGCCTTGGCACAGTTTGAGTGAAGGACCTGGATGACCTCAGGTGGACTGGATTCTCCTACCTAGTGTCAAGTTTTCCATCAAGGTAGGCAGTGCTGACATACACCAAGGGCACCTTGTGCATGACCAGCACGGCCAAGGTGTGTGAATAAATTTCCTGCACACATTGCACACATCAGTGGTGTCCCACTGGGCAGTGGAGGGGCCAGGATACCCCTGGAGAGGATAGTGTGTCCCACTGTGGTCCCAGCACAACTGGGGTACATCATACCTCCTGCATGCTGTAGTGGCCACTTGAGATACTTTAAACAGCCTCAATCTGTGGCTTGGGCAGCAGTGCATGGCTCTGCAGCTCTCTGCAAAGTTCACCTGCCCTTAGACCTGGAAGACATCATAAATACACATAATTATTTCCCAAAGTGGAGACCACAAGTACCTCTGAAGGGAACTTTTCACATCCAGACATCAGTGGGCCCCTGACAGAACAGATGCCTGTAGAGATGCAAGGTGCTCTGGGTACTAGAGGGATCTCGTGTCTCTATTATTGTCATTTGGCCAAAGGAGGGGATTGTCCCATTGTACTCCATGCTGGTACAGCCTCACCTCAAGCCCTGTGTGCAATTTTGGGCAACACAGTATCAGAAAGACACAGAGCAATTAGAGGGTATCCAAAGGAGGGCTACATAGATGGTGAGGGCCCTTGAGGGGAAGCCATATGAGAAGGGGCTGAGGTTACTTGGTCTGTTCAGCCTGGAAAAGAGGAGACTGAGGGCTGAGGTTACTTGGTCTGTTCAGCCTGGAAAAGAGGAGACTGAGGGGACACCTGAGGAGCAGACACTGATCTCTTCTCCATGGTGGCCAGTGACAGGGCCCGAGGGAATGGCCTGAAGTTCTGTCAGGGGAGGTTTAGATTGGATATCAGGAAAAGGTTCTTCACTCAGAGGGTGATTGTGCATTGGAACAGGCTCCCCAGGGAAGTGATCACAGCACCAAGCCTTACAGAGATCAAGGAATACTTGGACAATGCTCTCAAGCACATGGTGTGACCCTTGAGGCTGTTCTAAGCAGGGACAGGAGTTGGACTTTGATGATCTTGGTGGTCTCTGCCTGCTTAGGGTATTCTATCATTCTAATTCTCTGATCTTTCCAGAGGTGGTGCAGCACAGGGTAGGTGCATCCTGAGCAGGTGAATCCTGTGATGTGCAGTGTGGATGCCCTTGGGACAGACAGCTCACAAGGGGTTAGGACTCAGTAGATCTGTGTCCATGGGCAGCCCTGTATAGAGCAGGGCCAGGATGTTACATTGAGCCTAAAGTCACTTAGTTCACCATTCCCTGCCTGCCAACAGCCATGCATTATCTTCCATTCTCTATTGAAACAGCTAGGGCTGGGGCCACCTTCCAGGAAGCATGTTTTGTTCAATATCCAGCACTGCCATATTGTGGTCCATGACTTCTTGATGGGAGATGAGTGGAATTGCAAAGCTCCATCACTGAATGGTAACTCAGCATAGATTAAGGAGCAGGGGGCAAGGGAGAAGCATTTGAAAATATTGCTGTCACAGCCCTCCCCTCTTCCTCATGTTCTCTTTTCACTCTAGATCTCTAATAAAAATCTTAATCTAAATCTAAAAATAATATCATCGAGAAGCCTTTTGCATTGACATGTGAAACAATCTTTGCCTAAGAGCTGCAAGATATCATCAGCTTGTGGAGTCTGTCAGAAGGTCTGCTCTGTGACTGAAGTTTATTAGCAGGGCTGACAAGGTTGTGCCTGTCTGTCTGTGCCAGCAGCAAATCATAAGGTCCCTGATTCAAAGCTTCTAACAGCAGTCCCAGTTCCTTGTTTTTATTTGTAGGACTGATTGAGGGCACTGTAAACCTGTAAGTGAGCAATCCAAAGACCTGAGTTAGAGTCTGGGGGGTCGGTCTTGGTGGGAACAGCTCTGTAAGTGTGTGCACTGCCTGTGATTCCCCTGCTTTGCTGAGATAGAAGCTCCAAAAAAAAAAGGAGCATGTGAGGTGATACACAAGAGAAGTAGGTTACCCCCGACTTACTGGTGTTCTTTAGTTCTCTTGCCTCTAGAGAATGGCACTCTTGGAAATACACAGCTGTCATGCAGACCTTATCAGATAAAAGTCAGTTTGCCTGGGAAAAAAAAAAAAAGCTTTATTTACTGAATTCTTATGCTTTGTACCAGATGACTCATTGTCACACTTCTTTTCCTTCTTCTCAGTGAACTAGAATCGTGTAGCAAGTTACTTTCATCCATTATGGCTTGTTGATAAGATGAAAGGACAAATTTTAAACTTTAAGATTTTGCTTATCGTATAAGAGCATCATTCTTATCCTATATGAGCATCATTAAATTTTTCTCTCTGGTCAGCTGGTTGGCATTTTGAGCTGAGGAGTGCCATTTAGTATTGGTGACCTCAGACCTCAAATTTACATATTTTATAAAATTTGGTTCTGGGGCTTCTTTGCATTTGTTCTGAGGCCCTAAATTGGGGGGATGAAGGTTGTTTGAAGTCCCCAGCTCTGCTTGCTGGATTTTAGCCAAGGACATTTGCATAAATATAATTCCTTGGCTGTGATATTAAAAAATCACACAAATTACAGTTTTTCCCATTGTTTCCCGGAGTCTGGTCTAGCTCTCTAGGAAGCTGGCAAAAGAATTATTTGGTTTTAATTAGAGTTGGATAAAGACTTAGAATACAATGGACCAACTATTTATTTTGCATGGAGTCGACAGAGTACAACTGGCTTCAATAAAGATGTGCCAGTTTACAGCATGTGACAAACTGGCAACATACAGTTCCTTAAAAGTTGAAAAAATGCAGCAACTTTACAGTCACAGGCTGATGTCAGGATTTGGGTGTCAAAACATTTTGGATTTGGGCCATTTGAGGAAACAGGGTGAATAATGAAAACCAAGTGAATATTTTTTCTTAATAGTAGTTCCACTTCTATAACTTCTAAAAGTTATTCTTTTATGTTAAGTGTCAAAATCCCAAATTTTTACAGATGAGACATTTTGGTATGTGCTAGACTGAAAGAAACCCAATCTAGTACAGACCTTTTAGTTGAACATACACCCCAGCTTTTAGACCAGAAGCAGTAATATTTGGTAGATTATGAAAGCTAGGCAGACAAATAGACCAAGCCCTTAATTACACATCCTGGAGAATTTCTAGATCCTGTTAAATTGATTTATTCTATATTTATGAAATGAGAAAAAGGTCCACATGTGGGAGGCTCAATTTGTGTAGCAATAAGATGGAAGATTAAGACAAGAGCACTACTTTATTACATATATCTTTTTTCCTTACAAAAAAGAAAAAAGGTAATTATTTAAATTAATTACTTTAATTATACAAACCCGTTATAATAGCTTTTGATCATGTTAAATAATGACACAACACTTATGAGGTAAAGTTCACCTAAGAAAAGTCATCACAGTAGGTATTTGGGCTCAAAGGGGTGGCTGCAGTTAGCACACAGCAGGATTTTTTGTAGATAGAATTAGGATAAAGAAAATTGATTTTTAACCAACCATGAGGACCACAATAAGAAAAATTACCATGCTCCTTAAGGGAACAGAAGTGCAGCCACCCCCATGGGAAGAGAATTAGACTTCATTTCTCAATGAAGCTGAATTTCAGCAAGATTCAGTAATTAAACTGGTTGCTTTAGTAGTCAGGATATTTGCAGCCAAATTACTGTTTCTTCCTGCTTAATTGATAGGAAGGTACATTTGCATTCCGTGCTTGTCTGAGTCACAGCCACACCACAGCATTTTCTGCTTAGAGCCCAAGGGCTGGAGAGGAATCCGAGTGCTTGACAGAAGCTGGAGGTCAAACCCCACCACCTCCACTTGTGTTGGACTGCAGAGCCTGGCCCTCCAAGAGCCACAGTGAGCTCTGCTTGTCACTAGCTATTCCCATCAAATTAAGGGAAATTTTGAGATAGAACCCTTTTGAGGTTATGTTTTTCACAGGCAGCTTATCTGTATTAAGTTGTGCCGGCATATGTGGAAGCAAACATTTGCCTTGGGCTCTGAGACAGTTTGATCACTTTTATTAGTGCCTAGAAAAGCTTTCACAGGGAGTGTACCACTGCCACACGACAGGTGTCTGTCAACAGAGTGTTTTGAGGAGTTACAAGGAATGAGGTGTTGGAGATATATGAGATTGCTTGAGACTCACCCTGAATTTACAGCTTTTTCCTAGTGGTTCAAAGGCAGTTTCTGTGATGCTCCATTCCTCCAGGCCTTAGGAATCAAAAGTAGAGCAGGTTATTTGCACTGGCCTGAGCAACCACCACTACCAGCATCAAACCTGTGAGCTGTCACCTGCTGGTTTCTTTGGGAATACAGAGAAGTTGGTCCCAAACGGGACGCTGGGTGCAATGCCCTGGGGCTGATTGGCACCCCAGGCTCCTGGTGCCAAGCAGAGCTGCTGCTTCAAGCCTTCCTTGTACCACACAACAGAGCTGATCATCTCACTGCTGACCACAGAGCAGGAGCAATAAGTCTGTGGGAGAAGAGGAAGGAGAGGTGAAACAACAAAGGCTGGGAGAAGTGAATCTGAGCAGACAGAAAGAGAAGAGGAAGGAAAGGAATAAGGAAGGATGGCATTTCAGTGGGATGGTAAGGAGAAGGAAAAATGTATCTGGGAAGAATTGCATTTGCTCATTCCTTTCTAAATTAAGACTTGTAAACTAAAGTAAAGAAAATAATTGGGGAAAACAAGAAGCAGGTGCAAAGCAGGATGCACTGCGTGGCTGGTAATGAGGAAGAGGATTTTTCTTCATCATGCAGAGGAAATGCCAGGATAACAAGGGAAGCAGATGCTGCTTCCTGGCAGCTTGAGTGAGAGGTAATGTCAGGAAAGTCAGGAGGGGACAACACTTGTCACTTTTCATGATTTTTCAGTCCCCATAATGGCCTTTTTTATCAGATTACAAGATTATTTGAACTGGAGAAAAGAGTGAAAATGGATGTCTTGCTGCGTATGCATGAAGGACAGAAGGGTAACAGCCAAGTGGAGGGACTCAGATGGCTCCCAAATGGAGACAGAAACACACCAGTGTGAAGAGAAATGCCAAAAGTTCTCCCACAGCTTGTGTACAAGCAAAATTCCTCCTCATCTTATCAAAATCCCTTGAAAATTTGAAGCACTGGAAAACATTTTTGGTAAGATAAACAAGAAAGCTGGTCCCCAAGTGGAAGTCTATAGAGAAGCAGAATATATAGAGCTGTTTTAAAGGATTGTTTCCTTAAAAAAATCAAATCCGCTGTAAGATTATATGAAGAAATTTTTAGTTTTGTTATTCCTTCAGAAATTTTCTGGGCTGTGTAACTTGAGCTCCCCTAGGTGTTCCTGCCCCATGTTCTCACCTAACAAAGCAGTGATTGATGGATGTTAGCATAAGAAGGCAGCTCTTTGGCTCCTAAGGGAACAGAGGATTAGGTATTAGCCAAGCTGCTATTGAAAGCACCACCATGAGACCTACTGGACCCATGGCTGGGATAGCCATCAGCTGGTCTTGTCAGTGAGGGCTGATTTGTACTTGCAAATGTGGACTGTGAGGATTTCCTGTTGGGCCAGCTGCATGAGCTTCCACACAGGCTCAAGCCAGCTGCACATACAGATGTGGAAATCTTGTGCGCAAGGTGTCAAAACCTTTTTTTTGTGGCAAAACTTACATTGAAAAGCTTGCCATGGATCTGCCTGTGTTCTCTCCCTCTGAGTTACTTTGTGATATTGCTAACCACAGATCAGACAATACGCTCCTGGGTTTGCAAAAATCGGGGCTTGACATGAGTCAGAAACTTTGAATGTATGGATTGATTCCACTAACAAGATGAAGCCACAATACCTCTTGGATGGGCATAACTTATTTCAAGGTCACTGGAAGGTACAGTGGCCTTCTCCAAGATGCAAACATCACCACCCTGGCTGCACCTTCTAGCAGCCATCAAACCATTACTACTTCAGGTTGGCTACACCACCTGCAGCAGTGACTAGAACACAACTTGATGATTCCTGAAGTCATTCTCTCCCTCCTACATAATTTTCATTCACTGCCTGATTTCTCTTCTTTTTGTGCTTGTTAGCTAATAACTAGCTAAGTCAAAGTCACCTTTTATCATGCATGATTCAAAAAATATCCTAGCAGTAATACTCAGAACAGCGAAACATAATTAGAAGCTTGCCAGTTGCTGAAGCAGCTGTGATGAATCTGGGTTTCTCCAGACAGTTTGCTAAAAAAAAAAATCAGTGTAGAAGACAGTAACCTTTGTGATGGGATTTGCTGTGGGTTTTTTCTCACTTTGCATGTGGTTTGCATGTTGTCTCTCTAAAAGAGTAGCCAGAATGAACGGCCATGGCCATAGGTCAGGAAGAATTCCCAACTCTTCCTTTCACACAATGCAGGGCACTGCAAAACCAATCCTAAATTCACCAACAATATAAGAAAATGTAAAATTTTCCCTCTAATTGGTAAGGAAGCATAAAAAAAAAGGTGTTCATGCAATAAAATTTACTATGTATTTGAAGCGCTTTAACCACTCTCCCCTCCCCTTTTGTGTCTTCAATAAGAAACGAAAAATTCTTTAATGGTGGTTGTTACAACAAAAACAAGCAAAAAATCACTTGTTATAAACCCCTGATTTAAAGTTGATTGTTTAATCTTGCAGCAGCAAATCTAAGACTTTACATGAGATGCAAATTTGATCCCTTCTTTAGCCCAAGACACTCCTTTATCATTAAGCCATATGCATCAAAAGGCAAAATTTAGCCTGGCATAGCTCTTTTTTTATGATCTTACATGTAAATATTATTTTTCTATCCCCTGAGGCCATTTAGATATTCCAAAGACATTAGAGACAAAGATGGAGCAATTCTCAGCTCGAGTGATCAGCTTAATAGAAACCCAGGATCAAGGAAGAGCATTTTCTTGCTAACTCTCTGAGCTCCTGGTGGGCTCAGCTCTGGGGCAGGAATGAGCCACTAACAACATCCTTAATCACAGTTCCTGAGGGATGGCTTGTGTGTTTTCTGCTGTATTGTATAGGGTACAGCTCCCAGTTACAAAAGTCCAGACTAGCTTTACCCTAAGTTTATCAGACTAATTCAGATCACACTAATTTAGATCTCACTTCAAAAATAAAAAAAAGAATGCACCCCATGTGTGCCATGACTTCACACGATTTTCTTCCCTTTAAGAAAAAAAAGCATGCTAACAATTCAGCTGGTACAAATTTCACTTAGTGTCTGAAATAACCAGAATGTATTTCAAAGTAAATTCTTTACTTCTACTGTAATTTTCCCCAGACCTGAAGAATAATGAACGGTTTTATGTCCCCCACCAGCTCTGTGGTTCCTCAGTGGAATTCTTCTCTCCAGCTTTCCAAGTTCAGTCACTTTCTCAAGATGCCATTTCAAGCTAATAATACTAATAGTTCTGTGCCTAGCATTCCTCTACAGTCAAAGACCTGGAACAGGATTCACAGGGGAGATGTTTGTTTTGGGTTTGTTGAGGGTTTTTTTGCCTCTTGTGACAGGTGCCATCATAGACTCAGAATTTTCTTAAGTTAGTAAAACTGCTTCTGGAGTTTGCTACAATGCTGTCTTTTAAGTCTGTGCACTGATGATCTGCACCCTTATACACTTTGAGGAGCTCATTACATTAATTGTTTGACCTTTCCTATAATGAAGTGAACATTCTGCTGCTCTTTCTACTATCCTTTCTGTGTGATCCTTCCAGATCTATAGCAGGATTCTGTTGGGCAAAAAAACTGGCTGACAGGTTGGGCACAAAGGTTTATAGTGAATGGGGTGATATCAGGCCAGCAACTGGTCACTAGTGGGGTTCTGCATAGCTCTGTTTAGGGCCAGTGCTCTTCAACACCTGCATAAATTATTTGGACTTAGAATCAAAGGTATACTAAGTACGTTTGCTGATGATACTAAATTGAGAAGAGCTGTTCACTCCCCTGAAGGCAGAGTGGCCCCTCAGAGAGGCCCTGACAAATCAGAGACATGGGCAAGCACCAGCTGTATGAAGTTCAACAAGGGAAGGTGACAGATTCTGCACCTGAGACAGAACAGCCCTGGATGTACAGACAGACTGTGGAATGAGAGGCTGGAAAGCAGCTCCATGGAAAGGGACCTGGGGCTCCTGGTCAATGGCAAGCTGAACATGAGCCAGCAGTGCCCTGGCAGCCAGGAGGGCCAACCCTGTCCTGGGGGACATCAGGCACAGCATGGCCAGGCAGGCAAGGGAGGGGATTGTCCTGCTCTGCTCTGAGCTGGGGCAGCCTCACCTCCAGTGCTGGGGGCAGTTTTGGGTGCTACAATATAAGAAGGATATAAACCTGTTAGAGAGCATCCAAAGGAGGCCCATGAGGATGGTGAAGGGCCTTGAGGGGAAGCTGATGAGGAGCAGCTGAGGTCACCTGGTCTGTCCAGCCTGGAGAAGAGGAGACTGAGGGGAGACCTCATTGCAGTTACAGCTTCTGTGTGATGGGAGGAAGAGGGGCAGGCACTCATCTCTGCTCTCTGGTGACCACTGACAGGACTCAAGGGAATGGCCTGGAGTTGTGTCAGGGAAAGTTTAGGTCGGGATATTAGAATCTTTAATAGCTTTGGGTGGTTGGGCACTGAAACAGGCCACACAGGGAAATGGTCACAGCCCCAAGCCTGACAGAATTCAAAAAGTGTTTGGACAACACTTTCAGGCACAGTGTGTGACTCTTGGGTTGTCCTGATCAGGGCCAGAAGTTGGACTTGGGTATCTTTGTGGGTTCCTTCTAACTCAGGATCATAGAATCATTTCATAGAATGGATTGGGCAGGAAGAGACCTTAAAGATCACCTTCCTACAACCCCCCCCCCTGCCATGGGCAGGGACACCTTCCACTATATAGCTAAGGAAGGCTGCTCAAAGCCCCATCCATCCTAGGCTTGAACATTTCCAGGGTATGGGGCAGCCATAACTTCTCTGGGCAACCTGTTCCAGTGCCTCACCACCATCCCAGTAAAGAATTTCTTCCTAATATCTCATGTAAGCCTACCCTCTTTCAGTTTGAAGTCTTTCTCTCTTGTCCTGTGACTACCTGACCTTGTAAAAAGTCCCTCTCCAGCTCTCTTGCAGACCCACTTGTGCCTGAGGTACTGCAAGGTGCTGTAAGGTCTTCACTGGGCCTTCTCCAGGCTGAACAACCATACAAATTCAAATAATGTTGCTATGATAGGTGTGAGATTGGAATCTCTTGGCCTGAAAGCCACACTGGGCTTAGCAGAGCAGAGTTTAAACTCTGTCTTGGAGAGAGAGAGCTGAAACAACCTGGACTATCACCCAAAATACAGACAGGACACTCTGGCCAGTGAAAAGTCATATAGTGTGACTGGCAGTGCTTTACAAAGTGAGTTTGGATGAAGTACATGTCTGTGAATGGAAGCAGTAAGAAAACCGTAAGATAAAAGGAAGAGAACATCATAAATGTTGGAAGCAAAGTACAGAAGGAAGAGACAAAGAGGCACAAGTAAGAAAATCTTTATTTTAAAGAAAATTTCTGAGTGGAAACAAACAAACAAAAGACATAAAGCAATAAAACAGAAACATTATTTCCTGATGGTGGATTCTTACCACACCAGGGAAAACAAGATGTATTTCTACAATGGGCGGATCTCTTGGATCACATGAAAGAAACAACAAGCTCCATTAACCATTTTTCTAACAATCAGGAATTGGGAATGAAGAAAATACCAGAAAGAACCAGGATTACATTGTGAGAGATCTGTTCTTTAAAGCCCAGGAGCTGCAAGGGCAAGAAAGACAAGGTTAAATGTAGGTCAGCTGCAGAGCTAGGGAGGTCCCCAGTGAGCAGAGCATGGGCTAGGATTTGAGAAATCTGATGGCACTTCAGATTTATCTTCCACTTCACTGTGCTGCACTTTAATCCCACTGATGTGAAAGAGAAATCTTTCCTACCTACCAAAATAAGCAGTGAGGAATAAATTTAGCACTCTGGAGATACTGGTGTGATTTGCTGCCGGTTAGACAACAACTGAGCTCCAAGAGTAAGGCCAGCTAGGTTTTCATGTTACCTGGGACTCCTTTGCTTGGATAGAGCCTGAAAACCTCCTACAATTTACAGCTCTTGAGCCCAAATATGCTTGCAATGCCAGACCTGAGTCTCACCAGAAGTGGTAGGAGCATGGTCACCTGGGCAGACACTGAGGTGAAACCAGCCATGAGGTGATGCTGGTGCTAATAGCGCCCAGACTGTGCCTGCATCAAAGGCTTCTCGCAAAAGGCATGCTAATCAATAGAATTTACAACTAAATTATTTGGATAAGTAATAGATAAACTATGTAACTTAGTACATAAAATATGTAATTAAATGTTATTTGTGAACTAGGAAGTCCAGCATGAAGATTAAGCTGACTGTCCAAAGCGGCAGGAAGGTCAACTCCCCTTCTCAGCCATGTCCCAGAAGCACCAAGACACCCCTGATGTTCCTCACAAGATTGATGGGACCGAGAGTTTCCTTAGTCATTCACAGAGAGCAGACAATGCCATTTCCTCTCTTGTCTCTTCACAGGGTGGGAGGGAGGAGGCTGGCTGCATCTGCCACAGGACCTCAGAGCAAGCTGCTGATGATAAGAGCCCCAGCAGCCCTTGCTGGCTGTCACCATCCCATCATCAGCAGCCCTGAAACCACCAGCACTTCCCCTGTGCCTCTCATCTGACACAGTTCCTCTCTGGACACACACCAGCCAGCAGAGCCTACCTGTACCACCACATTCAGCAGCAGCAGCAGCAGCAGCCACATGAGCCTATAACAACCTGTTCAACCAGCAACAAACTGCAGAAATTAGTGAGAGAAAGGAACAAATATGGATCTTCTAGGAGGTTTTAAGCTGCTTATCCAGTTTTCTCTAGTTTTCCTAAGGTTGTCTTCTCATTCATAAAATTCTGGTATAGAGAGAAAAGGGTTTCCCAGTCTGCTTTGCTTGTAAAGCCACAGCAACTTAGGCAGATAGGTGGACTTTTTCTTTAAATAAGTGCATAGGTTGTTGCTGGCATGAAGCAGATTGAACTCAGAGGCATGTGTTAAAACAATAACACTGCAGAATTCTTCAAATTAAATAGTGTCCTTGTTAAAATATTTATAGGAGAATAATTTTTCAGATAAGAAAGCTAAATAGTCACATATAAATGCTTCCATACCTCAAGTTTAGAGATACAGTGTTTAAAAATAAAATTTAAAAATTCCCCAAACTGAAAATGCTGTACCAACCAGAAAGCCTAGTCTCAGTGTGAGGCTCATCTCTCTAAGAATCCTTGTCAGATTAACTTCAGACTTTACACACAAAAAAATCCTTCTCTGGCTAGAGAAAATAATTGAAAAAATGTGAGTAGAAAGCAGCTTTTTTTTCAGAAAGTTAGGAAAAGAAGGCTGAGCTAAGTGTAAAGCTAGGTGTAATCCTCCCAATGGAATCACTGGAATATTTTTAATATATGAAATATTTTATGTTTTAAACTCTATACCTCAGTCTCACTGTATTGCGTCTATCAGACCACTAGGCTTCCTATCATCTTTTCCTGATACTTTTTTTCTGTTTCAAGGCTTTTTGCTGGAAAATGTTAGAATCCAAACCCAATACAGCTGTAGGAGTTGAGCAGCTGCCTCACATTTGAGATGAATGGTGCAGCTTTATCCTCAAGTGCACTCAGTGCTGACTAATGTGAGACACTTCCCAGGTGATCACATCCAACCTCAGACGTCTCAGTAACTTTATCACAGGGAGATGAGGACATAAGCAATGGGAATGGGCTGGAGGGCCTGCAATAGCCTTTACCTGATGGCCTCAAGAGATTCCCTTCTCCATTTCATGCTGAAAAAATATATGCCCAGCCACAACCACTGCTGTGAGCTGTGGCAAACAGCTTTTGCTGTCACAGAGGAAAAAACCCATGCAGCTCTTCCCAACACTTTGTATAGCCTTGGTGCTTCTGGTCTTGGCTGGTTTCTTCAGCCTTTGCAGCTAGTTAGAGACTTCCCTTCACCAGGAGAGCAGAAATACCACCTGTTCCCTTAGGATGGTAAAAACAGCCTCTTGTGACATTGGTGCAGGCTTGCAGGAGGTGAAATCCATGGCCTTCTCTGCCAAGCTTGGAGGTGAGTTTGCAAAGCATGAGTGCTTAGCAGGAGCAGACAAGGTCTGTTGAAGGCTTGCCTAAGCAGTTCACAGGCATGCAAACACAAAATATTGGCATTTCCTTCAGTTTCATTTCTTAGGCTACTCCGTGTAATTCCTCCCTTTGGTAACAGCAATTCTTGGTGGTGTTTTCCCCATTAGAGTCCTTGGATGCCAAGAACTTCATTATGTGTATCTTACTTCAATACAGCACACTGCTTCCATTCTTGTACAATGCTCATCACCTTCAGGAATTGTACCAACTCCTGAAGAGTCTGATCCTGCTCTTATTACAGGTGATGACTGAGCTTCTCCATGAAACCCATACATGCTAACTATCCATTTAACCTCACTCCTCAGAAGGCAATGAAAGCAGCAAGTGGCAGGAGGCGGGTGGGAGAGGGCTGTGGTGCTGACTCTGCAGCAGCCAGATCTTGGGAGCAGCCCCAGCACTTAGGCTGCTCATAGCCCCAAAACACTGTGCTGGCAGCCAGGATCAGCAGCATGGTAGGGTTTGTCCTGCCCTCCCACTTCCAGCATTGGGTCAAACTGATCTGCTGTCCAGTACCTACTGCTGGGGATATGTGTTTACCAAGAGTAGTAGCTGATCTCACTGTGACACATGGCGAACCTAAATTTCCTTTAGCCATTCTTCCCTCCCCTGCTCAGCCTGGAAATATCAACTGCAGAATTCCCCTCAAGGGAAAAAACCAAAAAAAAAAAAAAAACCACCAAAAAAAACAAGCTGTGTGTGCATTGCAAGGAACCCAGTTATGATACCAGAGCTGAGATCTGGGCACTAAGGCTGCTGGAATGAGTTTGCTAGTGAATTTCCCAAATACCTTTTTCTTTTTGGTTTTTTTGTTTGTTTGTTTGTTTTTGGGGTTTTTTTGTTTTGTTTTGTTGGGTTTTTTGTTTGTTTTGGTTTTTTTGTTTGTTTGTTTTGAGTTTCTTTTTGTTGTTGTTTTTTTTTTGTTTTTTTCTTTTCACATTTTGGGAAAATTAGCTGGAGACACTGGAAAATTCACAAGCACTTCATACACTTCTAAGTAAGTGTAAACACCTGGGGATGTTCACTGATAAGTTTAACAGCTTCTGTAGGAAGTCACTAGCTGTTCAAACATGTAATTATGTGTTAACAAGCTTAACAGGGCAATGATTCAATAAGTGGAGTATGGGATGCTTTTCTTCCTTGTTTCCCTGCAGATTGGAGGCAGCATATATACCTTTACTTGTCCAGCTTAAAAAAATAAAATAAATAAAATTACCTTTTAGGAGCCCTTCAGCAGCTAGACAATTGTGTCATTTTAGTTCTTTCAACAATCAGATGGACTCAAGAGCAACATTATTTCCTGGCCAGGGGAGTATGGAGCAAGCTATGGCTTCTCATATAACCTGCTTCCTTGGGCTCCTGAAATTCATACTGCACCAGCAGTGCTTTTCCCCGATGCCAATTCAAAGCCTAGAGAGGTTTGGGTTTCGCCCTATTTAAAAATAAATACATGCTAATTATAGGGCAAAAGTAAAAAATCTCCATTCTACTGTGCTGTGCAATTCTGCTGCTTGGCATGGGCAGAGGGTTCAATGCACCTTTGCTGTGAGCAATGGGGAGGGCTGAAAAGGAAAAATCAATGCCATTTCTTGTTCAATTAAGTTCATTGTGATTCAGAACCACCTCCTCACACTGCAGAGCCTGCAAGAGATCAGTGCTGCAATCACTACCTTTTAACAGCTTGTGTTCTCCGTCTGGACTGCACAAGTCACTCACTGGCAGGGCATCACACTCTGAGAAAAAGAAAAAATGGGGGAAAGAAGAAAAACCTCTGAAATGTGTTGTCTGAATCACGGGTCTTCAGATGGGCATTTCACAGGGGGCAGAGAGGGCAGTTTTCTCAATGAGTCATTTTATTTAGATGTCAGAAGTACTGCTGTCTTTTTACCCTTCAGTAAAAAGTTTGCTCTCCTTGCTGCCTGGATGAGAAATATCTGCAATACCTATCGTGCTGCTTGGTCTGGCTCAGGCTAAGTGGTGTGATGGTCTGGCTCAAAGACTTTTGGAAGTCAATAGAAAGATTCTGAGGTCTCTGTTGGACTACAGCTCAGATCAGCCCAGGAATCAGGGGCTATCAAGAGGTCATGACAAAGGATTTTTAGGGGCTCTCCCACCCACTCCCTCACTTTCACTGTTCTGAGGCATCTGTAAAAAAAAGTCTGTGCAGAAGAATGGGTAACCTGGAGAGTTTCTAATCCCAAGCCCCAGCCCGCTGAGGATGCCAAGGTCTACCATGGTGCAGGGTGCCCCCTCAATGCCAGCACCAGCACTGGCACCCCACAGGTCTGCTCAGCACCTCCCAAAAGAGGAGACCAGGATGCTTGTGAGCATGTCTCACTCTAGTGACAGGACAGACAAACTGCAGCAGCCTGCCTCTTCCCAGCCTGCCTTTAGTGGCTACTGCCTGCTCCTCAGCTGGAAGGGCTTGTCCAGGGCCCTCGGGCTTCAGTCCCCAAATCACTAGGGTCTAGCAGAGCAAACTGTTCGTTACAAAACCTAAAGATGAGAATGAACATGGATGGCACAGGCAGAGAACAACATGAGAAAGAGAAGTAACTCCTTAATGTTACTAGGCAAAGGTCTTTGGTGCTCACAAACAAACATGGTTGTTTTAGGTCCTGAGTGCATTTAAGCTAATGGCAATGGATAAGTGATGCATGAAACACCTTAATTCACAGCCACCCACATCTCTTCCCAGCCTCTTTATTGCACTGCTAGATCATGCTCAGGAGCAAGACAAGTCCTCAAGGAGGCTCCTGGCTGTCTGGTGCTCTTAAGCAGCTACAAACAGCAGCCTGGAACTTCTCTTGACTTTTCCAGCTGCAATCACCTGCATGGCGCTGACACATGACAGTGATATTTGAGCTAATTGTGCCAACTGGGGCATGCACGAAACAAATGTGGCCCAAATGCAGCTGCTGAAGAAGGATGTTCTTTAATGAATGTGTGCTTCTCTGCTCAAGTCATGCCTTTGTGAAATCACTTTGCAGTTCACATCAGGAAGAAGCTTTCTACTCAGATTCACAGGACTTATCTCTGACTTTTCCCAGTTTCCAGTGTCATAAATGGGTTCCTGAAGCTAATAGTAGAGAAGGGTGACGTTGCCTGTGCTCAGCATCTTTGCAAATCAGACTGCTGATGAATGTACAGACCTAAAATGTGTTTCCTTGTCACAGAGTCCTTTTCATCTTTGTATACATTCTTCTTCCCAGATTTCATCCTTCCTAGGAAAGTGAGATCTCACTTGGAGTTCTTGCAATGCCCGTGTGAGTGGCTGAACATCTGTCCTAGCAATGTTCTCATCAGCCCACAATTAATTAACACATTGGTTTCCTGCTCCCTTAAGCCCCAAGTTCCCCAGAAATGTTGGTTTTCATGACTAAGGACTGATGAAGAAAAATCTTGAAGCAGTATCTTCCTATGAAAGCTGGAAATCTGATAAGGTTGGTTCTTTAAATATGTATTTATGGGGTTTTTTTCTAGAACAAATCATATTGACTGTTACAAAGAAAACTCAGAGTGGTATTTCAGTTATTGAAGTCCTACTGTAACTGAAGGTTAATAGCTGCTGTGGCAGTAGATACTCTATAAATCAATGGCAGAAACACGTGGATCAGAATATCACCCCACTGAGGCACATCCCATCTCACTGTGGTCAATAGAAGTTGTGCTGCCAATGTCCATGGAAGCAGGAAATGTTCACGTGTCAGCAAATTTTAATACTAGTTATTGATACATACTGAGGATATAGGCTTTATGCTCCCAGATTTTGTTCTGACAATGGCACTGTTTACTCCAGAATTGAAGTTTGGTTCTGAACCAAGATCCAGAATTTGGTTATTGGCATTTGCAACCAGAGAAGCTGAATTATCTTAATGCCATGGGACTACACTCAAGGTTATTACCAGACACTCAGGATGACAAGTATCTGGGCCAAGGTATCTGTTAAGGATGTCAGAGAGTGAGCAGCAGCTCTGGCACATTACCTACAGCTCATCACAAACCTTCAGATTCCACATGTGGTGTGGATTTCACCATAAGGAAACAGCCACTGGAAAAACCTCCAAAAGGATAGGATGGACTCCCCAGCATTGGAGGTTTCTAAGACACGACTGGACAAGGTGCTAGATAATCCCATCAAGATTCCCTTTTCCATCCAAGGTTGGACCAGATGATCTCTGGAGGTCCTTTCCAACCTGAGTTGTCCTATGGTTCTGTGTTCTGTGACAATAGGAATTCTGGATGCCAGGAAATTCACCCATACAAGGCTTTACACAGCCATTTTCCAAGTCTATATACTCCCCTGTAGCCTATAATCAAAAGTTCACTACATGTGCCATCAATGTGAAAAAACCCCAAAGACTGGCTTTAGGCTTCTGCTTCTTGAAGGAAAATTTCAGTGGTAAAGATGCCAGGAGCTGATACTGCTTTTCTTCTGAGACTGCTTTAGTGAAGCCACCCCACTCTTTTGAAACATCCACAGGCACCTTAAGCAAATCATGTGTTGCAAACATAATTGTAGTGGGTGTGAACTCCATCTGGCTCCTCAGCATGCCTCCCCTCAGCTCGCCTGGGCTCGGCAGCAGAGCCAGTGCCACCATCCCATGGAAAGGGGTCACGCTCATGAGCAGCACTTGGAGTGCATGCACAGGCACCCTCCTAAAAATACATCCCAGAGGAGTGCAGCTAAATGCAAACACTGCTCTTTCTGTAACAGATAGCGCTTCCCTTACTGGATTGGCTGGCACAAGCTGATCATGGTCAAGTGATGCCTTGGTTTGTGAAGGCTGCTTTTTAAAAGAAAGAAAGTACTGAAGAATGAACACAGAGACTGAGCTTTTCAAATGAGCATAGAGGAGCCTGGCATTCTGGTATTCCCCTTTGAAAATCACAGAAGCTGGGCCTGAGGTTTCCATGATTCTAATCACTTTCTAAGTTTATATCAGATCATTTTTTAATGTTTCAAATAGGTTAAAAATACCTTAACCAGCATTTTTCATTTTTTAAAAGATTTGATATCAAACAATAATGTCCCTTTTACATCCACTCAGCCATATACTTTTTGTTTCCCGATTTTGTATTTGAAACCAGAGCAACAGTTTACATTTCAGAAATATATTTTCACAAGCATGAAATGACAATGATTTTCCTGGTGAATGATAAGTGCCTTTTAAGTACTAATTTCTAGAGCGATGTGGGGCAGATTCTGGCGCGTAACTTTAATTTTTTATGCTTAGCTAAAGCCAGGCATGTCCAGCCAGTAATGAAGCCAGGTGTCTAATGAACAAGATCACCCAAAAAAACCTTTAGAATTCCAGCTGTTAGCAAAAGGTATTTCTTTAATCCTACCTGTCACATTTTCAGTGTGTTCTCATCATTTTTCTGCTTAAATATAATCTTGGAGGATCATACTTTGAACAGGTATTCGTTTATCAGGTGGGTTTGATATTTGCATGTGTTTTTCTGGCTGGCCACTTTGCTCTAGGGAAGGCAGCAGCTGAGGACTGGGACCCACAGCAGGAGCAAGGACAGCCACCTCTGCAGGGCTGTGAGGCTGTCACTCAGCCCATCCCTGCTTCTCAGGAGACCCTCGAGGCAGGAGGGTGCGGAGCACAAGCCACTGGTGCCTGTTTCCATCAGCTTCTCCGGGGCCAGGTCTCTGGCTGACCGCGAGGGAGAGAGAAAGCAAGCGGTCACCTCCTGGTAGAGGCAGTGTTACTGCAGGATGAGCTAACAGCGAATGCATTGCTCAACACCCATGGGAGGGACTTTTTAAATATCACCGTGATCGCTGGACCCTCCCCTTCAACCTGAGACGACGCTTAGAATAAATCAGTCTCTGACTGACAGCACCAAAGATTTCATTTTTATCCCTATTACTAGCCTGAAAACATGAAATAAAAAGCCCATGGTGTGAGCTGTTTGAAGAGATATTTTGCATTTTAAAAAGGGGATGAAGGGAAAAAGAATTTGTGGGGATACAGACAGCTTTGCTGGGGAAAGCATCTCTCTGTTACCTTGAGCCGGCTGCCTCTTTTGAGTTTCAGCCATGACAGTAAGCCAGCCAAAAACTAAATGAGAAAACACATCCTCTAAACGTGGTGGGTCCCCTTGTGGTAGATAATTTCGGTGGAGCTAGGCTGGAATTAAATCATCTGCCCAGCACACTGCTCCGTGCCTGGCAGCAGCAGCAGGGCAGGGCTGCCCACCCAAACATCCCCGCAGCCCCCGGGGCGCACGGAGCCGCCCACGCCGTGCCCATCGCCATCCCTGGCACTGCTTTATCTGGCCAGCAGCCCTGGGCTCTGTCCCTCTGCCTCCACCACGGCGGGACATGGCAGCCAACCCTCACAAGTGGAGCATGAGCCTGCTGCTGCTGCTGCTGCTGCTGCTGCTGTTGTTGCTGCTGCTGCTGCTGCTGCTGCTGCTGCTGCTGCTGCTGCCAGCGTGGAGAGCTTTTTCTTAAAAACAAGGGCAAAATCGTGCTGATGAGCAAAGTGTCCTGACAGGAACTGAGCAGGGCACCGTCAGACGTTCCTCTCCTTAAGCACAGACTGATGTCTCTTGGAGGCTGGCTGATATTCAAGCACCTTCTAAAACATGACACCTTCCAATACCAGGTTGGGGGGAAAATAAAGAAAAAAAAGGACAGTCTGATAAACAACTGTCCCCACTCCATCCTGCTGCCCGGCTCCAATAGAGCTGAGAGTGCTGCTATTTGAGATGGGCAGAAACTGCTGGCTTTTGTTCAGAATCTATAGTGCAGTGGGCCCCTTCCTGGGGCAGGGAAGGTGGTAAGACTGGAGTCAGGCTTGAATTTCAGACAGATCTGGACTGCCACAAAAGTCAAGAACATTTAGAGGAATTTGGCCAGACCCTTTTCTCCTCTGTAATTGATGCCTCAAGCTGTGAGATCTCTTTTTGTTGTTGCTTGGCCAGAAATCCCCTAGAAATGCCTGTTCTTATGAGACTTGTGGCCAGATTGCCAGAGGCTACAGTCATTTCGGCAGTGATAGACATATCAAAAGCCAGATATTAAACTCTTCCTGATTGTGTATTGGAAACTGCCCCAAAGTTAATTCCAAAGCAGATTTGCAGAGTGTAATATTCAATCCAAGCTTCTTGGAGCCAGCCCAGCCTTTAACCTGAAGCTATAGCTTGTCTGCCTTGAGAAAAAAAGAGGAACAGTCAAAACCCTAGCAGATATGTTTATAAATCTATAAGAAATAATAAACCAATAAACCAATACAGTTATCAGTAGGGCAGAGAAGTAAAATGAAAAATTCCTCTGGCTGCAGCCTCCACAATCTGGTGCTCCTGCAAAGGTGTCCTGTCCTTCTAAGCAGCAAACACAGCCATAAATGGCCAAGCTGCCAAGACCTGAAAAGTCCAATGTTTATGCCCATGTACCTCAACAAACGCTCCTTTCATCCTCTTCCTTTTTTGTGCTGATAATGCACCAACTGTGAGATATAAAAGGTCTTTTGGGCTATCAAACCCATCCCTCTGGGTAAAAGGACAGGGCTCCACATTTTGATAACTGCTTCAATCTCTCTTATGCGTTATAAAATCCCTCTTCACCACAGCAGCAAAGACCTGGGAAAAAGTGTTTTGCCTCAGCTTCATCTTAAAACTTTTCCTACTTTGAAGGAGAATTTTGTGCATATTGCAGAGCTTAGCCTTTGCCTCCTTGACATTGCCAATGTCTTCAGGAGGGTGTACAGGACAACCCTACTGTGGGCTACAGCTTTATGGTGGAGTGAATGGAAGGGCAAGCTGCCAGGGGACACAGCCCCTGGCCTGTGCCTTGCACTTCATTCATTCACTACCATGTGCCCACGTGCTGAGCTGGCTCTGAGAGCTGACTGAAAATGAACCCTTTTTTTTTTTTTTTTTTAATTCCTCAGATTAGTTTTCAGCCAGCTCTGTCCTCTAATTCTTCTTCTCTCTGTCCATAGTGGAAATCTATAAATAGGAAGAAAAGGTGGATCTAAAGGAAATTATGGGAAGGCACAGAGGTGGCAAGCCAGCGTTTTTCATCTGCAGGGCCAGGCTGATGGCTGGCATAGTTACCCAAAATTACCCTTGCCTTTGAGCTGGAGAAACAGAGCTTGGGGGCCCATGGTGGCTTTGAGGGGATGCCCATGCAGGCTGCCACTGCACACATTAGGGAGACCTAAAGAGGCAGTGGCATTCACCAGCCCTATTTTGTGAATGGAGCTCTCAGCAAGGAAGCTTTCCCTCTTGCCCTCCAGTTTCTTTACTCTTAGCTGCACTGTCATTTAACCCCCTGCAATCCCTCTCCTTGCCGGCTGGCTGCATTTGCAGCCCATGGGAGCCGTGGGTACCCGGCCTGGCAGCTGCTGTCTCTCTGTCATTCAGGTCTGAATATTGGCACGAGTGGTTTGTAAAAGAGAGGGACCCTGCAGCGCAGGCAGCACGCTGGAACTGCAAACTGGGGGCAGCTGGGAGGAATGGGAGCCAACAGTAACTTTCACTCCTACGAGCCCCCCTCTGGCTCCTGGCGATGGGTGATGAGGGTCAGGGCTGAGCTGGGCAGGGGGAAAACTGTGCAGTGCAAGAGCCACGGGAGAAGGCTGCAGGGGGTTTTGTCTGATTACTTTGCGCTGGGAGAAGGTGCTGGCATCTTGGGGTTCCTCTCGTGCTGCTGGAGGGGATGGCCTTGCGGACGGTCCCGGGAGGGTGCCCGGGTGACGGAGTAGCCCAGAAGGAGCCTTATCCCCGGCAGGGCTCACCGGAGCCTCGGGGGCCCCACACCCTGCACGCAGCCCCATCACACGCCAGAGGATGGGGTGCCATGGCTGGGTGCCACGGTCCCCGCCGCGGGGCAGCCCCACCGCGATCCCCCGGGCTGTCCCACGCGTGACCCCGTTGGCCACGCCACCCTCTGCGGTGCCACCGCCAGGCTGCCGCCGCGGCCGGGATCGAGCACCAGCGAAAAGGCCGGGAGAGACCAGCCCCCCTCCTTCCCCGCTCCCCCCAAACCTCAGCCCGAGGGTGACGTCATGGTGGGGGAGGGGCGGGCAGGGGGAGGGGACCCCCGCGCGTCCCTGTCCCCTGCACGCTGCGCAGCGCGGGGGCCGGCCCGGCCAGCCCCGACGGGGCGGCCCCGGGGGCGGGGGGGCTCTGCCGTGCTATCCCCACCCCCGGGGGGCGGCTCCTCCGTGTGCGTGTCTGTGTGTCTGTGCCTGTGTGTCTGTGTGTCCCCTCCCGCCCCCGCAGCGCTCCCGCCCCGGGGGGACGGTCCCGGCTGCCGCCCCCATCGCCGCCACACGGGGCCGGAGGAACGCGGGGAGCGGGGGGGGGAGTTTCTCGGCGATTTATGGGGCGGGGGGACACGGGGAGAGCGCGTAAATCCAGCCTGTGATGCCTATAAATGGCGCTCCTCTTCCAAGGTGCACATTTATAAGAAAAAAAAAAATAAGAATAGGGGAAAAAAACCCGGCCGGTGTCATCCCCCCACGTCAGGGCCGGTGGTGGGCGTGAGGCTGTACTTCCTCCGCCCCCTCCTAATGGAGCGAACCATTCCCAGCCAGCCTTCCTCGCCCTCTCCCGCTGCCTCCCTCTTCCTCTCCTTCTCCTCTTGTCTCCCCCCCTTGTCTGCAAAGTCCTCCGCTGCTCGGAACTTGTTGGCAATGTCTATTTTTCAGCTTTCCCCCACGTTCTCCAAAGTAACTATTTAAAGATCTGCAGCCGCAAATGGTTTTACTAAATGTAGGATGGGACTTAAGTTGAACGGCAGTTATATTTCTCTGATCCTTGCTGTACAGATAGGTAAGTGGACTGCCAAATTCCGTGTCAAGTTGTGCGCGCCCCAGCCCGGCTGATGCATGCAGGAGCGGAGCGCCGGGATAACCCGCGCGGTCGGTGCGGGACCCCGCTCCCCGCTCCCCGCGCTCCCTTCGCGGCGGCAGCTTCGCGTTCCGGCACGCTGTCAAGGCAGGGGAGCCCGCAGGAAAGGGAGACGCTTTCTGATTTCTCGTAAACCACTTTTGGTTTTCGTTTTCCTAAAGCGGTGCATGCTCACTCATACTTCGCTTTTTATTTTCCCTCCGCCTCTTCTTCCTTCTTTCCCTCCTTTTCTCTCGGTCGCCACGAACGGTTGCGTTTGTATCTGGGTTTCGGATGTTCCCTTCGTTCCCTTCCACTTACAGTTTGGTGGCTCCGGTGCTAAGAAATTTTCCTCCTCTCCCCGAGGGACAGATAAATTAGAACGGGCACAAAATGTCTTGCGAGAGATCTAGCTGGAAAGTTTTTTTGCAGAAAATCAGGGGGACAAGAGAAGGTTTCCCTTTGGGAACCAGAACGTTTTCCCATTTGTAGAGCATCTTGAAACCAAAGAAAACCCATCACTAAATTAAAGGAAATAATCAACTCGAATGCAGTGATTAAACAAATAAAAATTACTTTTAAAAATCGCGGAGTCCCACCGCCCAGTCGTTAATTTTGTGTTTGGAGAAGACCTGTCAAAAATCGAGCAGGTCCAAAAAAATTCTATATATGCTGTTACTTAAAATAGACCAGGTTTCTTTCCATGCCGGTGTGTATTTTGTGTGCTTGTTGCCGGTTTTGTTCAATATCTTGGGGTTTCGCTGGTTGCTTTTGTTGGTTTGCTCTCGGGTTCATTTTATACGTTTCTTTCATGAGATTTTTTTTTAGTTACGGACATTAAACAATCTCCAAGTTAATGACCACCTTGATGCTATATAGGCAAATTTTAAAGATTACTACTGGATATGTAGATTCCCGAGCATGATCCAAAATAAGGTTTAAATGAAAGGGGGATTAAAGCACGTCTTTTATTATCTAGACTGTCAGGTGTGAAGAGCCCTTTGAAAATATTTTCCTGCAAAGGAATTCTGATACAATTTTAAAAAAAAGCTCGGCATTGCTATTTAGAGATCCTTTTGATCGGTCACACTCCTCTCCAGAAACCTCTGCAGAATTTTATGGGTAACAAAGAAAGAAGAGGGAAAAAAATTAAAAGGAGGGGAGAATTAGAAAGGGAGGCAAAAAACCCCTTGAATATTTATTCATCTAATGGGGGGGGGGGGGAGAGAAGAAATAGTGCAGAGAAATGTTAACCTCTGGGAAATGTGGTTAAATGATGCAAACCCCTACATTCGTATTACAATTCCATTTTAAATAAGGCTGAACACTTCACAGGGCCAGTTTTTGTACTGTCACAGAGAGAAGGGGGAAGGCTTTATTTGGATGTTATCCTTAATTTCAATCCTTGCAATTTTTGTTTGTGTGTTCGTTCATTCATTTGGAGGAGGAGGAAGATTTTCTTTCTGTTGTGTTTATTTGGTTCAGCCGAGGATGGATTTTATTTCAAATTTCAAAAGGCAGCTAGAGTCGCTGGGAAATGCCGTTCCCGGGCTGGCATGAGCATGAGCAGTCGTTTGGAAAGTTACCCCCAAATACTGCTGCACACCGTGGGGATGGTGGCGTTGCGGTGGCTTTGCGGTGCCCTGAAAGGGGACAGCTTTGAAGCTCGTGGAGGGCTCTTCTCCTCTCTGCTCCTCCTTCGGTATTTAGGGTAACCTTCCCCCCACCTCCTCCACACCTCCCCACCCCCGGAATCAGCTTCTGTTTGCCGGTGTGGGGTTTGCGAAGGGCCACTGGCTTTGCCCCGTCCCCGGTAAAGGCTCGTGTGAAATGGATGCTCGGCTCGTTCCCAAAATGTCTATGCACCGGGACTTAAAAAAAAAAAAAAAAAAGGAAGAAAAAAAAAGAAAAAAAAAAGGGGGGGGGGGCCGCGGGCGGGGGGATTTATTTATTTATTTATTTATTTATTTATTTATTTATTTGGGATTTAAGCATAGGAGATTGGAGCTGTCCGAAATCCCTGACATTTTGGGAGATGACCGAGCTGGGGGCTGGGGTGGGCTAAGTCTCTGCGGAAGGGACAGGAGGGATAGACCAGTCTCAGGACTGGGAGAACGGGGAATGTGTTTCGGGAGGGGGCCCGGTCCGTCACGGAGGGCTCCTGCGGTCCTGCTGCATTGCACATTGCTGCACACTGCTGTCTTTGGATGGGTGCGGGCTCTGGAAGGTCGTGGCAACGGCAAGGCACAAGCGACCCAGTTCATGAGAAATCCCGTTGTCTTTGAACCAGACAGGAACCGTGTCTATCCGCTTTTGCTTTTTTCCTTTTTTTCCCCCCTTCCTTTTATATTTTTTTTTTTAAATTTATTGGCGGGGTTTGGGGCAGCTTAGAACCGGGGATACCCCGTGCGGAGGCAGCGGCACGGGCAGACAGGGCCAGGCTGTCCCTCGGGGGCGAGGGATGCTCGGCTCACCACTGGTCCCAAAGGTGACCCCCGCCACCCCCTGTCCCCCGGCCCCAACCTGGGGCAGGGCTCCTCTCCGAACCCCGGATTTTTAGCTCAGCCCGACACTTTTTTTGCAGAAATTCGTGGCAACTCCCCCTCGGCTGTAGCTGCTGGGAGAGAGATGGCGCGGGTTTTATAGGACATGGTTTTACCATCGGGATGGTCTTCGGTTCTTCTCTATTTGTTTGCCTGGGGTTTTTTTCTTTTTTTTTTTTTTTCCCCTATCGTAGCCAATGTCTGGAGCCTGCTGGGGGTTTGAGGTGGCGGCTGGTGCTGGTGTGCGTGTGTGTGTGTGTGTAGAGGGGAGTGGCCACCAAGTCATGTTAGTGATGAATCAAACGGCAAGAGGAGGATTTGGGTTGAAACAGTCTCTTTTGGAGTCAGCCATTTAGCTTGTAACCTGTACCCGGCAAGGAAACACACACACACCCCCCGTGGGGTGTCACAGCCATTCCCTGGGGACACGGCGCGGGCGGTGTCCCCTCCCGACGCCCGACGGTGTGGGCGGCAAGGGGCTCCTCCTCAAGGGACGGGGGAAGCCCCTTCCCGCCCCCGCTGGCCGCAGCGACATTCCCCAGGCCCGGGGACACCGCAGCGTCCCCAGCTCCCGCCACGGGCAGGAGAGCGGCGGGCAGCCAGCGCCTCGCCGTGCCCGGGTACCCCGTGTGCGGGATGCCGCGGGGGGGCACAGGCCTGCCTCGGGTCCCGTGTCCCATCCCGTGCCGTGTCCTCTCGGGGCACGCAGGAGGAGCCCGTAACTCATTTTCTTCCCGCGTTTGCAGGCGGCTGTTCTTGTGTTGGTTCCTGTTGTGCTGAAGCGAATGCCCTTGGCCAGAGCCATCCCGGGGGATGCCTGGGCTGCCCGGCAGGTTTGGGGGAGCGGGGCTCACCCTGGCCCGGTCCCGCCCTGCCGCCCCAAGCACAGGCATGGCCGGGTCGGCACCCCCGCCGCTGGCTAAGTGATGTCGCGGTCCCTTCTTTGAGTGTCTCTATCGCAGAGATAGAGGCGATAGGCGCAAGACGCAGCTCTTTCTAGTGATTTTTTTTAATTATTACTATTTTTAATTTAATTTTTTTCCCGCTGCGCCTTGCACGGTGTTTGCCCAGCGACCTGGGCAATAGGGAGCGTGTGCGTGTACGTGCGCCTGCGTTTGTACGGAGAAACGCTCCTGCTGCTTCCAGGAGGAATTTTCTAACAAAGGATCAAGTCCGGGGAGAAGCAGGCAGCGCATCTTCACCTCCCCTCCTCCTCTCCCCTTAGAGAAAAAAATGGAGGGAAAAAAAAAAAAAGGAAAAAAAAATTAATGAAAGCAACGTCGCTAATCCACAGACACCGAACCCTCCGGTACTAAAAAAGAAAAGGGCGAAGAGCCCCTGGCTCACCTCCTCGAGCGGCCGATGGCGAGCCCGGCTCGGTCCCAGCGCCCCTCTGCTGCCCCAGGTCGCGCTTTTAGCAAGGGCTGGGGGCGGGCGGGGGAGGAGAAGGGCAGAGGCGAGCGGGGCCGGGGGCGGCGGCGCTGACCTGTGCCCCTGCCCCCGCAGCGTACCTGGTGCAGGCGGTGAGAGCGGCGGGGCGGTGCGATGCGGTCTTTAGGGGCTTCTCGGATTGTTTGCTGCGGCTGGGCGATAACATGGCCAACTACCCGCAGGACCTGGACGACAAGAGAAATCTGCAAACGATCTGCGCGTAGGTCTTTCCTCTCTTCTTCGGGTCGCGGGGGGAGAATGGGGGTCACCCGGGGCTGGGCGAGGCGGGCGAGGCTGGATGGTGGCGGGAAGGAGGGAAGGAACGCAAGCAACGCGGGGGTTACGCTTTGGGGTTGGGATCTCCGCTCCAGGGTCCCTCCAAGCTCACTGCCACGGGGACAGGCCGGGCTTGGGGAGCAGCGAAGTCTGGCGGGAATTTTTACAACGTCTTTTTTTTTTTTTTTTTTTTTCCCTCCGTGAATCTGAGGTGTTTTATTTTCTGGTTTGTTTTCTTGGTTGTTTGTTTTTGTTTTTTTTTTTTTTCTTTTCCCTACTTAGCTCCTCTTTCATATTCTTTCCCTTCCCCCGATCTGCTCTGGGGTGCTGACATTAGCTGCCCGGGCATCGTTATCCCTTTCCCTGTTGCTGCCTGTGGGACACGCTCACCGCCGGGCTCCGGGCTCCCCCCGAGGCCGAGGCGAGGCTGCCCACCCTGGCCGGGCACAGCCGGAGCTGGGGAGGCTGCTCCTCGGAAAACAAAACGTAATTAAAAAGGGAAGAGCCCTGTCACGATATGAATCGCCCAGCGGCAGGGAGGCGGCCGTCCCAGCGCCAGCTCTCTTCTGCCACCTCCATGGTCCCGGGAAAACCCATTTGCCCCCAGTTTCGCCCTGCTCCTGGCACAGAGGGCACAAGAAGGAAAGGGCAACGATAAAGGGGAGTAAAATAATAATTGTAATAATAGTAATAATAATGACAAAAGCAATAACAACAACAACAGCAACAAAAATATTAAGAGGAGAGGAAAACACGAACATTTTCGAAATGTCTGGGAGGAAAAAGGAAAAAGCCGCCACAAAACAACAAAACAAAAAACCCCAAACCCAAACCACATATATTAAAAAAAAAAAAAAAAAAAAAAAAAAAAAAAAAAAAGAAAAGAAAGAGGAAAAGAGCGGTTGCAACACAGGGTGTTTTGCCTGTTTCTCGGTGCAAAATCCCCCGTTAAAAAAAAAAAGAAAACAAAAAAAAAAAAAGAAAAAAGAGTAATCTTTAGAAACGAGAGAGTATCTTGAGACATAAATAAGTTTGGAATAGTTGTGGGGTTTTATTTTGCTCCGCAAAAATCAGGAAACAAAAGACATGAAATGGGAAGAGGAAAGGAAAGGAAAGGAAAGGAAAGGAAAGGAAAGGAAAGGAAAGGAAAGGAAAGGAAAGGAAAGGAAAGGAAAGGAAAGGAAAGGAAAGGAAAGGAAAGGAAAGGAAAGGAAAGGAAAGGAAAGGAAAGGAAAGGAAAGGAAAGGAAAGGAAAGGAAAGGAAAGGAAAGGAAAAAGAAGTGTGAAGAGACTCTGTAACACTCCTCTCTCTCTACCTAGGTATTTCTGAGTCAAACACCTAAAAAGGCTGGCACCTCTCTGTAAATGCTGGGCTGCGGTTTACTTTGTGTCCTGCAACAGAAATAAATACCCGTGGGCAGCAGCGTTCTGATTTGGTATCTTGTACCCTCGAGTGCCAGACCAGATGTGATCCTGATCTCTAAAAATAACTCTTTTCCAAGAAAGACCCTTTTCCCGACCACCTCCCACCATCCGATTGCCTTCACCCTGTGCTGGGATGTGTATTGAAAGAAGATGGTGAAAGATTTAATTTTCCTTTGGGAGATGCAATTACAGCAGAAATACTGCAGGAGAGGCACACTCTCAGACTCTGGCTTCTCAGTATCTCATTATTTATTACAAATGTAGCAAACATTGGGAGTCTACAACCAGCTTAGAGTGCTCATAAATTAGAGGCAGCAGGACTACTTTGGGGAAAAAAAAAAAAGAGAAGAAAGAAAATCAAGACCCAGTTTCGCAGACGTCTGCCTTGAGGCATGGGGGAAATAGAAGGCAGATTCGGGGTGATTTTCGGTAACTCAGACATGGAGAGGAAAGATCCTCCAGTACCCTCCCTATGCGGTCCATGGGACGACGGGTGCCTGCCCCGGCGACAAACGCCGGTCCAGTCCCCGTGAAGAAAGTAATTAGGAAGAAAAAAAAAAAAAAAAAAAAAGAGGAAAATTTGTGCGAATAGCTGGAAATTATCCTAGGAAATGGAATCTCTTCCCTGGCTTTAGATCCCTGGCCACGGATCAGGGGTCGCTCCCGCTGCCCTGCTGCGGGTCGGTGCGAGGCGCCCAGAAGCGGAAGATGCTCCTTCTTCCTTCTCCTACCCTTCCTGCTTCTCCTTCTCTTCCTCCTTGAGCTTTTCCCGCAGTAAGGGCCTTTCCCCGCCCCGGGGAATCCCCCCCGAGGGTTTCTGCCCGCCGCACCCGAGGGGGTGCCTTTCCCACCCCCATCTCCCCAGCCCGCTCCCACCGGTGACGAGAAAGCCCCGGGACGAGCCCGCGGGCCCCTGGGCTGGCTCTGGCAGCCGGGGGGGACAGGTCCCCTCCTCCCGTCAGGCAGAGACCCCTCCGCCAGGGAGCCGGCAGAGCGATTTCGCAGCACCCTGACAGGGCTGGTGCCGAAGGCGGGGTTGGGGATGGGGGGGACCCCGAATCCTCGTCCAGCGGCTCCTCCCCGCCGGCCCAGCCTCCCTTCCAGGCATGCCCGGCTGGCTCCGCCGCGGGAGGAGGGGGCGGCGGGCCCGAGGGGCGGGCCCCCTCCCCGGGAAGGTGGGTGCCTGCCTGTTCTGACGCCGGCTGCTCTCCCTTCCTGCAGGTACTGGGATGATTTCCACGCCTGCACCCTCACAGCGCTCACCGATTGCCAGGAAGGAGCGACAGACCTCTGGGAGAAATTGAGACGGGAATCCAAAAACCTCGATTTCCAAGGCAGCTTATTTGAACTGTGCGGAGGCGGCAGCGGCGCGGCGCCGTCCCTGCTGCCGCCGGCCTTGCCCCTGCTGCTGGCGGCTCTGTGGGCCGCCCTAGTGACCTGGCTGCCTTTCTAGGGGGGCGAGGAGCACACTCACACCCACACCCTCTCCATGTGCTGGATCTATAGAGGAAGTGTCCATCCGTTGCTTTGGGGACGTTGTGCTTTTCTGTGGTTGATGATGATGATGATGGTGGTGGTGGTGGCTGATGATGGTGAAACACCCATGTAGGACTGTGGAAGCGTTCTCCCTTTTTTTTTTTCCTCCTTTTTTTTTTTTTTTTTTTTGTGTTTTATTTGCCAAATCTTACCAAACAGGCAGCGGCGCGCAGCCCAAATCGGACCTCAGCTTTACTATCGCTTCGAATCAAAAATAGAGAAAAAATATAAAGAAACTAACTCGAGCCCTCGTTGTGCAAATGCAATCTCAGGAACGGCTCTGGGCCACCCACTGCTAAGGCTGTAACCGGCCGGGTACCTCCCGGCGAGCCACGGGCTCCGCTAAAAATGTGGCAGTGTGCGAGGCGAGAACAAAAACCGCAGACAGGAAAAGGCACTGGCGAGAAATCCAAGGTAGATGTCCACGTGTGAAGCATATGGTGAATAATTCACAATCTCTCATCTTTCCTCCACAGTCGCTTGTTTTTTTTGGTCATTCCACTGGAAAAAAAAAATTAAAAATCTATAAAAAAGAACATTTTTCCTCAAGGGGAAAAGAGAGCGAGAGAGGGAGAGAAAGAGAGGGAAACGAACAGCTAAGGAAAGAAGGAGCAAGAGAAAGAAAGACGTATCTAAATGCCCGGAGGAATGAAGGAATGCTGCTAACATCTCTGAGAGTTTATCTTTACTTGCTGTTCGAAGGCATCTTTCCGAATTCACTGCCTTTAATTTTTTCCTCCTCTTTGTTTTAGATGTTACACATAACAGTAAAATACCTGAATATCCAACAGTAGAGATCACAAAAAGGGGGCTTAAATGTAAACCTAAAGGGAAAAAAATATAACAACAGCAAAATGATTTTGAAAAAAAAAAAAAGAGCCTTGATTTTAAAAGAGAAGAAAAATGTAATTTAAACAAAAGTTTATTATAAAGTCAATTCAGCAAAAAATAACAAAAAAAGATTTGCTACAAAGTATAGACAGAAGTATAAAATAAAAATTATTGTTTGAAATGAGGGTGTCGTCCTTTTTATAAAATATACCTAGAGTATCTTGGAAAGGACCGGGCTTTTAAGGCAAGGAAGTCTAAATCTTGAACCCATCCCTTGACGAACACGGCAATTTCAGTTCAAACAAGGACAGGGTGCCTCAATCGCTTAGTCGAAGCCTTTCTCTCTCTCTCTTTTTTTTTCTTTTTTTTCCTCTCTTTTTATTTTCCCCCTTCTTTTGCTCCTTATAAATGTGCTGTAAATCCTCCCACCCTCCTCCTCCTCCTCCTCCTGCCCCTGAAGCCGGGAAGCGCAGCCCCCCCGCGTTCCGGGCCGGCCGGGGGCGGCGGCGCGGATCTCCCGCGGGCGCGGAGCGCTGCCCAGCCCGGCCGAGGGAGGGAGGGAAGGCAGCACCACCATTAAGGGGGAGGAGGCTGCGGAGCCGGAGCCGGGGCGCAGAGGAGCCCTTTCATAATTAATAAGGCAGCTCAGCCGAAGGAGCAAGGGGAAGGGGGGACGGGGTATTGATTTCGCAGCAGAAGCTGCTCTAACCTCGGCTATTTATAGACGCCTGATGCCTTTATAAAGAAATACACATCAAATAGTGAACACGTCCTTTTTACTTTTAAGAGGAGAGCCCAGCTGGCGATCGGGGGTGGGTGGGCGAGTGGGCGATGGGGAGGTAGGGACCACGAGTTGGTGCGAGGTGATTTATTCCGCCGGGGAGCCGTCGCCTGTGCGATAGCTGTCTTTTGCCAATGTGTAGGGTGGCAGAGTCTCTCCTTCGCCCCCTCTCCCTGCTCCCTCCTTTCCCAAGGTCCGCAATGTAATGTGTAAGCAATAACAAATGTAACAGTTCATAAATCAAACAGTGGGTCGCAAGCCAATCTGCATTTCCCAAACGGATTGAATCCCAGCAACGAATGTGCTCGGGAACTGGAGTCAGGCGCCTTTACCACTGGAAGCAATGTTGATTTTTTAATGATAAAATACATTATGCGTGTGTTGGGGGGGGCTTTGTAGAGCTCAGCCTCGCTTCGGCAGACACAGGTCTGCTTCAATTTCGTTTTACTTTGGCCTCCCTCTAGATTCAATCCCCACCACCACCAAAGAAAAAGGAAAACCCTGGAGAGCAGAGCTTTGTTTAAATGGTTCGGGTTATTTTCCCTCCCCACAGAGGATCTAGACCTAAATTGATTTTTCTGTGCACATCTCTGTATTCATGAGGTCAGGCGCTGCTGTTATGGTTTCCTGTAGCACGAAATGCCAGATGCCGAGGAGAGAGGGGAGAGGAAGCCCTTGCTGGGGTGCCAGGGGCTCCGCAGCTTGCTGTCAGTCCCGGCTGGGCCCCGGGGACCCCGCCGCCGGCCGGCAGCGCGCCCCGCTCCGCCCCGGGGTGCCCGGGCGCCGGTCCCGCCTCTGCCGGCGTCCCCGGCTCGGCTTCGGGGCGCTCCCGCCGCCGCCCCCGCCTTCCCGGCTGCCGGACGGTGCCCGTCCGTCGGAAGGGAGCCTGCCAGCTTTCCCTCACCCCACAGAAGAAAGCTGAAACGCCCGAATAAGGGGGCGATTTCCAGCTCATTAGCGGACTCGCGTTATCTTCGTGTGAAGTTCAATTACTAATGAATAATCTCTCCGTAATTAGCACATCCCCCAATTAACCCTCCGTTGAGGGGAATAATTAACGGCGGCAAACCAGTGAAAAACAGCGGAGCGGGTGGGGAGGGTGCCCGGTGGTCGCTCCCGGGCCCCTTTCCTCCCTTCTGTCTCCTCCCGGACCCTCCTGTTTGGGGCTAATAATTGTCGGGCGCTCCTCCCCGGGGCACAGGCCTGCCGAGCTAGCCGGGATGCACTGGCCTGCATTGCAGCCCGGGATTTCCCGCACAGGCGGCAGGGAGGGCAGCAAAGCCCGGTCCCGCCGGCTCAGCTCCCCCTGGACACGCTGGCAAGCGAGGCTCTTCCCGCCGGCAGCTCCGTGGCTTTTTTCGGGGAGCACGAGTAGCCAACAAACTCCCCCTTCCCTCCCACCCTTTCATTTTACAAGAGCTCCCCAATGCGCCAGGCATTGGTTGTTCCCTTTTCTGCTCCTTTCAAGGGCCGTTTCTGAAGCCTGAGCGCAAAGGTTGATTTTACGTATTTAATTTTCTCCACCGCAGGGATGGATGGTTGCTCTGCCTTGCCATGTTGTGTGGGCAAGGAAACACGAGCCCTCCGCCAAGTCCCAGAAAAGGACTGAGTGTACTGGACTTGCCTCCTGCCGCCTTGCACCTGTAGGGTTTGTAGAGGCTGCGGGAAAGGCTGGGCTGCCTCTTGCCAGGCTGGTCCCGCTGCCCCAGGCAGCGGCTGCTGTAGCAAGAGCTGGAAGAGGCTCAAGCCTCTAACATCCCTTCTTAACTCCCGGGCAAACGTGAGCTGGTGAACTGGAGAGGGGAAAAACGCAACAGAAGGGCGTTTAAACCTTGACAGTGACCACAGTAAAATTATCTCTCCTGCTTAAAAGAAAATGCTCACATACGCATGCATAAAGGAAAAAAAAAACCCAACAAAACATAAATGCAGATCAACAGGGAAAAAACCCGCAGCTGAAACAAAAGACAAGCCAGTGTATTTATTTCTAGCTGGCTGGATAATCAGGAAGAGTTGCAGCCATTGCGGCTCTGCCTGCCCTAATTCCTATTCCCAGCTCCGACTGAGCAACCGCAGCCCCTCAGTCCCCGGAGGGCTGCAGAGCGCTGGCTCCTTCTTCCCCGGCAGCGCTGGATGCACCCGTGCTTGGCCTGCGGCTGCTCTCCCGCTGCCTCCCTGCCTCTCCCTTTTAGCAGCCTGGCTGAGCCCTGCAGGGAGAGCTGCACCTTGGCCCGGCTCGGGCTGCCCTCCGACACGGCAGGCGAGACCCTGCCGGCACTGGGCTGAGCTGGTGGCGGTCAATTATTTTTGCTTTAAGGGCAAAGAAAAAAAAAAAAGAAAAAAAAAAAGAAAAAAAAAAGAGACCTTTTCCCATCTGTTCAAAGGCTGTAACAGGGAGATGGAGTGGGCCTGTGCTGGGAGCAAAAGCTTGAGCCAGGACACACAAAACTGAGGAAAAATCTGAGTGGTAGTGAGCACAAACTGGTTGATGCTTGTGGAGGGAGCAGGGAGGCATGGTATGAAATAAGGTGCAGTATCCATTTCTGACAGGACTTTTTCGTGCCTCTATTTACATCTCAGAGGAAGCAGCCAGTTACTGATGGTCCTTGGCTCATTTGCACAATCCAGGCATGAATGGATCAGTGGCACTTCCAGCCCTTTCCTCTCCAGGGTCCTTTTAAAATCTGTGCAGTTGCTGTCCTGCCCAGTGAAACCCACTAACTTCTGTAAGAAGGGCTGACAACCTAAGGAGAGAGAGAACAGTTCAGCCTTTCTATTCACCAAGCAGATTCATTAATGATTAGTGCCATTAGGTGGACTACAGTAGTGCCTGAGGGCCCCAATTAAAGGAAAAGTGAGCTTGTTAAATCCAGAAAGCCAGATTCTCCCTCTGATACTCCCGCCTGATGCAGAAGTGGTGCCTCCAGGGCGGGTAGCAGGAATAGCCCTGGCTTTCTATGTGAGCAGCCTCTGTGCCTTCCCCCCTCCCTCCTCCACCTCTTCACTCTCCCCTGCCTTAGCTGCAGATCCTGCTTGCAGAGTGCTGCAGAGCAAGGCTGTTGCAGGAGTTGGCTGGCAGGACTTGCAGGAGGAGGTGTCAAATCAGCTTATTCTTCTGAGCCACTTCATTCTTCATCACAAGTGGGTTTGGGTGGGCTTTTTTTGGTTTAGGTCTTGGGTTTTTTTGGGAAGGGTTGAGAGCAGGCAAAGTGGTGGGGATTGCAGAGGAGTCTGTTATGAAATCAGATGCGATTTTAGATGTCTGAAAGAGTTTCTTTAGGCTAAAGGCAGCTGAAGATCAATTGCACTGTTGGCAAATGTCCTTCCAGCTGGTTGGAGCTTCTCTTGAGGGAGAGTTTCAACCCAGGGCCCATTGCAATGGTAGTACAGGAAAGGGCTTTCATTTGCTTTGGGCTAAGGACCTTCTGCTGCCCAGTTCTACCAGTGAGAAGAGAAACTGGAGATGATGTGGGAGAGTGACAACAGCACTATTACTGGTGAGTTACTGGCTGTTCCTTTCCCCCCAAATCCCCATGGTGGGTCTGTGTTTGAAGATTTTGCTCAAAACCCCATGCTCCTGAACTATGGGTTTGCTAACAAATGGGCAGACTGTGCTGGCACAGACTTTGCCTTTCAGGAGGTACTGAAGAAATAGGTTTAAATGGATCAAATTCTCAGAAACCCAGCCTATGGCTTGTGCCTTAGCTCTTTAGGCTGTACTGTTTGTTTTATTTTGTTTCTTTGTTTGCTTATCTCCAAAGCTGATATGAAGAAAAGATGGAAACAGCCTCCTGAAGGTCAAGGTGAGACTGACCAACACCTGATTGCTGGTACTCACTGGCAGTAATAAATCCCTGATCACAGGTGCTGGAAGTCTCTTCAGAGAAACAACATTGCTGCAGGGGACCAACAAATAGTCCTGACCTTCTTTACACAGCCATTCTCTGGGAAATGTATCCCCTGAAGTCAATGTGGATTCTGCCTAGGTAAGGATTTTGAATGCTCAGTTTTACCTTATGTTATCCCAATATGAACTCCAGGTTCATGCCACCAAAGTACAAAGAGCTTTGTGTGTCCATTGTGCTTTGCACCTTCACATTTCTTGTCCAGGATATCAATTTATTAAGTACTGTGAAAAACTTACCAGATTTCTCAAGCATCAGAGATCAAATCTGCAGAGCACCTTTTTTTTGCCAGGAAGCAGCCTCAAGAGTGGATGGGCAGTGCATCCTTTAATACCACTTTAATACCACCAATTTCTTTAACACTTTGGAAACTACTGGATATTCAAACTGATGCTCCCCAAGGCAGCAAATGAAAACCTCAGAACCTCAGTCAACCAAAGTAAAAACCAAGTAACCAACCAAAAAAACCATTAGTAACCATAAGAAAGAAACAATCACTGATAGTGATAAGAGTTGTTTTATCAGATTTATCCCCTTAAAATACCTATTTTGCTGCAGTGGCTGTCAGTAAGTTTCCTTCAGATACAGCTATGCACATGGTCTAATTCTGCCAAATGCACGTCTTCAAGAGTCAAACCATGTGTCTAGTATAGTCTCTCTTTGTCAGGACTTCTAATAGTAGCACTTCTGACAATTGTAGTACCTTAAGTGCAAGAAGTTTTGCAGTAAATGGTCAGTTTGGTATTTATGCTTCTTTTAATGTATTTTATTTTGACTGGGTAGTGTAAGAGGTTTTATCCCTTCCTCTGTTCTCCTGGGGCACTTTCAATTTTCCAGTCTCTGGCACGAGCTGCCTTTTGCAAAGGAATGATTCCTGTAAAGGCGCTGCCTCATTTTGTTTCCCATATTTTAACAAATCCTTAAATTTTGTTGTCAGATGAAAAATACAGAACATATTTTGTTAGCATGGAACATTGGTCACATTAGTTTCACACTGCCTCATTGAAGGATCCAGTATGTCAGAAAATTGTCCTAAGCTTTGCTGTTTATTGAGGCTTAATAGGTGCCCTTGTCCCTTTTACTAGAGCCATGATGCAATACTTGGTTTTTTTTCTGTTGCCAAGACATTTCACTTGATCTCCTTCACCCTTACTCCTAGTGCCCATTAAATGGGAACAGCACTTTCAGATCTTTGAGATTTGTGAAAAATGCTACATGAGGAGATAGGCTTTATTAATTACAAAAAAATTATTTTACCTTTTAGCTTTCATCAGAAGAAAAATGCCTGGATTGAAATGACAGCAACAAATAATAGGTAAAGGATGCTCCCGTGTCGCTTCACAGGTCTGTTATGTAACAGAAAACATTCAGCCCTGGGTGCAGGAGAGTTGTGGCTCCCGTCCCTCTCTGAAGAAGCCTCATCTTACAGAAGGTTGTAGCAGCCCAGCCTCATGCAGGTGCTGTGCTGCAGCATTCCAGGCTGTGAATTTCAGCCTGTGCCCTTGGCTGGACTGTCCAGGGCAGGTTGCAATATCTGTCCTGCTTGCAAAATCCCAGTCCGTTTTCAGCATTGTCAGTCACTGCTCACAAGCCCCCTGTTTTGCTGTGCATCAGAAGTTCATTTAATTACCTTCCCTCCATTTTCTTTAGGTGCTGGTGATTTGCACTCTCCACCTAAATCAGATATCTGGCACATCAATACTTAGAAGGCTTAGGAGAAGAAGAAAACATCAATATTTTACTGAACACAAAAAAGTTGCACAACTCCCCAGTTTTTATTTTAATGTCAGCTGTGGTTAGTGGGTCATATTTCTTTTTTTCTGTAAGACGAGTGATTTCCACTTCTCTTTGAATCCCACCTGTGCAAATAGCTTGTTTTTCTCCCTAGCAAGTGTTAACAAGGAACTGCGAGGGTTTTGTTCAGGCTCAGTAGTCAGGCAGTCCTGGGGCGCCTGACTTCTAGGAAAAGCCACAGCAGGAACAAATGAGAGCCAGCCCACGCACCAGGCACAGCTCACAGCTTTTGCTGGTCCTCAGCTCATGTTCCAGCTCACACTCGTGGTAAATGGATCTCTGTTAGCAACTGCAACGCCGAGCAGCGCCGGGAGCACAGATCTGGATGCTTCATCATGGAGCTGCCCTTAGAAACCATGGCCCATTATGAGGCAGCTTCACCCTCCTCAGCAGAGCCCACGGCAATTTAGGACTTGCTCTTTAGGACTTCAGTCCGTGCAATTTAATCCTTTGTGTGAACCAGATCACGCAAATAGGGGCACCGGAGTCACAGGGAAGTCGAGTTCCACACGAGGAGTGGCATGAGAAGGAGCAGCAATTAGCTCTGAATTCACTCTACCAGCCTGTCATTTCTGCACTCTCCCCTGCTGCTCTGCAACTGGAAGCTTTGCGATCTAGAAGAAGGGGAGAAGAACATTTTGCTCATGCTCATATTAATCAAGTCATCTTGTGAGCTGCTGAATCTGTGAAATTGTATCTCCCATGGAGTTCGGTGGTAATGACTGTCTTCGATGTGGACTCTCTGGTGTCTAATAATGCAGTAATATTTCTGCAGTGGATGCACTCCCAGCATTTCTTCTCCTCTGCCTGCCTACTTCTACAGCACTTGTAGGCAGCTCAAACCTTTGAGACTTCTATCCCCTGTCAAGTTTGATCAAACTCAGTTCACAGGCTCAAAAAATATTTAGGAGGGATCGACTGGCACTTGCACAGACAGTGTGATCTCATAAGCTTCCTTTCCTTGGGAAACTAGGCTACCAACCTAGCAACGGGGTGAAAAAAAAAAAAAAGCCATCCTGCTAGCAAACAGGACCTAAACACCAGGAGGAAAGAGGGGAGGTGGGAGAGGAAAGTGAAGCTGTTTTGAAGGGAAAAAAATGTCTGCCTTGTGGCTGCAGAGCTCTCACACACTTAAAGGGCCAGCCTTGGAGAGATATACTGGAGAAAATATTCTCCAGGAGATGGAAAGTTCTCTCATGAAAATTGGTAAGGGAAAGAAATGACCTGGATTTATCTCACCACCTGGCATGCTGAATGGATATCTCTATGGTAAGGATTGTCTCTGGTGACACTTGTTCCTCCCTGTGGACTAGAGGAAGACACAGACACAATTAGCATGCGACCTGTATGCCTGCAGCATCTAAAGCGAGGTGTGTCCTATCCCAAAGGGAATTCTCTTCTTCCCACTCTCTCCTTCAGACCAAAGTTTTCCATGGTGCTGCTGCAGGGTTTGTTACTTCATGTACTACATTTGTATTTTAGAAAAGCTGCTGTGTGTCTTAATAGCTGCAGATGTATGCATGGTTTTACTGGGCATTTATTGTCACTTATCCTCTTTGCACTGAAACCTTTCCTGTCCTTGTGTCTTACGGAATAAAATTCTTTAAGTGAGCTTTAAGGGTTCTATGGTTCTACTTTACAAATTAGGGAGCTGTCATCCCACTTCTATTTGCTATCATACATTGTTTGAGGCTGTCAGAAGTGTTATAGTGCATACTCACATAAATTGATATTTAATTTCAGTAATTATAATGTCGCTAATTGTGGTTTTGCACCTGATGCAATTACTTGCATTCATCTATTGAGCTCTCCTTTGTTCTTTCTAAATTTAGGCGTTCCCTTATTCTTTAATCTTCCCTGCCTATGGTAGATCATACAAACAATGAAACTTGGAAATAAAAGCTCAGACCTTCCCATCAATTTCTGTGTGCCAGATGAATGGGATAGTTTGGAGCCCTGTGTGTTCATGGAGTGCAGGATATACTCAAAATCCCACTGACTATTTTTATGTAATTTTTATGAGGCTTAGAGGGGGTCTGGTTATCCAAATATTGCACAGTGCAATTGTTTGTACTGGCCTACTCCTAAAAGTTTTCTAATTTTTAGGGGGCTTTTTTGCTTGTAACCTTTCACTAAAAATTACTTCAGGACTGCTGAGGCAGCCCCTTTCATATGGCCCTTTCACCAGTGCTCTTTTCCTCACAGCCTTCCAGGGGTGAACTTTTTATGCCATATTTCCTGGGAAAAGGCTTCCTATACCTCAGCCATCCTCCTGTGCTCTTCTCCTCTACCTTTTCATCATGTTGCTGTCAAGTTATAATTCACATCATTCAGCACTCAAGTTCCCACACTCTTTCCACTTGGTGCCTTCTAGATCCATGAGTACATATTACATATAAAGAGTTTATAGTAGTAATTTTAATATAGGATAAGTGATATCTGATTAAAAATTCATACAAGGCGTATCAACCAATTAGCGCGCAACATTCGAAATTGTACTTAATCCTACTTAATCAAGCATAATCCAGCCAGTGCCAGCATTGCCATCAGACAAAGATCACTGGAAGGCAACTTGAGCAGGCTTTACTAAAGGGTATAATTTTACTGGGGGGTGGTTGTTGATCAGACAGTGATCCCCTGCTGCACTGGAGCAGACACCAGGAGAGGATGGCCACCTGAAGACTCCAACTGCATCCTTTCTACAATTTTCCTGTTAACCTTGAACTTGGTGTATGCCACCAGCTACAAAATCAGTGAATAAAGCACGTGCTTAGTGTCAACCTGCCTCAACATCCTCTGTGTTAAAGTGCAAAAAAAAAAAAAAAAAAAATCTGGGCTTCAGAATTCCTGCTGCATCCCAGCAGAGAGTTTGAGGATAGTGTTCCCTCTTTTTAAGGATACCTAAGACTCATTGGCCTCTGGGTTATAGTCCACATAGAAACTTCTTTTGGTTCCATTAAAAAAAAAAAATCCTTTAGTGGGCAGTACATCTTTATTATTATTGCCACATGTCAATATTATTGCCATCCATTATTTCACTTTAGGAATGGCTTTTATTATTTTAGCTTGAAAACTGTTCCCAACTGTCTTAAATTAAACCAACATAAATTTAATTTAACCTGAAGGGAATAGTTACCTCCCAGACAGCTGCTATCTCTCTGCCGCTAGAAGTGTGTGGTGCTGCAGGATTTTACATCCTATGACACAACCAAGGCTGCTTTTGGGCTTGAGTACCCATGTGATAATAAGCACTGACTTTACTCAGTTTTTTGAGTTTAACTCATCTTCAGAAACCAGCCCTTTAAGTGAGTGACCAAATTCACCACTTGGTGCAAATGTGTGTGCTCTACAGATCATGTCAGAACAGTGGGGCCTGAGCTGGGCACCCAGTGGGCAATGAGGTACCATTGGCAGCAGATATGTGTTATGCAAACTGCTGCTTGTACAGGTATTTAAGTAAACTTTTATGTTTCACCTTCCTTGGAGCAAAGACCAAGAGGTCTGAAGAGGTGATCTCTAGGAAAAAATGCCTAGAACAACATTAAAAGGTAATTTTTGCTGAGGTGTCTGGAGAACTCAACCTTAACAATAGGGTGAGATATCTAAAGGAGGACCTACAGACCTTAAAACAAATATATCCGAACAAAACCTTGTTGGTTACAAGTATTTCCTGATGATGTTCATCACCAGAAATTACATGGATCACACATGGACATCATGATCTCTTGTGGGTCTCTCCAAGCCTTTTTCACAGCTTTCTATGTCATAAATGAACATCGTTAGGAAATACTTGTTCTTTTGAAATATTTGCTCTTTGCAGAATGTGATCTTTTGGTTAAATAACCAATGTTATTTGGTCATCAACCACTACCACTAGTGAATTAATGAAAATCTTTGCTGACCAGCTTTTCTGAAGACTTACTAGGGCAAAGACTTGCTAGCAAACTCATGAGGTTGCTCTGGCACAGGAAGGTCAGTGTATGTTGCTTTGGGATCAGAGTGAGAGAAGAAGTTCCAAGACATGAAGCTGTGTTGGACATCTGCACATGGGCTGCTAAATAAGTCCTCTTAGTCAGATCCATTGTGTCTTCAACTGGCTGCTCTTCTCTTCCAGGGCTTTCCTGCAGCACACCTTTCCTCGGCAGCTTTACCAACCATATTCCCTCACCAACCATTCACGAGACCTTCAGATGTCAAACCCTCTAATAGGGACAGTGTCTCTTGTGTCTCTAGTGTCCTGAAGGGCTGGTGGACACCCAGCAAAAGAAGCAGATTATAGGCAGTGGAGCTTTAGTGTTTTTACACCATGACAAGGAAATTTTTTTATCTCAGGTTACTTACATAAGCTGCCTCAGAGGATAAAGGTGTAGGAGGAAACACAGTCAAGAGGTAAAGGTTTACCCTGGATATTTATATTCAGTGTACAGGAAAGATGCCTGGTGACATGCAGATGTTTGTCCCACTTTTTTTGCATAAACAGCACCTGGTTTTAACATGTGAATTTAGCACCTTGTTTGGAGGAGCTGGGGCTGCATGAACTCTGCATTTGGCACTGAGGAAAGAAAATCCTTGGGGGATGTGGAGCCCTGAGACAGAGCTTTAAATATGTATTTAAAGGTCAGACAGCAGCTTTGGCAAGTCATTTTAGCTTTTTTTCTCTGATGCATTCCTAAAATGGGCTTAGACTCTGGATGCACCTGTTAAAGAGGATAGCAGAAACCAAATCTTTTATGATCATAAAAGTGGAGTTTCAAGTCTCATATTTTTTGAGAAATATAGCTCTGGAAAATGAGTTTAGAGCAAAAGAATGCACTGATTGCAGCTGGGAGTATTGCATTTGGTAATGTAGAACCTGTCTGAGGAATAGACAATATATTTCATGTATTATTTGCTAGGTCAGTGAAACTCCAAATACAAATGAAACCATCAGAAAGTTTCCTTGGGTTTGTGGCACTGGTGGAAATCCTGAGTGCTTCTGGACTTGATTTTCAGAAGTTTCAGATCCTCTCAGTTCCCAGGGTTATTACAACTGTGGCTGCTTCAAGTTTAAGTTCAGCATGAATTAGGGATTTCAATATGATAATGAAATATTTTGTTCTTAGCCTGGTGTACAGACATGGGTTAGCTGCAGCTTTGAGCTCCATGTGTTAACTGCCTCAGGGTTGGATTGATAGGAAGGTCATTTTTGAGACAATACAAAAACTAATGGTTGTGTAGAAAAGTGTGAATATAGGCCATTTTTAGTGTTTTATGCTATATCCCATCACCTATACCTGTCCTCTCTCAAAGGCAGGCTTGGTTGTATGCACTGGTATTGTCTGAAGCTAGTTCTTGTTCACAGGCTTAGGTAATGTTTGTGCACTTGTATCTCCAGGCCAGTTCTGACACAGCTCCTCTGCAGGTGGAGAGGCCTGTCCTGAATCTCCCCTGAGATCAGCTGATGGAGCAATGTTAGATAAAGCAAGTCCCCAAGTAAATTTCACATGTAGCACAATATATATTCACATAATAGCAAATTATTGCTCAAGAAGTTTGTACTCCCCCTGCACTTGTCACTCCACATGCCAAAACTGTTCTGCCAAGCTGCCTCTGAAGCCCCATTTCTGTGCCTGCTTTTGCATGTTCGGTTCCCCAGGACAGGCTGAGCCCAGGTGACAGATACAGCCGGGGATCCTGTGAGCTGCAGGATGGGAATGACCCTCACACACACTTACCTTTGGCCAGCTGTGCCCTGGCAGCAGCTCCTGTGCTGGATTTCACTCCATAGGATGTGGGAATAGAGTCACTGGTGAGTGGGGCACGGGAGCAATCCCAGACCCACGAACAGCTGACACAGGTCTGGGTGGCACAAGCCTTCATGTTCCTGGAACCCAGCTTGGCATTTGGTGCCTTCTGGAAGCACCTGCTTTCCTCTGAGCATTGACCAGGAAGTCTCTATAATCATCTCTGCACATACCTGCAGTGGCCTAAAAGGAACAAAGTGGCTGGAGATGATCTGAAAGCGTGAATTGTACCCACAGGTACTTTAATCCTGTCAAGGGTAGGGTGTTTTTCCACTTCTGCTTATAAATTAGAGACCAGAGACCTAATTACCTCACAACTTTCCCTAAGATGATAGCAATTATGTATTTTAAAGTGCTTTGGGTTAGGCTAGGAGAATAAAAAGCATAGAGGAAAGCCAAATTCTGAGTTTTGTGGCTTTTTATTTCTGCAGAAGCACATTGCTGAAGGATGCCTGAGAAATGCCTGGAGCCCTTGGCTGCATAAAAGGGGCAAAAAGAGGTGAACAGCTTTGTCTGTCGAGTGTGAGGTTATGCAATGATAGATGTTCCCAGATGACTTGTCAAGTGCTTCTACGGAGAAGGGACAAATACAGAATAAGGACAGCATCACTCAATAAAATTTGCAAAACTGAAAGATGAGAAGAGAGCATTTGCAACCCACTAAATGTTTCTTCATAGCTTTGTTGTCTGACAACTTGGCTGAGCAGCAATACCATGACCTGACACAGGCTCCTGTGGAAAAGTCTCATCTAGCTCTGGGCTTTATTTACATCTGGAACATTTTGTCAAATGCCTTTTCATTTGCTTGGCTGCTCAACAGGTGCACACACCAGCCAATATTATTAACCATAAGCAGATAACCTAACTAGTACTAATGGTTTAATGCTGGTTCCCTATGGCAAACTGTGGTACAGACTTTAACATGCACAGCATGGATTGAAATCATCCATAGGATCTTCAGCAGCGCTTCCTGAAACACTCTCCTACTGTTGGCAAGGGCAGCCAGAGCCCTCTGGGAGAGGTTTGAGCAAGTGTGGCTGGTTCAGCTATGTCGTATCTCAGGGCTGAGTTGTTTCCAGTCACCTCTTCCTGATTAACACCCTGTGAGGAAGCTGTTCTTGAGAAATCAGTGCATTATTCCTGCTTAACTCAACCCTTGAGCTGCTCTTAAGAAACAGCAATGGCACTTTGTATTTGCACCTTACCTTAATCACTGATAACTTGCAAGTGTGGACAGGTCCTGGGATACATGATTCATTATCTTAGAGGAGTGAGAGCAATGTAATGAATATGCTGAGTGACCCAAGGGAGAATCTTCTATCCAATGATTTCATGAAGGGGATCTGAAATGAATTTTACCATGGAGATTTTGGAAAAGAGAAATGGGGTTCTTTTCTTCAGTTGATCAGTAAGAACAAAGGAAAGTAAGAAACCAAAGGAAACCAACCCAGCATTTCAATGGGATACCCTGTTTGCATTATTCTTGCAGAATAAATTGGGGAAAATACTATTTCATTCTCATACAGATTATCTCCCACCAATGTTTGTCACTGGAGAGGGCAATCTGTTTTGGTGGCATCCATATCTGTGGCAGGAGCACTCATGGATAGCAGCCATCCCTCAGACACAGGAGGAGGAAGCCTGCCAAGTTACCTGGGCTCTCATCAGTCAGGCTGAAGATGGGCAGTTAGATATTCACTCATGTATGAGAAGTAAATTGTCTTGGATCAAACCTCTTGTGTGTTCAGTAACTGATAAGCACCCAGAGGAAAATGGCATTTCTGGGAAGAGAAAAGATGCAGCTCTTAATTGAGAGTGTGTGCATGTGACTTGGCTCCCTGAGAAGAACCAGGATTCCATGGCCTTTTCCCCCTAAATAAACACTGTTTACCCTTGTACCTTTGCAGACATCTGGCAGCATTGCCTGGTGTTTGTTTATCATTTTTTCCCCATGTAGACAGGCCAGAGAAGCCTGTGGTATTCCTGTGAGGGCTGCAGTGTTGCAGAGGTGAGACCCTTTGTGCAGATGGACAAAACCCATGGGTTCTGTGGGCTGGGGAAGGTTTCCTGCCCTTCAGTGCTCCAGAGCTGGGTGAACAGTACAAACTCACCAGCATTTTACAGGGGTTATTCCCTTTGTGCTTTCTTTTGTTTGTAAAAGGATACAGGGAACCTCATGGTTGTTAAGATGAATTATTTGCCACTCTTGCTTTTTTTGAGCCATGAGTGTCCATTTTTATGGCTGGACTGGTTTCTGAGAATTGAATCATATCTGGACTATTTTCTGACCCATGTAGGGACTCGATATGGCAAAATCCATCCTCCTATACAGCTAATGTCCATATGCACTTGTGCTGTTGTGGCTGTCACTACTCCAAAAAGGCCTTTTGCTGTAGCAGATTTCTCTTCTGGATATCTCTGTCCTGCTGATGTAGCCTGAAAATTCGAATGGAGAGTTCTACTCCTTGTGCTCAGAGTGAGACTCAGTGTCCTAACTCATTCATTGATCCACTGAAAATCAGCCTGCCAGTGTGCAAGGTGAGTCTGGAAGGTCCTGTAAGGAAAGGACCTTGATCTGTGCTCAGCCTGCAAATCCCAAACACTGGTGCAGACAAGGGCTGTGGCCCTGAGACCTCAGGAGCAAACCATAGGCTCAGTAAGATGGGTCAAGGCACAATAAATGAGTTGATCATTGACCTTGTCTCATTTTCCTGTTTGTGAATTACCTAAGAATGCACTTGCCGTTTTCCAAGGGTAGGTCAACTCATTTTAAGTAAAATTTGTGGTTCTTTGCTTTGCTTTATTTAATGCCTAGAAGGAAGAAACAGAGCTGTGGGAATAATAAAGCAGCATGATCATGAGAACCATACAAACCTCCAGAGAGGAGGCATGGCAGAAGACACAGCAAAGGTCAAACTCCACTGCACTTTTTTAGTCTAAAATGGGATTTTCTGTGCCTGTGTGTGTTCTTAAATGACCTTTGTTTTTGTAATGATTATCTTTAAAAAAAACCCTGTGTGCACAGGGGGCTGAAAATCTCTGCCACTGTTCACTCTTGTATTCCAGAAAGTCAGTGGAAGTGACCACTGCAAAGCAGGGCATGGTGGGGAGTGGGACACTGGGGATAGGCAGGGGTGACAACACCAGCATCACACATTGCCAGGTCCTGGTGTCCATTCCCATTGCCAGATCCTGTGTGCTGGGGTGAGGGCACAGGACCTTTAGGCTGATCAGACTTTGCAGGGTGATGTGACTGCCTTCATTTACACCCCAGCACTGTGTAACAAACAGTTTTTCAGCAACAGCTCGACAAGGAGGTGGGCATGCATAGCAAAGCATGGAAATGGGTTTGGTACTGTCACATGGGACATCTCAACAGGCACAGCTTTAACCACAGGGGCTTTGCTTACAGCTGAGCCCACAGCTTCATTCCCTAAATACTCTTTGATGCTATCTTCCTTTTCCAAATGCCACTGCCTCCCACACAGGCATACACACCACAGAAATGCTGGCAGGACTTCTGGGTCATCTGCATCCAACTGCTCTGGGCTGCACTCTTAGAGTCAAGAGTTCAGAAAGGGCACCACAAACTGGAAATATTTCCTAGCAGACCAACCAGGAAATTTATGATGTGAGAAACAACTCACTAATCTTTTTCATAAAATATCCTGCATCCACATATGACATTTATAATCTAGCAGCAGCTAGCTCTCTGTCACATGTGGAAAATTAGTTTGCCTGTTCTTAGCTAATTGGTGAAAAGTAAATTAGTACTTGTTATTTAATAGTACGATGATGAAATATGGGTTACTCCACACTTTGTGTCCTAGATGGCAATTTTTTAATAGGATCCATTTTCCTTATATTCAAAATAAGTCATGAGAGTGGAAAATGATGTTAATAATAAACAAACCATGCGAAGGCCTTTGGGAGCTCACAGAAAAAAGGGTCAGATGGCTGCACAGTGATGGAGATTCCCCACAGCTCACGTAGAGGAGTGACTGCCAAGTGTTAGCAGTCACACAGCAGCAGCTCCCAGAGGGCATTTCTTCACCATGGCAGAACAGCCTCAGCCAAGGTAAAAGTGTGCTACATCCAGGTCAGAAAGTCCCGTGGCTTCTCACCGTTTCATATTAATATGTTTTCCCATGAGAAAAATTACTCTGCACATGCCTGATTTTCATATTTGTCCTCCCCATGGCCCTGCAATGCTCCTGAGTTGAAGGCAGGGATTAGTAGCCAGATCAGCTGCTGCTGCTACAACTATCAAATGAAATAAAGGAGGTAGAATAGCAGTCTCCTCATTTTTAAGGTAATTAGTGATAGAAAAGATTTATGGCCCCTGCATTTATTGACTGTTTAATTTATTGGACAAATAGCCCTGTGACACAAACAAATGTAAACTGAGTAGAAGTATTCCAGTGAAAGATCAGACTGGAAAATGTCTTTCAAACAGGAGCTGAAAAATATTGCATGGAGGTGCAAGACTTTACTTTACAAAATCTTATTTACTACTTACTTTTGTAGTAGCTGATGGCATCCCACTTGTCACATAACCCTGAGTTTGACTGGGCAGCCTTGGATTACAGGGGACTGACTCTTGATCAGGCTTCAAGTGCATGCAAAAGGCTGAAGTTTCTCCTCTGAAGTGACTAGGCAGCTCAGAGGACAAAATTATGGATTTCTAATCATTACAGATGCAGAGAAAATAAGAATCTAGAATTATTATGGGTCATTAATAATTATTATCTACATGCCTTACAACACACAGGTGCATAAAAGGCCTCATTCCCCAATCTACAGTGCTGCAATGCAACATCAATCCATTCCAGATCTAGGGAAAGGGTGAGGGAATGACAGCCCCTGGTTCCAGCCCTTCAGGCTGTGGACTGGCATGGTGAGACAGAGGGAAGCCAAGGGCAGATGTGTCCTCCCATGGTATTTTCCTTGTCCCTTCCTACCAGGCCTTAGGGCTAAAATGGAGGGAGCCTCACAGGGAGCTCCCTCAGCAGCTGGAGTGTCCTTGTGAGGGAGAAATGACATTTTGGAGCCAGGCATTTGGCAGGCTGGGATTTAAAAACACGAAGGGATCATTGCAGGAAGTTCACAGGCACCTGTCATATACAATGTGGAAAAGATGTCACAAGGTTATCGATGCGGGTAGGTCATTAGCCAAGGGTGACAAGTGTTTTGGTGGATGATTGCCAACTGAAATGACCATCTGTGTCAAATAAAATTAAACTGGCCATCAGTACACTTGTCAGTTAAGAAAGAAAAAGAAATCAGGGAAGAAAGGCTTTATTTTCTGAACTGTCAGTTCACTTCTACAGCCCTGAAAACCTGGGCTCGCCACCAAAAGGATGGTGAGCATACACTTGAGCTGTCTCTACAAGGTTAGGAGAGTTCTTGGTAGGATAAAAATTAAGAATAAGGCTCAAACACTTTTATTGGCAGCATGCTTGACTGTTGGCAGGATTAAAATCTTTCTGACTATTTTTAATAACAAATCCATGTCTACGGGTGAACCCAGTTAAAAATCAGTTTTGCAAGGAAGAGGAATTTTTTCTTCTACTTTTCTCATGAAAAAAGGTATTATTCTCAATGCAAAGTACCCTACCTCATTTACAAAACCAACCAAACAAAAAAGCTAAGCATGATTTCAGCAAAGGAAAAATCTCTTTGTGGGAGGTTTCTGATTTTCTTTAACAAAGAGAGACAACAAAGTTCTATGACTGTCTTTAATGAATGAAAATCATCTCTCACCTGCTCCTTTTTTGACTGCAGTTATTTCAGCCATATCTACCTGAAAATGCCTTTTCCTGTGAGGAGTGAAGCTGGGGGATGAGGCGTGTCAGCCTAGTCCTTTTTGCCTGTGCCATTCTAGTCCCTCAGGCCTCGATCTGTTGTTTATTGATTTGGCTGAGAAGAGGTGCTATGGAAAGGAAAAGACTGCCTAGCTTGTTTTCCCACCTGAGAGAGGAGGATTTCCCTTTTTTTCTCTTGGCCTGAGAAGCTGTGTTTGGTGCTCTCTCTCCTGTCTCACGCAGTGAGGACTCCCCATCCTATTTCAGTCTGCTGAAATCACCCCCTTCTCCCAGAGTGCTGCAATTAAAGCAGCTTAACGAGTTTGCATACGTCAGCCAAATTTCCTTCAGTGGCATTTAGAGCAATGTAATTTATCTCACAGTTGCTGTGGATTAATGCAGAGGATCAGCTCCCGTTGCTCACCTCATGCCTGGTAATAGGCACTGAGTTGCTGCCATTGGATGCTGTGTCTGAGCCCTCGAGCCCTGGGGAGCAGCCCCAGCTGCTGCACTGGAGCCAATGTGTTTCCTGTATAATTGTCCAACATCATCTGGCCCAGAGTGGCCAGACTGGACCTCTCTATGGCAAAAGGAAAAACCCTTAGGCACGACAGAGACTCCTGTGGTCTCCTACAGACCATATCCCATGTACCGGAGTTTAAATGCTGAAACTTGTGATTATCCTCTTTTCAGTCTTCCTCTTTCATTTTCAGGATTAAATTTTCTCAGTCCCGTTATTCCTTTTCATCCTGGAAACGTCTCCTCATTAAAACCTCCAAGCAGAGGAGAATATATATGTGACACCACTGAGAAATGCAGATTGTCTGTCCTTGGCCACCAGCTAAGCCACTGTTTAGGCACTGCTGGCTTTCCACAGGATTCCCAGGGGTTTACTGACATCTCAACTCAGAGTTTAGACCAAAATAAACAAATTTAAAAAAGGTTATTAACACTTATGAACAGAAACTCTGCCAGCCTGGGTCACACTGAAACCCTGATGTTTTCCTGTCTGTCTTGGGTGAAGACATTTATTGACCCCTTTGATTATCCTAGCTTTGAAGGTCTACCATTTTGGTGTCCTGTGAGGGAAAATTGATGTCCTGATAACACAGATCCCATCAGTGAAATTTTGCTGGGGAAGAACTCAAATCCTGAATAGCAACCAGCTTCCCACACCTGTAAGTATTTGCTTTAGGGCTAAAGCATTTTGCATTTGGAGCAAACCCCCATTTAGTTAGAAAACTATAGGAACATTCCCACAAATATCCAGTGTCAGTGTTTGTTGCAGTGTGATTTCCTGTTTCACCTATCCCAATCTCTCAGGTGTGCCAACCTTCCCCCTCCCCCTTTGCCGTCCTGCTGAGAGCTGTCCATCAGTCTTAACATTCCAGCAGGGCATCGTGTGGTTGGCAGAAGTTCAAAAGATGCCCCTCAGGTCCGGGCTCATTGGCCTGTCCAAGTGTCTTTATCCCTTGAGCCTTCCCCTCCTCCCACCTGGTTGGCCCTCACCTGTCCCTTCCCCTCCCCCTGTCCCCGGGCTTAAAAGGAGATGGGACCATGCGGTCTGGGTTCTACTGGGAGCTGTTTCAGAGGTCTACCATCCTAAAATAAAACTCTGGATTAAGACTCTACGATAGAATCCTCTCCTTTCTCTTCACCAATGCCTGAACCTTTTCCACCAGAGGTAAACTGAGTTCCTACTATGCCTGGATTTGTTCCGAGTGCCCAGCTGCAGCATCAAGCTGGCCAAAGGTATCTCTGAGGTGAAACACCACAGCTGCAGCCTTTGGTCCAGCAGCAAGGGTCAGATGAGGCCAGGCACGACACACCTGGAAACATCGGGATTAATGTTCTATAAGCGTTCAATTTGTGCCTGCTCTGAGCATGAAAGCCTCTCCACAGTGCAATAGCAGCAAGCCTCTTAACCTAGGAGGGTTTAGGAAGTGTGAGCATTACAAGATTCATTCTCTGAAAATACACAGGAATGTACTTCTGGAGGAGTACAGTGAAGCATATTTTCACATAATGTCCATGAATATTTGCTGAAATCAGACTTTGAATTGACTGTCACAAAGAGCCAGACTGTTGCAGTGTGATGCCATTTCCTGTTTCACCTATCCCAACCCCTCAGGTGTGCCAACCTTCCCCCTCCCCTTTTGCCCTCCTGCTGAGAGCTGTCCATCAATCTTAACATTCCAGCAGGGCATCGTGTGGTTGGCAGAAGTTCAAAAGATGCCCCTCAGGTCCGGGCTCATTGGCCTGTCCAAGTGTCTTTGTCCCTTGAGCCTTCCCCTCCTCCCACCTGGTTGGCCCTCACCTGTCCCTTCCCCTCCCTCTGTCCCCGGGCTTAAAAGGAGACAGGACCATGTGGTCGGGGTTCCATTGGGAGCTGTTTCAGAGGTCTACCATCCTAAAATAAAACTCTGGATTAAGACTCTACGATAGAATCCTCTCCTTTCTCTTCACCAATGCCTGAACCTTTTCCACCAGAGGTAAACTGAGTTCCTACTATGCCTGGATTTGTTCCGAGTGCCCAGCTGCAGCATCAAGCTGGCCAAAGGTATCTCTGAGGTGAAACACCACAGCTGCCGCCTTTGGTCCAGCAGCAAGGGTCAGATGAGGCCAAGCACGCCCAACCCGGAAATATTGGGATTAATATTCCATACCAGACAAGACACCCAGCTCCTGGTGCTGATCCCATACAGTCAGACAACCCAAATGTAGCATTCAGTAGTGCTGGTCCAGGCAGTTTGAGCTAGAAATATTCTTTAATGCTTGCAAGGCAATTAACAAAAAAGTACTTCTGTGTTAGATGGGGGAGTTTAATTTGCAATAAGCTATTCATATGATAAATGATTCATTAAAAATTAGCCTACATCATCCAATCACAAAGCATTTCTTGTTAGGGAGTCAAAAGAAGAAGAGAAAGGGAATAATTTTCATTATAATTACGGCAAGAAGACTATGAATGATGATACACTGAAAAACTTTACATGTTTCTGTACAGTAAAAATTAGTCTCACCTTTTTCCCCTGCTTTTTCATAATTTAAAACTCACTTGCTTTTAAAAGTTCAAGCCTGTCATGTAGTTAATCCTCCCTGAGAGCTAATGTAGATGACATGTTTGAAAATAATTGGTTTTAGGAATAAGAAAGTTATCAGTGCTGAAATTTGCTGGCTTCTTTTAGAGAACACATTCTCTAGAAAATGTTTCCTACAAGACAGGAAATTATTTTTCTGATCCTACTCTTGCAACTGGATTTAGTAAAACACAGCTCAAAACATTTCAATTGTAATTTGACTTGAATGCAAACTTTGTTTTTATTGTCAGCTTTTATTATCTACCACTACACAGGCTTCCTATTATCTTAATGGCACAGCACCACTGATGAAAATCTGTTTCAGTTGACCATTCTGCAGCCACCTCAGCATTACTCCAGTCAAATACCTCTCTGAATTAAAAGAATGATAAGATTGAATTTCCAAGCACTCAAAAGTTTGAAAAGTTGAGGAAAACTTAGAAACTGCATCGGTATGTTAACAAATATGCTTCATTTATGCAATGGCATGCTGTATTTTCAAAAAAAGTGTTGTCCAAATGCACCATTATTCAATATTTCTTTGACAGAAAATAAAATGTTCAGCACACATTACAAAACACCAAATGGAATCTTATTTAATTTTCTCCTGGATGTTTCTAACACATTCTGACTTGAATGCTTGAGCAGAGATAAGGCAATGATACACTTATTTCCACAGCACTGTGAAGGAAAAGTGGTAGAGGCAGTAAAGCCTTGCTTGTGAATTAAGTGATCTCAAACACATTACCTACAACTTCAGTATTCACGTAATTACATTCAAATTGTAGTTCCCATCTTAGAAATGCAGTCCTAGAAGGGATGTCCTAGATGATGCAATCCAGGGTCCTGCACTGGCAGGCAGTGGCTTTGTAGGGTCCCTTTCATCAATTGCTCAAGCTTCACCTCAAAGCTAATTGGGTTATTTTGGATTCACAGCATCCTGTGAAAGCCTCTGCGAGGATCCCATCACTCTGATAGCAGAAAGAGCTTCTCATTTCGAGTCTAGACTGACTCCTAGACATTTTAAAATCATTTGCTATCATGCTAAACTGACTTTTTAAAGCAACATTTTTTCCTCTCTGGGATATTTTCAGATGAAAATTCTACATTTTGTCAGCCTTTTTTTTTGTTGCTAGGCCAAACAAGAGAAATTCAGAAGACAGCCAGTAATCACCCTCTGTATCCCTGGCCTGCTCCTACTTCAGTTCATGTGCATTGTTCTTAAAATGAGGAAACCAAGTCTGGACCTAAGCCAATCATATGGTCATCTTCCAAAAAAAGTACTATGGTTAGGCTAGGTTATAAAGAAATTAAAACAGAAGTTTAGCATGGAAAGGGTCAGGCAGCCTTGAGGCGGCAGGACCAATTTCAGAGCTAAAACCACCAGTTCCAGAGCAAGGACAGAGCCTGAGACTCTGCTTGTGGTGAGGCTGAACCATTGTCTGGAGGTTCACAGAGACATCCAGCAGCTCAAGGAGCCAGCTCTGACCCTAGCTGAGGGGAAGGGGGGAAACCTCCCCTTTACAGTCTTGGTTATTCTGAGTAAAGTCAACGGATCTGGGGTGAGGGAGCTGCTGCAATTTTGGGCCTTTTCCTGCTACCTGCATAGGTTTACTGACAGAGGAGATGTGCAGGATGACAAAGATGGCACAGGACATGAAATAATAATCTGGAGAGAAAAAAGTGTTCTTAGACATTACAGCTCTTGGGTCAGCCTTCTGTCCTTTTAGCCCCATTCCATATCTTGAGTCAGTTCTCTAAGTAAGTAAATGCTTTATTCTCTCTGTGTTTCTTTCCCTTTCTACACTGCTTTTGCAATGTTGTCAAAAAAGGCAGTCAGGCTTTGGGGATGTTGGGAAACCAGGTTAACACAGGCACAGATGCATCTGCTGCCACTATCTCTGTGAGGCCCCAGAAGCTTTTACAGCTCAGACAATTACCACAAAACTGGCTGTTGCCAAAACTTCTCTATCTATCATTTATGGTATTTCAAGTGAGAAATACATACAAATAAACATAATATCCTCCGGGATACAGGTACACAACAATCAAAGATCAGTGACTTATAAGCAGCCAGGAAAGTAAACCTTTCTGGAGATGCTGTTATGCAGAACAACACATAAAACTCAGTTGAAATGTCTGGCACATATAAAAGTTTGCAGGAAAGAGTCCCAGGCATAGATAGAATTGCTACAGCCAAATCCCTTCTCTGAACACCTATTCATAAAACTAGGCCCCCAGCTGCAAGAATCATTGCCCCAGGAAGTGAAAGCTGCATTGCAGAAATTTTGATCTGGATAGGCTGTTGCTCACTCCCTCGGTTTCATTCAGTGCTGTTAAAAATGCCCTAGTGCATCCTGGAGGTAGTGGATGAAAGGAAATATCTGTCTATCTTTCACACATTAGTTGTTTATAAGTTTGAAACACATATAAAGGTTCTTCTGAGTGTATGTGTATGGGTGTATACATGCATATACACACACATATATATATACATATATATATATACACACATATATATATATATACAGGTCTTTGTATGCATGTATGTATACACACACGAACATAGAGAGTGTGTGTTATAGACATGGGCTAAGCTCGTTATAATAATTACTTGCAACAATTAAAGAGAGTCATGAGACACTCTGCAAATGCAGATGCCGCTGCAGATGCCCCATCCCTGAAGTGTTCAAGGCCAGGTTGGACAGGGCTTTGAGAAACCTGGTCTAGTGGAAGGTGTCCCTGCTCATGGCAGGGGGGGTGGAACTGGATGATCTTTAAGGTCCCTTCCAACCCAAACCAGTCTATGACTCTCTGAAATGATTCTGTGAACTACAGGACTCCGTATGAGACTGGGTAATGCCAAATAAATGTCAGTAATGACAGTGCTGACAGGTTGATGAAAATAAATGTTTCTCTGCCACTGAGCTGGACTTTCAAGTATCTACCTAAATGCCCGTCTAGCTGTCTGTCTAGATACACAAAAATTAAATAGGTCAATAAGTTTCTTGCAAACCCTAATAGCTCTGACATGGCAAGCATGCACCAGACAAATGCCTGTCAGGATAGTTTTTGATTGAAACCACGTGTTTTGTAGCCAGTTGGTGAGAACACACTGTAATGGATTAGAAGGTGTGCTCATATGTATGTATCAAATGTAAGTATTCCACAGGGCATGAATCATAATGTTTGTGTTCTTCCTTCTGGACAGTTAGACATCACAAGTAATATTTTGTCCAGCAATATAGCATTGTTCAAGAGTTTTGATGCTTGCTACATTGACATCTCTGGTGGTGAACTGAGTCTTTAGCCAGGCAGGTCAGGAGGTGAGGTAGAGGCTTGGAGGAAAGGCCAGAAACAGCCCAGCTCCCTGCAGGTGGATGTTGGTAGGCCACTGCTTTAGCCCACACAGTAGTTATTCTGCTTACCCCTTATCCCAGAGATCCAGGTTATGGAGATGCAGAGAGAGACAGTGTGGCATTTACATTCTCTGAAAAATCTCTTCGCCCAGGATTTTTCTCCAGGGAAGCTCAGAAGCCTCAGAGAAAAAGGAAAACAAATATTATCTCATTTGCTTCTCCTGTTTTTGCTTGTCTGGAATGTGTTTGGAGATTGCTTATCCAACAGGTGATTGTTTCATTGATTTCTGCTGTGAGTTGTTGTCACTCATTGGCCAATCAGTGCCAAGCTGTGTTGGGACTCTGGAGGGAGTCATGAGTTTTTCATTATTATCTTTTTAGCATTGTGTAAGTATCCTTTCTGTATTCTTTAGTATAGTATAGCATTCTTTAATATAATATAGTGTCATAAAATAATAAATTAGCCTTCTGAGAACATGGAGTCAGATTCATCACTCCTTCCTTCATTGGGGCACCCCAAAAATACAATACAAGGACAGAAGGATTGCACCTCCTGTTCATGTGAGTTTGTTATCCCTGTTATTCACTGAGTTCCCAGAGAGGATAGCAAAAGGGAAAATGGTGATCTCTTGCAAACAATGCAAGATGTGTATAGTGCCTCAAAGTCCATCAGGATAGACTTTTCCTCAGACAACAGATCTCCTGCTAGGGCACCCCATGGCAGCCCTTCTTATCATTCCCACTGCCTCAAGACATTTTTCTCTTCTACCAGAGCAGCCACAATATTTGTAGTTGGTGAAAGATAGTGTAAAGGGCTGCTGACACCTGCAGATGGCTATATGAGTTATGGCACAGAATAAACTAATCAGAGAGATATGCAGAGCAGATTTTATTTTCCCATTTGTGAGATGCATATTGGGCTCCTCGTTCCTGTAAAAGAAAACATTAAAAGTATCTGCTGTCTCTGGAAAATTGCTGAACGACAGCATGGGGAATAGGGTGTTTCTCCATGACAGGGCTGTCTACTAAAAAGAAACTAGCTCCAGTCAGCTCACTTGTACTAAACAAGAGTAGATGAGTTGACTGTGCACATGTTTGCATCCCCATGGTGCAGCTCCTGGGTTCTGCAAGGAAGGAAATGGGATTCCCCACTCCAGCTGTTCACTTACACCCTTCTTCCACCTTCAGCCCAGCACCTGAGCCTCCTGTGTCCTGAGGCCATGTGCAGCTGCATATCTCACACCTGAGAGACAAGCTGCCACTGTGGACTCATTATGGCAATCTGGTAGAAAATTAAGTGCTTTGAAAAATAACTGTGCTTCTCAGGCTCCTTAGCACCATCTCTTTGTCAAGCACCACTGCAATGGGCTAGAGCTGCTCTTCAAGGGCTCCTCGTTTCTCAGAAACTGCAGAGTAGAGAGTGCAAAGGCTTTGTTGTACCACAGAAGGTGAACTCGTTTTCAACAAATGAGTCCTCTGAAAAAAAGACCAAAACAGACCATGCTATGTCAGATGCTCAGACTCAATTACCATTTTGCAGCAGCCCTGATAGCTTGAGTCGTTTCACAAGAAGCGGCACCTACGTGTGTGAGCACACACATGCACAGCAGCCATTCTGCGTGGGACTGTGTGCTCACACGCACAGCTAGTGCTAGTTCCCATGTCATCTCCACACTCACACACTGTAGGTAGCTCCCACATCTCCATATCTCCTCACAGCTAAAAGAACAACCTGCAGTAGGCAGACTGGAGGTTGTGGGTGTGGGTGGTGTGCGTGTCTCCCTCCCACGGGCACCGGTGACTGCGTGCCTCCCTTTGCATGCATGCACAGCCCAGATCTGCATGGAAAGGCTGGAAGCTGGCTTAGGCAGCACTCTGCTCCTCCTGAAGGAAGAGCTGGTGTGTGTAATAGCTCCAACAGAAGCAGGAGCGGGCAGCTCGTCCCAGCAGTACACTGCGGTTTCCTAGGTAACTGAACTTGAAATAAGGTGATGTCTGGAACTGGGTCTTATCAAATCAATTTGCTGAAGGTGCATACATGGGGGGGAAAATCCCCTCGTGTGGGATCCTACTGACTGTAAAAGCCAACAATGTACTACTTATTTATTTTGGTAGTTGAGGAGTTTGTTGTCTTTTAATGATCAGCGATGACATTTTCCCATTGAAGCCATCTGTGCGGGCAGGGACGTGTAGAAAATATGACTGTGCATGTTATGCATTATTTACACAAGGCCACAGCTATGTGCTTTGCAGACAAATGAAGAAAAGACAGATCCCTGCCCTGAGGGGGCTGCATGAAGAACACAGTTCCCACCTTATTTCTGATACTTCACCTTACCCACGTGAGCAGCCCAAGTTCAGCAGCCAGACTGACTCCCCTTCTGCCACAGGGTTCCCAAACTATGGTGGGCCACACATTTGAGACAAGGTCCACAAAAATATTTGAGTGGTTACCTGAAGTGTCAGGATGAATCTGAGATCAGTGGGTGGGACAGCAACATGTCTTGGAAAATGAGACTTAACTTCTCTGGTTATACCTCTGCCCAAGAAACCTAAACAAGATGAGGGCAGATGTGCCCAGGATCTGGAGCACATTTATCTCCACGGTTGAATTACACCCATTATGCTCTCACCTCGTGCCAGGCAGCGCTCAATCAAGCAAGTCCTAAGAACTGCCTGAGCGTGACATGAGCCAGGCAACCTAGGAAGTGACACAGAGTTTGTCACTTTGGTGTGTCCTCCTCCACTGTCCTCCAGCAGAATTCCTCCTCGTGCAGCCCTTTTGCTCTCACACCAATCCTCACAACACTCTGAATTCAGCATCATCCAGTTAAAAAACTCCTCACTAGTAGGAGATGCTTTTTGCCATTTTTTTACTAGAGAAGACAACTACAATTTTTCCAAGGGCCTTAAACCCCTCACCTCGCTCCAAGCTACCTGCTGATCCCATGCTGCTTGTAACTGACCTGGGTCAGAGACTGCTAGTCTCTAGAAGTGGCATCTCTCTTCTCTGCTGGGACAGGATTAATCTGACATGGCCAGCAGTGCTTCTGCTGCCTCCAGCCCAAAGGAGGCAGCTGTCCCCTTCCCCTTGAGCCTGGGGAAACAACAAAAGCATCAAAGACATCATCTTTTACAGGCTGCAAAAGCAGAAGCAGCACCCCCCGCCTTGGAGGTGAAGCCTGCAGACCCCAGATTCAGAGCCTGAGCATGCCTGGGAGAGGGCAGAGGGGACAGAGGGATGTGCAAATGTGCAAGAGGCGGGTGGCCCCCCCACACTGTTCATGCCACAGCCTGTGCCCACTAAATTGTGGTCCCATTCAACAGTGACCCCGTAAGCCACCACAGCCCACAGCTTCTGGTCTGGGGGACACCAGACAGCTCCAGGAATGTTTGTTACTATTGTTAGCACAGACATGGTCTGTGCCCATCTGCAGCATTTCCTGTCCCTCACTGGGGTGTTGTGAGGACAAGTACCTTAGAAGACTGAGTGAAATGGGACATCAGAGTAATGGAGATCATAAAAGCACTGGTTATGACAGCAGAAGATGATGACACATCAGTGCCTGTCCTTCCATCACGTTTTTTTTAGTCTGATGTTTCTAATACCCGTGACAGACCAATGTCTAGGACAAAGGCCCCTAAGGAGGCTGGTACAGCAGGTCCAGGAATGTTTTGTGCTGTTGCTACTGCTGCATTCAAAGGGGCACACAGAGGATGCCAGTAATGCAAGCATCCCACATTGGTCTGAATGCACTCTGCTTTCAATTTTTCTGCCTTTTCTTAGTGTGCTTGGCAATGGCATAGGGTGCAGAGCAATGCTGCATTTTGGGCTTTGGCAGCTGCAAGACAGAGAAGCCAACAGAGCCCCCCAGGGCATGGCCTGCCCTGTATCCCCTGTACCATGTGCCCCACAACTGCCTGGCATGGCAGTTCCCACATGCTGGCAGGCAAATTGCTGGTGTACCCTGATATGGGATCCCAGGTGCTTTGGGGCACTTGACCCAGTTGGATCCCTGCAGTCCTTGAGTCTACTATTAAGGACAGATGGCCTCAGGCTTTTCCTTAGCTTGCAGCATCCTGCAAAGCTGCTCAACACCCCAGGGTGTCAGAAGTCTTAGAAAGACAGGGCTCTATCCTACTTTGTCCAGTGGCAAAGCAGGCTGCAGCAGCTAAGCAATCTGCAGTACCCATTAGCAGAGATGCAATGTGATTTCCAGGGATGAATCCATGTTCCAACTGCTTGTTCACAGCAAAATTATCTTTGCAATACTTGATTGCAAAACCACAGCAATTAGCAGATGGCTCAGGATCAAGTCAGGGACCTGATGTGACCGCAGTCAAATGTGGAGGATCACTTTGTCTTCCAGTTTGGTACTGTGTCATCTTAATGCAAGTGGGGCTTTGGGTTTGCTTTTAACTGATGTCTAAACAAAAAAAAAAAAAAGGAGGGATCTATTTTTATTTAGCAAGATACGCAGAAGTGTTATCAGCAAAAATATTGCCTGCAGTGTAGAGATGTTACATTTCATTTCAGGAAAATGCTGTTAAGGCTGCCTGGGATGTGACAAAACATCTGACTGATTGTTCTCCAAGTGCTGCTCTGTAGCCCTTGGAAAATCAACACATTAAGTTTTCGCTATAGGCAAGCAATTAGGAATAGAACCATTCAAATGAAATAAAAATCAAATCTGGAGGGAAAACTGCAGAACCTTTGCTTGTCATTTCACCTCAGAAAGTTTCATTCCTGCTGTGCTCAACACCAGCATGGCCAGCCTTGGGACAACGCACTTGAAGATGGGGCTCATGAGGGAAGGCTGAAATCCTAGACAGGGTTCAGTGGTGAGCCTGAAAAAATGTTCACAGGTAGGTGAGCACTTGTTAGGGTGGAATATTCTGTGCATCCACCCAGTTGCCCCAGGTACACATCCTGCAGTACATCACAGGGTCCTTGTTCCTTCCCATCTTCCCTGGGAAGACAGATGGAGAGGCTTTCTGGCCAGTCAGCTCACCTGGGCTTTTCTGGTGCAGAAGCAGAGCACAAAGAGGGCTGGCAGGGGCAGGCAGTGTGCACCTCCATGCAAAAACAGGTCACAGCCCAGGCACTCACCCAGGCTCAGGAGTCAGAGAGTGCTTATAGGTCTTCTGGCTAACCAATGGCTTTAGGGCTCAAGAGAATGAGTCAGCTTCAGAAGTGAAAAATCAGAGCAGTGCCTTTAGCCATGCTCAGTCCCATGCCCAGGCAACAGAGTTAGGAAAACAGAGTGCCCCTCTAGCCAGCACACCAGCCTGAAATAAGTCAGACTGTTACAAATAAATAAGAACAAATAATGTATATTTAATAGAGAAGGAACAACTTACCAAGGGCAGTGGTGGATTCTCCTATTCCCTTCTCCATCTAAGATCAAGTTGGTCAGTTTCTCTCAAAATATGCGCTCTAGTTCAATAACAGCTCTTACACTGAAGTAGGAATTTAGTTCAGTGAAGTCCTGAGGTCTGTGCTATGGGCAAAGTCTTACTGACCTGCCATAATGGTCTCTTCTGACCTTTAAAAGTGGGTGATCACTATGTTGTCCTTTCCCTTTCATCCAGTCTCATATTTCACATTTGTTTCTTTTCAAGTCATTTTATGGCACTCACATGAAGTATCTGACTACTTCACAAGCTATGAATCACTTCTGATTCAGACTCCCTTGATGAAGTCTGTCATCCCTTTCTCTCACATGCAGAACCAAAGCTCTGAACATAGAAGTCCCAACTTGTACCAACAATGAATCAGAGCCAAGAAAACCTTATCCTGTGAGATCTGAGGACCACCACCTCACCAGTATCAAATCAGCACATCTAAGTCTGTGCTTTGCCTTCCAAAAAGAAGTTGCAAAGCAAAGTGGACAATGTCTTTTACTACAGTTTTTAACTGGGCAGTGTCTCCTACTTCTTTTTTCACAACCTATTGGCCTGAGAGGCTGCCCAGATGCCCATTTACCTCGGACAGGAATCAGAGGGGGAAGGCAGATCTGCACTTTCTTTGCTTATCATAATCCTGGATCCAGACAAAGGTTTAAAGGAATAAGAGGGTGAGGCTGTAGGGGGTGTGTGGAACATGCACATCAAGGAAAACCATTGCAAAGTGAGCAGAGATGGCTGTGTGGATCCATCTCCCAGTGGGCCGGTGCAGAAACCACTCCATATTATCTAGGAGACACATTAAATCTGAAGAAAGGACTCCTGCCTTGCAGAGTGGGGAGGAGGCAAATGATGGGTGTGGAGGTGGAGATGGAAATCTACTGGACTTGCACTGGAGTAAAGATATGTTTGCCTTCATCACATACCCTGTGCTCCATCTTTGTTTATATCCACCTCATCAGCTGCAGCAGCACTCCCAGAGAGACAGGTTTTCCATTTATAGGCACCAGCAGTTCCTCCCTTCACTGCAGGGCAGTCTGAACATCCCAGCTTCTCTCGCTGCTGACAATCACTTCTCCACCTGAACCAGAGGCACGGGCACTCCCATGTCCATGTGAGGGAAAAAAGAAAGGGATATTGCTTCCAAGCCCCAGCCTCTCTCCCCTTCACAGGGGGATAAGCACAATGGCTATTTCTGTGTTCATCTCTTTTAAACTCATGTAATGTAGAAAATAAACAACCATGATGCTGAAATACTCTAGTAGCTAATCAAGCTGCTCAAAGCATATGGGAATATCTCATGTCTGAACAACAACAAAAAAAATTGTGTAGAGCAAGGAGTCTAAGCCCAAGCTGCAGACACCCAAGTGATGTCAATGTGGACTGAGGTAATTCCCATCTCAGGGTGTACATCTGCACTGAACCCACACTGTCCTTCCACTTCTTTACCCCTCTCCCATTTCCTGAGGAGTTCCTGGGAGCATTCTGCTAATCAAGCTCCACTTTAGCTCATTCTGAGGAAGAAATACACACAGTTGATATTTCTGAAAATGTTGCTCAGGGTGAAAGAAAAAAATTCTGGATATGACCTTAATGGACCATCTATTCCAGCTACAATCTCCTCACAAAACCTATTCCAGTGCATGGTAAAACTTTGGAAAAACACTTTTATTTTGTCTGATATCAATGTCTCTTGCTGCAATTTCACTTCTTTTCCAATCCACTGCAGAGCTGACAGATTATATGCAGAACAACTGGCAAAATATAGGCTAGAGAAGTGGACAATGAGATGAACTGAATACTGGCTGAACTGCCAGGCTGGAAGGATTGCAGTGGGTGGCACAGAGAGCAACTGGGGACTGGCCAGCAGGGGTGAGCCCCAGGGGTGGTGCCAGGGTCTGTACTCACTAACATCTTCATTAATCACCTCCATGCCAGGACAGAGAGTACCCTCAGCCAGCCTGCAGGTGACACAAGACTTAAAAAGCAGCTGATGCACCAGAGGGTTGTACAGGCATCCAGAGGGACTGTGACAGTCTGGAGAAATGGTGGGAATCTCATGGAGTTCAGCAAAAGGAAGAGTATTAATTCTTCCACTGGCAAGTAATAACCCCATGCCCCAGTAGAGGCTGGGGGATTTCTGGCTGGAAAACAGCTTTGCAGAAAAGGACCTGGGAGTTCTGGTGGATACCAGTTTGACCTTGGGGCAGTAATGTGATTTTGTGTGAGGGAAACTTACACAAGCCTTGTGGTCTGCATTCAGAAAAGCAGTGGCAGCTGGTTGAGGGAGATGATCTTTCACCTCTGCCCAGACCTGGTGAGTCATATCTGGAGTACTCCATCTACACCTGGCTTTCCCAGTAAAAAGAGATGTGTGCTTACTGGAGCCAGTCCAGGGATGGGCCACAAAGATGTTTAAGGGATGGGAGCATCTGATGTATGAGAAAAGACTGAGTGAAATGGAACTATTCAACCTGGAGAAGCAAAAGCTCAGAGGGATCTTCTCCATGTATATAAACACCTGATTGTTATTTATGCATGGCAGACAACTGGGAAGACAGAACCAGACTCTTCTCAGTCATGCACAAGGATAGGACAAGAAGAAATGTGAATGAACTGAGATACAAGGAATTCCATTTAAAAATAAGAACAAAACATTTCCAAGGGAGATTGAAGACCGGTAGAGCTTTCCCTGAGAGGCTGTGCTGTCTCTGTCCTTGGACATATTCAAAACACAATAGTACATGTCCCTGAACAACCTTCTTTAGCTGTCTGTACTCACAACAGGTGTTTTTAGATGATCTCCAGAGGTCCCTGCCAATCTCATCAGTTCCATGGTTCTGTGACTGTATTTCCTTCCTCTCCCACAGTAGCTTTTTTACATTCTTGAAGGTAATTTTCATATGCCCCCCTCATACCAAGTTAGTTCAATACTTCTTCAGAAGAGATATCTCATAGTGGGCTTCTGGACCTCCTTCAGTCTGTCTGTGCTCTATTCCAGGTGCCGTGTTCTGCACAGGATGCAGCTCAGTGGCTGAACCTGACTGACAGCAGTGAGTTTGGAGTTAACAGGCCACAGGGAGAGTCATGTGAGAGGACAGGTCTGAAAGAGAGGAAAAGAAAGAAAGGCCAGAAAGCAAACAAGAAGTGCTACCCACCCACTGAGTGCCAGCACACGGTTAAAAAAATTCTGTTCTGGGTGTCATAGATGAGATATCTTCAGAAATTTTCCAGAACTTTATGCTACACCTCTTTGAGAAAGAGTGTGCTTGGCTTGGCTTACACCCTGCTTCTCCCCATTAATACTGAGTTCATAAATTGTGCCTTTAAAGAAAACCAATGGATTGGGCATCAGCCTTGTTTTCCAAATCCATTTTGTGCCATTCCCCTCCCTTGACCCCCAACCCCCTGGGAATATTCAGCCCTCCCACCTCACCTGGGACCCAAGTTCCCCTGTGTGCCTGGCAGAGGACTAGATTTTCAGAGGGCAGACAATGTCGGTGAGCTCCCCTGCATTGTGCCCATGAGCTTGGCAGGAGGTGGACTCTTCCCAGTTCTCCAGAAGACAGGACAGGAGCCAAAAACCAGGAACAGAGCAGCCAAAACAATCAACTTCAATGTGCTGTACTCTAAAATATATGAGCATGTGTCAAAGTAGGGAGGCTCACAACAAGGGGCTGTCTTGAGCTGGCTTGTTTATGGCTCCATTCCTCACCCTGCCTCCTCCCTTGTCTCTGTTGCCAAATGCAGGTACACAGCCCTTTTCAAAATACAGTAGAAACCAGAGAATAAAAATTCTTGAAGTCATTCGAATATGAATTCCTCCCTCATAAAGAAGGCCACCCTCTTAGTACCCTGTCAGCCTATGCACTGACAGTTGTCACCCCTGCAGAGCAGGCACCAGATGGGTAAAGAAGGAAAGTTGTTCTTTTTCCTTCTCTAATAGATGCATTCTGAAAACCTAAGGAGGTTGTTTTGAGCTGCTTGATGGTTTCTGCCTGCTGTATTACTAAAGGAAGTCCAGTGAACAGCAGAAGAAGTGCTTCGAAATAAAGTAATAAACTGGGTGAAAACAAAGGAGATTGCTCCTGGCACAAGATGACAGTAACCAGTGACCCTCAATGACCCTAAGGTATTTACTTGTGAATAAATCTCTACATTTCAGCAGTCCCAAATCATACTGCCCAATTTAACCCAGAGAAGGTTTTCAAACCTTCTAGCCGCTTGAGCAATATCCTTCAAAATATCCTTCAAACCAAAGAGGCCATTCCCTGAGCCAAGATAAAGCAAAGCCATTCTTTGGTTTTGGGGGGAATTTTTGTTTGTTGTTTGTTTGCAGTTTTGTTATTGTTCCCCCTTCCCTCCCTCCTCATCTCTCCCCCCTAACACCACCCAAATAGACAAATCCAGGTATCTTATTTTTTGGAAATGATTTAGCAATATGTTTGCAAAATTAGAATGGGGGAAATCTTAGAATGGGGGAAATCTACTCTGATATTGCATGTATCTTTTTCCTTGGTTGGTCTTAGCTGCAATTTATCTCTGTGTGCGTATTCTGAATGTCAATATCTTGGTGTAATACCAATGTGTACTTGTTTAATGCAAGAACATAAGACCTAAACATAATGCAGATGTAGGAATCAACAAAAATTGTGTTATTATTTTGAGTGAAGCGTGACTACAACATCAGAATTCAAACCCTCTCCTCTTCTCTCAAACATAGAACGAAGGAGTCAGTTGGGAAGCTTTTTCTCCCTCATCCCTGATCTTGCAGGCCTGTTGGCTAGCAAGAAGACATATGCTAATCTTTCAGTAGAAGGGATTTTAGTCTTTTGTCTTCTTGTTTGGTGACAGTGACAGAACTTCAAGTGTTGTGGTGGGTTGGCAGCACTCAGTGGGGATCTGAGGTGCTGGTGGGGATTTCTTGAGTTTTGCCCTGCAGAGCAAACCATCAGTTGTGTCATCCTCATTCTTGGAGGTGTGAACTTACAGACCTTTCTTTACTTTCTGGTTCAAGCCTCCATTGGAACTCCATCAGGAAGCACATCACAGGAAAAACAAGGATTATCCCTCTGCTCTGCCTGAGGCAGAAGACAGGACCTCCTTGGCTTCTCCTCTGGGTAAGGTGCTCTCTGTAGAGCTGTAGGTGACACCTCGAGTCTTCAGCTTCCCTAAGAGCACTGGGAATGCTCACTGGGATGCTGCACTTTTTTTTTTCCTTACTAAACTTTCCAATATTTACTGAGATCTGAACTCCTGAGAGATGGTGATAAATGTTCAGTGTGCCCTCCTTGCTTTCCTTCCATTTTTCCAAATCACAGGCTTCGTCCTCCTGAATTAGGATATCTATTTCCAGAAGAGCAACAGTGGATTTCAGTCTCTGATGTATTTAATGAGAAATTATAAATTAATAGGCCTTCTTCATGGAAGATCTATGCTAAATCTGTGTGGGATCCTTAAGGACTGCATAGTCAAAATAATTGACTGACTGTATGGCTGTAATAAAGACAATTTAATCTAAGAACATCAAGACAGTCTAAAATATATTAAAAAACCCCAACAAAACACTAAAATCACATGGCAAAAGGGCTTAATGTGTCCTCAGCAGACCTGGCTATGCCAAATTTAATTAAAGAGTTCTATTTGTGTCAATAAATTATCATCCAAGGTAAAATAAAAGTCATTCAAGTCGTTAAAATTTAATTTTATTTAGATACACAATTAGTGGGTTTATCCTATTGCAAAATAATTCAACCAAGGAATCAATGCTAGCACCAAGTACAAGTGAGTTTACAAACAATCCAAACAGTCTTCTGACACTAACTGGCTACAGGTAAGGACAGAATGTTTTATATAAATGGCATATATGTGTACATATACATACACAAATGGGTATCTCTGTAACTATTTCCTGAAAGTAATTCCTGAATGCTACTGTAATACTACTAAAACTAATAACTGTTTTTTTACAGAAGTTGCTGAAGGCAGCTTCAGAAATTAGACAAAGCAAAAAAAAAAACCAAAACCAAAACCACAAACCCAAAAAACAAAACAAACAAAAAACAAAAAACCCACAGCATTCATAATTTTGTCTGTCTGCATCTCTCCATTTTTTTTAAAGGTGGTGCTTTAGCCCTGTGTTTGTTTTGTACAATTTTACAGTAAAATATAGATGAAATCAGGTCAAGAAAGTGGACCAAGAACAAGCCTAATGGACTCTTGCAAGTGAGCTCTCCACCGGTGTGTTGCTGCAGCAGGGATGGAAAACACTCCCAGTGCTGCCATCTGTGCCAGGATGCCTGCTAACCTGTGGCAGAAGCCTGGGTGTGGAGGATGGGCAAGATGTGCTCAAGCATATTTTATCCAAGGGGCCTTTACAAACCCACCAAAAAGTGAATCAGAGTCCAGAAGGATAATTGTTATGGCTGGGAAATTGTCACATCATCTAACCTGAGACACCCAGTAGGTAATTAAGGCAGTAGCTGCCTAATGTGTCTGCACCAGCAAATTGGGTCACTCCTTCTTTTACCCAGCTCCAGTGATTACACATCCTGTATTCATGTTAGCTCCCTTTGGGAGTGAACATCCAAGAGGAAACTCAGGCACCTCGAGGGAACAGCATCTTCCTGGTCTGCAAAGAGAGGGCACTCTGAAAGAAAAATCTCTTGCAGCCTCCAAAAGAGACACTCCTTAAACTCTTAACTCAGCAGATTTTGCCCTCTAAACCTTTCTTTTTAGGGACAGGGAGTGGCATACATTTTCTTTTTCTTTTACAAAAAGAACCCAAACCACTTCTCTGAAGGCTGGAAAAAAAGCTGTGTCATTAATATATGCATTTTGAACAGAAAAAACACCACATATGTGTACATATGTATGCACATGTGTCTGAGCATCTTTTTTTTTTAATTTTGCAGCTGCTATGAAGGGATTCTGGGGTCAATGTAGAGTTTGATGGGTTTGAGTGATCAGGAATTACCTGCTTGCCCCAGGATCTCACCCTGGTGCCATCCACAAGGAGCAGGCCTAGCAACAGCTGTAAGAGGCCAATTTACTGTGGAGACCATCAGAACCCACAGCTTTAGGAAGGAGAATGATGTTTGTAGGTGTCACATTCTCTTTCACTGAGGTCATTAGCTCTTGAGGTACAAGGAGGACAGAGGTGGGATTTGTGTTTATGATAAAGATATGTTCTAATGCTCAACTTTAGGATTCTACAGAGCCTCTAAAAAAAGGTAGAGAGATGGTATTGGGGACCAATTCCTTACTTTCATTTTTATTGTGGTACTCCTGCCAGTTGGAATTGGAATTAGGGTGAGGCCAGTAACACTTTCAAAGGGCCAGTTTGATTCTAGAGGACACAAAATCCCAGGGAAAGAACTGGTGGTGCTGTGATCAAGGCCATAGTTTCTCTTTGCCCATAGGGAATGGTACCTTGGCTATTCGCAGGCATAGAGGATGGGGTGGGCTTGGATCCTGTAGTTTTACTTTAATTCATCATTGTAGGGCTTTCAATAATGTAAGGACAGCTGGTGTGAGCAGAGGTAAAATCATGTGGTCCTTTAGGGAGGGAGGTTATCTCCTCTATATAAATAACATTAGGGTTTGTGTTGGGATTATAGTTACAGTTTGGAGAGTATAAAATACCAGAGGCACAACTCCTTCTTGCAATATGCAAAGCCTAAAGACATAGTGAGAGGATTTGTGTTGAGAAGAGAAAATTCTCTTCAAGCTCTTTTCCAACACAGATTGGTTCCCTGACTTACAGCTGTGATCAGGGTTTGAAGGTCTGGGAAACCTTCATGAACCCAGCATTCTACTGAATGCTACAGCAGTTATACAGCTACAGAGAAGAGAAAGGTTGGCAAGGGCCCTTCCTCCTTTACATGCTCTTTTACTGCGAGTATTAGTGCCCTGGTATCAGACTTAGCTGTAGGGATAGGGTGTGCAAATATCAGCCCCCATGCCCCATATTATCCCATTCCCCACAGTCCAGAGGCAGAATGCAGCAGATTTCTGCAGTGATCCATACCCTTTCAGAGTAGGAAAAGGTGTAAGGCCTAAAGCACAAATAGACAAGCCTGTTCCCACCCATGGTGAGATGAGGGAAATAAACACTCATATTGGCATGAGTGGACGGGGCCCTTAGGCTTGGCTCTCTCCTTCTGCAGGGACCCATCACTTGGATTAGCAATCAGAGGAGACAATTTGCAATTAAATCCGTGGGTCTCTGGGCTAATATAAATCCAGATCCAGCTTGCTCAGGACTAAAGCCCACATGGAATTGCATAGATGGAAGATAAAAGACGAGAAGTGCTCTTTGCCACGTGGAGACGAGTATCCAGTTTATTAGCTTGAGATAGCACACTTCCAGTGGCAGCAACCACCCAGATAGCAAAGAGCCAAGACCCCACCTGCCGTAGGGTTTTATGCCCTGGTGATGGGGGCGGGAAAGAGGACCGCAGCCAATGGGATAACATTGGGGAGGGGCGAGGGGAGGGACCACCCATGGGACAGACCACTAAGGGAGGGGGGCATCGGGACAAACCATGTGATGAGAAAGGGGGAATAAATGGTCCACATGACCTGACATACCCAGTAAAATTTTCCCATCACCAGGGTAAAAACACCAACTAAATAAGCTATTTAATGCACTACAACAACAATTTATATTTTTAAGAGCTGTCTGTGTGTCCAGAGTCAGAGTAAGTGTAGAGACCAATGCTCTGTTTTATTGTGGGGATTGCTGCCCAGGATACAATTAAAGTAAAGATTTGAGCTGGGGTTATCTTTACTCTCTCCTCAGCTTTTCCCCTTGCTTTCTGCAGTGCATGTGTGCTAGTTCATTCCTTCTGGAGTAAATCAATCATCTCCCTCCCAGAGGAAATCTGAAGATGAGTGATGGGGGAACAGCACATACAGATTTTGTGGTCACAGATGTCATCATATTCAGCTCTTCTCTCCCAGGACAAGCCAAGCAGTGTCCCTAGCAGGCCCTGAAGCCTCCTGCTTGTCCTAGGGGACCAATCTCATGCCCATCACTCAGGCACCACTGAGGTGTACATGACACAGCCACCTCTGGCACTTAAAGCACTTTGGATTAACCCCCACCCCCACACATAACAGTGATCTTTATGTCTCTGAGTCACTGGGGCTGCCCAGTGAGAAGACTTTGGAGTGAGCGTCCTGGCCACTCCATGGCAGGGGCACAGCCCTGAGCACTGCAGGCACCAGCCGTGTTGTCCCAAGCAGTGACACATCTGTCCTGTGCCCCTTGCAGAGACCACAGTGAGAAAGGAATTTGAACTGCTTGGAAAAGAAGCTCCGAGGTTGTCCTCCTTGCATTGACGACTGAGATGACATTTTGATGCTTAGTCAGGTGTTAGAGATCTCTTTCTTCCCACAACAATTCCTTCCTTCACACACTTCTGATTTTATTTTCTGGTCCATGGTTGGTTTTGCTGCACAGTGACACAAAACCATAGGGCAGTCTATGTAATAGCAGGAAAACCTGTTTCAGAAAAGAGAATAATAATATTACTATCCCAAACAAAAAGAAGGAAAAGAAAGTGATTAAAATTTTGACTATATAACTGTAATAGATTTCAAATTAAAACCACTCAAAGCATTTTTGTGCCCTGAAAAAAAAAAATCTCCATTTTTGTGGTAATTTTTTGCCTCAAATCTTTTGCAGGCTTAACATATATGAAGCAAATATCAACCCTTAACAGCACTTCATCTCTAACACTGCATGACTACTACTACTACTACTACTACTACAGTCAAGCATTTGTATGCTATCCTCAGGTGAGCATAGGTGTCTTCTAACTCTTTAGAAACAATCACATGTGAGCAGAAAAGTAAAGATGGCTTGGGGTAAAATTCCAGCCAAGAGTCAGAATCTCCTGGTAACTGTAGCTGCTTCAGGATTTCCCCACACACCACAGACACAAAGCCATGATGCAGTAAGCAATTCTGAGTCCAGCAGGTACAGAGGAGGTTGGGGTCTGTTTAGACAAAGAAATAAGGTTACTTACCAAAGCTTACCAAGGAAGCTTGTGGTGCAACTGGTGATGCACCTCTGGCATTTGTGGTTTGTGTTTCTAGCCCCCAAGCTGTATTTCCTTCTTCTTCTAGATAGCTGCCTTCATCCACATGGAAAAAGAATGCATGAGGTAAGATTTATTCTGGTTGTAAGCCAGTTCAGTCATCTGTGGTATTGGTGACAGTCGTGAAGAGAAGTTGTCTTTGAACACTAAGGTAGCTTTGTGCATACAAATATTCTTGATAGTGAGCATCAGTTGAAGAAGAGACAAAGCTTACATTCCTGATTTAAAGAGCTATCGTTCCACCCTACAAAATAAATCAACATTCCTGCTAAACCAGCTATCTTTCCATCCTGCGACATACAGCAACATTGAGGAGAAGAGAGAATATTTCCTGAGTTTTTCATTCAACCAACCTTTGTGTTATGGGTAACACCAGTCTTTTAGACCATACACAGCTTTCTTGAATACTGTTGGGCAGGAGGGCTCACTGTAAAAATCCAGCAATGGTGTGGCTGAAGCAAGAACTTTTATTTCTTCCTCTTTAGGGGCAAGTGTTGGCTGGATATGCAGTTATGTATCTCTCACATTCAGCTGCATTCAAAATCCTTTAAAAAGAACAGTGGTAAAGAAGGCTGGACTCACTCTGGAGGAAGCTTTCTGATCACAAATTCAAGGAGCACAGATATATTTTTATTTATCTTTTAAACACTGATTACTGGGAAGCAGACGTGTTTTTAAACACTTTAGTTCCAGTGTCCTGAGGTTTTTAATGGAAAGTGAAAATTATGAAGGTCATGTATTAATATTTCATTGACCATGAATCAAGACTGGTTGGCTGGCAAATATTTTATGCCTTCCCACCTGTGCAGAATTGCCATTGTCCTCCATTAAGGACCTGATTCCCATTAGCTGCTTGTGACGGATGGGGGGAAGGGGAACATGTTGTGTGTGCAGTGCTGGAATAGGGAATGAGATTTTTGCAACCTTTCATTTAAAAAAGAAATCCTTGGGGGTCTGTGAATGGCAGGCTGTACTAGAGATCTCTCAGAGGCGTTCAGACCTAATGGCACGATGACACCAGAGCTAACCTTTCTTCACCAACCTCCTTTGTGTCAAGGGCTGACATGGCTGATTTCAGAAAGCAATGATTGCTTCTCCCCTTGCTTTAGTCTGATGTGGAAAAGGCTGGTTGGAAATCACTGTTTGCTGTTTTGATTGAATGCATCAGGACTCAGGGTATTTCTTCTTTCTTTAAAGGCAGACATTAGTATTCTGGCTATCTGAAGCTCACTATGGAAAATATTCTAGTTGGGGTAGACTGCCTGCCAGGAAAGACTGATGGTTTGGTTCAGTAAAGAAAATTAAACTAAAATAAGATCTGAATCTGAAGCTCTGGCCCCAGTCTGAGTTGAGATGTATTTCTGTTTCTAAAGGAGTCCTAAAAAAAACCTTAATTTAATTCTAAAACCAAAAGAAAACATTTTGTATTTGAGCTTATTTTTTTCTGATGCTGGCTGAGGTCAAAACAAGCAATATCCACAGAATGATATTCGAAGATTTTTGCCTTAAAGAAAACTTGGGAAAAAATCCTATCTCTTTCTGAAACAATTGTTCTTATGAGGCTGTTGGGCTAATTTTGCAGACATGAGAGCTGCAACTAATCACACTAAAATCAGACTGCCTGATGCTACCTCAGATACATGTTGAGTCCTTGAAACCATACGAGCTCTTATCCAGCTAGTAGTGGTCTCAAGAAGAGTGAAGCATCCATGTGAAAATCACGTTTTTCTGGATCTGGGCTGCCAAAGTTTGCTCAATGTTTGCTGCACTCAGCCCTTTCACAGCACTCTCTGGGTACCTTCCTTGAAGTCTTGCTCATGTTCTTGCAACTTTTCAGTAATTTCCAGGAGTTCATAATTTTGCTGTGACTCCATTTCCTCTGTCCAGCTGGTCTGTATGGGCCACTTAACAGCTTTCCTCCTGTGAACATCCCTGGGCAGAGATCAGCAGGGATGGAAATCCTGCTTTCTGCAACAGTAACTTCTGGGATCATCTGCACCATAACAGGATGGATGATGGTAAATGACAGCCAGGAAGCTGCCTTTACATGGCTCCTGAGGAGGCTGGGACAGAGAGAAAAGATGCGCTACAGAGAGAAACATTTTCCTAAGGATGTCTCCAAAATTACACCATACTGTGTTATGAATGTTCACAACTGGATGTCCTTGCCACCTCCACACTGTAAACAAACAGGATTTGAAGTGAGTGCAGGCAGAGGATATCCTGCCTTTACATTGTCCCACAGGTTTTCTAGAACATAAACATAAGCAGTAGCAATTGTGCAGCAGGGCACAAGAGTATTAGCGCAAGGGTTTGGACAAGAAACAGAAAACATCTCTCACTTGAAAGGCAAAAACATACATAGATTAAAAAGTAGGTCAGAAAATTATGTGTGTTTACTCCAGAATATATTAACATCAAAAATGATTGTATTATTAATTTAAAAATAGATTAATAATTGGGTAGAAGAGAGAAAGAAATGACAGCTTCTCAAACATCTTTTACAGAAGAAAATGAGGAAGGTAGCAAGGGATACATCCATCCAACTGTTACAAAAAGAGAAATGGTGAAAAAAATCTATAAAAGCTTCCCTTTTATTGTTTTTCTAACCTCATTTCCAATAGTTTTCCCATTACTTGCTCTGTTCGGGGAATCCTTCTGCTTTTCTTTAAGGTGTTTTTCCTCATGTTATTTTGCATCATATATTTTTATTAAATCAATTGCCATGAAATTTACATCATATAGCTTAATTAAAGGGAAATTATTTTGCTGAGGAGCCTGATGGTGGATGAATGGAATCAAGCAACTACACTAGAAGACTATCTTCTTCATAAAGCCATTCATTTCCAAGTTTAGTCCTTGGGAAACAATAAATGGAATACTATTATACTGCCTAGAAAATATGACACCTTGTTGGCACATCTTAAATATTTATGACAAGTCCACCACGCTATGCTGAAATGATTTTTTTTTATAACTCTGGTTAAAAAAAAAAAAGGGCCTATTTTAACAAGGGCTGGGATGCTAATAGGTGGCAGTTAATTGTCCACAGATGATTAGGGGAAAAATCAGGCAGAAGAAAAATTTTCCAGGTCATCACTTCTGCTGAGAACATCAGGATTTCAAACAGTAGTAAAAGTTTAAAAAGTGTACTGGTGAAATAAAAAGATATTTTACTCATTTGTCTCCACTAAGATGTCAACTCTGCCATACTTACTGCATACAGCAGCCATGGTGGAAAACTGATAATTATACTTCTACCTCTTCTCATCATTTTATGAACACTGGGTATAATTAGTTTCTGTGGCACCATGCCATGCTAGGCCCTTGTGTATAAGTGCATAGAGTGCTGCAGTCCCACTGTGCTTGTTGTCTGCATTCCAGGGGATATCCCAATGACAAATCCTTCCAGAGGATGCATCGTGCCTAATACTGCTGATTTTCAAAGTGATTAAATAGCAGCTTTAAACCAGTTTTGGACAGGAAGCTCCAAAAATCTTTGCAAATTCCTCCCTTGCTTCTTCCAAAATTCCTACCTCCTCCTCTCTCCCCTCTCTATCATGTACCCTATAACAAAATCCTCAGCAAGACCATTCCTTCTTACATTTAAAGATATGGGGAATAAAGAGGATGCTTCTCTATTACCTGCTTCCATCCTCTACTCTGAAAGCTTCAGCGAGAATAGTTTTGATGTCTACTTTGGCTCCACCACATCCCTGTGTATGAGTTTTCTTGGTGCTGCTGGAAATGAAATTCATGATAAAACAGCACAATACCAGGGCCCTCTGTTGTTCTTGAGGCAAAGGAGAGTGACATCACACATGGCTAAAGGAAGCTGTGGTGCCACCCGTGGTGTGGGCAGGTGTCCAGGTCAGTGCATGGGTCTCAGGAACAGCCTTTCTCACCATCCCTCACAACCCTCTTTTCTGTTACTGGTTTCACTCTCCCTGTAAAACCTTTCCTATAGGTTGCTTTCCTTCTTAGGTTTTTTTTCTTTCTTCTTCTTCTTTTTCACTCTCACCTTCAAGGCATTTATATGCTGTGGTAGTGAGAGAATTTGCTTAATGTCATAGAAAACAAGATTTTTTTTTTTTTTGGCTATTGACAGCAATTGGTCTTCTTTATGCAGGCAATAAAAGAATGAAAGGGAAAGTGAGGGAAGCTGCAGTAGCTGCTAATATCTCATAACCATTCTTTAACTGTGATGAATTAGCTTCAACAGACACTTAAACAGCCCGCAATCTGATTTTTTAACTTTGGCCTGCTACTTTGAGAAAGCACTGACAGCAGAACAAAGTACAGGCTACACTGAAACCAGGCACACCTGAATTAATCTCCACTGTGTATTGATAAAAACAGTGCATTATAAGTAATGTGGAGTTTGGTTTTACTTCCAGTTTGCTCGATAACATTAACTCTCTAGGACTTTATTGCTGAAAAGGAGACATCCCTGATTTTCTATTTGTGTTTTTGTTTTCCTTTTTTTCTTTTATGCAAAAATGAAATGGGAGTAAACAGAATTTTCCTTGCCTTAACTAAACATCTGAATTTCAGTATCTTCAACAGTTTTTCATTTTTATTAATCATAAATAACTATTTTCATGGCATAAGGTTCACCTGTGGATCTCATTGCCTTTAGTGCCAGCAGGATGTGTGGATTGAGATAAGGACTGGAAAAAGTCACATGCACATAAAACAGGGTCACCACTGTTATGAGAGAGACATAGAATACAGAAAGTTGGGCAGCTGCTGTAAGAGCTATGTTAGCTCTGAGTTTCTGGGTTTCCCAGCTTAGGGGGATTGGATTGAGCTGACCTGTGCCTGTAGATGACACTTTCTCAAGCCAGTGCTTCAGCTGGGAAGTGCAGTCACTTCCCCAACTGACCTGTCAGGTGTTGTCTGACAAGATATATAGGGTAGTGAAATGTTCTCTTTTAAACCCTTATAATGATCCTGCAGTGATGCCAGATTCCACATTTTTGATGAGTGTTCTCTGCCTGGTGATGGATGGATTCAGAGGGAGAGCAAAGGCTTTCCCCTCTGGGGAAATATCTGAGCGAGCTGCTGGAACTCACCACGATGCCAGAGCGAGTCTGCCCTAATCTAACACTGCACTGAGCCAGGGGCAGCAGCCCCTCCCTGCTCCCACTGCAAGGATCTCTCCTTTTAATGCCTCCTTTTCTTTCCAACAGATGTTTAGGCAGGGAAGAGGAAGAGAAAGAAAGGGGAGAAAAGGAGGAAAAGCTCCCTATGCTGAGGCACTCTGGAGCCGCTTGTGTAAAAGGGATAAAATGTCAGTAAGAATGTCAAGTCTGTTGCAGGTAGAAAAATTTGAGGAAGCAATGCTTTCACTCAAAATAAATGGGCAAATATTGAGGAGATTTTAATTTGCTTATGGGTGAGAGAAGAGGAGGTGAACACAGGAAGGGCTTTTGCTCTTCACTCAGTGAAAAGGGCAGCAGAAACTGAGTTATTTGGGACTTTCCCAACTTTCACCTCCAGGCATTAAATTCCTTTCCTTTGCCATTACCACTCCAGAGTCTTTCTAAAGGGCCTGAGTTCCCAAATTCCTTTAAACTGCACAGGATAGGCAAGGCATAAATTTGGACACCTGCCCTAATCCTGAAACTCTATGTGAAGGAAATTTTGGGTCAGCTACAATTATTTCCTACTGTCCATAGGTGCTGGGAAGCTGTGTGTTGGTCCCATGAAACTGCTGCTCAAAGCAGAGTAGGCTTTACAAAGGCTAAATCTGCTTCTAAAGACATAACACCTTCCTCTCATCAAGGTTATCAGATTAGGCTCCAAATTTACATGGGCTGAGGTTCACAGGAGCAGAATTGGACAGTAACTCAGGTAGAAAGGGATCTCTGGGTGTTCTCTGGCCCAACCTCCCTGCTCAAGCTCAGACAGCTTTAAAATGAGGTCAGGCTACTCAGAGCTCAGCAAGCTGAATTTTTAGCATCTTTGAGGATGGAGAGCCTGCTGGATGCCTGGGCACCTGTTCCAGTGTTTGACCAACCTTGTTGTGATGTTTGCTCCCTTAAGATCTATCTGGAGCTTTCCAAGTCCCAGATGGCATCTTGTGGCCTCTTGTCCTGTCACTTTGTGCCTCTGGGAAGAGCCTGGCTCCATCTTCTCTACACCCTCTCATCAGACAGCTGCAAAAGGCAATGAAGTTCTCCTTCTGCCTTTTCTGGATGAGGCTGAATAAATCTCATCCCTGCAGAGCTACAGCTGGAAGAGAGCTGGAAAGGATCTGCCAAAGGAAAGGCAGAAGCTGCAACTAAGAGTAGGGGGGGCTGTGTTAGGAAGAGTTTCCATCGGGTCAGGGGACATGGCCCTTCCTTGCTTAGCACTGGTGAGGCCACGCCTGGAATGCTGTCTCCAGGAATGCAGGGATGCTCCCTAAAGGACAGGAGAATTGAAAGCCCATGGTTAGATAGGGGCTAGGAGGAGCACACTAAATGAGAATGGAAGCTGCAAACAGTGCCTTCTGCTCGGGGTCAAACTAGGGTGAGGGCTGATGTAAAGGAAAAGCTGAAACCTCCAGCCCACTGGACATGTCTCAGTGGGGCTGAAAGAAACTGCCCAAGGAAACTGTAAGCTAATAGCAGAATCCATCTCTGAGGAATACTGCATATCTGGGCAGTGGGGACACTGTCTTAGGAGTAAGTCACTGGCCAGGATTGAGAAGTCAGTGGTTGAGGGAGAGAAGGAAAAAGCTGAGAGCTATCTTTGGTGTGGGGATGGACAGGGACTGCCACAGCATCCTGAGGGTGGCAAAAATAGTCAAGCATAGTCAAGGCTCTCTAAGCCTTTTATTGTTGAGAGGTTGAGTTGGTTACTTGGAGGCCCAGAATAGGGTTAGGATAATTGTTGAGGGGTAGAGAAAAGGGAAAAATTTACTCTGAGTGGGGCTGGAAAATGATTCCCCAAGTAATGCATGGGGCTGATGCCTGTTTTCATTGAGATTTACCACTGATGTTTTTGCTATACGCCTCGGGCCCTTGTCAGTGCAGTCCTGCTTGAGATTTCTTGCTGAAAATAGAGAATACTTCTGCTTCTCTCCATGCAAAATTCACCTTCTCAGCCACTTGCTGCCGCAGGGAGAGTTGTGTCATGGTGATGCTGGGACCATTCCATCTTCCTAGCATCTGCATTAGGCTCTCAGCTGCTCAGTTTGACATACAGAATGAAAAGAAAACAACATAAAGGAATCAAAACACTCTAAAACACCCCCTTAGGGCAGAGGTAGAGCATTTATGCAATAATGTCTTAAGTCATAACAAAACATTAAATTGTATATTAGGGGTGGGAACTGGAGGCTCAAACCAAGTTTTTCTCCTACCAATTGCAGTGGCTGCTGCTGTCACCAGGTGTGTGCCTGGGGGAACACAGGTCCCTGACATCCCAAAACAGGCAGGCCTCAGCATCAAGGGACTGAAGCATCAGTGCCCTGGAGGTGAAAGATATTTTTGAAGAGATTTCATAGAGTTATAGGCCAAAATTTTATAATGTTCATCCTTCATCCAGCACCTGAGTTCAAACTGGGTGCTAGATCCTGCAAATTCTTTGCACACAAGAGGAGCTTTGGGTTCACCAAACTCAGCAGGAAGGCCCTGAAGGATCTGGCACCAGATAACTCACAGAACAGAGATGGGAGGGACCCACAAGGATCATCAAGTCCAGCTGTTTAGTGAGTGGCCTTTACAAGGATCAAACACACAACCAGCATCATGCTCCAAGCAACTGACCTAACCCCAGGCTCTGGACCCAGGGATGTGGTGCCATGAGATGTTAGCAGCCCATGGATGCTTGTCCATGAGATGTTAGCGGCCCATGGATACTTGTCAGCACTCCAAGGACTCTGCTGCTGTGCAACAGTGTCTGTGGCATTGCAGGTTTGTAGGGTTTTCTGTTTTCTTGTCATGCAGGTCATTCAGTGGCTGGGTTTCCAGCCTGGCTGGAGGGAAGTGCTGGGGCACTGGGAACTGCAGGACAGGTGCCAGCAGGAAGGAAATATCCTGAACTGCTTTTCCCTAAGGGAAAACCTATCTTGTCACTGCCACCTGAGCTCTCACATCCTCCACTGGAGTCTGTTTTTCCTTATCTTACCTTCTTCTGCCTCTCATTTCAGCCCTTTGGATGCCATCCAGTGACAAGGGACATTCCAGTGACTTCTTTTGGAATTCTGTGACTCCTAACCCACCCAGATGGGTCAAATCCACACATAGTGTTAATATTTAGTACACAAGCTCTATACTTGTCACACTAACTGAGCCATACTGTACTGTCAGTAGATGCACCTTACTAACCAGCCTGTGGTCCTTGGGATGGGAGCAGGAGTGATGTCTAGGCAGAGAGCAGCATCTCTGTGGGAGATGCTATAGCTGTGTGTGCTCCCCCTGTACTGCAGAGGGACTGCATTGGTCTCTCCCTGCTTCCAGCCACAACAGTGAAGAGCAGCTCCTAGCTCAGCTAACAAGACTCCCCTGGGAAGCTCCTTCCTATCTGAGATGACCTTGGGGAAAGCTGGCTCCAGGTGAGGACTTTCCTACGTGCCTAAATCAGAGGAGAGCAAATGTCCAATTAGTGTTCAATAGGGCCAGCAACCCTTTGTGGGCTGTTTTGGAGTCCCATTCTCTCCCTTGTGTTTCTTCCATCTCCTTGCACTGTGATGGAAGAGACTGTGCAGTTGCAGGGGGATAACACCAGGGGCATGGGGGTGTGTTTGCAATCATTCCATCTTATGAGTGGATGCATCATGGATCAATCAATGCAAGGGAGCTGGCAGAAAAGCAGCAGTGGGCCCAAGGGGAAGGAGCAGGATACAGCTGTCCTTTCCACAGCAGTGAGCCACTTGGCCAGATTAGGAATGCCAGCAAAAAGGAGAACTTAATTCTCCTGGGAGTTTCTGCCATGCCTTCACAGTTACTGAGGTTCCATGCAGCTGGTCTTCAAAGGAGAAGGCACTGTGGTGGAAGGAAAGCCAGGGCTGGGAGACCCCTTGTCTCCCAGATGTGAAGAAACCAAGTCTGGCTGAGATTTCCTGTGCCAGGTCAGGGGTTGAGTGCACTGGGCTGGGACCAGGGGTTCTGTCAGGGCTAAGCCTCGAGCTGCTGGTTGAGCTGCACTGGTGAAAGGGGACAGGGAGCACAGCCCCAAATGGGCTTCTCCAGAATTGCCCCAGGGACACAGCATAGCCCTGGGCCACCCACCTTCCCAAGGACATCTAGTACAATTCATCTGGGGCCAAGTGCTAGGACAGGAATACAGGTAAGGCAGATTATCTAAACTGGTGAAGTCATGCCATGCAGAATATCCCTTCAAAAGTGGCTTCAGGAGAATAAAAGGTAATTTCATTTTCCACTGCACTACAGAGTATTAAGCTCTAAGTTTGCCAAATACATCTGAGCTAACAAAACAGGAAATTTCTGGAGAGACAGAACTTCCTCAGAGCCCTAAAGACAGAACCAAAATGACTGACATTTTCTCATACTCTCTGTCATGTGTTTGACAAAAGCAGCATAATGTAACCCCCTTTACCTGGTATCAGGAGAGAGCAATGGCCTGTATAATGAGAAGATAAAGAAAAATTGAAGGGCTTGTAAAGGACATTTGTGAATCCTGAAAGCCATGAGATGTTCATTATCAGTTATCAGTGCATCAAGACCCTCCTGAGATGTGCATCTTTGGAGAAGGCCTGTTATGAACGTTGCTGGGAACGATGAAATTCAGAGCTCTAACTTGCCCCGATTTAAAAATACCTTGCAAGGGTTTGAGAAGGTTGTGTCTTTTATTTTGCCTTGATTTGCAAGAAGACACCAACGAAGTTATGAACCAAAAATTGCAAGGCTTACCTTGATGCAGTGATATTGAGTAGTTGTGTGTTCTGATACACTCAGCTGGTGCCTTCAGCTCTCTCAGCCATGACAGCTCCAAAGTCCCAGAAAATTCCCATCTCTACAGGACCGTGTGAATTCATCTGAAGGAAGATGGCAATGACTGCATAAGTCTCTCTCAGCTATGAACAAAAAAAGATGCTACGTGCTGTCCGTGCCTTTGTGGATGGATCACGGCACCTAAAGTTTGCATCCCTCTTGCAAACTAATTTTGCTATCCAGGACTTTTGTCCATTGTATGATACTGCCTGAATGAAATAGTGAAAAACCCTATTTCGATGTGAATTAGCCTCCTGCTTGCTTTCCAAGGAAAATTCCAGCACACCTTATAACTAACCATTTCATACTGTCAAAAATTAAACTAAATAAAAGTAAAATTATTCACCCAGGCTGAACACTGGTACAGACAAATGTATACCAGATTAGGAAAAATACCAGATTAGGAAATTTTACCTACAGGAACAAAGTTATTTTTATTTGATAACTAAGGAAATCCTACTGGCCCCACTTCCTAAACTTGTCCTGGCAGAGGTCAGTGGGGATTTTTCTGTGTCATTTAAAAAGCCTTTAATTACTCTTTCCTTGCATAGGACTTCCCTGTAAGGATAAGCAGGTTAATTACTTCCTGACTAGTATCTGCTTCTTCTTATTATTAATTATTTAGCAATTAATTATGAGGCATTGCCTCTCAGGGATATGTGTGAGTTATAATAGGCACCGATACAGATAGACTCTGCCCTGAGGAGTTTCCAATCTCTTCTTTTTAGTTGTATGACCAATGAGATGTAGCTTCATTTACACAAAACAAATGGAAAAGACACCCACCTCTCTAAGGCTGAGGAAGCAGAGGTTTATGGGATGGGTAACGCAGGCACTTTGTACATCTGTGTGACATATTTACATCACAAAGAGTGGGAGCAGCTACAAACACTCAACCTCAGATGGCTGTTCTGTGAGAAATCCACACCTAAACCTGCATCCCCAGGTGGCTGCCCTTAAGGGAATGCCCAGGCAGCGCAAGTGGGATTGAACACGGGGACCAAAAACCAGCCCTGTGCAGACTGAGACCACAAGATGCTAGCAGGGAAAATTGCTGTCCATCCTACATCCCTGCTCCAGCTCTGGATGTGAGCTCTGACTGCTGAAAAGCTGTTAAACACACAGCCTGCTCTGAGGAGATATCCCAGAAATAGCATCCAAGCATTCCTCAGCCGCTGCCCGTCTGCGCCGCAGTCACACGGGGAGCTTCCAAGCAGGAGCCCTGCTCCACTGCCCACGGATGCCTCTCCCTGCCCACACCCTGGTGAATGCAGAGGGTGAGCAGTGTTCCCACTACCAGGCCACACTCTGAATTACAGAGAAGAGGCATCCCAAGGGCTGCTCTTCTGCCTCTGGAGCTGCTAGTGAGAGGAGTTCAGATGCATCAGAGCAAGACTGTGTGCAGCAGGCTGTCAGACTTGACACCAGCTAGGGATTTCACTGTTTAAATCCTGACTTCAGATTCAATCTGTGCAGCAACAGGCAGAGAAGGAAGCAGCAGGCAGTTTTTTCCAGTACTTCCAAAGTCCAGGTACCCAGCTGTTACACCCACTTGCTGGTCCTTCCTATTTTTTTTATTCAGACAAGCAATTGAAAACAGTTTCACAGCTTAGCAGCTTCTGTGTAGAAACAAATCTGCTCTTCTACACAATTAAGAATTCACTAAATCAAAGTCACAGCATCATGAGTCTGGTGCCCTTTCAGAGGGTCTGGTGAAGCTGCTCCATGGTTCAGTGCTTCTGTGAAGCAGAGACTTTTCCTTGGCATCCCGAGGTATGGAAAGCAGCAAGCAGCCTCCTGTGCAAACGAGGCTGCCCTACTTTCTGTAAATGACTGCCCCTCAACCATCCACACCAGACAGTCTGATTATATTTCTCATATTGCAACACAGATGTTCTTAACTTGTCATCTGCACCAGGAACAGCAGCCAAGTATTCCAGCTGTATAATAGCTTTTTATTGCTGATTGAAGAGTCTCAGTATAAATTATTTCCCCTCATATCCCTGGAAATCACACAAACATCACACAAGGCAGGGAATGATGCATTTAGAACCACCTCTGCAAAGTGCCACAGCAATGTTTTAAGGAGGGTTGTCTTAGTCCAAGTGTGAGCAACTCTGATTTGCAGAGCTCCTTCTGCTGAGAAGATACATGGGAGAAGTGTCATTGCTGGGCACAGTTGGATTTGGAGGATCCTGCTCTGCTGTTGAGAATCCATGATAAAAGGCAAGTCATCTTGTGATGACTTGTTGCCTTTAATCTAAAATCAGCAATGCTGAATACAAGGAGATTGGTAGGAAAACAGAAAAACCTGGAAGACCAACAAGGGAACAAACAAATGTCTTTGTAAGGAGTAGGGGTTGATTAGTTCCTCCCAGGATAAGAAGCAAAGAACATAAAGCAAAGCTTGCAGGTTCAAAACAAACACATGGAAATGTGTTCACCATGTGCCTAAGGAGGCTGTGGATGTTAATTTTTACATGGCTCAGGAAGGAGGGGATGGCTACTTGAAAGCAAAATCCATTGAGGGGTATGAAATATATGCATCTGACAACACATCTGAGCTAGGAAATATCTGACCTGCAATTTTTTGTTGCATCTTTGTACATTTTCCCTGCCCATCCACTATTTTCACATTATCCTCTGCAAGCCCTCTCAGGAATGGGATATCAGACTAGACATACCCTTTTTTTTTTTAATCCTGGAAGGCAATAGTTTTTGCTCTTAATGTGGATACATCCAGTGAACATTAAAAAGAAGCACTCTCAGCTTATCCAAGTCTGTGGTGCTTACCATGATAAGAGGATTCAAAGAGCCATTTCTTCTTGCAAGCTATACCACCAAGAGATAAAGTCCAGTTGTTGGGGCTGGCACTGATGCTCCTGGCAGATCACAATACTGGCAATGTGGTTATGTACATCACCAGGGACTCAAGAGTTTGCTTTGCAATTCTGCTCTGTGAAAGTGATACCTGTGGAAATACAGGAGCTTGCCCAGAAATATCTGCAATGCAGGTGGTCCCAATTTTTCACCAAAATCTCTTTGGGATTGGAACACTTCCTAGGAACATGCCAGATAGTCTCTTGAGCACAGGCATTTAAAATATTTTGTTAGCGATGTTTGATAGAGTTCACAAAGATTCTGCATAATGTGTTGCTGTTCCTTTTTTGTTGCTTATTGGCAGACCAAGGAGGGATGGAGGAAACCAAGATCTGTTCCACTTTGCTCTTCTTTGGTACCTTTACCACCAGGAAAAGCTGAAGGTTTGCTTCTGAAGCCAGGATGAGACAAGAATATAAACTGTTACCCAGTGCATTAATAATTAGCACCTTGTGAGTCCTGCCACCTACCCTGTCTGAGCAAGCCAAAAAGCACAATTTTACTGTAAATTTTTACTTCCTTCCTAAGGAAACTAAGTTCACTACTAAGCTTTCTGATAGTATGTCTGTGGTTCTGCCACAACCAGTCACTTCAACCATCACACTTGAGGCTGATGTACAGTTGTAAGAGTGGGAAAGATTTGGAAAATCTGAAGTTCCTGTATAATTAACAGATAAAAGTCACTGAGTAATGAAAACAAGCATTATTGATCACCTCACTGTGGGGACAACAGCAGTGCCAATACAGCCTTTACTAAACAGAGAGTTCAATCTCTAGACAGGTCCTTAGGAAAACACATCTCATTGCATCTGCTGCTTATGGACATATTTTAGAAGACTTAAAGACAGTGCATTTCACCACCTGCAATCCAAATGATTACATGCCTTGACAAATATTCCCCACTGGTTGTATGATGAAATGAGAAAGTGGCAGCAAGGCTAGATCAGGAAACAAGCATGGAGAGCAGTTTTCACTGCTGTATCGAAGGCAGAAAAGGATTTTGCCCTGAAAAGCAGAAAAACAACTTGAGTGAAACACTGGAGGGGCATTTCACAAGAAAGAAGTCTGACAAAGTGGGACTGATTGAAAAAGTCCTTTTTGCAGGGGAAGATGAGAACAACTGGGGTAAGATGAGACTTAAAATACATCCTGATTTATCTGCAGTTAAAAAAAAAAAAAAAAAAGGTAGTTCAACTAATAGGTTTAGGTGTTACCCACTTCACTCCTGAGGGACTAAGAATTTTTTCTCCAATAAAATTTCTTCTTCCTCAGGCACCACTACTGGGATAAGGACTCAACAAAACTATTCAGCAATCTCCTACCCACCAGCTACAATATACTCTCCACTTGAAGTGTACAGTTTTACGTTGCTTTAACTCCCACATGGATATAAAAAATAAACTTAGCCATGATGAAAGCAGGCATATATGGCTGCACCATAGTTAGTTTTACAGGAACGACCAAATTCTAGTTATATTGCTGGAAGGCCATCCTGAGAACACCTTGAGTTGGAAGTGATCCACAAAGATCACCAAGTCCAACTCCTGGCCCTGCACAGGACCATCCCCAAGACTCACACCATGTGCCTGAGAGCATTGTCCAAATGCTTCTTGTACTCTGGCAGGCTTGGTGCTGTGACCACTGCCCTGGGGAGCCCATTCCAGTGCCTTCTGGGGAAAGAAACTTCTAAAACCCACCTAATCCTCCCCTGACACAGCTTCATGCTATGAACCAAAGTCTTTTACCCTGTATAGTTCAATGCAGAAAATCTGAACACCTTACCTCCTCATTTATGCAGTAAGGTGCAGTCCAGAGATTCCTTTACCAATGTCAACCCCAAGCCTCAACTGATAAGACTTGCCTCTCAGATGAACTACTTTGATTTTGACTGCCACAAACACAAAATTTTCAGTTCTTGGGGTGCCTTAAGCCTTTTCCCCCTCACTCTGCTGCCTCTGGGGATTTTATTGGCTGTGTAAGGAGTCCCTGACAATTCTCTGGACACCATGTATTCATGGCTGGATGTTCCAATGATTGAGTCATCTAGGTGTGAGAGAGGAAAATGAAGCTGGAAGTTGAAAGAATTCCTGGGCAGACAATTCAGATGGATGGGAGGAGAAAAAGGGTACATCCAGGGCCATTTACCCCAGAGAACAGAATTGATGATCAGGGCTGAAATAAGGGAAAAAATATTTGGAAGTCAGCCAACTGAGTCTTTTGAAAAGGTGTTGCTGTCAGAGGAAAACAGAGGACTTCAGGTGCAGGTGAACCTATTTGCACAGAATCCATGAGTCTAAAGCTCAGTCAAGCTCAGAAGGAGTGTCATGAGGACATGAGGGAGTCTCTCCAAACAAAAATCCATCTCTCTGCTTTCCCTAGCTCCATGTGTTCTGGACACACATTTATTACCTTTCACTGACAAGTATTTTCTCTTAATCTCCTGTCACATTTGTATTTGCAATCCTCTCCTGAATTCAGTGTTTAGTCTACATCCCCTATCTGCTTCATGGAAGACTTCATTTACGTGGTTCCTTACAGTACCTCTTTTATGATCAAATCAGGTCCTTTTCACAGAAGATGATGTGTGGCTACCTCTGTGCAGCTGCACTTGTAGTCCCAAGCTTTGACTGCTTGACATAAAGTCATTTGTTAAAGGACAATAACAAGCATGATGAATTCTAATGCTCTGTGTGTCATGGTACTTAAGTATCTCGTAGAAAACAACATCACCATTATTTCACATTGCTGCAGCAACTCAACTCCCTTTAAAAAAAACAAAAAACAACCTCAGAAAACCAACACTTCATCATAATATTCGTGGACAGGTACCAAAAGAAATCAATGGTTGAGGATCTACATCTATCACAGCTTGCAGAAAACCCTTTGCTAATATTGGGTCAAGGGAAACTGCTCTAATTTTCTGGTTTCCTATGTGAGCTTGTATTCACCTGACACCACTCACTGGCATTAAAATAGATTTTCAGCCCCCTGCTTCATGCATCATATACAGCAGAGAAAATAAATCAGCACTTTCAGAGATAGTGCTCATGACAATGGAGCTGGTGCCACAGAGAGGTTCCCTCATTAGCTGTGTCTCTTGTCCCCATTGCAATTCAAGTCTTCCAGGGACCACTGAAATCCCATAAGGACTGAGGCACTCTGGGGGTTGGGCAGGACTTGGTATCACATCCTGGTATCTCTGACACCTGGATATTCACTTATTCATTCCTGTCCAGCCCAGGAAGGTAACGTGTCCTATGAGGTTTTGAGGTATTAAACTGTGCTGTAACTTTGTTGATGGATGTCAGTCAACCTCAGGAAAGTCACTGAACATTACAGAAAAAGAAGAAAGTCTATAAACATTGTTATAAAGTTTAATAGCAATATAATCATGGAACAGATCCTCCTAGAAGCTCTGCTAAGGCACATGGAGGACAGGGAGGTGATTCGGGACAGCCAACATGGCCTCAGCAAGGGCAAGTCCTGCCTGACCAACCTCATGGACTCCTCCGATGAGGTAACTACCGCATCAGTGGCCAAGGGAAGAGATACAGATGTCATTTATCTTGACTTCCATAAAGCCTGTGACACAGTCCCCCACAACATCCTTCTCTTTGAATTGGGGAGAGATGGATTCACTGGATGGACTGTTAGGAGGATAAGGAAGTAGTGAGATGGTCTCTTCCACAGGGGAGTGATCAATGCTCGGAGTCCTGATGTACATCAATGACAAGTGTGTCACTCAGGGCTCTGCACTGGGACCAGTGTTGTACCTTCGTTAATGACACAGATGAAGGGATTGAGTGCCCCCTCAGCAAGTTTGCAGATGACACCAAGATGAATGGTATGGCTCACACACCTGAAGGATGGGATGCCATCCAGAGGAAGCTGGAAGGGAGCTGGACAAGCCCGAAAAGCAGGACCATGGGAGCTCCTGTGGTTTAACAAGACCAGGTGCAAGGTGCTGCACCTGGGCTGGGGCAACCCCTGGTATCAACACAGGCTGGACAATGAGCAGATTGGGAGCAGCCTGCTGAGGATTTGGGGGTGCTGGGGGAGGAGAGGCTGGACATGACTCAGCCATGGGCACTCACAGCCCAGAAAGCCAAACGTGTCCTGGGCTGGATCCGTGGCCAGCAGGCTGAGGGACGGGATTCTGCCCCTCTGCTCTGCTCTGGTGAGACCCCGCCTGGAACCTACATCCATTCTGAAGTCCAGAGTCCCCAGCACAGGGGACATCAGCCTGTTGGAGTTGGTCCAGAGGAGTAGCTTGGAGTCCACTTGGGACCCTTTTGAACCCAAGGCAAAGCCTTTGTATGCATTGTATGCATAGCCATTCATTATGATTCCTTGATCCCACAGAAATTTTCAGCACCTCTACCTTCCTGTGGCAAGGATTTCCCACAGCCTGATTCTGTGTGGGCTAGAAGCCCACCACGTGCTGGCTCATGGGGTACTGTCTGTAGTATAAAGGAACGAGTGAGGAACTGCCTGAAATGGTTGCAGCTTTTCCCTCCACTCAGGCTCCAACAAACCTCCATCTCCTCCCAGCCTCACAGGCTGAGGACCACCAATCTATTTATTTGCTGATATTGAGGAAGCTGGTTCATATCTCTGATCATCCTTGTCATTTGTTCTCAGTGTCTGAAGCCAGGACATGTCCTTTGGAAAGGAAAATGGAGAGGAAAATGAGCTAGGACACACTCTAATAAAGAACTGGTGCACAGTCAGAGACAATCTCACACTGAAGGCAAAAACAGAACAAAGACCATGGCAAATACAGCTTTCATCCTCTGGGATGGACATAGGGGAAAATCTACATCTGAATTTGAAAGAACATGCAGGAGACTGATGGAGGAGAATTAGGAAGTGCATTAGGACTCTCAAACATGTCACCACAAGTGCTCCATTGACAAGTGCTGTCGCACTCTGCTCAAACAATGCTTCAGGGAAGCCAGGGCACACTTCAGAGGGAGGGCATGAGAGCCCTATGGAGATCCCTCTGTTTAATGCATTATAATGAACAGTTAATGATAGGGCACTTGCAATAAATGGCAATACCCACTCCATTGTGAAGCATCCCAGAGAGCAGAGGGAATCCATTGTCTGCCCAGCAACCTCACCTGGCTCCCTGCTTTGTTCCTCCTCTGGAGAGAGACACCAGAGATGCTGCGGAAGGTGCTGCTGGAAGATGCACTCATTTCATAGTCACAGAAAGGAAATTCCTCATAAAATATCTCATTTGCCTATTGAAGAGTAGCAAGGCTCCAACCTCAGGTGGCTTCAATCCTTCAACCTGAAAGCTAATTTTAACCAAAAAAGATTTTTATTTTTCCTCCCAGAAAATGTAGGCACTTGCTTCTGTCTCGAGGCTCTCTGTGCCTAATAAATAGCTCTTTGAAGAAAATGCTCAACATCTCAGCACACACTCTGGGTAAAGACTGTTTTAGCAGTGGATTGAAGGGATGATGTACTAGCAGCACCAAACTCTGCTGCCCCCACAGTGTGGTTGGTCTGGCCGATCTTTCCCTAAAAGATACACCATTAAGCATGAGTGACTTCTACTAGGGCATAGAAAAGGGAGAAAGGATTGAAATTCCAAAACTTTCTAACTGATAAGATGTCCACAAACAAACATGCAGTGCTAATGGTAGTTGATAGTTCATTAGAGTCCCTACCATTTTTTTAATCCTCCAAGTGCTGCAGCTCACTCAAAACTCTGCTGTTGGTGAATCACAGGATAATTTATTGCCCACTTTTGTGTCAAACCTTTCAGGTGTTTTAAATCACCATCAGACACATCTCATAAGACTGCTGGCACATTAAGAGTGCTCACAGTCTGCTGCTGGACGGAAGCTGCTGGTTTGAGGTCTCCTGGGTACACACAGCTGCTGGTATGGGATCCTACACTGGTACACCCATGTCTGCTGTGAAATAGCCCAAAGGTCTAGGCTTTGCCAGAAATTCCAGGTGTCTTATCTGATCCTCCTCTAATTACCAGACACTGAATAGGCCACCCTTACTCATTTTACCTCACCTGCATCTGACAGTCAAGAGTGGCAGGTAGGCAAGGCTTTGGCAGACCCTTACACCAGGAAAAACTGGCAGCAACAGTAGAAAACTGTGAGTAGCTTTAGAGGCAAACCCATCAAACATAGGATTCTTCTTCTTCCCTCTCTTCTTTGCTGCTCAGTGTTGATTACATTTCTGTCACCATGAATTTTCTAGGCAGGAAAACTTCTCCTCAGCTACTCTTTGTCTTGTAGCAGTAAGTGTGTTATCTAAACAGAAGTGCAAGGAGCTGAGCCCTTGTTCAGCTGGGCCCTGAGTTAGAGAGTTGCCTAGAGTTGCCCGGAGTCAGTCCTAAAGTTGCTGTAGTGAAACTTTGAAGGATGGCACCACTGGGCTTTGTAAGTGTCCCTGAGTTATGTGATGCTACTTGCACATGAATCAGAGGATTATAAAGGACATTGCTCCAAAGTACTCAGATGATGACTTGTAGCCTCTCTCACTTAGCAGGCTATGCTCCAGGTACCAGCAGCTCCCATCACTCATCCAAGCAGACTTCTCTCAGCACATGTGAATTGGCTCAGCCTGGATGCTGAGCCTTAAATTAAGCTCATGCTCTTTAAGAACAGTCTGATATCACTCAACTAAATGTTTGCTTAGCAATGCAGAGTCCTCTCGGCTTAGCAAGTGCTTCTCTCTCTGTAATGCTCACCCACAAGCACGCACTCCACGGGCAGCTGTAGGGAGCAACTCAAGTCCAAGAGGACCAAGGATGAGCCAAGGGAAAAACAAACTGGCTTTCCTTCCTTCCTTCATGGTCAAAGCCACCTTATGCATTGTAGCTTTACAGTATTTTTTGACAGAGGAGTACAGCACTCTGATATATTGCCTCTGGTTGTCACTTGTGGAACTACACCAAAACCCATGCCTTGGCTCCATCCTCAATCTGCATTCAGATGTCAGGTCTTACCTGCTTATGGAAGAAGGAAAAAAAAAGACTTTCAGAGGTAGAACTGCAGCCTTAGCTTTATACCTCCTCCCACAGGAGTTGATATAAAATTATTCCAGGTTTGCTGAAAGCAGGGCACAGAGTGCCTGGTTGGCTTGGAGCTGTGGAGGGAGGGTGCCACAGCTGCCCTGCTCATTTGGAAGCAGGGGAAATGCCGGTTCCACCAGCACCTCTGCCCTCTTCTCACCCACAGGCACTGAGTGGGAAGGATTTATCAGAAAGGATTTGCAATGAAGTGGATGTAAACCGTTAGTGTAAATCCCCCTGCAGCCTGGTGAGAATAAATCCTTCCCTCCTCCCCTCCTCCTTCACAGCCAGGAATGATATTAAGACTGTGGGACTGAGGATTTCCAGATTTCAAACATTAAAGTATTTTAATTGCACTTCAGGGTAATTCAGAATGGAGCAAATGAAACATTGCAGACAGAGAAAATAGCTGCTCTGGAAAATGTCTATAATTTTCAGGGATTCCTTTTATTGTTGACTGCATCCAAATATTTCTGCCCTTGACTAAGCGCTCTCTGTTCCCCTGTGTCTCTTAGCAGTCCCTGCAGTGACCAAACAGAATAGCACTAGAAAGAATAAACAGCCAAAGCTGGAACATAAAACCTGTCAGGTGATGGAGGGGGCTTCTCCCCTGGCTGCCTCAGTACAAACCAGGCTCCTGCTGCAGGGCTGGGCCCTGCGTGTGCTGAATTGCAACCAGGACCTGGCGTTCGGGGGAGAGAGGCCACCCAGGCAACTCAGGGCATCCCACTCCGCAATTCCTCCCTTACGGCTTTCACGCCTCTGAGAGAAGCCCCTGCTCCGTCTGACTGCTGATATTCATTATTTATGGAGTGATGTAAACATATCTAATGCAAGGATTATTATTTTTTTTTCCTCCCTAGCACCTTAGGGGCTGTCAGAAGCAGAAGAAACCAGAAACTAATCCTTCTGATTTGCCTCCCTCCTCCTACACACTGGGCAGGCGCAGGCACAGCTCCTTCACTTACTGAGGCTCATATCCTGCTTTTCCTAGTGCTGTTCTGGGGTTGCTTTCCCAAGCTTGGTGACAGGGCTCTCACTTCACCAGGATAAAATGTTCATAAACACTGGTCTGTGCTCTTTCTAAATGTTTGTGTTATAGACATTTGACATTTATTTTAGCCTGACCTCAAGGTTTAGTGCAAATCTTTGTAGCATGGTAGCTTTCAACTCTGTCCTCTTTGAGACAACAAGGATGGCTTTTGACATAGACTGGCTCATGGGTTAATCCTTGTGTAGATGGGGTAATTTATACTGTAGCTGGCAGCAGCTGGATACCAAACCCAAAGGGTCAGGCAAGGTTTACCTCAGATGGCTGATGCATCTTAGGGACAGAATTTGTCTTTTCCACAAAGAGATGCACAAATCTGCTAATGATACCTTCCATCCCAGAGAAGACAGAGTTTATGTGGCACCAGATTACCCCTGCAAATGCCCTGATGACCTGATAACCTGAGTTACATGTGACAACTAATGAACTAAAGTCTACACACACATGCATGCACACTCTCAAGATTGACAACCAATAACCATTTAGAAGAGGAAAAGGGAACATCTCAGCTCAGCCTTTCTCCACTGTGGGCCCACAGACGTTATCAAACGCACAAAGATGGAGGTAGTGCCCTCTAGGTTGCAGCAGGAATAATTTGTGCCATCATTTCCTCTACACTAAGTTATTCTGGGACTAATGATTTTCCTGCAGCATGCAAGGTCCTCCCCAAAAGACCTCCATGCAAGGCCGTCCCCATCCTCTATCCCAAAAGACATGGCTCTGAATGCTGGCACTGGGTGTCTCTGAAGCCCATCCATGTCCCTTTCCAGCAGCCATCCTTTTGCACTGCATCTAAACACAGAGCTCAGGATACGGGGAGAGCTACGGGGAATGCCCAGCCATTCCTGCATTCTGGGGCAGGATTAATACATCAGACCTGTCTCTGGCAGATATTGTGTTTGAGGAATATTATTACATCTCCCATGCCCACGGCTACTTGTTGCCTTTTCCACACTAAGCAATGAGTTACCAGAACCTTTTCTTATCTGTCAAGTTTCTGAAACTGTTAAACCAATACGACCTGCTTTCCTTTCCCACACCTAACAGGCTTGTCCTTCCCCACACTGTTTGTAAGAAAGTGAGTTGTAGTCTGAGCAATTTATTGGATTCCTCTAGCCTTGGAGCCAAGGAGAGGAAAGCTCACATCCGTATTGGTCCTCTGGGGCAGTTCTCATCACAGTGAAAACGGAGCCCTCGCTGTCCCTGCTGGCTTCCCAAAGCCGTTCATTGCCTGCAATACGTTACTCCATTGTTTATGGCTCACAGCGTGCACATCACTCTCACAGTGCTGTGTTTTGGTTTGTGGGTTTGGTTTTTTTTTAAAAAAAAAAGGGAATACAGGCTACTAAAGGGCATGGAGTATTTCCAGCTCAAGTCTTGAGCCATATCAAGGCAGGTGATTTCTGCAAGCAGGAATCAGGACGGCAATAAAGCACCCAAAGCAAAGAGGAGCCGAGGGCTCTGAACTGCAAGGAGAGGAAGATGGGAATGTTTGCAGTAATAAACAAATAATAAATGGATTTCTCCTCCATATTCATATAGCAAGCTCAACATGAGCAAAATCAGGCAAAATCCTTCCTCTCTGAGCCAGTATTTCACACAGTGCACAGTCCATTGCATTCTATGAGTATAAAACCTATGTTTATGGATGCATGAGTGCATGCACACATATGTGCATGTGCACACACCCACATATAAGAAATCACAACCTCCATGGCACTTCCTATATTAAGTGGTGATGCAGAAATCCTCTTGCTGCAACCACGTTTGACTTGCTGTTCACCCAGTGACATTTGCACCTGATCAGGTGCATAGGGCTAAGACACCTGCCTCCAGCTTGTTTCATCGTGTAAGATTAGGAAATATGCACCAGGTAATACTGCATCTAGCTACTTGCAAGACAGCACTCAAGGTGCAAGTTTCCAACCATTTTCCCTTCTCGCCTTTGCAACGTTTTTCCTCCTAGAAGAGCTGAATATCAGGACCTTCTTCCATGCTGTGGAAGGTCCTGCAGCTGAAAATAAGAGATTTGTCTTGTGTTCTTCCCTCTGCTCTGGTAACCTGAATCACTTTGGGCCAGGCATTTAATGGATCTGAAACCCTCTTTGCCCACTGGAAAGGGGCTACACTAAGATCATCTGTAGAGCCCTTAGATAACATTGATGAAATGCACTGCAAAGCCTAAACCGAGAAGACAAAAATGTAATCAGTGTCTGACTGACCCGGAGCAATGCTCCATGCAGGAATGCTCTGCCTCTTACAGCCACAGCAGCAAGTGCTGCCTAGTGAGAGCCAGCCTGGCCACCATCCATGGCCCATTATCCCCAACCATTCCTAGCACCCACAGTCATCAGAACAGAGGTGTTGGAGGGCCCTCCTCTGCCTATTCCATTTAGTAAGTGTTTATAGTTACATTTTTCACAAGTGTGCTGCTCTGACGGGTCACGTTGACAGGGACCTCAGATGTGTCCTGCTTCCTCATCATGGTCTATTCCTTGCTTTCCTCCCACCCAGTAGAGGTAGGGGAAGGAAAAACCCTCGTCTGTGCTAAAGATAAGTGGAAATCTCAAAGACAGTCATGGGTTTAAGAAATCAAATAAGTAGTAATTAAAAATAAGTGGGCAGAGGTTGTACATTCCCTTGCCCCATCTGGAAATGCAGTGGTGGATTTAGTATGCCAATATTGACACTGTAATTAATCACTGCTTCTAAAATACTCTGTGAGTGGAAGCCTAACACAGTCAAACTTATTATTAATAATCATAATTCTAGTATCATTTAGCTTTTTATTATTACATTATCATGCATTAATATTATATAAGAATATTAATAATGTTGAAAGTATGTCCCTTAATATGGAAAGAGTAAAAAGACCAGTACCACTTATTAAAGACTTTCCCTGTATTTTAGACAGTAGTCACTTTATCATTTTATCATTGAAATTAACTGCACAGTCACAGGCTGGGCTAGTCCTAATTAACAACAACAACAACAGAAAAAGAAGTACAATGCACTCCAGTAAATAGAAGCAGCCCCCTCTTTCTCCCACCTCTCCCCACCCTGCCTGCCCGATAGTGCAAAATACATAGGGGACCCTGTTGTCATAGTAACTGGCATTACAGCTTGCTTTCGATAATTAATGGAGGGCTTTGCTATTACAGTATTCTTGAAATTTCACTTTCCCCTGTGCTGCACTGCAGAATGCAGTATCATTTCCCCATTCATAAATATTTCATTACCACAGTCTGCTGTGTTTCATCATCACTGATAACACTCAGACTAATCCACCCATTGCTGAATTCATGTCGCCCTGTCGGCAGAGCAACTTTCATTTCCTCCTTCCACTTCTGCAGTCTTCATTTTTCTTGTTCAGTGTTCTCCTGCTGCAAAACTGTCATCGTAGTCTAAGTACAGAGACCTTTATTTTTCTTACTCTGAAAAATAAGCGAGTGGTGAAAGCTCTGCCTGAGCAAATCCCGCACAGACACACGCAGGCGCAATGTTTGCACCACCGATGTAATTTGTATGTTTCAGAAAACTGAGATATTTAGGTCATCAAGGGAGAGGAGAATTGTGAAATGTTGCTGTAGCAGGAAATTTGGAGTCTGATTCAGCAGATTACAGGGGTACCTTCAGACACATGCGTTGTCCCTCTGATGACAGCTGTGAGGAACAGAAGTGACATTCCCATCCAGAGGAACTGTTGGAGCATAATACATTTGGTAACTAACATATTAGTAGAGAACATCCAAAGCCAGTGGGGTAAAGAGCTTGGAAATACACATAGCAAGAAGGAAGTAATAGAGAAATGGTTTAATTTTTTTTCCTTAATATCAAAAGCCTCAAACAAATTAACTCTGATATGCTTGCATACATAGCTTTTACCAATATCCATGCAGAAGGAACTGGATTTTCCTTGTTGAGCCTCCCTTGACTTATTTTTCTTCTCTTTTTAAATGCTTTTCTCTTTTATGTTGCCATCCCTTTGAAAAAAGCTGGTGGTGAAAGACTGTGAGACCTGAAAGAGTCAATTGCAAGGTGTCTCTTGTGTAACTCTGTGATAGACTTGCCTTAGATTGCCTTTCCAGAGGAGACCAGGGAGGCCAAAGGGAAGGAAAATGCTGTTTGTAACCTGTTTGACAGAACACTGCACAGAATCTGGCTTGTTTTGTAATAAGTATCACAGATGGGATGTAGTTTTCCTTTGGGAGGGGTTAAATCCTGGATAAGGAATCATGGCACAAATAAGCATTAGTGGAGACCACGGCATGCAACTCTTGACAGGCACTATATAAATGTATAAATGTATATATAAATGTGCGAGGAAAATTTGTTTCATCTATTCTGCACGTGGCAGAAATAGCTAGGTAAAAAATTGCACAGCCCATGCAATAAATAGCAGTTATTTGCCTATGCCATGCAATCTGCAAGACCTGCTAGGATGTCATTTATGTTGACACATTTAAAGAGAGAAGCTCTGCAAATCCATTTTCTCCCAAGCATCATAAAAAAGCCCTACATTTTGTTTGCGTATTTCCAATTCAGATTTGGCAGTTTCATGTAGCAAGAAGAGAACACTGCAAAGGGGCTGAGGGATTCTTGGGTATTATTATTTACCTTTTGCAAAACAAAATAAAATAAAACAATACAATTTTGAAAAAAAAAAACCTTTTAAAATTATTTAAAAAAATTAAATCTGCTTTTACAAATTCCATTCCTTGCTAGGAACCATAAGAATCTTCTCTCCCATACTATAATTTCCCAACCATCAACCACAAATGCATACATAGAATAGAGGAATCCACATCAGCCCAGGGATTTTTTCCCTCTCTGCATGGGACATGACTCTTATGAACAAGCTAAATTTCTAAATGATCTGGTGGAGTCTTTCACTCAGTGTGTGCTGGGATGGAGAGTCTCACGGAGTCAGACCAACACCAGTCTAAGCCAAGAGGGCCTATGCCAATACTCAGAAGGAAAGTTTACAGTGTCTGTTAAATACAGGACAAAGGCCCTAATTGCTTTCAGTCCTCTGAGTGAATCTCCAAGTGTCTCCTCTGTGTGAATCCCTGTTAAAAGATCATCCCTGGAAAGGGCGAGTATGAGCATGCTTAGGGTGGGCTCAAGCTTTTGCTCCTGTAACTCAGGCAGAAGATGCTGACCTTGTCTGAGCACATGATGGCCCTGTCTCCCCAGAGACATCCAGAGCTCAGCCCTTCTGAGCAGCCTAGAGGGCTGGCATGAGTTTAAACCCAGCTGGCAGCCACCCATCTTCATCCTGCTGCATAAACCCCTGTGCAACCAAAAGGCTTCCTCTTGAGGAGCATCCTACTCCCGAGCAGGAGCAGCCAGCTGGTGATTTTTCAGCAAAGCTGGACATGACGTGTGGGAAACCCCCCAGTTTGCCAAGCATTTTGGGAGTGCAACTCAGAGGAGCTGCAGCCATGTTCCCTGACAGCCCGAAAGCAAAGCCATTTCCGTGAGGAAAAGCGAGCCCTGGTTCCCCACGCAATCACCCGGCTGCCTCCCGTGGTGTTACTGGCACACAAATACTTGTGCTTGGCCTTCAGCCATCCAAGAGCTGTCAACGTGCAGCTCTTCAACTGCACAGCTCACAGGGGCTTTCTTCCTTGCTTTTTTCAGGTTTAGAAAAGGGAAAAGAGCAGGCAGATGAGTTTTGTGAAGTATCTATCTCCTTGCTCTGAGAATTTGTTGTCAGTAACATGTGAAGAGAAATTACTCTTGATAATAAAGGCTATGATATCTTTTCTCTACTGTTTCGGACAGAAATATGTGCTTGAGTGTGTGGGTGTAAGAGAGAAAGCAAGAGAGTAAGTGCCTGCGTGGGCTTATATGCAATTGCCATTTTATCTTGTTTTTCTTTTAGGTTTCCCTATCCTTTCCCTAGCTTATAAAGATATTTTCTAGGCCCCTGTCTGCTTCCTCTCATCTTCAGAAACTCAGTCAAATTTTCACCAGTAAGTGTGGCTCACAAGGCACTTTTCATGATTTCCTTTGTAAAATCTATGATCCCTAACCTGCAACTATGTCCATTTGTATGTTGCTTCATCAGCAGGAAAGTTCTTGCCAGTTTTTCCTCCAAACTCTAAAATACTAGCAGCAGAGAGCAAGGAAGTTCATGTCATTTAACATGCCACCCTCTAACCCCTTGGTCCTTTCCCCATTTCAAAATTGACCCTTCTGACACCCTCCAATTTCCCTTGAGGCAATTTTTAGCATCTGCCTCCCACCAGCTCTCTCGCTGCCAGCAGGCCATTCAGTGCTCCCAAGATCCCAGTCACACAACCTGAATGATGAGGGTATCCTTCCCTGCTCTTGCTCTAGGCTCTGAGGGGGACTGATGCCTCTGGGGCTGGCTGGAGGAAAAGCCCTTATGCTAGGAATGTTGCTGACCCAGGGACGAAAGGAGTACCTGGGAGCAGCACATATGAAATGATGAGTATAAAGCAGGCCAGCAGATGGTATTCACCAGTTTTCAACACCAAGTCCTGGCAGAAGGGCTTCAGAGATACAGATTCCTATCCCACCCACTCCATCACCAAAAGGCCAAGGGAAAGCTACGCTGAATTTCTCTCTCCACAGTGGTTCCTTGTCACAATAGGACACGAAATGAATGACACGCACATGCTGAAATGTCTAAGGTTACAAAGCTCAGTTTATGTCTGACTCCAAGATTTATAGACTTTCAAAAGTGACCATGGATTGGAGGATGCAATTGCCACCTCTCCAGCTACACTGGTTAAACCAACAGTCCATCAAATTTCTCTCCTTCTTGAAAGGAATGCAAACCAATCTTTATTTACATAAAAATGCGTGAGAAACTCCATTACAAAAATGTAAACATCAGAAGGCTTAGAAGAACTTAGAAGAACAGGGTGACAGTTCTTCACGTTTTGGCCCATTTGTTCATTGTAGGTGAGCTGGAGAAGAGGAAATCCCAAAGCTCAGCAATGTCTCCTGCAAGCCCAGACCCAGAAAACCAGAGCTATTTCCAAGTGCAGCCTTGATGCTGTAAGTTATCCTGAGCAGCATTTATCACTCTCCCCTTGCCTTGCCGCGCTCAGCGGTTCTGCCGCCATGGCAACCAGCTGGAGTTTGGGGATGGTTTCGGAGTGGCCCCTTCTCAGTGTGCCACATCAGGTACCCTGGGTGGTCCCTGCATGCCTGGGGTGTGCCCTGATGTCAGCACAAACCTAGTTAAATATCCATACTAATGCAGTGGACCGTGCAGTGTTACCTCTGGAAGTCTCAAAGCACATGGCGAAGGAAAGCTGGCATTATCATTCCCACTTTACAGGCTGGAGCACTGAGGGGTTGTGAACTGTTCATGGTCTCTCTGGTCAGTGCCCCTGCAGGAAATAAAAAGGAGATTCCCAGCTCCCCTTTCAGTCAATCACACAATTTATTATGGTACTTATACTTTCCTCACCAATTAACATCTGTCCTCTGTTCTGTGCCTGGATTTTGGAATTACATTCCTCCTGTATCTAATAGGAATTTAGCACTTAAGTAGGAAGCAATGTTCTCTGATTCATTCATGCCATGGCTTTTCTGCGAGATCCCTTGCATCACGTCCCTTTCCATCCTTTTCCAGCCTCCTCATAGCAGCAGCCAACAAGCAAACAGAGAGATGGGATCCACAGCCTCTTGCCAGGAGCCATCCTTTCCCTAAAGCAAGACAGTGCACCCAGGCTGAGGGTTGCATCAGGTAACAGCAGCTGAACCACCCACGCTTTGAGAGATTTTCTGTGGCATCACTAAGAAAGGTAGGATTTCTAAGGTGCCTAAATGGAAAAGGAATAAAAGTCATTCTTTCATAAAATGAAGAAGTTGAGAAACAAACATCCTACTTAAAGTCAAATACTGATTTACAGTCTAAGACCTGGGACTAGTTGAAAGGTTTTAGAGAGAAAAAATTACATAAGAAGGTTAAAAAAAAAAAAAGCCACTTGCAATTTTGGCAGCTCAAATGGTGGAAGCTGCTGGTGTTATAATTTTTTCAGCTGCCATAACACTAAGAACCTGCAAGCCCTGGGAAACCCAGATCATGAAGGTTTACAGTAGCTGTAAGCTGAAGACTGTCACATCAGTTGTTTATAAATAAATATTTTTTTTGGCTCTGTTGTTTTGGAAGCAGGAGAGTGATAGGATTTTATCTCAGACCAGAAGTTATGGGGTTTTTTGATGAAACACTAAAATTTCTGATGGATAAAGTGACAACTCTAGCTCCTAACAACCTCTATGAATAATATAAACATTAAAAGGAAATTTTTTACTGATTCTTGCATGAATAGCTAACAGACAAAAGAACTAAACCTGTAGTGACTGTCGAAAAAAAATCTTAAATATTGCTAAACCTGTATAAAATATAGAGGTAGACAAACTGTTCAGTACCCGAGCTACTCAGTAGTCAATGGCATTTTATACAGGAATGTTTTCCCCCTTCATTAACAAATGGATAGCATTTGATTAATCGTACAGCTAACACATACTACATTAAACACAGTCTTGCAGATCATGTAAATGAGAACAAACAATTTTTAATGCCATGTGAGTCAGTTCCACGGTGAGCATGTGGCTCCAGAAGGATGACATGTTCAACATGCAAGTTCTTGCCTGGCTCATTTCCTTCCTCTTTCAATTGACTCCTCAAGGCTGTTGTCTAAGAAAGTCTAATTTCATGAACAATAAACAATGAAGAACATCTGCATTTTGGCCACTATCTTTCAGATTTCTGATTGCTTATTAAAAAAAAAAAAGAAGAAAAAATAGTTGTTCCCTATGTGAATGACAACACACACACTTCAGTTTAAAATTACAATATTAAAACCAGTTAATGCTATATATTCAGCTTTTCCAATCTGTCTGTTGTGGTTCCATACAAAAAACATAATATTTCACATTTTCCTATTTTTCCAAAAGGGCTCCCTTCTTGTCTTTGCTAAAAGAAACTAGATTTCCCTTGTTCTCCAGGAATTTAGAAGCTGAAGTCAGGACTCTCAAGAGGGAGATAAAAACTGCATAAGGAGGCCAGTCCAGCATGTCTCAGCTGAGGGTCATGCTAGTTTGGCAGACTTCCCCCTGCCCACCCAAAAGGAACCAGGGAAGCCTGGTCAATATTGCCAGATCCTGCTGCTTTAAGAGCAAAGACATGGGGAAAGGAAGTTGCACAAGAAACTCCTGCCTAGATAATTCATCAGTTAATGAAATTCTGCCAAACCAAGACAATTCTTCTACAGTTTCAGTTACAGAAGTTATACTTTATACCCCATCTTGAACTGCTGCCATTAAAACAGGTTGTTTCAGTGCAGTGGTTGCTGCATTTCAGTGTCAGCTACAGCAATTTCACATTACATGAATGGGAACACCCCCAAATCTGAGATCTGCTCTTGGATACTTGGGACTACTAGGACTCTTTAAAAATATGTCATTGCCACAATAATTACCTATGTAACAATTTTCACTTTCCCATTTGCAAAGCTATTTTTGAATATTGCCATTAACCTAAGGAACTCTCAATCTGGCACTTTCCGTGACTATCAGACAAACTCTACAATTTCTTTCTTTTAGTTCTTATTGTTAATATTTTTGCTCAGTGTTATCTCCCTGTTACCCCCTAAGCTAAAAACCAGTCAAAAATTCATTACAGAGAGCATTATATCCTAGGAGCTAGAAATGGAAAGGATCTATTAGATCACCACTCCAGCCAATTTACACTTGTTCCCTGAATTACCTTTCCTAATGTTTTGTCCATTTTGGCTTAAAAAAAGACAAAGCAGTTGGGCTCCTGCCCTTTCCCTTGGGAGGCTGCTTCACAGCAAAATAGATCTCACTGTCAGGAAATTTTACCTTACTTTCAGTCTGACTGTCACACTATTAGCCCTTGTTATATCTCTGCGTGTCACACCAAGAATTCTGCTCTCATGCTCAGGAGAGTGGGAGGGTGTTCGTGCTCATCAGAGCTCTACATGTCTCACAAACCACACATTTGTTAGTCATTCCTGAGCTGGGCTCTGCATCAGTTTATATTTTAACTCATCTACCTGTGCTTTCACCTCTCCTGATCAACTCTGTCACTCTCCTCCAAAAACTTCCCAGATTTGTCAGTACCTTTCTGCCCTGGTGTTGACTGTGCTGGATATTTTGGGATGTGGGACAGCAGGCAAAGCTAGATGACAGGTCCAAACCGACCCAAAGCATACGTTCTTTTTAACACAGCTTAGCTAAACTCAGCTTCTTACCACAGGACATGAACGACAGAAGTTCACACGGGCACAAGGGCAAACAGAAAAGGTAATGCAAGAAAAACAATGCATTGAGAGCTCCTGCATCTATAATCCTGTATGTAAGAGCCTGGACTGCCAAGCTATGCTCATTATGTGGAGACAAGAACAAAATGTTATTTGATAACTTGATGAAATGCTTTCATGTAGACTTGCCAGCCTTTCACAAGAGGAAATGTGTTTCAGACACCACCATGGGAATCCCAGCTCTGGGGATGTGCATTGGCCTTGGAGCAGGCAAGGACCAGAGGAAGTAGGAGCACTGCTGTTCTCTGCACTCTCATGTCCAGAGAGATGCCCTGCAGGGCTAAGCCTTACCAGCAAGCATTTCATCCCCTTCCTTACAGCTGATCCAAGGTGCCCAAGAGCTCTTGATAGGGGAAATTAAATCTTCTGGCAGACCAGGCATGCTAAATCCCCAGGCAGTAACTGTGTAGCTCTTGACACAATTTCAGTACACACACCAGACTGAGATCCTTGCAGGAGACACGTACACAGAGGACCATGATGCTGTGAATGTGCTGCCAATTGCTTCTTCAGCCTCACTCAACATGTGCTTTGAAAAGAAAACAGTGGAAGTATTGGGAAAATGAGATGCCTGGTGACCCTTGTTGCCTCACAGTTTCCTTCTTTCATCTTTTGTCTCTCAGTCACTGTAACACTTCTGGTTGGATTTTGGTGGAGGAAGCTTCCAGTGTAAAGCATTAAATGCCACTGCAATGCAGAGAAGCAGAGAAGTGGGGCCTGATCCCAATCCAGTGCTGTAAGGATCGGGTAAAGCACCAAGGTCCTCCTCCCTTCCCTCATTCCTGAGGGCATTTGCCACCTACAGAATGGGACTCAGGCACTGCATCAGAAATCTGTGAGACAAGACCATCCCCTCAGTCTCTCCCGCCTTCAGTTCATGTGTCTGATAAAGGTGTATCGTTTGATCTTCTTTGGAAAAATGCTTCAAGATCCCTAAGATCTTGTAGGAAAGGTCAGGGTTACAGCTCCTATTAAGGAAAAGTCCCCCATTTATGGAGAGATTTGCCTTTTTAGTTGGCACTGATTGGAAGGGTTTAATAACAAGCCTGCCCTACCCCATTTACAGAGTGTGCTTTTCCAGAGAGTTTCCTGGACAGTCCCATACATGAAACTCTGGTTTTATGTACAAAATAACTCAATGGCCACGGAGGAAAGCCCAGTGTTTAGCTCAACATCTGGACTGTACAGGTGGTTCCGAGGTGGAGATGGCCATGTATGGTGCTACTTGCATCTACACTGAAAAATGACCTTTTCCCTGGCAGCATGGAACAGTTGCTGTCTGAATGCAAGGCCAACTGTCCCACATGGATCATCTCACATCCACTTCCCTCTGGGAAATGTCACTACTTTTCTTCCTTTTAACTCTGTCTCCACTGGAACATCAGTGCTAGGAGAAGCATTCTTCCAGCTGACTTCCCTCAAAGCCCAGAGAAGGTGATAGCAACCAACAGACCCTGTAAATTAAGAACCACATTCCCCTCTTTGCCCCATCCTAGGCAGAAGGTGTCAGGGAACAAGCAGAGAAGGCACAGCCAGTGACCACAGATGTGTGTCCAAACAGAAAGGAAGCCATAAAACTACCAAGCAATTTTCCAAACGTGAATGAAAGAGCCTTCAGTGGAAAAGCTGTCCTCTGTTGGAGCCTCACAAGCTGCACTGATGTAGAAATGCTACCACTGCACAAACCTGCCCTCTAGTAAAGACCAAAACTGACTTCTATGCATAATTTTTAAAAGGCTAAAATTTTTTTTGTCATTATGGCAGGATATTTAAGTAATTCAAATGTCTTTTATAAAGTTGGCCTTTCTATAAAGTCACCTTTCTTCCCTGGAGGCAGAAAAAGACCTGCATTGTCACCAGCAGCAGGTGTTTCACAGGAGCCTAAAACAGATGCCAGAAAGTCTTTCAGGCTGAAAAAAAGTCTCAAGTGGGAAAGGGAGTTCTCTGCCCAAAATTTGATTGATCTTTGAAGGGACAGTGCTCAGAAGAGTGTTGGCTCTCTGACAGCATGAGGCACCAGAAAGTATTGAATTTTTCTAGGAAAAAGGTGATTTCTGTGTATTGGGGCAAAGCAGCAGAGAGAAAAATCTCTAATCAGACAGAATATAGGGAACAACAACCCAGCTTGTGTGTCCACAGCACAGAAATGAGACTCGCATAACCCACTCTGATTTCAAATGTATGTGACATACAAATAGCACAATATGGCAAGGTATTAAAAATCTTCTTAGCAAAGCTGGGCTGACCTCCTTATTCAAACATAAGAAGTAATGCTGCAAGACCAGGAACATCAGGGAATAATTTAATTCTTAACCAAATTCAAATTTTTGTGTTTCTAACAAGCGGAAAAGAAAATGACGCAGACTATACAGTACAATAACAGCAGCTTGTAAACACAAAGAAGGATGTTGTTATTATTTATCAAAATATATTTGTAATCATTTTCTGGAAGTACATGCAAGGGGCCATGCTGGGCATCACGTTCTTACTAATACACCTGAACTTTCAGTCAGGATACTCTTAATTATTCCTTCCTTGCAGGCCTGCTATTTCTCCGTCTCCTTGCTTAAGGAAGGAATGCTGTGTGCAATGGAGAGGGGTGTTTGGGCTTCCACTGCCACTGCTTTCACCTTCCCTGACTGTTGGATCCAAACACATGCATGCTGGACTTCAATTGAAGGTTTCTGAGGCATGATGTTCCGGCAAACTTTTGGAAAAACAGCAGCTGAGAGGAGACACCCAAGCATTAACACACATACTCGGGAGCATCGATCTGTTTTTCTTGGCCCCAGCGTGAAAACCTTCTGAGCAAGCTTCTGGCAAGGCAGCAGGCACTGACTGGGGCATTCTGGTAGAAAGGGGAGAAGAGCTGAGGTCTGGAGTTATGGGAAGGAGATTAACCAGAATTTAGGAGATTGCCAAAGAAAGGAAGTGCTTCAGGGTAGGGCCCAGGGAGGTAAGCTTATGTGTACCGTGAGCATAGGACAGGGATTTTATGGCAATTGGGCTCCAACCATGTTGCTGTGCAAAGCACAATGTGTGCTCAGAGTCTCCAATGTCCAGTCAAGAGCTTCCTGTGGACACTGAGCAGACATCCCTGGAGAGCTGTTTGGTGATCCCAGATGGTCCTGTTCCTCCTGAAAGCACCACCAAGTATGTGAACACCCAACAAGAGGGGTCTTGGTGTGGGTACAAGTCAGACTTTTGACTTGAGTTTGTCAATCACTCCCCTCACGATCTGGAAGACACAAACAAACCTATGGACATACACTTCCATTCCCACATGTTTTATCCACTTCCTATACTGAGAAAACCTATCTTATACTGAGATATGTCACTAATGACCCGGTGAATGATTATTGGTTTCTCTACCACCGATGAGTAAAGATTTGGCATGAGAATCAATAATTCCTTGAATTAATCATCAGTTACAGCAATATGACCAAAAAGCCTGGCTGTGCATGTTAATTATTTACTATGTGCCTATGCAAAGGCAGGCAGCCAAAATCACATCCGTGCCTCCCTGGAGCATGGTGGTAGGGAGGATAGTTCAGCACTTTGAGCCCAGGACATGAGTGCTTTGCTTTTTATTTACCCTGTGATCACTCCCTAAATCTGTTCCCTCCTCCTGAATGACACTGGTGTCACCACAGCCACTGAGTGCTGGGTTGCAAAATCTTTCAAGTGACTTTTGGACAGATTCCTCAAGTTTGGACTTTCCATCCTGTACCGACATTGTTGAAATCCCACAAGCAGTTAGTCTAGCAGGGGTCTAGTAAGTTTTTAGTCCTGACCCCTGGCCTTGATGTGCCTCCCATCTGTGGATGGGGATGGGAACAACCATTCACATGCATGCAGATTCTGCTGAAAGTTGGCTGCACAGGCAGCACATTGTGAGATGCAGCTAATTGATGCTTTGCTGCAGCAAACATCAACACAGCACGTCTGGCTGTGGCACACGGTGAAGCTGCAGGCACTAAAATAAAAAGAGAACAATCTACTGCCCATTTAAGTGGCAGCTGCTCTGGATGACTGCAGTGCTGCCCAGCAAATTACTGAGCAGGCAGAGGGGCAATTCCCTGGACTACGTGTTAATCGCCTGCATCCAGAGGGTGAGAACAGAGAGACCCTGCAGTAATGTGGTGCAGGAGCAGAGGCTTTAGGCTGTGGCATAATAAATCTCCCTGCCTGCAGCCTGGCACTGTGTCTTCACCAAAGTTATACCAAATTTCAACAGCAAGAACTGTATGAGAAAGTAAGCAAAACTGAAATGAGAAAGCAAGGTTGTGTCAGAAGTCCAAGTAAAAAAGGCAGACTAAACCAGACTCTACTTAGTTAACAGTGGGCATAGATAGAATAACAGAGGCCATCTGACAAAAGCACAAAAGCACGAAAACTGCCAAACATTTGCGTGCATCAGATGTTAATGATGATCAAACCTTATACAACACAGTCTGGGGAAGTCAGTGCCTTCACCCAGCATATGTCCATGCTCTGTTTTGAACTGCAGTTGTCTCCTCTGAGATAACTCAGCTTAAAATTCTGATGTGGTTGTACCAACATTTAAAAGCAGTTAGCAAGTACCAATGGCTGGTTTCTTGTGCCCCCTACAAATTTGTTCAAGGTCATCACAAGACTGCTTCAGTTTTGGTGGGCCTTCAGAGACAATGCTCACATATCTTAAAATCTGATCAGGGTGTGTGTAATTAGTCAATATGGCCTGTTCTACGCAGAAAGCAAATCTGTTTTACAGAAACAGTCATCTCTGAGCAAAGACACACAGCAGACAGTAGCTGAAGAAAGCTCTGAGCTTTAAAAATATGGCTACTTATTTCAGAGCTGAAGTACAAAGCCATTTTCTCCCCTAGATGATAGCAATTCAGATGGAGATATTCACCAACTAGCAAGCCTGAAATACCCAGCACAATCATTTTAGAGGCTCACAATGAACCTGACAGAATGTCCTTGTGCATAAAACTGCTTCTGTGTGTGTTTGGGGTGGGGGTGGCAACACAGAGTGCTTTCTGAGCCTGGCTTAACCAACGAGCACCAGTCAACCTTCAGTCAACCCACAATGAAGACAAGGTTCTTTAGTTTTGCCCAAATATGAACTCAATGAGACGGACATAATTCTGTTTTTCAGGGCAAGACTCCCTGTGTCTACTTCAATGAACCACCAAAGAGTCCTGTGTTGACTGTGAGTTTTCCTGGGACAGGTGAAATGCACCAATCACTGCAGATAAAAACTACCAAACACATGAAAAGCCCACAACTTTTTTTTTCCATTTTTTTACAAAAAGTTATCCCTACACGAAATTATTCAAGGAGTGAGACCAATATGTCAGTAGTTGAGAAACTCAATACAGGTGCAGAGTAAGAAGCCAGTAAATTCAGTGCTGCAGTACAGCCACCAGCTGCAGAAGGGACTCTCAGTGGAAGGGCAATAATGACCACCAGTGGTTTACTAATATAGGTTGGATTCCCAGTAGAAAACTGATTTCAGATTTCTGTGACTGTTTGATCCCACCTGGCAATGCCATGGCAGAGGTGACTGTAGTCTCAAGGATAAAAAACACAGAGCCATTTCCTGCCTATCTAGATCACACCACCTTTCCCCTGCAGCACCTTTAAAAAGAACATCAGAACAAGGTAAGGCTTAGTGCACCATAAATCTGCTGCCTTTTACTGGGAAGATCCCAAACTGAGCACTAAAACTAAATCTCTGGTCTTTCAGGAATCACGGTTAGCTTGAAAACCAATGGCAACTAAGAAGAAAACCAGCACCCACAACATTCAAACAGTACATACTGTTCAGTCACACAGATGCCCAGCCAGTACTCCTGTAGCTTCTTTTGCTACAATTGACTTTTCCCTCTTTTATTAAAGGATGCTGATATAAAACCCAGAGGCACACAAAAACACACACAAGGAGCTGATAAAAACAAGAAGCAGTGTATTGTGCCTCTCACTAGTCAGTCAGCATGGCCATTAATTACTTAAATGCTGCTCTCCTTAATATTTCCACATGGCATGGTATCACTTTTGTATTTGGGAACTCATTCCCCTTCACTAGACTTGGAGCTCATCCAAGGCTGGGAGATATTCATGAGACAGATTATAGGGTAGCAGAGACCAGCAAGGGATCTTACCTTGGCAGTGACGTTGCTCTTGGTCTTCAAGCCAGTTCACCCATCTTTGTGCTAAACATGTCTTGAGAAAAGCCAAGTGACAGCAGAGGGCAGCCCTTTCTTTGTCAGAGTTGGTCACTGACACTCCCAAGGACCTTCCTCAGTCATACTCCCACCAGGATCAGTCCAGTCTCTGAGGTCCTGTTGGCATCCTGTGTCTCTGATCAGCAGTAAAATAAATCATGGCTTTTACAACCTTGGGATTCTAATGTGGTCTCTGTCAGCACCCACAAGGGGTCACATGGTTTGAGAGTTTACTACTATCCATAGCAAATTTCCCAGTAAAATTAAGGTCAAGCTTTGAAGGGAAGATCATATTTGCCAGAGGACAGGAGCATAAAAGTGCAACACTGATGCCTTTTGGTCTGAGGTCTGCTTTGCTGCTTCTGGTGAATCCTTGCCAGAACAATAGGTTTTCAGAGTAGGTTAATCCTAGAACATATATGACAAAGGCTTACCTAAGATAAACACAGCCAAGTATTTATATTATGCTCACAGCCAGCTCATATGATTTTACAGGCCTTCATATGACTGAATCACACTTGATCCTGAAGAGGCTGTTTGGTTTTTAATCTTAATGGTTTACGTCATTGCCTGAAAGTTGCTCCTACGAAAACATGTACTCCAGAAGATGATCCCATGGTGTCAGGCCACCTTCAGGGAAAGCTTCCCATTTCCCCTTTATCCTATTAGCTGGTGAGATTAACTTTTCAGGTTTCAAAGGATAACACTACTCTACCAGTTCAGCTTCCTAGCCGTTGCAGGAAGCCTGTGCTCACTGGAGTGTAATTCAGATACAGAGAATCACAGAATTGTTTAGCTTGGAAAAGAGCTCTAAAATCATTGAGTCAAACACAGCTGATGTTAGTGACTGGATATGGGCTCATCCTAGAACACCCAAACTGCCTTCAAAGCCAGACATGAAGTCCTGTGGCTGCAGTGGAAAAGGCTCAATGTCCTATTTTCTGCTCCTTGTTTTTCCCAGATTTCTATGCCCTCAAAACTGGCAGATCAGATTCAAAGAAGAACTGAAAGATTTGGGGAGTAGAAAAGGGAAAACTCACTAATCAAGAAATTAAAAGGGAACTCTTGTGACCTACTTCACCACAGATGTTCTCCTGTTTTCCTAAGAGACTCAGTTCTTTCATACAGCACACAGGTTATGGTAGTCTCTCCACAGACAATTTCATCAATTAGGATCCACATTATCTGCTGCCCTGTGTGACAGCATCAATCATGCCCTGTCTTGGAACAAGTACTGCTCAGTGCAGTTCAGGGAAGTCCTCCTTCTCCTCCTCCTCCTTCTCATGTCATCACTGAGAATTCTGAAAAGGTGAAGGATTAAGGAGACTGAGAAACATCAAATGGGCTAGGCTGTATTTATGGATCTTAGTAGATGATGGTTTAAAAACAATCATGTAGGTTTTTCTGATGCCTAAATGGCACCCATTCTTTTTGCCTTGTAGAAAGTCTAGCATACTGTTTTCATAATCAAGTTATTTGGATAACACAACAGCAATTTAGATCAGGATTTGTTTATACAGCTAAATATGTTGAGTAATGAAATTAAAATGAGCTCTCTGCCTCTGTCACATCTGCAATAGTAACTGGCTTCATATGGTTGAGTACAAGCCTGCTGCACAGATGTTTCTTGATAAGGTATAAATCAGTGTTAGATGCTGTTTATTGCAGCATTTTTACTGCCTTCTTCTCTGAAGGAGGGAATGTTGTCTGCACAGCAACCAGATGTGACCTGCAAGACTCTATGAAATGCTATCACAAGCCAAAACAGGTCCCATATCAGCATCTGCAATGGCTCATCAAGTATTTATCAGATCATTTGAACATTTCTACAGGCCCTAGCACCATACCACCACCAGAATTTACTTATTATAACCTGCAATCAAAAAGGAAAGCATCCTGTAAAGAAACTGGAGCCTCAAACAGCAGAAGATCCCATTTTAGTTTGGTTTCCTGCCTTAAAGGTCAAATTTCTGAGCAGACACTGCAGCTAGATAGCAAGATACTGTGAGAGATCAAGGCAGCTGCTTTTCAGGGCATTGTAGAGAAGAGTTTCTATTTACTGCCATCCTGCCATAGGTGATACCAACACTTTGCTAGTGACAGGGGAGGAGACTTATCTTGCACCGGTGCCTACGCAAAGAAAAGTGAGACAAGGGAGCTCCTCCCCTGGTGAAGGCAGCAGAGCTTGGAGCACCTCACTAAGCTCTGCTCAGCTTTGTGGGAACAAGAGGATCTAACAGGAAAAACTTGCCAATGACCCAGGATTTGTAGACAGCCAAGCCTGGCCCAAACCACAGCGGCTCCTTCTCTGTAGCTGATGAAAGCAACACCCATGGGCTCTGAAGGTAAGAGAGTCAAACTTCACAAGAAGTACTTCTTGGAAGGTTTCTTGAAGCAAAATCTGACATCTCTTATTAAAAAAAAAAAAAAACAAAAAAACCCCAAAAAAACCCAAAAACTGGAATTGGGGATGGGGTGGGGTGGGGCAGGATGGATTTTTCTTTCCTGAACTAATCTTTGTCTCTGATTTGCTTCACTTGTTACATGGACAGAAGATCCTGTCAACACAGAAATAATGCCAAGTATTTACAGTTTAATGGAACCCAGGGACCAATTAACAACACAGAAAACCACCAGGCAGTGTATTTCTTATCGTAACAGGAGGGAAATCTTACATTACTGCTGTTCCCCCATTTCTTAAAATAAAGCACCAGCATTCCATCAATGATTTCTCAGTAGTAATGTTTATTACCTGCCAGTTTTACCATTGCCCATTCATCAATTGCTTTCTGTGCTCAGTCACAAAACCCGTCTCTCTACTTGTGACCTAAAACCACCCCCCAAAAAAAGAAGAAAAAAGAAAAAAAAAGAAAGAAAAAAGCAACTGTCCTCATGGCTCCAGAGCAGCACTGCTAGAACCTGCCCTCCACCCCAAGCTCCCGGACTGCTGACTCCTCAATAGCCTGATGGATGCGATGCACCTCGTCCTGCGTTAGCGTCCTCTCCGGGTGCCGGTAAATGATACGGTAGCAGTGGCTGACCTTCTTCGTCCTACAAAACACAAACCAAGAGGACTCATAAATACATCTGCCTGCAAATGCAAATACATGAGGCCAAACACTTACCCTCTGGATCATTTTTATTTGCGGTCTAATTTTGCCCTTGTTGCTTGAAAATCACCTTAATGCTAAGATACACAGTTCAGAGAGGCGGGACTGAACTGAATTTTAATTTTGGAAGAGGACTTTGCTGAAGTCCACCTCCTACCTTAACTTATATTGTGGTGTGGTAGCTTCTTACCAGCACAAACAACCCTCAGAGGAGGGATTCTTACCCTGTGTCATGGAAAGTAAGAGACAAAGGAGAACAGGAAACAGGAATAGAGAAAAGGGAATGATGGGGGAAAGAAAAGTATTTAAGAATTGCTGCCTAGGCAAAGACAAGTTAATGAAAAATCAGGACAAACAATTAGGTTGAGTAAGATTGAAAAAAAATCTCCTTGCTCTCCATCAAAAGCAGGCAGGAGCACCTAGTTTTGCAAGGGCATCTCTGTAATTGCAGTGCCTATGTTACTGAATTTAAATGGCAGTTTTGGTATCCTTTTTAGTCTTAAATGGAGCCCACACAGCTTCTTCTTTCAAAGGTGAACACTCACTTCAATGAAAGACAGAAAATCTGAGGGGAAAAATAATAGGAAACCAGACAGTACCAGGCAGAAGAAGCTTCTAGACTAGCAGAACTCTGCATTTAATGGCACACAAAGGCAGTCTGCAAACTTTGGGTCATCTCTCTCCTGAAAATTGCTTCATGTTAGAACCACATTTATGCCTATGATTATTTGATTAAATCTAAGGTTAGATGTGTTCACCCAGAAAGACAACTCTCAAGATATCAATTTCAACTTCAAATCCTGCTAGGAGCAGGCACAGGTAATTTTTACCTCAGAATTATTATTTGATACCAATTTTGTCCCACCCAACAAGGGTGGGAAGTTCGCCCTGCTCCCACTGGCAGTTTACAACAAAAAAGCTACTTCTAATTAAAGCATTTCTCCTTTTTTATGTGGTCTGAAGATAAAGCAAGTTAAATCTGGCTAGTACCTGAAAGGGCAAACTGCATTTCATAAAGTGTTAAGCTGACTGCAGTTAACTGCTAAAAGCCAGCCAAGAGCTTTCCCTGTGTGCAGGTTAAATGCTGCAGAAAAGTAATCGTTGAGAAAAGAGGGGAGCTGTAACTGTGGGGAAGGTGTTGCTCTGCTCTGCTCCACCTCTTCAAAGCAGCCAAGAGGACAAACCTCAGGGAAGCAAGTAAATGGAATAACAAGGATTTGGTCAGATGCTACACTGCCAGTGAAAAACTTGAGTAAGAGAGAGGGATAATGCATTGGAGTGCAGCAGAAATGATTTTCAAAACCAGGCTAGCAAATATCCTTAGAGCTGGTAGTATTTCAATTTTTAAAGGTGCTACAGGAATACACCTGATCAAAAACATGTGTAAATTGCTTTGGCTGAAAAGCTATTTACAAGGTGTACAGTCACAGGCTCAATCCTGAAGTTTTGCAAATATTGGGAAAATATCCATGACGGAAAATGCATTATCATTATTTAATGTGATGTAAAAACAAGTTTGTTTAATGTAGGTGTAAGCTGTGGTAGGCGTAGCTACAACACTGGCCTTGGTTAAATGAAAGTGACAATTACTCCTGACTCAGGTGTTTCTGTGTCCTCCTCCCTCCATGCTAGAGAGTGGTTCATTCCATAACAAATTATATATGGCAGACTAGGACACAATAGTTTCTTGTGGGTGTTATGGAAAAACAGTAGCTTTAGGATGTATTTAAATCAGGAAAGGGCAGAGGTTGTAGAGAACAGCACTGGACTAGAGTTCTGCTAGCTGCAGTTGAAGTTAAGCATTGGTGTGAGAGAACTAAAATGGGGATTGCATTATATGTAATTAATCTAGATTTAATTATAGACAAAAAATGAAGTTGTAACAACTAATATACGTAACTCCACATAACATGGATACTAAATTGTATGCTATGTTTTTCTCCCACCTTTTAGCTAGGGTTATTTGCATTTCAGTTGCTAATTAGAAAGAAGGAGTATAAGGGTTCAAAGCCATTTCAATAAAAGACCCACTGCAAGTTTCAAAACCTTAAGCATTGTTTCCAGAGTACTATTTACTAACTTTTCAAGGGAGATTTGGAAAAGCACTTCTCAGCTCTTCCCTCCCTTAATATTTCCCCTGCTCCCAAATAAAGTATTAAGACACTGTGATTAATCCTTGCCATCAGCTGCAACTGGAAACAATTATTGTCAGCTATTAATACCTTTGCTCATTCCGTTTCTCACTTCCCTTTTGTTCTGCAGAGCCAGAGTGTTTGCCTTCCTTAGTGATGGCTCTGCTTATGCATAATGAAGTCTCTGCTGCATGTCATGCTGCAGCCTGACGATACAGAAGCAGTGGCTCTCTATCCTGAGAAACAAAATTTTGAGGCCAAAACCTGCAGCAGCAGCTTCATGGGATTAAAAAAAAAAAAAAAGAAGGAAAAAAAGAGGAAAAAAAATGTAGCAGCTGAACAGTGATCACAGTGGGCTTTATGGGCTTTATTTACCTAGAGCGCAGCGGCAGACCAGTCCGTGCGGCTGCAGTCACGCGGACTCCTCTCCCATTAGGCTTCAGCTGATCTCAGTGTCACAAGTCTCCTCTGCACCAGCCTGCGGCTTGCAGGTAATGAAGCGCAGTGAGCACAGTGAAGCACTGCTCCAAGGGAGAAGGAAGACAGGGGTTTATCCTGATGCCACAGGAGGAAACAGGATACAGACTGTGGGCAAACACATGCCTAATGCTCTTTCATATGAGTTTTGGAGGAAAGAGCTTTGCCTCATGATTTTCAGGAATCGGCACTCAGCTGCCTTGATGTCCTAGGGAGCTGGTCCCTGCCAAGTCAGAGTCACTGTGTGGGGTCCATCTGAAGGTCATTGTATTTGTTTGGGTATTTCAGCCTGATACCTAAGCAGAACAAGAAATGAAGGGGTCTTAGTCTGCCACTAGTCTAATAAAATCAATATGAAAGCAACCTCACCCTGGTACCTAGGCTAGAATGAAAGGGTGTGGTAGGCAACAAAAATGAATACACGTGTCTTAGCTTTCCCTGCATGGAAGATCACTGAGGGATGCTTTAAATGCAATTTGGCTGGAAAGCTGATCCAGAAGCTACCAACAGCAAAACACTTCAGCATTCTACGGAAGCTGTCTCAGGCATTACATAAGACTGACCACAGGGTCATTTGGTAACCAAAATGTTGCGTAACGAATAATGCCTGGCATTGGCACTTACCTCTTCCACATGCAATACCATAACAAGAATGAAATTTTCTCCATCCTGTACTGGAAGAGGGAGATAAAAGGGGCAGCACTGAGTAGGAAACCCCATTACCTTTTAACTGTGTTCTACTTTCCATCTGTGCCTGAAATAAAGCACAGAAACACGGGGAGTTCTGTATGGAGGTGACCCCTGTTCTTAAGTGGCGAGGACAACACAAAACCAGACATTTTTCTAGAGAGCTGGATTTACTCTGAGGAACAGAAAACTAGAGATGACAATCAGCCACAGCATGACAGAGCAAAAAAGGGTACCGTCCCTTTTTGTATCCTGAGCAGTTCACTAAGCGGTACTACTCCCCATGATACCTATACTGCACCTTTTCCTACAGAATACTATTTAAAATGAAAGATGTGCACACATGGTAGTGAGTGCAAGCATTTGAGATTTTTTCTCTCTGTTAAGTGAGTCATGTTAATGAGGTTCCTCAAGGATATCCCTGTTGTGGAAATGTGTATCCTATATGCCTTCATAAGATTCATCATGTAATTCCCTTACATAAACCTTCACACAGTACTCAGTGACTGCTACACTCTTCACAGAGTTCACATGCACGAAATTACCTCAGGGAAGAGACAGGCTTGTTTTGTTTGCAACAATGTCCCAAAAGCAGTGATGATGGGAAGAAAGGAATAAACTGTTTCATGTTACCAGCATCCTAATTGACAAAGCCATGCAGAGAGCACAGTTTGGTTTTGCTTTGTGGCTCCAGCAGTTCCAGAATGGCTCACATTTTAAGTGGAAATGGGGAAGAATATTAAACTGCAAGAAGAAGATGTCATTACCTGTTCCTTTTTGTTTCATGCTTTCAAACCACATCCATCTCTGTGACAGTAGGCACAACTGCTAAATATCCTACCAAAAATTTTAAACTGACAAATAGCACTCTTTGCTAGAAACCACATCATGGGAAATGGCAAAAGGCTTGTGCTGTATACCTTCTCATCAGTGGCAAATATTTCAATTACCATGGTGATATGCACATAGAATATAGAGGTAATTCTCTGAACAAAGGTCTTTCCAAAATACGCATTCTCATCCATCCTTTCAAATGCTAATACTTCATCTCTCTGAAAGAGCACACTGTACACACAGCGTATTCTTAAAAAAAAGGGACATGTTTTTGTTTAAGGTGATTTTGATGCCAGTGAAAGGCATTAGATCACCTCCAGATGAAAGAATTGTTTTAAACCCACAGAAAGAAGGAAACGGTCATTTCTCTTGCATACCTACTCCAGATGACACCTGGCAGAAGGGTGGTTCAGCTTCAAAAAAAGTTCAGGTCAATAAATGCATGTTAGAATGTCAACTTTATTGGATTTTTTTTGGTGGTCACTTCAAAAGAGATGCATGTTCACTGACTGATGATTGGACTGAAATATTGTTCTTCTATTTCACAAAACTGAGACAGTAATGGACTTTTTGCTCTTTTCTAATTGGACTTGGTGAAATCTGTATCTGAATACCAAACCTGAAACCTGCTTGACCTTTTCATTCTTTCTTTAGTATTAATTCCATTTTAAGCTTCTCTCTTCATGTAGAGAAAAAAAAGTCAAAATTCTGTTAATAGCCAGATTATTGAGATAAAGAGCACAGTATGGGATACAATGGCAAAAGACATAAATAACACCTTCTAGTTTAGAAAGTGAAAACTGGATGAAAAATGAAAGGACTTTCAGCTTCTCAGTCACTGGACACTGTTAGATAGCCACAAGTACAATCTAAGTCATTGTCCAGTATTCAAAAACATTGGATTAATTCAAAAGCTTTGATGATTATTTCCTTTTCTGCCTAAATCTATCAACTAATTTCTTGTATTCAGGAACAGATACAAATAGATAAATACTGACAAAAAATCTTTCACAGGCTCCACTTGAAAGTTTCCTGGTTGTTAAGGTACTCACTAAATGTTTAATGGAACAGTTGGAGCAATTAGTTGTGCTTTGGCTGAGCACTTTGGCCCATAAAGACCTTTTCTTATTTCAACAGATCACCTTGGTGTTGACAGACGCCAACAAAAGAACTACCATGAGCAGTGCAGGGCTCTGTTCTGCCAGCTCCCAAGCAGAGGGAACTCTAAACAGACAGAGTTATACAAGAAATTGAGAAAGCATTTCCCTTGTGCATCCTCTCAGTAACCAGCCAAGGATACAGATAACCCATCTCAGATCCAAGCACTTCCTATTAAAAAGCTCTTAAGTCTCACAGCATCAGAAGTAATGGAATCCATTACATGCAGGCAGCAATGAAATATCACGAGGGTGAAGAAGAAAAGTACCATTCTCCATTATACTAAAAAAAAAATTTAGAGTACCCACAGGATCATGAGCCAACTGTGACACAGACTTTTGCTGCCACCAAAGGGCAAAAAAAACCATACAAAGCCTTGGGATTTGGGATTGTGTTTTTTCTTTTAATTGTAAAGACAGTGACTCATTGATTCCTTGAAGAAGGCAATGATCAATGGCTGTAAAGCAGGTATGAAATAATTTCTCAATGAGATGGATTCCAGCATTGGTGATGACTGCTTGTCCTCCAACCTCCATCTCTTTGGGAAAATCATCTATCGAACTCAGGGGACAGAATTCCCGTCATATTTGATCAATGCCAACACTGACCAATCAATTTAAGGTGGATTTAAAGCTGGATGTGACTGAGAATTGTCCCTCTTGCAAGGTGAACTTTGTGCATTCACTTCATACTGGGCCTCTTCTGTTTTCAGGGGCTCACCAATCCACTGAGTGATTCAGTTCAAAATCCTGCTCTAAATGCAGGAAGATTCGAGAGTGGGCGAGAGGCTGAATACCTTCAAGACTTGCTTAACTTTGAGCAGAGTAACCACAGAGCACTCACCATACCACATAAATCCAACACTACACATAGAAGGAGTCTCTGAACTTCCCAAGGCTGAGCCTTTGAGCAATGGAAGAAAGCCATGCACACAAAGATCAGAACATGTGCAAACCTGTGAGACTCAGAATAGGGTACAAACCCCTATTTTTTCTTCGGAGTTATCACCATGACAGGATACAAGGACTACAGAGGTGAAATAAAGATGGGAGAAAGAAAACTTTCTGATACATATATAAAAAATCCAGTGAAATAACTTCAACCCATTGCAGTGGCAAATTAAAGAAGGTTGATTGGTAAAGTACTTGAGACTTATTTTTATGTACTAAACATAGAAAAATAACTGGATGCTCAAAGTAAGAGAGAAAAAACTATAGTCTCAGCATGAGACTTGTTCTGTGAACAGCACAGGGTTTGAATTTGCTTCACTTTCCCTAGGTTTGACTGAAAAAGGTTAATGTCAAAGTCTTTTCAAAGTCTGATCTTTTTTTCACCAAAATAGAATGCAAGGAGTAATAGTTTTCATTATTTGTTTAAAAATTGACCACTGGAGACTTAAACACTCTCTAACCGAGAAAACAAAAGAACAAAATAACTCAATTTGGATATTCTGTCTCAGGGGAATTGCCATTAAGATTCCTGACTTTTTCCTTCCCTGTTTAGTTCACCAACCATGGCAGGACTGCATTTCCCATGAGAGGCCGAGGCAGAAAGTTCCTATGATGGATCAGCCCTCTCTCTGGAAAAGAAACTTGGCTGGCATAGCTGATATTGACGTACTGAGGAGAACAGAAGCACACATTACCTGGAAGTCCTGGTACTGCTGGCAGCTGAAGCATTTTGGCTACCAACCAGGAAATTCTTAGAAAAAGTCACATTTTCAGTGAGTAAACCTATCATAAATCAACATATTTTCTCCATTGCTGGTTCTCCTGCTTTCTCCAAATTTTTCTTGACCTCCTAAATCCCTGTTAATTTAGTGGTGGAAGAAGGTCTCTCCAGCAGCAACAGGCTCTGTGGTTCTGGCAGAACTTTGTGACTCAGGTATCTCATTCACAACCCTGTTGTGCCCTTCCAGGGCAATTGTCTGTACTGGAGAGGATGAGGGAACACAACCTGTTTGCAAAGAGCAGCTCTGGAAGACACACTTTGTAGAGCTGTGCTTCTTGTGCACAGGCATTGTATTCATCTCCCTCTGAGCCACTACGTGTGAGTAAGAGGATACAAGAAGCTTTGGTCCTCCTCCTGTCAAACTGTGATGTTAATAATTCCATTTCTGGCCTTTAGCCACAGAAGGATCACTCTAAACTTTCCAACCATTGTACTACCTGTACTTAAGAGTGACAACCCATCCCAACATTTCGAATAAATCCAACATGAGAGGTGAATTTGGACTCTTTAAAATGCTTTCTAAAATATTTATAATAAAAATGTTAAGTGTGATACCTTTTCAGTTCTTCTGAGTGAAAGATCAAAGACAAGAAGTATAAATATTTAGCAGTTTTTTCTGCCAACTAGATGTTAATACTAAAGGCTACAAAAAGTATTACTAAAAATAACATTTCTGTCAAATTAAAACATATTTCATAATCAAGTAAAAAGGGAATTTATATAAGAATTTAAAACAATTCATTCTCCTAAGAAATGAAGATGGATGGTAGTGACAGCTGATTAGATGTATCTCCACTGAGCACTAGCAGAAATCAGGGTCTAGATGACAGACAAGTGCATGAGAAGTCCTGAATGCTGTTTTAGACTCTTGTATAGATTTCTTCCCTGAGATTAGTGGTTTTGTCCTCACCAGGCCCAGGAGAAAGGTGTTTAAGGTCCTTTTACACTTGCTGTGAGGTAAAGATGGGCATGGCTCTGGACTCAGATAAGAACCTAAATGACTTGTCCAAGGTCCCACAGAAAATTGATGAGAGAGAGGGGGCTTGGGCAAGTGCAGGCACAGACCCTTTGAGTTACCCTTCTTCCAAGTTGCCCTTCCCATTCACCCACACTTCCAGTCAGCCTTCTTCACTGCACAGTTGTACAGTGAAGCAGTCCTGGAAACCAAAACAGGCTATGGCAGGAAAAGGAACTCATCCAATACAGAATGGACAGGGCAGGGGAGAGACAACATCAGGATAACAAAATATGTTTCTTAACTGATAAACTAAGCCTAAACCAGAAGAAAACAGGATGGGGACAAGAAGTCAGGAGGATCAGCTGAGTTAACCTGAGACTAGAAGACAAGAGGGTCTTTAAAACAGAAAGCAGAGGTTAAAAGAAATCACTTGCACCTTTTTTCTTTTTTTTTTCTTTTTTTTTTTTTTTTGAGGAAAAGCAATACATTAAAAGCACCTGCTCCACTAGTCAGAAGGAAACTTAAAACCATCTATAGCTCTGTGTGTGGAAGTAGAGGGGGTTTCTCAATGGGGCTGCTTACAGTATCTGTCAAAGCTGGTGAAAACCCTGCAGCCACTTGCACAATTAAGTGTTGCTTGCTATGTCCTTCCAGTTCATAAGTTATTTTTCCTCTCAGAATTGTCAGGTTTACAAGCCTTAATCTGGCTAACTGGATTTGTTTTGGAGATGCAGAAATCCACCACTTTCCCTCCCTGAGGATAGAGTGGTTCCACACAGACAGCCACAAGAAACCTGTTCTCATCGTTTTTCTGACTGCTGCTGCCTTGGAAAGACAACTCAGAGAAAAGTCCTCAGAGCAAGCATAACTACTGGCCAGCAGATTCAACTACTGTTAACACACTGGAAAATTGTCAGGCTGTTAAACTTTTCTCTTGCCAGATCCCCTTTGTACATTTGGACCATGAGAGACAAAGAGTCCAGATCTTGTAGGTGAGGTTTTCCTGGTTATTTTGAATGGAACAATGGGGGAAATATTGCAGCACTATTGAAACTAGCCAAAAGATGACAACATATGCCAATGAGGTGCACTGGCTAGAATTTTAACAACTATCAAAATGAGCATTCATTTGGAAAACTCTAGCTGTCATGTTTGGCATGTTGCCCCCTTAATATTACGGTTGCTCTTTATGAAAATAAAAAATGTGTATATGGTAGGAAGTATGCATAGTGCACACCTCCTACAGTGAGAAAATATATGAGCATCATGCAATAAAACATTCTGTGGGCATGAAGATTAAAAAGTCAGGGCACAAAATGAAATGCATCATTCTGTCGGTAAAACAAAATTATTGGTCTGCCACTCAAGAAAGGAAAGCAAGCCACTGAGGCATTACACTAGGAAGATCAAAATACCATTTTTGCTATGACTTTTCTAAAAAAGGCCAAGCAATCCTCCCACTAGCAGGAATTAGTATCAACAAAGAAGGAATAAGATCTCAGCCCAGAATAGGGAATTCACAAGGAGCATTAGAGTAAACCAAACGTTCTCAAATTGTCCAAGACACGAACTTTGCCCTAAAGCACTTTAGGAATGAGCAGAAGGAATCTCAAGGATGTTATCAGTTGTCTTTGAGAGTTCACGGAGGACAAGTAAGGTACCAAATGTTTCAAAAAGGTTAGAGTGCTTATTTTTGGAAATGGAGAAAAAAACCCACAAAGCTAGGAAGCCACAGAAACTATGAACCATTTGCTTTTACTTTAATTTCCCAGAAAAACTCTGTTGTAGCTAATTAGCTCAGTTAGTTGGGGCATGGTGTTAATAATGCCAAGGTTGTGCATTTTATCCCTGTATGGGCCATTCACTTAAGAGCTGAGCTTGATGCTCCTTGTGGGTCCCCTCCAACTCGGATTATTCTGTGAATCTGTGAAATGGTTTGTAAGCACACAATGGAAATTTTTTTAAAACTTTAAAAATAAATATAAAACATGGATATATTGATTAAATCTAGTCAAAACAACTTAATTTCCATCTATGAAGGGATAACAGGCTAATAAATCAATCATCAATAAGTGAAATGATAAATTGCAGGAAGTAATATGGAGAGTTACTTGGAGTCACAGTGAGTTAAACTAGTTAAGAAAAAATGGTCTAAGATCAACATGTCACAAAACATGGTTCCACTGGCAGCTACAATTAGTTTCAGACAAAGTTGCAAAATTTTAGGAAAAAAAATTAAGCAATATAATGAAAAGTGAAAAAAACCAAAAAAGTTACTAAATCCAGTTCATAAAATGAGGCACTAAAAATCTGTCTTCCTAAATATTTCACCGTAGAGGGAATTGCATATAGATGGATGAGAAAACTGGTGATCAATACTGGTGATTACTACAAAAAGGTGATCTTGCAAGTAGCTGTAGTACTTGTCAATAATTTGTTGTTTCTGGGAGCAATTATCCCCAGTTCAGCCAAATCTGAAGGATCATTCTTGTAGGGTTCTTCAATCTGGCTCCTGGATGATGGAATACTTTCACTAATGGAAGAGGTGACACAGCAGAAGTGTTTGTTAACTGGCATATTATCTTAAGTTGGGAAAAATTCTAAGTATAACTGAAGACAAGGTTAGAATAATCCCAACAAACTGAACAAATGTGAGGATACAGTTCAACCAGATCAAGTGAAAGCTGGGTGAAAAGCAGCACTGCTCAAAGCATCTAAGGACCACACAGAACCATGAGCTGCAGGTGAACCCGTGACATTGCTGGGCAGCCCAAGTTACAAGGCAAGACTGAGAGAATACAGGTGGCTCAGCCTAAAGAACAGAAAGCATGAAGACATCCTTTAAATACCTAAAATGCTGCTGCACAGAGTTGAGTACTAATCTTTCATCAACATTCACAAGCAGCTGGAGACAAAAGTAATGAGCTCATATTGCAGAAATGTTCAGCTTCAGAATTCACTTGGAAAGGCGGTTGGACTCCCCTTTGCTGGAAGTCTTAAAGGACTGGTTATACAAGTGTCTGTCAGGAATGCTATAAGTAGAGCTGATCCTGTTTTGGAGTAGGAGGATGAACTAGGTGGCAGTACTCTTCAACTCTTTAGCATAACGTAATGTAACAGCCTTTAAAATGCAGAAAGTTACTTGAGTGGCAAAGATAGCTCCCTATAGCTCCAACTTAAGACACGTCCTGTATTTTTTTATCCCCTGAAAGTGATGTAAGCTCTTTAGACCATCAACCCTATCATTAGCCTTGTGGGCCAATGTTGAAAGAGTGCACATAGGAAAGCAAAGTGCTGCTCAGTTACCTTTCACTGCCTAAGCCAACAAAACAAACAAGCAAAGACACAGAGAAGTCCACTCCATGAGACAGCATCCCAAAAGAGGAATGTCACTCAACTGCTTGTCCCATTTGCTTCAGGGATGAGAGATGCTTTAGGAAAGCTTTAAGGAACAGCCACAGAAGACGCTGCATATCTTTGACAGGCTGAACTGCATTCTTTCTTTTAAACATTTCTGAGTTTATATCAAGAGGTTAACCCTTTGCTTTCAGCTTTCCAAGTTCACATTAAACCACAGACAACCTTAAAATAAGGGCAAAGTCTTTCTTCTAACAAAACAAACAAAACAATGTTGCAAACAAGCCTGTTGAGGTTCTTCACCCCAAAGCAGTTTTGGGAAGTCCGGGCACTAGGAGACATCTGAGATACCAATCTCTAAATCAAGATTGCCTGGTTGGCCCCACTCTGGGGACTGTGGCCCTCTGACATAGAAGCTGATCAACTTTGTGCCCTGTTGCAGGTGGTGAGACTGAAAAAATACAGAGGAAATGGTATGTCCTTGGATATACTGCAGATCAGCTAATCTCTTAATAGAAACACCTAGAAATCTCAACTTGTGGAGCCCCAGTACAATACTGTGAATAAGCAGCCATGTTCCCCTCATATTCCTACATGTTATCCTGGCCTCCCTGTCCTCACTCACTCGCTGCTCTGTACTCACTTACTGAGCCTGTTCCTCATGTAGACAATGGCTGTGAGGAAGGAGCCACCTCTCACTTTCCCTACCTACACTGCCTTTCACAGCACAGAACAAGAAGCCACCATAATAACCCCATCTACTTGCATAAGAGTATGTGTATGGAAGTGTGTATATCCAACCCAGAATATTTTGTGATTTTGTGATACATTCCTAGCCATTGATGGAAAGGCTAGCTTTGTTACCAGCCTTCACAAGTTTGCTTGGACTGATAAGACCACTAGTTTTTGGGAATCCTTGAAGTTTACTAAATAATTTTCAGGGATTAAATGTTGATCTCATAGAAGTGCCATTGCATATGGGTTCTTCTGTTCTTACATGAAATATGAAGCTGCCAAGGAACAAATAAACTATTTATTACTTATCCTGTACAGTAACAAAAAATGGCTTAATGGGGGCACATGCTACTTTTGAATGTACTGCAGTCTGTTCTTCCCTGAACTGGAGAGTCTCTTAACCAAATTTAAGCTTACTCTCCTTTCCCCTCAAAAAGAAATTACATTCTTGACATGACTGTCTGAATCATAGCAGAAAGACCTACATGCCACAGGTTCCAGCACCACAGTCCCACAAACCTGCCTTACTTGTAGGTAATTCAGTGTAGGTCACACACAGAAACCATTAACTCAGATTGCTAACTGAAATGAACTCAAGTTATTCTTACATTACTTTAGAGTTATAGAAAACATGAGTGGAATTATACATTAGATGCAACAATTTGGTGGCATGACCTTAGAAACCATCATCTCTGCTTGTAGACCTTCATTTGAACTACAGTAACCTACAAGGAAGGAGACATTCCTTCTGAGATTACAGGGAGTTATACCTGAACAGTTGCCTTGCCAAGTGTCCTGAGGAGGTTCACTCCATTAAAATCAGCAGAGTTTGTCCTCTACTTTGCCGATTTTGACATACCTAGCCAGGATGGCTGGTGTTCTAACATTATGTTTGAATACATACTCGGTACCAAAGAATATGAAAATTGTGGGACATTCAGTGCTGAGAGGGTTGCAGAGCTATTCATGCTCCCTTCTGCATCCACTGTGTCTCTCCACTGCACTGACATGGACAAAGGCCCCAGCCAGTGACACCTTCTGTCTGCAGAGATGGCTGAACCAAGCCAGGTGCCATGTGTGTTCATTCAGTGAGAGAATGTACTTCCCTAAAATGGAAGAGACGTCAGAAATTACGCTCTAGCCCTTACTGAGAAGATGGAGACTAGAATAACCCTGTGACATTTTGCACTCTAGTCTCTATCAAAAGGTGAAGACACAGAGACAGTTTGGACAACTCAGTAAAATCAGATTGCTGAGCAGCATGAAGTAGAGAAAGAGAGAGAGACATCTGCAGAACTTGTTCCTGAAACCCACACACTTTTCATCCACAGTATATCATGATAATTGACACTATTGTGATTTTACTTTAGCATCCACTTGGGAAAAGGTTAAAAGGATCTTACCCCTGACCCATCATAGAGGTTGCAGCACTAGTCCAAAGCACAGGTTGCAAGGGTTTGGACAGTCAAAACATTTATAAGCACTTCTAAGCTGGGTGAAAGCTTTCTTATATTACTGGCACATCTGCACTTGCAGGGACAAACTTAGTCTCTTGTATCTCAACAGATCTCAGTTCTGATTCTGTATATCTCACAACACATTACAGAAACTCCACAGGGAAGCATGGTAAGAATCTGGATGAGGCTCAGCATCCACCTACAAAGCCTATGGTTAGATCCATACTGTGTTGGATCAATCTTTCAGTTTTGTTGGTGGTGTTGTTGTTTTTATTTTTTAAAGGTTGAGTCTGTATCTACTTTCTTTTCCACAAACTGGAAGCATTTCAGTAGCACCTGCCTGAGGCAATAAAACCAAGCAGCAGTGGTGTTTGCACAAATCCTTCTCCAATCCTATTTCCAGGTGCTTCTCAGATTTGCCCTACTGCACCTAAACCAGCACATCTGCCTGACTGGCTGCACATATGATGAACCACAACAGCAAGCTGATGGGGCTGAAAAATGACCAAATTCTTAATCTGAGTCACTGAATGGCCTCCCCAGACACTCTGCCAGCACAGTGCAGGGATGAGAACAGCACAAAACAAGACTTAGCCTGCCAGGAAAAACACATGTGGAAACGGGCTAAAATCACAAGCTGGTAATTCACTGAATCCACGTAAACAGTAATGCACATCCTCCTTTACTCCCCCAAGTTCATGTAAAACCATGCTGCACATCTAAATGAGATTCAGATATAAGGGAGAGGAAAAACCCTGTCCAGCTGTCCCCAAAAGCTGCTGAGTCAAAGCTCCTGACCTATTCCCACTGAAGGCAATGGGATGACATCTCTTTCTGCCAACTGAGGATCCAGCTGATGTTTCATAAAACAAGAGGGACAGGTCCCTTGGTAGCAATGTTTTTAAAACTGATGAGCAGAAGCAGCCAGTCAGACCCTCTTCTTAAAAATGATGATATGCCAGTTTAGTTAGGAAATGAATGAATGTGAACAGGACAGCAAGAGAAGAGGTAAGCAAAAACTGCTATGACAGCTGAATTTTGCAACACTGCAATGTCTTCTGCCATCACATAAGCCTGAGATCAGTGGCCTGAGCTGGTCTTAGGTATGTAGGGTACTTTACAGGGCCTCTGTTCTAGCCCAGATTTTATTCTGTGCAAGTGAAATTGTCCCTTCTTACAAACATAATGCACGTCCTCAGGAAGGAGGACTGCGTTTGTAAGCTCATTCTCAGTACTTCATCAAATATAGCAAAAATGCTTAGGAAGTTACTGCCATTAAAGACTAATTTGTTAAAAATCATTGCCTTTAACTATTCTCCTATATGGTAGGACATTAGCCCAAGCTGACTGCTGGCTTTTGAACACTGAAAAGCAAGGTTGGAAAGAAGCAGAGTGTGGAGATCAAGACTTAGAAATATTAATGGTGAATCACTCCTTTGCTGAGAGAAGGCATGACTGCCTTTAATGAACAGTTACATGGAGGATGTGAGATAATCTAAGTGGGACTGTTATGAAATTTAACTATGAGGTACTTTGAGTCATGATCTATAAAGCTGCTAACTGGGTTCAGTAAGTTGTTGAGTCATTACCATATAAGACTGGGCTGCTCTGAAATCCATCTGGCTAAAGGCATTGAGTGGTTTGCTTTTGGTTAGAGAAGATGGAAATGAGCACACGTGCACATGAATTTTCAAGAATAAAAAATTAATAATAAAAAAGCATTAACCACAATTACACACAATCCACACTAAAAATATTGTGTCATTTATATTTTAATTAAAGCTGTCCTGAGACTTAGAATTAGCAGAAATGAAATTAGCATGGATTTTTAATGTTCTGAGAAAAAAAAACACAGTACATTCTCTGACTTAAGTATTTCTTATGATATCAACTCAAAATAAAATGAGGACTGGGCATCCAGAAGGATGCTGGGTACTACATATAAATCACTGATCCGTCTGCATTTTAGAATATTTTCACACTCAAACTGAGATGCTAAATCAGCTTAGAACTTAACAGAAAGAAAAGAAAAATAAAATAATTTTTAAAACCACCACTATAGATCTAATTCATTCTGGATAACTACTCCAGCAAAGACCCAGGGCTGAGCTAGTTAGACAACTCTATTATCTTTCATCTGAAGGAAGTGTGATTAGTGAAGGAAATGTCACATTTACACTTAAAAATTGTTTCAAAGACAACTTGTATCTCTTTGGCACAACTCCGCCATTTAAAAAATACTGCAAGAGAAAGAGGCAGATATAGCAAAGAGCACTCCTTTTTATGATTTCTCACCCTTGTATTAAGCCTCGGGTTCAGCTTGAATATTCAGTGTCTCAGCAGTTGGCATTTCCCAGGCAGCAGGGCAGAACTGCTCGCTGTTGGACCTCAGGGATGCAGTGCCAGGGCTCCTGGAGAGGAAGGCTCCCTGCATAGAGCCTGCCCCTGTGGTGCAGCACAGAGCACCAGGACATGGAGCAAGGGGGAACTGCACTTTGCTCACTCCCTCTGCTGTGGAAGGGGAGAGCTGGTCTTTGCAGGGGCTCTACAGCATGCGGGAAGGGAATAAACGTGGTCAAACTGGATGGAGGAAGAACATTTGCTAACAAACACACATCTTCAGAGATTTCCCTCAAAGGTCACACTGACAGTATTACATAATATAAATTGTGTTTCTTCTGAAGATGTCCATGCACTCACCACCAAGAGATCCACAGTGTTACTCCCAACTGCAGTGCTGTCTTGAGCAGTGCAACATTCAGGACCAGTACACATGGACACTCTACAGCCCTTATGGGTTTTGTGGCTGGGTTTAGTTTGGTTTTTGGACTTTTTTCCTTTAAATGGCAACTACTCTCAGTCTTCTTTTTCTGGCTTTTCACTTTTTTTTTCCCTTCTACTTTCATTTTGGCTTGGCATTTGCTAGCATTTAGCTGTGAAGCCTGTATGAGGAGTCAACTAAAGTTTTGCGGGAAATTCAAAGGAAATGAGATGTAAAACTAACCAAGAAGTACTTTCAGCACAGAAACCCCCTGGAAACATCACACAAACCAAGAAGCACAGGAGCTTGGAGCAGATTCACAACTCCATCTCTTTTGGCACCTCTCTTTCAGCTTCATGTAACTAAGACCTCTGATGTCCCCTTTTTATTTTTTTACTTTTCAACCCATTTAATGACCTTTGATAAATGGAGGACACTCCACCATTACATATTTCAAACAGAATACCAGAAAAGATCAAGTTAATCTAGATTAATTTGATCCATCCATACTGAAATTCTGATAGTAAATAACCACAGCAGCTAAATTTGGTTTATGGCATAAAGCCCCCATGCCTTCCATTCATTGGGCTGCAGACATTCCAGCTGAGGCACTGTGTGGCTTCCAAAGGTTCCACCATAAGAGTGAATGGACTGGAATGGAACTGTAGGGACTTGTTTCCATCAGGAAATGAACCAAACCCACACTCTGCTGAAAATTTGCCCTCTCTCGTGTTACAGACATACCAATGCACACACAGTAACCATGATGTTCACTGGGTTGGCCATTCCACTCAGGAAAGCTTATGGCATGCTTGGTTTCAAGAGACAGAAAGCAGCACTGAGAGGAGGTTCAAGGAAGTGAAGGACCAACAGAAAAAACCAGCTGGTCTTTTGCTAGGAACCAAGAAGAGTATCTCAAGAGTTGCAGACAAAGCCAAAAAGTGAAATTTAAGTGTATTCACATACTGTGATGCTTGAGCTACAGAATATTATTGAGTTACCATTCATCAGCTGAACTTTTGAAAGCAACTATGTTCATGTTCATGAACCCATTCCCCCAACACAATAAAATATATTAGTATTAAATGGCTCCGGTAAAAAATATTTAAGAATGTGAAAACTTCCATCCAGGCTATGCAGATGAGCTATGCAGAGAGGTGGCAATTCATTCAGCTACAAAAATGGGATCAATTCCAATTACAAGTTCATACCTTATTTATAGCAGCATCACTTGCCTAAACTAACATATTCATCTCTGATAAACACCAGACATCTCTGACCATGGCAGGATATCAGAAGGGGAAGTGGAGCTGAGTAGGACAGGGAGTGACAAGGACTTGCTGAATGTCATTCAATGAATCATTTAACCTCACTGCAAGTCAAGAGAAATGCAGACACCTCACTCAGCCTTCCTAAGAAGCTCAATTCAGTAGAAACTCCCATCCAAATAAAGGGCTCTGGAATCCCTGAAGAATGAAATACAAGTATTTGCCATACCTGGATTCCATGTGCAGGACCATCTCTGTCAATACCTGCAGTCCTGCTGCAGGACTGCTCAACTCTTACACATTATACAATGCAGCTTCTGCAAGGCAATCTGGCAGTGTGGCAACACAGGCTGAGATAGAACTCCGACTGTGAACCTCAGAAAATAAAGAGGGTAAAACTTTGTATATAAATGCTTTTCTATATATTTATTGAAGTAATATATTGTGTGTTTAAATTTCCTCTTCATCAGATATTTCAATACAGAAAAAAGCAGTCTATTGTGAAACAACAGGGCAGACTGGATGGGTGGTTTATCAGACTTGAGAGCAGTGACCAGCAGCTGATCTGTCACCCTCAAGCTTAACAGGCAAAAAAAGTCTGTCTCCCCTGATTCATCATGGTGTAAAGAGTGACAGGTCTAAACACAGATATGATAAATCTAAACTCCAATCTTTGATATAGCAATGCCTGCAAAGGTTACCTGCAAAACTGAAAACTGTTTTTGCATGAAAAGGACAATCTCCAAAAGAAGATAAAGGGTATCTGTGTGACTTTCCTGCGAGACATCCTCCAAAGCCACAGACTATTCTTCTTCCCACAGCAAATACCACAGCCTTTTCATCTGGAAATAACAGGTAACAAACTCTGCAAGAACAGCAGCCTTTGCCCTGCTCACTCCTGTGGCAGCACCACACCTGCTCTGTGGCCACACAGATGGTTGCGCAGGCAAACAATACCCACTCAGCTGAAGCACAACCCTCCCACCCTACTGTTTTTTTGGAGAACAGGTTTTCAGCTAAATCAGTCCCTTGATTTGGATGCCATAACACAGTGGATGGCATGAATGAAGGACTGAAGACTGGGGATAGCTAATTAAAACACAAACCCACAAGTTTTTGGCATGGTCTAAGATTGTGGTTCCAGGGCCAATCTCAGAGAATCTGTCAGCTCAGCTCCCACCTGCCTTGTGCTCTCCAAAGCAACAGCTAACACAAGATGTGATGTCTTTGGTGGGTACCACCTGGGACCGATGCTTGAACATCTCAACCTTTCTTAAGTTTGACTGAAAACTTGTGTGTGAGTTACTGCAATGTGAATGATACTGCTAGCCTGTAACCCATAAGAGAACCAAGAAAACGTTGAGCTGGATTCACCTTGCAGTACATTTATTTTGTAAGCAATTCTTTTTCTGTTCCTCATAGTTACAGAGACTCATGGGAGACCAAGTAGAAGTTTGTGGGATTTGGGATGTTTGTCTGGCTGGAAGCATAAGAGAATCTGATTCATTTGTGTTTTCTTTCCAAAATGCAACAGCCATCAAGCAATCACAAAATAGTGTCATGATTAAACAACTGATCACAGGCAAGCGTGGGGATGCCCACACACTGTAAATCTGCCCTGCTGCTTCCTGAGAAGGTTTGCAGCCTGTGCCAGGTTCTGTACTGCTGTGTTAGACTGTTCCTGTTCTCAAACTAGCTCATGCACAGGCTTTCTAAAAGCAAGGCAAGCCCTTTATTTAGATCTTCCATTTGCATTTACATTTTTAAAGAGACAACTGTGATTTTCCAAATAAATAACAGAGCCCAAAGAACACATACAAATGTTGAAACTGAATTTGGTGGAAACAACTATGTATCTTGGTTTAACTTTCACATTGGAAGAATTCAGAAAGAAAAAACCCCAAGTACTTCCAATACTTTTGGGTTTGTTGAAAATTGCCAATAATTTTTGTAGCAAAAACATTTTCCTTCCACTTTCAACATTCCTCTGAGACAAGAGCAAATATAGTTTAACTGTGAAAATGATCCATTTTATAGGCATCAAACTATTTTTAAATCCTACTCCTCAGTCTGCTCCTCTATGCCTAGATCATCAGTAATTTATTTATGAAATTCTCTGAGGAAGGGAGTGTGCAAAGGAAAGGTAGGTGGGAAGCAAAAAAAGCCCTACATATACAAACACACACACATATATATATATATGTTCATTCCCTAGAGGGGAAGTTACTAGGTGCCAAATTCTGACCTCTGACACAACACAAGCATCACCTCACTACTAGCATGTTTCTGTTGAAGTCAATGAGATGCCCAGTACCACCAAGACAAGCAGAACCCAACCCTAGTGCTGAACATGCAGAATTATGGAGGAAGCAGCAGACCTAGGTGTCGCATGCATCTATTCTATGACATAAACCATTGTAAGGTCACAGGAAAATCAGAAAGGGCTAAGTAGGAGGGCACACTCACTGACTGCACTCGAGAGGAAAAGGAGTAACACCACAAATTTGCAGATGGAAGCAGGTAAATGAAGGTAAACTGATAAGGGAGATGTGTGATGGCATTGAGGACCACTTGAAGCACCCCTGAAGCTGGTAACCATAACCAATATGCACTTAAGCCTTAAAATGGGACCAAATCCAAGGGCGATATGATTGGAGGAGTGGACTGGGCTCCTCCTCTCTTCAAGAGAGGAAAATCAGGTGATACTGAGATTAGCTCACCACCAGGCTTTGGTCCTTCTGTGAGCCCTTCTTTCCTTCTGGTACACTAACAGAGCAGGCAGCTGTATGGCTTTCCTCCTGCTCCTTTGCAGGGACAGTGCTGCAGGAAGTATTCTTTGTGAGAAGGAATTACACAGTTACTCCTTCAAAAGGCACAAAACTACTACAGGATCAGCAGCTTAAAGACAGCTAATAAATCTTTAACTTCAATACTTTCCTTTAGTGGGAGCATTGTGAAGCTATGATCCTATATCCAGGTTCAAAAGAAACAAACTTCACTTCTGAACATCTGAATGACTCCAGGCACTCTTGTCAAACGTGGATGTTGCAGGACTTGTTAAGAATTCTTGCCTGCATAAGGTATTTCCCGAAACCCAGAATGAAAATATTCTGTTATTAGAATACAAGTCCAAGCTCATGTTCAAAGCAAGAAATGTTGATCCCAAATCAATGAAGTAGAAGATTTTCATTACCTGGAGCACAGAAGGAAATGCTTGTCAGATATGTCTCAGGAAAATTTCCTTACAGGAATATGTCTGTGTTCATATAGAGGAAGGGCCTATTTTTAGGAAAAGAGCCTGAAGATTTCATACATTTGTTTTGATGAACTGCCCTGGAGATTTTCTGTATCGTTTTTTCCAAAGGAGGAGGTTGTACAAAGAACTGCTCTGCAAAGGGTGCTACCCCTACTAGAAAAAGATGAGCACTGAATGCACATTTTAATGTCACACAGGACACAGTTTAGACTATGGCAGCAAGAAAGGCAGAGAGAGAGGCATTTCAGAGCCTGTGCACCCCTTTACAAAGGCAAAAAACAGACAAAAAGAATTTAAATTCCTGCAATGTGAATTTTGTCTCAACTCTCAGTTCTAACAGAATGAGGTGTGAAAGCACAAAATCAAAGCAAATAGATCTGTTGAGAAAAGACAGGGAGAAAAGCATGGCATAACCAGCTCTCCAGCTCCAAAGAGAGGCATAAATCATCTTCCTTCCACCTGTGAAATTCTCAAAATCCCAGCACAGGGTTTATAGTCTGGCCTTTGGTGAAGGCCAAGCCCAGAGTCCTGCACCCACATGGTATCTAGAGAGCTCTAATCTCAAAATGTGAGAAAAACCAACCTCCAGTCATTCTCTCTTCACATGAAATTCACCCAGGCAATATCCACTCCCATTACAGTACTGGCAGTAAGAGCCCTTTGACAAGTGTTTGCTTCCCTCCTGCAAGTAGCTCTCTAACAGGCTCCTGACTTAAAATGCTCTCTTTATCAAGACAGCAATTTTTTATTTTAGAAGACCACCAGAAAGACTTTCCCACAGTTTATTGTGGAGACAGAGGGGAAATGGACAGTTAATGTGGGAATATCACCTGCTGTTTGGATGAGTTTACTGTGTCGAGATAAAACATCGAGATAAAACATCTAAACACAAACTTGTGGAGGCTGCTTCCTACTCTTCAGCCCCTAGGTGTAAGAATGTATTTCACATAGATGTTCAACATGCTTTTCTTGCCTCCTCCCATCTATCCCAAAGCTGTTTTATTGGCTCTAATGACATAACCTTCCTACTTAGCTATGCAAGGAAGCGCATGGGCTATGAAATCGACTTCTACTGCTGGTTTGGATTCTTCTGCTAATTCATATGGGTTTTAATTCCATGCCCTTTAGGCTTATAATAAATATCACCCTTGATAAGCCAGAGCAAGAATTAAGCTAATATTGAAAGAATCTGTCAGACCACTTATTTATGGTTTTAATTTTATGACTGTCTTGATGTAAATTGTAACAGACATTGGCTAGGTCCAAACAGAAATCACTAAATCACCCAACATACTAATTCAATGGGAAAGCAGAAAAAGAAGTATATTAAGCACGTTACAAATGAAGTTGTTAAATTATTTATTACTGGTTTTGAAATGTATTTTGTTGACTTACAAATAAAACTAAAAACCTACCCAATAAAGCAATATCTATTTTTCAGGACACTTACTATGTCGTATGTCTGACTTACCTTCTGCATAATGGAGGCATTCCTTTATTAGCACTTAGACAAAATTTATCTAACATATTACATGCTGTTAAAAATTGTCTTTGTTAAATACTTATGTGAAGAAATATTGTATTCCTATTCATATTCAGGAAGAATTTACTTTGTGTGAATGTGGAATTTACTTTCATTGTGCACACTCTGCATAAGAATCTGATCTGCAACTTGCCATCACCTTCCTCTCCCTCCCTCTAGGTTCACCAAGAGCTGAATGCATGTATTAGCTCACAGGATCAGACCCAGAGCTGGACAGGAAAATCTGTAAATTAGTTGTTCGTATTTTCTTTGTAAAACAAAAGTACCACTCACCCAGGGGAGAATTTTGTTTGCAGTGGTACCAATTCAAGTGGATTTGTTGAACTCAATTATAGATTACCTCTGATTAGCCAGTTTGCTTTTCTATGAACTCAACAAGGAGCAAAGGGCTAAGGAAGGAAAATAGATCAGGATTCAGGTTGCATTTTAAATGCTCAGCTGTTGTAGTTACTGATATTAAGAATGTCCTTTGAACAAGCTCAGCATTTATGAAAACTCTGTAGTCACATTTACATGCTAGTTAAAGCTGAACTGCATTGGTAGCATCTACTGTTTGGGGAAGAGTCTTTTCAACACTTCCATAACTGTAAAAAAAAAGCCAAACCTATTAATGGACAAAGGAAAGAAAGAGAAATGAAAACAAATAAATAAATAAATAAATGGAAGAAAAGAAATAAATTAAAGACAGAGCCTTCAAAATGCCAAGAGCTATTTTCGTAAGTCTCTCTTTGTCACCAAAACCAGAAGAAATGGCCAATCCCTTTCCCTGCTAGGCCAAGGGAGCTCCCCAAAAGGAGACTCCCTTTTCATCTTTAAAGAAAAACAAAAAGAGAGAAAAAAGTCACCTAGAAACTTTGTCTTTGCAATCAGATGAGGAAAACTATTCTGTGATCTCTTAATGTCTCTGTGCTCCAGAAGTGAGGACAAAAAGTTGTAGAAGATGTTTCAAAATTTCTCTTTTACCATTGCACTGGGGATCACGTGCTCCAACTTCACTGGCAGTCTGTTCAGGGAAAAAAGGAAAGCTCATCCTGTCATGTCCCTGGTGGCATACTGTTCTCTGAGGAAAAGGACAGCACAGGATTTTCTGTGCTAATGTCTAAAAATACAGATCCAGATTTTCTCCTTTAGCTATAACACCTGGACACACGCTTTCATAAATGGACCTAATTGTGGAGAATCCTTTCACTGGGAAGCACCCTGCAGTCAAGGTATTTTTAGAACTCTGGGAGAGAACACGTCAGGGGTTAAGAGGCACAGGCAATCTCTGCGGCATTAATGGCCTTCAGAGAGCCCAGTGATGGCTGGAGCAAACAGCATTTCTCAGTGCAGCTCTCTCTGTTGGCCTCTCTAACCCCACAGAAATGCCAGAGGAGAGGAGGTAGCACTGGAGAAGACAGCTGCAGCAGTGGTGCTGAGAAACCCCCTTTAAAACCCTCTTGAGGTCATTCTGGCTTATGTCAGCTCTCTTCCTCTGCCTGATGAGTGGTTTGCTTGAGACCCCTGACCATCTCAGCACCCTTTTGTGGGCTTGCTTTGTTATTGTCTTCCTTGTCTTCCTTATACTGTTAAAATCAAAGCATTTGATTGAGTCAACCTTTCTGTGAAAAGGTATTTTTGAGCTGGAAAGAAACTTCAAATTCTATTCATTTCCATACAGCAGATGCTTTGTAATTTTAAAGGCCTATTTGCCCTTTCTGAGGGATTCCATTGTCTCCGGCTGCAGTGAGATACCTTTAGGCTCTAGCTCTAAATTCAGAATAATGTGGAAGCTGCAACCATGCTTCCTTCAGTTTGTATCCTTGCACTGTCCAGTATTTTCACATCACATTATTTTTTGGTTCCATATCACCTTAACTATGCAACAAAATGCCAACCCTTTATTTTGCTGCTTCAGCAACTGCCATTCAACCAACATATTTTAATTTATTACAAAAATATCTTCTTCCTGAACATCCTCAACCTAGCTAGTGACTCTAGTAATGGTATTGACTACTGAAAAGTTACCCTAAGATTAATGTAGCTCTCTGAGTTGAATTTCAAAAAAGAACTGCATATGTCTTTAATGGTGAAGTTGTCATCTGCAGGTGAGTTTAAAAATCAGTGTTTTGCTAGGATACAGAAAATAACCCTCAAATAGCAGGAGGTGAAATAAGGGGACTGAGCTTTAAACAACTTATAGCAACAGGTGGCTTAATGCTGTAAAATGGATCAAGAGACTTCTGGTCCTTTCAAGCATCAAATATTGGTTTATTGAGAAAGTTCTTCCAAGCCCAATAAGGAATATTTCCCTGATAGAAAGTCAGTGGTGGAAGATTTTTCCTACCCATTAATGACTGGGCTTATGTATCAAAGCAGAACAAATTCATTCATACATTAAACTGCTTACAAACCCACTGGAACTCTTTTGCTCATGAGATTCTTGTGTCAGTGATTATTTATGCATCTCTGTCATGAAATATTTCCTTTTAAATGTTTTGAATGCAGTACCTTCTAATTGTATTGGATGCATTAAATCTGCAAATCAGTAAGAACAAGAATGCAACAAGCCTTCTCTGCACTATTCGTTATTTTTACATTCTGATATCATGTCACCTGTTGTCTGTTTTCTCCCCTACCTGAGCAGTTCTAAAACATTTCATTCATCCTCATGTCTCATGCATTTTCACATCTCTGCTGCCTGGATGTTTTTTCCTGATGTTCACTGCGATGCAAGGACCAGCTATGAACACAGCTTCTCATAAGGGGGACATGACTATACTCAATTTATAAAATAGAACCATAATAGTTACAGGCACATGTAATCATGAAAGAACAACCAAGCAGATTGGAAATTAAATCAAAGTGCAGGACATGTGACTTCATCTTCAGCTGAGAAATCATTCTCCTTAAGGACTGACAGCGAGTCGAAAAGACGACTCCTACACCAGCAGAACTACCTACACATACAAGCACTTACTGTGCTATGTAGCATCCTTCTTCATGTCGAAGTCATAAATTACAGCAATCCTACCTCCCAGGCCATAGACAACAATTTGTTCCTAAAGTATGTTTAAAATTCATTGACATCTACAAAATATTCCTTTTCTGCCAGGCATTTATCCCTCTTAAGCCATGTTCCCCAATAGATTTTATTGCTGTCATTGCTCTTCTTTCCCGCAACAAGTTTAGCTCGTTCTAAAATAAGGTTTAAGGGCTTGTAGGTTGCACAGGAGTTGAATTTCACAGGGGATTATATATTTTCGTTATCAGCACAGTCACTTTATTCAGTCTGAGATTCCTTCAAAAATCCTGGCATCTTGCTGCAATTTACAGGTTTGTATTGCTCCAACCTTCTTCTTTCTCCAATACGTTTAAGCTTTATTACCCCTCCCAGAGCTGCTGTTTGCAGGTATCTTTCTGATAGATCGCACATCCACAGTACAGAGAGCAGAACACTGCAGATTGCAATATCAGATCTAGGTTTGGAGCAGAAGTAATCCAGCTGTAACAGGACAGTGCCTAGCACAGGGAAATTCACATTACTTTTTCACAGGTAGGTGAACCTACCATGCAGTCTTACATGGCCATTGACAGGGTGACAATCCTGGCTGAGGTACTCTAAGGACTCAGAAGCCAATTGAAACAGATCTCCCATGAGCAAACCAGCTAGGTGTTCTGAAATACCCCAGGCACCCTTAATGTCTCCCTGCTTTGATGGCTTACAGAATTGCAGTGGCATTTTGCATTTTCATCAGTCTTACGCACACTGCATGTACATATTCAGATGCTCGCCCTTCAAAGGCCCACGCTCTCTCTGCTGTCAGCAGACATCACAGGTGAAATGTCAATCTTGGCAAAGTCAAGAGTGAAATCCTGCTGACTGCTCTGGGGCCCACATTTCATCCCATAAGGTCAGGAAATGTTCATGTCTGAATCATATTCAGACTCACGATTGTACCAGCTCTCACAGCTCTTTCCCCAGAGACTAACTGGGGAAATGAAGACACAAGATTGAAGCAGGTTTGAAAATTAAGGCATCCAAGAGACCTCCAACTCCTTGTGACAGGCTGATACCAGAGGTAGAACTGGAAACAAACAGTGATGCTTCTGCAGCCCCATGCCCTCAGCAGCATGGCTGAAGCTCCAGCTGGGTTGCTTTGGAGGAACAAGCCAGCTCTACAGATCCTTGCCCAGCATGCTCAGAGTCCATAACATGCAAGAGACAGTCGCGGGGCTGATGATCATTAATGCAGAGGCCCTGGTTTCAATTGGCCCCACAGGAATTTTATCCAGGAAATTTTTACTGCTATTTGTGGTAGCCAGCTTGGCTCAGCCTATTCTGTAAGAGCAAGACAAACAGTGCTTTTCAAGACAGCACATGCTGCCTCTCAAGCGTCCTTTTCAGGTAAATTCTAAATATAGACCAAGCTGGCACCTACAGGTCAAACTCTGCAGTTCCTTCAAAATCCAGAAAAACTAAAGCATGCCTCACACACAGATACTGTAATTCCCCAGGCTGGCACTTAATCATCAGTCACCAGCACAGAAGTAGATTTCTTTTCCCATCACTGTTCTCTAATGTTATTGAAATAAAAATAAGTGGAACTGTGATTTTTCCCATCTTGTCTAAGCACCAAACTCTGGTTTCTTTCAGAAAAGGTGTCTTCTGTAAAAATGTAGTACATTTGTGATGGGGCTTTCTCCGTAATACAAGCGAAAGTTAGCAGCTGTTACAGTCTGCTGCACACACACTGACCTACTTCATGCCACTTACCACAATGAGAGGTTCATTCACACTTTGTATTTCCTCTATGCAATAGCCTCAAATTCTTTTGACAACAGCAACAATAGATTTCAACAAGTCAGGCTTTCTTCCACAGTCAGACATTTTAGCTTGAGTGCCCACACTTCAAAACTAACAGTGCAGGGGAGTGACCAGTGAACACAGAGAGCTGCAACCTCTCTGATCCTTTCTACCATCACCTGTTCTGCAAGGCATCCAAGTTTCATTATATACAACATGAAACATGGCAAGTTTGATGGGAAATATATATAATAGGGCTTGACTCTGGACTTACTGAAAATGTGTGCATTTTCAGAAGGCCCTTTGAGAGCAAAGGAACATCAGTTCTGCTTCCTAGGAGTCTGAGCTCCAGATGCACAATAATATAGAAATGCATACATCCAGATGACTTCAGAAACAGGAATACCATCACTGACCTAAGCTGATGGTGAAGTCAGTTTGGAAAGTTCTACTCACTATATCAAACATAATCATTCCCTCACAACAACACTTGCTTCCAAGCAAACAAAATACACAATTCAGCTACCCGCAACCAAAATTGTTCAAAACCAACACATCAAACAGAAAACTCCCTTTGCTTAGATGCTATTACTAATGCAACAGCTTCATCTACTCTGCAGTGGAAAAAAAAAAGTTTTTGCAACTTTTTCATAAATTTAAATAACTTTATGAGGAAATGTGGTGTTATAATCATATGGGAATCATAAAAACCAAAAGATAAATAAATCTTTGATTTATAAATAAATTACACTTAAATCAACAAATAATATTTTGGGGACATAAATAAATAGATAAGTAAATAAAACCCTAATGCTGAAGTTTCAGTTGAAATTTGCTCTAAGCTTTCTTTGGTTTCTTTCTCTTAGCACAAGACCCAGGAGATGTGGACCCATGCAAATGGGAATAAGCTTTACCTGACTCTCTATAATCCAAAACCACCATATTTTATTCAGTGTAATAAATACTGATAATATTAATGTTTTGCCTAGCAGACATATTTACAATACTACAGGGATTTTATGAAATCATATCACTTTTCCCTAACTGATGACACTTAACATTCTGTCTCAAAAATGCATTACTTTAGAGTAATTCTTAGAGTTTCCTTCATAGCCAATGAGTTTTCCTCTTCATTGTTGCCAGTTCTATCTGTGAATTTAACTTGTACTAGTTACTATACCAACACACTTCATTTTAATTTTACAGGTATGTGTAAAGAATTATTGGTTGAAGGTAGTTTATTATACAAGCAAATGAAAGAAAGCATTCAGTGGAAAGGTGTAGGCATTCAGGAGGGAAACACAGCCAAATACAATGGCTTTTCCTCTGCATGACCTGAAGGATTACAATTCAGCCAGCATCTATCAGAAGGACATTTTGAAAGATTATGTTGAAAATACAGAAGCCGATATTCTGATCCAGCAGTTCCCATTGAAAGATAAAGCAGCACCTCTGTATGTTGTAGAAAACCAAACCACTCCTGCCTTGTACACGGTTAATTTTGATTATTAATTTTAACATCTGCTGTCTGTTCCTTTTTTCAGGGATGCATCAAGCTAGTCTGGCTATGTCCTTGTGAACATATCCATGACCTCCTCATTATTGGGATCCTGTTTCTCATACTGTAGGCTTTACACCTCAGTTTTTATCTGAACTAGCTGACTACAGCTGCACAGCTGATTTCTTCATCAGGAGGCTGCCATGGCAGACACCTTTACAGGTGGTAACACTGGCTTGCCAAATAAAATCTTACCCTCAGTTACTTCAAGTGCACCTCTTTGCCTCAACCTTTGCTCATTTGCTCATTAACAGGAGCATTTTAATTAACATGTGAGGAAAAAAATGAGCAAGGCCAAAGCTGTGTGCATTGAAAACACTAACTGCAGTTTCCAGGCTGGGAAATCTGGATATTTCCAAGGCTTCTGATACCATATGCTGCGAATGTGAAAGAAACAAAGATCATTAATTATACTGAGCCCCTGGTAGCCAGGCCCTTAATACTCCATGGGTCCACAATTATCCAGTCTCATATTTTTCTCTCACTGATAGGATGGCTGATGGTACAGCTCATTCTGGAGGCCAACTCAGGGTATGTGAAAGACAAGAGGATGAGCAAGAGTAGTCAGCATTGATTTGCAAAAGGGAAATCATGCTTAACCAACCTGACTGCCTTCTACAATGGGACAGCTGGCAGGACAGATGAGGAAAGAGAAAGGATGTTGTCTACCTGTACTTCAGCGAGGTTTTTGACACTGTCTCCCACCGTGCCCTCATAGGCAAACCCAGGGAGTGTGGGCTGGATGAGTGGATGGTGAGATGGCTCTGAGAACTGGCTGAACAGCAGCTCTCAGAGGGCTGTGATCAGTGGCACTGAGCTAGCTGGAGGTCTGTAGCTAGTGGTGTCCTTCCAAGGGTCAATACTGGGCCCAGTATTGTTTAACTTAGTAATCAATGACTTGGATGAAGGAACAGAGTGCCTCCTCAGCAGGTTCACTGCCAGTAAAAAACTGGGTCCCTTCCAACCTTAACAATTCTGTGATTTTGTGGTTCTGTGATTGCACTAAGCCCAGTGTGTTTACTCTCTGTATATTATTACCTAAAACCAGAATTTCCTTATCTTTTGTCTTCTCTACCCCTTTTTGTCCCTGTGACCTCTGTCCATTTATTTGCACAATTTATCTCCCAATGAAGACCTGCTCTCCAACACCATCTGTGGAAGTTATACAACACTGTTTATCTACGCAGCCTGGACAAGAGAAACAAAATCTCCCTCTGCGGAGTTCTTGATGCAGGGAGGGATCACCCTTCAACTGAGCTGCCACCCTAGGAGTGATCAAAGCCTTCCCCAAAGAAGAGCAAGCGCTCAGTAAAAGCTGTGCAGAATCAATATGTGACAGTGGATGGTGAGATACCAAGCCTTAGTCCACGTGGGGCTGATACACAGAGACTGAGTCTGGTGTTTTCCCACAGGAACACAGGGAGAACATTCAAATCCCTGAGAATGAATAGCTCAACAAATGAGTTATTAAGAATTTAACTACACAGGTCCCAAGAGAAAACCATTGAAGCCTAATAAAATGAATTTGAAATTGCTTCTTTATATGGAAAATACACTCAGTGCCAATGTTGCAGGACCTCCCTGGATTAGGAGAATGTGTTTATGGGCCACATATGGGAAAGTTTCTACTACAGGAATCCTGAGACACCACTACTGAAAGAATCCACTCTGCCTTGAGGGGAAAGTGCCAGGCTTGGAGCAGCACCCCTTGAAGTAATCCACTGATTACTGCAGCAAAATTCTTCTGGGTTTAAACTGGGCTTACTAAATCTGGTCCTTAATAAAGTTAAGCAGCTCAGGAGCCACATCAGCTTCTCTGATTTGGGGATAACTTCCTGCTTGCCCAGGCCAATCCCCTTGTGGTTACTGCTGCATGTCAGCCCTGGGAGACACCAACTTTTTGGGGCTGAACAAGTTGATAATGCCAAGTGCATCGTGTACTGCCTGGTCCCTGGCACGCTGCTTGGTATGTAGGCAATGGCAGATGTACACAGAAGTCAAGCCCACGCCTTCAAAGACAGCTTTTCTGTAGGAATATAATGAAAACACCTACACTTACATGGTGCATTTCTCCAGCTAGTGTTTTCAGGGAGAATTCATAATTTACGTCTAGGCACTCTTCTTCAACCCCTCCTTTTTCCACCTCAAGACAATTCTGCTTGAAAACAGTCTGATTACAGGAAGACCTAATTTCATTCTGCCACTACAGTGATGAACAAGACGAGGTCTCTGTGTAGTAGAATTCATGCCCTCTGTGTCACTGCTAATGCCTTTCTCTCTTGAATAGCCTGCCTCTATGATTCAAGGATCACCTGGGGGTTTGCTTTGCCTTTTGAGTGGCTCAGGCTGTGATGGACTTCTTTATATTGCAACAGCTTCCAGAACAGGACACATAGGTCCCTTGACAAAGTTCTCTGTACATTTTAAAGAATGCAAATTGAAGAGTGCAGAGTCTTGAAGCGTATTTTTCAGGAACACTGCGCAGACATTTCCAGCAAGTGCTTTTAATGGAAGCTTCTTTGCCAAGTATTGCCTCCTGTCCTATCTGTGGTTTTGAGAAAACACATTTGTTCACAACAGGAAAAGGCACGGCAAAACTTTCAGTACTGTACACTCAATCACTCTATCCCCTGGTAGATGAACTAGCCAGGCCCTTAATATTCTTTTTTTCCCCATACAGTTTACACATGTAAGCATTTTGTACTGAGCTCATACCTACCAGGATGGTAAGATGCAGTGAAATTCAAATCAAAATCAATGAGAATGATAGCATTAGACCCAGCAATTTGAAATCAAGGATCAAATAGATTTAAATGCAGCAGATTCACTTTGAAAAAAGCACAGGAAAAACAAGACAGAGGAACTAAAATTGTGAGATGATCAGAATACAGAAAGCAGAAAGGAGGAAAGCTCCCAGACATATTCCAGAGCACACTTTGAAATGGCCTGTGCTGCTAAACAAAAGACAGGCCATTTATTTATTTACCCAACTCATATTGATTTGGAAAACTAGCAAGAGTATTGCAAAATAAAAACCAGCATTAGAACAGTCTACATTTTGATTAGCTTGCGCTGCCATAATTTGTAGAAGCGCATTGACATTATGCGTGATGGGACTCAATAAACAAAATTAATATAACATGGCTACCACTCAACATTTCCATAACATTTTATGCCTTCACACCACTTTGCAATATAAACTTAATAAATTAATCTCCATAAGGTAGGCAAATCTGATTATCCTGATTTTACAGATGAGTTAACTGAAGCTTAGCAGAAGTGATGCCACCCAACAAAGGAGCACAGAGAGTCAAGGGGAAAGAGTAGCAATACGCAGCCAGTTTGGGGCTACAGAGATTCTGCCATTCCTTCTGGCCAATTATTATGCAGGACTCCCTCACTGCTACCACAGTGTAAAATTTAGAGATCTGTGCATCTGTCTGTTAGCATTTCCGTGTTCCCTCAAAGCAGTATTAATAAACACACACAGAGTCTGACTGAGGGACCTGCTTCTGCTGCACAAACCCATGCCAGACCCTGTAGCCCTCTAGCTTAGTCTGCAAAATTAACCCAGACAGAGGAAGAGGTCTCCTGACCTTCTCCAGCCAGTAGAAATCTGGGCAGTTACAAAGGCAAATAAAAAGGAATTATTCCCAGGGAAGAAGCAACCCATCTCCTTCACACCTTTCTCTCATCAGACACCACTGTGGGATGTGCCCAGCTTCACTGGAGGCACTTACACACATTTCCCTCTCACTGCTTGGCTCTCCCACTGAACACCCTGTTTGAAATAATGACAGCTGCTCTGCCAGTCTTCCACCCAACCACTGCAGAGCCACTGCTTTCCAGATTCATGAAGGTGCTTCAGTTTTTCCTAAAAGATTTATTTTGCCATTGGCATTTATTTTGACTGAATATCATGTCACATCAATTCAGTAGAAAGGAGAAGAGAGGATTCCTCTTAGCAATGGTATTTTCTATTATGCTAGAACAGCTGCCCAGGGGGAGCTACATACAAAAGGAAAAAGGGGATCTTTCTAACATGCATTCAAAATACTTACATCAGGGATGACATAGAATGACTTACCCCCACCTAAATATACATTTTCCAGATTTGCAACTTTTCCTACAGGTACTAAAATTCTCTTCAGGCCTTCAGGATATAAAAATGTCAACCCCTACTATAATAGTCCAAAAATGTGACAGAAGTGCCACTCAGAAAGAAGAAGTAAAAAAACCTGCAAAGAATAGGATTTGTGAACAAACACAACATAGACAAATACCACCTAAACATTTGCACTTCACAAAATGATCTTGCCTGATGGCTGTACCATAGATGGGTAATCAAGTAAGCACTGAACTACCCTCAGTACTGTCATTCAGAAGAGCAAAAAAGAAATAACAGTACAGTCCTTAATTTTGCCTTTCTTTCTATTTTTTCCTCCTAAAATTTATTGCTTTATGTTATAGCAACACTTCTCCCAGCTGTTTTATTAGATACAGGGAAAGTGTGTATTGTACACTAGAGCATCAAAGGTGACTTCTAAGAGCACAAGAACACTAAAAAAATTATTTTGCCTAGATTTTCCTCTGCTCATATCCCAGGTCACCTGGTTTTGTGACATTTTAATGATAGTAACATCAGACTGGGGATTTACCTATGCCCCAAGGGAAAAAATGGTAAAAAGTAGATCCAAAATCTTCTTTTACTTGAAATACCTCTACTTTAGGTAGAGTAAGTGATTTACTGGAGAGTTGAAAGAACTTGTGGAGAATGGAATGGAGTTTTTCCACAAGCAACAGGGATAAAATACCACTGTAAATAAAACCTAAGCTTACTTCTACCTGATCTCTCCTCTGTTTAGACTTGGCTACTGGCATTAATACAGAGCAGTATTTCTTTGACAAGAAAACTGGTCACAGACTCTCACTGGAATGATTCTAAATGGAGAAAAACAAAGACGCCAGTGGAATGTTATAATTGTTGATACACTTCATACATAAACCCAGACATACATACATTAGCCTAGAGCAGACATTGCTGTTACTTTCTGAGTACGTTAAAATCTAAAGTAGGAGCTTAGGTGTAGTCTGAAATCTTAGTTTACTAGATGTATTAAGAAATTCCCTTCTAGTATTTTTAATATGAAAAAGACAGAGTGGAAAAGTTGTCTCATGCATAGAGGGGAAGATGATCAGACTGGGCCATTTCCTGCACATCTGAAGCAAAGGTCACTGCAGAGAGAATTTACTTCATCACAGCCCAAAGTGAACAAGTACAAACGGCTGGGACTAACCAAGAGACAGCAAAAAAGAACAGATTGGATCAACTAACCCCATGGGAAAGAACTTACCTCCAAATATCTCATTTACTGGAAGCTCTCTCGTCTGGAAAAAAAAATGCTCCATTCAAACCTAGGAGACCAGACCACCACTCACAAGACTGACTGCTGGAAAGAACTCATCCATTGACCTTAGGTCAATTGTCTCAATAAAGAAACAAAAGCAGTCTCTCAGTGTAGTGCTCAGCTAGATGAGTTACTGTCAGCAAGGTTTAGGGAGATGTTTTGCTTGTCCAACGTGGGTTTTTGTAATTTCACAAAGAGACTGGGCCAATTCAGAGGAACAGGAGCTGATCATTAAGTGTCAGGCCAATCCAGTAATTCTTTTACCCTTCTGCAAAATTTGGAATCTGCACTCCATTTTTTGGGGGTTTTTTTCAGAGTTTGGTTCATATTAATCTTTAGGACAGATTTTATAGCCCCCATAACATTCAGGGGCCTTGTTAAGCTATTTGCTTTGATTCTTCTCTGTCCCTGGAAGCCAACAGCAGCTCCCAGATAATCAGCTGAGAAGCACAACTGCCCTTCAAAATGCTGGGAAGAATAGTTGGGTTTTTCTACCAAATGATGAAACGGAAAAAAAAGTATAAAGGTTTGAAGTTTGTATGTTAAGATAATCTTTTCTTGAGGAGTTTATGGCATTAAGGACACAGTCACTCAAAAAGCATTTCAAATGCCTATTCACAAACTTCACCAATTTTTAACATATTCTAAATAAATTTATTGTTTAAAGCTACAGGAAACTAAAATGGCTTGAGTGAACTGAAAACATCTCAAAACAGCCTGCTCTTCCTTTCAGCCTGAAATAAACTTATCTTGTTAGACATTGGTAGATTTTAAAGGTGCTGCCAGACATCTTAAGAAAACAAACTCAAGCCAGTGCTTAGATCTTTCTTGAATCATTAATGCAGACCTTATGAGACATGAGATGTGCTTTATGTCTTCAAAGTGGCAGTGCAAACTAAGTAATTAATCCTCACAAGATGGGGCAGGTCAGTAATATCATACTGAGACAGACAGGCTAACATTAAAACTCAGGACTACCTCAGGGCCTCGACTGGCATCCTGGGCCCTTCTGGCTATGTCTTAAAGGCTTCAAATTCAAATGCTCTCATTTTGCATGTCATACAATTATTCGGTATTGCGCTTCAAAAGCAGGTCTAAATATTTTTGAGTGGGCTTTCAAAGATAGAGGACTGTGTTTTTGTACATTCATTCTCATCACATCTCTCCTGCTACTTTGTTTCAGATTACATTCTCAACACAACTTGACCCACACAAACTTTGGTACTTAGCAGTCTTGAACACTGGGTCACTTATGTCTAAAGGCTGTTTACAGTTTACAGGAAATAAGAAATTTGCACCAGGCAATTATGACTTGAACATTTCTCATTTAACTCACGACGGGTTTTTTTCACTCGCTTCAGGCAAAGTGTTAAAGTGCTGCTTTGCTCCTGCCACCAACTCCAAAGTTACACTGCAGGATTCCAGTTTTGATTCCATCATTTATTAATTTGTCAGTCTTCAAAGAAAGATATTTTGCTAAATGCCAGTCTGCTCCTGGAGCCTCTTCAACATTTGTATTACCTTTTCAGGTATCTTTCCCAACAACCTTGCTACTAGAGGATGGTACCACTGACTGCACAACAAAGACTATAGCTCACCTTCCCACTGCTGTGCCACCTCTGCAGCCCTCACCACATTGAAACCAAATTTACTGCAACTGGCAGCCCAGAGGGCCAGTGCTGTCCTGGGGGGCATCAGGCACAGCATGGCCAGGCAGGCAAGGGAGGGGATTGTCCTGCTCTGCTCTGAACTGGGGTTGTTTCACCTCCAGTGCTGGGGGCAGTTTTGGGTGCCACAATATAAAAAATGTCATTAAGCTTTTAGAGACCATCCAAAAGAGGGTGACAAGGATGGTGAAGGGCTTTGAGGGGAAGCCGTAGGAGGAGCTGGGGACACTTTATCTGCTCAGCCTGGAGAAGAGAGAGGGGAGACCTCATCACAGTCTGTAACTTCCTCATGACAGGTAGAGGCAAACACTGATCTCTTCTCTGTGGTGACCAGTGACGGGACCCAACGGAATGGCCTGGAGTTGTCTCTGGGAAATTTTATGTTGGCTATCAGGAAAAGGTTTTTCACCCAGAGAGTGGCTGATCACTGGAATGGACTTCCCAGGGAAGTGGTAACAGCACCAGGCCTGACAGAGTTTAAGAAGTGTTTGAACAATGCTCTTGGGCACATGCTGTGACTCTTGGGATGTCCTGAGCAGGGCTGGGAATTGGACTCAATCCTGATGGGTACCTTTGAACTCAGAATATTCTGTTTTATTATGATTCTGATTCTGGGCCAATCCACTGGTGAGGAAAGTGCTGCTGTTTTCAGACAGCTCAGTATGAAGCTGGGCCAGGGGAAAGAGTTGAAATGTAGCTGAGTGAGTGCATACTGCACTGTAAGAGACAGTATAAAGCCCTATAGCAGTAAATTCTGCCGAAAGCTAAGACTGACATGATATATCCAGATTCGCTGCAGGGAAAGGAGAATGGAGCCAAGGATTGGATCCAAGAGAAACTGCTGCAGAAGATGCTAAACCAGGGCCCCTGGGGAATTCAGAAGATTTCCTACAGTTCTGCCTGGACCATCTTTCCTTGAACTTGCTGGCTCCTGGCTGTTCACTCTGCTCGCTTCATCTCAGCTTCCTTCTGCCTCAGAGTGTTTTAAATAATTTTAGAATTTGTCTACTTCTCAGTTGTTTGGTCTTTAGATTAATTTTCAAGTGCACTTTCCTTTTTTCAGCAACTACTATCACAAATAGGGCCCTGCTCTTGGTTACTCTTCAGTTGTCATTGTATTATGTGTAGTCAGTCACTCCTCAACAGGGGTACTGGTAACATAATCCTTACAAATGGATTTTTAAGTTTTAAGAATAGAAGGAAAGGTATGAATTATAGGATGCTGAAATAAAAGATGGTCTTATGTCAGCTAGGGAATTGGCCAAGGTGTTCCTGGATTGCACCTTCTCTGTGTATTGCTTGTGCAACCATGCATTTCCTGAAACAAACAGGAGCATCCTGGAATGAGTCTCCTTGGAAAAACAGTCTTCAGTCACTGTCTTCCAGCCTGCTGGGAAGAACTGCCCAGCCATTTTGGGAGGCCTGCTCACCATAGAGGACAGCATCCTACTTGTTGCTTTAAGTTAATGACTATTAGCTGATGATCCAGGCAACTGCTCAGTCTATTTCAGAGTGAGGGAAAGGGTCATGCCAATCACCACAAATTCACTTTTTTAAAGCACTGTTCATACTATAGAGATAGGAAAAGATATGTCAGTCAAGAGCTTGACAGTGGGACTATGACATTTTTTGGTTTGTCCATGTACCGACCCAGTCTTCAGCAAGTGCTGAACCAGCTCGGTTACCCATGGTTCCCCAGGCCAGCAGAACTGCTTCCAAACTGAGTTCTGGATGGAGTTGGTGAGAAAGGGGGAAATTTGTGCTGGCTGAGCTTAATATGGCATTTTGACTGCCTCCTGAACTGTTTTGCCTGAAGAGAGGCTGATTCGCAAGGAATCCTTCACATTCCACTATACTGGCTCATTGATGATCTTCAGTGTGTCACAGAGCCTCTTTCATAGCTATTGCTACCTGTCTGTTTTGATGTAGTCCATCAAATCTTTGAGCCTATTGATACAGACCTGCTGATGTGCAGTTTACTTATTCTCTGTTCAGCCCATTTGTTGGCCTAAAAAGACACCTCTTTTAAAAGTTAATAGAGATGAGAATGTTCTTATTGATCTTCTGCATTAAAAAACCTAAATTTCTAGCTAAATTGCAGGTGGTCATTTTAATTTAGGAGGAAATTTTCACATGATACAAAACTGAGCTGAATGGTTCTATGTAGACAGTGATTATTTAAAAATAGCAACCACATGAATTCCTATATAGAATCATAGAAAATAATATAAATTTTTAGGTTGGAAAAGATCTCTATGATCATTTAGTTCAACCCCTAAGCTAGCTCTGTAGAGTCCACCACTGACCATATCCCTAAGTGCCATATCTACATGGCTTTTGAACACTTCCAGGGATGGTGTGATCCAGCACTTTCCTGGGCAGTCTTTTCCAATGCTTTACAAACCAATGAAGAATTTTTCCTAATATCCAATCTAAACCCTGGTGCAATTTGAGGCTATTTCCTGTCATCCTGTCACTTATCACCTGGGAGATGAGCCTGACACGCAACTCACTATAACCTTTCAGGTTATTCAGGTAATTCAGGTAGGAAGCAAGGTCTCCCCTCAGGCTCTTTTTCTCCAGACTAAACACCCCCAGCTCCCTCAGCTGCTCCTCACAGGATTTGTGCTTCAGATCCTTCACCAGCTCCACTGCCCTTCTCTGAACACATTCTGGCACCTCAATGTCCTTCTTGCTGTGAGGCGCTCAGAACTGGATACAGGACTCAAGGTGTGGCCTCACCAGTGGTGAGTTAGGGGGAAAATCCCTGCCCTGGAATTGCTGGCCACACAATTGCTGATACAGGCCAGGAAAGCATGTGCCCAGGTGGCCAAGAAGGCCAAGGGCATCCTGGCCTGTATCAGCAATTGTGTGGCCAGCAAGCCCTTGGCCTTCTTGGCCACCTGGGCACATGCTGGCTCCTATTTAGCCCCAGGTCCTTTTCCATTGGGCAGTCTTCCAGCCCCTCTGCCCCAAGCCTCTGGGCTTGCAAGGGGTTGTTGTGACCCAGGTGCAGGACCCTGCACTCAGTCTTGCTGAACTTCATACTGTTGGCCTTGGCCCATCAATCCAGCCTGCCCAGGACCCTCTGCAGAGCCTTCTTACCCTCCAGAAGATCAATACTCCTGCCCAACTTGGTGTCATAAAAACAACCAGCAAGATTTATGTGGATCTACATTTGTCGATGAATCTGCATTATCCTCTTTGGCTTCTGTCCTCTCACATGCCATATTTACTCTGGGATTAACTGAATCTCTGCTTTCCGTATCTTGGTGAAAGCAGAGCTATAATTTTTGACCTCTGATACAACTCTTAGTGAAGCTATTCCCAAGGTAACATTCACCATTTTCACATTATAGCTGTGCAGTGATTTTCATTAACTGATTAGACAAACATGTTCATTTGCTTAGGGCTTGTCATTGCCATTTAAGTATCTGTTCTTAGGACACATTATCTTACAAACAATGCTACCATCTCACCTTGTAGATTGATTCAGATCTATTTTAAATTCCTGTTACAGGAATACATTTCTGCAAACTGGTACAGATAGCCACTCAAAAGTTCTTACAATAATCAGTCTTTTGAAATCACTGGCCTCTCTGACACCATCAGTAATACACCAGGCAATGTAAACTCCTGATGAGAATGAAAAAACAGGTGAGAGAAAAGTAAAGATACTGACAGCTCTCTGTGGGGATCCTTGTACATATGGGTACAGCACTACATTGGAAATATTAATGCTATATAAGTTGTTTTATATATAAATGCTAAAAAATAAAAAGTGGGGTTGAAAAACCACAGAACATCAGAGAATTTATTCTGAATGTGAATAATTTTATGCTCCACAGAAATCTGAAGTTATAAACTCTATACATAGACTGAAACTGTGACTTCAAAGAATTGCTACATATTCTGCTTCTGACAGCACACTTGGTTTCCAAATCTGGGTAATGCCAGCGTGTGGTTCATTCTTCAAAAGATAATGAAAAGAGAGGGTTTCTATCAGCAAAAGCTACATCATCCTACAGTGCTGGAGCTAGACACATGCTGCTAACTCAAGACAGGGTATTGACAGGAAACTGCTGTGACAGATTTGTTTCCCCAAGCAAATGTGACAACAAGGTGATGATCCCAAGCACTGCCTGATGCAGGGGAGTAAGGAAAACAAAAGAAGGAAAAAAACACTAACCCAAGAACAAGTCCAAAGAATTGTGAAGTGTTCATAGGGTCCACTACCTTTTCTATTTTAGGCATGGCTGTATTTGTTTTGGGCTTTTTTTGGTCACATCTAAGATTGCCTTACTCAGAACACATTAAATTACATCTTTTTTCATCCAATGATGAAAAACTCTGCAGTAAATGTACTGAAGAATTTAACTCTAATTCAGCTTCTCCCATTATTGCTTCAAACTGTTCTGAAATGCTGGCTTGTAGTTTTTCCTGATGATCATCTCAGCTAAAGGTCAGAGGAACTGTCCCTACCACTTTCCAGTTTCTGATGCTGGATTTCCCCTTCCAGTCAGTCAGGACCTTTCTCCTCATCCTTACCCTTAAAAAGTTTCAGCTTGAAGGTTGAGGGCCTAGAGATAGGATACTGCTGTTCTCCCACAGAAAATAAAAACCATCTCTACTAAATGTGCCAAATAAGTCAGAACCAAAAGGCACAAAACAAATACAGGACATTTCTGCATTAAAAAAGATCATGACTCATGAGATCAACTAATCTGGGCTGCAGAGACATCCAAACTGGGCTACAGAAGCAGATACAGCCATTATCAATTTGCTCAGTCCCAAAACTGAGGAGGCAGATGGTACAGTTAAAATCAAGGGATCCCAGGAAGAAGTGGGGCCGTAAGAAACTGTGCCACAGATGGAGAGATATCAGAGCTGGCCCCATGTCAGCTTTTCAGGCCCAGATGGATTTATTCACTCAGAAACAACACTGCTGAATGCAACTTCCCTGCTTCCAGGGCCAACTCGTCTGTCCCAGGTGGTGCTGGGTGTTAACAAGCCCTTGGAGACCTGAGCTGTCACTGCTTTGCACAGCAGTCCCTGGCAAGTGTTGGCATTAGCCCCAGCCACCCACAGGGTGGGCAGAAATTGCCCACTGCTTGAGGTGCTTCTGTCTCCAGAGCCACAAGTCACAGAGAGGTGGTTGTATACTCAGTTCATTGCATTGCTCCCACTACTAAACAGCTTGACAGGGGAACAGGTCCTTTTCCAAATGCTGCTGACCACAGGGAAGGTTACTGCTCCTCTAATAACCCTTTCTTCAAGGTTCTTTCAATATTTTTAAAACACCATTTTAAAATTAAAAGTCTACAGAGCAATATAACTTTGACAAACAGTCAAGACATGATGTCAAGCACATTCACTCTTTGCTTTGAAAACACCAGAATGATAAACACACTTGCACTGTGTCTTCAGCAAACTAGCAACTGGGAGAAGTGCATTTATTCAACAGCAGAGCCCAAACCCTACAGGTCTTAATGTTTTTTGAAGGCCTGCTGTAGAACAGGTCCAAGGGTGAAATAAGCCCAGCTGGCTGGGCAGATGAAAAGCCATCTGTGCCATGAAACTGAGCCTTTTGTGCTTGGGGCTAATAACATGAGTAGTAAGCAATGGTTCTGTAGAGCAGGATCGATTCCCGACTAGAAATTTTGGGCTATTCATAACATGGAACCTGCCTTCTCTCATTGCCCACATGATTTACAATGCACCTTGGAGAAGGGAGGTCTTGCTCCTACCTGAGAAATAACTACATCTTCCTACACCTTTGATAGGCTCACATTAATCAGGCAGCACAGGGTTTTCTGATGGTAACCTGAAACTTAATTACATGTTCACATACCAGGTGAAAATAAAAGGAATTAATGGGCATTATTCGCCCCTTAGGCTGTGTATTTACTTCACATGTCTGCCCAAACAAAACACTCAATCTCCCAGATTCATGCATGTGAAATCTAAGCAATTTCATTTTTCATGAACACAAAAAGGTGCCAGTACTGTAATATAGAAAACAGTAAACATACACCAATTACCTATTCTAATTTAACCATTTAGGGTTTTTACTGACCTGACGTCCAACTTCAACTTCACTATGGTTTAATCACAAAGATTTCAAGTTCAGAAGCATTGACAGGCCTCATACTGGAAATGCCTGGGTTAACTGAAAACAAAGCTTGCCATCCTCTGGAGAAAATATGTCACCCCTTTCAGTGTCTTCTGACCTATAGGCCTAAATTAAAGTCTGTCTTTCCTTGCTCAAAAGACTAGAATACATGTTAGTAAACTGAAAGAAAAACATTTTGAAAATGAAAGTAAATTAAAACTACCGAGGGACAGATCTATTTTACACTCTGGCAATTTTCCTGAGGTTTTACTTTTAATGTTTATTGTTTAACTTCATAAAATTGAGTAACTAGCATAATAGCACCTCAAATGCCTGAGAGAAACAGCCCATTAAAATATGAAGCATCTTGTTAATAAAATATACTCATCAGAAAGCACCACAATTCCCCATAAGCTCGTGCAGTTTTAAGGCTAGTAAACATTTCTAGTGATCATCAGCAAAGCCAAGTTTTCCTCAATGGTTTGTTATATCACTTCTTTCAATAGAGGTCCTGACAACAAATATAGTCAAACTGTTTCCTAATCTTCCAGGGGTATGTAGAGTACAGATGCAAGAAAATCCTGGCTGTAACAATACAGTTTTCGGAGAGGAGAGGAGAGGAGAGGAGAGGAGAGGAGAGGAGAGGAGAGGAGAGGAGAGGAGAGGAGAGGAGAGGAGAGGAGAGGAGAGGAGAGGAGAGGAGAGGAGAGGAGAGGAGAGGAGAGGAGAGGAGAGGAGAGGAGAGGAGAGGAGAGGAGAGGAGAGGAGAGGAGAGGAGAGGAGAGGAGAGGAGAGGAGAGGAGGAGGAGCTTCACCAAGCCCAGAGAGCTTCACCAAGCCCAAAGCAGAATGGGAGAAATGCACAGTTTAAAAGAGAAAACAAGCATCTCAGCTTTAGGTAGTGTTGCGCTCCAGCTACCAGTAAAGATTTTGAGGGAAAAAAGGGAACAAATAGACCAAAAAGCACTTTTACCCTCCAGATCTGATGTGCAGCACTAATGAGATGAGAAAAGTTCTTACCTGTACCAAATCTGTGAAGGATCAGAAAGACCTGGATGGATGCTGTTAGTTTCTTTTAGGTCAGCAGCTTCACCAGGTTGCCATCACAGACTGATCCAACAAACTGAAAGCTTTGTCTCCAATGAAAACACTCTACCAAACATTTTATTTTTGTTACTGTATGGCAAATGTCTGTTAAAGCTCAGGAATTGACCATAGTTCCCATTTTCAGGAAATCACATCTTCACAGCCTTTCCTTCCTCACAGGTTTTTTCCAAGGAACAATATTGCACAGGGCACTCAGAGCACAGAAAAATAAATCACATGTGCTCAAAGGGAGTTTATGGTACTAGACCCAGAGAAGGGGATATGTATCCTCTTCAGGTGACCAAAGGCATAGACTGAAATGTCTTTGGAGCATCAAGGAGCAGAAGTGAAGGATTTCACCACAGGATTTTCAAGACTAATTAACAGTTTCCCTGCATGTCTTTGGTTTGGATGTTTGGATGTCAAAACTGACATTTTTTTTTAAAGGTCTTAATTGTCAGAGGTCTGCTGCCCTTCAGCCTTCTGAGGAAAAAAGAAATCGGTCTTTTCAGTGTCAGCAGCATTTAACAAGTTAAGTTATGGGCTGGTTCCCAAGGTCTTTAGAAAACATGAGTCCTGCTCATTATTGATCTCCCTGTAGAAAGTTATTTCTTTTTCTTCTTTCTGGTTTATTTTATATAGAGACTGCTACAATTGGTTTTACCATTCCCCCTGGAGTCATTTCAGGTTAACTCACTTTACTGGTTACACTTACTTAAATACAGCTCACATTTGAAGGTTCTCTTTGAACAGGGGCTTGACAGAGAAATTCAGGATGAAACAAGTAAAGTTTTGGATTCAGAATAAATTGTCTTAATGACAGGGTAATTGCTTTTCTGAAAAGGACAATCTTGAATTGTGGAATCTATAGTTAATTGCAAGAGCAACCTCAGCTAAGCCTCATTTGTTTTATAATCACACTCTAATTTTTTTTTCTATAATATACTATTTCCTATCTAAAAGTCACTTTCTAGTAAAATGACCTCAACTTGAAATTTGATCTTCAAATTGTGAAAACTTTTCTTTTAAAAAGGCACTCATTAAAGTGTAAACAGCCAGTAAATTTCCCCACAGAAAACCAGGTAACTTCTGAAGACTAATCTCTAACTCAGTATAGTTTTTCCATTACCCATTTGTGCAGGAACCTTTTTGTAATTCGCAAGATTTGTTTAAGCATCGAGGATAATAGTTTTAGCTCCATTTCTGAACAAGTATTAAATGTGAAAATGTATGATGCCTTCCAGGGATATATCATCTCCCCTATAGAATTCACCCTGAAATTAGCCAAGGACTTTACATTTGAAGGCTGCAAATTGTTGTGGTTTAACTCCAGATAGCAACTAAGCTCCACACACCACTCCCTCACTCCCCTGATGGAACGGGGGAAGGAATTGGAAGAGTAAAAGTGAGAAAACTCACAGGATGAGATAAATGCTGTTTAATAGCTAAAACAAAAGCCACATGCACAAGCAGAGCAAACCAAGGAATTCAGGCACATGTTGCCAGCTATGTTTCCTCATTAGAAAAGCTTCTTGGATTGGGTCAGAGCACTGTCCATCTTGCACGCAGTTGCCCAGAAGGGTGTATTTCGTGTCTTACATCCAAACCCACCATACTGTGATCCCTGTCTGATCTCCATCCACAGCCCAGACAACAAAATTTCACCCTGTAGGGACTTGTTTTGAAACCATTGACTTAGTGGGTTATACCAAAACATCTTTCAGATAATGTTCAAATTTGGGTAAGAGATATTTTCCCTCCATTAAGCTTTTTAAAAAATACATAGTTGCCCCTTTCCTTTCTCCTCACCCAGTGGCTTGATATAGGATGCAGGAACTGCAGTGATTTGCCACTGCCTGTAACAGCTTTTAAGAAAAATGGGCCATACAAGATCTGTTTTTATTAAAAAAGAAGAAAACCTGTAGGCCTCCTTTGGCTTTGAGTACTCTTTTCTTACAGGGAGGTGTGCTACCCCAGTTCTTCAGGGATTCTGTGCAAGAAAGAGAAGCACACTTGAGCAGCAGGTTTTCCACCTCTGCTACATTTTCAGAAGTAGGTGCTGTATAAGGAGCCATCCAGAATGCCAAGTTGTACAGTCACGTGTGCAAAGGGTAATGCCAGCATGTGTCCTCTCTTCACTAACTGATCACATAACAAAAGGCCATGAGAGCTCCCTGAGTTGTGGGGCTGAGTGCTCACACACAGCTACATCATGCATAATGCCAGAGAACATCATGTCATTTGTCCAATTCTTACAGGTACTGGAGCAGAATACTAAAAAGGAAGTCAAGGAATCACCTGCTTTTGTTTGCAATTTACCCAGACATCTATGTACACACAAAGAGGGGATACAAGCCAATAGCCAATTAAGGAAATACCACAGATAGCAGTGCTAAGTGCAGAGCCAGCCATGTGAGTCTAGTTATTGTAATTTAAAATGTTTCCATCCTCAAAAAGATCTAAAAGAAACAGACTGTAGCAAGGCTTTACTAACGGGATAAGTTCCCTCCCACAGGTGGCTTTTCTTTTCATGCCCCAGATTCTTTCCTTATTAGTGCTGAAGCATCCAAGCATTTGGTCAGCTGTATTATATTTTTTTGGTTGCATGTGGGGGTTTTGTCCCAAAGTGCAACATCACCAACTACCAATAAGCTGCCTGACCAGATGTGCATTGTCAGTCCCTCTTTATTCCCTTGTTTCCTGCTCCAATTCTTCTGCAAAGGTTACCTAAGAAGCAGAAAACATATAAGCAGGGCACTGTCTGCAGTTCAAATAATCAATGTCTAGTTCCTGCAATGCCAAGACAGTAGAGCAACATAATACTCATTAGTAAATGAAAATTGCTCTATACTGCAATTATACAGTCCTTATAACACAGAATAATGGCAGTCTTGGTGCTTTTTCCAGCTTGACTCTGTGACACAAGCAGATCAAAACACTGGTCATCTAGAAGAGAATTTCAGTGGGATAGGGCAGAACAAGCAAATAACTGCTGTTGAGAAGATTAATACAAACTAACATGTAACCCATATTTATTCATCTCACTATCTACCCATAATGGCATTCACAAACCGTACTGAAAATATAGCATGTGGAATTTACAATTCTGGTCCACTTTACAAGAAGCTTGTGAAAAAAATATTTTAAAAGTATTTATAAAACAGATGATTATTCCAACAGTAGGATTTTGTATGAAACCTCATTTTTTTTCTTTCTGACAAACTACTTTATTCTTCCACAGCAAATTACTTCAACTGTATTTCAGTAGAGGCTGTTTCACAAATGCAAACATTAAATGAATCTCAAAACCATTACAAAACTTCCACTGTAAAAATGTAAATGGATTATCTCTCCATTAATATCTCACTAAAAAGCAACACTTTAGAAGCAATCATTCTTCTGTTGCTCACAACATAAAAGCCAAATGATATTTTCTACATAAATCATCTGGCTATTACAAGATTAGACTAAAAAGGGGTGGTTCTAACAAAATAATGTCTTTAGATTATCTTGAAAGCAGGTTTACAAATGCTACACTGGTACTGCCATATCTTCTGTGGTGGAAGCAATACCCAGCACTTGTTCATATGACTGTTTTAGACAAGAGAAGACTTCTGCGCTAGATTTTATTACAGAAGATTCTCTTGTCTAAAACAGTCACCTGCTTGTGTCTACTCCATTTTCATATAACAGCAAATGAAAGTATAAAAAAGCTTCTTTTATTACAGCTGTCCTGTAGCACATCTTTATGGAAGTGCTGGGACTACTGCTAGAGTGGAGCCAGTAGAAAGAGAATGAAGAATAACAGTGTTTTAAAACATCTTAAAGACTCTTTGAGACCAGCACCAAGAGAAATGCTTTCTTTATAGAAGCATCAGTTCCAGAAAACAATAGGTTTCTTAAACACAAACATCCTACAGTGGACAGGCAGATGCTTATTTCTAGGATGACACCAAACTACACTCCCCTACAATGTTAAGTTTTTTCTACCCACAATGAAATGAGAAGGGCAATCTCTTTTTCCTATAAAATTGGTCCAGTTAATTTCTGATCACCCACTTTCCACTTCTGCAGTATTTTTCCATGCCTATACCCAAAATGAAGACACATATTTTGTGTTTAATTCCAGTTGAGTTAACCATGAATTGTGCACACAGTGGTCTCTTCTCCCTTTATACTGGAATAATATATTGGTCTTCACATCCATGTTGTACTTATAGCCTCAAAACTCACCTCACTCATAACAAAGGCATTACTTCCCATAAAACTGTGGCTGACATGACAATGTTTAAACACACATCACTTCACTGGCATTTGTGTATGCACAAACACCCAACTAATACAGAGACACAAGTATGCAGAATCTTCTCTCCCCACTGGGAGCTGCCACCTTTCCTCTCTTTTCCAGATGTTCACAATCCTCAGCTCTACCACTCTTTTCAGCAATTAAAAGAGGTGAAGTATTTCAGGATCTATCTACTTGGAGCAAAACCATAATGCTTATTAATTGCATCAGTATCCAGCTGAGGTGTCTGCGCACTCAGATCACAGAAGTATCGACACAATCACCTCAATTCCAGTACCACAGACACAGGTCCTCTGCTGTAATTACTGCAAAGCAACTCAGAGTCACTGTCAAGGTGTGAGGGAACAATGCTGGCCCTTGGCCACCTGGGCACCCATCCAGTAATGGCCTGACTGTGCCTGGATGCAGTCTCCCAACATATGTTGGAGTACCATGGATCTGACTTGCACCAGTGGGCAGGAATCAGCAGAACTAGGGAAACCTATGCTGTGCTCTCTCTCCCCTTAGTCATCCTATTAACAGAGGCCACAGAAAGAGGAATGTGTTCCAGACATGGTGACAGAGGCTCTCAGCTATCAGGGAAGTTACGTACAAGAAACTCAATGAAGTAACTTCCTAAGAGCTGACAATGCCATAACATTTGTTATTTGATTCTTGTATACCCATAGTGGCACACTTAAAATACTAAACACTTTAAGCTTCCCATCTCTCTTGTTTATAATTTCTTTATAGCCAGCAAAATATAGTTTTGCTCAACACAAAGAGTACCTTGCTGTGTAATATAAAATTGCTGATCAAATCTATTTATTGGGTCAAGAAAGCTGAGTTACTTCTGCTACAAATGCAGCACTGATCAGCCATACAGCATTATAGCTGTATTTTCATCCACTTTTATGCATCAGTCAAAAAACCTCTTCCAAAGTTCTGAGTTTATATATTTGCTGATAGTGATGGTCAAAAAGGAGAAGAAAGCACATATGTTGATTTTAGACCACAGGTGGTGCAGCACAGGGTGTTAGAAATTGTCTCTTCCTGTAAAGTATAAAGTGAGGCAATTTGGTATGCAAGTCATTGAGAGAGAATTTACCATGTAATTTTTACAGACATTTCTTTACTCACCTTAACTGGACAACTAAATTCTCTTTATATCATGTGATGTTTCTGATCAAGGTTGTATCTGGAACCCTCTTCTCCTTGGAACCTTATGTTTTAGATTCTCAAAGCACTGCAAACTTTTCCTAGATTACTCTTTTTGCTAATACTTCAGGACCATCTTCTCAAAGCCAAGCCCTTATAGAGATGCATTCTGATGCTCTTCCTCATGTGGAATATTTCTTTACCCATCAGTGCTCTAGTGCATCCATTCAGTGGGGAAAGTCAAGGCTTCACTGTCTGACCTTCAGTTGCCTCTATGACTTCAACTGGCCACCACATACATTACAAGGTCCATGTGATGAAGCAACAAGGATTTCTATTTTGAGTGCCAATTTTCAATGATGCAGCTTCAAAACAGATAAATGCTTTCAAAATTTGACTGCTTTCTAATAGACAAAGAAAATTGCACCTCCTCAGCCCCACAGAGCCCTCTGCTAGCACTGGATCTTAACTGGTTATCTCAAAATGCATGTTTTTGTGCAAGTTCACCAACTGACTGGTGTGTTCCCTGCAAGCCAGCTGGAATGTGTAATTTTAAAAGGGATCTTTGGGTTAATAACAGTTTCCCAAACAGTTGTCACTGAAGACTATGTGTGCAGACTAAATCAGATTAAATCTTAGAATATGATCATGATCAGAAGTGAAATACCTGCTAGAATATGTCTATATGTCCTAAAATGTTTCCTGTAAAATAAGGCAGTAAATCATCTAATGGAAATAAGGTTTAGAACAGTAAGGTTGTTGTGCCACACAGGCCTATGCAGGCAGCCTGATATTACCAGCTACCAACCCTTGAGCTGCCTGATTTATAGATTTCTGAAATTGGAGAAACTTAAGGATGTTGGACCACTCATGAATGCAGCCTGCAACACAATTTTTGGAGGACTGGGCACAATGGTGATAACTGTGTATCAACTAACACATGCAGAGGTCTGCGGGCTGGAGCCACTGCATGGATTTGTACAGTGTGAGCCCAGTGCTTTTGCATGTAGCAAGTCTGATACCAGCAGAGCTCTGCTTCATTCAGGCATCGCTCCTCACTCCCCTGGGATTCAGAGCTGGCAGCTGGGAAGGAGGCTGGCTCTGCAGCCCCCGGCAAAGGCTTCACTGGAGCTCCCCTGAGAGTCCTTCAGAGACCAACTGGCAATAAGGGCTGCAGATAGAAATCTCAGCTCGGGAGTGGGAGAGTCATGTTCCGCTAAGATGGAAAATAACAGACGATGATACTGTCACATGTTGTGGTTTGGGTTTTTTTTCCCCTCAAATCCTATGTAATCTAAAATTCTTAATTGGTGATTTGGTAGAGAAAACAGATTGAAATTATCCGGTGAGGCATTTTCAAGTTAGAAGCAGATATAAAATAAAAAGCGTATTATATAGTTTGTCAAATGAAGGCACACATAATTCTTACTACATTGTCTACTGCAATTTTTATTAAGAAGCTCACAAAAGGAATTGCTATCATTTCTAAATGGAAGTTTAAATTTGCCACAATGAAAGACAGGTGAAGTTTGAAAAAAAGAAAAGAGTGCATTTAACACTTGCTGACGGAAGTTAAGCAGCTGTAGCAAAACAAGCTCTCTTTTTGCAGAATTGGCAAGCATGTGGCAGTACAAATTTTGATTATGTCTTTATCATCAAAGATCCTCTCTAAGTCCTGAAGAAAATACTTGCAGTCTAACACCTCAACAGAAAAAAAAAAGGCTGAACTAAGAATCTTCATATTCAGTTATTTTTAAGGAACACAAGTCAGACAAACAGCAAGCCAAAATTCTAGAAAATTGAATCTGTACTTTCACACTTGGAATTTTAAAGTTGTCAAGACTCTCAAAAAACACATGCTAAGTTTGGAGGGCTGTGGTAAAAGAGTTCTGGGGAAAAAAAATCTGTTGATAAAACTGGCTGGCAAATCATGCCACATAGGAAATCTCCTCTGAAAACGGAGATTAAACTTTCAGAGTAAAGACACAACTTTCTTTGAACATTCCTTGATTTAGTCTAATGCCTACCACTGTCTACAGAACAAAGTCAAGTGAAATTTCAAAGTCAGAATCTCACGAATGCCTCATGGATGAGCAGCAGGGAACAGAATCTTATTTTAGGACATATATGTACAAGTGAAAAGAACAGAAAAGCAAGTAAAAGGTGAAGGAGCACCAAGACTTCTGCCTTTTGGCTACTTTTTATTTAATTAGCTATAAATGAAATTTGCAACTGAGGCAGACCGAAGTGGTTTTGAAAATCATACAGTATTATGGACTTAAACAGCTTGTCAGGACTGAGTCTTTCTGCCTGAGTAACTACGATCTGTCTTAGGCCATGAACTAGGAAATACACGTTCAAAAAAAGATTCAAAAAAGAGACATTGATGCCATCCACAGTATTGAAAAAAGTACTAGAGGCACAAACCATGGCAGAAGACTATGAAGTGTATATACCTTTTTTCTTTTCTCCTGTAACAGGGAGATTCACTGCATAGGAAACACGGGGAATAAATCTACTGCTGCCTTGGCTATCTCCCCAGAAAAGGGAGGCTTTGCAGGTAGAGCACAGGACCAGCAACCTCATCCCTGGGGAAAGTCTGCAGTACAGACTATCCCCAGCAGTGCATGTTCTGCAGTAAAACAGTTTCCAAATTTGTGATCTGACTTTGTCAGAGCGGATTAATATTAAAATGACTCATTGCATCATTATTCAACTATTAAAGGAACCCAAGAGAGAAGAGAAGCATGTTTCTTAAAAAAATTAAAGACAGAACTAAAGTCTCACTCAAAGTAGTAATAGTAATACAGAATCACACCTGGGAGTCTAATTTGCCCCTGAGTTAATAAATAAAAACATTATTTTTTCATTTAGCAGTAATCTTTATTAAATACCACCATTCACAATTAAAAGCACCATTGTAACTGGAGAAAACAAGAGTTTTAAAATAAGATCTAGAGATGAAGTGTTATTCAAAGGCTATGAGGGGAAGAAATCATAAGAGAGAATTTTTGATAGCTGAAGAGCCTGAGTAAACAAACCCACTGTTGCTGTGAGGAAGGGGGAGCCAAGATGAGAAAGAAAAGTGTGAACTGGGAGTGGAGTATGAGCATGCTGGGTCAGAAAGACAGAGAGAAAAATGCATAAAGAATTTTGAAAATAATCTTATTCATCCTGTACAAGTTAGGTGTTCTTGCTAGAAATTGATTAAAATAAGGTAATATATAATGGAAAAGAGTATATTCCAATAGGTTGATAGGTTGTTGAATAGGCAATATAGCCATTAATTATTTGAGCCCTTTAAATCAAAGCTTTTACGCATGAAATAACAGAGTTTACATGGTTCACAGAAACAAACATACCTAGGCAGATGCAGAATACAAAAAAGCATCAGAGAAACCTCAGCATTGTGAGTCACCAATTAACATTTCATCACTTTAAAGGTACTGTAAGCTTCTTCCTTCCCCATGCCACAAAAGGATTTTGCACAGTGCTTCTGCAGTAGTTCAGCTGAATTTCATGCAAGATCGAGACCTTTGTCAAGAAGGTGTATCTATAACAGTACTAACTCAATAGTCATTCTTCTTACTAGAGCAGTAAGTATATTTTCATCTTCTGCTTAACTAAACTGCCTACATAACCAAACTACACTGCCTACATAACCAAACCCCCATTTGATCATGTGAACTGGTGCTAAACAAAATCAACAACTTGACAAAAATGCAATAGCTTTCCCTAAGTTTGAGATTCAAGTTCAGTAATAGGGCTGGGTATGGTCAGAAGCCTGAAAGGAGAGAACAACCAAAATCCAAGCTGCAACCTGGAAAACCTGTGGACTTCTGCATTACAGCGAGCACACGGTGGTTTCTGTCTCCCTGTCTCACACGGGAAGACAGATGGACTCACAGACATACATTTCTCTTATGCAGCAAACTACTGTATAACCATTTAAGGGCCATTCTGAAGTACATTTTGATCTTCTATCAAGATTGTTCATTTAGATATGAGAAAGAATTTTTACATTTACAACAACCATTTACTGGAATAACTTCCCCAGAGGCATGGTAAAGCCATGGTAAATAAAACCTATCTCATCACTGTAGCTTTCCAAGACATGACCGGACAGTGTGCTAGACAACCTCATCTAGGTTCTCTTTTCCACAAAAGGTTGAACCCAACATGGGCTGTTCTATAATTTTCAGCAAAATAGGAAGTTTGCAAATTGGAATGATAAGAGGTGTTTTTGCAAAGCTAAAGTGAAACAACTAGCTTAAGAAAGATGTATGGGATGATCAACAAAACCTGCTACAGGACTTTTAGTAGGAAACATGCTGTTTTTCCTCTTGTTGAGCTCTCCATTTGAAACAGTTGTTATTCTCATTTAATACATGATGAGAATTAGAATAATGTTGATAGTTATCTCTCTCACAGGATGTTGTGAAGACTGATATGTTCACATAGATTATTCTAAAAATGCAATACAGAAGAATAATGTTATGCATTATTAGCACTGGTAGAATAGTAATACAGCTTTATATTAACTCAGCATTCCACAAACAGCTAGTAAATTGCTACTCAAAAGGTCTCTTCTCTTTCCAGCATTCCTCACAGATTTCTTCCAACTCCCAAGCTGGTTATTGAGCAACTTATAATGTCATTTTAAAAGACTAACAGGCTTCCCTTGAGGAAGAAAAATCTGAAGACAAAACATCACAAGCAAGTTCTCCCATTAAAACACTTCTACGCAGAGATACTTAGAAAAGCTGAAATAAAATGACAGTAGAGATAATGTTGCTGGTAGATTCTCAACTGTGCTTCAAATGACCAAGAAATCTGATGCTGGATAATATAAGAGACCAGTTTTACAAGAGTGTCTCTTGATTCCATTTAAAAATAGATTGCTAGTGAAAATCTGAAAAATAGCAAAAGTTTTTTTTTTTGCACATGTAACATATTTTTCAAGTAGAAAACACAATAAATCATGTGCCATTAAAACCATCACTTTGATAGGCAATTACCTGAGCATCATAATCAATAGATTTCTCTGTGTCATCAAAAGAAATAAAAGGCAAAATTAAACCTATCATCCTTCCATAATTTAGTGTTTCATTATTAAATTTATTGAGCCCATTTTCACACTTGATTGATACACTTTGATTGCACAATTAAAGACAATTAAATTATTTGAAATGCTAAGCTATTCTCTCCAAAGGACTAAACTGGTATTGTCACCCTGTTTATTGTCACTCTGTTCAGGATGGTAGAGAATTTGTATAATGGATTGCTCGATCCAACTGCATCCTTCTAGTCCTTGAATAAAACTTCAGCCTTATTGAGAAATTAAATACATTTGCCTTTGGCTCTCATACCCCTCATTTTTATACCAGTTGGGCTCCTGTTTCATTGGAACCACCATCACCTTCTCCACCTACAGTGAAACCAGGATACAGATGATCCCATGCCCAAACAAAACATACTCTTCCAAAGAAAGGATACTCTGGTCAAGTATTTTATTTACATCTCATTAAACTAACAGGCATTTCCATTTCCATTCAGCTCTTTCTAGGTTTAAGGTGCTGCACTATAATGATGGACTGATCTAATTGATTAAAAATATTGACTGCAGAGAAAATTCCACAGGTAACTGGACATAGAGATCAGCATGAAAGGCAAATAAATTAATATAGAAACAAACTGGGTAGTGATGGAGAATGCAAGGAAGATGGAGGCTGGACTAAATTAACTGAGCTTCAGGTCAGATATCTGGAAAGACTTTTTCACCATGAGGACAGGCAAGCAGTGGAGCAGTTTGCCCAGAGATGCTGTATGATCTCCATCCTCAGCAGTTTCCAAGAGCAGACTGGATAAAGCCCTGAAAGACCAGGCCTGAAATCAGAGCCAACTCTGCTTTTAGAAGGTTGGACAACAGAACCAAAATGAGGAACAGGTCTGTAGCATCTGGACAGGGGAAAGGCTGGCAAATGAGTCAGGCAAGGACAGAAGTATGTCTGCTGTAGCAATAGGTTTTCTGGAAAGAGGGATTTTATCTAGGTTTGAAGAACAGGGAAAAGAAGAAACTTGCATAAAGAGTTTGAATAGTTTAAACAACTTACTTTAATGGCAATACTGGGCAACACAATTCTAAGCACTAAGAAATAACATCAAATTCTTCAGAATTTTATTAGGTACAAAAATAATCAAGTTATAGAAAAGTATAAATGTTCAAAGATAATCACTTTAAAGAGTCCACAATTTAATAAGAAATGTAATACAGAAGTTTACTGTAAAATTTAAATTCATGGTGTATAAATCTGGGGGTTTCTTTGCTGTGTAAGTTCTACCTATAAAGATAATTTTGTCTAGACAGTTTCATGGGAATGTTACAGAAAAAACACATTCAGCCTTGTTTTTTCCCAGTTCCATGACTTTCACTCACACATATTCTCTGTTTCAAAACCACACCCATTCAAGTTTCCAGGCATTAGAGGTGGCTCTGTAGTTTTCTATACAATAGTGTTGCACTGGAAGTTATAAAAAAAGCATCTTCATACCTGGACTGCACCTAAGGTGATGCCAGAAACAGATTTCCTTCAGATTGAGAGCACCAAGCAGTGGAACACTCATCTGTAAAGTGGTTAAAATAGTAAGAGGATACTGCTCAAAGTGAAGCCAAGCTATAGACTTGAGTTGACTTACCACTCTTTGGGTTGATTCTAGTGGGAGGGAGGGATTGCAGATCTTTAGATCCTGTATAAGAAACATTATCAGAAAGCCAGCAGCTTTTGAAAAACCATAATGGATAAGGAGCTGAGTGATCACATGGACAACAGTCAGGGGAACACAGGTCCCACCAGGGAGAGATGTCCAGAAATCACAAGCAAAGAATCTGCCTCTGTATCCACCCCTACTTGTAGACACTGAATTCTGCAGACCACTGCAGGGAAAAACAGTCTGGCACAAATCCTGCAGTGCCTTTCTAGGACAAGCAATTCAACAAGGTCCCCAAAGTACCCCTCTTTCAGACCAAAAAGAGGCAATACAGAAAGTGACCCAATTCTAAAAGGCTCATCTTTTAAATTCTGAAAGCTGTGGGTTTATTCAACGTTTGAAGAAGCCAATAAGTCTCTTCCTGGAGTTTATTTTTTTCCAATGCCAAAATTTTTTTTCCAGTACCAATATTCCCAGTTTCTCAGGAATGTTTGGATACGAATCACTAACATTTTAAAGGAATTTTGTGAGATAAAGCAGCAGGAAAAAAACCTCACTGATTCAGTAATGTTATTATTTTCAAGAAATGCACAAGCCCATTTGGATGTTTAGAGAGAAACTGAAATGAAAAGCGATTCTTAAAAAAACAAACAAACAAATAAAACACAGCAAAACTCAAAAGGATTTCCAGTTATGTTTTAAGTGCAACCTCTGCCATTTTATCTTTTTTCATAGGTGCTACTGCATCACTGAGCAACAGGAGTGCAATGGGCAGTTAAGTATCAGGGAGGAAAAGGGGACAGTGTAGGGATAACTACACACTGTTCCAACAGCTGTTGATCCTGAGGACACAGCCATGACAGCTGCATACAGTATTTTTTTGGGCAATGCAGTTCATCCATCATTTACTCCCCCACTTAATCTCAAACACTGCCATTATCCCATTCCCATCAAGCTGTGCTAAATGGCTCCATCCTCAGAAGCTTGCAGGGCACGACCTGCTCCTCCTCTGCAACCACCACAGACATGTCTGTGTTTGTAGCCCTGACAGCTTTCTACAGCCATCTTTAGCATCCTTTCAAACCAAAATCTTTCTGCCTCCTTTGGCATTGCAGGACAGGCAGACAACAGGGAAGTGGGAAGATGCTAATTGCAAATCAGCTGTCCTGCAGGTCTTCCCCACCTCACATTTATCTCATCAGTACCTTCTTCTCCCTTGCTTTTCTGGCTTGCACTACCCTGGATTTGATAGAATTCACAAAAACACTTGGAACCGTTGCTGGTGTGACAGACAAACAGCAACCATGTGCTTGGCTTGAAAAAGCAATTTCAAGTCTCTGAGTCGCAGGCATTTCTCAATTAAAGAAGCACAAAGTGGATTTAAACACTGCTTTTACACACCAGACTTTAATGCCACCAGGTTTCAGGAGATCTTTTTTTTTTTTTTAAATCAAAAACCAATATGAGGATATTGGGGGGGGGGGGGGTGGAAATGGGCAGCAGCCTGCAGCAAAAATGCCCAGATTTCAAAGCCCTGGAAAAAAACAATTTCAAGTTACTTAATAACACCACACAAGAGCTCTTTTGGGCCAGACCGAAGTCTACATAGCCCTGTCCTGTCTGCAACAAAGAATATCAGCAGCCTGTCCTTGGAGGACTGCACCCCATGGAAGAGGGACCCATGCCACAGCTGTTTTGGGAGGCATGCTGCCCATGGGATGGATTAACAATGCAGCAGTTTTGGGAGGATTGCTGCCCATGGGATGGATTCACATTGCAGCAGTTTTGGGAGGACTGCTGCTCATGAGATGGAGCCACGTCAGAGAAGCTCACAGAGAACCGTCTCCTGTGGGAGGGACCCCATGGTGCAGCAGAGGAAGGACTCCTCTTCCTGAGCAGCAAGAGAAATCAGGGGTGATGAACTGACCAAACTCCCATGTTCCTGTACCCCTGTGCTGCCAATGGGAAGGAGAGAGGGGTTGGGGGGGAAGAAAGGTGGGGTTTTTTCAAGGGTGTATTTTACTTCTCATTATCCTGTTCTGATTCTGTTAGTAATAAATTCACTTTATATCTCTAATTTGAGCCCATGGAGTGTTTTCTCCTGGTCCTTATCTCAACTCATGAACCCTTTTTTTACATCTTCTCTCCTCTGTCCAGCTGTAGCAGGGGAGGATGAGTGAGCAGCTTTAGTGGGTGCATGGAGTCTGGCCAGTGCCAAATCATGACACTCCATCACACCACGCCCTTTTAAACAGTCATGAGGACTGGATATCTGAAACTAAAAATGGAATAAATGTGCATGTGTATTAGCATGAGCCTCTCTGGGCTCCAATCCATTCTCAACACAAATCCTTTCTGAGATGCTTCTGTGTGTCTTTCATGTGTCAATATATTCCTCTGCATTAACTCAGTCTCCCCACATGAGCTTTTGGCATCTCTGTCACCCTCCTGCCAAGGGTTCCTCCTTGCTGTGGAGCTGGTTCCAAGCAGTTTCACTTGAAGCACGCTGCCTTCTGTACTAGAAGCCATGAAACCATCCTTCTCCACCCATCCTCTCTAACCAACCCACGATTTTCTAAATCTCTCTCTATTTACCAACCATACTGTCTCTACCAGAGGTGGTTTTCTCAGTCATTCCCTTGCTCTGACTATTCCTGTCAATTTTCTCTGAATTTCCTCCATATCCTCGTTGAAATAGAAATCCTAGACTGTGCACAGCGATCAGCCTACACACAAGAGGGAGCCATGAAAGCCCACAGCCTCATCTCCCTTCCCACATACCTTCCAAGGACTGTAAGGCATCAGCAGCATGGTGGATCCACAGATTCCTATTTTTGCCCCTGAGTATTACCTTTCCAAATAAGAGAATGGAAACAACACGAAGCTTACGGCCACATTCATGTCAGAAGCAGCACTGAAGCAAACATTTCCTTTGACAGACCTCAAGGTGGCAAAGTGGGGATGTGGGGCTACCCTCCATCCCTAACTTGCCCCAAGGCATCAGAAGTGCCATGCATGCTTTGCAAATGCATCTCATGCACACATCCCTCTCTCCCTGACTGTGCATCCAGATCTGTCTAAAGATCTGACATCGTGTTTATTTACTTCAAATGAGAATTCCAATTATAGCACCAAATTATTCTGAGGGGGTAACAACAAAGATGCTGCTTTTGGTCCAACATGGATTTATTTCAAAGCGATTTCCAACATGCTGCTCAGCAGCAGAAGTTGTAGGATTGCACACCACAAGGCGGGCTGCCAAAACTCAGCTCTGCTGCAGCTGAGCAGGCAGAAGTTCAACATAAACAAAAATAATTGAAAATGAAAACTGGGGGGAGAGGAAGGGGAGGGGAATAGCCAGACAAACAGGCAAAGGCCAATGCTGAGAAGGAAAACCCTAAAATTCACAAAAACATTCTCAGGAAGGAGGGAGTACACTTTCATCTTAAAAAACAGTGTAAAGAAGCATCCCAAAATGGACTTGTCTCAGCAGTGCTAGGAATTGTGAGAGCCAGTAGAAGATTTTAGATTCAGCTGCAGCTCAGATGAGCTTCTTCACATGCTCAGAAAGTGGCCACACATTTTCAGAACATAGGAGCTCAAACATCAGTGTGGCTTAAACTAAAACCCCCTGGAAAGCAGCAGCAGAATTAGTATCATATTTTATAACTCTTCTTAAAAGAACAACATTTAATTGCTTAAAAACTAAAATGAACTATTAAGTCACTTTTGCAACTTTGGCTGCTTAGGTGTTTGTGCCACTCACTGGGAAAAGCCACAGAACTGTAATTTCAGAGAGACTTTGGAATTATGGATAAAGTAAGAGCAATGTCACTTGTGTGAACAGGTTGGGCTTTGCAGACAATTTACTGAGGTTATTTTATTTACTTTGACAACATCTGCTATGTTGATACTGTAGTCAAACCTAACAAAAAATTGTTTGCTAGAGACTTCTCCTTGATGGGATCTGCAGCCACAGCCTGGCGAGCAGCACTGGAGGATCAGCTGCTGGAAACTGTGCAGGAAAACAAGGAGAGAAAGACTCCATACTGGGACAAAGGGATGATCTGAGGTGGTCACAAGGAACTGAATTCTCTTCAATGCTTCCAGGCCAGAAGAAAAATTGCTTTGGTATGCTAAGCACTGTTTTTACTGAGCTCATATCATTTGTTGCTATTTTGGGGCATTAAAACATTGTACCTCAGCAGAAATTCAATGGAATTTCAGGGGAAAAGGCACCCAAATAGGCACTACTGCAACTGAGAAGCCAGTCTGAGCTCAGGAAGCACTGGGATAAAAGATCTCAGGTTGTCTTAAGCAAGTGGCAGGGATTTCTCTGAAAAAGTTTCAGGTTAATAAATTTTATTATTTGCTACCAGATTTAAATAGTACTTCTCAGCCTGTTGCAAACACACCACTGAAATGATTGGAGAAAAACATCCCATGTGCTTACTTCTACACACACAGGAACAAAGTCTGAAAGAAAAATGACCTCACTACAGAGCATTCCAAGTATAGCACAAGTATTTGTTGACAATAAATTAAAAAATCCCAAATATTTGAGGCAGTGATACCTCTGTTACAGAACAGAGGCAATACTACCTAAGATAATTGGTGGCTTTTTCTTTACTCCTGTCTCTTCATCTGAACATCCAGTCCAGCTTTTGACTTAGACTAGAAACACAGGTAAACACAGGTAAAAACCCAGTGTTGTTGTGGGTTGATGCTGGCTGTATGCCAGACGCCCACAAGAGCTGTTCACTCATTCCCCTCTGCAGCGGGACAGAGGAGAGAAAATTTCCTCTGAGAGAAAGGGTTCATGAGTTGACATAAGGCCTGGGAGAGATTGCTTACTAAACACATGGGCAAATCAGGCTCAACTGGAAATATAAAGTGAACTTATTACAAAAAAAATCAGAGTAGGATTATGAGAAGTAAAATAAACTCTTAAAAAAACCTTTCCCCCACCCTCCCTCCTTCCCACCTGTACCTCCCACCCAAGCAGCACAAGGAGACAGGGAATGGGGTTATGGTCAGTTCATTACCCAAGGCTTCTACCACTGCTAAGGGAGATGAGTCCTTCCTCTGCTGCACTGTGGGGTCCCTCCCACAGGAGACAGCTCTCTGTGAACTTTCTGATGTGTCTCCATCTCATGAGCAACAGCTCCCTGCAAACTGCTGCATTGTGAGTCCATCCCACAGGCAACGGCCCTCCCAAAACTGCTGCAAGGTGGGCCTCTCTTTCCACAGTGCAGTCCTCCAAGGATAGGCTGCTCCAGCCTGGAAGTAGGGCCCCCTCTCTCCTTTGGCTGTGATCTCCAACATGATCACAGCCTCCTCCAGAGATTCACCTGCTCCAGGGTGGATTCCTCCATGGGCTATGGATGGATCTCTGCATCCCCTGTGGATCCCCACGGGCTGCAGGGGCACAGCTGCTTCTCCATGGTCTGCACCACAGGGTGCAGAGGAATCTCAGCTCTGGCACCTGGAGCACCTCCTGCCCTCCTTCTGCACTGCCCTTGGTGCCTGCATGTTGCTCCCCAGCGTTGTTACCATGGAGGTGTTACCATCATCTCTAACTGGCCCAGCCTTGGCCAGCAGTATGTTCATCTTTGGAGCCATCAGAGATTGGCTCTGCCGGACATAGCGGAAGCTTCTGGCAGGTTCTACAGAAGCCACCTCTGTGCCCCCCAAGTACCAAAAAACAGGCCATGAAAATCCAATCCAATAAATAACTGTATTACAAAACTTATTGTCAAAAAATAGATAGAAAAAAAATCCAGCAACATAATAAGAGAGTTCACTGCAGGAAAGTCATCTTCCAACAGATCAAGAATTTTGATCAGCACAAATACAGTAAGCAAAAGCTAAAATCTTCCCAAAGCAACAAGAAAAACAAAATACTTTAAATATTATAACATGAAAGCATAAAAGCCAGCATAAAAGTCAATGCCATGGATACCAGCTCACTCTGACCTCCACATCTAAAAAATATATGGAGATAATAAAGGGTCCTTGAGTAAGACAGCAAAAGTTATTAGTCAAGAAAGATGACTGAATTAGGAAGGACTGGCAAGATCAGGGCTGTTTATCTTAAAGAACAACAGGACTAAATAAATACACACAGTATGATGAAAGTTAATTAAGAAGTATTTTTTCCTTGCCCTCCTACTACAAAGTCAAACAGAAGTAAATCACTTTTCAAATTGATACTTTAAAAAGAATGGGTGGATAACTTTTAGGACTCAATGCCACAAAATACTAGTGATGACAAGAACCAAGAGGATTAAACTGCAATTGGTTTTGTATATGAACAGTCCCTGCCACTCCACTATAAGCAAACAGTAACAGACAGGGATTAGGGAGTTGTTCTGTAACAGAGGCATCATTCCCTAACAGTTCAGGGAAGGATTTCATGCACCACGCTCTGTAGCATCCTAGTTGTGCTACTGCTGGCTACATGGTACCCAGCTAGAGGGACACTCATCAGATCACTCCAGCACTCCACTTTCTGCTACCAGAACTGTCTGTGGCAACCTGTGGCAACAGGTGTGAGCTTCATGACAGATGTTCCACCTGGAAATCATGTGTGCATCCTTTAAGGCATGCCTGGTATCAAGCAGCCTTGATTAGAGCAGTCAAACTTCTGCAGTGAAGGTAAATTTTTTGTCATCTCAGTTGCAGTGCTTAATAATGCTTAGGCAAACTGGCCTTCACTTTTTAGTCTTTTTAGTCACCTGAGAGTTTATTTTCCATTCTGTCATTACATCTTTTAGTTTAATGTAAAAGTTAATAATTTCAGAATTTTTTTTTTTGAGACACAGGAACAAACTACAGGCAAACTCAAGAACACCCTGATTGCATCTTTCTGACGCTACTCAAGGAAACTCACTGATGCTTTTCCAAAGCAATTATGTTTCTTTTTAAGACAGGCTCCCCACAATGTAATATGATTCTTTGTGAAGGGGTCATTCTTTATCCTTCAGTAATGGAAAAGCTGATAGTCCTCCCAGCACCCAAATGCCTGCCCATGGTGAACAGAAAACCAAACAACATGGTGAACGAATATAAACCAGGTAAACCAGGGTGTGCTTGCAACACAAAGTCCAACTTGGCAAAGTCAGCAGTGGCTGGTTACCTCCTCCATCCCTTCCTTCCTAGCCCCATGCTTGCAAGTGTTGATGTTACCATATGTAAGGAAAACCCCACATTCTTAGTTACAGCTTCAGCTGCTCTTTTACCTTCTATGCTTGACTGGTCTGGTGTTGCAGTATTAGAATATTTCATAATAAATCTATATTTTCATTTGTCCTTAGTAAAGTTGGCGATGATTGATGTTTCAGTCAGAGTTGAGCAGTTTTCACAATGCATTAAAATGTGGCTAAGCATAGTATAAGTGTATTCCTACAACATCTAGGTGCCTCCTGTAGTTCCAAAATACCAGAAAACTGGAAGGACTTCTGAATGCAACTGTAATGCAAATCTCATTATTAACTACCACTTTACTGAGCAAACATCAACATCTCTCTCCTGAATAACAAGAGAATTTTTAACCCCAGTCATCGTATTTCTTAATGGAGAACCAAATTCATTGGCAATAAAGTCCAGGTTCCCGGAAGAAAAATTACTCTGTGCTTTCTGTAGACAGACTGGGTTTTAATGAGCAAGGAAACCACAAGGGGCCTGATCCTAACCCCACATAAGTCAATGGGATGGCTTCTACTGACTTCAGTGGACTTTGGAAGGAGATCTGAGGTCCTGATTTTGCATTTGTCGCACTGTCAGCTTCACTGAAAGCCACAGGGAGTTTCCGTGTCACACAAAGAAGAGAAGTTCTTCAAGAACTAATATTATCCCTTTCCCCAATATTGAAAATTCCCCATTATAAGCAGGAAAAAGAATAATAAATTGTTGAGAATTTAGGAATGCATTTTCAAAAAAAAGAATTCTTTGGGATGACATTCAGGAGGCTCATCTTGTGCCAACCTTGATTGTGAAGAAAGTTAAGTGCTCCAAATGTATTATATAATCTTTTCCAATATCACTTACAGGTGGCTTGCTAACAGCATATTTTATTTTCAAGTCTACTTTTTTTAGTAGTCGTGTTTTCCAGCACCAAAAAGGTCTGTTCATGTGGAACTGGTGGAATATATTGGAACACACTAATACACTGGAATAGTAACTTACCATGGATTACAGGTTGCATGGGGCTTTTTGATTTACAATCTATAACATAGAGTTTAAAACACATAACCTTTTCGCCCAGTATGGTATTTTTCTTTCTACTGTTGTGCTCTGCAAGACATTACTTCAGTGTACACCTTCTTTAATGACCTTAATAAATTACCTGTAAGGTTTGAGTTAAGGACACAGTTCTTCAATTAAAACTAATAGCCATAATTGCAGCATCTCTCTAAGGTGCTGCTGCTCTCTGTTGGCTGTACACTATGGAAACACAGCTGGGGTCAACAAACAAGAGTTCTTCAGGACTGAGCATAGCATTTCCTCCATTTGAGAGTCTGACCAGTCACAGATTTTAGTTCTTGCCCATCAAACATGAAGCACCTTTGGCTACTTGGTTATCACAGAATGTGTGCACACACATTATTTCCCTGTGGATGCTTCTTTTTATTCCTAATTACAATGAAAATGAGTTCCCACAGTACCCAGTAATTTCAGTGGGAGCTGCTAACATTTAGAAGCCCTGAAAATAAGGACTCATTTTATAAAGCCAAACCAAAGAATATCTACATTAGCAGACCCTAAAAAAAAGATCTGCCTATGTGACACAATTAAACACTTGGCTTTGTGTAATTGAACCTAGCCATTGACTTCAAGAATAACTTGGATCTGCTGCACCATCCTAGTTGAGCTTCACTTTCCCAATGCACATCCCATCTCCCCAGCACAGCTGAAAGCAACGTTCTGACCTAAACTGTTAAAATTCCTTTGTGGCTTGTCAGATGTGTCACTAAATACTTCAGTCTGTGTTGCTGGGCCACAGGATGAGGGTGGCAATATCTCAGCTGAGAACCATGAGTCCTTCATATATCAAAGTAATAAAAAAACCCCACAAGAATCAGTCCTCATCTCTCTCATTTCTGGTGTTCATTCACAAAGAATGAAGAGTAATTCATTTCCTTACTATTCATCTGTCCCACATATGTATTAATAGGCATGAAAATACTAAACATAAATCTTTTCTTCATCCTCAGAATGATTTTTAAAAGGCGCCCTTCCCTTGCATTTCTGTGTGATGCCTGATAAATAATAGATCAGTTGCATGGTGTTCATTTTAATATTAATGTTATCAGACAGCATTTGGGAGAACTGGGGCAGAAACCCAAATTCTGTAAGAATTTGGTATGGCAGCAGTCACCATCCAGAAGTATTTTTTTCAGCTCAGGTCCACCGCTATAATATACAGACCTTATGGGGTGTGCAGGACCATGAATTTCCCTTCAGTTTACCCAGACACAAGGATGCTGGCTGCAATTTTTAAAAATGAATTATTTAAAATTAACTGGTAGGTTAAGATAAAATATCCATCAAACACAAAAACAATGGGAAGATACTGTGATCTGCTTTAGGAATCCTGACATTTTTTTTTTGTTCTGAAATTAAAGAAAGCCTTGTTTCCTCAGCCTAAATGTTGACATTCCCAGTATGGAGATAAGCAACCTTTGAGCTACATAATGCTTTGATTCAGCTTAAGAAAATTCTTCCTAGCTTTAGGGCTTTATTTATCCCTACAAAAATATATCTTCTGGATCCATGAAATTTAAAAAAACTAGGATTAATTATTTAGTGCTATGACCATCACTCTTCCATGCAGTACTAGGAATCATATAAGGACTTTTTCCTTCCATCTCCTATCCTGGCAGCTTTATAGAATGTATGTTTAGCTGAATCTAGTCTAAGAATTAGGGGCCAGGCCACCTTGTTATCCCACTCAACAGTTCTGAGAAAGGCTTTGTGGTGAGTGCAAATATGTGCAGGCATCACACACATGCAATTCCCAGCACACAGAGGACAGCCATGACCTTCATCACCCCAAGGAAAGTGTGCTGGGGGGGGGCTGCCTTGGTGCTGTGGCCACTTTCTGTGGCCACAAAGATTGTTGTAAGCCATGAGCAAACAGAGCCATCTCTACCTTCCCATGCAGATCTCTAGTCAAGAATTGAAGACAATCTTAGAGAGCTCGGGATGTGCTACGGATGTGTTGTTTCTCCACACTGCTCGGACACTGCAGAAAACAAACATGCCATACTTGTACACTAACATTCATTTAAAAGCTGATTTAGGAAGAGAGGGACCAAAGTTACATGAAGGATACACCTACTGTATTAAAGAAAAATGACTTTCAGATACAGAACTGACACCCAGCCAGAACACATTCCTGTCCCTCACCCATATTCCTTTGCAGGAATTCTCAGCCTGCAGTGTTGTCATCCATCACTGGTGGCCTTGACAGGACTGCTCTACCTTAACTTCCTAGACTGTACTGTTATTGTGGGAGAATGAATGGGGCAGGGATAGAGACCAAGACAAGAAGGGAAGGGTATGGAATCCCACCCTTAGACAGCAGAGCAGAGCCCAGAGCATCACAGGCAACAGCAGACAGCCAGAGCACTGGCACAGGCAGAGAAAACAATTTCAGTGAGTAGAGAGGGACAATACTCACCATCTAACAAATGTGATTACAAAAGCTTTCTCTCTCTGACATACATCCATCACAATGCTTCTCAAACTTTAGTATGCTCACCACTGCAGACCAGGACAAACAGTTCTGCACAGGACTAGCCTCCACATCTGTTTTACAAGGTCAGCAATTCACTAGGATTTCTCTGAACTCAGAGGAACTCATGAGCCTATTGCTCTCCCTTGTGCATCCTGTGGCAGCTGACTCCTTGAGCCATTTTTCACCGTCCCACTGCTTGTCAATAAATCACCGTGCTAATTCCTGTGACACCTGCTGTGAAGTGCTCTGGGAATTGTGGCAAAGATTTCTGGGCTGCATCTGAGAACGGCTGGTGGTGAATGGCTGACTTCAGGTTGACATGATGAAGAAAGGTTAAGGCTCTTCAGCTGAGCTGCCTCTTAGAAATGATTCATTGTGACTCCAGCAATCCCTTTTCTATACAGCAAGTCTGTCCTTGGCATCTGCCTGAACACGTAAGGGGTTTGATGCTTGTCTTCTGTGTTGCTCATGTACTTAAGTTTCCCTCTATTATTACCGGGAAGGGTGATTACATTTCCTATGGAATATCACCAGTGATACATCACACTTCAGGGCTGTGTTTCTCCCCACCCTCTAATGGGAACCTGTGGTTACTTCATCTTTTCCTTCCTTGAATACTAATCCTCCCACAAGCCTGTGTGTTAGCCACCAGCCTCCCACCAAAGAATAATGGGACTCCTACTGATGCTCATTTATAGTAAATTATTTCTAGTTAGTTAAGACAATTCTCTCAGTGAAGACTCTGGAGAGCCAGGGATGGTACAGCAGAACACTGTCTCCCTCCACAATTGATTTGAATACAGTGGTTTGAAGGAAACCTCAGACTTCAATAGGAACCCATTAAGAACAGCTATTTGCATGGTGCCTGTCTGAACACTGAGGACAGCAAACAAAGTAGAATCTGTCTGTCATGGTCAGCTGATTTTTCCTTTTTTTATTCTTCCACAATTAGATGGTCTTCAAATAAACACTGGCATCAGAGATCTGAACTAGCAGTCACAAGCTGTGTAAAAAGACATAAGTCACAGAACTCACTTGATTTTTGTATAAAGCAAAAAATTTTACATTGTTTTGGTGGTTTTTTGGTTTTTGGTTTTTTTTAGAATAGTTCAAGTGCTTGCTTTTTCTACAGGAAGGACTTCCCCACGCCTCATTCCTCTCATAGTTCTTCATGACACTTGGATTTGGATAGGGAACTGCTATCTGGGGGGACTGTAAAAGCAACCCAAAGGAATTAAGTAACTGAATCCACACTGGAATTCAAAAGCTGTAAGGCCAAGCAGTTAAAAGACTTTGAAAAGGGTGCTTAACAGAAGTATGCAGACAGATTCCAAGTCTGCACATATACAGATAACAAATGCAGCACTGAAAAGGTCTGCTTCCATATCAAACACTGAAAAGGTCTGCTTCCATATCAATACTTTCTAGCTTGTACTATGGAAGTGCATGCTCATTTTTGCTGTCTCTGACTTCCCCCTATTTCGTACTACAAAAAAGCTGGAACAAGGGTGTGCATATATATGTACATATTTACTCAATTGATTCTCTATATTCATTTCAATCAGGAATGTTTTGCTGGGGAGGAAAAGGAAGAATTAAAAGCTTCTCAGTCCTGTTTCCTAAAAAAAACCAAACCCAAACAAAAAACCCCCAAAACAACAAAAAAACCCCAAAACAAAACAAAACAAAAAACAAAACAAAACAAAAAGAAACAACCAAAAAAACCACCAAAAAACCAAACCCCAGCAGATGGGTGCTTTGGGCTCCATGAACGTCCTTGCCACTGTACAGAATATATGGGAAAGCTGAACTCCAACAGTCTCAGTCCTGGTGAAGAACAGCAGGGCATCATGACTGCTATAAAGCAGGGAGTGCAAGATCTGCTGAAGCCATAGATCAATCAGGATGGCAGGGTTACCTTGGAGTTACTGACATGGAGTGCAACTCCTGGCTCCTTTAAATTTCCTTTAGGCAGTCAGGATGAAAACCTTATCACCTGAGAGCTTATCTCAGCTCTGCTGGGCCATGAACAGAACCTGTATGTCTTCATAAAGCATCTCTTTCTGAGCAGCCCAGTGTTTACTCTAAATTAATTTGGCCAGAAAGTCCCTGACCACCTCCAAGCAGGGGCTGCTGTCAGAATGGAGCTGCTATTTCTACACAGCTGCTGTTCTAGGGAGAAAAAGGCAGCAAAGAAGAAGAGCCCAAAGAGTAGCTGAGGCCACTCTGTGAATCAATCAAACAGCACTGGCTGTTGGGCTGGTCTGGGGCACAGAGAATGCCTGATACACACATTTACATAGTGAAATGTGCCCAAACTTCATAACACACACATCTCCTAAGCTGAAGCCCACAAGGCAAAAGAATCATAAAACTATCATTGAATGATTTGAGTTGGAAGGAATTTTAATATTATCTAGTTCCCAACTACCTGCCATGGGCAGGGACATCTTCCACTAGACTAGGTTGCTCAAAGCCCCATTCAACCTGGGCTTGAATATTTCCAGGAATGGTGTTAAAATATGGTTGTTAAAATTATTAGAGAGATGTTTCTACCTGAATTAAGGAGCAAACAACACCATATGCTATAGTCAATAGTACAGATTTTTAACAGTAACTGTGAGGGAGAAAGGGAGAGACAAATAAATAGAAAAGGGTGGGGGGAGAGGGAGGAGAAAGAGATTAACAGAGATTAAAAAAAACACCCCACCATTGTGGATGCTGATGGCATCCCATTGGTCCTCTTCTGATCTTCTCAGTGGGAACAGTCCCCTCTACCAGAGGTGGGGAAGCCCACAAAACAAAGTCCAGTGGCTTTATTCACTCAGGATCAGGTGGGAACACCCAGGTACCTCCCCTGGAGTGGAGAGCTGGAGTTTTACACTGGATGATGCAATACTTTGGATCAGAGGACACTTCAGGAGTGTTTGATGGTTTATGACACCTTCAGCCTTTTATGACACCTTATGACACCTTATGAAATATTACAGCAATTATAGCACATCAGCAGGGATGAATACCCTCAAGCTATGTATAAATGTCCTGATACTACTCTAGAAGGGATTTTTCACAGCTGAGGCACTTGTGTAAGAACTTTGGCATGATAAAAAGCATTTTCCCTGCTTCCAAGGATTTGCCTCTTATCAGCCCCTTCCTTTATCTTGTTCAACACCCAGCTGTAGCCTCCTGTGATGGGTCTGTACAGTCCCTCTGCACCTGGGGGAAGTGGTCGATTGTTTGAGTCATTAACCATTAACAGTCCAGTCTCTCAGAATGGGGCATCCACAACTTCTCTGGGCAACCTGTTCCAGTGCCTCACCACCCTTATAGCAAAGAATTTCTTTCTAGTCTAAACCTAGCCTCTCTCAGTTTAAAGCCATTACCCCATGTCCTGTTACTACATGCCCTTATAAGAAGTCCCTCTCCAGCTCTCCTGCAGGCCCCCTTTAGGTATTGAAAGGTGCTCTGAGATCTCCCTGGAGTCTTCTCTTCCCCAGGCTGAACAACCCCAACTCTCTCAGCCTGTCTTCATAGGAGAGGTGCTCCAGACCTCTGAGCAAGTCTGTGGCTTTCTCTGGACTTGCTACTACAGATCCACGTCTTTCTTATGTTGGGACCCAGAGCTGGATGCAGCATTCCAGGTGGGGTCCCACAAGGGCAGAATAGAGGGCAGAATCCCCTCCCTCCCTGCTGGCCATCCTGCTTTGGATGCAGCCCAGGATACAATTGGCTTTCTGGGCTGCAAGTGCACGGTGCCGTGACGTGTGGAGCAACCAACACCCAAAATCTTCTCATCAACCAACACCCTTTCTCTGCAGGGCTGCCCTCAAGCCATTCTCTGCCCAGCCTGTATTTGTGCTTGGCATTGCTCCAACACATGTAGACAACCTTGCCATCAGCATGACTGCAGCAGGAAGGTCAGAAAAGGTTCTTATTCTGAAGAAAAAACAGGTGGCATTGATCCTGGTCAGGACAAGAAAGGGAAAAGAGAGAAGATAGACTGGGGGTCCTACTGTAGTGTTTTAACTAACCACTATGTGGTCATGCTCTGCTGTGACAACTGAAGAAAGGCTCAGAAGTGAATGAGAATCCTCTGACAGATACTTCCATGAATCTATTTAATCTAGTTAATCTATTTCAAAAATGTTATAGTCTGGCATTCATGTGACCAAATGCAGGGGAAAAAAAACACAGAGCTGGAGAACATTTTTCATTAATTGAAAACCAATTCTCTGCTAGCTACTGTCAAATGCAGCTTCTGGGTTGTTTTTCTCTGCAGAGAAGCTGCTGCTGGGACTTTGCCAATTCAGCAGTTAAAGGTAATCACAAAGAATCCCTCAGCAAATTGTAAAGTGCTCAGGCTGAAGAACAACAAGGTGTTTGGGGACTGACTTGATTGTTTTAATTTGCGTAATACTAGCAGTAAGAAGCACTTAAGAATTATTCTGCTTAATTCACCTATTCCAGAAGCAAGACAAAACCAAGCCAGCTTTAATGAATAAACCAGACCTAAAAGTATTTGATTATATCTCCATGTAGATAAGAAAAGTGCAAAATCTGGCATCTGGTGGAAAGTGATATTCTTACATTGTATTTTCTATACACTAACAAGGAGCTAGGGGCATGCATTGACACAACACAGCAGTCAACAAGATCTGACTCTTTGCTGTCAGATCTCTTCCTTTTACTGTTTGGAAAAGAAGAGACACAGGTCATCTGAGTACTCCCAAAATCTCTAAAGATGGTGCTACAGTGCACCCACCTTCCTCCTTCACAGCAGCCAATACATTTCCTCTCACTTCATTTAACAGACTGTGACAAATGTGCAGATCTCACCCCACAAATGTGCAAGTAATTGACTCAAAGGCAAGAATAAATCCTTTCTTACCTATTCCCCTTATATTTTTAACAGCATAGCCGTCAAAACACAGCAAATCAATTTTTCCCCCTTACTGTCTCCACTCTGCCTTTTCAGAATATTTTTAGTTGCTCTGATTAAAAATTTACCTCTTAAGTAACACTGAGGACACAGTGCATGTCTAGATTACAATTTTGTATAACTTTTTCAGTCTACCTATGTATCTTCCTTGCAAAGGAAGTTGTGGAGCCATATCTTTCCTTACTTCCCTTATATTTCTAACAAAACCGAAAAATTAGAAACTAACTTTGAAATACCAACAGGAAAATAACTTTACAGCAAAATGCAGAAAATACATCTTCAGAATGAAGATGTGAGGCTGTCACATGTCATGGGATTACACAAGATACCTTACACAAGAGAAACATGGCATGCTAAACTGGAAAACACACTTGCAGGTCTTGCTGAAAGCAAAGATAAACAACCTCAGCATTTCTGTATTCTGTCTTTGGTGCTGCGTTTTAGGGGACGAGTTCTCACCCCTGGACTCCTATCTCTCTCTCTGTCCTCTTCATCAAGGACAAAGTGGGTCACAAATGTCTTGTGCCAGTTCTATCACATATTCTACCAGGTGTGATTAACCAGTACTTCCTCTATTACTTTGTCCAGATATGCTTTAATTACCATGCCTGAAATTCTGCACGTGTGCAGCCACAGTATTTATCGGAATGTCACCAAAACTGTATGAATGAAGGAATGTAAATCCCTCTTCCTGGGATTCTCTGCATTGATCTTCTTATTCATAGCAGGCAGAGACCCTTCTACCTTTTGACTGCCATTCAGCCACCCTTTCTTTTTTCCTGTGAAATCTGTTTCCTATCCAAAACTGGAGAAGTCTTGACTGCTGAAAAAGAGATTACTTTCTGATTTAATTTCTGAAGGTCATTCATACTGATTAGACAGCTTAGACAAGTTGAGTAGTAGAAGGCCTAAATGTAAAGATATGGAGGATAAAACAGCCATTGCAAAAAGTAAGGGAAACACCCCTTTCTTCTTTTAGTATCAATAGCCCAAAATAATTTTTTTTTTGCAAATGTTTGTTCACTAAAATGTTCCAAGGGGGAAAATGTCAGCTACAAATCCTCACTCATTGTGTATTTGCACAGCAATGCTTAAAGGTCCTTAAAGATCTCCAAGGATTTGAAAGAAATAATTCAGTCAGGTGGCAAAAACAGTGCCACTGCCTTCCAGTAGCTGGTTACATGGCTCATGGGGCATCTGACAACTCCAGGCAAGTCACAGTGAACTCACTTCACACATCATACATGGAAAAATGCATTTTACTACCCAAATGTATGAAAGTCTAACTGTTTGAAGCTAATGCATCAAGCAAAAATAGCTGCAATACACAGGATGGACATGCAATACACAGATGGAAAATGTTTTGCTCATTGCAAAGAGACACTTCTCTGCTTTTCTTACAGATGGCCTGCTCCTGTTCTTGCCAAAACCACCACAGTTTCGCTCAGTTTCCTTGGCACTTAAAAAAGTCACAACTTTTCCTTCACACATGCTGCTGACTCTTTATATACCTGAGTAACAGGTGTGCTGCATCCATGTTTTGCATTATTCATCTTGGATGAGGTTAAACCCTGACTGTGTGACACATCACACATTACTCTGTTTACCTCAGTGCTGTGTTTTGATTTTGCTCAGTTAAGTTTACCTAGGACACATTTAGGCTGGAACAGTTCTTAATTACTCCGGTACAGAAACTTGGCATTCTCCTAAATTTGTGCTTTTCAGCAATGAGATTCCTTTCTTTCTGCTGTATCTTTAAATTGCCTGCGCTTCCCTAAAAGTTGTCTCAATATTATTACCTTACAAAGCAGATAATCAGGATTTACTTGATTTCAGGCATCTCTTCCTTGCTTAAACAATTACTTGTCCCATGCTCTTTCCTGCCCCCACTTTCTTTTCCCTGTAGAGAAATACATTTTCACTGCTAATACACACCATAACTGCAATGTACTGCAGAATGGGTATCAATCCAAAGTCCAGTGAAATCTTGAAAGGTTTCTGAACCACAGAAAAGGCAACTACACAGTATTACACAGGCAGCCTCTATAAAGGATCTTCATTTAAAGACCTCTTTTTGTGTTATAAATTAGTTTTATTTGTATAACATTTTCTACCTTCAGATCTTTATAGTCCAATAACTAAGAAAAGCAGTTTAAGAAGGAAAATGTGACTATCAAATGTCCTAAATCCTCATGAAACTGGTATTTTTAAAATCTAATCTGGATTAGAAAAAAATCTAGAATTTTAAATTCTAGAAGTGATTAAATACAAGCACAACTTAATAAGCTGCTTGTAAGTAACTAACATTCAAAACATCAGTACTGCAGTTTTTCTAGTCCTAGACACTTTTCTCCCATCCTCCACAGCAGATTCACTAAAAATTCAAGATAATGATTACAAGTACCTAGATCTGTAACATACAGATCCATAGCAACGCTGAGGATCTCTTATGTTAATTTCTGTGCCCAGAGGCTTTTCTGCAACACTGAATTAAAGAAACCACTGTATCATTCCCATAACAAGATGATTATCTAGGAATTAAGACTAAGTAGAAAACTCTTTTCAAAACATCAGTCTTCCAAGGCCTTTAAAAATCAAACAAAATTGCTGATGTGGCTTACATCATCAATTCTCAAAAGTTACATATCTGCTCACATCCTGTTCTACAAAGAAATGGCAAAGTAACCATTATGAAAGTCTTCATTTATGATTCCTTCTTAATGCAGTAGATAATCTCCTTGGAATTCTTGATTTTTAATGGGACATTTGAAAAGATTTCTTTTACTGTTGTTGCACGTGAAAAAACCAAGAGGACTACAACATCACTTACCAACAATCCATTAGTGTCACCTCTCAAATTCTTCAGATGTAAAGGTGAGAAATTTTTCCTCCTTAAAGTGTCAAAACATATTTGGATGTCTGCTGAGTGAGGTTTAAATGGTTTAGAGAACAAAACTAGTAAAGGTCCTAAATCTGTGTGACAATTCTCTGTGAGCAATCAATCTTCCCTTCTATTTGCAGAAGCCACAGAGGGAACCAGAGGTGTATTCCTTGAGGAGGAACAACTGTCATCCCTGGAATATGTTCTGCATGTGTGAAAGCATATCAAAGGAGAAAACACACATAGTAGAAAACCAGAGTAGTGAATGCTGTCCCTACCTCACCACTCTACTAGTATGGAAGCCAATGTTCTCAGCAAAGAAGAGAAGCATAATCTGTGAGTTGAGCCATGACTGATGCAGTGCTGCTGGCAGGCTGCCAGAGCGTATGTGGATTTCCCCAGTAAGATGCTTAGAGTAATCACAGAATAATACTGCCATTGTTTGAGGAAGCAGGGAACAAGATTTCTCCAAACTTACAGACTTGGAAGAGCTGCTTGCACTACACATAGGATTTTCCCCCAAGAGATGATGTCACAAAGAAGATAATTGCTGGTTAGGTATCACTGAGGAGAATGTAGGCAAAAAGTGGCAATGAGTACTGAGCACATACAATAAACTTCTGGCATGAATGAATGGAAGGACCAGTTCCAGAATGGGGTTCAACAACCCAGTTTTTACCAAAAATGTTGATTCTACTGTTTCAGAACCATCATGATAGAAGACAGCAGGATCTGTGTGCAGAGCCTTCAATGTCCACGTCCTTGTGCTAACTGATACTATGGTGCACTCCAAGTGACAATAAGAAGTTACCCATACTTGCAATAAATTTGTTTCCCAATTTCCGTGAAAGATATATTCTGTTCTTTACAATGAAAAGTACTCATTATCTTATCCTAACCCGTATTCCTCTTCTGCACACACCATCTTGAGTAAGTTAAGATCCTTTTGCATGATTTGCATGTGAGAAAGACTCAAGAATTAATGACTCAAAGCTTTAAGATGCCCACACAAATTTCATTTCCATTTCTGTTTCTTCATATAGCACAAACAGTCTCATATAATACTACACAAAAAGGGTAAAAAGGAAAAAACCCTCAGAAAATAAAAATCCACTGTAATGCCATGAAAACTAGGCCACAGAATAATCAATTCATCTGGCCTGCATCACATACCAAATCCAAAAGAACAATAGAGTTAAATACCTGGATGTAGAAAGCAGAAAATAAAAAATCTATAGGTGTTGGAGAACAGCATGAAACATTTTCCTATTATCTTCAAAAAAGGTTTATTATTTGCCTTCCTACAGCACTTTAAAGTCTCAAGACAAATTATTTTAAACCTCAGTTTTAGAAAGCTAGATAGCCAGCAGCTTTTTTATTTCTTGATTTGGAAACAGCAAATTGAAAAACAGTACATATGTAATAGCTGATACTTGTCTGCTTTTGAGGCAACTGTTATTACCAGTTGGACAAATACCCTGTGCACTCCCTGGTCATGTCAGTGCTGCAATACCCATATAATGTTCTGAAACCTGAGAGATTGTTCAACAGCATATAAATAAGTGTCAGAAAGAAATGAACAAGGTCTTTTTTTTTTTCCTCACAGTTGAACACCAACAACGGCATTCTACAACAAACCATTATTAACACTGACATTATAGTAAAGGTCTACTAGTGTGTCAAGACTAGAAGAAGAAAGGAAGAGAACAAGGAGACAAACTTCATTCACTTAGCAAAGAGCGGGACTAGAATGTCAGACACGCTCCGGACAGGAGTGTCACGCACTACCAGATGTATTGAGGAAGGCAGTTGTTCACTGTTGCTGTCAAATCCTGAGCACAAAGCACTGGGGGAGTCTGAATACCAGAAGTTCAGTACTAGTGGAAAACTGAAAATTAGGTAGTATTTCTTTTAAATAAAAAGTTGGTTGTTTTTTTTTTTTTTGCTGCAGGAAAGTTTTGGAGCTAAAAAATGAAATGTGCAAATATTGTAAGAATCAAGAACTTCTTGGTATACAGAACTAAAATAGTCACAAAATATTTATACTATGACCACAGGAAAAAGGTGTTAAAATTTTCACTTACTTTGGATGGGAAAATTCATCCAGCAGGACAACCTTTTCTATCAAGTCTCCACCAATGGTTCGAACCAAATCATAGAAATCATTCTGAGAGTAAGTCTCAGAAGGCAGCCAGAAGGAGATGTCATTGATCAAAGGTGGATATCGGCTGAGTGGCTAAAAGAAATTTAAAAACATACCTTTATACATGGTTGGACTTGATAACTATATCTACAGCTGTTCTGAACTTACATAACACACAAAGTACACAGTTTAGAGGCTTTTTGAAATTGTCTTTGAAGGGCAAACTGACCTCATAAATGACTGAGATGGAAGATTTTATACTAGGAAATGTCTTTTAAAGATCCCCTCATAACAACTTTGGTTTTTTCATTCATAAGAAAAATCTTGGTTTTGTTTGCTAAAATCAGATTTATGACTCTGAACACACTTTTGCAACAGAGCTGCTTAGAAGGAAGAGATAATGTCAGGTAGTTTTTCACTGGGTAGAATTGCACTTTTTAAAAGCATTTTCCAGACTTTTTGCATATTCAAAACTTCTTCTCACATTCAGGTATAAAATCTGTATGCATATTATACAACTCTTATATTACACAACATATTTATTATTTTTACTGTTGAATTTTTAACAGTCATAAACGGGCAACTTCTTGTTAAAATGTTTTAATAAGAAACACACTTTGGCTTAAAAAGAGGGATCAGTTCACTTTCTGGTGGTTTTTGTAGACATCTACAACAACACAAAAGGTATGGCTGTTAATATAGTTATTCATTCCACAAGTACCACAGTAGGCTTTTAAACACAAAGGGGAACCTTTGCTGCCCACACAGAGTGGGCAGATAGTGTAACTTGCTATTTGTAAAAATGGGAATAGAAAGATAAATGAAACCAGATCATTAACTTTTTAGTTTTGATGAAACTTCCCAGGACTCTGTGGGTTTCAGATCTCACCTTTGGTGAGATGTTTCACCCTTTGAACAACAGAAAATGGTAACGTTCTCCTTTCATGACCTATAGGTCATACAGTATCTTACTTCTGCCTTGCATTAATTCTCTGCAGTTGGAAAAAGTACTTTTGCACAAGATAGTTGGAGTCTGCAGGAGAAAACATTTATTGTATTATTTTCTTTATATATACAAGAGAATCCATGCGTACACCTTGGTCTATACAATATAATATCTCACCCAAAATGTATTCCATGTCTGGGAATGTTTTATGATGGAGCAGTGGAAACTTAAGTGAGTACCTGCTAAAGCAATAAACCTGTTAATAAGGCAAGTTTACAGCATTCTGATTTACTCAAATACTGTTCTGTAGAGTATAAACCAGTCAATAAATATCTGATAAGGAATACAGTGCCAGTTTTAAATTAATAACACCCCCAGCAAATAAAATTGCGAATCGCAAATGATTATTGAACTTGTTAAAGGAATAAACTTGTCAAATGAATTCATATCCTGTACATCAAATTAAAAAAAGGAAACTTGCACAACAAATCCATTGCAAAAGAGCTTTTGATAAAACACTAATGAATGAAATGCAAATGTCTCTGCTCTACAAAAGTTGCAGCTGCAGATGCTGGAGATACTCCTCAGACAACAACTTGATACATGTGTTAGTGTAAATAAAGTTATGATCCTGCAGTAGACCCCTATAGTCTCACCTCATTCCTATCCACCACTTTTATTTACCACTGCTATAGTTCAGGAATATACTGAACACCCTTCAAAGCTTGGTGGGACTAATACAAAATGCACTGCACTCACAGTTCAGGATATTTAATCAACCAGAAGATGTGGCTCATGAGCCTTAGCATGATCAAAGCACCTACTTTCATTCACACAGGTACAAGGACAATAAAGAAAACTAATTTCATGTCCAGGTAACTCAGAAATGTCCTGTGCTGGTTTTGGCAGGAATTCATTTTCTTCACAGGGGCAAGCATGGGGCTGTGTTTTGGATTTGTGCTGAACACACGGTTGGTAACATAGAGATGCTTTTGTTATTGCTGGGCAGTATTTGCACAGAGCCAGAACCTTTCCTGCTTTCTGTATTGACACACTGGCAAGAAAGCTGGAGAATCTGGGAGGAGACACAGCTGGGACAGGTGATCCCAAATGACCAAAGGGATATTTCACCCTACAACAACCTGCTCAGTATATAAAGTGGGAAGAAGGGATATGCGGAGTGATGGTGTTTATTTTCCCAGGTAGCCATCACATGTGATGGGGCCCTGCTCCCCAGAGATGGCCTGTCCATGGGAAGCAGTAACATAGAGATGCTTTTGTTATTGCTGGTTTTGGCAGGAATTCATTTTCTCTGTGTGTGCAGCTTTTTCTCTCCAGTGTCACCAGTGTGGATAGAGAATTGTTGTAATTTTGTGTGTGTATGCTTGTGTTACAAAGACTGAAAGGACAAATGCGTAAAACATAACATAAGCATAACTTTTTATTATTAGCTACTAACCTTTTCTCAGAGCCTTGTAATACAGAAAAATCTTTTATGGTAAAAGGCAAGGCAATAATCCCATATTATATTGTCCCTTCACCACCTGGCTGCAGTCAATATCATTGCAGTAAGTCCTATATCAACACCAAAGTTAGTATAAGGATAAAATTCCTAGCTCTCAAATGTATCGATCTGTTTGCTGTAGAGCTCCATGAGTCACATCATAGTTTATTAGCTACACCTAAAATGCGAATAGGCTACTAAAGAGTCCCCAATTGGCATGCTAAAATGAAGTTCCTAAATTTGCATTCAGGCACTCCAGCAAATACATGCTGTGGTCCAACGGACCGCTTTGCCATTCTTAACTCTCCTGCTCTATAACAGCAGACTGGTCCAAAGTCCATTGACTTTGGTCCTTTTTCAAGTTCAAGGCAAATGCCAACCCTGGAGACCATTTGTTATGAATTTACAGACATTTCAAAGGCTCCCCTCGAGAGAAATATGTTCTTCCACGAAATCTTCTACTCTGTTGTTGTCTCCAGCCACCACTTCCAGCTACATTCTCTTCATGGCTCAGGAGTCCTCCAAAACAATGTCTGGAGAAGCTACCAGGACACATCTGGTTCTGCAGGCTGTGTGTTGGCTGAACCCTAGCACACCACCCGAGCCTGGAAGCCCTGCTGTTCCTGCTTCATGCCCTGATCACTCCCTTAGGTTTTTGAGGAACTGAAAAGAGGTTTAGGAAATGGCAGAACTGATCCCACCTGCAGAGTGCTGCTGCAGGGCACTGGCAAAGTGTCAGTAAGCACTGCTGATGCACAGACATCCCTGCACCCCTCCTTTTGGTTCCATCAAAGTTTTGACACCACAGTGCTACTTTAAACATTCTGTTCACTTTCTGTTTCAAACACTTCAGCACACTATCACTATTTTTCGACAGCCTCAGAAAACAAATGCTTTCCCAGAAATAACACTATCTATAGGACTCCACTGAACCCATCTTGTAGGAAATATTGGAAATAATAAATGACACCACATTTTTCAATCACCCAAAGTGAAAGCATTTAGGAGTTCTGAATTACTATAATTTCTTTAAATAATAAAATGGAAGTTTATGGTGATCCACATGTTATATATGATATATGTTTTCTAGTCATTAGTCAAAGTTCTTTCTCTGATGTATGTTTCCTAGTCATGTTATATGTTTCCTAGTCATTAGTCAAAGTTCTTTCTCTGACTACTAAATAAGTCAAGTATTTCCTAAACCTGCAAGCTTTTCCCTCTCAGGATGCTAATTTTAGTATAGAAATGGGTAGTTGGACACCAGTGCTATAACCTGCTCTGCCAGCCTGCCTTGCCTATGCCTACATCTGAGGAGTGTGCCACTAAAAACACAGGGCTGTTAGTCTTTCATATGGGTTGGTGATAGTTTAGGGAATTCTTCATCTCTACTGCTCTGCTCTGCTTTTCTGAGATTATTTCCCCTGCAGCAGCTGATAAAACAAACATCTGCCTGTTTCTTCACCACTGCAGCTCACAGCCTGCTGTAGCCAGCTGAAAATAGTCCCTCTCACTGGATGTGCTGAATGAAGAATTGCAGCAGCTCGAGTTATTGGGGGGCAGCTGTCTTAAGCAGCAACCGGATCCCATCAGAACTCATTTGTCAACATAAAATTGGAAATACTTGGGCTCTGTGTATGTTGCCACACCAGGCCACTACTCTGGATGCTTTGGCAGCAGGAATCAAGTGGTCACCATAAGAGTGGTATCTGTTCATCCACACATGGCAAAGGATCATCAGCTAGGCTGGATCCAAATACCTCACAGTGGTAAGAGAGAGAAAACTTCTTTCTGAGGGCAGAACCTCCCAAGCTACAGTAAGCTACAGTAAAAACAGCTGGCAATAATGCACAGCCAGTGCCAGTGAATAACCCAAACAAGGCTGTGAAGTGTCTTTAGCACAGAGTCCCAAACAGGATGGACACCAGCACTTTCCACAAATATTTGTAATAGGAAGAAAAGCCATTTCCCCCAGATGGGTGCAACAAGGCAAGGGGACAGGAGAAGTTTTGTGCTGTGGCTGCTCACTCCATTCCTTCCTGGCTGCCAGCTGCAGATGGGACAAAACAAACGAGTGACAAACACAGCAGAGGAAAAGCTGTACTTGTATTTTGACAGTGGCGACACAAATGCAAGGTTAACGACAACACGCACCAGAAACTGGGTTAGCAATTCCACGGCAGCCAGGCTATTAAAAAGTCAGCCATGCTTTACTGCCATCACCAGTCTAAGTCAGAAAAATATGAGACTTAGCAGCATCGTGGCTGCTAAGCTTTAACAGTCCTGTCTTGCTCATGTTTTGGAGAAATATCTACATAAACTACACAGTTTTAATGCAACATCATATTCTCATCAAAATGAAAACTACAGTCCTGTAATAACTAAGCCTTTCTTAATATATTCCATGGTGAAACTACATTAATTCAGTGTTATCATAGGAAATTTAAACACGTAACAGGCATGAAATTAAAATTTGCAAATTTACAGCAGTAACTTAACCCCCATGCACATAACGAAGTTTCCTGTATTAGTGTGTATGCTCCTAGATTTACACTTCCGTATTTATGACCAGTGTAGACAAATTACAGTTGCTGCAGGGAACATAATTTCGAATTTCTTGGCTGCTGTGGCTTAAAATTTAGTCACAATGTTCCCCATTATTAAAAGTTTTATATATATACCCTTCTTACCAAATTGATTTTTTCCTTAGATATATATAGCAAGTTCTATATATTCATACATGTATACACACACACACACATATATATATACATTTTTACGTGTAAACACAAACACATCTTCAAAGGAGGAAATTAAATTTCAACGGACAACTACCATAATGTCTGATAAGCAGATATAAAATATATTTTGTGATTAAGCTCTTAAAACCAAAGCAAATGGACTAGTCTGGGATCAATGCACTCCTGCAGGGAGTGACAGAAGCATGTTAGCATCCACTGATGCTCTGAGCCTTTCAGTGAATGAACACAGAAGTATGATCAGCCCTTTTTAGACACCAATCTGCTCACCCCAACAGAGTTCTTAACTTTGAAAAGCTCACATACAGGTACAGGGAACACCATATGCTCATGGGAACATCAAGTGCTCCATGGATTTCAGGAACTCTGCTTGTACATGGACCATTCTGAGTGGAGGAGGTTTTCTTTGTACATGGAGATATTCAAGAATGATCCAGATGCAATCCTGTCCCATGTGCTCTGGGACAAGACTGTTTGAGCAGGGAGATTGGACCAGACAACCTGCTGGGGTGCCTTCCAACTTGACTCATCCTGTGGTTCTGACATTCTACATCCAAGTTGAACAGGGAGGTGCCCTGGGGCTACAGACTTGTCTTCCTAGCTAAGTCTCAGCCTTCAGTGTGAGATGACACAAACCTGTGGATCAGGTCGCTCTCTTCATGCCATGCATGTCACTGTGACAGCTCTGTCCCCTTCCCACCTAAACTACACCCTACAGGGTCATGTTGGAGATAACAATTTTTTTCTTGAGCCCCATTCCAGGTTCCCTGAAGGTGGAAAGCAAAAAAGAGTTGAATTGCTTATATTCTTCCTAAGCAGTCACCAGGTAGCTCTCCGTATCATCCCACTTAGTCACCTTTTTCAATGCTTATCAAGCACCTTTCCTCAGGTAAACCCCCTTAAGACACAAAATAAATGCACACACATGTGCACATGCACAGGAGCAAGTGCAACCTTTCTTGCATGCTAAAAGTTACCACTCATATAGAGGAATCTGCCTGACAAAGGAAAGTCAGTACCTAATATGAAAAAATTAAGACCTGTAACAGCCAGTGAAGAGATTAAACTTCATTGATAAGCTCCACATTTTCCAAGCAGCAGAAAAAATGCACAACAGGCCTGGTGCTGTGGTAGAATGAGGGAGTAGAATGCTTTCCTTTACACACATTCACCCAAAAATAATGCTGATTACTCAGCCTCTGTGGCCCCACTGGAAAGGGACACTGTGTTCTTACATTTTATTAAAATGCAGTAACTTTAAAGTCAAGCTTGTTTAAATTTGTAATGAAAAATGTGTCAAGTTTAAAGTCACAATATACTTCTCTGAGTGCAAATATGCATTTTAAACTGACCTGTGGTCAGAAAGCCAAGAAATAAGGTATGGCTTTTGAGAAGATTTCCAGACACAAAAGAGCCCTTGTATTGCCACTGAAAGGGTTATGATTCTAAATGATAAGTGGGGAATTGAAAAAAAAGTCAGGAAAGACATAAAGAAGACGAGGGTATTGACCTAATCTTATTAAAAGCAAGGATGTTACAGTGTACACAGCAGAGATATTCCCAGATACCTGTTCCCTTGGGCATTTGGATATGCCTTGCTTCTTGTGATCTGATTATAAAAAACACCAAAGGATAAGTATAAATTATTCCTAAATACCAGTGATGGACTCCATGCTCTGTGTTTAATGAGGCAAAAATGACTTCTCATTTCCATAGAACAAAGTAGGACTCACAGGGAGAACCACCAAAAGGGATGGTTCTCTACTACTCACTTCCACATCACAGCTCCTTACAAACCCCTTTTGAAAGCATCAGGGTGAAGAAGCAATTAGCCTGACATTTTCCTTCAGCAGTTCTATGTCCACAGTGGAAAAATAATGCATTTTCCTCATGCTTCTTTCCCAGGCCCCTAGCTCATGGCCTACCAAGCTAGTTGGCTTCATGGTGCTCATTTCCCCCATCTCAATCATAGATGGATCACTGCAAAACAACTAAAAAACAAGAAATGCTTTTTCTGTTATCACTTTTCCATTTGAGCAGTTGCTACCACAGAACTCATGTGACACCAAGTGGAACTGATGGCACAATCCTTACTCTGTTGTGATGTCTTCAATAGAAAACAAGCAAGCTGCTATCCTGGGAAAGGAATCCAGTGATTTTGAATCACCAAAATGGCAAAGTGGATTCTCACACCAAAACTAGTAATTAACACTTATGACTGCCTTTTGCATGGGCTGTCCATATTCTGCCTGCTCTTCCTACCCAAATATCCCATGCCACAGGCAAAATCACAGGCAAGGGTAAAAAGAAGAGAAGATACAAACCTCAGAAAACAAAATGTCACTGAATAAAAAAACATATGTGTCCTGCACTTCTCTAAAAATACCTGCCATGCCTGCCAGGAACAGGTAATAAGCTGGTATAAGTCAGCAGAAACCAAACTTCTCAGAAGATACTAAGAGAATTTTCTCTTCAGCAGTGCTGAGCACCTGCAATTCCTGCAGAAGGCTTTGGTTGCTGCAGGCATTTGGTGTTTGCCATACTCAGAAGTCAGGTTTCCTTCTTTCTGATGGTTTGGCTTGTATATTTTTTCTCATTATGCTTAATAATAATGCTGAGATAAATAGCTCAGTGGAGTAAAATACTGTACTCATCAACAATTCATATAGAAGAGTTATATCTAAATAAACAATGTGAGTATTTGGAAAGAGTCTGCAGCAATACGAAGATGTACTTCTCCCAATCACATAGCATAACAATGGAAACAAAGTGCACCCAATATTTTATTTTGGCTTAGACGAAAAACCTCATATAAAACAGTGTTGACTGTATTTCCTTTTCTGCTCATTAAGTGCAACATTCCAGAGAGTTATGTTTAAATTGCAGAATCTCCAGAACACTTGAATGTGACTTACACCAAAGTAAGCTGGCATTGTGAATCTTACAGGCACATGCAACACCTGAAAAACTCCTCCTTCCCACCTATCAATTTATTCTTCTTTTTCTTTCTCCTTCCTAAAAAACACACAGATTTCCAATACATCAGCAATGACACTTCATATCTCTTGGCTATAACTTCAGATAATGCCCTGGACATTACTATATTACAAAAGAATTATTTTTCTACACTTCCCAGAGCTAATCTGCACCATCTCACCATGTACAGAAATTTACCTAGGCAAGTTACTGGTGGTTTTGAAATATTTTTATAACTTCCAGTACCACTGATACAGCTGGGTTTCCTTCTTGTCTTGGGAAAACTGCCCAAGTGGCAGAGGAAGAGGCTGCCCAGGGAAGTGGTAAAATCACTGTCCCTGGAAGTGTATGTGTCACCTGGGGATATGGCTTAGTAGGGAATATGATGATGATGATAGCATAACAGTGGTCTTGGTGATCTAAGAGGTCTTTTCCAACCCTAAGGATGTCACTGCAGACCCCCAGCTGGGTAATAATTAGCATTGACTCCATGATTGCAGAAGGCTGATCAATTGCTTTATTCTACCATACTATACTATACTATTAAAAAACTTGTAACCCTTACAGACAGTCCAATACAGCTTTGACCTAACTGGTCAATCCATCCAAACAACATCCACTGTCCAATTAAGAAATCACCCTTTAGTAAACAATCTCCATAACACATTCCACACATGCACAACAACAGATGCAGCAAGTGGAGGTAAGAATTGTTTCTCATTCTTTTCTCTGATCTTCTCACAGCCTTCCCCAGGAAAATGCCTGGGAAAGTCATCTGTTGCTCTCTGTGGCCAGAGAGCTGCTGCCACATAAGGATTATATGATTCTATGACTCTTGGCAAAATCCAGCATTTTTAGTTTCCAGATTAGCCAACTTCACATCCTTCAACCTACCTCCCCACTTAAGTTCTAAATTCACAAAATTACAACCTCTGAAGTTCAAAACTCACAATAAAACACCAAAGTAGTGTAGCAAGCTAAAACTTTAAACGACAGTAAGTAAGCTAGAGAGAAACTGAAATGAAAGGCTCTACTTGTCCATTACTCAGAAGAGGGACAAAACTCTTTAATTTTTTTCTCCCAGACAGACCCTGAGTGTTCCTAAAGCTATACTCCTGCTAAAGATTAACAACACTTAGAAAGAAAAAACTACAGAGAAGCCCTAAGCAGAGAACAGACCAAGCACAAAAAGGTACAAAAAGTACACTAAGCATTTCAGTGTGCAATGACAAAATGTAAAGAACATTTAAATCTCTACAAGCAGAATCTTGGTGCAGAACAGATATTTCTTTATTGCCTTTCCTAATTTTACAAGAATCAGAAAATGGTTCACTCCTGCTGATTTAGGAGAACAGGTTACATGTGGGAATAATTATGCAAATTGGATTATTGGATTGCATATGCACTTCTGCACAGGCAGGAGGATGTAATCAATCCTCAAAAGAGGGGATTTCTTTCCATTATTAATTTTTCTAAAACCACATAGCCAAATCCTCTGCAGCACATGCACCCCAAAGCATCACTTACTTGTCACATTTTGGTTTAGGCTGTCACTGCAGTGGTTCATGTGTCTCTCACAGTAGCAAGATGAATGAAATTGAGGATTGGTATGATAAGAATAATACAGTTCTTCCCAACTGTGCCTTCTGTTGTTTGGCTATTCTCTGTAGCCTAATTCATATTCTGATCAGAGAAGTGGTAGCTGAAAATCAGGGGTTTTTTATTAACACCATGTACTTCAAAAGGTGCTTCTGTTCATGCATACACACATACAGAGATTGCTCTTCCCAGCCCTCATTTCCTAGGGACACTCCACAGCTCAGCTGCAAGGTCTAATCATGCTACAGATGATGACTGTAGAGGCTTAGGCATGATTTTAAAGATCACTTTATCAAAAGCTCTTTGGAAGGTGTATATTTTACATGTAAAACATTGGCACCAGTGTTAAAAGAACTATCAAATAAACTCACGTATGACAACTCCCATCTTTTTAGCTAACTCTGGAAAAATGAATAAGAGCTTATTTCCTAATAGTTTTGAGATTTCTTTTTTTTTCCCCTTTATATTTCTGTGGTTGTGTGTGCACACCAGCACACACCTGTATCTCTGAAGACACATACACAGTGTGTGCTTGGACACATTTTAAACAGATGTATATTGCATAATATATACTCAAAAAAATGTATTTAGCCCTGCTATAGCATGCACATATTCAGATTGTGGCAATTACCTAGGGCTGCCAGCCAGAAACCAGGGTTCCATTAGGCAGACAGAGCACAAAATGCTAATTCCTGTCCTGAAGAACTTTCCACCCTAAGGCAGTTTGGAGAAGAGATGCCAAGGCAGGAGGTGCAAGACAACTACAACTGAAACAGCATGGAAAACAGAATTATTGAGTCACTTCTCAGGTCAGGGCCAAAGACCAGAATTCTATTACTCACAGTTTAAATTAAACCAATATTGGAAAACCATTGGAAATGTGTAAGGGTTACCCTCCTGACTAGCTGCATACTTTTGTAGACAACAAACTGAAAGCTCTGAACATAAGTGGACTTCTGTCAAAACCACTAGCAGCTGGTTATCATAGCTTCCAGCAACCTATGCAAAATCTATTGTTACTTTAGATTTCCAGGTTTACTCCCTCACCTAATATTAATTTAATGCGGGTTTCAGCATATATATCACTGCTGGAAATTACTGCATGGCTTATTTAAGCACTTTGTATAACCATTATACTCCATCATTTGGGATGCAATAAAGATCGGTTGATATATTCAGCAGCGGAATTACTCATTTGTGAGCTATTTGTTTCAAAGAGCCTCAGCCAGTCAAATTGCAAATATATGGGGTTTAGAGATCAGAGCCAACCACTGTAACATAAGCTTTTTGAAGCTTATTGCAGTTTTTGCTAAGTAATAATTTAGATAGTATCAGGTGTACTTTGACTAGCGTGCATTGGCTTCTGCTTAGGAAAAAAAGACATCAGCAGTAAAATGGTTCTAATCAGTGCAGCAGCATTCATAACTGCAAAATCATTTTTTATCTACATGACACAGAAGTGGTGCAGACAAAATGCAGTCAAGGCTACAGTAGCTTCTTTTTGTTTAAAAACAAATTGGAAGGAAGTCCCTGGTGGGGACCAGGAAGTCCCTGTTCTCATTTACTGGGAATGTCTTTCAGTAGTACTGAGGACACACCTGCTGGTTATATTCACCCCTCACCTTCTATACTGCCTCCAAAAACGAAAGTGCTGTCTCATCAGTTGTGCTGAAGGCATGAAGCAACACTGAGAAGTGAATCAGGGAACTGATACAGCTTTAAGGAACTGCAGAGGAAAAAGCTCCCTGATTCATCTCACAGAGTAGCCACAAAAGTAGCTCCTGTGGTACATGTGGAACAGCCGAGCAGAACAGCACATGGGAACATGAGCACTTGGGAAACAAAACAAAAAAAAAAAAAACTATGCTTCTCATCCTAACACTGTGAGAAACAAGGCTCTGGGAGGAGGTAACAAACAGCCCAAACCCACCAAAACCCTTCAAATGAAGAAAAGTCTCAGCTGCTGTCTCTGGATCTGCAGTCAAAAGAGAGGACATCTGCCAGGTGGATACACTGGTATCCCACAAAGCTAGCTTCCAAAATCCCCCGTGGCAGTTGCTAAGCTTATTAGTAAAGCCCTGGACCTCTCACATAATTGAAAATCTATAGGAAACACAAAATTACATCCAGGTTCTGGAGTTACCTGCCATGACATAAAAAACGTACTGGTGTAATGTAAAGAGTGTGTTTGCATAGACAACAAAGTAAGGATGAAATATTTTTGCTTTCTAAACATATATATACATATCCACACATACTCCAACCACTCAAAATAAATTCCAGCTGTGACAGTTGTGTACAAAGCAGAAACTCCTTACCATTAAAAAAAGAACAGCTCAAATCAGCTATTTTGCTTCAAGTCACCACCAGCTAAATCTAAACTAAATGTACTATTGGGATGGGACAAGTCAACAGAGGTGAACAGGAGAGTTTTCAACTATTCTAAGACTGTGAAAACAACATAGACATACTTAAAGTATTTTCAAGGAACATAGGTGGAAGAGAGTGGTGGTTTTGCTAATGAATGTCATAGGCTTGTCTGTACATCCAACTGTTACCAAGGTGGCTGCTAAATGGATTAAATGGATTTACTTTGCCCTTTGGTACTTCAGCAGACAACATAGTACATAAGATAAATACCACCAACTAATCTAGGCAGAAAGGGCTATTGACATTTTTTATTTATTCATTTTATTTACTTAGAAAAGTACAAGCAGAGAGGAATTAAACCATTGCTGATTTGTTCAGGTTCAATGGGAGGCTATCAGTGAGACTAGATTGCAGTGGGTGGGTGGAGGGATGGAAACAGGGTATGTGAGAAAATCTGCATCATTGGTATTAGCTCAGAGGGCAGCAGCTAGATTGCTGGGAACCACATCCCTTGTCAGTGCTTATGCTTACCAAGAGTTTCAGTAATATGCTCTCAGGCACATGGTGCAATTCTTGGGTAGCCCTGTGGAAGGCCAGGAGCTGGACTGTGATGCTCCTTGTGGGTCCCTTCCAGCTCAGGATATTCTGTGGTTCTGTGAATATCATCTCAGTACAGCCTTTGTCATGGGTCAGGGTTCTGACACACTGTTTCACAAATCCAGACGCAGAACTGGAAGTCCCCCACACTCATCTCAAAACTGATGATAGTACTTTAGAAACTAGCTTTGATGGCTTGTGGTCATAATTTTTGTGGTCCCTCATACTTGTTGATCTTTCAAAAGGAGATCAGGAGTAGATGTGTACAGTACAAAACCCAGGAAAACTTTCTGATTATCTAGAAAAAGACTTCTGCATCAGCCTCAAACGTTTTTGCCATAAACCTACTCTCCTCTCCTGTGTCTTTTTTTCCCTTTTCATCCTACTCCTCCCAATCTGCTTAAACTTAACTTTAAACCAGAATTTTTCATATTGCCCCCAATGCTCAAAGTACAGCACTTCTCTCTTTTATGTTCCTTTCACTTTGTCTTATATGAGTGCATCAGTGCTTTGTATTCAGTCCCATGTGACTGTCCATCCCATTTGCTCATTCTGAGCCCCTACTTTCTTCTCTCCTTACTGTGTTTTCAGCCAACTTTCTTTAGTTGAGAATGGGAATTCAAGTTCTGTTTACTCTCAAGAATTTTTCTTGTTGACTTTTTTTACACAAGTCTTGATCAGTAAAACTGGCTTAGAACAAAGATTTTGCAAATTGAGCTTATGATTTGTCAGATTAAACTCTTCTTGCTTGTAACAGTCATTTTGAAAGTTTCCATTGCTTCAACCCTGCAAGGTGCTGATCACTCTCAGTTGGATCCCAGGAAATGTGGAGATCTCTGACCTGAAGCTATTTAGGCATTTGGGTTATGTTTGACTGAGCATAGGAACTATTGCATTGATTTAAATGGGACTGCTTGCAAGTTTAAAGCTCAGCATGTGCTTCAGTACTTTGCCTGGCTGGGGCCAGAGGGCTCAGGTTCCCAGAGCTTCAATACCAGCACTACCTACAAATGATACAGGATGGAAAATCCTGATGAGAAGACGTGATAATCAAGTGATTTCTAACCCAATCGTGCAGCTTAGTGCAGCATCTCTGCCATGAAGAAGGTATTTTTGCTCACCTTCCATGCACATCCAACACTAAAAAAGGAGTTTCATGGTGTTCTGCAGAGCATACAGACAAACCTGAGATGGTATACAGCACTGCAAGGTTTTATTGACGTTTGCTTAAGATGATCTATGTAAGTCACTCTTAGATATTCAACCTTCCCAAAGTCATGCCAGTAAAATGTTTATGCTACAAGATCATCGTCTATTCTCTACTGTATCTCCACGTGCAGACACACACATTATATATCTTCAATTACATTAAAACTATCTATACAATAAGTCACAGTTGAAGCTATACCTTATTTGTTCAAACATCCAAGTTAAATTTACATACTAATGGTTGCATATTTGGCTTTAATAGATGCACTATTAGAAAATAAACATAATAAATGAATAACCATTTTAGCATGAAGTCACCTAATCTTGATGAAAAATATCTGAAAATGCAGCAACCAGGGAATCGATTTAATTTTTATTTGAAAATAACGCTAACCACAGACTTAGAAGATAAATATAAATTATATGGAGTAGCATACTAATGATGGATCAGGCAGACCCACCCTGTGCCGTGAATGCAATAAGATCAAACTGGTTGAAATGGATGGTATATACTGTAGATGCTCTCTTGCTCAAGCATGGAATAAAGGATATAGACTAGGATGGTTTAATTTGCTGAAGTTTCCCCTTACACTTGACAGTGCATTTCATTTTCAGCATCTTCTAAAGCTTCAGGACAAGCTCTGTGTCTCCCAGCAACAATCAGGCTTATGCACAGGAAAGATGCACAGGGATGATTTCTGTCCCTGAAAAGTGCACAGTAAGGTAGAAAAATTGGACTTTCTAATGGTGAACAAGAGGGCTCACATACACAGCAAACAGTGCAAACTGGGCTACTGCATAAATCCTTTGTCATCAGAGCAGGAGCTTAATACCTACAGCAAACTGAGCAAAGGCAAATGGGAGCAAGCAGGCCCAGCCTTTGCTATCTTGCACAGGAGGAAGAGGAGCCTGCTTTGATTTCCTTTCCAGTATAATGAACCACTTCTTTCCCCACAACTACATCTTTTTGATTATTTTGATCATCTCTGCTATCCTCGACTGTTCACTTTTCAAAGCAGAAGGGGTATCCTGGATTAGGACTTCATACACCATTCTGGCTACAGCTGTGCAGGAGACGAACAGTGTCAATTCAAGTTGTTTGTCAAGACTCCTCACCCCACTTCCAAAGCCTGCTATCCTCTCAGGTCTCCCAGCAATGCTTCTCCAGGAGCTTTTTCTCTTCTGGAGCCATTAAAATGATCCTGCTTAGAAAAACTATTATTTTGAGTTTTGAAGCTACCAGGTAATTATAAAGGAATTGAATTTTGAGGGACCATGAGTCCCAGCGGGCACTAGGAAGGAGCAGCCCCTGGAGATGATGGCAGGGGGTGATAAAAAATAGGTGGTGCTAGGCTTATTGCAGATATTGCAGAATATTACAGATAATGCAGAAATGAGGAAATCAAGAAGACAGCAACTCCTATATCTCACAGAGGGAGTTTTGCTAGAAATCTGATCCAGTTTCCTTCTGTACCACTGCCAGAACAGCCATAATCATGCTTCTGCTTGACCTCAGTGCAGACCACAAGGTTCGTCAGCAATTGAAATAAATAACTATTTAAATCATCAGCAGCCAGAGACACCGGCAGCATCAAATGAAAGTGACTTTGTGAAAGGAGAACACACTAAGAGTCACTCAACATGATGTGCCACTTGCTTGCCTTGGCAGCAAAATGATGGAGGCTCCAGGATCCATCCTGCTGCCAGACACCTTTCTTCTTAATCAGCACCTCTGGGCTCACCACACTACATCTGAACTGTGAGTGCCTTCCTTCTCTAAATATTATTTCATTTTTGTACTTTTCCTTGAGACTTGTCAGCCCATTGACTTCTTTTTTTTTTTTTTTTTTTTTGTAAGAATGCTGGCTCAGCATAAACCAGCGAGGGATTACATGGAACTGTGCTCAGAGCCCTGACAAACAGAGACATAATACAGCAGACTAGATCGGAACTGAGCCTTTTGTTTTATTACATTGTGCCTTGCAGGCTCTTGGTCCTTCCTGCCCTGCCCATCCTCAGCCTTTCATTTCACAGCCTGAGCAGAAGTCCTACACAAACCATTGAAAGCAAGTTACCAGACCCTGATCCTCACACTGCTGTCACTTGTGTCAAATTATAGCTGAAGTGATTTGCTAACCCAAACCCAGGCAATAATCTGATCTGTGGGGAGAAGCACTCTAACACTGCTGTGCTGAGTGGCCACAGTGGTACAAGCACTGTCAGCTTTTCCCAGCAGCTTTTTGACCTACTGAAGCCTGCGCGCATGTACTGAGCAACTGATGACAAAGGGAAAAATCTGACACATTCAGGCTGTTAAAAGGCATAAGACATATACTCTAAGTCCCAAGAAAATGCTCCAATTAAATGGAGTTTTTGAGCAAGAGTATATTTAGCCCAGCTAAAGGTTACTGCTATGCTGTGTGGACTTAATGTATTTGAAGAACATTTTAAAGAAGAGAAAGAAAAATATTTATGTTGGTGTACCATATTCAGATTATAAGGAAGGATTTGGAGGAGTACCCAAAGGTTGAGAGGTCTCTCTCAGTTAATCACATAAAGGATGGACATTTAACTGGACCTTCTGAGCCACAGGATTCAATTTCTGTTGTGAAAGGCTCTCAAAACACTTGGTCTGTCTTTGTTCAGTTCAGTCAGGCTGAAAAGCACTGCATGGTCTTGCATGCAGAAAATCTGCCACTTTTAAAATATCCATTGAGATTTCTTACAACATCCACACTGGAAGACAGGCTAAAACTTTTCTTTCAAATATCATATGAATAAACCATGTGATTCATTAATTATGACTCCTTAGCAAGCAGACAGCAACAAAAGGTCTGCTAACTTGGTTTTACAGCATACCTGAAAAATAACACAGAACAGAAGAAAAAAATGGAGATCTTATGGTAGCAACGAAGAGTATTTCATAGTATTTTCATTTGAAGGGTCGTTAACCCTTTAGAAAGCAATGCCAATATGTACTAGAAGTATGTACAGCACAGAGTTTGAAAAAGCTCAATGTAAAATACCAGATAAAAGCTGGATATAGACTTGCTTTCAAACAAAAACCCAAGCTTGCCTCCATTCTCTTATATTCAGATAAAGAATTGAAAAATGTAAACTAAGAGTTGGGGAGAACTACCAAAACTGAAGGTGAAACATCCAAGTCAAGTAGGTGCCTGTATGTATTAAAAGAGAAAGGAGGAAAAATGAAAAAAAAGAAAAAAAAAAGAATAAAAATAAAAGAGAAATAATAATTTAAAAGTCCCTAAGCATTACCTTATATCAGAGAAAAAAATCTGTTTCTAAAACATTGGCCATACTCTTTCTTTAGAAGAGAAAAAGGACCAAAACTAAGGCTACCAAACAGCACCAATTAAAAAAGAAATCACATTCAGCTTCCTAGAAACCATGTACTTTCCTCTGAGCTTATCCACAGTAACCTGTGCCTTTGCCATCTTCAGATTGCTTCACTACACCTGACTTACCTAAAACTGAACATGAAAACTACATGCAGCTTAGAGAAGTTAGACACCCAGCCCTCTCTTTGACCCAGCCTCAACATCAGTCCATAGCATTCCAACAATCTGGGCCTTTCCCCAAAAGCCAATCTACTGCTAATATCAGCTGGAAGCTTGGATCCACAGTTTTAAAGCAAGCCAGAAATCTCATCTTAGCTCCATCAGATTGCAATCTATAAACAAAGCCACAAGCTCAGGAGCAAAGCCAATCAGAAAGACAGGGGCTGAAAATGAGACTTGAGCATTTTTTTACTGAAAAGAGCAACAAACATTCTGTAGGAGATCAAGGAAACCTACAAGCAGACAAACCTTCAGGAACAGTGGCAAAATCATGTCTTTCTGTAAGATAACTAACTACAGGCTGAATGCACTAATGCCAGTTATCACCAAACAAACAAATAAAAAAAAACCCAATCAACCAAAAAAATTCCCCAAACCCAAACAGCCAAAACTATCCCCCAAACTTATCTCAAACAGTATTTTGATGCAACCAAACAAGATATGCAAGAATTGCCATGAATTAAAACAAATGGATGGATGCTGCTACTGGTGTAGAGACTACTCAAATGTCATCTATCACTGTTGATTTCCTCTTTAATTATTACAGTTCTTAAAAAAAACATAATCAAGCTGTACACAAAGAAACCAAACTAAAAGGTAAAAGGCAGATGCAAAAAGTATTTTACTGCTTTAGCATTTCAGACTTCATCAAGCATCTATGTCAGCTCAACTCCCCCAAAGACCAGCTGAGATCACCTGACTTGAACCTCCCTGTGCTGCTGCTGAAGAATATTATGGAAGCAGCATTTCCACTCAATCCAGTCATGCCTGATTGCTTTGTGAGTACAAAAAGCAAGATGAGGTTGCTAACTACAAAAATCACCACAGCAGAGGAGTTACAAAACAAATACAAGCTGAGCCTGCACTCTCCCCTCCAATGCCAGGAGAAAAGAGCTGACAGTGAGATGGCAAGGCACATCCACAAAGAATTTGCTAAAGGTTAACATTGCAACTCACATTGACATCAATGATTGTAGAGTGAAAACAATGGGAAAAATTAAGAACGTGTTGCGATCCTTCAATGCTTTGCATCAGACACATTTATAATGAAATAGAATCACGGACACAACTCAAGGACATAACCAAATCATAACATAACCAAACCACAGGCCTAAATCAATCCCTATTCTGGATATATTTAAAAGTTGAATATGTGCTTAAACATTACTCAGAACAGGATGTTGACTGGTTATCAGCAGGAACTTAAACATTATCTGGTTGAAAAAAATGTTATTATCAAAAGCTAGATTTTACTGCAGTACATCAGAGAATCATGATTACTGTAAAGCTGTTGCTTTAAAACCTAATCTTTTAACGACTCAAAATTTTAATTGTGTGATATTCATTAGGAATGCACATACATCACAGTAAATTATTATCATGTATATGTTATTTTACCTGGAATTTTACTTTTTGCCAAATGTGAGGCCCAATAAATTGTTTCAAGAAGCGTTCATCTTCACTCCAGAACAGTCGGATGTCAGGGATATCATACAGGATCATGGCCAGCCTCTCCAAACCCAAGCCAAATGCCCAGCCAATTTTATCCTGAGCACCAGCTGCAACACATAAGATAAAAATTCAAGAGCTTAAGTTCACAACATGGAAAATTACTGATAAAATGTTCACCTATTTATTAAGAGGGAATAATGAAAAAGGTGAAATGGCAAATCAGAAAATCTTACAAGTAAGTGCCAAATGAATGATCTAAAGTCTACAAGACAGATCCTACTTAAATCAAAAATTGCAGCAAGACTGAGCACATCACTGAGTCCAGGAACCAAAAGTGACAATAAAACAAAGCCACAGCCTTGACAACCTGTGTCCAAAGTTTCAGACAAGCTTGAGAAATGCTGCATAATGCTATACATCACTACCCTTCGCTTAGAGCTGAGCATTTCCTCACTTGACTCCACTGTTTCATAAGACACATAAACATGAATTCCCTGTTCAGAGTATTTTCCTTGGTCTGACAGACCAAGTCAAGCCTACAGAGCATTAACATCATTACCAACATTTCAAAAGACCATAATTGTCTCTTTTGAGGCTTCTGGAAGAAACAGAGCAATGGGATGTGAGGCACTGTTGCATTAGCATCACACCTCCAACCAGGGAAATCCTGAGCTGCTGTTCCTGGGAAAAGCCACTGCTCTCACAAGTCTCTTTTATGCAGCACTAAATATAAAAGGACAAGAATATTTAATAAAGAAAATCTGTACAGATATTAATGATGCAACATTTCTGTCAGGAAAGTAAATATTCATACCTTCCTTCATTTATAGGGCAGGAGCACTGATTCATGCAAACAGGGATCTTTTCAACACAAAAAACTAAGTCTGTGTTTAGCCATCAGCCTACTGATTTTGAAATAAGCTGAGAGCCCAGAAGCCCTCACAAAGGCTCAGAGCTTTTAAAAACTTAAACAAATGCCTAAACAAACACACCTGCAGAATGGATGTGTGCATGTGTGACAGACTTGACTTCACACCATCAGCACTTGCAGTGTGCTCCTGAGTCACACAACATCACTGCACATCTCACAGCTATGCACCAGGGCCACAGCAGCCCCTCCAGTATCAATTTGAACTAATTTTTTGGAAACTTTGAATTCAGCAGCTTTCCCATCTTCCTGCAGGAAGGTGGAAGCACAAGTCTTATTTCTGACCCTTGTCTCTGCTATCAGAAAGGAAACAGCTCCCATTGTTTAGGCACTGACGACAGACATGCTGAGTTATCCTGTTGTGTTCAATGCTGAGACTAAACAGGCCTGAATTCTGTTCAAATAGAGAAAGGCATACCAAGCTTGGGAAAAGAGACACACTCACAACTTCAATTCCATTAATTCACCTGAACTTGCCTATTTTTCTGGAATAACGGGTCCTCGGCAGAGGCTGTGTCTCACCTGCTGTGTCAGCAGTATTGTGCTGCCACAGCAGTTACATCAACTTGTAAGAGCACTTCATAGACGAGTCAGGATATTCTGCCTGACTCTCCTCATGTGCTCAAAGGTAAGATTTTTCACTTTCTGACATTTGAAAGCAGACAGTTCATCAACTGAAGTGTGGAAGTCCTACAAAATAGAGGACTGGGTGTGAACTCATGGCAGAGATGCTGAAAAAAGTGCTTAGACCAACCAGCAGACTATGAGCAGCTCTGACTCTGGAAACCTGCAATCCATGCTACATTACATGAAGAACTGCACAACTTGCTTTTGCTGAGTTTTAGAGAACACAGAGTGACTACAAAGAACGTATTGAAATTTGTATTTGGGAGCGATTCTGAGCTTTGACTTTAAGCATAGACCATAAACTGCTCCTCTTCCATGCTAAAAGTACTACTCCTCTCCATACACCAGTATATTAAAGTAATTACATTTGTATGGCTGTGAAAAAGGGAATATAATTCATTGTAATGGTGCTGCTTCTTCAAACTTCCAGCTTGCCTTTCCTAGATCAGCAACTCCTGCCTCAATGACAGAGCTCCTATTCATTCCAGAAGTACCAAATTTTCACATACATATATGGGCATTTCTGTAGATCAACCCCCTCCTCCAGATGTAGAGTAAAGCACCAGGAGCAATATCCATGAGGGTTCTGAATGGTCACTGCTTACTCTCAACAGAGGCATTAAACCTGAAACCTAAAGATGCTAGAATAAGCACTAGCATTATTAATTCACAGATGCTCAATAAAGTATACATGATGGGGGTGATGAACCTCCTTCCTCATACTAGTGATGATTCCTGGTAGATCAGACAGGAAAAAAAAATATGACAGAAGAGAAGAACAGGTGTATATTCTGATTAGCAGAGCTTTACATTTATAACTTGAGCTTTTTATTATTTTGATATAAGAATGGTTTTCACTGTAACACCTTTTTCCTCAGTGACTTGCTATCAACTTGAACTCTGCAATGAATGTCTAGATTTTGTATCAGCAACTTCTTTTCTATTCAGGTTTTCTTGGTTGGTTTGTTGGGTTTTTTTTAGAAGGACTGGGACACTTCACAGGTTTTTTATTTGTAGCAGACAAAGAAATTCTGCTATCTGCCTAGCAGCTCAGAGCATTGTCATCTGAGCTACAATTAAACACCTATTCACCAAACTGAACTTGTCTTTTGGATGATCCTTGTACAATTATCAGCCTTCAAACCACAAGCTTCCCAAATGTCTCCAGTGAAAGCTGTATCAGTGAAGAATTACCTCTACTCAGACAAAATAAATGAAAGAAAAAGGAAAATTCAGATTATTAAAATTCCTCTTCAAATCAGCACTAGCAAATCTCTGCACTCTGAATCTTCAGTTATTTTGTCTCTGATCTCTTCTCCAACTTTCTATTTGTAAAGCTCCAAGTCAATGAAGCATTCACTTAAGTCATTTGAACAACTTCCTTGGGGGACTCAACAAGATTAATGCATGCTTCTAAACATATTTCTGACTGGAAATTATCAGGTGACTTAGAAATTAAATGAGCCAGTAATCATCCTGTTGAGTGAGGGAGCAACCCATAGCTTTTCCAACACAAATATGTTGTGTTTAAATGCACCAAATTTTGGCAAGTATTATGCAAAGAAGTCAAGTGAATGTGAATCAACAGGACAGGAAGAGTGAACACAGAACAGCATTAAATATGGCAAAATGAAAATTGAGGTTTTGATGAGGGGACCTGGCCAAAGCAGCAGATTCCAGGGACCTGGTGGGGCAATCATAGCATCACTGCTTGAAATAACACAGCCCAACAGATAAAGATTTCCTGACACATGAGCTTTCCCCAACTGGCCATCAAAGATTTTTATACTGCCAGGCTCCTGCTGCCTCACATGAAAAATTTGACTCCTCACCAGAAGAAAATTGCTGGAAGCTTTGCTTGTCAGGTAGCCAAAAGATGGAGGAGGAAAGGACAAAACGGTTTGACTGGCTTCCCACACTGGGAGCTAGGACAGCCCAAATCTGATGTCAGAAGGTTGCACCATTGCAGCTCTAACAGAGAAGCTCAAGAATCCTTATCTTCCTTGATAAGTCATATCTATTTATCCTGGACTTAAGCTTCAAGCCCAGGTGAATCAGTTTACATGTAATGTAGACCAAGCAAGTCATTCTCCAAAAAGCAATGTTAAATGAAAGTTAAATTTGCTCAGTCAGGATTGGAATCTTCCCAATTATTCACTAAGGCATAAATAATGACCTGCCAGAATTAATGGATTATATTGCCCTGAATCCTCAGAAAAAAACACAGACAGAAACTCTCAGCCTCTCAAGGAGTGTGAGGCAAGACATTCTGCTCTGTACAACAATTTTAAGACATAATTTGCAACATAGTATTAGTAACAGGTTGACAAAACTTTTTTGGTTTACATTCCAGTCATACTTATTTTTGTATCGATACTGGCTTTTATTTAAGAATTTTTGCTATTTCTGTAAAACTGCCAATAAAGAAATCTTTCTTTCAATAGATCCTAAATCGAGTCTTCAAATTGTCATACTCAGCAGTTATTGAGAAGTGAAAGAAATTAATCTTGATCTTGGATTGAGGCAAAAACATGAATACACAACAGCCTGCATAGAAGGTGTTCTTCACAAAATGCACAAAAATTAATACACTCGAAGTATGAGTAGCTGAAATCTGGGATGAGTTCCAGAAGCAAAGACCTGAATTTGATCTCCTCCTTTCAGTCCAAACTATGACTGTTAATGGAGCCAGTTCTAGAACTGAAATGGTGGGAGAAGGGGTGAACAGATTCTCAAGGGCACATGGATTACACATCATGTTTTACAAAACAAATCAGCTTTAAACTGTATAGAAAGTAAGTTACAGACATAATGAACACGCAACTTGACACAAAATACCACAAATTCAGGAAACAAATGCCAAGGCCCAGATTTGAGTTCTGTGTGATTAATGGACAGCTTACGAATCAGGCTTTGAAAAACAGGTTCTGCAAAATAAATATTTACTTATTTCTAGAGACTAGGAATGCATAGTCTACATAATTGCCACAGTAATAAGGCAAACATGTTTACTTGTGTTAAAAATAAGCCATTATAAATTATATCTTTATTATTTCCATAAGTTATTTCAGCTAAAACTCCCATATGTAGGGAGTAAAAAGCTTTACATGGAAAAAAAGTAATATTAAGGCGTCAGTCTAATAGAGAAGAGCTTCTGAAACTGCAAGGTCATGTGGCTGGAATTTTAAGCAAGTGAGGCCAAAAAGCTTACCCAAGTTTTCTCTGAACTCCTCTCCAGTGAAAGCAAAAATCAAGACCATCACAGTGTTCTCTTGTAATTCAGTTAAACTGATGCATTCAGGCTCCTGTGTGCAACTCAGCTTATATTACACCCTAAAATGAGTCTTGGCATTCAGACTATGCATGCTAAAAAAGCCACTCTTCAAAAACTCAAGAAAAGAAGTAAACATTCAATTATGCCCATTCTATGTAAAGAGAACTTATCTTTCTGAATCTCATCTGTGGAATAATTTTCTAACAATAATAGTCACTTTGAGACCACAGCTATGTCTCCTGGGTCAGACTGCTCTGTTCTGTTCTCTCCATTTGAAAACTAAGCAAAAGAACTTTAAAGGTTTCGAATAAGTTTTACTAAGTATGTTTATTTTTGTTCTATAACCAAAAGAGCCATGTATATACTAAAAGAACAGTCTGCTTAAAAAATCTACCCAGGGAAGCCATCCACCAGATTCTGCTTTCTTCTAATATGTAACTAACATTCATTCTACCATTTTACCAGTATTTCAACAGGTCAAGTAGCTGGGAGGAAAACATTTCTGATAGGGAGAAATTAATGACCAGAGCAGAAGAGGACAGGAAAACTAGATTAGTAAGAAGAGGAAAGAGTAAACCAAAGCAACAACAAGGAGAAGCTCTCCCTATTTTTTCCTACCTTCAATTGATACTTTTAACTTCAATTTTTTTCATCTTTCTGCTTCTGAAGTTATGAATTCCTCAGTCCTCCTTCCTTGCTCCTTTCCATCTTCCTACTTTTTCCCAAGACCATCTCTCTGGTTCCTGCAAGCTCTCCTAAGCATTCCCAACATAATCAATGACAAATCCTCTATTAAACAGAACCTTACTTACACCCTAGGATATTTTTTCAGCGTTCATAACCATACACTGCAATAGCATTCTACCTTTCAAATTATGTACAATAAAGCATCCACTTAACTCCCAAGAGCAATTCAAGACATTAGTCAGTAACTATAAATACTTTAATGGTATATGGTTTTCTATTTCTCTGTATTTCAGCCTGCATAGCTGAACAAATGGCTTGCTTAGTTTTTGAGGGCTTTTTTCCTTACTCCTGTCTCAAGGCTGAATGTTTTCAATGGATGACAGTGCAATTTGCTGTCCTAATTTATGTCACAGAGCAAAAAATTAATTGACTCATTCGCTCTTTTCCCCCTGGCTCTGCCTGCAGGCTACAGTATTGCTCTTTTTGTTCCTTGTATGCAAAAGCAAACTCCAATTCCTTTTTTTATGTTTTGTTCATTCAGGAAAAGCTGGATATTGAGAATTTGGGCCTTTTAATATCTTCTAATATTGTTAAATCTCCCTAGACACTGGGGCCACGGAGATTTGAAAAAATAAATGCTATAAAGAAATACATGAGGAGCTCCCACATGAGAGAAAGACTAAGCCTACAATACAGTTCAGAAATTCAATTATGAATCTCATTTTTTCAGGGTGTAAGTACAGATGGTCAAATTCTCTTCACATATATTCATTGCCCCAGATGCAACTTTCTTGGAAAAATTTCACCAAAGTTGACTTCTTAGTGTCTTACAAAATGGCCTTTCCTTGCAGAACAACACAGAGCAAGGAACAAGAACACGAAGATCATCACAATGTGGGACAGTCTTCACAAGATTAAGACATCCTCAAAAGATCCAGAGGTAGCAGTTTATCTATCATAGCACAGGACACTGTTCAGCATGTTCAATATTCCTGTTCAAGAATCAGAACAGCCAGAACACCTGCATATATATAAAAAGGTTAAAAAATATGTTCAGCTGACAGCAGCACACTCTTGTGATTACTCCAAAAGCTTGACATTGCACAATAAATTCAACTTCCATGGGCAGGGACTGATACCACATTTTGTTTTTCTACAGCAGGTACCATAAAGAAGCCTTGAGTTTATGACTGGGGTTCCTTGGCTTTACAATATATAAAAATAATAGACAGATAAGGTTTACGATTTAGCTCCTCTGCCACAAACTCATTCTTGGGAAGAAAGTAATGAAAAGCCTTATGATCACTTAGGCATCACTTTTCTTATAACTGGAGTTGGGATAATAGTCCTTCCTTTCCAAAATGATTTAGGTAAGACACACAATAAATGTAAAATATTGAATTTCAAAATCTTTCTGTCAATAGTTCTTCAGTATTCTGATGGTAAAGCTGAGAGAAGATTTCATACTGAACTACAGCATTTATAGTCCAACTTCAATGACTCCAATGAATTCCACTACATGTGTTTTGTATCAGCTCTGACAAGGTTCTGGGTATACACAATTTATTTATTTTTAAGAAGGCACAACATAAAAGGTCTGGGTGTATTTAAATGTATTGTCACATAGCACAGGATCAAAAAATTTTGTTCAGAAGCACTACTCCCAGTTTTTCTTTCTTCTTACTAGAGAACTACTCCATCAGCTCTGTGCCACAACAGCTTGAAGGACATTTCTTACTTTTGCTCACAAAGGGCTCTTCAAAGAGTGGCTTCCCAACCCAAGCCTACTTATTGATCCCCCATCTTAAAAATTTTGACCATTGCATGTTCCTGGACAAAATATTTTCTGTCAATAGGTCTCATGCTATTAAAGACATAGATGTGATTTAAACATGTAATTACAGACATTAGCAAATGGGATTTGAAGACAATGTCACAAAAGACCTTCTTGCATTTTTTGCTATATTGCTCCTGAGTTCAGTGTTTCCACCTGGCATTTGTCAAACCTGAATACCTGCAAATACCTTTATCTGCACCTGTAGAACAGCTATGGATGCTTAACTAGTCTTCTGGTACATTTTGTACACAGGTATGTAAAAAGGGAAAGTATATAGCTGTAGACACCTCAGGAGACTCAATTCTGTGGGCCAGGAAAAGACATAGTGAGCCACAGCCTGCTCTTCCTCCCAGGCCTAACATCTCCTGTTTCTTCTCTCATCTTCATGTTCCTCGGAGCACTCAGATGGAGCAAAACCTGAACTTACAAATTATAGGTTCTTCAGCTTGTAGTGCACTGCTTGACATCTGTGAAGCAACAACCCTTTGAAATGCATCACCAGGTAAAGGACTTGAGCTGTGCCTAATCCTATACCTGCTCAGTGGCACTGTGAAATGGCACTGCCATGTCCAGAGCTCTTCTGGGGCAGAAACTGAAAGGTTTCACTCAAGGCAAAAGAATTCTCCCTCCTACCCAGTTCATGTTTTGGTCATTTACAATTTGATGACTATGAATATATTCTCTTGGGATCTGGGGAGGCTTCCAAGCAGATGCAGAGGTATCTGCAAGAATATGCTGAGAAGCAACATAATTTTGGGCAACACTGGTGGCTATTTAACCAGTAACTAAACATTGCAAAGCATCTGATCTAAACCAGATCCTTCAATTCTACTGTAAATAAGGAGAGAAAACCACAAATAATTATTCACTCTATCTATGATAAGAAATGCAGAAATAAACACTTAACTTTTAGACATGTAAATCAGGTTAGATGAATTTGACTCTATGCATTCATTTCAGCTTCAAGTTTTACTATGAAACTAGCATCACTGTATAATTACAAGGAAAAGAACAAAAATCTTTCATCTCAGAGGAATCACCTCATGTTAATATCTCTTTTAGATTTCTCTCTCAAATTTCTTTTAATTATTTTCCTCATTTCTAGCAACTTCTTTAATCATTTCAGTACTCATATGATACAAATGCAATGGAAATTACGTTTCAAGTACTCCCCTGTCCTTATTTCCCTCTTCCTGCACTGCACAAAGTATCTATAGCCACTTAAAAAAATTATAAGTTATATAATTTATTTCAAGTCATCTTATTCATCAGTAATACTAAAGAATTACAGCCAGACCTCCATGCTTTTCTTGCTTATGAGTAGAACATTTAGGTTAGTGATTATCTTTAAAATTATGCCACCATCTCCATATGAAATAGGTGACAAAAATGTTTAAAATGAAGTAATTGTTCCTTAAAGTTCAAAGTAACTCTTTTTCATTTACTCAGATTTGTACAAAATTCATGAGTTCTGGCAGCAGTACTTTTTTTTCTCTGAAGTACAATGATTTTGTTAAAAGGTGACATAAATTGTATTAAAATTTGGCATAAAGTGGTTGAAATAGCTTCACACAATACAATATTACCAGCCACTGGAGATGAAAGAAATGTAACATCATGAAGTCTCACCCAAAATATATAAGAAAAGCTTAGGAAAAGACAGAAGAAAAAGTTTTGCTTGAAATCCTTGAAATTATTAATTGAAGCAGATCAGCTGTTTTTTGCAGAGGCTTTTTACTTACTCTTGCCATGCAGTTGACAAGGCATGTAAAAGATGATGGAACAGATACACGAGTGAGGGATGGGTTGCAGGATGACCCTGCAACTACCCTCTGCCTAGCTATACATACACATACATCTACATATATGTACTCTATAGAACAGTTTACACCATTACACAGGGGCCAACAGCACCAAACAGACCAGCTTTATTTACCTGTGAATGAGGAAGGATTTTCCTTAGAAAAGATTCCAAGAAGACTAAGACTGCCACATAAAGAACTCAATCTTTCATAGCTACTTGAAAAAAAGCCCCATGTTTCTCCATGTTCATATAAATTCTCAATTTTGTCTAATATTTTGTATATGTAATAGAGATGTGTACACATGGAATTACTCTACAATACTTGTAATTATATTACACTGATGACTCATAAGAATGTGATGATATACAACAGAATACTTCCATTTTTCAGTTTTCAATTTAAAACATCCAGAAAATGGCCCACAAAAGTGAGCCTTAATACAACACTTGGTGTTTCAATGAAACATTCAGATATTCTGAAAAAGTAGAATTAAGGTTGCCTGAGGAACACTAAAATGCTCTCATCTTAGCAATACATTACGATGCTGCCTGCAGTGAGACAAACAAGTATCAATCTTTCCACAAGAGTTTGCTCTGTTCACCACATAGAAGAGACAATGGCTAATGGTCCCTGCTCACATTCCTTGTATTGCTGAACATGTACCCCAAGTGCTTTGTGCACTGAGCAATACTCAAGCCAAGCTCTGAAGACACATTCTTTCTTTTATGAGCTTCCCAATGAAGCATTCGGTTCCACAATATTTAAACGTTTGCAAAATACTAGACGTCTTTTCTTTCCTTCTTCTGCATGTCTTTGTAAGTTGGGGAAGTATTAGTGCCTCCTGTACTGAAGCTGGAACTTGGGCACTTGAAGATCAAAAGCATTCATTAATTTTGCTCCCAATCTGACATACCTGGGGCCTGATGTTTCTAAGCACCAAGGAGATCATGGGGTTTAATGTGTTCAAAGTACAGCTCCCTATTACTACAGCTGCTGCTGCGAGCACTTGACACTTCTGCAAATCAGACCCCCTGGTCTCAAGTCAGGAACTGGGACAACAAAAAGCACACAGTAAGTGGCCACATGCGAAAAATTTAAGTTCAAAGATGTTGCTACACTCAACGAGGAACCTTTTTCCTCAGAAAGGAAGAGAAGGCAGAGCAGCATTCAAGGGCACAGACTGCTCTTTCCTGCTGTCATTAAAGGCACCCATTTCATGCTTTCCAACTACTGCCTTAGTGAGGCAGACACTCGTTAGAGCAGTATCCTCCACCAAAGCAGTTCAAATTCATCCATAGAGAAATGATTATCCTGGAAACTGAGTAAGATAATGGTCCTTCATAGGAGAAGAAGCAAACTCAGCAATGTTCTTTGCTTTCTAAACACTCCTAACCTCCAGGATGCCCAGGATGCTGTAGGATGATGAATGTTTCTCTGTCTCATTGGGATACAGCACAAAAGTTCCAAGGGAGCAAGTCTCCTGTGTCCTGGGAGCGTGCCAATGGATGCCTACAGCCCTGGACTGAACTGCAGAGAGCCTGACTCAGCCACATGAACATTGGATGAGTTCAGCTGACAGCAGAGAGCCCACACTCATGGACCAGAGAGCCCACACTGCAAGTCTGTAGAGGAAACCAGAGCTAAACAAACTGCTGGGGATGAAAATGTCTGAACCCTCCACCCCAGCAGAGCTCTGCTTTACCCTGAGGCCCAGACTCTCAGAAAGACAGTGCTACTTACTGAACACAGACATACACCTCTTCTATGTCTTTTTTGCCTCCCCCCAAAATAACAGTCTCCTTCAATGAGCACACAAATCTGCAAATAAGGTGGGCTATAGATAGACTTAGACTTGACTAGAAGTTGACTCAAAACTACAGCAGTACATAATCAGAAGCCCACTGAAGTCAACAGGAAAAACCCAAACATGCAGACCTCAGTACAGTTCCTTCCTCACCAAACATCACCTCATTCCATGCTCAGAGCAGGGGCATGGAGGACAGACCACAGTCTCTATCCCAGAGTCTCAGCAGGGATGCAGAGATGTGCCCAAGTGTGTTCTCTGTGTCACTGTCACAGCAACTCAATGGGAAAGATCTGACCTCCACTCAGTGAGTTTTGTGTCTTCCTTGTGGATGGTGTACATGGAAATATTCTGACAAGCATACCACATAAAGGAAAGGATACTGCTTTGATTAGATGGTATTTTAATTCACTGCTAAAATATTTAAATGAATTATCAGAGAAGACTTTTTATCTGCTTCTCTTTCTGGACTATAAGAAGAATAATTTCTCTTGCTCATTTGAAGAACTGCAATTTAAGACCCCTTATTAAAGAGATTCCCTTCTCTAAAAAAGTCACTAGCTCTCTAGATAATATTCCTTTTTTGCAGTTGGTAATTAATCTCTTGTTATGCACTGAAGTTAATTTTGTAAAGGTAGTGCACCACTGACACCTAAAGAAATGAATGATAAAGGAAATGTTAGACCCCCTAAATCTCTAACTCCTATGTAATGGAAATTCATGAAATAGTATTTTCTACTGGAATCTTTTTTTAAGCACTAGACAAAGAGGATGCTGTGTTTTTAAGATTAACTTGCCTTACCAAATTGTGTATTTTATAGCCATCAGAAATATAATTAAAAGAATAATCTTTCTACAAAATAAACATACAGTTAGTATTTAATTATATCTTTTTTTCCTTACAGATTGAAAATTGACAGCAATTGCTATAGAAACTCATAACCAGTCTGGTAATTTTTGCCCTGCACTCATGTAGAGAAGTCCATCTTGAATATCAGTCCCACTTGTCAATAGAGGAGAATCTGAAATAAATTAACATTTAGTTTTACAGGACAGATACTAATTGGGTTGCTATTCTGTCACTGTGTAAATTTTCAGTGACCTTTCCAAAAAAGAAAGAACAAGTCAATAGAAACTGTTTCTTCTTGACTTTCTCCACCCCCATTTTAATTTTTTTTTTAACAGCCATCTGGAGTTTCTTAATCCCTTTACAGAAACACATAGTTTCTTTTTTTTTAATTTTTTTTAAGGTAGGAAGAATATGCTAGGCAGTTTGGTTCTTTTTTTCTTTTTTTTTTTTTTTTGTATTTTGCATTTTACTTTAATGGAGGTTTTCCAAGCTTTTTATCACAACTACCATATTAACAGCAAATAACATCAAGTTTTCCAGCACAAAGCAGCCTTAGGTCTTGCTTCCCTCCTCACTCTCTCCCCTGCTCAGGAAATGGAAAAAGATAAAGCAACAAACTAAAAACATAGAGGGGTCACCTTTTAACAGCTGATGCACATTTGTACATCTTGTAAAGAAATAGCTGAACACATACTAAGTTTATCTTCATATACCCACTGAAACTCACTGAATAACAGCATTTATAAATGTAAGTTATATCAGCATAGCTGTGGATAAAGACTGAATCAGCTCAAATCCCATTACTCACTGTGCCACCATGGGCTCTGAACCCTTCCCTCTGCTGGGCAAGGGATCTTGCTAATATTAAAGGCAATGGAAACCCATAGCTGCTTCAAAAAGTGGCATGACGAGCTCTAGGAATCCTCTGCCTCTCTCCTGAAAGCAAAGCTGGATGCACGTGCACGCAGCACAGGAAGCAAACAGGAGGAATTAAAAGTCTGAGTGTAGTTCCAGAGCCATGACCTCAGCAGGATGGCAGACACGATGGGACAGCTCACTTCACTGCCGTGATAGATGGGTACAGGCTCTGCCGGGAGCAATTTAAAACATGACTGAACAAAGCCCAGGGCAAACTGTTCTGTCTGGACTTGTGCTGAGCAGGGGGTTGGACCACAGAGCTCAGGAGGTCCCCTCAGACACACATGATTCTCTGAGGATGGCTTTGTGTGTGTGCTCATATTTCTTTATAGGAAAATCATGCTCAGTCTTTGCTTAGGAGGAATTTTCAGGCAGGAGAAAGCTCAAAATATTAACCTCAACAGAAAATACATAGAAATTACACATGATTCCAGTGGGCTTCAAAATAAAAGGAGCCTGCAAGACTGCATCATAACATTGCCAAAAAAAAAAAGGAGGCTAAACATGGCACTGTGATTTTCTTTCTCAGTAGATTACATTTTAAGCTAATATGCCCTGAGGTCATTTACATGCAAATTCCGTGTCAATTTTTTCGGCAGAGTGGTGAATGGTTAAGCATGTCATTTGGGGTTTTTATATGGCAACATCCTTCAAGCAGCACCTTTGGCTTACCTTCCCCATGAAACCACAATCAGAAGAACTTCTATAAATGTCACTTGTTATTTATGGAGCACTTCATCATTTCAAGGCAAAGTGGACAAACACGTTAATATTTAACACAGCTCTTGGGATTATGGCACCATTTTACAGATGAGGGAGAGAAAAGGGCTGCAAAATCTCCTCTAAGAAAAGCTGATTTTGGGTGCCCATTCCTGAGCTTCTGGGGATTGGGAGACCTAACAAGTTCCTGCCATACAGGTTATGCAAACTGTCTAATAATTTATGATACATAGGAAGGACTCTTAGTCTTAGAGCCAGAACCCACTACTTTATAGCTTTTTTTTTCTTTAAATGAAAACAAAATTTCACACATGGACTCACACACTCCTTTATTGTAGAATATTTTACAGTCAACAAGATTTTAAGGGTTCCCACAAGTTTCTAAAGATACCATATGTCCAATTACACAAGACACTGAATTCTGCAAAGGATCAGCTAATATGGTAAACTGCTGAGCTTCACATCCTGTAAAATCTATGCAGGTCTTGAAAACAATGTTAAACAGTATTTTTTGCCTTCTTTCCTTAGATCTTTAGAAATAATTATTCAGATTTTATTTTAATATTTTGGAAAGCAGAAACCTGTGCCAAGAATACAGCACTTCCTACCATAATCACAATATAAATCACTCAAATCAAATAGATTGTGATGAAAAAACACAAAAATTTAATTGAAATTAAATATATGAAATAACAGGAATTACCAAATCAACACACAGGTACGTAAAACCATCTAGACCAAAGGGAATTACATGCTGCAACTCTTCCATTACTAGTAAGGGTGGAAAATTGATAATGCAAAGCAAAAAACTCTCCTGGAAGACAACCTCACCATCTGGCTTATCTCAAACCCAAAGGGAATTAAACAATAAAAGATAATAATTTTCCAGCAGTGATGGAGCAGTGCAGCGTGGGGGACAAGAACCAGGCACATCTGAGAGACTAATGTTTATGAAGCATTTTTGTAACACAGCTCTTTATGTCTTCTAGCAAACATCAAGCCTTAGGGAAGTCCTACAATTAACCTTGGCTTCTAAATGATGAAATTTGAAGTATACTAGCCATTTGCTCAAAGGAACCAAGTGACCAATTAACTAAGTGAACAACATGACTCAGAATTATTCATTTCTAGAATTGATGTCCACATCACAGAAATGCACTTCAACAGAAGTTTCTGTATTGTGCCTCAACTTTGTGAGGCTTTTGAACTTCCAAATGTATTAAATTCCACAAGGTGATGCTGAGTTAACAGAATATTAATTATACAGTTTCAAATTAGTTCATCTAATCAATAACCTACTAATACTGTTTTTGAGGAATTTGCTATGACAAACTGAAAACAAGCAAGGATTTGCATTTAAAATTCCTAAACAGTCAATTTTATCAGAAGAGACTATAAGCTTCCTTACTAATCTCAAGATTGGACATATATTGGAAAGTTGCACATAATAAAATTTATGATTGCAAGTGTGGAGTGTACTGTCTGTGTGGGATAATACGCATCATCAGGTTTTGGTTTATCAGCAAACTGGGAAGCATTCCTTGCTAGAAAGAATGACACGGAATATTTGGTTACCACATTTCTCTACTGTAGGTTTTCCCCTTGTTTTTCTCTGATACAAATGTTACTGGCCATGAGATAGACGAGTGAGATCAAGCACTCCTCAGCTGGAGCACAGAACTTGATAACCTTCCTCATCTCTTTTTCATTAACATACTTTTAAAATATGCATACCTCTAAAAATGCAAACCACAAAATCCTATAACATTCTTATAGTTGCACAGGTATGACTTAAGATTAAATTATTATAAACACAACAGAATGATCACAATTTCATTTTACTTGTCAGTGTCTAAGATGTATTGCACACGAGTTGCAGATAATTGTAAGATGTTTTTAGCTTCTGAGCAGTTTCCATCATGACTGCCTGCTTTCCTGAAAAATTTAAAATGCCATCAACCTTTTAGAATACAACCAGATTAATCAAAGTGTCCTTGGATAATTATCACATGAAGTTACCATCTATGTTCCCATAAGCTTTCTTGCTATTAAATATATGTAATTCCCCCAAGCCAGGTAAGGTGGGATAGGCTCTAAGACATAACAATCTTTAGATGAATATAAATCCTTCCTACTTTTTGTTGTCACAATAGAAATATAAGCTCTTCTGCCAAACTCCAAGAAAGAATCACCACTAGCAGCAGATTTTGGTACGTATTCATTTTGACTTCTCAAAAATCAAACCAAATAAATAGAGCTTGCCTATGCAGAAATGCATTCAGATAATAAAACTAGTATGTGTTTTTCATAGGTAAAAAAATGCTATAGTAATGTATAAATCCTCATTTTGGATTTAAAATAAATCCTGTATATATCTATGCAACCTAGAATCAAAATGATTAAGCTTATGGATTCATGTAAAGCAGCTCTACTCTGAAACAAGCTTGCAGTTTATGTGCAATTGGTCAGAACTGGAACAAGCATGAAGGGCAGAACAAAAGACCCCCCAAGCACAAGAGCCCAAGATGGAAAGCAGAAGAGGTGAAAAGGAGAAAAAACCACCAACCCACATTTGCACAGACTGGACTGCATAACAAGCTCAGCTGGTGTGAATTAGTATAAAAGCTCCTCCAACATCAGTGAAAGCTGTGCCAATTCACACCAGATGAGATCTAAGCTGTCACTAGCCAAATGGCAAAGAAAAAAAAAATCAGCTCAGTTCTTATTTATTTCAAAATATACCACTGGCTTCACTGCTACTGTTCCTAGTTTCCTGCAGCATAAGTAGGAGAAGAATCAGAAATATTTTATTTCCACAGGTCTGCATATAAACATCTACTGACTGCACAACCAGTTAAGCTACCCAACACCATCCTGTAAGAACACTTCAGATCAGATGAAATTCACCTTATTTCAGATTCACAAATCACACCAGAAAGACAGGACAGAAAAAGAGCTGCAATTTTTATTAGAAACCCTATGAATGACTTTGAAAAAATTCACTCTTAAAGAAATAAAAAAAATTCAAAGGTTGTAAACACACAGAGGAAACCAAGAAGAGCAAAACCAGGCCAGCATCAATGCCTTGCCCAATATGAGGAGATGAAAGAAAGTTTGGACCAATATCTGCACTTTGCTCCTCTCCCAACTTCTCGACAGAGTCTGGCCATCATGCAGTTCTGCACAGCTGACATTAACATAATCACAGCACAGGAAGGAAGTGAGCTCAGTAAAATCATGCCTTGTTTTAGCTTTAGTCAAAATTAACAGTACATTCAGACAATCCTCTCAGATGAACAAAATTGCCCTTTTCTCTCCCTGCCATGCTGATAGAGACTGCAAGGTTGTCTCTGGTGCACACAGGCTAAAGCTACTCAGGCCACCTCCTGAACAAGCTAATTCTGCTTCCTAGTCAGGTCAACCAGAAGCTCCAGAAAGAATAATTTATCCCCCTTCTTTCTTGCTGAGGTAAATTAGCTAGCTCTGCTGCAGCTAGTCTGTAGCCTATATATACTGAAGATTTACTCATCTCCCAAGACTGCAGAACACACCTGCCTCTTCCAGTGACCCAAAACCTGGTGTGCCACTCCCCAGTCTTCTGCTCCTACCACTAATCTCAAGATAAACTAATCAACTTTAGTGAACCAGCTTAAACTGGCAAACCTGCCAGCCATTATCACAGAATCACAGTTTTGTACTGATCCTCTCAGATTTTTGACCTCAAAATTCACAGTCACACAGATATGCTATGATAGGAAAGCTGCAGTGTCCGCCTTTATCAATCTTTCCTCCCTTTGAATCCACATTGTTAAAGTAAGAAAGGAATGTGAATTTGCACAACTGCACTTCAAACAACGCACATGAAGATGTACTGCTGTTTGCCTCTAAATTGCTCTGCATTTTATTACCATGAAGACCACCAGAAAAACCAAAAGACTACCAGAGTGAAATGTTGACAAAAACCTACATGCAAAACCACCTCCCACTCCTCACAGCTCCCACTGAAAGGAACAGGATTTCATTTTTTACAACAAGATTTTCATTTTTTACAATGCAGGTGAAAACAAGTGTTTTCACCTGCATTGTAAAGTTACTCTGGTTTGTCAGCATGTGACAAAAAGGAAAACAGTAGTGGGAGGTGATTAGAGGAAAAAAGTATTGTGTTGCAAGAAGACTTTTGATAATATCAATAGTATCAACTTTGATACTCTTTGACTGAGCCAAGAAACATACACTTGGGTCCTCAATACCACTATGGGGCTCTTCTAAGTATTTGCCATGGTTGATACACTTGCTTTTTAACACCCCTATAAATTTGATTCAATAATAAAAAGTAAGACAAGTGTAAATCTTCAAAGAAGATTTAAAAGGATCCCAAAAGCTTACACTGATCTCTTAAGGTAGCATAAGTGTACATTTCACTGGTGAAATAAAGGCACAAGGCTATCACTCACATTGTTAAATGGTGCTTGTCAAAATAAAGCCAGGTCTGATTATTTCAACAATAGCAGCCAAATCCATCTGGTGCTCAGTGACCATCCAGAAATCACCTGCAAGCTTCAAAGGACTGAGTTACTATTGCACATCCTCCAGATATATACACAAAATTATTACTAATCAATTTTTATTTTGCAAGAAGTTTTCTTTGGCCTTCTAACCTTAAAGCTCAGCTCAGTGACAACAAGGGTTTGTGGATGAATTCAGAGCAAAATGACGCTAAGGTATACTTCTGAAGCAAAAAGTAAACACTCTGCACCCACAGGTATCTTAGTTCTAATTTTGTGAGATTTGATTCTACTGTTCAATAAAGTGTCTTCCACCAGGTGTGCTTTTGGGGGAGCACAGACAGAATAAAGAGCAGCTGCACATCATAGAACCTCTGGTTTCATAAGCCTGATGGTTTCAAAATTCAGCAAATCTTTACTTTTGGACATAAACTCAGCTTCAGGCCTGCAACTAGAAGTGCCCAGCAACTGGGCATCACTGAAACTAAGGGTGGTCTGAGAATGGTGTAACTGCAGAGACCTTGCAGAAGTAGGACCATGATGATTCATAATTATCACACTCAACAGCAGAGCTGGTGGAACATACAAATATCAAGCACCAAAGAAAAGAATTCTCTGAAAAACCTCTTGAGACAATCTAGTTCAGTGGCCCTGGTTCAAGCTTGGCCACCTAGAGCTGCCTGCCCAGAACTGGGTCCAACTGGTTCTGAGTATATTTATGGGTATCTTTATGAAAGACCTCAACAGCAGTCAAAAGCAAAGTATTACTCTATACAACTCTCAAATGCTCTTCCATACCATCACAAAGAAGAGACAAAAATATTTTTAATCCATCTGTCCTAAGAAAATAGACACAAACTAAAGTTTCAAAAGAATAAACATCATCTGCTTTGGGGTAGATGGAGAAAAAAACAAGAGCAAACCTGCAGATAACCTAAGTCCACAGATTTATAAGAGACCATTAAAAATGTCTGTTGATTATTTGCTTAATACATTTGGAATGTATTTCCACATTTATGCAGAAGGATGGTATTGGGTTTTTCCGCACAAAGAAAGATCTTCCACTGGGACTCATAAAGGCAGTAATATTTTAGGAAGCTACTATTACACGAAGAATAGTTGAGATTGTCTTGCATTTTCTTGTTCACAGCTTTATAATTAACAAAGTAAAAATGTAGGCTGTTATGTTTGATGGAAATTTCCCCAGAGAGATCAAATAATCTACAGCAGCAACAGCTTTCTATAATTCTGAATATAATTATAGGAGTGAATTTCTTTTTATGGTGTAAACAGTCATAGTTAAGTATATGGGTCTTAGTGATTGCCACTTGCATTTCTAAGGACACCTGCACAAAAGTCAGGTTGTTCTTTGCCACATCCTTGGATGCTTACTGAAAGTAACACTGTTAATAATACTGGGGTTCCACAGGGTTCCATCCTTGGCTCAGTCCTGGATGCAAGACTTGAAGGAATGTGAAGAAAGTTTGCCAACAATACTAAACTGGGAGGAGCTGTCAACTCTTCTGCATAAATGAGGAAATACATTCCAAATGTATTAAGCAAATAATAAACCCTTTAGGTCAGAGAGGACCTTCGGAGAGACCTCAACAAACCAGAGAGACGGGCAATCACCAACCGTATGAAGATTAACAAGGGGAAGAGCTGGATTCTGCACCTGGGATGGGGCAACCCTGGTTCTGTGTACAGGCTGGGGAATGAGAGGCTGCAGAGCAGAGCTGTGGAACGGGATTTTGGAGGCCTGGTCCTTGGAAAACTGAATATGAGTCATCATGCCCTGGCAGCCAGGAGGGCCAACCCTGTCCTGGGGGGCATCAGGCACAGCATGGCCAGGCAGGCAAGGGAGGGGATTGTCCTGCTCTGCTCTGAGCTGGGGCAGCCTCACCTCCAGTGCTGGGAGCAGTTTTGGGTGCCACAGTATAAAAAAGACATGGAGCTATTAGAGAGTGACCAAAGGAGAGCCACAAGGATGGTGAAGGGTTTGGATGGGAAGCTGTACAAGGAGCAACTGAGGTCACTTGGTCTGTTCAGCCTGGAGAAGAGGAGATTGAGGGAAGAGCTCACTGCAGTTACAAATTCCTCATGAGGGGAAGAGGACGGGCAGGCACTGATCTCTTCGTTCTTGTGAGCAGTGACAGGACCTGAGGGAATAGCCTGAAGTTGAATTGGGGGGAGGTTTAGGTTGGATATCAGGAAAAGGTTGATAAACCTTGGTGAAAAACCACCAACCAGAGGGTGGTTGGGCATGGTAACAGGCTCCTCAGGGAAGTGGTCACAGCACCAGCCTGACAGAGATCAAAAAGCATTTGGATAATGCTCTCAGGCACATGATGATTCTTGGGGTATCATGTACCAGGAGTTAGACTTGATGACCCTCATGGGTCCCTTCCAACTCAGCATATTCTATGATTCTATGAATAATTCATGCCATATTAACAAATGCAATGTTTATAGTTAGGGGTACTTTATATCGACATTACAATGCTGTATCTGGCAACAGCACTGCAAATTTAAGACTGTTAATCAGAAAAATGAGGACTGAGCAAACCTGCGCTCAGAAACAGGTTTTCCCAAAGCCTGATTTTTTTTAAACAAAAAAAAAAAAAAGAAAAAGAAAAAGAAAGATCTCTGCTATGCTGAGTGGAGCTGTGTGATCACAATACACAGCAGTGCACATTCATAGATAGATAGCTAGATAGATGTCTGCACACCACACAGACACACAATCTTTCTGAACTAGTATTTTTTGAGTTTTAAAGAAAAAGCTTTTTCAGCCAAAATAGCTGATAAAAATAAGCATGCTGATGAAACATACTTGGAATCAAGGCTTAGGAAGGGTGCTTTAGAAAATACAGTAGAGTACAATAGCTGAAAGGAGCAGCTTGAAGAATAATGCCATGGACAGACAATACTCATCTCCTGATGGCCTAAAATAACACTAAACATCAGCCCATGCCCCAGGCCTTTGAGGTATGAATTGAGGCTACTACAGAGCAAGAATATAGTGCCAGCATTTCTCCCTCAGTGCTGCAGGGACATATGTTCCTACAACATCAAAGATGCCCAACATCTACTATGGTTGCAGATACCAGAGAAACTCCTCTCAGCCTGTATTTCTTCAAGAAGATTAAATCTTCTGTCTTAGCCACACACAGCTGAAAAGCTCTTTCACCACTACAGCTCTTCTTTACAGAGGAAAATCTTCCTATACAATAAGATTCTATGCCCTGAACATCCTTCCACCTTGAAGTTGTACCACCTGCCCTTCTCCTGACACCTGCACTTTCTCTCTCATGATTCACCTCTACTAAACCCAAACTGCTTTCTGCAGAGAGGTATTGGCATAAGCTGAAAGTACACACAGTAGTTAACTGTATATTAACACTTTCCACTTTGCTTGATCCCTCTACTCTTTGACAAACAGGTATAATAATGAAATTTGGTAACACAACAGCTATCAGGACTCCCCAGACATATAAAAACCTATAAATACATATACAGCTTAGGGGTACACTCTTTAAAATGTAATACAAAATCTAGATACATGACCATATCTCAAAAGAAAGACAAATCACCTCTTGTTGGCATTATTTTCAAAGGAAGTTTTGGATTTTGGCCCCTTAGAAAGAAGAATCTTTTCATTATGGGCACCAGTAATAGGAATCAAAGATTAAAAGTATGGTTCTCTGACCTCTAACACTTTTAAATACTAATAGCTAAAAAATCAAGAGCACGTAAGTATGAGATGGTACTGTAGGATTCCAGTTACGTGTGTCCAGTAATGTCCAATGCAGTTGCACTGCCATTACCACTAAAATACTCATTACTCATTTTCACTACTCAGGTTTATCAGCACACAACAGATACAAAAGGCAAGATTTTCTTGCATGAGCTTCCTCAGCTGGAAATGAAGGAAGCATGTATGGTTCTGTTCATCTTTCCTGTGCTGATTCTTATTTGGGAAGCAGCTACAAAAACATGACACCTTCAAGGACCCCTCATGTTTTAATCAGCTTCTGGTGCAAAATTTGATGACGTGACTAAATATAAACATTTCTGATAGGGTCAGCTATGGAAAAATCCAGACCAAAAGAGAGGTGGGCGATAACCCTGTAAAACAATAATGCAAAGAAGGTAGTAACACAGGCAGTCAGATACTACCCTGATTTTACTCTTGGGACCAAATACCATGGGTTAGGAAGAGCTATACTCTCATAAGCATCACCTTGCTCTATTCTTCTGTGACATAAACCCTCTCTTTGCCCTGAGCTCCATTTAGGACAGCGGCCACAGAGGAGGACACAGTTGTCAGGCAGTATTGTATTTGCAAACAGATCCCAAAACCACACATTTAAAGGTCTGTTCTCCCCAAGTATCCTAGAAGAAATGCACTGATATTTCAGATACTATTTTGTGTTGCTTAAGAATAAACTTGTAGGAGAAAAAAAATTCATCAAAGGTAAACAATCATCAGATTCACCCTTCTTCCATTTCATTGGGAGTATCTGTGAGCAAAACTTATGACGCAATGTTCTTGCATCATGTATGAATGTCTGACTGCATGCAGTTTTGCTTCTGAAACAGTGTGAATAAAGAATGTGAATAAAGAGCATAGGAGAAGAACAGAGTATTCAGCAAACACCTAAGGAAACCATCATATCAAATTCTGATTCATCTGTAAAGGTACTATGATACACTGAAAAGTATAATTATACATTTTGCCTTAATTAAAAATGCTGTTAATAGTATAACAGAAAGTGTCTGTGCTCTTCTGTTGACAGCATTTGTGCTCATTACAAAGAGAGTAGAACTGATGTGCCCAACCTGCACAGTTCGCTACATTTTTGTCTTTTTGTTAACCTGTTATTCACAATATGCCGGGTTTGAAGCATTATCATGTAATAAAACCAGCAACTGAACAGTATCCAGAATCAGTGGTCATTCATACATCCAATAATTTGAGCATGTTCAGCAGAATACATGAAAGCACAGATGTCTTTAATAAGAACATTCACCACAAGTTTCGTATATAAAAAATTGTTAGGCAAAGGACTGAAATCTTTCTGAAACCCTCAGGGCTTTTTTTTTTTGTCTCTGAGACTGCAATTTATTATACACATTTTGGTCAATATTTACATGAAAAACAGAAAAATGCCATCTTGGTAGGATTCAAGAAACAATTTTGCTATTCCACCATCCTTACAAAACTGTCACACAACATCAATACTGTCAATCAACGGTGTCAAATTTTGAAAGCATCTCTGTTTTTTTTCTGATCAGTTAGTACTACCACAGAAAAAGGTTAGCCAGGCCAGATTTCAAAGATGACCAGCTCTTAAGATAATCTGAAACTTCAAGCAGCAGAGAACAGAGACTGTTAAAAGAGTGTAGCCTGCAAAATAAAATCCTTTGTTGAGAATACAAAGCCTTTTTTTCAGCAGGAAAAAGTACAAAAGCATACATTCTTTAAATATACATTTTGCTTCTTAGCTTTACTCCACAAAGCTGCTCTTCAGCACTCAGAGCATGGCGAATAATTTGTTGGTACAACCTGACTTTCCTGATACGGTCTTGCTTTTGGACTTATGAAAGTGTTCTAAATTCCCAAATGCTCTTGTCCCACTTCATGCCGTCTGTTCCATTTTTGGAACATAATTACTAAAAATAGCCCTAATTAGCATTATGTAACAGGAATGAAAAAAAAAAATCAAAAATTCTAAAGAAACAGCTCTGTAAATTTTGGGCATTGACTGAGAAACAGTATAGCTGATCCATCAGCAATCTCTGAAGCCAACTGCCTGATGAGCAACATTAATTTCAGAATCAATTAGAAACTGTTTTTCTTTTTTAATTAAGCATATGTAGCTAACAACACTGAATACTGAGGTATGCAAGAGGAAGATAAAGGGAAAAAAAGAATGAACCATCTAGCATCAATATATAACATCTTTCTCTCTTTCCCACCAAATATCCATACTGTTGCCCTCTCCGAGAGTAAAGAACAATGTATCAGCATTTTCATGCGGTCTTAATTAACTTTCCTAAGTGCTGTATTTCTAGCCCTGACAAAGTGGTGTTTAAATTACTTACTGACTGGATAGAAATTATGAGACCTATCATTTGAAGGTCCAAATCTTCTTGCACTCTCTCTGACAGCTAGGTACTACTACTATAACAGGTTTGCCTAAATACTCCTCAGGACATAATGGAAAAACATCTCCCTAATGCCAGGAACTATAATTTTGGAGCAAAAGAACTGCTAACCCTTAGAATTTATTCTATTTGTTGTAATTTATATTTTTATCTACATAATTTATATTTTTATCAACATCATTTTTACTAAGATGATATCTTTACGTAGATAAAACTGTGCTGGAGTGATTGGTTACTTTGAACCACTATACTTTATCCCTATTAAAATTGTAACCCTTAATAGTTGCTACAAATTAATTACCATAATGGGGGCCATCCTTCCACTAAGGTCCTTCTTTCAAGGAATGGGAGAGAAGTAGGCAATCCTTCATTTTTCTTGTCCTTTTCCCTGATGGCCCCCCAACATAATCAACTTTTCCCCTGCTAATATTTTTAGCTCCAGAAATACATCTTGCACAATTGAGGATGGTGGTCAAACATCTTCCAGTCAATCCACTTCCAAGCCTGAAACTAAGACTAAATGCAATCTGACTCAAAATGCAAAAAATGTCAGAGTGCAAATAAGTCCTAAAGAGCACCTCCGTGAGCAGACACATCACACATGAAGTACTTGTAGACAGAGCCCTTCTTATTTCAGACATTTCTGAGTGAAAGTATTAGGTATCCTCTATTACCTGATACCACATCCTTCACAGAATGGCTACAGTGGAGATTGTCTGCTCAAACCCTTCCTGCTCAAACTTGAGTCAGTTTAGAACAGGTTACTCAGAACAATGTCAAGCAGTTGGGCTTTTCATATCTCCAAAGAGAAAGGTGGAGTTTTTTCTCCATAAATGTGGCATCTTGTATTAACATCCTGAATTACCCCCAGCAGTGTGACCAAAGTTCACCAAGTCATGAAATTACCACAACTTGAGCTGGACCAAGGAAATGCCCCAAAAGCATGCTAGCTCATTAGGAAGAATAAGCTGCTTGGAACTGCTACTTGATCAACTCATGCAGAAATCAGGAAAGATAAAAATACAAGGATCAATAAAGAGAACAATCTATTCTTGTTAGGTAAACATGGAAACACTGGAATAGGAAGCAGAACTGTAAATAAGTGAAACAATAAACTCAATTTTGGCTGACAAGTCTACTTCATTTTTTGGTATCACAACAAGATTTCTCCCATACTCCTAAAGCTGACGGTTTGTTCTGGCAGGTTTTCTTACTGATGGAGCACTGCTTCAGAAAACTATGCCTTGTTCTGGTTATAGTCAACAATTCATACCTTTATTGAAGGACCTATGGAAAACAAACACAAGATCAAAGGAAATCTTTGACATCTTTTATGATTTTCTTCAGAGTTTCAGATCATGCCTCTCTTAATTCCCTACTAACTTTGGAAACCTCTTAAAGTAATGATTTTGCTGATGGCAGCATGTGTGAAACTGTACCAAGCTTGAAACTACATCTCTTTGATGAATGAAAAGAGACCCTGAAGTGCTAATTCCTCCAGCATTCTTTTCTGCTCATTTACCATTTCTCAAGAAGCTGACTGAAGAGTAGCTAGGAAACACCGAGTTGTATCACTCTGTGATTCACATGCAGGAAGAGCTTCTGGGACAGTTTGCTTTACATGTTCTGATTATTTTACTAACGTAAACCTTTTAAAAATCAGGCATGGCCATTAGAATCCAGTTTCCCTTTTCATAATTTCCTGAATTTAGTTATGATTTATAAACACTGTATGTGGGCTCTCTTCAGTAGGGGGGTTTCTTTGCACCTCCAGTTCTTTGGCAGTACAAAGGTAACTTCTTCTGCCTGTGGTAATGCTTTATAAAACACACCATCTGGAAAACTGAAACTTGCACCCACTACACTGTCTCATTACTCTCTGGAGTTGTGTAATGGGAGTGAAGTCCATTAATCACAAAAATGGGAATGAAGTGCACAGGGTCAGTCCCAAATTCTATTTCACTCGTCACCACCTTTGTTCCAGGAAGCTAAAAGAAGCCTGTTTGTTAAATCCTCCTAAACAACATATTTTTTCTCCTTCTATTACTATAATCATAGCCCATTATGACAATTTTGAGTGCAGGACTCATGTTAAAACACATCTTGAAGCATGTAAAGGCAGTTTCATGTATACATCTCTGGGTTTACTCCTTCACAGCTTTTATTTTGGGGCTTGAGTTTTGCTTTTAAGAAGTAAAGGGTCTAGAATTAACAGATCCCAGATCTAGAAACATTTCAGCAGGGTAAGGACTAAATTGTTTTAAATTTCTAAACCAGATATAAAAAAATTGTCTTTCCATGCTGCCAGCTGACTCAGTTTCACCGAGTCTTTCCATATTTAGCTGGCTTGGTTTTTATCTCCCAGATTCTGACATGATAATCTCCAGCTTTCAGAGGTTTAAAAAGTGATGTTTAACTCCTGTCACAGTCTGAAGATATGGTTTAGAAGCAGAACCAATGAAAACTAACCCACGCCTAACATTTTCAAGCATGTTTTTTAATTGGCATCACCTATAATGTCTTTGACTACAACTTGCAATGCTTCTAGAGAGGCAAGGGGAGCTGGAAGCAGCTGTCTGACCCAGGCAGTAAGCTTGAATTGACTACCTTCCTCCAAATACTAAGAATTCAAAACAAAAGTTTTTAGTACCAGGCTGCAGTAGTGAGCAAATTCTGAAAAACTGACATATATTAAAAATGAACAATGCGGAATATAAATATGAAATTTGAAATTTTAAATATGAAATTTAGTATTAAATACACACACAACTTTTTAGGTTTTGAAATAAGGAACCAGCAGTGCCACAGTTTTCTGCACTGAACCGAGGTTCTGAAAACAGAGCTGGCTAAATTGCACACCTGGCAAATGGAGAGGGGTGCAAAGAGCAAAACACAGAAACACACAAGAGCTGTGAAGCTACTCCAGATCACATCAGAGACACCATTTCAATGCAGTGGCTGAAAGAACAGCCTCTTCCCTCTTTCCAAAGGCCTGCCACTGGAATACTTTCCCAAGAAAAGGAACTTTAGGTACACATGTGGGACAGTACAAGTTAGTTGCTTGAGGAAGCTTTTAAAAAAACATTAAATGGCTCTCAAGCGAGTCCAGACATTGCATTCTCTGTTGCTCCATCACCCAGACCATATAAAGCAAATATCACATATGCTTTGCTAAAAACTGCTCAAGAAAATCCAGATACTGCAGGCGATTCTGATTGTCTTTATCACTGCAATGGCCTGGTGGAAAGGGATGTCTCATATGGGGCTGCAGACCCATTTTCCCAAGTAAAACTCTAAGGACTCCAATGAGGTTACAGTCTACATAGGTGAGAGGAAAAAAGCATTCTTAATCCCATTTTTCAGATGAAGAATTGAGTCATATAGTGATATAACATGTGCTCTGTAAGGGTGGTGAGGCCCTTCTATGTGCTACTTGACAGTCCCCCAAGGGCCATTTATCTCCTGGTGCTCTGTCATCCTTCACTTTTTAAAGTGCCTAGGAAGCAAATTTCCCTCTCTTTACAAGAGCAAAACAGCTCCTGCAGCACCAGGGAACCAGCTCCCATTAGACACAGAGTATCATGACACTCAAATATCTCAGGACAACTTGCCCTAAATGACCTAAAAACACATTAAAAAGCCACAGACTTTCTGACTCTTCAGCCACAACACTGCTATGGTTTTTGTGCTATTTCATGAATAATGATTTTCACTCTTGTGAAAGTTAACCTAAGTCTTGTGTATTAGCTAAAAATTACTCAGTAAGCTGGGAGGGGACAAGAGGATATGGAAGATGCCATCACTTAGGGGAGCTACAAATCAAAGTATTGTTTGTGTCCTTTAAAGATGGTGCATTTCAAAAAAGGTCAGTACTGTACAAAGAAAATGTCATTTTTGCAGCATTGCCTTCTACTTTATTCTTCTGCAATTTTGCATTTGTCCCATACCATTGACATATTCTGTTTAAAAGTTTCAACACCGTCAAAACATAGCCACAGTCAGCAATTCAAGACAAAAACAAACAAAACTTTTACTTAGAGAGAGTTAAAAGATCTGAAAGGATTATACAAACAACCTCTTTGCTTGTTTCTGTAGCTTTGATGATTTGTCTGCCTGGAAAGGTAGAAAAAAGTTCTAAAATAAATATTTCAAAAACAAGTCAAATTAAAAAGCTAAGCATTCAATGATTTACATTCAGCTTGTTGATTTGGAACTGCTTCTGCTGAGAATTAAAATCCATAAATTTCAGGAGAACTACTCTTGATTTTCAAGCATGCAAATTTAATAGCTGCATCCAAGATCATCTTTGATCCCTCTATTACTAAGTATGACTATCTGCCTCATCGAGAACACAAAAATTTCTGGATCCTACTCTGACAGTAGTTTTAACTTCTTGCAACCCCAATAAAAATACCAGAAAAATAGCAAATTTGCTTTTTGAAAATGAGGCTGCAGTAATTGGGCATATTATTTCTGAATTGGAGTCAACTTCAGCAGGATATGGGGAAATAGAAAGAAGAAAAACATTTTGATTCCAAATGAAGCAATGTCAAAAAATTATTGGGTGGACAGATTTCTAAATACTCCATTTAAATGCTCAAATTCTCTATTCTTGGGAAATGCCAAATGTAGTGACAAAAAAGAGTTTTCTGAATTTTTTTTAAGGACATATAATTTCTCAGATCCCAAACCGAGACAGATTGGTACATTATACTGAGCATTTAAGAGATATTAGGGGAATTGAAATAATTTTCAATTATGCTGGTGACATTAATTTTCAATGTTAATAACCTATTTACTATGATAGCAGCTTAATAAGCTTTTAACTGGCAGAAGTGGAATTACACTGCAATATGGCATATTAACATTATGAAGAAAAAACCCCACAGTTCCTTGCCCGCATCATTCAAATATTTTTAATTTTTATTTTAGGTAGATAATTAGGAGATATTTTCTCTCCTCTTTCTACCTACACAGGAAAATTCCAAACCCATTTGTTAGGATTCAAAATCTACTTGGGCACTGCAACAAGTGCAACCTGGCTGTTATCTTTGCAAATTTACAATCCAAAGTAGCCTTTTCTGTCTGGTTTTCCCTCTGCACAAACCCACAAATACTAAATGTCACTGTTATGAGGCATATAGGAAGTTCAAGCTATAGCTATACGCTATAAAATAGCAAGTCTATCCCTCTCCACTAGAGTTTAAGTGTTCAATTCTTGCCAAGCAAAACATCCACTTATCTTGGAAATCCTGATGTATGTAACATGGCTGGATTGAGTCTCCCACTGTTCTTATGTGACTCGCTCTTACTGTTTTACAAATCTTGTGGCAAAAGTTGAAAGTACAAGTAGCATCTCTATAAGACACTACTACCCTCTACTTCACCAACACAGACTGAATGGTCCATTTTACTGTAGACAGCCAATTGTCTAATATATCTCTGCCACAAAGAGAAACTGCTGTACAGAAACCACCACATAAACTGCTTTATTCATGGGAAAGAATTCCTTTCTTGGGGTAATCAGAAATAACATTTTCCCCTACTTGCTTCCCAGGTGCAACAGAGCACACATTCCATATAGGCAATGCTTAGAAGCATGCATGCCAAATACTTCTTCTTAAACTGAAAAAGAAAAGTCTTTCTTTCTCCTGGAAATGCAATCCCTTAATTTTACAAAGATTTTTGGAAAGTGTTTCAAGACAGAATTAACATAAGTTAGTTCAAACTGGCGTTTCAGGAGCTGTATCTTAAAAATGAAAAGTATCAATCCAGGAAACTTTAAAATGTTTGAGCATTAGACATTTGTATACCCTACCCACCTGTACCTTATACTAGTTTAATACTAGCTTAGAGTATTGCTAATTTTTTTTTCCATGAAATTTTAGAGCATATTAACAAAGTAAAGTCATGATCAAAGCTCCCTACCTGGTGAAGCTTGATGTGGAATGTTTTCTAATTGTTTGCATCAGAGATTGTTTCTGAATATATTTTATATGTACCAATATTATAAACAAAAGGTACTTGGCTGACAAACTCCCTTTACCAGGATTCCCTGCATACTGCAGAGAGTCCAGACATCCAAGATAGGCATGAGGACAGCTTCCAGCATCCCTCTGGTTTTGAGGCAAGAAAAAGACTGATTTGGGTTTCACCACCCTGAGGAAAACACAAAGGGTATCGATCACTGCCAATTGTTCCCAGGGGACTGGTGATATGCCCAGCCTGCAAATATGAATACATTTCACACAGGTCACTAAACAGGCACCCATGCAGGTATTTTTGGTCACTGCCTACCTGGGCCACATGCAGACTGGCAACCTGAGGGTGAAAGGCCCTGGACTGAATTAATAATCCCCTGAACCACTGAGTCCCCATGCTCCTTATTTTTCAAAGCCCTGATATTTATCAGAAAATTGAGAGGAATCAGTACAACAAGCAGGAAAGGTGTTGATACTACCAATTTTATTTTTCTTTACAGAGAATCTCTAGCAGGAATACAAGTCCTTTTTGCACCATAACAAACTGTTACTCCTCTAGTGCTTGAATTTGCATTGCGGAAAGAAAACAACCACCGTCAAGTTCTGGTTACACAGACAATGAAAAAGACGAATGCCACAGCACAGGTGACTGGATACTACAGCTTTGAGCCTTGCACAGACACACTGCACTGGTTCCAAAGTAGTAACTGAAATTCTCCAGGGCATCAGAACATGCTTGACAGTCCTTCAAGTCCTTCACTCCTACTGCCTATCCTTGTCCAGACAGAAGTCAGGTTTTCTCAGTTTCCCAGTGGCAGAAAATCTACAGAGTATTTTAGAGTTATCTACATTATTCCACCAAGTCATAAAACTTTGAAAGCTACTATTGAACATATCAAAATAGGCACTGAGTTGACCTGTGATTTAAATCCTTTCTAGCTGTATTATAATTATTCCAAGAGGTATATATCCCAAACAAGACACTTAAACTACTGCAAAGCCATTATTAGAGATGCTGAAACAGTGACAGGCAGAGGAAAATGAGCCATTACAGTTTTAGGACTAAATCTACAGCAAGAGTTTGCTCAGGGGTTGAAAGGACTTCTTAAGTTGCCTCATGGTTAGCCAGCATCAGTTTGAGGCCTTTTAACCCAAGAGGTATGGATCCCCTGTGGCTCCTGGGTGGTGGGGAGAACCTTGGACTTCCTTGGGGAAGTACTCACCAATCCCCATCTCATTTCCCTCCTGCTTGGAAAAGGTAGTTGCCAAAGAGATGTCCTTGAGAAGATACTGCCTGCACCTTGCCAGCACCCCAAAGGAGGTAAGCCATGCATTAGTCCTCTTGCTTCCCTGTCCACTCAGAGAGCACGTGTGACTCACATAAGGCCAAAGAGAAAGATGTTGCTATGTTTCTCAGAGCAAGCAAGCTGAGCAAGGCACCAAGGTGAGCCATGCAGGAGGAGCATCAGGAGTTCCAATCATTTGTTTTTATGGAGAGGTGCATCTGAAGCTTTCCTTTCTGCCACTAGAAGCCTTCCCCCAGTCCCATGGGAAAACAATTCTGTTTCACAACAGCAACGAAAAATGAGGAGAAAAAGAAACGCAGCAGAAAATGAAAGGCTATGAAAGTTGTGGCACAGACAAGGAATGAGGAAATTATCACAGCACCTGAGACAAAATGAACTAGCTGTAATGGGAAAGGACAGAGATAAAAGATACTATAAGAGAAGCTAGCACAGCAGGAGATGTTGATGCAAATGAATGGATGGGGTCAGTCCAAGAAGACTGTTAGCCTCCTATGACAGAGATGGGATACACTGAATAAGACCCTCAACATGAATTGTTTAAAACTTTCAGACAGAAAGAGACCTATTAGAGAGATACGCCACAGTTTCAGGCACTCTGGGAAAAAACAAGAAAAAAAAATATTTCACCACTAAACAAATTATATAAGCGCAAGGTTGCAAAAAGAAGAAAAGTATTAACACAAATTGGTTTAGCTGTACAAGATTTATCAAGTTAAAATAAACTGTATTTTCAGGCTACATTCATTCGAGCTTCAATTATATCAAGAAAGGCACTGAAAGAATCAAATTATGGAGCCCCAAAAGCATTTAATAATCACAAAAATGAAGCAGATGCACTAATAAAATTAACATTAATAAACTAGGTCAACACAGAGAAAAGAAAAGAGTGATGGAGGAGGAAGAGAGCTCCACCCAGAGCTGCTCCTCCAGGGTGCCAGCTCTGGTGCTGTGCTGTGCAGTAATGACTACAGATGATGCAGCTCTTTGACCTCTTTAACACACACATTGCTCACACTGTCTCCATAGAATCTCTGCTTGCTGCAGCGAGCATCCAAATGGGTCCTTAATATAGAAACCTGGGAGGAAATGCTCCCTCTATCAGTAGTTTATCAAGCCTCAGATTAGGAAAGAGGGCCTTTAAGCCTCACAGGCTTATCTGCAGTGCAGTAGGAGTCTGAAGAGGTGAGCAGAGGACAGTCAGGCTCTCGAGGCATCCCATGATCTGTGGCTCAGGAGGTAATTTCAGCTTTCCTCACCACGGGTATAAACACCACCTGCTCACCTTGCCTAAAATGATTAGAGAGAACAAACCTGAGTCCAGCTGTGTCACCCCTACTCTGTTGCCCCTTCCCAAAGCTGGAAAACCTTTTGTGCGAAAGCAACTCCACAAAAATCAAAGGAATGAAAGGCATTCCTCAAGACTTTGGCTCCTGATGTTATAACATATAAAATACTACAATACAATAAACACTGCAGCCTGATGACAAGTGCTAGCTGAACCAGTAAATGCAGTGGAGAAACAGAACTGCTCTGTTCCATCTCAGAATCTGACCCACTCATGTTACAAAACAGATGCATAAATGATTACAGTGATTATGCAGAGGAGCAAGATTATGCAAGTGCTAAGCACTGCTGTTATAATACAGATACACAAACAAGTATAAAGGGGCCTAGGGATGTAACATTTCTCTTCAGCTTTCTTAGGAGGGAGGGTAAAGAAAGAATGAGAAAGAGGGGGCTAGATAAATGCAGTCAGAGGGAATTATTTAGGCAGGAAAGACAGAACTCCTGTCTTTCTGCCAAGTACTCCCCTGCTCACCTAGGGAAAGATCCAGCACAGCAGCAAAACTGCAGAGGTAAAAGCACAAAGGCAAAGAACTGAACTGTTCATTAAAAGTCAGGATTGGAAAGAGCAGACAAGCAGGATAGTGCCGCAGAAGATGATTCTTCTCAACTTTCTGGCACAGGAAAATTAGGAACAACTGCCATCAGAAAAAAAAAAAAAGGAGAGGGAAAAAACCTCAAGGACAGAGAAACAAAGTCACAGGCCAGTTCTGAAGAGCAGGGCGTGGTAGTGGAGATGCACAAAAGCTGTACATGCAAGTGTGGAAGCTTTCTTAAAAGACATTCTAACTGTTACTACAAATACTGACATTACAACCACTGCTTTTAAATCCCCCTCCTCAAAATGAAGGTCAGTGCAAGATTGCAAAGACTCCAAGATGCCTTTGGATGGAAAAGCAGAACATTTAATGATGTGCACAGAGTATAAACCACTGGCAGAAACTCTAGCAAGTATTCTAGAAACCAGGCTGGCTGCAGTCAGTCTGTCATGTCACACTATTATGTGCCAGCACAGAGAGGAAAGGTCAGGACAATCATACAATAACCTAAAAGAAAAAAAAATATAAGGTCAAGAACATTAAAGCTCATGAATACAAACCTTTAGTCTCAGAAGTAAGAGCAAGCTGCCCAGGGGTGCAGGGGCCATTTCCACCTCATGCACCCCAGCCTGTGCCCAGACCTTCCTCAGCCACCACCCTGGCCCTAGGAAGTGCCAAAGGTGGCCATACACACTCATTCACCAGCCTCCACCTCCTCTCTGTGAGCTGCTGGGCAGGGAACCTCAGGCTCTGTGCCTGAGTCTCCCTTCTGCTCTGTGGCTGGGGCAGGAGATCACTGCTCCTCAGTAACTCATCCCTGCCTCTCCCCTGCAGGTGCCTCAAGCACAGGAAAAGCACCTCCTGCTTTACCTCTGGGTCTGCCAGCACAGTTTTTTTGGGTGACTGGCCATTAACCAAGCTCCACCAGCCTGGTCCCATTAACAGAATGTTTACAAACCTGTCATGGGAAGAAAACAAACAGCTGAGGTCATGAACCTTTTCAACCAGCAGAACTTGGCTATGCCACTGGAGCCCCAACTGAAATGTGCCTGAAACCCTTAGGGCAGGAATCACCTCGGTCCTATTCCAAGATGGCATGAGGGATCTTTCAACAAGAGCAACAAAAGAAAATCCCTGTCCCTTCTCTCTTTTCATTAAGAGTATCAACAGGTTTTAGGAGAAAGAAATCACTAAGACACTACCCCCCAAAGATTACACAGTAGTTACTGGAATTACAGCATGTTGCCTCAAAGGGATATGAACTTATTCGGGCAACCTAACAGAAAATCAGAAAGATATATTTTAATCCTCACCCAATATTTTCAGTGCTGCTGCTCTTGAAAGCACATATTCCTCACGTCTTACAGAATGTGTGGTCTGTATGCCAATATTATAAATCCACATTTTCAGCTCATTTTTTCCCCACTTTGATGAATAGTTTTAAATCATGCTTAAAATAGCACATGTTTGATATTATACTGCGTGAAAATTCCAATTAAGACACTTGCAGGTAACTTTGATAAATTAGAAAAAAAGGTATCCCTATGCTACAAAAATTACCAAAATCCCCCAGTATTTCCTGTCTTGATTTCCTCTTGTCCCCTGTAGCCTGAGCCTCCAGCCCAGATAACTACTGCTGTCACAGAAAACCTCCTCTGTAGAAATTTTCTCTATTAAAGGAAAAGCTCACGGATAAATTAAGAATCAAAGGCAATAGATTTAACACAAACTCCTACAGTACTACTTTTACCCAAGGTTTTGAAGATTTCTTTCCCATTCCTCAACTTGCCCTAACAAATAAAAGGTTTGAAAGATTAATGTGACCAAAGACTATTTCTTAGTGATGTTGAATGCCAGAAGCAAAGCCTAAGGTGAAATACAGAGATATGGAAAGACTAGTTTGGACAGGCTTTATTATGGCCAGTTTGTTATATCTCCATTTACTGCTCATATCCTTCTTGCTTTTTTCCCCTCATAATGATGGCTCAAATACCTTGGCTTCAAAAACTACCAAAGATGCACTGTCAATACATATAAATACGACTGTAAGCCACTAAGAGCCAATTTTCTGTATTTTTTTAGAGGATTGCATACTGTCAGTAGGTAATTTATATATCTATTTTACTGCAAGGTCTTCAGAGAATGTAACTGTCACTTGAGACTGTGGTGAGCACCTAGCAAAGAGTAGATACACCATAAATTTATTAATGTGGCATTGTTTATTGTCCTAGTGTCTAGAAGTTCAAACAACATCTTGTATGTAGGGCAATGCATTTAGTTCAATTAAAAATCACTATATCCTTTTTTGTTAAGTTTCAGCTGCCAGAAGTATGAATGGATTTTAGAACATCCCCTCCTCTTAAAATGACATCTCAAGAATTAACCTAGAAAAGCAATACCAATTTTCCTTCATCTGAAACCTGTGGAGATAAACTTCACAAATTTCTTTGCCAGGAGAAAACAAACAAACAGTATTTTCCCCACCTTCCCCACTTAAATTCAGCTTCTACAAATAATTTTTGTCTACAGGACCAGATAGATTGCCAACTCAGTATCCTTGCAGATCACCTAAATGAATGGGTGATCTGCAAGGATAAAAACCCAACAAAATATAGAAATCATTTAACCCAAAGGGAGGAAGGGTTACAAGTGGTTAACATGACAGTGTACAAGCCAGGACTGATCTCCGGGTATTTTTCACTAATACTATTATATCAATACAAAAAGTGCAGGGTTTTGTGCTCCTTAAGAGCCCAACAGCCTTAAACTCCTATTAGTTTGGAACCTGAGGGATTTTATATTACATATGTCAGTGAAAGTAAAAGCCTCAAATGAACTTTTCAAAACTTAGGAAAGCAAAACTAAACATTATTTTCAGTGTGCTGGTGCAGCAAGCAGGGGAAGACCCTTGGGCAATTCCTGTATATATGATTCTATGGTGTAGTCAATGGCAAAGCCAGCCAGAATATGGGACAGCACTGCTGTATTTTGTAAGTAAGAGCAATTCAGTCCTATCAAAAAATTATGTGATGGAGGCAAAACCTCAATGTTACTTATCTATCAATTAACTGATCTGCAAATTGCAATTTCAATCTTCTACTTTGTTTTTATTAAACAGTTTCCATCTTTAAAGAGGTCAATTAAACATTTTCCATCTTTAAAGAGATGAGATGCAGGTTTTTTGTTTTATTCACATCTCATAAAAGGCTCAGCTGCAGAGCTCCATTGTCTGCAATACCTGCACCTCACCTCTTTTGCCTAGCAACTTAAACCTCCAAGCAGATGGATATCAATCTTCCTAAAGTCATGCATATGCAACACACCTGAAGTCTCAAAGCCTCCCATTCTCATTCAAGTTTGACAGAATTCTCCTTTTTGCTGCCCAGCTCTTTTTGTTGCCTTTTTTTTTTCCACTGAAGTAGCCAATGCTTTGGTATGACATTACAGGACTCTGGGTCAGATCATGGTATTTCACAGCACCTCCTTGAGACTATCCAAGTAAGAGCAAAGAATGCAGGAGTGGAAAAGAACTTCGATCCTCATATACTGTCACATGGGATGATAAAATCATTCAGGATGGACAGAACCTCAAGATACTATCTAATACAGCCATGTGAGCATTTACATACTCCTGTTTCTCTTAGGCTGATCCACCAAACAATGGCATAAAATCTGTCCTTAATAAAGTGAGTTTTCAAAAGCTTTTTTTTTTTCAGGATGTTCTAGAAACAATCTTCAGGAAATGTGATCTTTCAACCTTCGTTATGGCTTACAATAAAAAAAAAAAAGTCAAAACTTTTCATAACAAGAGGTGATTCAATAATTCAGAAATATCTCTGTTATCAAAAAATTTTCTCACAAATCAACCATATTCTTTTAGATGTTAGATTTTGAATTAAAATAACATTTCCAGCTCAAAACAACATTTTAATGAGAAAATCCATCAGCAGTCCTAAACCTTGCCCTGACAACCAGTGTTTGCACCTAGTGGAAGCTGGGCATGTTTGGATGCATAGATGTTTCTGCTGATGTTTTGTAGCAGCAAAGTCCTTTGGGGGCCACTTATTCTACTGTCCATGGGTCTTCCAGCATCATTACATCTGTCAATCCAAAGATCCAAGCCAAGCCTGGCTGCCAAGCAATCAAGAGCACCTGCACACTGACTAATCAATACAGTTCTGACTGTAATTCCTTTATGAACAAAAGTAAAATACTCATTTACTTAAAAACTCAGGCTGCAGGATATTCTCCCTCATGATCTGAACTTTTTGCTCTTACACCTGCCTGGCCTCCTTAGGATAAACAAATACTTGTAGCTGATAGCTCAATGAATTATCACAGGGCAAGTAATGTTGTAACAGCTACCAGAATATGATGTTAAAAAGGATGAGAGACATAACAGACAGACCTGTAATCTTCAAAGCAGTTCTACATGGGAACAAACGAAAGCATCCAGGCCACTCATGACTTGTCAGTTAATAATGCAATCACTTCTTGTTCTAATACTGCACTGTAGCACAAGCCAAACATTAATTCTGCGAGTCTTCTGGCAAAACTGTATAAACAACAATACCCCTCCTCCAAACATGACATTTTTATTTCATGCTGTACGTGAATTAATTGAAATTCAAATTCAAATGCCTTCTGCATGCAGAGCTGGAAGCTTGTCCTGTCTCCTAGCAAAGCGTGAGCTCTAGCAACCAAACACTACCAGGCAAAGTTGTCAGATAAGCTAGGAAGGAAATTCCAAATAAATTATTTTCAAGGCACTGTCGTTATTTTAAGCAAGGAAGAAGAATTTATGCAGTGAGTCCTTAGCTACAGACAAGCCTTCTTATGAAGGAAGAACTCACGCCAACATAAAGCTTCATTTATTTCTAGATATGAAAAAGAAAAAATGCATAATGGAAAGCATGTCTTCCACCTGAAGCACTCTTAGGCCATATGATGCAGGGGCTGTAGTGTGACATTACCACTGAACCAAGCCAGAAGTTGATTTCAATATGTTCTACCTGTCTCTGCCCTAAATGCCAACAAAGCTGGAGGGGAAGCCAAAGTTGCTGCTCGTGTGGGAGGTGAATTTGCTGCACCAGCAGGGGGAAAGCTAAGCTGGGCCTGGTAGAGGAGGTCCTTGGGCCTGCTGAGAAGCATGAAGGGATAGAGGGGGAAATGCTGAAGTGTAGACTAGATTTCTCTTTTCTATGTTGCAATCAGGACTGGAGAAAACAATCGTGATGAGGAGACAGGGCTCCAAACCTACTCCCCCTGCATGTGATCAGAACACATACTGCACTTACTGGTAGTAATGAGGATGAGATACTGATCCCCTTTTACCTCCTCCTGCTCCCCATGAATCTGTCCTTCAGCAACAAGGACTCTAGTCTTAGATCAAATGTTTGCTAACCCAGTACAACGAACCTGCACAAGCAGACAGGCCTGAAAAGGAAATAAATTACCTACTCATTTAAAGTAAGAGTGGAATCTTACTGGATAACACCTGTTAAAAAACTGCATTGACTGTTGGATAGAAGAAACACCAGACACTGCCCTTACTATTTTGAAACCATTTACTTGAGAGGATATTTTCCAAGAATAAGTAGTGAAATAAAAGAGTTATCAATTTAATCTCCTGTTTTATGTTTCAGTTGTTTTCACCCTTAACCTGTAAGGCATAGAGTAAATGGGAGCACCACTGAGAAAGTGTGTCTGGGCAAAGAATCCACAGTTTGAAAAAACTGGATAATTGGAGAGGACCAAACTGTGAGACCATAATGCTAAAATTGAAGCTCTCAGAGAAAAAAGAAGGAGTTTAATAAGATTAAGATTATAGAAGTCAATTAACAGTCAACTGAAAATTACCCATCCTCAATAAAAGTCACAAACACTAATTAGCTTGCATATTTCCAGCAAGTTGACTTTAAAGAACTTTGTTGTGGAATTATTTTTAAAACACTAACATATTACAGAGAACTTGTGTTTCCTGACAAACATTTGATCATAAAGGTGTCAAATTCAGGTAGGGGCCTTCTTGCGGCTTATCAGTCTGATAGCAAAATAATTTTTCTCTTTCTTAAACAAAAAATTATAGAAATATTTAAAACACAACATGATTTTCTAGCAGATGAAAACAGTCTCAGCTTTCGTCCCTTCTGGGATATTTTTTCCTTTGCAGAGAAGAAAGTAAACTAGTAATTACAACCTGCATCTCTAAGACCAATTAACAATCTGCAACATGCCCCACTTCTTTTATCCTCCACTGGTAACGCTACAGGCAGCATTAGCTGTCTAATAAATAGGTGAGCACTGCTTAACACTTTGCAAGGTTTCAGCATTTCTCCTCACCCCTGGCATCAATTCTCTCTCTCCCTTGGCTATTAGCAGATCAGTCTGGCAGTATGCAGATGCTGTTCTGTTGTGTGCTCCAAGACACACACTGCCTTTAGGCTCCCTTGGGCTATGAAAGGCAGGTGGCTTATTCATGTTCTGAAGAGAAAGCTTCACTAATGACCTCGCAAAGGTCTCCAAGAGATATTTTTTCCCTAGTTAATCAGCCAGACAAAGAATTTACTTCGGCTTAGGAAGGGTGGATATTTGTAAGGTAGCTATGGGTAAGAAAGGGCAATGTTAAAAGTATTTTTAATATACTTGCATTTCCTGAAATCTAAATAGTTTCATGCCCAGCACAATGCACTGTGAGGAAATATTAAAACTGAATGCACTCTGTGTATCAGGCTATACAGGGACCAAGTATATAAGCATTGGTCTATACAAACCCCTGAACTGCATTAGCAACTGCAATTTTTTATGTTTCAAATATACATGCCAAGCACCTTTTTCAAGGGTGTAGTATTTGGGTTCTTTCTTTGTGGAGTAATTATGGAGGTGTACAGCTAACACAAAAGCATGCAGGTAATTCCCTAGTGCTCACTAGTACCACAGGATACTGCTGCTACCAGGAAAATCTGTACAGGCAGATCTGTTTCTTCTAAGATTCCTGCTAAGCACTGTATGAACAAGTACAGATAAATGCTTTCTTTGCCTGTAATAACAAATTCATACCCACACAAAATTGACTAGCTTGTCATGGTGTGACAGAATGCACAAAGAGGGTGTCTATCAAGGGCGTATCACCTGAAAATCTGCATCCTACTTTTCAATGTCTTCAGATAGTTGTAACATATGCACCTTGAGGATCTAAAGTATATACTGACTTTTATAATATATGCTCCTTGCAAGTTTAATAACAGCAGTTTTTCTGTAATAAAAGCAGATATGAATAAGCCAGGCTTTTCAAATACATTAATTAGCTATGCCTATTAACATAAATAAAAACAAATAGCTTACAACTAATCATTTATCTTTCCTCTCCACTTCTTTAGTCATCCAATTCCACATACACATTTTAAGAAAGGCTAATACTAACACCCACAGTCTTTATTTGGACGTTATGTGTAGAATACATTTCTGGCACTTCAAAAAAAAATGGAAGAGCTTGTGTGTGCATGTACTCAAATATACAAACACATATAGACACATAAATAAGAACATATTTGCATACTTTCTATATATTGTCTGCTTTTTTACAACTCCTTCAAATAACAAATGATAACTTAGTTCTCAATTTACCCTAATAGAAACATTATTGACAAAAGATCAGATTTTGGCTGTTTTGTCTACAATCTGCTCTCTTTCTCTGTTTGCTAGAGAAAAAGAGGACTTTGTGAAAGCCAATAGCTGGGAACCTGGTCTCTGCTACATCCCAAAAGTATCGTAAGTGCACCGTGTAACCCCCGAGTAAAACATGATCTCTGCCTTTTCATTCACCCCATCTCCACCCTTGCAGATCATATTCTACATTTGTAGATACAACAGTGTCCACAGAGCATGAACTCTGTCCAAGGGATGGTCTAAACTCTTACAAATAGAACTATTCCATAGACCATATGGAATTGTTCTGAACTACCACAAGGAAGATCAGTGTTGTCCTTTAGTATTTGTTGCACATGGCAAAAAATTGCTTTAATTACCACCAACGTGATGCCCAAAAGAAGATAAGAAAATCTTCTCCAAATAGAGAAACCTCAAGTGGCAGCCTTCCAGTCCATTAAGGGAAGAAAGATGGAGAAAGACTTTTTACAAGGAGTTGTACTGAAAGAACAAGGGGGAATGGATTCAAACTAAAAGTAGGCTTAGATTAGCTATTAGGAATAAATTCTTTACTGTGAGGGTGGAGAGACACTGAAACAGGTTGTTCAGAGAAGTTGTGGAAGCCCTGCCTCTTGAACTGTTCAAGGCCAGGCTGGATGGGACCTTGAGTAACCTGGTCTAGTGGAAGGTGTCCCTGCCCATGGCAGGGGTGCTGGAACTAGATGATCTTTCAGATCCCTTCAAACCCAAACCATTTTCTGATTCTGTGATTCTAGGTCTCCTTACTTCCTACCCAGTTCAAATTCTCCTTGAATTAATAGCAATAGTCCAGCAACTCAAAGTCCAGAAAGACAGAACTTACTGGCAAAGGCACTGGATGACAAAGGCAAATGCTGTTGTCTTTATTGGCTTCCAGACTGGAGTTGGCCTGCAACTACCACTGAGTGCACAGCCTAAGGTAACACACCACTGTTAAATATAGACACCCATATTTGAGTCAACAAATATACTTCTCTCCACTATTCTTCATAAGATGGCCAAGCTACTGGTACATTAACAATGCCATGAGCCTTTGGAATCCACATCCATATATTTTATCAAAGAATTATTCACACTGCACCCACAGAAGCACGGTGTTTTTTCCACACATTCAATCCAGCACATATTCTTGTCACTTTACTGTCACTTCTCCCTCTGAGAAGAATATGTAACATTCAGGTGGGGACCCAGACAGCATTTTGCAGCCAAAACTCAAAGAGAAAAAAATTTAAAAGTAAAATTTAGGTTCATTTAGGAGGGGAGAAGGGAAAGAAAAACGTGAACGCTTTATCATCTGTTTTAATTCCAAAGTTTTGGGGCCTTTTCCTTGTGCCCTTCTTCTCCTTGTGCTGACTCAGAAGGATGCTTGGATTATTATATTCTTTTTGACACTGAATGACCTTAAGTAATTCTATTCTCACAACCACACTGAGATAATTTTCAGTACTTGGAGCACCACACTGTTCCTATCCAGTTCCATGTATGCAAAGGGAAATGAAAAACACGTATTGGGGCAGGAGAGGACGATGATGATAAAAAAATCCTCTTTGCAGAACATGACTTGAAAATCATCTAGGGAGGAAATACTCTTTGTAAAGGTCAGAAAAATCCCATCAATCCTTAAGGTTTGGGTACCAGGGAGTTCACCATCCAACCCTCTAGTTCTGTGCGCTCAGAACACTCCCTCTCCTGTTGGCAGGCCTCTTACCTCATTTCCATTCCAAACCCATCTCTTCTGCCAGAGAGCAAACATGGGTTTGATTTGTACATTGATCCAAGCAATCACCACGTGCACACACTCCACCATGCTCCTTGACCCTGCACCCACATGCACAAAAAGCTGAACAATGCTCTCAGGGCTCTGATATGGAGCACGAGCACTGCCACTTGTAGAGCGCTCACTCGTGACTTCAAGAGTGCCAACAGCACTTACTGAGGTTGTAACTGCACAAGGCAGCTCAATTCTTGTTAACCAAACTTAAGCCAGTCTCAGTCTATCTATAAAGCAGGCACAACAAATTAGTCTGATAAATCTTAATTAAATTTAAATAAACTTTGGTTGGTGTAAAACGCAATGTGCATTTGGCCAGTGGACCACCTAGTGTAAGAAGTAGTAATGTTTTAATGCATCATACCCCTGTGATTTGAAGCCTCAGAGGAAAAAAAACAAAGTTTGCTTCAAAAGTGCACCTCAAATCACCTCATACTTTCCTCCACCAATGTACTAAACCACTGATGTTATGTTAATAGAGTCTACATAAATGGTTTCTTAATCACTTGATAAATTGCTTAATAAAGAAGTAACTTCCATAGTTGTCAATTAGTTACATAATCAGCAAGTATTTGCTATCCATCAAACAGCAGCAGCAAATTCAACTGCAAAACACCAGACTGTACTAGGGAAATGGGGGAGCAGGGAAAAGCAAAGAGAAGTAAATAAATTAATATTGTTAGCATTTCATGTCACTTGCATAGACAGTATTTTGATATTGATGTAAAGTCAGTTTTATTCCTGCTGTCCAGCAGAGCTACCAATCCCCTGCTACAACTTTTTAATACATTCAGCTCCTCTTCTAAGGAGAAGGTATGGGCAGATCAAAACAGAAGGCTAGAAAATATGAGCAGATCAGAACCTAAAATTGATCTTACCACATGACAAAAGAAATTTAAAAAAACCCAAATCACCATCACAAAAAACAACCCTGAAAGAAACCCTTCTCCTATTGTTTTGAACGATCAAACTATTTCCAGACCAGACCTAATGTCCACTACTTACTACATGTCTTTCCAACACCAGCATTTGGTGATAAATGATTTCAGACCTCCCCATTCAAAAGACTTTTGGTTGTTATTTCCCTGGAAATTTTAAACAGATGACAAAAAAAAGTAACGGCAACCAAATTCAGACACACACCCCAGAAGCAGAAGGGTATAAAGTGGAAGAAATGACTGGAAGACTGAAAGACACAATGAAAGAAGCAGTTCTGACTGAAATCTCAAATTTGGCTTTATTTCAGTTATGATGTCTGATACTACTGCTGAGGGTAAGGCTGAGATTCTAACTAGAACATACTGCAAATCTTCTGGTGTGCTAGAGGTATGAGACCTTGTTTCTTCTGACCTTCACTTAGTAAATTTCTATCAGCGAATAAGACATCTATTCTGTCCACATTGCAATGTACTACCTTTGGACAGAAACAGATGCAGGAAGCAAAATTCACATCCTCCAGTTTCATGGACCTACCCCTGAACAATCTTTCGAAAGCTTCATTGTCAGCAGAAAGACAAGGTTCCCTAGGGCAGTGAATTATATATCAAGGCCACCGTTATCTCTACTGCCCACTGACTTCACAGGACGTATTAATTTCTTTGTGGTTAAACCCACAGGTCAGAACAGAAGTACAGGTTGTGTCCTGTGACAATAACAGGACAAGACATTACTCTAAAAGATGGTTCACCTATACTTCGTTTTGTGTTTTCCTGTTACTGATAATAGAGGAGTCTGGATAAAAAACCTTGACAGTATAAACTAGCAGGGATTTTATTTATTTTTAGTGGAAACATTTATGCCTTTAAGTCACCTCGTTTAAGGACACTATTATGTATGCCACATGTTTTCACCAGGATTTACACCAGAAGTAAGGAAAGGTCTGACACTTAGACTAGCAATCCCAATGCTTAAAATAATGTTAAGTGTTGCAGACCACAGTATTAACACGTGGCAGTAAAACTGAACCTTTACAGCGTGACTAGCTACATCTCCAGTCAACTTGAGTTCAAAGTTACAATGAATTCTTTAGACATTACAAAATAAGGACAAGAAATGGCTGATGATGAGAAAAGAAAGGGAGGTCTGCAGCAGCTACAGGCAAAATTAAGGTGTGGCTAGTTCCATCCATTAAGTGGCATTTGCCATTTTGTTAATGAAAGCCTTGTGAGGAAGCAGGCACAGCACCAATGCAGTCAGCAAACTACCTTGCCTGTGCCAGAAGGAGCACACAGTTTGCTAACCTCGGCAGACTGTCTACTGATACACACTGTTTCTCCTTCAAGGCTTCAGCAGCGTATGGCAAACGTTGGTCCTTCTTTTCCTTTAGAAGTCCTAATCTTTCAAAAATTCTCAGATCTTCTATATGTGCCCTCTGAGGTTTGTGTACTAGATCTTCCATTTCCAGTCTGGAAAGAACATAACACTGAAACACTAAAAAATGTTGCTTTTTCTCCCTCAAAATAAAATCATGAGCACAAGAACCACCAATGAATGTGCACCTAATTTCACTCAATGGCAACATAAATGCACGAGCAAAGTATTACTTGTGTGTCTGCATGTGTGGCTGCCCGGACAGACAGGCAGGATGAGATCTACCCAGTGAGAATACTGGGTGAACAAATATTTATTGAGAATTACTCAGCTGTGATACAGAAGGGGATTCATGGCATGGTGCATCTGGACTCTGCTCATTTTTTATGAGATAATTGTGCCACAGACTACCTCAAACACGGCATGACTGAAGGATTTGCCTTTTAAATTTAAGAACATGGAACGGACAGGAATTAAATCCGTCATGCCTCTGTGTAGCACACAATGGAGGAAGAATATAAATAAACAGGCAACCAGAATGGTGCAATAAGAACAGGATTAATCCAAGTGTGATTAATTCAGTGTCAGATTAAAATTGATAGTGCCAGCTGTATCGGGTCCATTCTGCCACATTATTCTCGCCTGTCATTTTTTTTTTTATGTCCATCTTCTTCCCATTTCCTTGGTGGATAAACCTGCAGGAGAGTTAATTGTCACATACACGGATTTAATCACATTGTCCACACTGTTTGGGGGCCTTGCCTTCAGCGATCCGTGACTAATTGTTGTGGTAATTTTTCAATCATTAACAGCACCGCATATGCTGCGGACAAATCCCCCGGCACCCACTAAAGCCCCGGCGGCCAGCGGCGCACACGCCTCCATCAAAGCCCCGCGCCCCGGCCGCCGCCCCCCTCGCCCCTCACCGGCTGCATCCCGCCCTCGGGGCGAGCTCGGCGCTGGTACCGCTGCCTTTAAGGAGGCAGCGCTGCCAAAGGGAGGGAAGGGAGGAGAGGGGGGCGAAGAAGGACATTGAAACTCCATCTGGGAGGGCTGGCGGGGCTCTCGCTGCCAGCCCGGCGCCCGCAGCTGCCGCCCCGCTCCCCCCGGAGCCGCCGCGGGTGCGCCCGTGGGATGGGAGCGGCCCCGGGGGAGCCCTCGGGCGGATGGAGGCACGGCTCTAATCACCTCGTCAGCCCAGCGAACGCACTCGCCTTTCCCCTCCTTCCCCAGTAATTACACACGTTTCATAAGGCACCAAAAAGGCGAGCCAAAAGCTCCGCTCCTTCTCCAAAGTCAAGCAAGTAACAAGCAGAAGGTAACAAATCGCTGCAGCAGCAGCCCTGCAGCAAAGGGAAGGATCAGTGCGGAGCGAGCCGCCAGGATTATACATGAGTGCCACTGCCTGTCCAAGCGACCTGAACCAAGTGACCCCAGCTCAGCTGGCAAAGAGCTCCTCTGGGGAAATGAGGCGGCCGGCATTCCCAGTCACCTTCTGACTTCTTGTTCCCGGAGCAATTGATTCACTGACGGAGGTGTACGACACCCTCCAATGGTGTACGTCTGGGTCCCTGCAAAAGCCAGTAGTATTGGGTTGCAGCTTGGAATGGACCGATTGAACAATGTCACGTTCTCCTCTCGCTCACCACCCCCTTTCCAAACACATTAACATATTAAGCTGGTTTATGCACCTGGGACGTCACACTTATGGATAATGCATATCAGCATCCTCAAAGAAGGCTTGAATGGAGGAAGGAAAAAATCAGATGAGATTCTGCAGCACCTCTGCTTTGAAGAGACCACTTTAAAACAAGGTGGTGTTTCAGCAATGACCCAGGTGGCTTTAGAAAACGCTGATATAACATTTAATTATTGAAAGTTTATGGTAGCAGCAATAGTGACTATCAAAATACAAAGGCAGGCAAAGGAGAAAAGGGAAAAAAAGAAAAAAAAGAAGGAGAAAAATGAGAAATAAGAGCAAAACAAAGCAGGATTAGACAAAGGCAGGACCCTCTTTGCTTCCTCGGAGTGGGGGAGAGAATCCCCAGCTACATAGGGGAGTAAACAACACCATCCTAGACTTGCCTTCTGATTCAAGCCATAAAGAAGGAAGGGAAAAATCCCGTCCTTCCCACAAGTTTCTGACAGTCACAGCAGCGGCACTCTTATGCAATCGTTACATAAGTTGTGACAGGACCGGCGCCTTCCCCGCTCGCTGCCCAGGCGCAGGGCAGGCAGGGCACCCCCGCCTCGCCACCACCGCATCACGCTCTGCTCGCCCCGGGGCCGCACATGCGGGGTGACACACAAGTACACAATAATCCTCTGCACTTTCTATTCTTTTTGACATCTTTCTCCCACCATCCATGAGCTGCTTTCTGTAAGGGTGGGGGAACACTTAGTGGCACACAACTGGAATAACCTCTCTTGCTTTTTTTCTCCCCTCTCGTTCTCCCAAAGAATAGTGCCCTCTCAAACCAAAGGAAAGGGTGACAACATGTAAATAGTTTCTTAATTTCTGCACTGTATTGAGCTGGTATCACTGACAGAACCACATGAAGTTTATGGAACTGCCTATAGCCTACCAGAGATGACAAAAGATCCCAGCAATGGCAGATGGCATGTGAATCACCGCACAGGCAATTAGCAGCTAGCTGACGGATTTTGACGTGCTGGGGAGGACAGAGGGGGTTTTCTCTGCTCCTAGCAGTTCTCACCAGAGGGGATGGAAATAGGCATTAGTCTCACTTTGCCCCCACAGAGTCTTTGCAACCATTCTTGCTGGGTTTGAGGCTGCTGTATTGCTAGGCACCTATAAGCACCCAGTGCAGAAAGCTTTGCAGCAGTAATAAAAATGCTGTCTTTTTACCTTGATGAGATCAAGTCACAGCTGCTGCAAAGCAGAGTGTTTCAGGTAGAGTAAAAAAAAAAAAAAAAAAACCAAAACCACAAAATACCCACCTATGCAGCAAAGGACCACAGCCACCAAGCCAAGCGTTGTGAAAACATTACAGTGCTGTAAACGGTGATTGAAAATGCATCAAAAACATTGAATGCTTCTAAACTACAATGACAAATGTATTCTGGAACTGTTCAAGTTGGATACCTCTCAAAATAAATTTTTACGGTAGACAATGGTACTAAATTTTGATCAGAGAGCTAATGCAGAATGCTTCAGCATGAGCCAAGTCAGCACATATCTTTATCTTCAAGTCAGTAAAAAGAATAATATAAAAATGTTCTAGTAAACTAATGCCCAGCAAAGGCCTCTGTGTGGCTGCAGTGCAGACCTTGGATAACACTGAAGCAGGTACATTATTCTGAGCAGTCTGACTGGCAGCGTTGTGAGCAGTAACACTCAGAAGGCTACTACCTTAAAAACTCAAGGTGACAACTTTCATTACTTTTCCTAACATTTTTAGCTTGTTTGCTCATTAGTTGCCAGGTCAGTGCTAGTTTTTGTGAGTTCTGCAGTGGGGATTCTTTCTGTACTTTTGACTTGCTCAGTGCATGCTCAGGAACAGTAATCCCTTTTGGGGGGCTCCTTGCACTGATGCAATTAATAGCATTAAGAAACCCCTCCAGCCTCTCACCACAGGTGCTTTGCCTCTGGAAGCACAGCATCTAAGTAACCCTTTCTGCTGAAGGAAAAGCTCTACCAGCCATCTTTGATACCTGGACTAAGCAAGGTTATCCTCATAAGAAGGGCAGCATACCAGCCTGTATTTTTCCATCCCAAACTGGGCATGCTGGTAGGGATTCAGAAGAGGCCAGATGATGATCCCTTGCAAAGAAACAGGATGCTGACAGTAAGACTTTCATCAACATCTTGCTTCCACATCAGACAGCTCTTCTATAACCTGCTCAGTTTTGCATTTCCCAGGAGCCAGAGGCTGTGTCTATCTTCCAAAGCCTGTGGTTCCAATGTTGTGCCAGGCCTACAGCATACCAATCAGCTCCTGCTTACAAGCTACTCCATGCTATAGGTTGCCCACTCCTCACTAAAATCCAAGGCTAGGGCACTCTACTTCTACCAGCTAGAGACTTTCTAAATATACTTGCTGACTTCCCAGGCTACTTTGCAATTGCTGACTGAATTCCATTACTAGGAGTTGAATTTTGGAAGTCCTGATCAAGCCTGAAGCAACAGTGAAAAGTCAATAGGTTATTATCTCCATTTCATACACAAGTAAATTGAAGACCATGACTGCAACAGAGATGTTAAGCTCAAGCAAATGCTACTGAATACTGAATATCTGTATCTTTTAACACAGATATCATGCGTTCCATGCAGTTAACTATGCAAGTTTTGTAAAGAAAGCAAACACCAAATCAAATAAATCAATTTTCAGCTGTAAGCATGCCTAATGTGATCTAATCTTATTCAGTGCAGAAAAAGTGCTATAGTAATCATGTACATGAAGTATAATCACCAGGACAGAGACAAATGGTATATCACTATATGAAACTGCATACCATTCTGCAGATGGAATCAAGACTACAAATATATTTAGAATGTTTGAGAATTGATTTGAAAACCTAGTAATTTTATCATATATCAGAACCTTCTACAACAGGAACAGATCGAAGGATCTGGTGGTTTAGGCATTTTGCCAGCCACTGAGACCAGAAGCTGTAATTATGCAATGATATGGCTACAGGTGATGGTTCAGCAGCTATAACTCAGGTAGTCAAGGATCATCTTGACAAACAAGCAATGACACCACATGAACATCTTAATCTTGCCTAGTTTGACAGCACTTAATCATATGAACTATGGTATGAACATATGGAATTTGAGTGCCATTGAATTCCAAATAAATTGTTAACATGCAATTTCAGAGGATTTTCCAAACCTTTTCTAAAGCATCAGTCCAAGTGCGCCAAGCCAATCATGTTAAAGGAAAGGAAAACAAGCCTTATATGCTGTCATATTAAAAAATTCATATGAACCCCAGGGAACTTTCACATTACATTGGGACATACTTTACTGAATGTTTTTATTACTTCCCCCAGCTCAGAGCTTCTCAAGTTAAAAAAAAAAAAAAATCCAAAAGAAAATCCAAGCACTAGCAAGCTTTCTGAGCCAGAGATAGATGTTCAGAATTAATTGAAATGTCCAGAAAAAGATGCTGTAATGAAAAAGCACCAAAAAAAAGAAACATGATGCAAAGAGTTACCTTCTAAGTGGAAGGTGACAAGGTAGCAGTGATGCTGCCCTTACTGAGGACAAACAACTGAGGAGGGCCAGCCTCTCTCTGAATGGATTGTAAGGTGACCTGGGACAAGTCACTAAATTGAGCAGTGTCACACTTTCCCTGTCTGTAAAATGTGAGTGATAATACAGCTTTTATAAAAAGGCATGCTGCTGAGAATTGCTAGATAGGAGCACCATTTTTATTACTGTTCAACAGAGGGCATCTAAGCAGGACAACAAAGATTGGCCACGTTTCTGTCATTGAGAATAGCCAGAAGCAGTGCTCCTCTCCATTATGTTTCCCCACGTGCCTTAAAAAGCAAACAGAACCCCAACAAAACAACCAACCACCACCAAAAAAACCCAAATGAGTTCATCAAACACAGGTTTCAGATAGATGCAGCTGAAGAAGACACACTGCTAGCAGATCTATACATTACTGCTTTCTCAAACCTATAGCACCTTCAGGTATTCCAAATCTGGCTTGGATCTGAAATATCATATTGTAAGGGTATTTACATGATGACCAACAGTAAGGTTGAGGAATTTTCAATAAGGTAGGACTCCACTGCAGCAAGATTGCAGTCTAATAAGGTGAAGGGATTGTGGAAGAGGCATGCAAGGTCTTGGGAAAATACATCCCTTCTAAGCCATCAGATTTTATAGCTTTAGCTCCAGGTTTTTCAGATGACATGTCTGTATCAGAACAAAACCAAAACCCCCTAAATTTAATTTAGAAAAAAAACACCCAAACAGACAGACTGTGATTCCTCAAACATTTTCTCAGTTCCAGTTGCTACTGCGTATTAAACTTCAGCTGTCAAGAAACAGCTATTCCATCTTTCTTATTCCCCATTTTCACCAGTGCTCAGTTTCTCATACTTATTCCTAACAAAGAATTTTATTTCAATCCCACCCTTACCCTCAGAATGACTTCTCCTCATGCTTTTTGCCTGTCCCAGAGCAAGGCTTCAGATTCCATTTCACACCTGTACAGACATGGAAAGCATGTCTGTACACTGGATTACACAAACTAAAACTGTCATTCTACAAGAACAGTTGAGCAAGAAAATCAAAGTCAATGGACCAGGTCACAGACCATCAACAGAGGCCTTCAATCACCTGTCAAACACCTTTACTGCTCAAGCTGTAAGTCCAGAACCAGGAGTAAAGCAATGCCTGAAACAAATCCCAGCCCTCAAGATTCAGTGTCTAGCACAAGACTTCCCCAAGAACTGGAGAACAGAGCTGATGAGCTCATGCAGGCACCTCCCCTGCTGTCAAACTTCCTTGACACAGTTTCCTCAGCTGTGGTTTGAAAATCTTCTTGGGGATGTCCTTTGGATGGCAGCATACTTGCTGCAATTGCTCTCTTCTGCTATGAAGCCTTTTGGGTATCTCCAGGGAGCCTGGGAAGGCCCTTCCAGTTCGGTATTGCAGAAATGTGTGGAATATATAAAAGGAATTACAGATTCAGTGTCCCTTAGTTCACCTTCCTTAAACTCCACCTGTGAATTGTACCATCACAGAGCTTCTTCCCTGACTTAAGGTGTATGCATTTTTCTTCACACCCCAGGAGAACAGAAATAATGAAAGGGAGATGGGAGTAAAGCAGCAAAAAGGTCACTATAGGAGAACTCTAGCTTTTCAAATTTGAGCCTTTCAAGGAAAAAAGTTGCTGATTTTCTCTTCCTGCAGAGTATCATAAGGCAGCAAGAAGGTCATTGTAGGGGAACACTAGCTTTTTCAAAATTGAGCCTTTCAAGGAAAGAATTAATGATCTTCTCTTACTGCTGAGTATCACAACTGCAGGTGTCATAGAAAGAAGACAGGAGGCTCTCTGTTGAAAATAAGTGAAGGATGTGCTTGTTGTTGTTTTTTGGGGTTTTTTTTGTGATTGCAACTGTGTTTCTACCTCCAAGAATGATCATATTCATTGAATCTACATAAACAATGCCATCATGATCTCAAGCTCTGGGCATGCCTGCTGTAAGTGGCTACTGTTCCTTCCCTTCCTCTGAATAACCCAATGGTCAATTTAAATGAAGAACACCAGAATGGGACAGGGCTCTGAGGGTTGTTAATTTTTTTAAATTTCATTATTGATCCATGAAGAAGAAAAAGTGAGAGACCATCTTCTGTTCAACATCAGAGCAGCTACAAAGGTCTATAGGAAATGATTGGTTTTACTACTGCAAGTGCTCCTATGCTTGGTGTAAGATGACCCAAATTTCCATCCATCTCATCTTCTAATGGCACTCCCTCTTGTTTTTAAATAATATTTTCTTTAGAGTATCTGGTCAAAACTCCAGAGTGAAACCAGTGTTTCTGAAAGTTGTATAACATAACAATTATTTAAAAAAAAAAAATTCAGCCATGAGTCATGTGAATGTCCACTGATGATCATGCACACTTTCCTGCTCTTCCCTCTCCTGTCATTAAAACTTAGTGCTTCTGTGACAGTCACCAAGATGACATACAGAACTACTGATGGGGCACCACAAAAACCACTATTTACTATTCACTGAATTACAGTCATAAATGTTAGCGCTTCTTTCTCTCCAACCCAGGATATACAGGCTTGTTTCTACTAAGATCATTTTGTATTGACTAACTGCATAGAAACAGAAACAGCACAAATTATACTTTTTTTTTGAGCTAGAAACCGGTCTGTTCAGCATCACATGCTGCCAAAACAAAATAACAGTTTTCTCCTTGTCCCACAAGGACAGCAGCTCACAGGGTCACATTTAAAGCAGTGCAGATAGTCACCAGGGCATCATTCACATCACCTGGATACTATTATAAAACCACATAGATGGCACAGAACAACCTTGGGTATCCACTTAGGATGCTACAACATTTTTCTAATGTTTGCTAACAGCTCCTCCAATCAGCCATATGCAGAATATAGCAAGTGCTTATGCACAGTCTGCTCCACTTCACTAGTGGTGTGAAAGCTGAGAGCAATGTAGCAACAGTAACTTTTGTTTAAAACTAGTGCACAATTAAGTGCATCTTCATATGGCTTAAGTGAGCTCCAGCTTCCTGTTCTGGAGTGTCTCTAGTAAATTCTCATTTTCTTTGTTCCTATTGCTCACATGCCTATGATGTGCAAAACCTGCAATTCAATTATACCTGCTCTGAACATGGTCAGAACTTCAGGCTGCAAGGAACCCCACAAATAAACAAATAATCATGAGAGGGACACAGGACAATCTTGCAAGCAGAGAACCCTAGAGAAAATAAACCCCTGTATAACATGAACCGCCACCTCTTATGAAATAAATAAAAACAGTAGCAGCAAGTGGCATTACAGGTAATATACAGTTTTTCTTTGTAAGATCACCAGCCTTTATTCAGTAAGACTATAAAGCAATTCAGCACTTGGAAAAGTGAGTAATTCTGCTTCTGTCTTGATTGTGATATGATGAGTTCTAATACAGCAGCAGAGATATCCTGGCAATTATAGTTTTTGCTGTGCACAATGCAGTAGTATTGTGAAAAATGGAGTCCCAGTCAGGAGTTTATCTTTGACTGTCACTTTTGAAACATGCTAAGCAAGTCTGAACTAATATGAGAAAAGGATTCTCCTCATTGTACTTTTTCTTTTGGAATAATTCATTAGCTAAATACTTTTCAGCCAGTACAGTCAAAGCCCTAGCTGGAGTCTCTTGCCTTATTTAAACAGATCCTACTAACTTTTCTTCTGTTATAATCCCCACTGCTATTTCACATCAATCACTGTTCTAAAAGAAACTCAGTAAATCCTTTTTTTAAAAAAAAAAAAAAATAAAAAAAGAAAAAGCTCTGAATTACCATGTCGGTGACAATCTCTGTCATTAGAATAAAGAAGAAAAACAAATTCTCTTGTTCCTTTTTGCTGTCTCCCCACAATTTTAAGATAAAGTAGAAATAAAAGTCATGGCAGGGTGAAGAGTTGAACTTCTCTAAAACTGCAGCCACTAGTCCATGGGCTTTTTATCAGGATCTTCTTTTTTTCACTTTTTTTTTTTTTTTTATAAAGCCAACATTTTCACCCAGAGAATACAGAATTTGCCTAGATTATGAAACATTGATCTAAAGTTTTTACATAATCCAAATTACCTCAAAAGTAAGGAAGCAAACAAGCACTTTTCCCCCTCCACTCTCCATCTGGCCAAAAAAGAAAATAGGCACAAGATGACTTCCATGATTACCTAATAAATTTGATTTGTTGTTACACACAAAAGTTTCCTTGGACTCTGCCGTGGTATTTAGGACCAAACCTATTACTGGTGCTCACTTCAGAGTCATCGGAATACATAATTTATGATATTCATTCTGTCCAGGAAAAAAAGAGATATTGCTTTAATATCTATTAGTAATCTGTCAAGTTATTCACATGGGGGAAAAGTGTTCATAAAGGCTGAGATTTTTCCCTGATTCCTTTCAGGTACCCCAGCAAATCCTGCCCCAAACCAGCTGGTACACTGCCTGGAATGGGCTGTCTCCTCTCTGTAGCTGTGCTGCAGTTGCCTTCCAGCAGTACAGAAGTGTCAAACCTGATCTAGATTCTTTCCTTCCTTCTGGAAAAATGTTTATCTATCACAGCATTATCACCTTCTGGACACTATTTTATTCACATGTTGTAGATTTTATCCTCTCTACTGCTTGTAGACACTTTATGAATGCTGAACAGGAGAGTAAGTCTGGGTGTCTGAAGATGAAGCCCAAGCAAAAGTGAAGCTAAGGTAGTCTTTGTAATACAAGTAGAAACAGCACCAGTGGGGCTGACATATATTTCTACAAAGCTGGAGTTGGTAACATCATGCAAGGTTCTTGTGTTGGCAGGCAGTAATGACAGAGAAGCAGCGGCCCAGCCCTGGCTCTCGAGCTGTTCTGTGTTTGCTCACACGCGATTCAAACAGTGATCCCCAGCCAAGGCTCACCAGTGTGGTCAGCAGTGGATCAGTATGCACTGGCACATGGACAGCTGGGCTATCCAATCTTCTCAGCCTCCAGCCAGAATGAGCCATGAGAGGCTGGTGCCACTGGCTCAGCCTGGACTCCTGCCACAGCCAGGCTGGCAGCACTAGAAAGCTGCCACTCTCTCTCAACTATGCAACATGCTTGGGTTTTCCCTTCCTCACCCTTCATCCTCTAAAGACATGAGGCTCACCCATCACTCTGATAAATGGCAAGGAGTTCCAAAGGGTGACCACCCACACACACTGCCTCCGGTTTGCTATTTTCTTAGCACACCTGCAGAGCAGAGAGGGGAAAGAGGTGCACCTTCAGCTCCAGCAGGAGAACCCCACCCCACCCATCCCTCTCACCAACCACCAACCTCAAAGACAAGAAATGAGGCACAACAGAAGTACCCTATCTAAAGGCTCCCCCTCCAGAAATAAGAAATCAAGATTGCATTTGCAATCTAGGGAAGAAAAATACTTCCTAAAATGCTTGATCTAATCTCAGCTGAACTGAATCTGTCTCAACTGAGCTTCATGTATCAGAGTCAGAAACAGTTAGAGACATGCCTGTAAAATCTCTTCACTAGCCTCAGCTGGGTAGTCCTGGTAAATGTCCTGGGAACAGCAAAGATGAATATTGCAATGCAACAAAAACACCCGGAGGGTATCCTAGCCTGATGAGGAATTATATTAGGCTCATTGAACCAACTCCTGGCTGATTAAAAACATTCAGCATTCACCATATAACAGTGTAGTAATTCAATAGTATTATTTGGATGTATTTTCATTTGCATAAATAAAGCCAAGAGAAACACCATTTCTGTGCCATAAATTGTTGCTCTTCAAGCTTTCCGAGAGTACCACTTTCTTTTACTTGGGAGCTGCTTAATAAAATATATTCATCATAATTTAGCCTTCTCTTGTGTGTGGTGCTCTAATCCTCCTGCAAGATCCCAAGGAGACAAATCATAGTAAATGACTAAACCTTTAATTTACTTTTGATTAAAAAACTTAAGGGAAGGAGAAGCAATATATACACATGGGCAAACTGCTACAAAGGCAACAGAAACTTTGGAAGGTGGAACTGCTTGTCTCTTTTTCTTTTCAAGATTTCAAGTGGACTAAAACAGGCCTTACATATGTTGAGAGGAGCTCTTATTCACTTAATGGAAAGATGTGCTAGTCAGTCAAATAAACACTCCTGCTGATTTCAATGTTTGTGTTAGACTGAGTTAACCCTTTGTCGCATACATTTTTGTGCAGGAGAAAATGAAGCATGAAGACAACACAGTTTCTTAAATTATGAAGATAAGGAACTTATATTCCAACTAAAAATGTAATCTGGCACCATGAAAGAGAAATTACCCTCTAAATCTACCGGCATTACTACTCTTAACACTAAGCTAGAAAAATCAAATAAAACCAAAACCTCAAATGGCCATCCAAGTTTTATAATAACTACTTACTTCCAAGAATCAATCTTATACTTTTTCTTCCACACATATCCTTGTAAACAAATAATACATTTCCCAGGAATAGATATAATAGAATTGTCATAAAATGGAATACTGTATTTTTTCAATATATACAAACACTACAGATTGGAAGCAAGCTTATATTAATTCTTTTGAAAAATCTCAACTTTAACACAGATAATGAATATGTCAAAGGTAATAGAATAAGAGAAAGCAACACTTCAAAAATTTTATGGGTTCCTTCTGTATGAAAAACTTGATGAAAAAAAACAGCTTTAAAAATAGAGTTGTAAATGAAGTATAAAACAACAGGCAAATTATCTTGACAAGGAAAAGGGCAGAGTCAAGATTTTGTGTTTTGAAACACAACACACACACCAGATCAGGTGGTGTAGCTGGAGATAACAGAACAAGAGAAACAAATAAAACAAGGCAACCTTTGATTGACATGAGCATCACCTCTGTATTACTCATTTCTGTGTTTTGGATTACTTATCAAGGCAAAACTTGGACTTCCTTCCAGTCAGTTCAAAAGAACCTAAAATAAAATCAGCCCCAAAAAGCAATCTTCATATAAACACAAGAAATAAACTCTCTTCAATTTCCTCTTTGAGTAGAAAGGAGTTAAATAACTTTTCTATATAAGAGTCATCTCAATTTTAAATTACACGCTCTTTAGAAACTTGAACCTTTAAAGTCCTAAGAGTCCAGATCTAATCCTGCCAAAATTTACATCCCAAGCTACAGCTCAGGCCATGTGTAAATATGTAGCAGTGCTGTATCTACTCCCTTTGCAGGACTGGGATGCTTAGCGAACCACCAGTTATGTCTGCAGTCACAAAGGAGGGTGGCACTAATTGTTGGTCTGAAGATTCCAAAAAAGTGGCCAATATTTCTGCTGTCACTTGCTATAGATGATTCCTTTACAGTCAAGAGATGTGGTAGTCAACTAAGAGCACCTAATTGCCACTCCATACTCCTCAACTTACATGACTGGGCCTTTATATCAACTATTTAAAAGTCAAGTACATGTTTTGCTGGTAGCCACCCAGGTGACTGCAATCACAGCTCCTCTCCTCATACAGACAGGGTGGAACACCACAGATTTTCAGGGAAAATCAGGTTCTCTGCCCTATTACTTATTCCCTAATAAACTGATCAGCATTGTCTTAGATGCCACATCCGTACATCTGTGAGTATCTGTACAGTGTCTGAAGAACAGAGATAAAAACTCAATCCTATCTTTCTCTAAAAGCCCACAACTCCACACCAGCTCCATGGAGCAGCAGCTGAGCAATGCAAAATTTCAGTGTCTGCCAGCTCAACAGGCCTCTCAACTTAGCCAGATGTGACAATCACTTTTTCTGATTTACACTGGGTCTGTGTGTGTGTGTAGAAAACCAAACATCAAAATTAAAACAAGCCAAATATCCTTCATTCATTCTGTATTTAACTGGTCATCAATTTGTTATATTTGTCTCATTCTGTATTTATTTTTTTACACATACACACATATGTATGCATGTATGTGCAAATGTAAATCACTTGGACTGTGGGAGACAAAGGTGACCCAGGAGCTGCTATATAAAGCTTGGATTCAACCTCCATTTCTTCAACAGGCAACCCTTGGGAAGTCAATAACACTCAGATGCTTCCTAATTTCTCACTAATATTATTTCATCTCAGACACTGTATCTTCATTAGAGATATTAACTTTACTTTCAGGTACCTGCCTAAATTGGGAGGCTCTGCTCCTCCTGCAGTCAGACATAGAAAGAGGCTGCCCAGCAGATCAATCCAAATAGCTCCACACATTCTGAAGGAAGCTTCCATCCAACAGGAAGACTTTCATTCTCTATTGAGTTTAAAAGGACAGTAGGAAAGCTCCCTTTAACTAAGGCAGCTGCACTCTTTGCCTGCAGTGTGCATGTGTGTCAGCCTCTGGTGTACTTCAGTTCCAGCCCACAACAAGGAATGTGACATCGCTATCTCAGCATGGTCTCAGGGGAGTAAGCACAGGAAGGGCTGGGAGAGTCAAGGTACTACAGTAGTTTGGTTGTACAGGAGACAGACAGTGACCTAAATTGACCCTGAGAAATTTGAGATGCAGAGCTGTGAAGCTTATGCAGCAGATTTAAATCGCTTTGGGTGCTCCTGTAGGAAGACCCAGTCCATCCAACAGTTTTATTACCTCATGTTCTCGGGAGGCCCCAGATGCTCGATACACCAATACCTCTGTAACTTTAATTTCACCTTGAAGGGTTTCAGGCATGTATTTTAAATTCATTATATTTACCCTTCTACACTACATCCATACAAACACATACAGCATTAACTATTTCAAGGTCCCCACAGAGAGCTCTTAGCAGAGACAGAACATGGGCCAGCACACGACTGAAGCCACATGCACCATCTGCTCAAACACTTTAATGTAATTTACCAGGCAAGAGCTGAGCAGGAAAAAAAAAAGATAGATAAAAGAGATTAGATTTCCCCTAGTCCAAAATACCTCCTGCTGCTTGATATATGAACTAATTCACCCATAACTAATATTTCATTTAAGAACATATTCAAAAATTTTTTTTAAAAAAGTCCTGTGCCTGCAAGGTAACATTGATATAATTCTTCTGTTAACCTGCTGCCCATTGAGAACTGTCCAGACTGATAATCCTATTGCCAAAACCAAAAAGGAGTGTACTACTTAAGAACTTTAAAGTTGTTACTTCCATTCAAATTGCAATTTTGATGAACTTCAATAAATAAAGAGTAAAGAGAAATATTTATTTACTGCAGCATTGAAGTCAAACAAGTTCTACATGTTAAGACTTGTATTTGGCTGAAAGTGGCAGCCCTGGGCCTAGTGCTATTTGAATTTTGGGAAGAAGTCCTGCAACTGATCTGTAAAAGGGATGGATTCCAAATGGCAAAAACTTATACTTTAAGAATCAGGTTTCATAGAGAACAATCCTCCAGCTTTTAAAACAAAAGCAATGATGTGAAGAACTCATGACAAACTCCTTTTGTCATGTTCAACAGTATGAATGAAGATGTTTAGACAGGCTTAGCAATTTTTCCTCTATTAGAAATACTCACAAAATTAACAAGAAACTAGGACAACTACCTTAAATTCAGCTGGCATTTCCTCTTCCAAATCTCTACACCATTCACTACTCCTTTTAAGTTGACAATAAAAAATAAAATTTAAAAAAAACCCATAAATGAATAAAATCAGTTTATTAAGACTGTAAATATCACTGTTAATTTCTGATGTGAAAGGTAGAAAAATCTGCATACAGCAGGAAAGTTCTTCCAATTCCTCTTACTGATACCCTAAATACAGCAGCCTTCATGATTCATAATTTTAGGAAATGAGACTTTAACCTGAGCTGTCCCCACCCGAGCTGAGTGTCTGGCTGTGTGCCAGGATGCTTCAACATCCTCTAGCAATTAAAAGCCATCATCTGCAGCAGACATCATCCCAAAACCTTCCCTTTTTTTCAACTCAAGGCTCATTAAAGGCCAACACTGCAAAATTAAGAATTATAGAAAAGGAAAAAAAGAAGCCTGGAGAAGGCGCAGGCAGGAGCAATCATGACTCAACATACAAGATAAGCTCCCATGTAGAGAAGGACTGTCTGACCAGCACTCTTTTGCTTGGAAAGAAGTCAGTGACAAGACCTACAACTGAACTCTAAACAAATATTGAGTGACTTAAACAAGGAAAAAGAGAGAGACTCACTAACTCTTCCCGCATGACAGAAGAGCTCTAACTGTATCTCTAAGTTGTTGGTCAGAACAAGGAAGAAGTGATTCCTCATGCAAGTTAGGCAAATTAAGATATTGCAGAGAGTAAACATTTACTGGGACTCAAACATTTCAACAAATGAATGGAAGAAAATTCCACAATGACTGTTGAAAGCAAAGATACCACTTTCAGCTCAGGAAAGACGCAGCTGCAGGAGCGTATCAGGGAAGGATCAGTATAACCATGCCTGTTCTACTCACCCGTACGCACTGGCTTGGGAAGTCATCGTGATACAGCAATGCCTTGGACTTGAGGTTGGATCTGGTATGCCACCCTTACATTATTTTATTGTATACCTCAGAAGTTAAAAACATCATGAGAAGTCTTACCAAAAAAATTACAGGATTCTCTTCTTTTTGCTGTTTGTTTGTGGGTTTGGGTTTGTTTTGGGGTGGGGAGGGAGAGTGTTTGGGTTTGGTTTTATTTTTAAATTATTTGGCTTATAGTTTCATGGTTTTATGTAAACTTCAGTTCAATTTACTTGCTTCCATCCCCAGCTAACATATTCTGCAACACTGAGCACTGAGAACATTGCCATTGATTTCCATCAGCAAAGGATCACACCCTAACTGCTTCCAATTTCACAGTTACTAAGCAACACTAAGTGATCACAGCCTCTGAGCAAGCAATGTCCTGTATTCAAAGGTTTGAATTGTAGAACTCCATAAAGACTTGGAACTTGGGCACCTACCAATGAACACCAGCTCTGCAAGTCTTAGATAACAAACTCTTGAAGTACAGAAATACATACCTTTGGTGCTGTTAATTGAATTTAGCTCTACTGAACCACAAAATTTCCTTGTACACTCATCATGGACCTAAAACTGGGAGTATTTTCTAATATCCTGCAAAGTTTTTTTGTATTTTTCCCAGGATTTACCAGAAAACAAACCCTTTTATTTATATTGAAATTCATACACAGCCCTCCTATTAAAGTTACATATTCAGGGATAAAGATGAAAAAGAAAGCACACAAAACCAGGACATTAAACACCATCAGCCTTAGGGGAATATACAACATCATCCCTTACAATTCAGTGCATCTTTGGAGTACTGAACATTTTTTTAATTATTCATAAAAACACTGTAAAAGGATTTCTGTTTTTCCTTTAAAATAGTATCACTGGTAAAAATACTATAACTATTAGAAAATAGTAAATAACACCATGCTCTTCATTTTATTTTTGTAGGAGATTTTCCTGAATGCAAACAACTCTTAAAAAATAATCAATAGCTAAATTTGCTTTAATGAAGATGGTACTTGCAGCCTTTACTAAATTATACTTACTCATCTACACACCAAGACAACAGAAACCTTGCTTGCTGCTAACATGGAAAATCTGAATGATCTAGAAGACTGGATCCATTACCCAGTGAACGACTAAGAATGAGACTGGCTGCTCTCCCTTGGAAAATCCTGAACTGGTCTAACATTTAAAAAATGTGAAATTGCAAGGGTGAGAAAGTGCTATGGAAGCCCACGCATGAGAATGCTGCAAAAAAAAGTAAGTGCTGCAGAAACCTCTGGTGTTTCATGTACATCCATTCACACACTTTCACAAATGTATACAGTAATTGTTTAGGGACACAGTTTAGCTCTTTTCACACCCATTAGAGGATCCTAATCATAAGAGTTGAGCAACATAAAAGCTTTTGAAGCAGAAAGCCTGGACGTTGCGTGTTACATCTAATGGAAATAATATTACACAGAAGTCTTTCACTTCCGAGACTGATTAGAAGCTGTACCGTATTTACCACAGTATGAAGATAACCTGAGAGAACACTAGCATAAATCATTAATTCATTGTGGAGAAACTCTGGAAGAGGATATGTTTCTAAAAGGAAAATGATCACATTAAAATGCAAGCAAACTTTGAGGAAAACAAGCTGTGCCAAGTAAATGGTGCCAAAATTAAGCAATTCATAGTTACCATACTTGGTCTTCAATAGGAAGAATTTAGAGCACATGAAAATACAACAACAGCATAGCAAATCAATGGGGGAAAAAAAAAAATCAACTGAGTGTTACGTTGGCTATCTGAAAAGCTTGCTGGAATTACACAGATCCTATTCCAAAAGGCTCATGTACCTAATAAATAGTTCTGGAAGACAATGAACAACACTAAGCACATGTAGACTCTCCTGTGCTTCCTAAGAATTGTCTATCCCCAGTAAACGAAAGAGCAAGCATGCAAAATTCTCCATATAAAAAGTAATTAGAAAAAATTAATCAATTTCTCCTCTCCTTCTTTAATACTTATGTATCAGTTTTAGAAAGCAAAATGATCAGGTGACATTGCTCTGTAATAATTTCAATTAAAATAAATGACGTTGCTTTTACTGCAATTTACAACCTCATAAGTAACCAACCTGAAGAGAAAAGCAATAAAACCAAAGAAAAAAGCTACCCACCATTTACCCAGCGACCAAACAGCAACATGAAAGATATCACATTCCTCTTTCTATGCTTTAGATACAGAGGAGCATTTTGATATCCCAAATACTTAGGGATGTTATTTGCTATTGAGACTTTTAAATCGTTACTAAGAACGCACTTGACATCTCTTGGGAAAATAATAAATGCCGTATACTCGAACTTGCTAGGTCCTCTTTTAAGGCTGACATCCCTCTGTCTCCTTACTGCACACAATAAAAGGCAAGCCTTCTGTTTGCAGGCTTCAGGTCACTTGCTCAGTTGCTACCCCCAAATCACGGCATTCGAGGGCTGCATTCCACCTGAGGAGTATTTGTGGCAGCTGGCAGACAGAGATGCCTGGGCTCACCAGGGTAGAAGGGGCATTCCAGGCTGTGAAGCTGCTTGCACTGGAAGTGCTTGCTAACAGAGATGTCAATGAAGTAAAGGAGTTCCAGTACCTGAGTTAACAAGCTGCTGCTCCATGACCCCGCAGCCCAGGACCTCCATCCATTCTCCTTGGAAGTTGATCTCCATCTCAAAGGAAGGGTGAGTAAATGGGAAGTAGCAATCTACCCATCTGACTTGCAGTCCTGTAGCAGTGTTTAAAAAATAAATAAATATGAAAGGGTGTATGCTTAAAAGGCCATCCCTCCAACCATCTGTAAAATTTGCCTTTCAACTAATGGCATGAATTACAGCAATCCAGAGAAAATAAATAGCAAACAAACTAATTTACAACACTTGTGCAAGGTGATAAATCTTAAAACCTGTGGAAAAAAATGACCATGTCTTTTCTAATATGAAAAATGCTTTGTGCAATTCAAGCACCCTTTGAAACCAAATCAATCATTTGTCAAATTCTGGTAACCACCTGGCATCGAACAAAAATGAGCCAAGATAATGGAAAAGTCAGTAATTTTGTTATTCTTTGCACCAGGAAATGACTAACTGCTTCTCACAGGAAAAACTAGCTAAGTCTTTAATTTTTACTTAGTATTTTATGGATCGTCTAGACAAGTAATTTTTTTTCATCAAAACTTAATTAAAATACAGAGCTATTCTCTCTGTATATGTTTAAAAGTGAAAGTTAAAAATGGATATTAATATACACAAATAGAAATATATTTTCACAGAGTTGTACATTATTAAGGTATGCAACACATGCACAGAGCATTCTGGACTTGGTAGATAAGTGTAAGGGAAAAGTCCCACTTGGTAATTCCCCACCATCCCCCCCAGCTCAGCACCTCTGCAGGTACCACTGCCCAGAGCAAGGAAAGTCCTGGCATCTCAGAGCAGTGCAGCCAGAAGAGGACAAGGTCTTCCTTCCCAAGGTCTTCAGTGCTGCCTAAAGCAGAGTTGTTTCAAAGTGCTCATTATATTTGATGAGTTTTAGTTCTTCTAATGATTTACAGATGCTTTGCTTCACTAATTTTTTTTTTTATCTAACCATTAGTTGTCAGGAAAAAGTCTCAGAAACATGAACCATAAAAACTTGATAGAGAACTGAAATGCAAATTCTGTAAGCTAAGCTAATGCCTTAACCCCAAACACATCTTCTCTTCAGTTAAGCCAAATGCTAATCAGAGTCAGGATCATGAAGAACCAGGCAGGTCCAGCTTCAAAAATAAAGAGCTGAACCTTATTTTTGAAAGGCAAAGGTAGTGTGAGTGACAGCAACTGTTTAAATTCCTGGTTTGATCTTCAGATTTTTTTGGGGATGTTTCATAAGAGGAATGTAAAACATGAAATTGCATGATTCATCCTAAAATTTTTCAAATAAAAATATTTAAAGTAGCCTCAAAAACTAGATCTTCATTGATTACTTCTGAAACATGAAATGTAGCTACAGAAACTGAAACAATAAATTACAACAAAGATGTATATGCATGGCCAAAACATAAAATACCTCCTAACAGTCACAGGAAAATTTTCTAGATGCTATGAGAAATGAAATGGCAAGGCAGGTTTCAAAGCAAACAGACTGGCACTTCTAGATTTTCTCTGATTTCTTAAAAACCAGTCTCAGGAAAGTATATGAGTAATGGAAAATCTTTTTGATAATTGTATAGACAGAACTCAGAAAACCAGAAGTATTTACAATAGTTTCATTCCCAATTGTAGGGTGACAGCAATCACTATATTGCTCCTTTTTATCTGCATGACAATTAAAAACATACATACATGAAAAGAGTCACGCGTATACAATAATATAGTGTGAAGAAAACATTTTTTTTAATTTCCTGATCTTGGCATTTTTAATCCTTGGGCTGTGCACATATAAAATATTCTCATTTAGCTTGCAAAATTTGCAAATGCAGCAACTACTTTGAATATTCAACTAGTTTGCATTCAGTAACAACATTCAGATAATTGTTTCTTATTAATCCTCTGATTACTTAAAAAATGAAGCTCTGTGAAAAAAAGGATTTCTCAGCTGTTTGTTCTTAATTAAAATAAATTTTTAAAGGTAAAAAAAGAATTTAAAGCTCTTTTTATTCTTGAATTTTAATGCATATTAGTACTTAAGAGGCTTCTGGTTTAAATGCAAATAAGCAAACAAACAACATTCTGAATAAACCAAAACAAATTCACAATGAAGAGACAACTCTCACCTTCATTCTGTTCTCTAAATTAATAGTTAATCCCACATACCACAATAATTTTATTCATACAGTATCCAGGCCATTGGGAATACCTCTGTAGTTTATATTCAAGTGTTCTTTCAGACTTTTGCTCTGGAAGACTTTACTGAAAAGCAGAGGGTGCTCAGCCTTTGGCAACATTAACTGCATTTCTATAGAGTGCCACAGAACCAATGGGTACATTTATTATTTAGATAAAAAATATTGTCTTGTTGCTCAATTTATTCCCAAGGAGTAAAGGGCATCACTTACACTCAGCAAATTAAACCACTAAGGACTCTAAAGGATTATGATGATTAGGCTTCCTGTAGTACTATGTAATTTTCCTGATTTGGCCTAGTTTGTTTCTTCACATACAGACTATGAAATACTGGCAAAATTGATCTTTTCTAGAAATTTTAGGAGGCCAAGAGACACATATCTTTCTTAAAACAAGCACTTACAAGAACACACTGCTGAATCTAATCAAGGCCTGACCACTAGACACAAACTTTTCCTGTTCAAAGAAATTATTTGTGTTATCAGACATAAACACACTTGCTCATTTCAGAGCCTCACAGTGCTCATGAGAGTCCTTCCAGTGGGTAGAGGTCCATTCAAAACTGTGCTGGGCTGAACACCAGGCTCCCAGCAAAGCTGGTCTACCACTGCCCTCCTCAACTGGACCAGGGGTAGAAAATTTAATAAAAGACTCATGGGTCAAGATGAGGGCAGGAAGAGATAACCCAGCAATTACAGTCATGGGCAAAACAGACTTGACTTGGGGGAAGTCGTTCCATTTATTACCAATCAAATCAGAGCAGGATAATGGGAAATAGAAACTAAACCTTGAAAACAACTTCCCCCATCCCTCCCTTCTTCCAGGCTCAACTCCACTCCCAAAATCTCTAGCTCCTCCTCACCAGCAATGGGGACGGGGAATGGAGATGGTGGTCAGCTCATCCCTCATTTTCTCTGCTACTTTTCCCCTGCTTCAGGGTGAAGTCATGCCCTCTAAAGACAGTCCTTCGTTAATTGCATCAGCATAAGTCCCTCCCACAGCATACAGTCCTTCAGGAACCTCCTGCTCCAGGACAGGTCTCTCCACAGGGCCACAGGTCCTGCCAGAAGCCTGCTCCAGCACAGGGTTCCAGCCTTCTTTGGGACTCTACCTGCTCCAGAATGGGGTCCTTCATGGGCTGCAGGTGGACCTCTTTATTTCCATGGACCTCTATGGGCTGGAGGGGCACAGCTGTCTCACCATGGGCTGAATCTCAGGGGAATCTCAGCTCAGGCACCTGAAGCACCTCCTCTCCCTCCTTCTCCATTGACCTTGCGTCTCAAGCAAGGTATCTGAAGGGCAGCTCCTCACACGTGTTCTCATTCCTCTTGCTGGCTGCAAATTGTGCAGGATTTTTTCTTGTCCCTTTTAAAGTGAGTTATCCCAGAGGTGCTACTGCCATTACTGATGGGCTCAGCTTTGGCCAGCAGTGGGTCCACCCTGGAGCTGGCTGGCACTGGCTCTGTCAGACATGAAGCAAACATCTGGCAGCTCCTCACAGAAGCCACCCCTGCAGCCTCCCCGCTACCAAAAGATTGCCATGCAAACCCAATACAGTAACTTATATGTCAGATCAGTATGGAAACAGTGAATAATTACTGTTATTTCTGAACACTGAATCCAGGTAAAGAATTGGTCATAGCCTGCACTCAAAAGTAATGGTGTTATTAGATATTAAGCTAAACAAGTGCTAGCCTAATTGAGTCTCATAATGAAAAAGGCTTGACCAAAGGCACTGAAAAAGAAAGAAAAGAAAAAAGAACAAACCAAACACATAAAAGCAACCTATTAATACACTACAGAACAGAAGCAACAAAGCCTGAGACCCAGATGGTCTTCACTGACCAGAAATCCTCTTTGTTGCTGTGAGGATTATTTTTAGAGACAAGGTTATGGAAGAAAAAGGAGAGGGGTGCAAGGAGGGTGCTGGGAAGCACAGAAGGTATTGAACTGTGGCCTCTTGAGGTGTGTATCAATTTATAAGTACTCTGCACCTCATTGTTTCAGATAATTCATCATACTTGCAGCAGACAGGAGCTGGCTGCCCATATAAACCCTCACATTTTTCAGAAGTTATTAGCCAGACCATTATGTCCTTTATAATTTTATTTTTTTTTAACTCATTACACCCATAGATCTCCATGCACTCAAAGGAGGTATCAGTACAAGAGAACTAAGAAGGAGAATGAGCAGAACATGTTTGATTTAAAAGATATCCAGTGGCTGTTCAGTGGGAATCAGCAGTGGCAAAGCCATCAGTCAAAGCACAGCATTACTCACTCTCCTGCCTTCCCTTACCAGTGCCTAGGAACCGGGTAGATAAATATGGGATAGCAGTGAATTTTGAGCCATTTCATGTAAAGCAACAAACCACAGAACCAGCACACAGTCATTATTTTCTATTTGCTATAGTAAGATTACTTCTGAATCTCCCAGAGTGCAGAGAGCTTTTGACAAGCTACAGAGGGGTTAGAGAAAGAACCATAGTTGAAAAAGACTGGCTAATTTATGAGGAAATTTTGGGCAGCCTTGTTACTAGGTAACTAAAATGAGAACTAACAGACTACTTACACTGACAGAACTGTATGGGGAGATGGATGTGTAACTTAAATTAGTGGATTTTAGGTGTGCATTTTATGGAAGTAACAGAGGAAAACTAAGAAAGGTGATGTCTAGGTGTAGTATTTGAAAAAGCATCCTGGCAGAAAATTGGAAGAAACTGAAAGACAGTTACTTGTAGAATGCAAAATCAGGCATGTCATACCATCAGAAAATGCCAGAAGAAGAACTACTTTACATTGTCAAACTTTTAAGGCAACTGATTGGATATTCCAGAACTTTCTTCCTCCTCTAACATCTGTCATTACTTTGTCTGTTGGCAAAGCCAGAAAGACATAAAAAGACAAACTTTTGTAATAAGGGTAAGTGCAGATCCTATGAAGTTTTTGACCTTCCTCAGGACAACACAGTGATTTCTAAACAACTTTGTTTTGTCAACACTGAGTTGTTCAAATAGTGTGGAAGGAACCAGGTAGAGCCCAACTGTCTCATAAAATACTATAAAAAATAACCTAAAACACCACAAAAAAAAAAAAGGCAAGTCAGTGGTATGACCTTTCTGCAGAGATTCTGCAGAGATTCTCAATCTATCATCAACCTGAGCTAGTAAATTCCCAGAGAAGCACTGCAGAAGCACACCTTCCAAGTCCAGGACTTCAGGTACAAGCTAGTTTATGCACAACTAACATGTACAGCAGTCTCAATCTACAATCCAAACAATCTGCCTATAATAAACAGTTGACTGTATGACAATGCAACATTTCAGTCACTTACTGCAGCTGTGGTCATGCTATGCTGCTAGAAAAGATGTGCCACTTCACTACAATATTCTGCTGACAGTACAGGTTGTAAAGAATACAAATTATGCCAAGGATAAAGGAATAAAACTTTTGCTTTTAACAGAACAAGGTGCCTTATATCCACATATAGAAAAACAAACATTTTCCAAGAGCAACACATTTAAACACATTTTAAATATTAAGTTAAAATTTATAGAAGTCAAGATACAAAAAGTAATCAAGAGTACCATGTAAAGTAAAGAGTAAAGTACTAGTTAAAAGATGACAGCTATCAAAGACAAATTTATTTATGTGTGCCTCAAGACTGTGCAGTGCAGTGCACCAATCTCACATACCTGGTGCCTAACATGAACTTTGAATACTTTGAATTCCTGTATTTCCATGAATGGGAAAGGGGGGAAATACACATATATATATACACATACATATGCAAATTTAAATTTAAAACCATATTAAACTTATTTCAATAACTATATATTGTGTTTGTATTCCAGGAAAAATGTTGGGGGTATAGAAATAGAAAACTCCAACAGTAAAAAGGTGGCATCTACCTTTAATTTGTACATTTAAAATAGTCTATGAATATATTTTAATGTCTTTATAGCTAATGGGTGGACTGTACAAGAACTAGTAATAGCCAACATGCTGAAGCTTAAAGTGCAGTATCTGTCAACAGTTAGAGAAGGATGCCACTGCAGTCTGAGATACCACTAATAACTCTGAGAAATTGTTCACTTTAAACATCCTCAGCATCTGAGGTTGATCTAAATTTATCATTCTTACTGTTACCTACTTTCATCCCAATTTTCTATGTTTCAAAAGGTCACTGTTAAGTAAAATACACCTACAAGAGGCTTTGAGCTGAGGAACTTCAAAATTTTTGTTCAGGTGGAATAGAACAATAACTGGTAAAAGTTTTGCACGCTATAAGTCAACTTGAAAAATGCAGAAAAATATTCGAGCAGTCATACCTAGAACTTGGTATCATTATCAATCCACTCTTGTAACTACTGCTTTAAGTGCAATAAACATCTTAAAACACCTTAGAAAGTAGGCAAGATACCTCATGCATTCTAATACCATCCAGTATTTCCTCAACAGAAAAACGAATCAGCTCAGAAGAGCAGCCTCCTTGCCAAGAAATAACATTAATGTAGCAATTTTGACTCAGGCCATTTATAAATTCAGTTCCTGAAACTGAAAGCAGGTATTTCTGAGGAGAGAATACTTCATTCATATACACATCCATTACCCTTCCTCATTCTACTGCAAGCACTAAAAAACAATTACTGTTCAGCTTGATGTGGACTTAGCAAACACGGTCTGCCCTCAGCTGAAAGGTTTAATTTATCCGCACAAGGGATGCGGCATGTGGACACATGCATCCCTTCCCTGCTCCTGGTGCAGGATCTGAGTGCTGCCCAGCTGCACCCAAGCTCTCCTGCACCCCAGATGCGATGCAGCACCCATGCTCCATCCTTCTCACAGGAGGCCCACGAGGATGAAGCAGAGGGGGTCCTGCAGAGCTTTGTGCTGGAGCTGGAGCTGCCTCTCCTCGCAGGACCCACACTGTCCCTTTAGCACACAGCTTCTGCCAGATCACTGCTTGCAGCTGGGTCTCCACATGTCCCCACCTGCATTTGTGCCCACCACATTACACTGACACACTGCACACCTAAACATTTTCACAAAAACCTGCTGAGTCAACACAGTGTTGTGTGCACCAGTATTCAGGAAAACCCAGAGAGGAATGTGTGGCCTCTTGGAAAAACCTATCTGGCTATTTTGTATTACCAGCTGCCAACTCAACCCCTGAGCTTCCTGTCTGTGTTACACAGCAAAATGTTTCTCAAAAGTCCCAATGACTATAGGCATAGGCAATCTGGGGGAAAAGGTGCAAGAACCCACCGTCACCAAAGATGTGAGTCATGAGCTTCGTGAGCACTTGCTTCAGGTTGAACTCCACCAGCCTCACTGCCTCCATGGTGTGACACTCCTGCTTGTGTGCAGTGCGATGGCCTTGCTCAAACAGCTGTAAACCTTCACCATCTTTAATGCTGGAGAACAACTAGAACAAAACCACAAAAACACCGTGTTTTGCATCAGTCACCTTCTGAATGAAAATAGAGAATGAAGTCTCATTGATTTAAGTGGGAATCTTACCTGCTAAGTCTACACTGTGAAAAACAAACAAAGACTGTGAGTTTCTACAAATTCTGTTCACTAAATGCAGAGATGAATCTCTGTAAGAACAAAAATGCTCAAATAATTAAATCTGGTTTATTTCTATCATCAAATAATATTATTAGCTATAGGAAAATAATAATTTACAAAATAAAGCATGTCTCCTTTTCTGATTCAGTTACTTTGGAAGTTACCACGCAGAACAAAGTACTCTGTACAGTGTATGTAAATTACACCCCAAAAACTACAAAACACAATGAACTCAATGGCATTTATCAGAACTTCAACTCTTTTAGTACTTGGATGATGTAAAAGAAACACCAAAACAACAAAAAAGAAACAAAAACAAAAAACAGAAACACAAAACAAACCCAAACCAATCAACCCCAAACAAAAAAACCCCCAAACTAAAAAAAACCCAAACCAAAAAAACAAACAAACAAACCCAAAACAAACCCTGGCAGTTTAATGAGACTAAAGCTGTTTACAGTTGATTCATCATGGGTACAAGTTTATATTCATTTAAGGACTACCATTTTCCTGTATGTTCCCATACAGCATCATTTTTGTGAACAAGAATTTTGTCTATGGGGCTTGTAAGGATTCATGATCTCAGGAGGGGGTTTTCCAGATAAGTTACGAAGCACAGGGACAGCTGTTTTGGGATGTGGCAGACTTGCTCTTCATTTGGACACTGCTCACCACCAGATCTGCTGCAAGTTGAAGATTTCTGCTTTCTGCATATCCCCATGTGCTTCTGGCCAGGTGATCCTGGCCAGATACACACCAGCAAATCTATATCCTTTCAGAGAGACCAATAAACAGATTCATTAAACAACACTGTTGGAGGCTCTGTGTCCTGGGAAGACAAGCAGGCAATTTCACAATCTAAAGAGTATTTTTGTTGGAAATCCTTACAGCTGTACAAAACCCCCATATCTGGGATGAAGTCTTGAGGGTAGGGCGAGCCAGTTGTGAAAGTGTTTCTAGTGCTCTTTCCTACCCCTCCTCCTCTACCTTCCCCTAGTCAATCAAGCACACACAGAGGGAAAAAACATGCACTGAGATTTTCTTTCCATTAAGCCTCCCAACATAAATAGCTCTTACTCAGGAGATGCCACGAATAGTGTGTAACCTTAACAACTCATGGATGCCCACAGAAGTTGTTTTAACCGCAGTTTGATGCCTTCAGAGCACTAAATGCTCTAAACAAAAAGTTCAAGTGAATCTCTGGTATTTCACAAATGCTAGATACAATTAATCAGGACTAGTTTCTAGCACATTTCCTACAGACACAACGAATGAAGAGTCTGAGTTTAGACAGCAGGCTAACTAGCACAACACTGGATTGAAGAAATAAAAAAAAAAAATCCATTCACATTTAACTTTGTATTGCTAGACACAAGTAGATTGCTGGCAGATTTAGACAACATTTCTTCTCTTAATGTTCTTAGTGTGCTGCAGAAAATACTAAATTAAAAAGGGAATGTATAATATCAAATAAAATGATTCTCCGCCAGTCTAACAAAAATGCCCTTACTAACCAAGAGGCAGCAGCTTGACAAACAAAGTGCCACACTTTTAAATAACAGATTCTTTATTCAAGTGCTCATGTGAAAGATTAAATCCCCTTCTTCTTACTGACATTAATCCTACCTTGACTGGAACAAGAAGATAATACCCACCCTACAACTAATTTGCTGTCAGCAAGGCAGATAGGTCACCCAGCATGTGGTTTGGAAAGCCAGGGAAATTCAGAGAGGCCAGCATTAGCCTAGGGAGGATAATTGTCCTAGGCTCACTGGGTGGCCAGTGGAGAGACACAGGATCCCTTACAGAGGAACACAGAGTGGCTAAATTAGGTTCCTGCTCTGAACAACCCTACACAGGTAGCTATTTTTTCTGTTGACTGACTGACTCACTCACTAAGCAAGAAACACCCTTCAGACAACAGAGATGTTCCCTCTTTGAACCAGAATACACTGTATTTACACATTAGAAGGTACATTTGTTATTTTACCTATCAGCAGATTTTAGGACATGAATCTCTTCCTCCTTTTCCCCTTCACTCCTCCCTTCAGCTTAAGACTGGCTCCTCAGACCACTGAAAAGAACAGTTACTCTGGACACTAGCCTTCAAAACACAGCATACTTGTATCAACAAGTACATAGAAATACTTTTCCTTACTGTTGTATTATTTCTGAAATGTTGATATCACAATTACAGTCTAAAGCAAAATTCTATTTCAGTGGTTTATATCAGATGTGGAAACAAAATACATTGAGCAAGAATCATTGAGTCATAATGCAGCCCTGTCACCTGCTTGAGCCTTAATCCTGCCAAACCAGTCATAGGCACCATCTCCAAGTGCCTCCAAGTCATAGGTTCCTACTCCAAGCCAGGACAAGGGCCCATGCAGCAGTGTACTGAGCCAAGCTGGGAGATGGATCCACATGGGCAGTAACTCAGGAGAAGGGAAGAAACTGAGGGATGTGAAAATGGTGAAGTTGAGCTTAGTAATCAAATATCAGCATACTAGCAGCTCCAAGAGATGAGCTGGCACATGGAACAGGGCTGGGTCACTTTAGGCACATGTATGACTCTAGTCCAGTTCAGACAGACTCTGAAAGCACAGGGAAGTCCCAGAAACAGGTAAAACAACAGCTCCCCCTTACAGTCAGGCACCGAGAGGCTTTGGTATTCTCCACAGAGGCTCCATCAGCTGCAGATGGGATTATACCGAGAAAAAAAAAAACATATATACCTTACAGTTGTATTAATATTTATTCCTGATTTCCCATTCACTGACATTGCTATGTCAATACGGGTGGCTTTAAACCGATACGCCAATTTCACTACTACAACGATTGAACTGTGCTAAGTACATGTCTTGGATTAGAAACACTTCAACATTTCTGTATACATAAAGCCAGGAAAGTCAAAGCTTGAATAAAATGAAGAATCACCTACAGTTGCTCCTTTTTGATGTCAATTTTTCTCAAGCACAAACAATATCAGAGCAAATGGAGAAAAAAAAAATACCTAACATCTTGCATAAAGCATTGACACATGCAAGACGACATTTTCACGTACATTCATTCCTCCAGTGCAGACTAAAACAGCATGCACTATCTAATTGTATTGAATACAATCAGTCACTACTACAAGCAGGAAAGAAATTTCCTGTAGCCATAAATCGAGTACCTATGTGTCTGTCTAGTGTAAGGACAAGAAGATTTTTCTTTGAGTGAAGGTGTGCAAAACATTGAATACTGGATCACCATGAAAAAGTAAAAAAAATTAACACTTCCCAGGATTTATCAGCATATCTGACTGATGCTGCATTACAAAGGAAAAGGCAGAAAGGAATTGAAGTGACCTAACCATATGGCATGAAGTTAAGTCAGTTTATCTCCTAATAAAAATAAATTAAAATTTGATAATGTGTAAGGGCAAGAAGACAAAGTTTTAACTGGACAAGTACAAATAGAGCTATGGTCCTTCAAAAGCACACTCCAGCATTTCTCAGCCTGGCATGAAGGGCAGAAGTCACATTTGTGATTTAACCAAAACCTCAACATTTCCTCAATCATTTGACAGACTTTTTAGTCTCACATCCCTTCATTATCCATACACTTAGTATTCAAAATTAAGGGCCTCTTTTCAGGATGGATTCCAGAGTAGGTTTCAGATCAGAGAGATCTGTAACTATATCCTGTCTTTCCACAATGCAGTTGTGTATTTGTCCTGCCACTCATGCATACACCAGTGATTAAGATAATGAATAAATCATACTCATGTACTTATACTCCCAGGCAAACCAGCATTTAAAATTATCGCTATATGAGGATCTGCACGTGACTACACCAAACCTTGCCACACCAAATAAATTTTGTCTCACTGGCCCTAATAAATATCTCTAAAAATGAACCAACAGCTGCAGTCTGAATCCACTTACAAATAGCAAACCCTTCCCACAACATTTTAAATGGGCTGTGGAACTCAAGACTCAACCAATGGATCAGGAATGATGAAGATGATGCCACTAATAGATGGCTCAAAGAGAAAACCTAATTTTAGTCTCAGTCAGCCTCCAAGATGTAACTATGCAGCCAGCTTCGGTACCAAAGAGATACACAGCCACATGACAGAAGGCTCTTCACTGCATATCAATAAGGATTTTTGGGGGCAGAAAATGACAAAAAATTTACTTCAACCCACAAGCTTGAAGGTGATCACCCTAATTTCTACATCCTTCCATTCTAGTTCTCCAATTACAGCAAAGAAAGGTAACCTCTGTTGTTTTTTGGGGGTGGAGGGCTATTCTTTGGTGTTTTTTTAACCTAATCAAAGTGTTTTGTAAGAAAAGGGAAAATGATAAAGATGTTTCCAGAAAGAAAAAGTAACACTGCTACACAGACACCTGATGTAATGAGACATCTATCATAAACTTCTGTTTTTGTAGCAGTAGTAATTCCTTCACTTTTAAGTACCTTAGACTTCCCAAATACACTTGTGGACACTTTCCTCTTTTTTTTTTTTTCCTGCACAATTTAAGTATTGCATTGGATAGATTTAATGGCCTTGTTCTGAAAAGCTTTGTTGGTTTGGTTTTTTTAAGCTGGATGACAAAAAGTAAGACAAAGTCTGAAAAAAAGTGAAGTCTTTGCAGTAAAAGATGCACCCTCAGTTTTCAAACTTCCTAGACCATAGATAACTATGAAAATCTAACAGACCTTCTGATGCCCTTCACTGTCAAATTTTTGACTAAAAATAACAAAGAATACAATTTGGATCCTTGGATCAGTGAAGATATATTTATTATGGCATGATTTATACAACACAACTTGGAAAATACTGAATCATATAATGTTCACTACTTGGATTAATACTGGAGAAAGTGAAATCAGTTCCACCTAAACTAGCCAGGCTCTTCGTTGCGACCACTCAGTTCAACTGCAGCTTCAGGAATAAATTCACCTCCAAATATTCTAGCAAAGTAATGCTGCTGCTCTTTTTTTTACCCAGGTGGATCTAGTTCAAATGCCCCTGCTCCTGTACTGGCCTTGCTGCCCCCTGTGAGAAGGAGGGACAGCTCCCAGGCTCTTTGGGACCCATGCTTTGCTCACAACCCTATCTATAAGTTGTAGAAGGCTAAGAAGGGCTCCTTTCCTTGGTCATTTAAGCCTTTTAAAATATTTGTTCCTTGGTGCCCAGCTAAAAACTGCTATTATGACTCCCACTGACTCTCACAAGCACTCTCAGACAAACTAAAAGCTCCAAATAACTCAATTAAATAGGTTGATCCCTGGAACTTAAATTGATTGAAATTCCTTTACATATGAGGATTAAAAAAAGGGGACTGAAGACAGGAAGAAGTTCTTCTTTGATACAATGTCAGAGAAAAATCATAGTGTCCAAACCTGCAGTAACATAGGATTCTGGAGAAGTCAAACCTAAAGACACAAGTTTTCCAAGGGGAAAACATAGCATGGCACTTGATTAAAAAAAAAAAAATGCAGATGAGTGGTCAAGTTCACATCATCCCATACCACAAGGAAAAGGATAAAACCAACATCTTTTTCTTTTTAACAATACAACAGGAATATTGCCAAGGTACTGAAGTATGGGAAGATTAGGAAAGGAGTATGTATTTAGATGAAAAATAGAAAAATCTACTAATCTCCTATTACCTAGAACAAGGATCTTTACATTTCAGGATATAAACACTGGAAGCTACAATACTGACTTTTTTTAAAATTATTCATAGTGCTTTGGAGGAGCAATCCTTTATTGCAACTAGAATATTCAACCTTTTTCCATTGCATTCTAACAAAAAAGTTTTCATTTCTACCATAAGCATTTCAATGGAGAATAAAGATGTATCCCCTACTACTTCTAGCAGAAACAAGCCTGATGAGAGCATCATGTTTTCATTGAAACAATTTTGTATTGGCCTCCAATGGAACAAGGTTACTAAAATAGAGGAGCAATTCCTATGTTTTAGCATCTGTTCCCCTTAAAATTTATGTATAATTCAGTACAGACTATAAAACACCGTATGAAGTCTCCATCAAATGTGTAAACATTTTTTTGTTATCAACTGAAATCTGTTCATTGACTACCATTGGGTTTATATTGGCTCCCTCTTCTGGCTGACATGCACAAAGTGCAGTGTAGTTGAGATTTTCTTCTCTTTTCCATAAATTATGGATCTGCACCAAAGGCAATGGCATAGCACAGAAATAATTTCTCTTATAATCCACCCAGGAAAACGGGCCATTTCAAATCTGACTACAGCAGTATCAAAACTGCCAATCCAAAGTACTAACCAAAAGAAAAAAAGCCATACACTATAGAAGAAAGACAACAATTAGAAGAAAAACAGGAATGCTGGAGGAAGTGAATACAAAAGGATATAATTTGGGGGTCCTGTTTAAGAAGAATGGCTCATTTTATGTTCAGAATTCTGAAGTAGATTTGGGAAGCTATTTTTGATTTTAACTATTTACATTAGTCAATTTCTAACTGTTCTTCTATTACATTCAGAAAATAATCACTTAAAATATTTTTAAATATATTGAAAACATGTCTAAATTATTTTCAGATGTTCTTTGATAGCAGTCCAAGGACATTTTTTAAAAGTTCATGAGAAATTTAAGCACGAATTATTCTAATTTTAGCAATGAGTTAGTGTGGGTGATGGGAATTTCTTTAGTACTTTAATATTTACACTCATACTAAGCTGCAGAAATGCATCAGTTACCTGCCCATCTTTGAATTATAGATTATTTCTCTCTTTAAAAAGTAATCAACCAACCATCATGAAAAAATATATAGCCAAAAAACCAAATTGGTCACAAATATATCAGAAAAAATACTGTAAAGCTGCCAAACCCAGTTTGTTTTTCCAGATCTTACTTCAACATACTGATTTTAACTTTGATATAAATAATTATGCTGAAGGTTTCCATCACAGGACAGGAGTTTTAACCTAGTCATGACTACAGGATTAGGTATTTGTAAAGGAGACACACCTTTGTACATCTACATCTTTTGTATCCTGCCTAAAATTTCAGCTGAAGATGAATTGACTTTTCCCCCACACATCCTAAACTGAGATCAAACATAAAATTCCTCTAAATTCAACTTCTTATAAAATCACTCTAGGCTTTTGTTTTTCTTCTAACATCTTCTTAGGTCTGTGGTCACTTACACTAAGAAGACAGTGAATGATAAATGTAAAAAGCAAAAGAACAAATTAGAGCAGCAAACTGACAACAGTATGTAAAATTACTGTATTGCCATAACATGAAATGTACCCAGGCTTGTAGCTAAGAGCTAACAGTTTTCCCCTTGTTCCAAAGATTCTGATCTTTGGTACTTGTGCAAATTTCCTCTCACCAGAGACTGTAGCCTGGTTAAGAATGAAAAGTCTGAGACAAGGGTAGCAGGCCCTGACAGTCACACATTTCTGCTCAGTGGATTACAGCTTAAACTTGAGTATAAATAAATGAATATCAGAGTATTTCTCTCATGTAGTATTACCTCTATTTAGTCTTTGTTCCGCTCAGACAGTTCCTTCTGGAATCATTTAAATGTGGATTATTCTGAACAGGCAACCAGAATACAAAACACAGAAACAGTCCCCAGTGAAATTTCAGAATTGCACATTCTTTTTTTTCCACAAGGCTCTTGTGATTAAGACTGTAAAAAGGGGTATATATTGAAACACAAACTGAAGCAAAAAAGAACGCATCAGATCATGCTCAGGTTTATAATTTTTTATGTTGCCCAATAAACAACACTTTACACATCATACACCACACCACTATTCTTTCTTCATCAGTATGGAAAGCTCCTCAATAACCTCTCAATCATTTTCTTGAGGAAAAAGAAAGGAGAAAAAAGAAACAATCTCCAATGCAATGAATTAGATTGTTGAACACTGTATATTTCTAGATAGAACACATCAGCGAAAACATTTCTGTAACTCTGTTCCCAGTTATTCAAATCCTATTATTCCTATTATTAAATTTCTAGAGCGGAAAGAAATAGTCTATCATTAGGACCAAAATTTCCTAAGGGCTATATTCATAAAGAAGTAGTTCAATGATTAGATGTTCAATCACACCCAAGGTTGCAGAAATTTCATCCTGCAATAATGTTGATGTTATAATTTTGTGGCAAGTAAAATTTTTCCGTCTGAATGACCGAACTTCTGCGCAAGTAAAAAAAAATTGTGATGAACAAAAACAGTTAAGAAATGGTATTTTCTTAATATAGTATTGTATACCATATACCTTGATTATATTTATAAAGAGACCTATGAGAAAATAATGGCAAACAAACGAGGCTGGGTAAGTCTGCCGTATTTTGATTTTGTGGTTACCCAAGAAGCAGCTGCAGGCGGGGTTCAGCACCACCCAGCTCCCAGCACACCTGCAGAGGCAGGTATGAGCTCACAGCAGAACAGGCAGCAGCCACACGGGGTGGGAGAGTGCAGTGCAGGCAGCACCAGCCCCTTCCATCACTGAGAAAAGCAGTGCTCTGTGATTACCTTTGTTTTCCCTCAGGCATCCAAAGGCATCAGGCTTCTCTGCCAAGCTCCTGTCACCCGCTGGCAAGCACATTAAAAATGGTCTACATCTCAGTATTATTAGAATAAGCTAGTTTTAGTTATAGAACTGTGAATTTGGCAGTATTGCTACAAGCATACACAAATTATACAAATCAATTACTATTTGGAAAACAAACTGGCTTATATTTACCACTGATCAATGATGCAGCAGAGTACCTAATGACACCCAGGCATTTGCAGAACATGCAAGCTTTGCCAACAAAACATAAAAACTTAAGAGTCTGGGACATCAACCTAGAGCTCTTCAGCTGATGCCTCTGGACTCTGATGGGTTTGGTGTGTATGCACCACACACACATAAATATTGGCTGCAACAGATGAATCCTTCAGTGCAGCTTTAGGATGAGTTGAAGAATGGAACAATTCCCTAGAAAGTGACATTCATTTATAGCAGGTTGGCACTATTAAAAGAAAAGAGGAAAGTACTGTGAAAACTATATTTTGGAAGTAGCTGTAACAACTGGCATCCAAGGAGTCCTTCAAGAATTAATTTGATGAGTTTTTGGTAAAGTGATCTCACCAAAAGAGAGTTGTGACAGAAACAGAATTGAGTTGTGCAGATCATTAACTGAACAAGTTGTTTCATTTCAGATTATATTTCACTATGCCAGCTTCCAATAATATTGTCTTTCCATTTTTTCACATTTTCCTAGGGAATTTTATAGTTGTTTTCAAATTCAACATTTTCCATCTACATTTTTTGCAAATTAAAACTATTGCTATATGATAAATCACTTGATCTTTATCAACATGCAGCATATCATTGTTGCTGTAACATGCTTACATGCACAAACCTTGTTTATGTGGCTGAAGTTTGCTTGCAGCAAACACAGGACCAAACAACTTACCCCAAATGCCTTTCAGCCCAGCTAGAGAATTCCTACCTCGTGGCAGGAGAAGAGGCGCACTCCCTCCATCTGATGGAAGACGGGGTAGTGGGTGCTATCGATGGTGTCCCGGCGGTAGACATCTCCCACTGCCAGAAAGGCGTCTAGGCCAGAGTGTATCAAGTCCCACTGGTGGGCTGATGTGTGTGCTCTTAGCATGTGGTCACGATTCAAGTAGTAGTTATCCTCTTTCCTTCTGCTGGCATGGTTTTGTGGAATAAGTAAACTATCAAAATTCTGCTGGACTGTAACCACTGGAGAAAGACCGTCGTACACAGAAAAGAGCGGAGTCCCACGGCGTCCTAAGTAATGTTTGTAGAAGTGCTCCTTCACCTGCTCCTTGATTAGCCACAAAGGGTGATGTTTTCTGTTGTGCAAGTTCTTCCCCACCTTGGAAAGAATCTTCTCTGTGACATTGGTGTAGTCATCTTGAGGATAGGATTTACCAAGCAGTTCCACTGTATTTGAGCAGGGTACACTGGCACCAAAATCTGAAGGTACAGACTTGGATGAAGAATGCCTTGAATGGGTGGAAATTCCTTTTACTTTTACTTTTGATGATAAAGCTGTTGTTTTAGAATATTTAGCTACTCTCATGAATTTCCAGAGCATTGCCATTGTAAACTTTATGATCTAGAGAAAGAAAAGGAATTTAAAATATTTGAGTTAGGAACTGCAATGTTGCTGCAGGAATTGCTATTATCTTAGGGACAGATAAATCCAAATGTCTGCTTGATTAGCATGACAAAGTTCCCATTATAAACCACTCTTTTGACTTCAGAGGATGGAAAATACCCTTGTGGTCAAATTTCAGCTTGGATATTTTAATCAGTTATCAGGCTTCTGCATGACTGCACCAGTAATAATGACTCTAGACCTAGCCTGAACCCCATTCCAGATTATGCTCTTCAAAGATGAATAAACATCAGGCCTTCTTTGAAACAATATTTTTCCTCCAATTACAAAATGTGGCAATAACTTCATATTACTTCAGAGAAACTAGGAAACTTAACAGTGCCCTTCCGCAGTCAGAACTGGCTTACAACAAGCAATTAACTTATTGCTATATCATCTCCATTAGCAGAAGCTGCAGAACGTGTTCCACATCTACCTGATGCATGTGGCATGCACTATGCAATCATCACAAATTCTTATTTAATGCCAGACAAAACCAGTTTAACCTTTCAAACTACTGAACCACTGTGAAAAAACAGATGGCCAGACAAGACATATATTTATATATAAACAGCTTATTAAATTCACATATGAGTATTGCACAAGATTCACCATAAAGACTGCATAAAGTCAGAACCAATGTTAGAATTTTGCAGTGATCACAAAGCCCCTTTTTCCACATGTTCCCCAGGATGGCTGCTTGCACAGCTCCCATGGCTGTACAGGGAAGGCAGGCCTGTCAGATACCAGGAAGGCAAAGTGATGAGATTCTTCAAGTTGTCTGAACTGAAGAACTCATTTCCCATCAAAGGGCCATCTTTACACATCCTCCCTGTTCACAGACAGGCTTTGTGCTTCATGTGTACACAGCTGCATTCTCTGTAGAGCTCAAAGATAATTCCAAAACCAAAGAGTTTTGAGAGTGATGAACCTTTCAGTCACTCCTTATGCATAAGCCCATTCTGAGATGAAAAATTACTTGAAAATCTATAGATGGGCTTCAGAAATATTAGCAAAGGTCCCAGTAAAATAATTAAGCATTAAAATTTGCTTATTATGGCATGGGAAAGCAGAGGCATTAGAAGTTAAGTGACCAGGGAAAGGCATCTGCTACAAACTGGCTTGTACTTCTTTATGAACCAAGAATTACAGGGCCACAGGTTTCCTGAGTGAAAGAATTTTCTGCGAAAGTCATCTTAAAGAATTAGGGGAAGAAAGGACATAAGCAATAATAAATGCACCACAGTCTTCAAGGGATACAGTCTTTAGGATTACAGTATCTGGCTAGCTTTCCACAGGAACATAAGGAAAACAAGTGTAAGTAACAAAATAAACAAGGTGAGACTATTTTTCATACTCTCATGCTTCAAAATACGTATGCAAATGAACAGACATACTAAAATAGGGAGTACCAGAAAAAATCAAATCTGTAAAAGATAATTAGTATGGTCACATTTGGCTTTAATTCTGGCTTGTATCTAGAAGTTTTCCACAGGTCTTTTTCCTCAAGTCATTGTATCTCAATTAATCAAAATAAAGGCAAGTTGGGTAGACCGAAATTAATCCTGGTGGGGAAGCATAAGATTATTGAATATTCAGTTTAATCCTTTTTTGGGTGGAATAACTTTAGAAATAAGTAACAGCTATAAATTTTATCTAGTTTCGAAACTTTTAAGAATGACTGCCTTGGGCAGGGGGGCAGTAAAGAGTTTACAAAGCTATTTCATCAAATTAGCTCTTGATCATTACTGAGAATGTTCTTCAATAAATTAATTCACATACATATCAGAAACCACTCTGATAGAGGCTAAGCAAGGAATAGTCTTACATTTTGAAAAGAGACCCCATACGTTCTCCTTCATGGAAAGTGAGTTCTCATTTTCAAACAGCTGCTTGAAATACCCAGTCCTAGTCAGATAATGAATTCAGCTTCCCTTAAGTAAATATCACCATCTGCCCATACATTTATTTTTCTAAAAACTTCAATTCAAAACTTACACATAACCGTAATGTACAAAAACTCCCATAACTTTATCGTGATTCTTGTGATGTTTGCTGCTTTCTTAAATATCATTCCTCTGAGAATCAGACAACCTCATGAGAAGCTTAACTTTCACATAAACAGTTTTGATGATTATAAATTTATGGAAAAAGAAATAAGAACATGCACCACCAGTACTAGGGAGGCAGTCTTGTTTGTTTGTTTAAGACTCATTATTTTTAAGGGAGACTCTAGTATATACATCTTCAAGGGCTTACCTGATTATATTTCAGTATTTGTAATGAGGAAGCCTGCTATCAGTTTCTGATAGTTCAGAAACACTCTTTTTTCTAAGCAAGTGATACATACTCCTAACAAACCTGTACAGGAGAAAAACCTACTGAACTTGTGTCAGAGTTTTTATCTTAACATTATGCCTGTGCCTTAAATAGTTAAATGGCATTATTATGTGCATTATTATTCTAGTCCAAAGCAAAATCTGAGCAGTAAGTAATGTGAATAATAAGAAAAGTTATAGTTTTCAGATGAGTCCAAGTACTGCAAACAACAGCAAGCAAGCACTAAGTGTTCCCCTAACATGGTATCACAACCAGAGTTCCAGAAACACTCAAGTCCTACAACAACACTCTGCTACTTCCCTCTCCCACCACAGAGTCACGTATTCCTCTTTCAGAATCATTACAGAAAAATGGTATTGGACTTAGTTCAAGTCAACTAGTGATAAGTTACATTTGGGCAGAGAAACCACAGAGAAGAAAGTAAAATATGTTTACACTCTGCAGACTGTACACAAAATCTTCAAACCAAAGTAATGTTTACCAAGGCAGAGAGCAACATTGGAAAATAAAGACATCTCTTTACCTTTCTTCTAGCAATAAATGCTTGGTGTTAAGAACACACTAATTACTTATGTTCTCATATAATAAACAGAAATTTATGCATTTATGCTTATTTATTTCCATCTGTGTTTATTTAAACGTCTGGAAAAGCAGTTTAAATGTATCATTTTCTTCCTTTATTTCCACCATACTTTTCATTTGGCAGAGAAACAAAACTCTTTTCTGTGCACACTGACAAAACCTGAATCCCACAGCAAGGCCTGCCAGCCAGCTAACAAGAACAGTGAGCCAAACAGCAGCTGCAGGGTCTGAAGCTGAAAACAAATACATAAACCAGAAATAGACATTGAACTACCACCACTGCCATCTACCATGAATGGCAAAGCCCTCCACCAGCATCACCAGTGAATCCTGCACTCTGGGTTTGGCAGTGGCTCTGGCTCACAGCTGGGAGCCAACACAGGGCTCTGGATGAAGATGCAGGGTTTTGGAAGCAGGCTGTTCTGCTGGCAGCTCTCCATGGGGTTTCTCAAAGCTCTGCAGGTGAACATGCAAGCACCAGGCCCACCACCTCCTAATACACATGTCCTCAGCCAGAGAGCACCATGGACACATTTCAGGGTACCTCAGCAGCTCCCCTGAAGCTCCATGGCTCAGGTTGCTGGACCTCAATCTCCATACTGAGATGTCTACTACAACTCTAGTCTTGGATAGGAATGACACCATGCATTACTTGGAACTACACTTGCACCTAGCTCATGCTTTTGAGCAGCTCCAAGGCAGACCAGAGGACAGAAGGTGGCATCCACACCACCCAGGGGTGAAAAGGCATAAGAACAACCCTGTCCGTGCTGTGCATAGACCAGGCACAGATACAACCACACCTGCCAACATCAGTCATGTATCACAGGCCCTATGACATTTCTACAGCAGTTTTAATTGATGGGCAAGGCTCCTTCCTCCTGTACAGAAAACCAACTGTTCCCCATGCAGCAGCCCAGCAGACATTACACATGCTAAAAGTACACCACAGTCAGGAGCCTGACAACAGGGAAATAGCAGACAGAATACATCAGACAAAAAATACCATGGTTTTGGAGCACATGCAAAAGGAAGTTTGATTTGATAAGGGATCATACTGCTGTACTGTTAAGGGATGTCCTTTCATGTCTAAATCCAGGTTTCCATGTCATAGTGCAGCAAGGATTAAGACAGCATTATCACAGCTGCAGTGGTATTTGTCACAATTCTCCACTACCCAGCTGAGGCTTAGGAAAGAATCATAGACTCAGTGAAATTCCTCCTTACACCTGCTTTGAAAAAGGAGGAGAAAAGAGGGGCAATTTAGCAGCCCACAATGAAAGGAGACAGTGCTGTGCACCAATGTTGTTTTATTCACTCACGTCTCCTGAGAAAGTGGAAGAGGGACAACGCTCCTGTTTGAGCAAACTAGAGCCCAAAGGGGCCAGCATGTGGGGCCATTTGCTTGGTGTTTGCATCTGTGAGCCAAGGGCACCCTCGCTCCTGCTGACCGCGTTTCTCTCTGCCCTGTGCTTTTTACAGCTTATGGCTGCAGAAACACAGATGGGCTACTGCATACATAAACCCAAGTACATGACGGGTTTGAAACCAAAATTCTACAAAGATGAGAGTCTGTCTCCTATCCAAGAATAGCTAATTAATGCAAGACTCTGAAGTGCCATGGAAAATGTTAGAAAAGTTGGGCTGCCACCATTTTGTGATGTGACAGCTTTTATCTACCGTATGTGTGGGGAGGGGAGTTCAACCAACATAGCATATGTTGAAACAAAAATTATAAACATATGTTAGGCTGCTAAAATTGGACATTTACCAGTCTGCTTAGCAATTTAGCTAAGCATTGAATTTTAGTTTTGAAAACTATGTAGGCATACAGCAGCAAATATCATTGTATTGCCATGACCATATCTGCCTTTCATAGGATATAACATAAATTGTTTTGCATGCGATACTAATAACAAGCTCGGATTTTTAAATGCTCATTTTAAAATGATGATACATTGTTGCACACCAGAACAGACTTCTACTGAGCATGCTGGATTTATATAACACACACAGACTTCTGAAATAGCCTTGCAGATAAATTAGAATGGATCCATTTTAGAACCTGACCTTCCAAGGGCAGAATATTATCAGATATCCCTGATGATCGCCAAACGCCATTAAAGTACTTCATGAACTACAAAGCATTGGCAAGATAATATAGCTTTCTAGTATTTGGCTCTTAATTTTTTCATGTACTTGGAGTTCATCTAGTTAATAATCTGTCAGTAAGTTCCAGAAACACACAGAAGAACTTTTTATTATTATTTTGTTATTTTGTTATTTTTCTTGACTGAAGCAAAAATATGTCATAAGCTGGCTGGCTGTCTGCTCTGTAATGGTGATACATTAATCACAATGCCACCTTGGGCGACATTCTGAGGCTTGCAAGATTGAGAGAGAAAACTAAAAACCCTTTCCTGGGATAAGGCATGATCCTGCTTTCTCTCAGTGCTACACATAAGAGCTTCTTAAATATGAAAGGTATGAACAACCATGCTCCTTTTCCACTGATGCAGAAGATGCTGAATGTCTGAACAAAGGCCAGCATCCCATGGCCTGTCTCAGACACATGAGCACCTGGAGGCAAACACAGAAAATACAGTCCCCACTGCTGTGGCACACCTTCAACCACCTGCACCACTCCCTCAGGACTGCAAGGTGGGCCAAGATAACCACAGTGAGCAGCAAGTCTTTGGAGAAGGGAATGTACCTCTGGGCAAGCATCCATTTCAAAATGTCTTGCATCATCCCTTGAGTTCAGTCACCATCCAGCTGCAGGTTTGATATTGCAAATGGTGACAAAATGCTATCCCAATACAACAAGTTTCAGTGCCCCAAGCAGGCCTCCAAAGGCTGATGCAGGCTCTGGTTTCCCTGCTAAACAGTGTCACTCCGGGATTGTTCAGGTTTATCCATAAGTTTCCCGCTAACTAAAAGGATAATGCTTCCAGACACGATTCAAAGCAAGTAAAATGCTTTTCAGTAGCCAAAACACTTGCAAATTTTGTAGCTGTGCTGCCTACTGGTATGAGATAATTTCAAAGACTCATTTAATCAGATTACAAGACAAGTTACAGTGAATTTGTTTTAAACAATTCAGTAGATTATCTACACACTGGAATTTGTAATCAGCAAGCTAATCAGGTACATCAAATTGTTGAATTATTGAGACAGTATATATTTTTTCAAAAGATAAAAAAAAATGTATACAACATAGAGTATTAAGAGTATACAACATAGACCTTAAGAGTTAAAGACCACAAGCAAAACAAATTCAGACTTCTGGGTGGGTGGAAAGGCACCAAACTCTCTAACATGCGTAATTGAGAAGTATAAGGTGAAAAGCATGATGACACTCTTTTCATTTGGACTTTAAAAAAAAATGAATAAAAACAAAATAGGCAAATTCTGAGGAAAGAAACTATGGGTGGAAAAAGAAATTATATATATGCATGACAGAAGATTAAACTAAGGAACATCATCAGAAAAAAATCTGTTTTTCTTTCATTTATACCTTAATTTTTTTTTTCCCCACAAACTAAAACAGAGTTTATTTACTGAAGAAATATCAATAAGGCCCTTTAGTGGTAACTTCCAATAATGCATATAACTAAGGCACGCAGAGCTACTAAAAATTAAATAGCTGTGACCTGATCTCCTGCCGACATTCCTGTGTTCTTCCTTACCTCCACAATGAGACAAAACAGCTAAAAGTCAATGCCTTATTTTAAGGGAAAATTCTCATTACACAAACATATTTTGAATACATTTCATTACAAATTATAGACTGTGAAAAGGCAATGCAGAAATTATTCTCAAATATTCTCAAATGTGTCTACTGCCTTTAAATATATCCAGTTTTCAAGGAATGCAACCTGAAAAAACACTACCTTTGCCTGCCGAGGGAATATTCTTTTTCCAGTGCCTTGAAAGTGCTGCCAAACAGCTTTCTGCATTTGTAAATAACTGTCAGATGAAAGGGACAGAGACACTTAAACACCTATCAAATCCTCACTGCAAGATTATCACTATTCCTTCTGCCTTCTTTTTTCCTTCAGTATCTGCAATTCATTATGTGTTTTTACAGATGCATACACCACAAGAATTTTACTCCTACAGAGTTTCATATAAGTAAAAATAAATTTGTTTAGAAATTAAATATTAGCAGTATTTATTGTAGTGGGGTACCTTCTTAGTTCTCACTGATTAGCTACACCATTTGGGCATAATAAAACTTTAGAGACCTCATCCTGCCTCAACAGGAAGAGGGAGTAATACCTTTTTTAAAAAAGTTATTAAATACCAAGAATGGGACACGTGCAGACCTAGTGACAGTGGAAAAGACAGCAGGGGAAACCAAATTATTTAGCCAGGACATGCCAGAGGAGGCAGCAAACATGAACCATTAAGTTCATCCACAAATTAGAAAGTCTTTAGCTTTACCTGCTGTATCCCCATAGTACTGATTGTTATTCCATTCTTCTGGAGAACTGGGGAAATCTATGACTTACCACAGATCTCCAGATGCTCTCCTTAGTAATACCCTAGCCAACATGGTATAGTTAGAATAATTTAAGTAGTATTATAAACCAGCAAGCATAATTAGTATTTAAGACCCAGGAGTTATTTCATGGCTGTAATATGTATGTAATCAACAATAGGATGTTTCAACCCTAAGTAGCAGCAGGAATATTGCAAGTTTTGTGTCATATCAATTTTTCGTCACATCAAGCTTTAAAGAGATCAGTTTCACAAATTTGCTATCATCTTAAGCCAAAATATCACCAGAGATCGGCACCTCAGACCTAGCTGTGATATTAACTTGGTCTCAACTTAAGCTCTTAGCTATGGTATCATTCCTTGGTCTGTCTCTGTTACAGAAATAATGAAAGTGTGAACAGACAGAGCCTTTATCAGGACTATGTATATTTCAACAGCCAATCAAAAAAAGAGAGACAAATATCTCTACAGATTCCCCTTCAGAATCAATAAGTCTCACAGACTTCAGGATGGATAAAGAAGAGAGTACGTGGATGTTTGCAGTGGAGACTCCACTGCAGTACCGCATCTCCCAGCTGGAAAATGTAGGGTCACGTGTGCACAAATAAGTCATCTCTAGTTTGAACTGCACCATCTTCATTTATCTGTCATGGGCTCTGACAAAGCATTTAAGGAAAAGATTAGAAGGCTCCTAAGAAAGGAACTACATTTCCCTGCCTGGGGCATACCACTTGTCTGAGGTTGGTTGGAACAGGCCTGAAATATTAATGAGCAAACCATTTGTCAAGAAAATTATGCAAGAAAACTTGGCAGCCATACAAAGGGGTTAGCAATAAGATATCAAGCTAGGGCAGTGCACACTAAGCACTTGAAAGAGAAAACAGGAAAGAAAAATTTTTTTAAATCACTTTCATTTGCCTGTTCACATTCATAAGCTTTGGAAGAAAACAGTAAATTAATGAGTGAGTAAAACATCACACTCAGTAATAACAGGTACTAACTTCTAAAAGGGACTATGTGCTGCTCTAGGTCTAGAATTCATGCTTTTAGGTATTGATTCCTTCAAGACATTTCTCCTAGTGACATTCTTTGCAAATAAACTTGCTTACCAGGTAGCATGTGAGCTAAAAGGTATTGTCATGACAGAAACCACTTATTATTTAAATTTGACATAAGTAAATGGGGAAAAAAAACCAATTTGCACAAGGGAAAGACACACAAAACCAAAAAAGCACATTATTCTTGAGGTTTCCTCACAAATCATAGTGAAGAAAAGCAAAGACAAAACTGTAACCACTCTGTAAAATCAGATGTTAAAATCTATACTCTCTGAACAGACTGAAGACCTAAATCACTTCCAGGAGTTTCCAAGTATCATTTCTCCTTAAGAGGAACTTGCAAAAGAAAAAGATTTAAGAAAAAGACACTTCAGTCAGACTCCAAATTTATTTTTAATTTTTATATATTTATAATGTAAGTATGTTTTAGGGCCAGGTACACTATAATTTTACATAGCACTCCTTATACAATAAATTTGAAGGCTTAGTTTTTAAGTAGGCAATGCTAGTTTTCACTGTAAGCAAACCTGAAAAGCATCCAAAGCATCACAGTATATTAAAAACTAATCTAAAATTTGGATTAAATATGATGATTGTCAAATAAAGCAAATTAATAATTTATTCTGGTTTACCAAAACATACCCATACTCACCTTGCCAAATGTTAAACATGTCCAACAATGTGATCCATAGGTTTAATCACTACTGACACCAATTGGACTCACAGACATACCAGAACAGTGTGATACAGCAGCATTTAGACTTCCATTAAGCAGCACTCTGCTTTTCCAAAGCATATCTCTACACAGGATCTCAAAGTGCTTTTCAGCCATTAACCAGTTAAGCTCTACAGTATGCCCATGGGAAAAGTATTACATTATTTATACCCATTAGTGCAGCAGCTCCCAAGTCAAAAGCACTGTCTTTCAACTTCTTGGCTTTCACCTTTTTTTTCCCAAATTGTTTTGACTATATTGCCATTTTTATCTGTGTTCAGAATTTTTTGTTGTTTGCAATATCATTTTATCAACAGCTCAACAAGTATAACTGCTACTGTGAACAGAATCAAAATGTTTTGAGAGCAGCTTGCCAGAACTGCCCATTAGGAACCACAATGAACAGCTCAGAAAAAGTGAGATATTCCCATCAAAACAATCTTGTCCTTGAATGTGCAGATTTTTAAGGTTCAAACCTACATTCCTTGAGCAAGAATTACAGAGCCATTGCTCTGCTTGTATTGTGGCTCAAACTTCAATGTTATTGTAATTAAAATTACATTTTCAGCTTGATCAGGAGATATCAACTGCAGAAGTAGAAGACACTCAAGGAAGATGGTATAGGAAAGGTATATAAATGAAGCTTTATTGAGGCAAACAGGGAAATGCAAAACTGGGTGGAGTGACCATTGCTGCTGTACCTGTTCCATGGCAGGGTTGCCCTAAAATCCAGCATGGCATTCACAAATTGTCATCCTCTAAATAGTATTTCACCTCTGGTCACAGTTTACCAAAACCAAGAACAGCATTTACTTCAATGAAGAAATTGTACGACAGAAGCAAAGAATTGTTAAGGTTGGCAACCTGCTCTAGAGCTCTGTCACCTAAAACTTAAAGAACTTCTTCCTCATGTTCAGATGGAACTTCTTGTATTTTATTTTATAGCCACTGCTCCTCATCCTGTCATTGGGCAATGCTGAAAAGAGTCTGGCACCATCCTCTTGGCACCTGCTTTTTTGATATTTATATGCATTATTGAGATGCCCTCTCAGTCTTTTCTTCTCCAGACTAAACAGGCCCAGATACCATGGTCTGTCCTCATAAGAGACGCTCCAGACCCCAAATCATCTTTGTGGCACTCCACTGGAATCTCTCCAGGAGCTCCTTGTCTCTCCTGTACTGAGGAGCCCAGAAATGGACACCACATTCCAGATGTGGCCTCACCAGGGCCAAGCAGAGGGACAGGATCACCTTCCTCAACCTGCTGGCCATGTTCTTCCCAATGCACCCCAGGATGCCACGGCCCTCCTGCTTGTGAGGGCACTGTTGGCTCACAGTCAACTTGTCATCTACCAAACTCTGTTTGTTGGTGACCTCTTTTGGGGAAGTTTCACACTGTACCTAACCCCACTGCTCATTTTGCCTCAGTGATTTTGCAGAGTGAATCATGTCAGCCTCCCAGTCCAGCCAGGGAAAAGAAAATTACATGGGTAGTTGTCTCTCCTGTATCACCTGTGAGAACTAACAGTCATCTGAGATTCAAACATAACACATTACAAGAGCTAAAGCAAGCAATTAAGAGTCTTTTAATCATATTTACCAGTGAAAACTTGGCCAAAAGCCACAGCACACCATGAGCCTTATGATTTGGCTCTGCAGGGGCCAAAATGTTTGATGCCAGCCTGACACAGCAGCCAGCATTTGCTGAAGTGGCTCAGCAGAGCTCACACAAGGCCCACAACAGCTTCAGAGTAAAGGAAAAAGAAAGCAAGCCTCACCAATGTCATGAAACAGCCAGAGGTTGTCTACTACACCATGCATTGTTACCACTACAGTAGCCCTTGAATCCAGGAAGACTAAAGACAAAATATGAAGATACAGCACATGAAAGGGAAATTGTCATGCCTGGTGCTGCCAGCATAGGCAATCAGAAACAAATGTGAGGTCAGTAGTGACAGGTACCACATATAAGTGCTAAATAATCCCATTATAATCTTTACGATGACCAGTGGGCAGAGGAAAACCAAATCCAGAGTGGAATTTAAAAGCATTGCAATATACTGAGAAACCAAATCATTAATAAACAGAGATGTAGGTCTCAATGTGCAATAAGGTGGGAAACAGTGACTTGCTGAGACCAGAATCAACTACGTGGGACCCGAGAAGGCCACAATGAATTAGCTTTACGGCAAAAAGGTACGGCCCCCTCTCCCGCACATAAATAAAAAACCAAAAGACTACTACTACAATAAGCTCCAGGTAAGGAAAATCAGGTTTTATTTAGCAAAGAAAAACATAACCAGCATCTACACAACACCTAACTCAGCCATAGATTTATGATGTGTGCCAATATTTTTTCACTGCAAAACTTTCCTATTACGTTCCTGGAATGCCAGGGACCACTGCCTAGAGCTAATAAATAAAAATGATGGCTCAGAATTGTTTTCTTCTCTGTACCTGCTAGCTCAAAGGTACAATTTCCCAAGTATAGGCTATCATGTAAGCAACACAGGGATTGACTCTGTTTTCATTTTGGGGGTATTTTTCTCTGTAGTTATTATCTTATTTGGTCTTAAAAAAATATTAACTTTATTTTCATGTTACTATACCATTTATACTCAAAGAATCAAAAGATTTACAGGAAATTTGTCCAGCTTACAATACGATATAACAAAATCTGGCCTGAGCACATCATCTCATTTTATATGCAGCATTAAAATATGAATATTGGACACTACTTTTGAGGCTGAGTAGACAAAATCATATTTATCACATCTGATCAACCTGATTCATCTACAAATCTACTGAATACCCAAATGTGAACTTGCAATTTATTCAAAAACATGTAAGCAAAACTGCAACAATTTCTATGCATAATTGCACAAACACCTAACTTCAGTACCTCTAAAATTTGCATGTGGCACTTTCATATTTGTAAATTACAACTAAACATTTCCACATGTTTCTACCCCACCAGCCAAGGATGAAAGGTCTCAAGATGAAGGCTTTTTAATTCTGAAAGTAAAAGCTGCTATCCTGGACCTTTCTGCCATTTAATTTCTGCCATTCCAATGCACTTACTGGCATCTGGGCTAGAAACTCTCCTTTTCCACTTCCTCTCTCTGTCATCTGCTGGGAGACAGAGAAATAATTAGATTGACTCAAGCAGTTCTGATTGCTTTCAGTGTGTGGTTCACTTCTTGACACCAGAGAGAGGAGTTGTGATAAATAAGGATCAATAGACTGGATAGGAATGTTTAAATTTTCCTCAGAGCTGAAGAGCAATGCCACCAAAGAAAAATTAAGTTTTTGTTTAGGGCAAGTTATTTAGCAAAAAAAGTTGAGTGAGTTTACTGTGTAGCAAAGTTTACCAAAGAGTTGTGAAGACCAGAATTTAAACAAAATGAAACTGAAGTCAGTCTTTTCAGCTCTCATTTACTTCTTACTAGAAGCACAGCTCAAAGGAAAGGAAAGCAATCAAGGCATGATGTTAACATTTCAACATCAGTTAAAGAAGAATTACATGCAGTGGAGGGGTCTTCAATCACAGACTGCTGCAAAATCTTATATAAAATATACCATTACAATCAGCACCTCTGTTCATAACTACAGAACAAGATCAAATACTGTGTACAGGCAGAAAAAAATAACAATAAAAAATTACCACCTCTTTCTTCCAGGCTGATGCTATTTAATTAAGATAGAGGTAGAAAAAAGATAGCTTCCTGTGTTATCATTGCTGTCATAGACCTGTTGTGAGCCTTCAGTCTTCTTTAGCAGTACATGAATTTAAGATAAAATAACTATAAAGCACTCAATAAGACTTATTTTCCTTAAAGTCTTCAAGCCAGCTTCTCCTCACAGCAGAGTAGCAAACTAAGGAAGGTTCTTCTAATGTCTCTTTCATACTTTCAAATTACTTCTCTGCTCTTATGGTTAATTGGATACCATGTAAAGTGGGTAAATCATAATGTTTTGCCAGAAAAACAAGAGGTAAATTTCAGTGGTCTTTTAACCTGATGTGCTTTTTGCAGTGCCTTCTACAAATTTGTTATAAATTGCAAAAATAAATAAAAGAAACATATCTTTTGATGTGTCCAGTGATCACATTTAAGGCTGAAAGTCACCATTTTGAGAAGGGTGGCACCCAACTCATTGCCAGGTTCAGCCTTACAAAGATAACTACAAAATCATGCACAGTTCTGACACCTGAATCCTGCACTGCACTGGGTGTATCTCACACAGCAGGAATTTGCAGCTTAAGACCTGAACTCAAATCTGTTTACTGAAAACTTTAGAACACAGCCTTTTGACATACCAGGTACACTCAAAAATATCTTGGGTAAATAAAATTACATCTCCATAAGAATGTCCTGCATTCAATTGTTCAAATAATTACCACATTCATCTCCATCCTAAAGGTATCCACACTTTACTCAATTTAAGTTCCATGGGCATCAAATTTAGTGCACTCAGTACAACTGTCATGCCAATTTCTATTATTTCTCTCAAAACCCACAAGTTTATTATTAGCAATCTGTGGGCAATTAATGTAAATATCAGCAGACTTGGATTTATCTCAATTAGTGTTTGTTTCAATTCCACGGGCAAACAAGAAATCATCTGCAGTAGGAATACCAATGACTTTATGTCTAGCTGTAGTCATGCTGCTGTGTTCGGCCCTCTCTCTCTTGGGAAAAAAAAAAAAGGAAAGTTTACATTGAATTGTGCATATTTTTCAGTATGTCACATAATGCCTTCAGGACATAAAAGTTACTCCATGACATGCTTCTTCCTATAGATACAAATGACACAAAACACACACCAGTGAAGAAGTGAAATATAAGTTCTGAAACAAAATACTATGATTTGATATTTAAAAGGATACTTTCATATTTGTCTCTTCTATAGCAACTGTGATCTGTATTGTTATAAGCATCCAGTAATTACAGAAGTCCAACAGAAGCCTGATTATTAAAGCTACTAAAACAGTCACAGAATATCCTTACCTGACCATTCAACTATTGTCAAATAGGAAGCTACTAATGTGCAAGCAAGCACCTCCAACTTTTCTTTTTGTGCCATGAGATCATTTAGCAAAAATCAAGTCTTGTTCTGCACTTACTATTCCTACTTGCTCCTTATGCATCACCAGATCATTAAAAAATTCAGCTTTTGTTCTATCCCACTGAGAAACAGTGGGGAAACGGTAGCACAGGCCAGAAACCACAAGATTGCTAATTTTCCTTCTATGCTTTCCAGCTTGTATTAGCAAAGAAAAGGCAGCTGACTCCCCCAGATATGCTTTCTCATAAGCAGGTGTTTTTCTACAGAAAACTACCAGTGAATGAACGCAAAATTTTATTTTATGAACCCAAAAAATCACTAATAGCTCTCTGTCAAACACAAGATGCTTTGCTGAGTGGGTTTTAGCAAGGATCTGAACTTGGTCCAGTTTCAGGGAGTGTTTCCATTAGCAACCTACAGAACTGAACAGAGGACATCCTTAAATCTACAGATCAACACTGCAGGTATGCTGGATAACAGGGCTGGAACCCAAAATCATTCTGTCAAACTAGAGAAGTGCTCATAAAAATAACAGAACAATTTGTCAGGGGCAAGCACAACTTTCCATACTTTGTCAAAGCCAGCTGCACACCAACAGCAGAGCAAATAAACTGCTAGACAGACAACACTTTCCTCAGAGGGGAATCAGGGCTTCTAATAGACCATGAGCTCCTTAAAAGTTCAAAATGGGATTCAAAAAAACAGGAAAGAGCCATCATATGGTTATATAAACAGGAATATCTACCACATAAAATAGGAAGCATTCCTGTCCTGTTTAGCAGGAAGGAATAAATAAGTGAAATTTTTGGCATAGCCATTAAAAAAAATGCAAAATACAAAAAAACTCAAAACAATTTGAAGTGTGCAAAGACAGTAGAAGAAATTACAAGTCTCAAAGAAGGCATTATGTAGAAGTACTGAATGTACCAAGTACTGAATGCACTATGTACTATAGCCAGAGAGGAAAGAAAGACACTTTCACCATCATCATCAGATCTGAAAGAAGTAGAACACACTTTGGATTAACCTTGTCTCCACTGCACCCTGGCTAGGACATGCAGCAATTCACCTACCGAAACCAAAGTTAAAAAAATTTGTGGAAGTTGTAAGGAGAACTCTTTCTACAAATACAGTGACACCTTGTAAGAGACTGCTTGTGCAGACCCTATTGTAGTTTTATTATTTCATGCAGATTTCTAAACAGCTGTGCTAAAAAGAAACAGGTGTAAAATTCAACCTGCTTTGGGGGCCAGACTAGTCAGTATCTCAAGGTCTTTCCAGTCTTATTGTGGTTTGTTATAATTTCTGTGATCATTATCACAATTTTTTTAATGAAGCACATATTAAGGGCTTATTCCTTAGAGGTCTAGCCAAGTCTTTCTTTCAGTAGCAGTTTTAATGGTGCTCATGGCTTTATGCCAGCTATATTGCTGAAAGCTTAGCAGGTGATGTATTTGCTTATAGGCACTGTCATATTTTATCCATCTCAGCATCTATTTAGTAAGTGCTCCAATATTCTAGAGCATGGCAGGTGCTATATAAAACACAGCATTATTTTCCATATTTTATTCTCCTCATTGGCATTCCTACTCTCAGATTAACTGGCAAAAGTACAAACATTCACAGCAATTTTTAAAAAGAAAGTTTGAGTGCTCACTGACAGCCACAGTTAGCTCCATACTATCAGTAAACAAAACAACACAACATTGTTCCTTCCATATTACAACAAAATTTCTCAGCAGTTTTTTGCATAGATGGAAATACGATGATAGAAAAACTGCAGTGGCCATTTGGACACCAGCTGCTAATTGTGTGTTGGAACAACACTACCTGGTTCAGTTAAAATGCATTATGGTGGTATTTCAATTATTCTCTTCATCTTGTTTCACAGCAGAGGATAGGCAGGAAAATCCATATGGATTAGGCTTTTTCATCCATAATTTCATGCTACTCTTGTAGGATTTCTAGCTGGTCTAGGTAAAAATTTCCACTGAAATTAATGGATTATAATGAGCTGACAAGATACTATTTTTATTCCATTCTTCAAACAGCAGTCATACATATTGTGATGTTTTAACTTCTCTTCTCAGTATTCCTTCATACAGAAGTCATCATTTCCATTACTTGGGTTCTTGAAAAACTTCTACTAATTTTTCTTCAATCTCAATTTAGAGAGTAAGGGGACTGAAACTGAATACAATACTCAAGAGTCGATATTTCAGCTGATATTACTGAAACATAAAATGACTTTGGGAAGGTTATCTCCTCCTCCTATCCCAATGCTCTTCTGTACTTACATTTCATCTTGACTGCACTCCTCACTACAGTGAGATTAAACATTAAGTACAACACAAACCTGTATGATGCCTGTGACTTTACTGCTTGAAGGACTTGAAAAAAAATATTTCTCCTTTTCTCAAAGCAACAAGTTTTTTTTAATTTATAATTTGTTACTCCAACACCTCTAAGCATATTCACATAGAAGTGCAAGGAACATATTTGAATTTATTCACAATGCCTTCACTTTTGTCCATCACTATAAGATAGGAACAGAAATGTCTCCTAACTAATTACAGCTGATGTTCACACCCAAGCAATTCAGAAATGATGCTTCATTATCAATACTACTTTATTTCAGGGCAAAAAAAGAAAGTAATACAGGTGAACGCTGGCAGGAGCAGAGAAAAAAGGAAGTTGTTTTCCTTTATCTATCCTGTGTCATTAGGTAAAGACCTTTTTTTAACAGTATCACTCAAGTAGCAGCTGTGTCCTATTGAAAAATGCTCAAAACCATGGAAAAGCTGTGCAAGATGTCAGAAACATGGTATGGGCCAGTCCATTTAGTATTTTTATGTGTTTCAAATACCTGTAAGTCGTCTGAAGACAAATTTTAGGAACAGCTGAAAAATCTAAAACCGTAATTCCTTAGGTGGAATTCTTCTCACAGCACATCACAGAGTGCTCCTCCCAGTGAGGAGAACATTTCAGGATGCACTTCTACATAATCACAGAATCTATTACGCTAGGAGCAAAATTAAAAATCTAGCATCTTACCAATAACAGTAGAGAAGGTCAAGGCAAGATAAAGAATAGGATAATAGGCCCTCTTATAAAGCAGCTTGGAATCAACTTTCCATTTTTTTTGGTAAAGAAACCAAGTACAGAAAAAATTCTTAAAGTACCAGGCATGAAAAATCCCACATGACTATTTAATGCATTTTGCAGGACAGAGAGCTCCACGACAGACTTGATGACAAAATACATATGCTAGCACACACGAGCTTTCCTTGAATGAAGCCAGGTGAGTGGAAACTAACAATGCAATCAACAGCACCAAAAGCCTTTTCAATATGCTCTCCAACAAGGTTTTGTCTCTTCTCCTGGTAGACTCACCACTGATCTTTCCATCAGGAACACGAAGAGAACATGAAGGGTATTGCAAACATATCCAGAAGAGAAAACAATCCCTTTCTCTCTTCCACTCTATCAGTTCTGTGAAGTAGAATAGTCTTTTTTTAAATTGCATATACCAGTGATAGAAAAGCAGTCACTTGGCAAGCAGATTACTTCTTGACTGCTAAAGCAAACACCTCAGGAATGTTTTGGGTTGTTTTTTTTTTTTTTAATTTATAACCACAAAAGTTAAGGCTTTCCTCTTCCAGAAATAATCTAACTTTTGGAGCAGGACAAGCAACATACCAAAGCAACATAACATTATAATCATATTTATAATGTTTTAAATCATGAACCTGTTTTTAAAATCCCATATTTTTCATATGGGAAAAGTTATCAGCTTTCATCCACTGCAGAGCACATGTTTTTTATCTCCTGTAAAGTTTCCTATAAACTGCAAAGTTTCAAGGCACTAAATCTTAGGTGCACTTTGTTTAGATACTGAATTTTACTACAAGTAATACTTACAGGCTTTTTATGTGTGTTTTAAAATATCTTCCTTTCTTGACTATATATAGCAACAAAATAAAGAGTAGATTTACAGATGCAGAAAATGAGAACTACCGACAATAAACATGCAAAACCCTCTGAACTGTTAGTAAATAAACTTTCCTGTAGAACATTTTGGGTGTTCTGTATATCAAACGCAATGTTGAGTGCACAGCATAAAATTTTACTGATAAGATCTTAAGATTACTACTTATGACTCACAAGCAACAACAGTTGCCATACAAACTACTCTATGGAAGTGACGGTAAAACGTAAAACTCTCAGACTTTATGGCGTAAGTAATCACCATTCTGCTGACTAAAATCTTAATTATATATGTCATGCTGGGGCCCTTGTTCACAGGTCACACGGGGTCTCAAATCTCCCCAAATTTCCATTTGATAATCAACCATTCCCTTTTTCCCTGCTGAGTCTGTCCTGGCATCATCTAAGACTCTCCTTGTTTTTCACTCTTTCCATTAAAATCATAAACTCTCTCAGCTCTGCTCAGCATGTCAATGCACAAAGCTTCCAGGGGCTACCAACACAGGGTGAAAACAAAGGTAATTTTGCACTCAAGAACAATGAAGCTCTGAGCAATACAATTTCCAAACCTTCTGAAGCCCCAAAGAAGTTAAGACTCACCCTAAAGTCTTGCAGTATCAATCTTTTGACTATATTTTAATTACTGGAGTTTCAATTGGATTCATGTTTGATTCTACTGTGGAATACAAGCTCAAGGACAATACAAGCTCTACTGGAATAAAAGCTCAACCTGAAACCGGCCAAGTGCTGCATGATCCACCACACTTCATCATGCCCTTTTCTGGAGCTAAAGGCATGTGCACAACCCAGGAAAAATTTACTAAGAACTCACATCCTTATATTCCATGGTGCACAACAACTTAAAGCATATGATTTGTCTGCAAAGGAAGAGTTTCATGTCAATGGCAAAAGGTGAGGGGGGAAGAACAATCCACAGATTTTAACCTAAAATAGATATTTTTTCCTTACAATTTTAAATCATGAAACCATTTCTTCTGCACATTAAGATGACACCAACTTGCAAAATAATTGTCCCTGCTTGAAGCACCTACAACAGAGTTTGTAGGAAATGGGAAAAGCTTTTTTCACCCACAAATACCAGTCCATGACTACAGCAATCTAAACTGAAAAGGACTTTTAACAGATCTCCCAATGCATTACCCCTTTCAACGGTGGACTCCATGGAATAATGGATGAAACTTGCCATTTTATAGAATTATTCTACAATTACAGAGATCTTTTTTGAAAGAAGAAATCATCTTCCTACAATTTTTTGCCTTAAGTGATGTACACATTCTTTTAGATTTTTTTTGGTCTCTGCCTGGTGAATTAATGTAAAAATTATGTAACAATTCAACAGTTCAAAGTTTTATGCAAAACCTTCTTTTGCCAAGTCCTTAAATAAATCTTAGTACAATAAGGACAAGAATCTGGAGGGAAAGAAAGGAAGGGGATCTGCCTTCATTTGACAAAACTGTCATAGACACCTTCTCCCCCTCTAGCATCTTCTCATTTATTTGTGTGAATAACTGCACAGAGCAGCCACACTGATTTTGGCAGTACTGAAGAGGTCTAGCCCCCAAAAGACATACTGACAGAGCAGCATTAGTGTTACAGAATAATAACAATTTCCATTAAAAGCTGACAAACTACTTGTTCAATAAAACTGTTCATTTCCTTTTTCATGCACTTGTTGAAAAGCACAAGAACAGAGCTTAAAACAGTCTTTTACCATCTGAATAGCATCTGTTAATTTCATCAGCTCAGTTCTTCCTGCATGTCAGATTTGGCTGCACTAGTACCATCAGTATTGAACACGTTTGTAGAAAATGTATCTGTTTAAAAGCATCTCAGTTAATGGCTTAATGAAAGTAGTCAGCAAAGCCAAAGGCCACCTGTTTGTAGAGGAAACTAAATAATCAGGTCCTACATAAAACTGTAACCCATGTGTCCAGAAATTTCTAAGAATCACTTCCCAAATTAAGTCCTCATTCCCTTCAGGATCTCCATCATTCAAATGCATGAAGGCATGAATGTGTGTATAGGAACACACCAGCTGGCAGAGTCATTCAGAAGTCATTTTGAAAGGATAGCCATGTTACTGGTTTGCAAAATAACAATTTATGTTTGTTCTGTCAAAAAAAAATCTTTAATCAAAAACTACAGCCCAAAAAAATTTACAGGCTTCACAGGGTTAGGTAAAGGATGTGCCTTCAGACAGAAGTGGAATGCTTAGTAACTGCAGAATCATCTTGCCTTCCCTAACAACTAGTTCTGCACTGGCTGTTCCATTTCATTGTGAATAAAAGTATTAAATACCAAAGGTGCAAAACTTTTTTTTCTTTTAATATTGAAGTTAAAATGTTCAGAGTAAACATTAAGTCTATTCTCAAACCACAGAAAGCTACTTCAAAGCAGACAAGAAATACTGCCAAGGTAACAAAAACATTCTATCTGCACATGTATAACATAAACATGCCATATACCTGCTTTAGCAAACAATATTGGATATGGCTATTAAATTGATTGAAAGGTTACAAGGCTTCCATAACAAATCCCAAATATCACAGATTTTACCTCTACAAATAATTTAATTTTAATTGCACACTGTATTCATGAGAATAAAGAAATCAGATTTTTTGGTTAGCAACAGAAGTAAGTTTGTAGATAGCTATTTTATGTGAATTGTCAGCACTTCCATCAACTATTACATATTATATTAACCTTTCAGAGACTGCACATTCTGAGGTAGATTTACAGAGCCATACATTTACACTTTACTATTCTTAATTTACCCCTAAGCATCTTAGGCCTAATTCATCATAAGAATAATGTCACAGTACATGCCACAGTTGAGACAGCCACAATACACAGAGTATCACCATACAATATCAGAAAGCATCTGCCCATACAGAACAACATCACACCACATCAAACAGCTTCAAGCATCCACCCTTCACAGGCTTTAGCCCATCCTTTTATACCCCTGATGTTCATGCACTGCACCTGTGTGCCCTCTGTTCCCTTTGTGATTGGTCAGTGCACTTCAGCACTCCCTGTCTTGTTACCTTCAATAGTCACCTGTCCTGCACAGCTGTAGCCCATTAGAGATGAGGCTCCATCACAGCCTCACTCCCAATTACCACAAACTGTGTGCCTGCAGAGTAAGGCAGTAAAACAGCACAGAAAGCAATCATGTTTCAACAACCATAGCAACCAATTGCTTCAGTCATTGCTGATTCCTCCTGATAGCTGCATCATCTTGAGGTTTGACTGCACGCAGTGTGTCCCAGGAAACAGATCTACTGGTCTGAATTTCAGATGGCATGAAGTCTAAGGTAGCCTGTGATTTCTCCTAATGTAACTAGAAGAGATGATCCTGCAGCCTCCTGTCCAGGTATGTTGGGGGATGAGCACCTCAGACATGAAAGGAGAGACCTGCTGGCCCAGGCATCAGAGACCCAAACCACGAAAAGGTGTCTCCTTACTTGCAAATAGCAGACAAGATGGAACTTGAAAAAAAATCTCTGAATCTGCCTAAGGCAGGTTAAGAATCCGTTCCTCCCTTCACTTACAGCAAATTGTTATCATTGGAATGGAGGAAACCCAAATCAAATTCTGTGTTGAAACCTGAACTATATTCTAAGCTCTGCGCATCCACGCACAGTCCTTATTTCATACAGCCCACAAAAAAGGAGCTACACCAATATAGTCCTTAAAAAGTTTCTTTGTATTTTTTCTTTTGTCAAAATAAGTTAAGATCTAAAAAAAAAAAAAATTAAAAAATTTATATACTCAATACTTGAATCCATCAACAAAACAGAGTTGTATAAAGAACAAAGGTGGGGAACACTAATTTCCTGCAAAGTAAAATAAGCACCTGCTTACATCTGGAAATACCTGCTTATTACAATAAACCATAGATTAAAAGGACTCTAAAAAACATGGAAGATAATATAAACCCCTTTCTGACACTTCATAGTTCATATTTTATGCCTAACTTTTCCAGAAGAAAAATCATAATTATCTTGTAAGACTGAAACCAGCTGTACCTTTCCTGCTCAAGATGATGTTCATTAATTATAAAAACTAGCAGAACACAATATCCAGAAACATTCTGCTTCATTCAATAAAGATACCGCCATTGTTTAGCCTGTTCAGAAGTTTTCCATGTGAATTATGGTTTTGGGGGAAAGTGAATACTGTCTGGTTTCTGTATTTTTAATTGAATTCAAATTTCCATCAAAATGTCCCAAATTAAAATTAATTATTAGCTGGTAAGCAGGAAATGCATCAATCATTACCTTATAAAATTAGAATGCATAAATATTAAGAAATCAGCTATATTTGTGTTAGACTGTATAATTGCTTAAAAGTGAAAAAAAAAGCTTACTTTAGCATAAAGCACTAACATTACTTAGCAAGCAACTAATTTTCACTTTTTTTTCCAGATGGTGAAAACCAAGCATTTTCAAGGAAAACAACATATAACACACAAAAGCTTCTCTATTCTATTAAAATGTTCATTTTTAATTGTGTTTTAAATCAATTCAGCTTGACTGATGTCCTGGTTTGCTCACACCAATCTTCAAGCTCCCCCTCCCATGACCAGAATAAAGGTTGCTAAGTTTCATACTGATGGGGAGTAGGGAGCTGCTAGCTCACATAAATGATTTCTGGCATGCATCAAAGGAAGGCCTTTGCAAGGGTCCTCCCTAACAATCTTCAAGTGGTTCTCTCAGGAAAACTGATTACTCTCTAAAGATGGTAGTCTGGAATAGAGTTCCCAGTCTCAATTAACCTGGGCTGGTTTCAGCTAATGAAGTGGAAGTGAGGAAAAAAATTAACAAGATATGGTACACTACTTTTAGCATATGGCCTTATTTATATTTAGAGCTGCTTCAAGCCCTAAAATGAAGATTTGATCAACATATAGTAAAGTTAAAATCAGCAAAAAAATATTATTTTATTTGCAGTGTCTAAATTAAGTATCTTTATAAAAATAACAAGCAAGGCACATCATAAAATGGAAACTACACTCTAAAGGTCTGCCCTTAGTAAGTTTAGCTGAAAACAGAGATGGGAGAAAACATGTCAGTCCTATTTTCAAGAAGGTCAAGAAGGAGGATCTGGAGAACTACAAGCCAGTCAGGCTCACCTCAATCCCTCAGAAGGTGTCCAAGCAAGTAATCTTGGAAATAAATTCCACAACATGTGAAGGTGACTAGGAGACTTCAGCCTGAATTTATGAAGGGGAAATCATGTCTGATACACCTGTTAGCCTTCCATAAAAGATTTTTGTCTTGGCAGATGAGAGAAGTGGACATATGTTGGTCCTGACTTTAGCAGGGCTTTTGACAATGTCTCCCAGGACATATTCATAAAGAAATTGACAAAAAAAGGGCAGTGAGTGGTGGACAATGAGGTGGACTGAACATGGGCTGAACTGTCAGCCTTGGGAGATTGTTATCAGCTGCTCTGAGCTGTCAGCCTCGGGAGATTGCTACGAGCTGCAGACAGTCCATCTAGAGGCTGGTCACCAGCAGTGTGCCCCAGGGGTCAGAGGGGGCCCAATACTATTTTAACATCTCCATTCGTGGCCGAGTAGAAATCTACAGATGACACAAAACTGGGAAGCATTGTTGATAAAGCAGATGAATGTGAGGCACCACTACAGACTGAGAAAATGGGCCAACAGAACATCAGCAAGTTCAACAAAGGGAAGAGCAAAATCCTGCTCCTGGGGAGGATTAACCTCAAGGACTGGTATATGCTGGGGTCTGGCTAGCAGGGCAGCAGTTTTGCAGGAGAAGAGCTGATGGTCCAGGTGGATAACAAGGACTGGACTGTGAGACAGTCACACAAAGAAAGGCCTAGAGCATCCTGAGCTGCATTAGGAAGACCACTGCCAGCAGGCCAAGGGAGCTGATCCCTCTCCTCTGCTCAGTACCAGTAAAGTCACACCTGGATTGCTGTGTCTAGCTTTGGGCTTCCCAGTGAAGCCCAGGGAAGGGCCACAGAGATGATAAAGGGATTGCAGCATCACAAAAACACTGGAATAATAATGCAATAATCAGGTTTCCATCTCTTTTTTTTTGGCCACTATTTCCTCTAAAGCATGGTTAACATTAAGCCTGAGCAACCAGGCTTAATGTTAATACCATCTTTAACATACCCCACAAAAAGCAAAGCAACATATCCCCACCACAAAAAAAAAAAAGTTAGAGATAATGCCATATGCTTTGTGTCCAGAAGACAGAATGTTTCAAAATACCTTGATATTTTCAAGAGGAAGGATGGCTAGTCAACTTCCTTCAGTATTTTTAAAAATAATCAAGATTTCAGTTTTCAAAAAGAAAACAAAAAAAACCCAAACAAACAGTAACATGCTGACTTCCATTCTTACATATGACAAGTCAAAAATACTCTTTAAATGGCAATCTATTTTTTATAGCAGGTATGTGGGGGTGATGGGTTGTTTAGTTTTTTTCCAAACAGGGCAGCTGCAATGATTTGCAAATCAAAGAAATCCTGGCGCTCTCTGGTGTAAGGACTGCATTTTTTTCACTCTACCAGAGAGCTCAAGTAGTGGCTTTTAGCTGTGCTAAGAAAAGGAAACTGCAGATCTCTGAAGCAGTGTCCTGCTGTTGAGAAACCCAAAGAAAAGCCAAGTCAAAACTTACATAATCCCTACCAGAAATGAGTTGCCTAGAAATATTCTACTGTATGCTCATAACTCCTTATGAAATAAAGGCTCCAGTATCCATGCAGTGTTTTAAGTAAAGGGTAACAGGCCATTTTCTTCATGACTGCTTTTGATTTTATCATCTAAATGTTTAAATCTACACTAGCTCAAACACCACCTACAATTATGCCAACACTTTGTCAAAAATAACTTTATCTATATATTTAAAAAAACAAACCCAAACCCACACCAGATATCTATTCTAAGTCATGGAGCCAGGAGAAATTCAACATGCTGGAATCCCCCATCACCATCTAGAGGGTGTTATCAGACAGCACAGTGAGGTGCAAATAGGCAGAGACAGAGACAACACCATTTGAAAACAAAAGTCTTCACTTCCTCCTTTCAGAATTCATATATTAATATAAAACAATTTGTGGTTTACCTTCTTTCTAACCCACTCCATCTCTCTTATATATTTATTACATATGTTCAATAGCCTATTTAATCTGCTTGGTTTTCATATTCTTTTCCCCTAGAGCATTATGCCAATATTAAAAAAAAAAAAAAAGAGCATCAATGACACACTGTTCTTGTGTGTCATTATTTCTTTTCAACTTTTTAATCTAATTGAGTTATGCTTTATATTCTATTTTCTTCTCTCCCAGTACAAGAAACTCATACACAGGCATAGGAATGAGTGAGCACACTTTCCTACATAACCACATCCTTCTACTGTTTATAAACATCTTACCATCTCTGGCCACAGCCTTTCATCATTTATTTACAATTTATTTTTCAATCCTCTAATTTTCCTCTAGTCTCTAGTTCCCCACATAAGGTGCTGTGTGACCTGACACCAACCCAGCAAAGCATTTATACTGTTCAACATCTTTGTAACACTTTAAATGTCTCCTTAATGGCTTTTGCAGATTGGAGCAAAACAGTCAGTGTCCTGAAGAACCAAAGTTTTCCTTCTATCAGTTGATGAGATTTTTTTAATTTGTGGCCTTGCCTCTGAATCACTTCCTGGAGAAGCTTCCAGAACAAAACCACAGGGCTGTTCTTGCCCTGTCATCCCATAGCACCCAAATTTTTAATCCTTCAGGGTTTTTGCCTCAGAATAACCTGTTATGCATACCACATGCACAGTGAACCAGAATAAATATTATTTTGGTACATCTATTTTCCAGTGTCATAATATTTATTCATTCCAGTATCCTTCATGCAGGCCCTGGCTAAGTATTGTTCTTTCCTTTATTCTGGCATCTATCAAATCCTCACAGGTAACTAGTAATTTTATTCCCAAAGTAGTGAGAAAACAGAATTATTTTCCTGCTTAAATACTACCCATATCTAATGAACAAGTTACCATTTCTTCACCTCTCACAAAGCAGGAACAATAGCTGTAAGGCTTTAATCCTTCAGGTTAATTGAAAATCTCACAAGCCTTCATCTCCACACCATAAAGTTTAATAGAAATTTCTCCCATCATAATGCACAGGTTTAAGTGGCTATGCATGTGACCTCTAAACTCATACTGATTACTTCAAAGAGCCTGTAAAGTTTTAGAAGGAACAAACAGTGATAACGCATGATCATAAACTGGAATAATTGTAGAGATTAAAAAGGACAGGAGAGAGAGAAACTCAGCAGAATTTTGTTCTTGACTTGTTTTTTCACACTTGGGGAAGGAAAGTTTCTTGTTTGGGATATTTGGAGGAGAAAAAAAATATCACATTTTCTTCCTCAGAGGTATTTTTTCTGGTCACACCTAAAACCCCAAAAATGGTTAGAAAACAGACATGTAAAACTAAGTTTGTCTCTTCCTATGATTTGAGACTATTTTAGTGAGGCATATATAGGAAAACTGCCCAGCTCTAAAGGCCCTCCTCCTAGTTCTGAAAACAAAGTCAAAGAATAAAGCAGAGCTCTCCATCCATACCTGTTCTTTAATTTTCACATTTTTATAGAGCATCTCATATCAATGGGCATTATACTTAAGACCTCCAACTTCTGGAATGGGAGATGAGAGCAGAAACCAAGCTTTAGTTATATAAACACATTTTCCTTATGGAATAAGCTTAGAAATGTAAATTTGCAATTTTCCAAGCACAGAACAACAATGGTGGCTGGCAAATACAGCCACCGACAAAAAAACTTTGTTTATAAACACAGAGAAAAAGAAATTGTGTTTTGAAACGGTTAGTGTATCATTTTATTGGCTTTACCACACACGAATAAAAAGAGCAAGCTCTGACAATAGGAAACACAATTAAATTCTGTTTGTTTCTTGGAAATGAAGCATATATGGTTTGTAATCTTGGTTTGAGTACATGAGAACACTCTGATCCCTTTCAACATCTGTGAGGAAAGAAGGTAAGAAAAACCCAAAGCACACCTACAGTGGAAAGGGACACATCTGGAAAAGAAAATCACTTATTTGGGTAAAGTTGGGATAGAAGACAGGGCTGAAATGGAATTTTTCTCCTGTCTATCAACAGGCCTTGATTTTGGATAGATACTGTCTAGAAGCCAGTAAAACATTTGCTGCATCTCGTAATCATTCACGTCTGTGCTATTTATATATGTGTATACATGTGCATATACACACTCTTACAAACTATATATATTTTTATATATTTATATATATATATATATATTTGATTACAAGCTGTTGCTCATTTATGCTTTTCTCTAGTTAACTAAGGAACAATACTCTCCAGTCCCTCTTCTTCTGTAAAATTACCTGGAAGCACATGTGACACGATTTCCACTAACTGAAGTATTTACACACAGACTGAACACATCTCTGCAAGTTATGCCCTGCCCTAGACAGAAGTTACTGGAAAGAATAGATTAAATCCTTCTGATCATCCCACTCATTCTGTCAATCTAGATAATATAAAGCTCCCTCCTACTTTCACATCAGTAACAGTTGAACTTTGTTATTTCATATTAAAAACAACAAGGAGGAGAAAAACATGTATTTTAAGGACCTGTAGAGCTGAAGTTTTATATGCATTTTCCCTCTACTTACCTCATCTCTAAATGACCTTCTTTAAGGTGAATTCCCAAGCAGAGTGAAGTTCTAAAATATTTAGTAGTCGTTTATTTATATATTTGTTTACTTATTTAATGTTTTCATCTTTCTTTTTCAAAAAGACATGAGTCTTATGCCAAGATTTCCCATGCTAGCATGCCATCCCCTCTCCACCACAAGTTCTTCATTAGATGAGGGTATCTGAGTTCTTTGTGAGACAGAGCACTAACCTATGGGTCAGGAGCTTCATGTATCTGCACTGGTCTAACTGACAATAGGATGCTTTCAAAAGCACAAAGTAGAACATCTGCAGTAAAGGAGAACACTTTATACATAAATAAAGATATGCAACGTCACTGGGGGAAATCTAGAACTGACAATCTTTTTCTTTCAAATTTTCCTCAATTTGATGGGCTACTTTGCCTCAAACAAGGACAGGAGCAAGTTTTGTCACAAAACCTATTAAAAATGTGCACTCACAAAGCATTTGGGTCAATACCTCCACTTTGATTATATTGTTTTATTACTCTCTTTAAACATTTTATTGCTACATTATTAAATAAACGGATGTAGAAATGCCTCAGTGTAATTAGCTACATATGTCATCCTGATTCAGGGAAATAATTCATTATATACACCTTACTTTAGATAATGGCACATTTGTATTATGATTTAAAGTGGAAGGGATATACTTGTTACCAGTGATTACTTTGGAGTTTACACTTTTGATCTCCTTCCAAAAGTTTTTATACGCACTAGGCAGATTTCTCTAAAATTGGAACAGAGAATGAATTGTGGGAAATGAAATGAGAAGAAAGACGTGAGGTCCTCAGTTGCCACATTCATTAAGACGCTTTTTGTGTTAAAACCAAATTGTTCATTACCCAAGACATCCTGTGACTCAGTTCAGAGGCTAGTGGAGAGCCACAGAAAGTGGCTCCAAACCTTTCCATATCATACTTCAAAATTGTGGTGGGTGACATACGCTGAAATAAAAACAATAAGGACTCTAGTGATGAAAACATATGTAACTTCTCCCTCAAGCAAATCTGGCTGACACAAGTGGAACGCTCTGTTCACTGGTTCAGATCATCAGTGCTAAAATCCACATACCTGGGATAATTCCCTTCTGTACAGAAATTCTTCCTGAAAACATAAAGATAATTTCTTTTGGACTGACATTTAAAGTGCGGAGGGGAATCATTGAGGTCAAACTAAATTCAACTATGTTGACATGGTTCTGCATCCCAAACGACAAACTACTGCTATCATCACTTCAGTCTGTTTACTGTAGTTTAAAGCTCAATATTACAGAAATGCAAAGTAATTACCCAGAATAATCATGTAGAGAAAAAGTTCAGTTACTAACAGTTCAAAGCCATGGATAAAATATGCAATTCCCCAGAGGCAAACTGGGATGAAGAAAAGTTGCAAAAACCAAGTAATACTCTGTAAAAATGTAACATTATGTAAATATTATATATTTCACTCTTGATTATCCAGTAGCCTTATCCCTGTGGATTGCATCTGTTCTCAGGGACCTCAAATCCATGCTGATTGAACAGATTACTATAATCTATTCCTAGAATAAATCACAGAATAGATATTACACTACCAGAAATAGGTATTATATAATAGATATTATAGTACTCAGAAAAAATAAACTATAAAACTTCTCACCACCACCACCACCAAAGAACCTAATATGTAGAACATAGCTCTTTAGCTCCTCAAATCTATCATCTGTCATTTATCTCTGTTCTTTCTATATGAGGGACAATGGCTATTTTTTAACAAAGGGGAGCAAGTATGGATATAAGGATAGGTAATGAAAAAATAATGCAGTAACCTAATGAGGATAATGGGGTGTTCAAGGATTTCCTTAATTAAATGGCTGGTGGCAAGAGAAATTCTCAACAGCTACACAGAACAAACTACATTGCAACTAATAGGAGGAGGAGAAAGAGTAGGGGCAAGTCAAGAAAACGACTGGGTAGTATTCAATATTCAATATAAAATTCAATATTCAATATAAAATTCAGCTGAGAGCAAGAGCTGCAAAAGGATGTGCTTGCAGCACAATGCCTGGAGGGGAAAAGAAGAAGGCATCCCAGATGTCTGCAAGAAAAAAGATTTCTGTTGCTTTCTAGTAAAAATATTCAAGAAAGCCAAATTGGAACTGAAACTCAAATCTATATACTATGTAACATATAGTATATATACTACTATATCAGTGCAATTTAACTTTAAGAGCAACATAATACAATAATCTTAATAACTAGCAAGTAACAAATAAGTAATTCTGAGTTAAAGATGATCAGATGTCTCAGGTTTTCCTATATCTGTGGCCACACACTATATGTGCTTAAACATTTAAGGTTTAGGTGTTCATTAAGGCACAGATGTTCATCTGTGTTCACCTTTCTTCCAGTATTGCCTGGACCGGTTTTAATATCATCTCAGACAGTAAAATTCGTGACCACAGCTAGAAACCTGGTGACACAGTCCAACAGCATAGTACTGGCTCTCCAAAGGGATGGGAAAGCTGAGCTCTCTTGGAAGCAAGGATGAGGTTGCAAGGAGGATGGAAAGAAGAGTAGGACAGCACAGGGAAGCAGAGCTGTGAAACTGTGACCTGGCCCTTCAGCCACAGATGTTTCATGTGGAGTCAAGCACAGGCTTTTGTTCATCCATGTTCAAATCCAGTCAGGTGATACATTTCAAATGCATGCTGATCATGGGTGTGGGTTAGTCCCACACAGTTAGGTCCAAACACAGTCTAGACAACTTCCCATGCTCACAATAAAAGGTTTGCTATTTTAGAAGCACATTACCTATCTTGCCTTTTCAGAAAGGAAATAAAATCTTGATTAAACTTTTTTAAATGTAGTTTTATGTAGACAAAATTGTCTTTTAATAACTTTGAATCATAGAGTCCTCTGAGTTGGAAGGGACCCATCAGGACCATTGAGTCCAACTTCTGTGTGCCAGATTTATGTTCTTGGGTTCTCTCATGATAACAAATGCAACAGAGGACAGATTCTCAATAGTTCTTCATCTTTTAATATTTCTACATTTTAAAAAAGTAAGAGAACCCCTATATTAATCATCAAAGTGGTAAAACAGTCCACTAATAACTCAGTGTTATATGGATTACTTCATAAGGACAGGCTGGGGAAAATAAAACTTGCAAGCTGGCTACAGAGAAGATGACAAAAAGAAGATATCCTTGAGTCCAGTACTCAGCAAGCAAACAAAGGCTTTGCATCAGCCCCTATTGGAGATGCCTTGGTGACTTTAGAATAGAGAACAATCAGAAAAACAGAAACAAAAAAATCCAGCAGATGTCTCTAAATGAGGAGAACAGAGACAGGTGACTAACTAGCCTGAGAGAAATAAAAATAAAATGGGAGCAGTGCCACAGTGTTATCATTTTTGTAGTGCCACCTGGAGAGGTAGCAGGCTTATCAATGAATGCCAAAAATGAACAGTACCCATCTGCTCACCCTAATAAATAACCCTTACTAGAAAAAATACAAAGGAATATAATTCCCTTGGCACATTTTCAGCAGACCTGTTTGTTTAAAATATTTATTTGGGTCTTACATGGCTTAACAACTATTTGCTGAGAACACAATAATGCTTTAAGATGACCCTTGGAAGCATGGAGCAAGTCAGTAGCTGTAAGAATTCATGAAGACAGAAAGCTCCAATAACTTCCTTTTAAACAAGCAAAAGCTCTGCAATTACCACTGCTTTCAAAATGTCTTTAGAAAGATATTTCTGACCAACTGAATGGACTGATAGCAAAACCCTGAATGAGAGACACTTCAAAGTCTGAAAAGTCAGCACTCTTCTGGAGGTAAAAGCAGCAGAAGCTATCTCCATTCAAAAAGAACTTCAAGAACCATGGTACAAGATCAGTTTACCTCCTCTACTGTCCACCACAAATGGCAAAGAGTAACCACTCTGCTGATGCTAAGTGTGGATTGAGAAAGGAGGTCAGACATGGCTGGAGGTAAAATGAGAAATGCTCAGGTCTCTTGATGTACTGTTACAAAAAGAAATGGCATGGAAGAGAAGACTAAAGCAGGCAGATGGGTCTGCCTTCATGAGTTTGAAAGCAAAATGCCTCTTTAGCACTAACCTTTATCAACTCCAACCACTGCTTATGTAATGAAGGCGTAGGAGTATGGAACAGAAATTTGAACTTGCTAAAACTGAGACACTTCCAAGCTGGACTTTTGATTCAATGGTGTATTTATTTTTCATACATGACATATACAACTGGAAAATACCCTGGTCTGTTTAATATCTTCAATTCTACCACCTCCATAAAAGCAATATAAGTCTGAATTCACACAAAATTATCCAGAACAGGACAGACCACTGTACACAGCCAGAATACAGCTACTACCATTTTGCAAATGTTTCACATAAATGTTTTTGCACTAAATTTTGGCTTTCATCTGACAAAAATATGACAGAATGAAACTTAAAATATGCACATACAAACATGCATGAAGGGAAAGAGGAACACAACAGAAAGCAATTCTGAGGAGACAGAAATCACAAGATGTGAGCAGACACATATCCACATAAGCCAGAGTTCTGTAAATGACTGTACACATGCAGTCATAGTTCATAGTTCCTACAACAGATTTTAAAAAACTCCCAAACAGCATTTCACCAAAACAAAGCCAGCAGGTACTGCACTGGTTCCTATAGACTCAAGCACCTTTACCAAGTACCAGCTGGCTCTTCCAGCTGAATCACAAAAGACAACACCACAGTATAACCATGCACATTATTTCTGCTGCTTTATACTCCCTGTCTTAGCATGAACACAGTTAAGTAATAAAAACTCACCAACACAATTTTGTTCACCTGTGAACTGGCCCACACTTTTTGAAATAATAAGAGCAGGAATTCTCTGATACAAAACCAAACAGAAGGCTCAGTTTAAATCCAAACAAACAAAGCCTTCCACCAAAGATAACAAACTTTCAAGGATTTTAACTGTAGCATTTTCCACGTGACATTCCCTTTCTAGTCCAACTAAAACAGCTGGTTTGGGTTTTTTAAATAAGTATTTTTATGAAACACTTGCAGCAAAGCCTGAATCACTGAAAATTTGAATGCAAAACAGATATCCTTATGTTTTAATTTGTTATAAAAATTAGCCAGGATAAAATTTAAAGTTTTTATAATGTTAATCATTCAATGTTAGCAGCAAAAGATTCCTTCTATTCCCTCCTTCTGTTGACTGCATCTTATATTTAAAACATGTATGTTCCAACACAAGTAAGGTTCATTGCCATGGCAGAGAGATTTTGCGCATGCTACAGGAATGAACAGAGGCAGCTGGTGCCACAGCCTTCTCCTGACATCTCTAAGAATGGTACAAAATAAATTCTTTAAAGATACAACATATGTTCTCATTTTATCAAGCACTGAACTGTTCTCATTGTGATAAGAAAAAACATGCCTCTAAGTGGTATCACTCCACTGACACCATTTCATATCCTTTTTATAATGGTCTTCTGAGGACCTCCCAGAGGAGAGCATCCTGCCCCTAGCATGCACAACACTGAAATATATTTTAGAAAAATTGTAATCACCGAACCAGACATGTTCCTAAACTTTAATCTCTGAAAACCTTTCACTTTGCTAAAAGCCTGCATTAAAAAAAAACCAAAAAACCCCAAACAAACAAATAAACAAACACAACTAAACCCCACTAAGTTTAATAATTTTCTTTTTAAATCAGCTAGTTAGTAAGGATTACTCTACCCAGACTTGAAAATATTTCAGGACTGTAAAATTTAGGCTCAAAAATCTCCCTAGGAACAAACATTTACATTTGTCTCAGTGGAAGCAGGTTCAGCTTTTGATCTTTTATGATGATTCCTCTTCGACATGAAATTTTATCACACATGGGACCTTAAATGGTTCCAGCTTTGTTTAACTGATCCTTTTTTCTTGAACCCATCCAGAATTATTTGGTATCTGCTCCCTACATTGTAAAAGAAGAGTTTTTCTTCCCTTGCCTCTCCACCCAGGTTACCAGAATGAGTAATGGTCACCAAAAATAAAACTTGCTAACTTGCCCACCCATAAAAATGACACTTCTGGAAACTGTAATTTATAGAAGTACAAGCAGCAGATGGATGCATTCCAATTTAAATATCTGAATCAGAGCCTAAAGGGCCAGTAGTTATAAAATGGTCTTAATTTCATATAAACAGAGCAATCAATGGGTAATCAACAACACAGTAAGTATAAAATCCCAGTTTTTTCATGTACCATCAAATCTTTTTAATAAATTCATCTTGACTTCTTTCTACTGACAAATACAGGTAGTTGGGAAAAAAGTGGCTGTAAAAGTATGGTATCTACCTGCTTAAAAAAATTCCTTAGGACATGGACCAATGAAGTGGAATTATTTAAACCAAAGTGGAAGAACAAATTAAATGCATGAAATCTTTGCTGATGCTGGCATCAGGTTACTTCAGTTCCCACTCTAAGTCAGGAACATCAGAGTTTTTCCAGGACATCAGTCCTAATGCTGGCAAAATCCAACCAGCCTGCTGTCAGACAGGTGAAACAGACTGACTGTTCTCTCCCATATTACACCAGAAATCAACTTGTGTCAACTGAATCAAGGGTGTTTGGTTTTGCTTTTGAGCTGTGTATCTACTCTAAGGGTGTGAATCTAGTTATTTGGTCTTATTGTAGTATGCTAGGAGGAGTTGTGCTTAAATAATTCTGCTGGTTTTCCTGGCAGGCTTGGAAAATCAAGAAACTTCTGTAAGCAAAGCAAACAAATGCACAAACCAAACCAGATGCTCTTGGTGCACAGTAGATGAGAGTTTTCAGCTACCTAGACATCCTTAATTATTTTCAGCAAATAAGTCATCTGGGTAAAGCTGTTTGTTGTCGTAAAGGTTGTGCATTCCTCTGTTGAGGTAATCTCATCTTGGAGCACTCAGTGTTTCATTGACAAAATAAATAGAGCATTTTTTTCTTGCAACTACTAAAAAGAAAGTGAAGTCATGAACAGAACCCAAAACCATCTTTTTCTGTAGCACCTAGAGAAGGCAATAAAAGGAGGTTTTGTAAGATATTCTGTTCCTGCTAAGCAATGGCAGAGAGCTCTCTTGTTGCAAGAAGCAGCAGACTCTTGGTCAACCAAGACGCTTTAGCCCTGAATATTCAAGAATCAGTTTTTTAAAAGTACTTATGCTTATTTATTATCTTATATAAGAAGGGATTATGATGACTGTAAGACACAAGGCTACTTGAGTTACACAGCAGTCATCAGTGCCTGGTGCACATTCATCCCCCAGGCTGTGGTATATTTGTATGTAGGAATTTATTTTGGGATCACCAGAGAATTCTCAAGAATTTCCACAAAAAACTTTCTACAGAAATGCTGCTTCACATCTCACTCTGTTTATGCTCTGTCTTGCTGTGAGGGTAAAAGTTTAGTTCCAAATGCAAATCACAGATTGTAAATATCAGAAGGTGCTAGATGTGTCATCAGAAGGGAATCTCTAATAGCAACCATCAGTAGGAAGTATAACCCCAGTTTGCTAAAAATTCTGTATTCACATCTGATGATGACATCTTTATATAGTATCATCAGTGATGCTCTGAATGGGTACAGTTTGACAGGTGCATATCTTAGATTCTAGTGATACTATATTTTAAGAGTGATGTAAATAGTAAGACATAGTTTCACAATGTAAATATATTACCTATATATGCTTTGCCTCAAAAAACTCTACTAGCCTTTTATTTTATTTTTTATACAGCACCTCATGTTTCAAGGAATGGAAAACAATTTGATATGAAATCACGAGCATTCTTTTTAAAATCAAAGTACTTTGAATACTTTCAGGAACAGAATAAAGTCACTTAAGTGCAGATTCTGGTTTGATCATGCACACCTGAGGCAGGAACTCCAAAAGGCAGACAGTTTGGCAGTGGTGTGGTGGGGAGGATGTGTGTTTGTGTATTTTCTGCAGGTGTGCACATGGGGAATGTGGACTGCAAAAAAACATATCCTATTCTGTCAAACCACTTCAAATTGCATAGAGTATTTTCCATGTACTGTAATGCTTGAGCAATCAAATTTGCATCAGATGGCCCACTCTACTAATTGTTCAAGCATATATTGGAATATTTCCACAGCTCAAAAAGTCTTGACACATACAGAAAATACAGCAAGAGCTGCATTTCTCCACTGTATTTTGGAATTGCAGTAATTTCCCCTGGAATGGGAAAAGCAGATACCCAATTCTCAAATTGGGTAATTAACTACTGCTCACCTCTCGCTGGTGACAGTTACCACAAAGGAGGAGCTTTATAGTAGTAATGGAAGATTAGAGAAATGAAATTTTAAACACCCTCGCAAAATTTCAGGGCTGAACAAATGAACTGTACAAGGAAAAGAGTTTGTGCTGAACCTTGCTTTCAGGATGCATAAGCCCTCTCTTTTGGTTCAGAAATTCCAACTTAGTAATCTCAGAAAGAAGTATGAGCTCCAGGATAGTAAGATCCTGATACAAAGAACTCAGTGATTTAACAACTAGAATTCTCCTCCCCATCAAAGATGCTCATAACATGCACAACCTTGCCTAAAATCTCAGCTACAAGTCCTGCAGAGAATTAAAGCACCAGTTATGGTGAAGGTCTATCTCCCATTTTCTTACTTCTCATGGCAAATACAGTGCACTAAGCAGTCAAACTGCCCACAAGGAAAGTAAAGTCTAATGACAGTAAGAGAGGGATGGTCCCAGAACTAAGCTTAGGGATGAGTTTTGAAGATAACCCCTGGACCAATCTCCTTTAGAAATTAATACAAGCTTTACTTCTGTACTTCACAGAACTACAGGATCACAAAATAATTTCAGTTCAAAAAGACCACTGGAGGTGGCCTAGTTCAAAACCCTGTCCAAAGAAGGTCACTCAGAGGGACTTTCCCTACTTGGATTTGAAATCTCCAGCAAGAGTTTCAACAACTTCTCTGGGCAACCTAATTATGGCTCATTTGGATTTAGTGCTCTCCCCACCATGATTTCTTCATACAGAGAGATCCACACAAAACAACTGCTTCTAATACACAAAAGCAAACCTAGAGTTTGCCTAAATGATGTTTTCAAAAAGGGAAAATGGGCAGATACTGTATGTGCAAAACTTGGGAAATATTAAAGGTTCACAAGTCACACAAAAAGAAATCTCACACTTACATAGCCACTTCTCAAGTTTCAGAAACTGCACTTACTATTTACTTCTATCTACTTTGTCTATGCCTGACCTGTAATACATGATGCACTGTAAAGGTCCTACCTTTCCTTTTCTTTTTGCATCTGGCTACCAACACTACAAAAGTGAAATACTAACTGATTTTGAGCTCTTTCTTAAAAATTATTTTTCACAGTTACGGATTTTCATTCCAAACATCTAGAATATTTGTAATTCAGAATTTAGTTGTGGAAGGGTAGGTGTTATACCACAAAATCAGGAGATTTTTAACTTTAAAATAATTCATTTCAGATGCCATATATCACAAATTGAGATGTTAATTAATACAGAAAAGTTGATAGGTTTATGAAGAGCTATTGTGTATACTTTTCCAGATGATGGCAACATGCTGACAGCTTTAAAGAAGTAGATGTGCTACTGTAAGGTTTATTGTCTAAGCAGCCTCCTCCCTCTGCAGCAATCTAACAGTTTACATTTACAGTTGATGATAACTTCTATTATGTTCCAATACTTGCTAATCATTGCAGAGACTGTGAAAAACAGCATCATTTGTCACAAGCTCTCTCCTGCAGACACACTATTCTTCTAAAAGACAACAAATGCAATGTTTTCTCTTAAAGCATCCATTCGTAGTTCTTTTAAAATATTTCAGACAGCACTATCCTATTTTCCTCTTCTGTAAGATGTGTCAGCCAACAGAACATAATTCATTCTCAGGTTTACAGTAAGCTTTCCTTTGCAAGCAGCAGAACTAGCAAAAGTTTATTTCCTCTGTGTTTGGAGGCAAAGTTAGTTTGCAGATACAGTGGTAAGGGACAAATTCATCCTGCTACCTCTTCTTTGCCTATGGAGTTTATAGGGTTTATCTTCTTTATAAAGCCCTTTATTCTCACACACCACCTGTACCTTGCTGTCTCTGGTGACCCAGACATTCTGTGAAATTTAACAGAAGTGGAAAAAAAAGGGCTGACAGCAGACCCACAAATACCATCTTGGAGACATAATTTCCTTAGGCCTTTATGCTTAAAACCTGAATTTTTTTAGAAAAGTATTAAACTCAAGTTAACAATGTCTTCAAAAAGTGATGGCAAAGCACCACACCCAGCAACAACTTCAGTGGAAGTAGCACTCTGGTTCTCAAAACCAATACAACTTTAGTCTATTCTCACTGATAAAGGTCATTGCTAAAGCAATCTGCCACTCTGGGGGCAGATGACACTTACATACATCCACTTCACTTCTCTCATATCATTCATCCAGGATAGTCCCTGCTTTGCACCAGGCTGCAACACATTTAAGTGTGAACAGATTGATTAACCACCAGAAATCTGAAACAAGCTGCCACTGCATTTCACTACAGATGAGCAGGGATTGCTGGAGAGACTTTGTGGAGTCAAACCATACGTGCACAGGGGGGCTGTGCAACACAAACTACGCATTTCAATACGGGTGATCTTGGGCAGAAAACAGTCATTGCTTTTTAAGGGTTTGCTTTTTCAAAAGTGTTGGGAGGCATGACAGCAAAGATGACTGGTTTTTCTGAAACAGTAGAGGCACACAGAAAACAATACACACAGAAAAACACACAGAAACAATAAGCTATTTCAGAGCCAGAGAAGTTGATGAACTGACATATTCAAGCATAAGAAACCAAATCCCAACTCCTAATCAGTAGAGGTCAGACAACTGTTTTTCAATTATATCCTAGAAATTCTTGTGGCAGTCATCAAACAGAAGGTTTGTTACAGAGTTAGAAAAGTTTTCCAACTTATATAATAATATCTTGATTTTTCAACTATGCTGTCTCAAAATATATAACAAGCAAGATAGGATATCTTGCTTCACAATACATTAAGTAATACATTAAACAGTATTTTTCTACTTTTAATTCTGTCTGACACCAAAAAAGTAGACTGTGTATATATTTTATTTGCCTGTTTCTCAGATTTGTACCTTAAAAATATTGCTCTCCTTCTAAAAGGAGTTAATAATTTTGTAGTGAAACAAATGCAAATGAGAAAAAACATTGGCTTACCAACATCCCTTCTCAATTGCAAATGCAGAAGTAGCAATATAACCTCATCAAACAGCAGCTAGAAACATATAAAACAAATAAATACTTGGATCACCTACTTAATTCCTTTTCTGATGTTTGGATCACTTCCTCAAGCACACAAACAATTTTACAATACACTCCAAAATCATTGTAGATGATAAACAACACATCAGCATGGCCTAAGCATATGTCATGCTTATTTGAGAAGGCAATGTCTGCCACAAAAGGTTCTGCCTATGTTCTGTGTTATGTTGCAGTTGCTACAAAACATTTTCCTGTAAAGCAGTAGGGAAAATACCATCTAAAATCTCAGCATCTTGTTGATATAGTATTTAATGCTGCTTCAGTAACTCTTAAATGCCCTTGAGAATAAATAATCAAGGCTCCTTTTAATAGTTTTTGACACAGACCTAATTTTTCAGGTTAGTTTTCATTGATAGTTATGTAACTGACACCTTAGAGAATTCGTATTTATTGTGCTACAAGCTGGGTGCAAACTACCAAAAGTATAAGCAAACCAAAGTGACAGATTTATGGCCAGTTACACAACTGCTAAAATGAGAAAGTGTGGTCTTAGCTAATAAGCCTTTCTCCCTCAATTTTTATACTAACTGTTCCTGTTTATGCTACTAATCCATAAGAAGCCTGGTAGATTTCATAAACTTTTAGACTGTAAATCATTCAGAATCACATCAGGGTCTGCCAAAGCAAACAGGACACACCTACATGGAATCTCTGTGTCCAGTGCCAACATCCACAGCCAGCTACCACCACCCCTGCTCTCTTGTCCCAAGCAGGACCTTAACTTCACCAGCTGCCCCAGGAAAGACACCGGGGCAGCTCACCTAATAAGAAACAATACAGGAAAGAAAAAGGTGATAGAAATCTGGTTCTAACAGATTTCAAAGGGTAAAAACGCTGTTTTCACAAGGTAAAAACATTTCAAATGCTTCAGATAAGAAATTTAGCCATTCTCAACTATGACTGTCCAATAGCTTTGCCTACAAACTTGCCCTTAGCAGAGGAATTTTCTCTGGTTGCTTCTCAAACTTGCATAAGTGTAAAGGTATCCCAACATGAAGCTGCACTGTTTTACATAATTAAAAAAAAATAAATTAAATGATAGCATTAATAGAGATGCCATCAATGTGATCCATGATAAAAATATACTTTATTGGATAATTAAACATTTGCTATTAGAGAACCTCATTGCTCTGAGGCAAACAGAACCTATCAAAACTTCATTTTTAACCCTTGTTACTGTTAAACATAACATCTGGGGGAGAGAAGGAATTAATGTATTTCAAAATTAGACATAGGATAAAGCAACAGTTGCTCCTTTTTCCAGAATACAAACATTTTCAATGACATAGAAACAGATCTGTTTTATGTGTAATGAATGAAAGATGAGCAGATTGGATCTTATCATTAGAAAGAAAGGAAGAAAAGGAGGTTTAGCATAAAATGTGTCTTTAAAATGGTGGTCCACCACTAGGAAAGTCAATTGTGGGTACTTCTGCACTTGCCATATCATAGACACACAAATATATTGGTTTATGTAATTACCATCTCAGTAGGTAAGGAACTAGAAAAGCCAACATCCCAGCATTTCCCAAGCTTGCTACTAATTAAATCATATGCATACCAGTTCAATCGAAGGATGATCAAAGTTAATGAAAAAAAATTTCAATTTAATTCAATGAACTGTAGATCAGTTCCAGACATCTAGCTGCTACTCCATCCTCTTTCTTCTTTATCAAAAAGCACTCCAACTGTGTGAAAGTGAAGAGGACTCCATATGAGTCTACAGATTTTGTGATTTTGTATTTCCCCTCAGATCTGAATTTTAAATTAATTATTTGACAGTTGACTACATTACATAAAATTAAGTAATCTTTTCCATGAAGGTGGATTAGAGGCTACTCCTGGTTTGGAAGGAAAACTGACTACTAATATTACTGTTACATCAATAGCTTTAAAAGATTTCAACTGTCTCTTTCATACACATACTCCTTCATTATAAATTTATTTGTATGTCCCGCTGTTCACCCCTGCAACAATATCATGCCATACCTGAGCATGTAAAATGTTAGTCCAATGTACTAGAAATAGGTCACTAAATTTATAAGGCTTTCAAAGATTAACAGAAAGACAAATTAAAGTCATCTAAAGAAAAAAAAAATCAGTGCTCAGATCAAATATCTATTTCTAGTTACATTTGCAATGCAATGTCACAACCATCAAACAACTTCAGTAAACTGGACATAACATTTATGAAACCTATATGAATAGCCTTTGCTTCAATTCTTATTAACAATGTTTTTTCACATTCTCTTTTTCACTAAATATTTGTATTAAAAGTGATAATTTAATTTTATCGTCTCAAAACTCATCTCCCAGTGCTGTCCAGGTGCTTTGTAGCCATGGTTTCAGCAAATGTCCTTTCAGATCAGCCTAAAGGCTCTCATTTCTTTAGAACAGAGCTGGGCAGGAGTTGCTCTAAAATCTTTATTTGGGAATTTAATATATGCATCACTTTTAATAGACACTGCATGATGTCTCAAATGCAATTAGTATCACACAGGAAATTAAATTTTAAAAAATAATCTTTCCTGTTCAAGAATGAAGAGTCCATTAAATGAAAACTGAAGTTGTCAGCTTTCAACAGGAAGAATAGTATCTATGCCTGACACCTCACATTCCATCTATATAGGTTTTGCAGTACAGGGACACAAGCTTAAATGAAAAATGGTGTTTTGACATAGTTCCAATAACATTTATGTATGCAGCGCTGCCTAGTTGTCCACCTCTCATCTTTTGTTTTCTAAGACAGATTTCAAGCATTTCCTGTTGGAAAAGGCTTTTTTGTTAATCATCAGCTCCTTCTACTTCGTGTTGGAGAAACACACTAATAACAATGGGAAGGGACTGGTACTACTACAATTTCTATTGCCACAACTCAGGTGTCCTTCACTGAACCTACTCAGAAGCCCTGGACAACTCTGTTGTGCCACTGGGAACTTCATTAGCAGGGAGTCAGAACTGCAGGATTTTATTCCCATACAAGGCAAAATCGTCTCTCAGGGAGTCCTAAAATCCTGAATCAGAATGTGAAATGATCTCCCAGTATACTTGCCCCTTCTCTCTCAACCACTGTGTGAGACGGAAGAGATGTAAAGAGAGGGATGTCAGAAAATGATGACTGAAATCCGTACCGTCTTTCTCCTGTTTCTCTTCAACAGGGAAGTTTTCTGCAGAGCCACTTTTAGGCATCGAATTAAAACCGATGTTAGCAGGGCTTTTTTACTGGGTCCAGACATGTAAGAAATGCTCCTTAAACTCAGCCCTTGCCTGAGTATGGCATAGTTACAGGACAACAGACTTATAGTTTAAGATACAAGTAAAAACTGAGTCCTATAAATTTACCCACGTGCTAATACTGCTCTTGAAAGAAAAAGAGATACTTATACTTTAAAACACTGCTATCAGCTCATTCTCCTTAATAAGAGCCCACTGTCTTTGAAATGTTAAATGGGACCTACTAAGAAGTAAATTCTATTTGCTGCAACACCTTTTCTTTCATAATGTGAAAACTTTTACTGTTTTTGTACAATTTCTTATCACTGAAGCTCTTTTCTATTGACTGAAACAGCAATCAATAACCAGATTTTTTTTATTCTCCCACTTACGTGTTAGTGACTTAGGCTGTTGTGCTCCCTAACTGTTACAGTGGTCTAGAAGCAGAAGACCCCCTCATCTCTCAAGAACTATTAACCCAAAGTTTTAAGCTAGAATTTTAAAAAATTGCTGTTACAGCAAACTAAATTTGTTTAGAAACTTTGTATCATCATTTGCATTTGATCCCAAATCACATGGGGTGCAAACATGAGTAAAGCATGAAAAAAGAAAAACCAGAAGTATAGGGAAAAGCAGCTAGCCTACACAGGGTGCAGTATTGACTTGCATGTTGTAAAAGGAAAAAAACCAAAACAACTCACCACATCAGTTTCTAAATGACACAGTTCATTCCAACCCATTTAACCTACACAAAATGCTGGACTCCATGAACAGCAAAATCTGAAAACAATACAGACAGCTCTGCCAGCAAGTCTCACACAATCACAGTAACTGTCTCCATACAGCTGGTCTCACAGCAAAACGAATTTCAGAAGGTAAAACAAAAATGAAGTAAGATTGCACTGCTAACATTTTCAGTGCGCTTTCCTTTGACCTGGTCTCCTTAGCAAACTTATTTACTCTATTTACATATTTATTTTTTAAACACTTTGCTGTTATTTCCTTGATTCCAGCACTAAAATTTGCCACAGGTGAATGGATAATGTACCCCTTCTAAATTCCACATGACTATCAAGCCTGTGTACTGCCTCCTCAGTCTTCCAATACACTGCTGAGCTGCAAGATGAAAGACTTATTTTAAGGACAAGCTTTAAGACTTTAAGAAAGTCTTATTTTAAGACTCTTTTAAGGACAAGTGTACCCAAGAAGGCACTCAAGAATTAACCACCTAGCCAACCTCCATCAACCAGCTTAAAAACTTTACCTTGCATATTCTACAGTTATGAATGTATATGGGTTATGAAAAGACAGAAAACCTGATTTGCAAAAATTCTACTTATATTATGAAACACCTTCTGTAACTACAGCTAAATAAATGTATTAACTATGTTTAAAGCCTAAGGGTAAAAAAGTAGTCTTTTCCTTACAAATACTTCAACTGCAACAACTGACTCTGAATTATAAACAATGCTGCTGATAAATATTCATGATAAATATAAGTCCCCTCAATTTAAAGTTCTGCCTATTCAAGTAAATATAAGTCAAATTTTAAAATGCATTTGCTCAATCCTGTTATAATTTCCTGATACAGCTGTACTATGATTTTGTTAAAATTTTAGAGCCAGGATTGATTCATATATATTCAGGAAAACCTACCTCGTAACACTGTATTTGATTACATCTGAACATGACTGCCTTTACAGCATTTCAGAGGTGCTGACATCTCCAATAACTCCTTAAAGAAGAACTAGTTCCAAAATATTCTGTAGCAAGCAAAGCAAGACAAGCATGACTTAATACAGATTTAAATTGTGTCTTCATGCAGTCCCACTACCACCAGATAAAAAAAAATGGCTTTAAAGTATCACATTAAAAAGAACAAGACTAGTGTTGCTAACTTCTTTCCTTGTCATTAAAGCTAGAAAATAGGAAACACTTGAGTCCACTCACAGCTTCCTAGGAAAATGGGGTCCCAAGCAGCTTAATGTTTTAACATCTGTAATCTTCCTGGGGAACATCTCTGTAAGGCTTGCTAATGTTGATATACTTACTCTAGACAAAGCCCAGCTCAACGAACAAACTAAAATCTTTGTTTGAAAAGCTTTGAGAAAGCCACGTATTTTAATTATATCAGAGAACCCTTCTGTGACACCAGAAATTTGCAAGCCACATTTCCCCTCAGAACAAGCCTCAGTGAAAGAAAACTTAAGACAGAACTCAGAATGCACATCTCAGACTACAGCACAGAAGTGTGTGTGTGTGTGTGTGTATTTGTATATACATATATATATTTAAGACTATACACAGAAGTATTTCTCCATCCAGTCTTGAGATACCAAAGACAACATCCTCTCATCTTGCATTCTGAGCCAAGACATACACATTGACTAGGTGTAAGAAGATATGAAAGTCAGGGAAGTAAAGAAAATAACAACATGAAAGAATCAAGTTTTATTATTAATGAAGAATAAGATGTTATTATAGCTCAAGGTCACATATGACAAAACAATCTTCAGTTAATGCCACATCTGTTACATACTGAGAGAATCAAAATTAAAACATAATAATTGTTTTGGTTTGTTTTCTTTAAAACCATCTGTAGAATTGCAATGTGCCACATGCTGAAAGATTTTGTTCCACACAGGCCCAGCAGGACCTGCCACTCAGGGTCAGGACTGGGACCCCAGGGGACACTGGGGTCAAATGAACTCCTAATACCAGGCAACAAAATAGGATTTGGTAGAATCTGCAATATCTCTTAAATTTAGTTTATTAAAAATGAATCCTTTCAATAACAACTCAGGAAGTCTGACAAAGTAACTAGAATAAACATGGTGCTCCCACATACTTAGTTCAAGTCTATCCAGCAGAGTTTCTGTTTGTAGAATGAATACTATATTAAGAATATAACCTACCACAACAGAACAGGGATACAATGGCAGTATAAAAATAAGACACACTGCAAGTGGAAGTGGAGGGTGGAACAAGAACCACAATCTGTGCAGGGAGGAAGAGGGACAGAAGGGAAACAGAAAAAGTTAACCTCTTTCAAGCCACACCTATATGTTTAGAACAACATTCTTTTATAAAACTGTACAAAGTTAGTGTGCCAACATAAAAAGCAAACAGCTATTCTAAGTTCAACAAACCTATATAGAGCCAATATTTAATTACCTTTTTAATATGTGGTAATTTTACACATATAATACCATATCTGTCCATTTTACAATACTGCCTTCCCATGGGAAGAGCTGGTGTAATGCATTACGCAATTTTCACACTGTAACTAACTAGTATAATAAAATCAAAGTTAAAACAAACATTAAAAAAAGCTATGTTCATAGTCAAAATAAGTAAGAAAGCAATTTAAAAAATTATGCAAATTCTCTCAAAAGTAAGTAACACTCTCAGTCAAGGTCTTGAAAACTTTCTTGAAAGTCAAATCAATTTTGAAATCCTACATACACACACACAAAAAAGTACTATTAAATCGGTGTGAGGACCTGATAATTGGCTCTGCTTATCTGTTTTTTTCCATTTCAGACACAGCACATCTACCTGATCAGGAACCATTTCCAAAAAAGGAAAAAGTTAAACAATAATTAAAATCAAGTGCATAAACATTAATTAAAGGAAACAAATTATGTGTACCACCAGATTAAAACAAACACACAAACAAACAAAATAAAACAACAGCAGCAACAACAAAAATGCCCACAACCTGACCTTGGTCTAAACTAATACTATGCTACAAAACACACCTGAAAAAGTTAATCACAGAAATTGTAGAACAAGGAGATACTTAATTCAAGCCTCCAGATAGATGACCTCTCACAAATGTTCCCAGAATAGTATTTCAAACTATTTCTTCCCCCATTCCTCTTTCCCACCTTTCAGCAGAATGTAAACCCATTCCTATAGGAAAGTTGGCAGCTCCACTTCATAGGTCTGCATCCCCATCCAAATCAACACTCATTCCCACTCTTCCCACTCATTGGAGGGAAGACACAAACCTTATTAGGAGCCACTGGCACACACTGCCTTTCACTGATGCTGCCATGGGGTCATGTAGGTAAGAGACTGGAAGATAATGGTGGGGTTTGTAAAGTCCTAACTATTGCCTCTCCATAGATCCCTGAGTTCATTCTCCATTCACCAGAGCATCCTATCCTATCCTATCCTATCCTATCCTATCCTATCCTATCCTATCCTATCCTATCCTATCCTATCCTATCCTATCCTATCCTATCCCACATCAATTATAACTGGCATGTAATATGAGGAGAACTTAATTTGTCACCTCTTCTCACACTGAACAGCAACTTATTGCCTAGGTAGTTAGGCAGATTTCAAAGGGATTATATTCAAGGATCTGGACATACTCCAATATAAAGATGATAAATTCTGAATTTCTTCTTCAGAAGATTATTATCTTCTACCTCTCCCTCTTTCTCTCTCTCTCATTATTGTTACACACCTATCTTTATGTCTCAAGTCTCATAATTTTCTTTGTATAAGGAGTAAGAAAATGAATTAATTCTATATGGAAAGCAAATTTATATAGCTATCATACATGTCCTTAGCAGTTGGTGAAGATGAAGAAACATATTTTTAAATTACGAAATAAATTAAAATTTAACTATTCATTAAAATGGAGAGGGACTGAAAACTTGTTACTAACTAAACAGGCTGGTAGTGCTGGTGTCAAAGATTCAGAAAGTGAAATTTATTTTTACTTATTTACCTGCAAGCAGAGATAATCTTTCTTCAGCTCTGCTTCTTTTGCCTGCTAGCTTTAGTCAGTACTTTGCTCCTTCTCAGGCTGAAAAAAAATTTTGACAGAGTCACTCCAGATATAAAAAACAAAAGCAGAAATGAAATAAAAAGAGAGTTCTATCTAGACCTGTGAAGGCATGTAAGAAAGTATTGACAATTCAGCTGATCTTACAAATGCATGAGAAGCATGATATACACAGGAACATGTCCCTAATGCACTATCACTCATTGTCAGAGCTCTGAGGACATAAAACCAATAGTGACACAAGATGAAAGATCAAAAATGTCAAGGATCATGCAAAAGTAAGTATCTTAAACTCTACCATTACTACAATCCCTAATATGGCTATGTTGTTTTCCTTATTTCAATTAAAGCATTGCTCCATAGTCTTCTTTCATCTCTGGAAACAATCTGCTTCAGCTTCCCATTCAAACTGTTTACTTTTCTCCTGGATCAAAAGTCCAAGCTACTAGAACAAAAAGTCATACACGGATGCACAGCACCATATAAAATGAAAATGTGTTACAAGTGGAAAATCATATTCCCCCTCCCCTTATCCCACAATCAGAAAACTAAACAGATTGCCTATTTAAAATCCACTCAATCCTTGATGATTTACCCATCCACTGTAAACAACAATTTTGCTTAATTTTCCTTTCACTAAAAGAAAGATAGGTCCTTGGATAACGTGTTTCCTTACATCAGATCCAAACTACCTCATAGCAACGTGACACTTCTACACCTACTGATACTTTGATCGAGGAATTGTTTCCAACAAATAATCACACAATAATTATTTATAAGAAAACGACTACTTGAAGCAGATTTTCATGGAGGACTTAAGCAGTAGTCCTTGAGTGGAGCTAGCCCCTAGTGTCACCTGACAAGAAAGGCCATGCCCACAATCCAGGGAGCAGAAGTGGGATGCACACAAGCAGCAGGATGTCTTTGATTTCACATACTTGAGACATGGGACTGGGTAAGCAGAAAACCCCACATCACGGTGTTAGCTGTGCACCAATCCCCAGGCTGAAACATGGAGAATTAGAGATGAAGGCAAGACCTTTACCACTACATTATGACCATGTACATGCCTGAATACATATTTACATGTTTTTCACGTGCACACTCACATACACGTTTATACATGACAAAAAATAAACTCAAGAGAAAAAAGAACTTTGCTCTAGCAAAGTGTCTTAAGTGCAATCATGATCTTTAACTCAAAAGATCAGCAGTACCATTTGTAATCAACCTGCCAAACTGGAAATCCCAAGTCAGCAAAAAATACACAGGGGCGGCTACAAAGAGAATCTAAATTGCTCTTAAACAAAATATCACTCCTTGTTTTACTTCTAAGTTTGCTTCCTAAGCTAAAATTTTCAATATCCTCTGAAAGAGGACAGAAAAAAATATCAAAATAACTACATCATTTAGCCTGGCTGGCTGACAGCTACTGAGAAATATGATGATAGTATAAATCACAGAAGAGGGAGAAGGATTATACAGCGTGACTCTAAAGGGGCATAAATGAAAAAGTGGGATGAACTCAGGGAAGAGGGTGGCATAGGATGAGCATCAGAAAACATTTCTTAACAGCAATACAATATAAAGTAGAATATATTTTCTCACAGACTGAGAAGTTATTTAAGGCAAAATTTGATAAAACACTGGAAAGCACAGCAAAGAAAGTATTTCTGAATTTATGAGGTCATGGATGAGAACATTTCATTAATCCTGTCCCCTTTATGCTTCTCATGATTAGATTTCTGAGCAAGATTTCAGTATAACAAAAAAACACACAGGAAAAATATGTTCATTTCTTCTTGGGTTCTTGTCTTCATTAGCATTAAGGTTAGAAGTGTTTATAAGTGTCATTTGCGTTTGATGCAACTATTACATGCTGAGCTATTTAAGCATTACTGGTAATTTTAATCCCCTATTAGTTATTCTTTTGCCTGTAACACAAAATTATCCTTTTAATTCTGGACTTTTATAGTATTTTTATTTCAAGCATTTCAAAGGATTTTACCAACATACGTCCACTAAAAACATCTTTCAAAATCTATATGGGGTGTAATACTGTCTTTCATGGATCCAGAAGTTATCCTGTGACTGGTGAAGTGTCCAGCTCCTTAATTGTCAGATAACACAATGCCCATGAAGTCCTCTGGAGGACTTAAGTCACAGGAAATTAGAAAGTTAAAACTGTGGCGAAGAAGGAAAACAAAATTCAGTGTTTCTTTTAGTCTGATGCCTGCAGCACAAGAGATCATGAACCAGGAAAGGTTTAGGAGCAGTGGTAAAACAGGTGTTCCCTTAGAAAACCAAGTATTACAACAGGAATTGCACTACTAGTTGTGTTTTGGTTTTCCTATTATTACTGTCCTTACAATTATTACTGTAATTTAAACAGCACACAGCATTCTGCAATTCAGTTTGGAAGGAGATGGGGTAACTCACAAAAAGCTGACCGAGAGAAGAGTTTTGTCACCATTTTTTTCTTCCCTCTGAACTTCCGGTTAGAATTTTTTTAAATGCACAAAGAATTCAGGAGTATAGCTGAATATGAAATATGGAAGTTTCTCCTCCTAAATAAAAATGTTCTTTTCTACAGGGCAACCAACTAAATACAATTTTTTTTTAAATACCAGAGTCAGTCAAGGCCTCCTGATGATACTGTGGAAATCTTAATTCACCACACAGAACAGTTGAATTACAGTTTGTTACATTTGTCTCTGAAATCCCAAAATTCTTGTGATTTATAATCCTTCTTTTAAAGATCCTACTCTACACTGTGTAGGATCTCACTGTGCACAACCCTATCAACCAACAGCTAAGACAAGGAAAGAAAAGAGACACCACACCACTGCAACATGGAAAAAATAGCATGAAAAACAATTACTGAAGAGATTATAATATCACAACAATCAATTATTGTTCTGACCCCCAGAGAAAAATAATGAAAACCAACAGCAGCATACCAGGAAAGCACTGAAAGTGTTCAGTGCCATGTCATGAAGCTGAAAAAAGGAACCACAAAGAACAATTCAGCAACAGATGACAAGATATCGAATATGTCCCAGAGAATAGAACAGCTCTTTCTTCCCATTCCAGTCCCTACAGGTACTTCCTCCAAACTCCTTCCCCTCCCCTCTTTTAGCAAGTACACACTGAAATATTCTAGGTCCTGATACCATTATATCCTCTCAAAGTGCTTATTTATCCCAAGAGATGCAGAAAGGCAAGGGACATGCCACCTCCCTTCCCAGACCAAAGGCTGAAAGCAAAGACTTCTGTAGAAATGAAAATCACCAACCCTAAATCCAGGTGCGGTTTTCCCCTCAGGAATGAGGAGGCAGTTAATGAAATGGTTAGTTATTGCTGCTTCCCCATACACAGGCTCCAGTGTCATAGGACACACAGTGGTCATTAGGGCTGTCTGTCCTTTGAATGTGCAGTGGTGCCATAAACAAAGGCCAGCAGAACCACCTGTATCCCAACCACAGCAGTGTCCACTTCCTGCAGAATGACACAACTTCTGGGACCGTAACCCATCGCTTCCAAGAAAACATAACAAATGAAAAAAAAGGAATTCATTTTCCCACTTAACAGTGCCAACCCAACTGCACAAAGGTGACTCCTTTCTGACAAAAATTAATCTTCCCTCCCTGAGTGTATTAAAGGTTAAGCTAAAAAAAGGAGACAAGAGGAAAGATTTCTTTTCTCCTTTGATAAATTTACTATGCATTTGATCATGCACTGCATGAGCTTACTGTTTATTCTAAACATAGGACGTTTCTAGGCTTTCTGAAGAGAAAAACATGGTTACCTTAAAAAAAAATTTAAAAATAAAAGTCATAAAAACTGTCAGGGAGTTTCAGGAACAGGATTATGATCTGAAGCTATCTAAAAATAATTTTTAATTGCTTTTCAAATATTAAATTCATACTGTTCTTGTAAACAAAATTTGCTGAATGTTTTCAACCCAATTACTCCCTCGTCTTTTAGAGCTGAGGATTTCACCATGAAAACAGTATTTCCAACAATACGTGAGGGCTGGTGTAAAATTAGATGGAACAACTGCCACACTCATCCACAGAATGGTATCACTTTGGTAACTTTGCTAAACTCTCCAACCTCAGTTTGGCTCTGTACCTGACAGACCCATATTGCTCTAAGCTGTCTGAAGCCCACCCTCATAACACAGGGCAGGGTGGCCACTGCTGCTTTCAGAGATGGTATAAGTCTGTGGACACAAAGCCAGAGTTCTGCTATAACATGTATTATGGCTGGTGCTGGCCAGCCACCAACAGCTGCAAAGATGGGGAGCACCAGCACCCAGATGGGCTCTGCTTCTGGCACGGCAATCTGCTTTAACAACATGGCTTGGGCTACAAGGACAATTTGGTTGGTCCCACTGGCAAATGAAGGGCATGCTTGCTTTGTATTTCTCCATGTGGGTGTCCTGAATGCCAAGACCTAACCCAAAACACACTGGTTGGTAACTTACAAGGGAAGGCTTCAGAAGCATGATGCTTTTCCCAGTACTGCAGCTGCATATGTTTTTCTACATTTCCTGTAGCATTTCTAGTTTGGGTTTTGATAAAAAGAATATCCAGAAAATTTTCTACATACAGAAAATCCCCATTTCCAGAAATTTAAAAGGGCTGCTAAAACACAGCATATCCATAAAGGTAAATTTGAAATAAATTCATGTGTCTATACTAATTACATCCAAAAGCACAGAATATTTTAGTTCTTTGCCACAAACTGTAAATTGCATCAGATGTACAACTGACAATAATACTCAAATGCATGTGCAATAAAACATGAGTTAAATTAGAAGCAGCAATTGAAGCACTTTTGCCAGAGACATGTAAAATATCTACATGACAGTTGTTTTAAACACTATATAAATAACAAACTGTGAAGGAAGTAGGAACTCTATCATGATACCTTGAAAGGAGGTTCTAGAGAAGTGGGGACTGATTTCTTCTGCTGTGCCTGCAGTGAGAGGACCAGAGGAAAGGGCCTTAAACTGAGACAGAGGAGATACAGGTTAGATATTAGGGGAAAAAATACATTGTTAGGGTAGTCAAGCATTGGAATAGGTTACCCAGGGAGATGGTGGAGTTACCATCCCTGAATGTGTGCAAGAGACTCCTGGATGTGCCACTGGCGAGGTGGTTTAGAGGTTACAGTAGAGGTGCAGGGTGGACAGTTAGACTGGAGACTAAAGGTCTCTTCCAACATGAATGATTCTATGGCATTAAATAAATTGCTGATAAAATTTAAAAATCAGTATTAAATACAGCTGCAGCATAATACCTGCAAGTTACAAAGTTAAGTTCATTCTGCAGCAGCAAAACTTAGAGCAAAAGAGGATACTTGATGTGTGGTTTACGTAACAGAATTCATCTTTAAAATAGGTATTGAGAGAGGAACAACTCAAACATCACTATAACACAACAGGCCCTGGTACACTAGCACAGATGTACATCTGCAATTGCCTGTAGTGATTTCAGAGAATCACAGAATGTTGGGGTTGGAAGGGACCTCTGAAGATCATGTAGTTCAACTCCCCTGACAAGGCAGTGTCACCTTGAGCAGGCGACAAAGAAATGTATCCAGGTGGGTTTTCAATGTCTCCAGAGAGTGAGACGCCACAAGCTTCCAGCACAGCATGTTCCACTGTTCTGCCATCCTTAATGTAAAGTTGTTTCTCACACTGAGGTGAAACTTTTGGGTTCTAGTTTATGGCCACTGCTCCTCATCCTTTTGCTGGGCCTCACTGAAGAGCCTAGTATCACCCTCTTGTAATCCACCTTTCATATACGCATTAATGAGATCCCTTCTCAGTCCTCTGTTCTCCAGACTGAGTAGGCCCAGCACCCGCAGTCTCTCCTCATGAAGACAGATGCTCTGGACTCCAAATTATCTTCGTAGCCTCTGTTGGATCCTCTCCAGTACCTGAACACTGACTGCAAACGTATACAGCGATTCCGAGGCAACTCCCTGCACGCATCACTTGTTGCTCCTTTCCAGCCCCGATATCCCTCTCCTCCCGGCAGCACCCACCTCCCAGGGCGGCACACCAACCAAGCACGGAGCGCGCACACGGCGCTGCTGGCCCCGCCGAGCACGGCATCTGAGCGCTGCTTTCATTTTCCCGTCGCTCGGGCCTTCCCTCCCCGCCCCCGGGCCCTCCACAACCGCACAGCCGAGCCCAACAGGCACCCCGCGGCAGTCGCGCCTTGCGATCCCCGCCGGAGCTCCCGGGCAGGCCCCACCCGGCGGGACCCGGGAGCCGACCCCGAGTCCCCCGAGCCCACCGCTGCCGGGGCTGCCTCGGCCGGGGAGCCGCTCTTCCCCGCCCCTCCCCGTCCCGCCCGCGCCTTGCGCTGGGCCCGGGCCGAGCCGCGGCCGCTGCCGCCCCGCTCCGCCACTCACCGCCGGCCCTGCGGCTCCGCTCCGCCGCGGCTGCGCCCGGCGCGGGCGGCGGGAGGGCGGGGAAAAGGGGCCTCGCCGCGGGAGGAGCGGCTCGGTGTCGGCAACATGGCAGCGTCCAGCCGTGCCCAGGTGCTGCGTCTGTACCGCGCCCTGCTGCGGGAGAGCCAGCGCTTCAGCTGCTACGGCTACAGGTGCGGGGAAGGGCTCCGGGGGGCGGCGGACGCGGGGATTCCCGCCGAGGCGGGGGGTCCCGGCCGTGCTTGGGGCAGGGGCGCGGGGAGCTGCGGCCTCGGGAGGAGCCGAGCCGTGCCCTGGAGCGACAGCGGGACCGGACCGGGCCTGGGCCCGGCACTGGGCCCGGGCCCTGCTCGGAGCGCCGGGAATGGGCAGCCCCCAGGCTCCGGACTGCCGCAAAGGCGCCAGGGTATGGGGTATTAGGAAAAAGGGATAGGACAGAGGTTGTCCCTACCTTAAGTCAGAAGTACTTGTGCTGGGTGTGGGCTTCTCAATGCAAGGAAGACAAGGAGCTGCTGGAGAGGGTCCAGTGGAAGGCCGCAAAGATGAGGAAGGGTCTGGAGCATCTCTCTGAGGAGACACTGCGGGAGCTGGGCCTGTTTAGTCTGGAGAAGGGAAGACTGAGAGGGGAGCTCATTAATGCATATAAATATCTCGGGGGTGGGTGTCATGGGGATAGTGCCCGACTCTTTTTGGCGCTGCTTGGCAACAGGATGAGGAGCAAAGGCCATAAGCCAAAACACAAGAAGTTTCACTTCAACATGACAAAGGACTTCTTTACAGTGAGGATGGCAGAGCACTGGAACAGGCTGCCCTTGGAGGTCATGGAGTCTCCCTCCCTGGAGACATTCCAAACCGACATGGATGTGTTCCTGTGTCACCTGCTCAAGGTGACCCTCCCTTGTCAGGAGGTTGGCCTAGATGATCTTCAGAGATCCATTTCAACCCTAATGACTTTGTGATTTTGTGAACCTGGTATAGCTCATGTCTGCCTGTGTGCTGCCCCATTTCCTGGCAGAGGAGAGGTGGGGGCAGGCTGCAGCCAAAGCCTGGCACCATGTGCTGTGTCCATGCTCAGGGTGCAGTGAGGCTCAGAGTTCACTCTTCCCACCACACAGGATACCAGGCTGTCTGCCTGCTTTCTCTGGCTGTCAGTGAAAGGGACACACTAGGTTTTTTTGCAAAAGTTAGGTGTAGGCCTGGTCACCTTTAGCTGTCTGCTGTGTTCACGGGGGTGCTGTTCACCCACACTGGCAGAATTGCATTGCCCAATGGGAGTTTGTTTACTTTACCACTCAGCTGGACCACGGGAAAGGACATGTGAGCTACCTGTGCTGTGAATCATCTCTCAGGCAAGAACTGGGAACAGAAGCCTTTAAACTTACATAGCTGTGGTGAGCTCTGTGTTCTGCAAGGCACAAGTATTCCACAAACCTCAGGTGTGAGGGAGTGCCCTGAGAAGAAGGGCTGTGGGGCTGAAAATAGCTGGTGCTAATAAACATTCAGTGCTGACTCCACGCAGCAATGTGTGTTTGCATCACATTCTGTTGCTATCAAGGTTTTCTCCTGCTTTTTTGGTGTCCAGAGTGTCCCTGGTTACCCTTGTTCTGCCTAATGAACACAGGATTGTGCACAATGGAGATGGTTTGAGATGTGCAGTTGGTGAACAGCTGAATGAAGTTTGTGTCTGGGCTATGGCATATGATTTCAGAAGTGGGTTTATGCTTGGGGTTGAGCGGTGAGGAAGTGACGTCCACAGCAAATTTTAAAGGATAGAAATGATACGATGTGTTTACCATGGAGATCTGGTTTTTTGGCACCATGTCGCAGTGCAAGTTGCGCCTTTCCTTAAAGGAAAGATCTCTGGTTTTGATGGGCCTGTCCTTAGATACTATAAAATCAGAAACCGTCTAAAACCTTGTGCTGTATACACATTTGTGAGCATGAAAAGCCATAGCAGTTTCCAGCAAGGAATGACCTGCAGCTGTTACATTTAGAGGTCTGATGTGACCACAACAAAAGTTCTGCCTCAGTGTTTACACCGCACCCATAGGTAAAAGGGACACCCCATTGGCTTCTTGCCTGCCAAGATAAGCAGCCCTGCCGTGTCCTCAGGGCTGCTGTAACGTGATATGGCAGTTTACGGAGTTAACCCAAGGACTTTGTGTAAAGAGCTAACTTGCAGCAAAGTAGAAGGTATTACAGATTATTATTATTATTATTATTATTATTATTATTATTATTATTATTATTAATTCATGACTTCAGCTAGACAGTGTCAGAATACTTTATTACTGCAAATTGCATATTTGTAAGAGTATGTCTGGAGTACGATCAGCTAATTAGTGTCTCTTTATTTGCTTACTGTGCTTTTTCTCCTAATTTCGTTGCTCTGGTTTAACTTAGCAGGCAGCTAAACACCACACAAGTGCTTGCTCCCCTCTCCCCAGTGAGATGGGGGAGAGAACTGGAGGGGAAAAAAAAGTAAAATTTGTGCGTTGAGATGAAGACTTTTAAATAGAGCAGAGAAGGAATGGATAATAATAAGAATATACAAAACAAGTGATGCACAGTACAGTTGCTGCCAATCGATGCCCAGCCAGTTCCTGAGCAGCAGCCCCCAACTGGCTTTCTCCCTGGTGTATATACTGAGCATAACACCCCATGGTATGGAATATCCCTTTGGCCAGTTTGGATCATCCTGGATGTATTTTCTGCCAGCTTCCTGTGCCCCCCAGCCTACTTGGAGGTGGGTTGGTGTGAGAAGCTGAAAACTTCCCAGCTTAGTGTAAACCCTGCTTGCTAAGAGATCAGCATGTTGTCAACATAACTCGCATCCTAAATCCAAAACACAGCATTGTACCAGCTACTAGAAAGAAACTTTAATTTTACTTCCTAGACAAAACCAGGACACATGTACATGTAGATTGTGATGGAAAATTCAACCTTTTTGTTTTATGTCTCTCTGAGTAAATACATTCCTTATGTCATTTCATAGCCCCAGATTTTCTTCTGCCCCCCAATAGAACTTGTATGGTAACTGTGAAGAATATCATTCATGTCTTAAAGTAACTGAGGTCACTGCTGGTAGCCTTCAGAATAACACAGGAGCATCTCCAGTGTCCTGGAGTAAATGTCACAGAGTGTTGGGACACCCAGAAGTGTAGGCCAGGTTTTAACAGCAGGGAGAGGGAATTTAGTAGACTGTAAGTAATTTCATGTCTGCCCTTCTGCCCTATTACCCAAGCAGACAGTCTGAGTATGGGTGAGTGATTTATGCTGGAGGAAAATCAATATGCAGAGAGGCAAGATGTTAGGTTTTGATTCAAAGAGGTGGATTTAACAAGTGTACTATTTTCTTCTGCTTGGTTGACAAAATGTAGAACCTGTGATGGCTTATAATATGTTGGATTGTAGTCTCAACTAAATGGATTTAAGGGATATTTCTAAATATCATTAGTGATTTAAATAATGGCATGTTGTGAGTGGTCTGGGTACAGAATACAAAAAAATTTATAAACTTATGAAAGACATTAAAATACATCTGATTGCGAATGAAGATAATCAAAACTTTAAACTTTATTTTCTGCAAATAATTATTTAATGTTTTTTAACATCTTTCTTGATTTATTGAAATTTTTTCCAGTTATCCATTATGTTCTCTTTTAAGTGGTGGAAGTTGTATTTTTATTTATAGATACATTTCTTTCTTGTCTCTCTAAATTGCATTTTAATGGAATCTGATTTTTCTTTTAGAATGTACAATATTATTTGACTAATAAAGCTACCCAGAACATATAAGAATGAGGGAAGAAAATTTGTCAAAACAAATTTGTCCATTTGTTTTGTGTTGGAAACAAGTTAATTGAATGCATGCAGTTTCATCTTACATAAGTCCTTCAAGATTTTAAAACTGGTAAATCTGATTTTTGCAAATGACTGCTAACCTAGGAACAAAACTGAGCAAAATAGTTTGCACTGTTTTTTTTCAGCACCAGTTGCTTTTCCTACTTTGACTGATACAGCTGTTGATCTGATTTTAGGGAGTCATGGAACATAGGACCAAAGAACAGTCTCAAGATTGCTGCCCCTTTTCCTTGTGGGGATTTCAATTTATCAGATGTCTGCTGGGAATATAATGCCACAGAGAGGAAGGAGTCTGGGAGGTTCCTGGAGTGTGTGCTCCTAATGCAGCTGATGAGGGAGCCAAATAGGGAAGGCACCCCACTGGATCTGTTTTTTGCTAAAAGACTGTTGTGTGATGAGAAAATTGGAGGATGCCTTCGGCACAGTTTTCCTGAAATTATAGTTATCAGTTCTCACAGAAGTAAGTAGGGGGATCAGTAGAACTGCCACCTTGGACTTCCAGAGGGCAGATTTTGGCCTGTTTAGGAGACCTGTTGAGAGAGTCACTAGGGAGACAGTCCTGAAGGGCAGTGGTGCCCAGGAAGGCTGGACATTCTTCAGGATAGAAGTCTTCAAGGCACAGGAGCAGGCTGTCCCCATGTGTTGGAAGAGCCAGCAGGGAAGAAAAGCAGCCTGGCTGAAGAGAGAGCTTTAGAGGGAACTCAGGAGAAAAAAGAAAAAAAAAAAAAGGTAGAGTTTACAGAGTTTTTGACCTGTAGAGATAAGGGCAGACTATGCCCAGACTATGCCAGAGAACTCCGTGGATGTCATGAGGTTATGCAGAGAGAAAATTAGAAGAGCCAAACCCCAGCTGGAACTTTATCTGGCTACTACCTTAAAAGAAAATAAAAGATGTTTCTATAGATACATCAGCAACAAAAGAAGGGCTAAGGAGAATCTCCATCCTTTGTTGGTTGCAGAGGTAAATGTAGTGACAAAGGATGAGGGAAAGGCCAAGGTATTTACTGCCCACTTTGCCTCGGTCTTCATAATGAGACTTCTCTGGATACCCAGTTCCAGAACAGAAAGTTCTTTGTACTCAGTTCCCTTCATGAGAGCACCTGGGTTCTCGGTCAAGTATAGGTTAAGTTGACCCATACTTGCATGATGACTTGTGCTTCAAAGGGACATAAAGCTGTTAAGATTCTGCTAACAACTCTTTTGAGAACATAACTCACACCAAGTAAATTTTTTTAAAAACCACTCTTTTAGAGAAATGAGTTTCTTTCTCTTATTCCCAGCATACCTGATTTGTTCACCTTAATGGAAAAATCTTACTTTGCTTTTAGTCCCTGGTCTATAGAATCCTGTCAGTGTTTCTTTTTGCACTTTCATCACTTAGGTATTTTAGCAGCCATGCTCAAATTTTACATGTGACAGTTATCCAAGCTGAGTAAGACTTTTTCTCACTGGATATCCTAATGAAGTTTGTGATTGACAAGGTACGCCAGCAGATTGTTTATGTTTCTATGTATTAGGGAGGAAAAATGTCTACATAATGATTAAGCCAAAAAAAAGTTCAAGACAGTAATGAGAAAAGAGAGGCATGGTTTTCTGACTAAAATGGTAGTTTGTAGCTGAGATGAGAAGTGCAGAAAAAAAATAAAATTGTCAGTTCTGTCCAGCAGAGATGTCCTACCTCTTTGTAGGTGTACGGTGACAGAATTGTAGTTTACAGTATCTGGTTTTCCTCAGCTGTGCAAAGAAGGCAGATAACTTATTTTTTCTTCTCTGTATGTAATTGCTGATTGTATTCTGAGTGATAATAAACTTTAGGATTTTTTGAGTTAATTTCCTATTTACTGAGTGTGTGGTGTTCTCTGTCATCTCCTTGGAAAGTATGAAAAAGTCAGGGCTGCAAGCAGCTACAGTGCTCCAGAGTCCAGGATGGTTTCCATCGTCCCCTGGTGCAGACACTTGTTTTGGCCTGGAGCTGCATGGCCCAGAATCACAGGCAAACAGGCATTGCACATTTTCACATCATTTTGTGGAGCAATCTCACAGATTTGTGATTGGCCTTACTAATACCTCTTTCTATGGGAAGTTCAATTTTGGCTATTATTTCAGTGACCACATACCATTTTGCCATTATTTTAAGCTCTTTTTTATATATTGCCTTATTCTGTCAGAATCATGTATGCTTGACTAGAGATGTCAGTGTTTTAAGAGCATTTTAAGAGTACAAGAGTTTTTTAGTGGAAATATGTGCCATTTTTGGAAAATCTTGAGGTATAAGAACATAGTTTTGGATTTGGGTCTCATGGTATAGAAGTATTTCCATTTGACTTAAGTATTGTATATGTATAAAATATTTTGGAAAGACAACCAAAGCACTCTATTTCAAAAACATCGAAACATAGCCATTAATTACCCTCAGAACATATTTCTCTGAAGTTTTAAAACAAATGGAAACAGTTTTATCAAATACTTTGATTTCTTAATAGTAACATTACCCAACTGAAAATCATAGCATCAAAATTCTGTTGATCTTGTTCATTAGGAGTTGTTATCTTTGGTTTAATAGTTCAACAGTGATTGTCATTTTCCAAATACATTCGTTTTACCCTTGTAAAGTTACACTCTTCCTAAACAATTCATGGTATCTGTGCATCAGGTCTGATGTAATTTTCTCGGTTTCTTTTTTATTTTTCCTTTTTTTTGCAGAGCAGAATTTTGAACAGTAGTAACTTGGATGGAGTGTTTGGAGCACATACAGAGCATACAGAGTTCTGGAAAAATTGAAATTTAGTATTTGGAAGACAAATGGATGGGGGCTTCCTCAAAAGACTGATCTACTGTTTTGGTTATTTTATTTTAGTATAGGCACCCAAAATGAGTAAATCTGCTGTAGCCCCTTGTTATTCTTTGTGTAGCACAGAAGAACAGGGATATATTTCTTTTTACATAAGATTTAATTACAAGTAGTGTTTGTTAGAGAACTAATGAGAGTAATAGAAAAACCACTGCCTCTGGCAGTGGCTCATACCCATACACATATGCTTATGATTTCTGGTAAATGAAAAGCACTTTGTAATGTAGCTGTAGCATTAAAAATGGATTTAAATGCTGTTCCAGCTAACCTACTCCTTTCCTATCATGGTTTAACACTGGCACAATGCCAGTGCCCCCATGAAGATACCTTCTCCCTGGTTTCTGCTGTGAGATGTGACCAGGAATAAGCAAAGCAGGCTCCTACTTAGGGAAAAAAGAACCAGAACTTTATTAACTACTCTACAACTACAGATAAAATGAAACACACACACAGGGAAAATGAAAACCTCACAAATGCATTTCCTCCTCCCCCCACCAAATTTCCAACACAATACATTTGTTTCTCAAATCACCAACTCTCGGTCCAGCACCACCTTTCAAACAATCAATCCTCAGTCCATCAAGAGGAGAGGAGTCCTTCTTGTGCCATGGGCTTCCCCTGGAAACACAATCGAAGCCTCATGTGTTTCCTGTGTCACTTGTGGCACCGCCCGGAGTACATCTGCCGTCGTGACTTCTTCCTTTTCATGTCCAGTGCTCTCACCACTGAACACGGACCAGAACTGCTTCTAGGGTTCTCTTTTAAGGATGCTCTGTCCCGATCCAAAAAAAAGGCACAGTCTCTCCTTTGGGACACCTGTCCCCACAATCTCTCCTTTGGGACACCTGTCCCCCCCATATTTTTCACCCCCTGGGGCTGAGGGGCATCAACACTGAACCCTCTTGGTTCTGAGGCCATTGCCTCCCCCTAGAATGCAGTCTCTGTGTCACAAGGAACTTGGGTCTGTCCATCTCTCTTTTGGGACACCTGTCCCCACAATCTCTCCTTTGGGACAGCTGTCCCCCCCATATTTTTCACCCCCTGGGGCCGAGGGGCATCAACACTGAACCCTCTTGGTTCTGTCCATGGCTATACAAAAAGAGTCCAGCAAAAGCTACTCCATCATCTCTTCCCACTAGGATTCTTCTCTATTCTTCTACTATCTCTCACTTGCCCAGACCTCTCTCACACTGGCCCATTTCCTTTTTCATCTTCCACTCTATCTTCTAGGAAAGGTCAATGTTCTGTAAAGTTCTCATTTTCCAAAAAGGGGTTAAAAGCTCCTACAAGCGGCCGGCTGAACCCCCCCCCCTCCTCCGTCCCAGCCGTGCTGCCGGCACAGGCCCATGTTTATCAAGCTTCAAGGTTACAGTCTCAGGCAGCGGCTCTTTCTCTCTCTCTCTGTGTCTCTCAGGGGGGGCTGCCCGATGGCTCCCGGTGTCTCTCTCTCTCTTTCTCTCTTCCACCCTTCCACCCCCGGGCTCAGGCCTACCTCTCTCGGCCACATGGCTTTCCCCTCCCCCTGCCCAGCCAGCAGCTGGGCCGGGGGAGAGACCCGAACTCTTTCCCGCCGGAAACCCAAGAGGACCCTCCCAGGGGAGAGCCCTGCTTTTAACCCCGTGTTCTCAGTGGCGTGTCCATGTCCCAATAGCCAGGTTAAATGCCAATATTAAAGCCTGAATATCCATTGGCCAAAAACACAGCATCCCAAAAACACATTTCCTGTCAAACCACCACATCCTTACTCTTGGATGTGGCTTTAACACTTAGTTCCTCTGTTTTCATCTCTATGCTGCCCATGATGAAAAGATGCTGACCTGCTAACATCCAGATGATTCAAGATACAGTAGACACAGGCTATTATAATTTCAAGCAGTCTTTAGAAGATCAGCATTCTGGATTAAAAAAAAAAAATGTAATTTGAAAAAGAAAAGAGGAAACTGCAATTGACAAGGCAATGTTTAGAACCACTTGCTGCAGTAGTGGATGGCAAGGATGCTCTCTGAACTACCTCTTCAATAAAGCTCTTCTCATGAGTTTTTGGGTTCCCTCACCAACAAAGTCCTAGATTATACATAGTTCTCTACTTTTCAAAAAAAATGTGGGGATCAGAGGAGATTTTCTTGGTTGTTTTCTTGTGTTTGTGAATACTTAAGCCAATTGTTCCAAGACTGTTATGCACAAAACTCAGTACAAAAATGTCCTTAGTGAGAAATATTCTTGGGGATTCTTCTTGATACAGTTTTTTTTTTCTCAAGAATGAAGATGCCACAAGTCATCCAGACAACATTCTGGCTGTCATTATGGTATATGGCCTTTTTCCCTTACCTTTTTTTTCTACGTTCTATTCTAGTCTAGTCTATTCTATTCCTTTTTTACCTGCTCTCCATATAAAATTCTAACATTCTTCTCAGGATACAATGCAACTGAACATTTAATATGATAAAAGAATTCAGTTGAGTCCAGTTGCTTTCTTCCTGAACAGAATTTCCTGCCTGAAATAAATCCTTAAAGCATTCTTCAGGAAAATTTGAAAGTCCTGTGCTGGGAATGGTATTCAGAGACTCAGGACTCAGTCCAGTACTTACACGTTCTTCAGCATCATGTTTGTTACAAAGTCTTGGAAAAAGCTATTGCTTAGATACTTCTTTTTTTTTTAACTTTTTAAATAAATAACAATTGGTTAAATCTCATTATGGTTTCTAAAGAAGCCTATGCACAAAGTAATTATGTGTGTGTATGCATATATGAATGTATTGGTATCAAGAAGTCTAGAATTCACTTCTGCTCAATCCCAGTAACTCTCACAAAATCCCTGTTTAAAGCAAGCTGTGAATCCACTGTGGAGACTAGAGAGTATATGAATACTAGAGAGTATATGAGTATAAGATAGGTGTGTCAGTCTTATTAGAAAATAATGTCCATCAACAGGTCGTGACAGTCCTTCTGAGTCTGCTTGTCTGGCATATCCTCGTCTGGAACCATTAAATACCTGTTTCTAAATCATTAGCTTGTTTAAAAGTAATATTGTCTTATTTTTACGGCCAGAGAAAGTGCCTGTCTGAAAAAAAAAGTTAAAATATTTTCCTGAGACTGTAATTTATTCTAGTGTATTGTTAGTAATCACTAGTCCTTTGTGGTAGCGAAGCTTTTATAATTAAACTTCTGTGACTTTTGGTGCTTATGAAAATAATTCATTGTTTCCCAAAAGTTCAGTCTTTACAGAGTTGTCTCTATCTCTGTCTGGCACAGGGTGTGATTTCTGCTAACTAGGGTTTGCTTGCAGGATACACATGGCATTGTTGCTTGGTAGTGTTTATTTACAAGCATTATATGTTTCCCTAACAAACATACAGATTATCACAATACTCACTGGTAGTCACACAGAGATGCAAACATCCATTTATTGTCTGTCTAAGCAGGAGGGAGAAATGTGTGTGCAGATTTCCACAGAGCCCTTGGTGTTGGAGAAAATTGGTTTATCTTGTGAGGGTTACACATTGTGTGAATGTTAAATTTTTGCAGACTATGTTAGAATAGCAATGAAAGAGCCAAATGTGGCTGGGGTGGGTGGTTGGGAGTGTGGTTCAGAGCCATCATTTATTTGCTTTGTTAGTCACAGTTAGAAACGGGAACCAAAAGTGGAAGGGGCCAGGTACAAACCATCACATTTCATAAAGTTTCAGATTGAATCACTAATAGAATTCTTTGTGAAACAATAATTCATTCATTCATCCATACATACAAATATATTCAGTGTTTTTATTTATTTAAATAACATCAGACTGCCTCCTTCTCAGGAAAATGTTTTAAAGTCAGTACAGCTCAAATGAAATGCATAACACAGTCCTTGAAGCTTATAGCTTAAATTATACTGACAATGTCAAATTGAACTGTATTGTGTTGCCATGAAACTAACCTGCTACTAAGTTTCAGAAAACATCTTTGACTCATCTGAAATATCACATCATTTTTCTAGTACAATAAGTTAGCAAATAGGTTTTCAAATTAATGGTCTTCATATGTAAACTAGTTTTGAAGGGAAGAACATTGATTGATTGATCTAAGTAGTTTATCACTGGCCAAAATAAATTAGATGTCTCACTCAGAATGGTTTTTCCCTGATCTGACTAATTTACAGTATGAAAATAAATGTTCAAGTGTTTTGTTTACACAACAACAATAAGCAATGCATTTCATGTAGAACGCTAAATAGGCTTCTTGATTTCCAGAGCTATTGAGTGCATTTTTAAACTACATTTAATTTATTATTTTCAGTTCATAATTTATACCCAAAATTGCTGCCCATTATTTGCAGATTTTGCATGGAAATATGAATATTTATCAAACTGCTGGTGGCACTCTTACAGTCACTTCCCAAAGCAAAGGCAGCATGGGATGAACATAGTCCTATAAGTTACAGCAATACAGGGTTGGACATAAAAGTTTACTGTAAAAATAGCTGCACAAAACTCCTTGCTCTGTGAACAGATGGCAATGCTTACTAACCTGCAGGGACTTTGAGGCATGGTTCTGGGCTTTTATTTCCCAACAAGTTGTTGAAACTCTTGAAGGAGAAATTCTCCATCAGTGCAAGTTATTGCTGCCATTAGCTGGGAACGTCATGCTTCTGCAACTTGTGTTGGTAATTTGTTCCTAGATTGGGAACTTTTTCTGCTGCTCTGTGGAGTGGAAGGTCATGTCTCATGTGAAAGGGAAGGTAATCTGCCCTGGTCATAAAATGTTACACTGAAAACCTTATGATAAGTGGATCACTCCTAATACCTCTTTTCCTCTCCTAATATCTCCTGCAGTAACCGTAGCCAGGACTTGTCTGACTTACTGAGTTTTAAGCCAGATGTTAATTCCACATTTAGAGTAAATGTTATCTGAGAAGAAATTCTTGCAGCCAGCAGCCATGTGCTTATGGGAGGAAAAGGAGGTGGTGTTTACTCTGTTTTCTTTTTCCTTGCTTGCCAACAGAGGACAGAAAGTGCTACCATCACTCATGTGAGTGACTATTTCTCTGTAGCTTTTAATTAGCTATTGAGTATTATCTGGGGGTTTTCATAGTCCATTTTTGGCATGAAATGCAGAATATTTTTTTATATTTAAATGTACCAATCTGAACCTAGTCTTATTAAATAGAATGTGTAGAGATACAGAAATATAATATAGTAATCTTTTTTCATTCATAGTGTAAGACTCCTAGATAGGGTGTTAAGAGGTTGACTGGAGGACACTTTAAAAATTATTGACCTTAGCGTAGCCTCACCTGTAAGTTTTAATGTTTATATGTTACATACTTGGGCTTGCCTAGATTAAAAGGTTTGTCGATGCTTCTCTTCTTTAAAAAGGAAAATTGACTGCTCTCTTTGTCTTCTTGAATAATTCTGATCTCCTTTTCTGTTACAGTAGTTAAGCTGTTTAAGTGCACAAAAGATCTGTCAGCAGGTTTATTGAATGACTTCTGTTCACTGGACTAGAATACCTTGAGTTTTAAATTTAATCTCATTTTTCTGTCTGATATTAAAGTATATCTTGTCAGATCAAAGTGTTGCATCATATGCTGGGATCTACAGTTTGGACAGTAGGAGTGTATTCACCACAATTTTAAAGGTGGAGCTCATAATAGCCCAAAGTAAACATTTTGGCTGGTAGCTGCTCTTTGCTTCATGTGTGGCAGATAGATAATCTATTCTATGGGGGTTTTTTTTGGGTAACTGCAGGAAAAATAGTAGGAAAACCATGTAACCCTTTTTTTCCTTTCTTTTATGTGAAGTAGCTTTGAACAACATTGTGTTACTTCACTTACATTTTAGTATTGCTTTGATTCCTGTTTTACTTCTGGACTTCAGAGAAATGCATAGGATCTGTGAGTCCTGAGAAGCTGAATTTACTTTACCAGAGCTAGCAGAGGTCCTGGGTATGTCTTATCTGATCACCATCATGCCCCAAAGATATCTGATCACCATCATGCCCCAAAGATAAAGAGCTGTGGACATATTTTTCCATAACTTCCCTGCCAAGGGTCTGACTTTTTTAAGTGCTCCCTTGTGCTGGTAGCACCTGGGAGGTGAGAGCTGTGGAGTGCAGAAAGTCAGGGTGGGCAGTTCTGGCACGTTATGACAGCACGGGGGAGCTGCATTATTTATGGGGATGAAGATCAGCTGTGCCTGCTTGAAAACCTCAAATCTGCCTTACTGCACGGTGCACCAGTCATTCAGTTTTACCCAGCAGAATTTTCTTTTTCCTTCAATCCTTGCCTCTGTTCACCATGGGTCCTACTGCTCTTTCTTCATGTGAGGAGCTGCATCTGGTTTCCTGTGGGGATGAAGTGACACCCAGAGTTTATTTCCTTTGCATTTCTGGGTTACTGTTCAACTTAGGATGGGGATTTTAGCCTCTTTTTCTTTGGTTCTGATGTAATCATCTCTAAAGTCTGTGAAGACTTCCATATCCTGTAATAATTAAATAGAAAGGATACAGAAGGAAATATCTAGTTCACTTGATTTTCTCTACCTTAGGTAGTGTTCATAGTGTACAAAATAACCCGCATTTCTTTTTTTCTGAGCCTTTAGTAATAATCAGAGTAGTCTGGATCTAAGCTTCCTCAAACATAACATGCATTGTCCAAAGGCATATATTTACAATTCCAAATGTCTGAAAACAATATTCAGCACTCTGTTGTCTGCACCAAGTAGGATGCTGATTTTATTACAAATTCCAAATTTACTTTTTTAGGCTCTAAATTTGACTAATAGGCTTTGCATGTATTAGAATTTTGTGTGCTGCTAAGTAATTTCAAATGTCCATCATTGTTGTCAAAACTGATGTAAATTTGCTAAACTGAACATGCAGTGCTTTCCTATAAATGAGGAAAGGTCACTGAGCCAAATGGTGGTAGCAAGTCAAGTGGGGGATGTTTGTCATTACTGACTGAGTCATAAGGAAGAAAGATTTTTGGATAAGCTGTAAAGCTGATAGAAATGGATGAGAGAATAAATTTTGGATAGTAACTTAAATATTTTAAATCCTGTAACTTTTAGTATGTTGTATATAAAGAGAGCGGGTGGTATGTTACTTCATTTGGGTTGTTTAATAAATTGTATTTGTGGTTTATTGTTGCCTTAGTTGTGAGATAACTGGACCCTATCTAATTTCAATACAATTTCTTCCGCTTGGGCCTATGATGTTTACATCCTTTTGTCTCAGAAATCTCAGGTTTACTTGAGCAAAAATCAAGGGGCATCATTAACTGACTATTGCTAGAATCCAAGGATCACTTTTGCAAAGTAAAACTTTGTTAGGAGTCTGGTCAGTATACTGAAAATTACTAGTCTGTCAAAATGGCCAAAACACCTTTACCTCAGATGACCTTCAGAGAACTGTTTCTCTAAGTCTTTTGTAAGTCAATATATCTCATTTATTTTAAAACTGTATACCGCTAATATATTTCTGATACTTGATCCCTTTTCTCTTCTAAGGAACTGGCATAATTTCCATATTAAAATAATATGTGTCCTGTAACTAGATATTTACTGAACTTTCAGAAATAATGCTGTGCTTCAGAAATGTCCTATCAAAATCTTATCATCATCCAGACCAACCATACTGCAGTCCAAGTAGTTAGAATATCCCAGGACTTTATGTCCTGCTGCTTAATTAAAATAACCTTAGCAACTATTGCTTCATCAAAGGCAAATAATTTTCTACTGTCAAGTGTGAAATACTTGCATCCAGAAAGGCTGATTAGCACCCAGTGCTTCCCTAAATGAAATCACCAAGAGGTGCAATATGTTTAGCCCTCTTCAGGGTACCCAAGTCACACAATCACAGAATCTGGAGAACTGGCATGGGCCCACAGGGATCACTGAGTCCGTCTACTGGCTCTGCACAGGACCATCCCCAAGACTCACACCATGTGCTGAAGAGCACTGTCCAAACACTTCTTGAGCTCTTTCAGGCTTGGTTCTGTGACCACTGCCCTGGGGAGCCTGTTCCAGTGTCCAAACACCCTCTAAGGGAAAAACATTTTTCTAATATCCAACTAAATCACCCCTGATAACTCCAGGCCATTCCCTTGAGTCCTGTCACTGGTGACCACAGAGAAGAGATCAGTGCCTGCCCCTCCTGTTCCCCTCACAAGGAAGCTGTAACTGCAATGAGGTCTCCCCTCAGTCTCCTCTCCTCCAGGCTGAACAGACCAAGTGTCCTCAGGCACTCCTCCTACAGCTTCCCCTCCAGGCCCTTCACCATCTTTGTTGGCCTCCTTTGGATGGTCTCTAATAGCTTAATATCTTTCTTGTGGTGACTAAAACTGCACGCGATCTTCAAGGTGAGGCCATACCAGTGCAGGGAGAACCTCTAGCCATGCTGAAAAGAGAAATGTTGGTCACAGCACTGTACTAAAACTAATCTTTCCAGAAAAAATATTGTAGTGGCTGTACACAGCAGGCCAGGCCTTTTTTATGAACTGTTCAGAAACAGCACCACAGCAAATGGAGTGGTATATATCTATCTCAAAAGGAAGAAGAGAAAAACCAGCCTTGTCAGGTTTTGAACATGTCATTTCAAGGCATTCCCTGCCTGTTAATTGGACTGCTGAGCTACCCCGGTGTCCTTGTTGTAGAGTAGCTGGCAAGGCTTGGCAGTGAAAGCTCAGCAGAGAGCTATTACTCATTTCAGGCCATCAGGACACTTTTCATCTGTAGCAAATTCAGGTTATAGTTCCTGCAGCACACCCTTGCCTGGTGCCTCGTTAACTGAACAACTTGTGCAGTTGGGTCCTTCACTGATAACCCTCTTTTTTAGCGTCTTCTGCGCTATAACATTGAAATTGGAACTCCAATTAAGATTAAAAGAATGCTTTCATTTGGACATCTTTACTTTTTTCTTTTAACCCTGACCTCCTGAAAAGCACTCCCTTCTGCAGAGGTTCCTTACGCTTAGAATTAAGCCAATAACTTGTATTTTGTATTTTAGAAATACAGCCAATAACTTGTATTTTGTATTTTAGAAATACAGCTACAAAAATGTATGTTTCAGTGAATTGCAAAAATAATCATAGTTAACTATGAATAGCACCAATAGTGTTCTGGGAAGAAGAAAGTCTTTGTAAACAGAGCTGTGTACTGTGGCAGCAAGGAAGAGGAAGAGCATCCTGAGATGTATCAAGAGTTGCTCAGCCAGCAGATTGATAGGAGGGGGATCACATCTGGACTTCTGCATCCAGTCTTGCCCTCCTCAGCCCCCCAGCAGGAAAGGCACAGACAATCTGTAGGCAGCTCAGCAGGAGCTACCAAGGGGGGCTGAAGCACTTGTCCTGTGAGCAAAGGCTGAGGGAGCTGTTCTGGTTCCACCTGGAGAAGAAACATCATTGAGGGACTCTGAGAGCAGCCAGCACCTCAAGGTATCCAGAGGGGCCTGGTGGGAGAAAAACTGATAGCAGATGTAAAGTATAGGAAGACAGGCTCTTCAGACTGGCTTTAAGGAAAGCTTTTTCCCCACAAGGGCAGTCAAGCAATTGAGCTTGTTTTCCAGGCAAGGTGGTCTGGTCAACATCCTGTTTTTCAAGACTTGACTGGACAAAGCTGTGAATAATCCGATCTGACGCCATCACTGACCCTGCTTTCAGCAGAAGGTGGGACTAGAGACCTCCTAGACACATTTCCAATGTGAATGATTCTGTGATCCTGTTGATCAGGTGGTCATCCATGCTCTCTGCTTTGAAATGGGTACAGACACAAACTGATGAGAAGATATAGTCAGAAAAAAAAGTTCTCCTTTTCTAAAAACATCCACAAGTCTTTCTAAAAATCTAAGGAAGCTTTTTTGGGTTTAGGTTGAAAAAAGAAAATGAAAGGAAACTCTTGGAAAAGGTTCAAGTTTTTATTAGACGTTTTGATATCTGAGATGCAAAATTGCTTTAGAAATAAGCTACAAATCCTTGTATCTGATCATACAGCATGTATTATGTGCACTGGGTTATAGTCACCCTCTCTCAAATGTATTTTCTAGTGTTCATCAGTCTTTATTCCTATTTTATGTTCTTTTGGGTTAACCCTCTCTCATAAATTATCTCTAGTGCCGTTCTGTTCTGGACATACTTTTTAGCAATTGCATTGGAACTCATGTTTTGTATGTTAGCAGAGAAACCGAGTAGTGGCTGGTAGGTTTCTTTCTGTAGGTTTTTTTGTGAAGATTGTCTAGTGACTGTGCTTTGTTAGAAAATTCAAGAAAATAATACTGAGTTTACCAGCAGTCTAATTTCTATTTTTCTTTACTCGTCTTTCCTCCTTTTCCAGCATCCAGCCACCACCCTGACACCCCCAAAGAAATCCTGGTTGCAAGAACAGGCTTTGCTTTAAATTTTAGAAAATGGGAAGATGTAGTTGTTGTTGTGCTGTAACTTTAAGTGGCAGTGCTGAAAGTATATCTAGTGACAGAGTTTGAGGGACAACTTGTTGATAAAATGTGTTCACATCCCTCTGTTGGTCTTGGGTTTAATTAGACCAGTCACAACTGCTTCCCTGTGAGTTACTTACCTCTCAGTCTCAAACACACACCTGTTGTCAAGTATTTATTTTTAGTGTTAGATGGTAATTACATGCAGGTTTTGCTTCACCTTAATTGGTGTCTTTTAAGACATTTATAGAGGAAAAATACTGTAAATACGTATGTACACACATATATGAAAATATACATGTTTGCACATATATACATCTAAATAAGCATTCCCTCAGAAGTAATTCTGTACATGAAGACATCTTCACTAATGCTAGTAAAACTTGAGTGTGAGCTAAAATTATTTTTCTGCAGATTATTAAAAAACTTTCCCTTTTTAAATGATATGTAATGCTGAAAATTTAGTTGGGCAGATCACATCTAGTGCACATTTTGCTAGTAATAATGGGAAATTCTGAAAATTCATCCTGTTGCTACCATAAGTTAATAGATGTTAGTTGGGAGGCAGCAGTGGTAAGAAAATATAGTTCGGTTAAAGCAAACAGACATTTTATGAAAAGGGTTCCTCACTTGGTGTAATGCTACTCTATTGTAAATGAGCATCTCACTTTTGCACATTGTGTCTTTAAATAAAAGCATCATATTCTTCATTCCAGAGCTGTTAACCCCAGTGGGCTTCCTAGAGCTTGCCTAATTGCTTGCCTTAATTTATTAAATATAACTGAAGCTAATAAGGAAAAATACATTTTACTCTAGACCTTTTTCAAAAGCCTCGAATATGAATATTCTAACCTGGTGGCCCCTCCTTGTAATCTGTTTTGCTTGCACAGATTGTGTACCACAACTGTCTGTCCTCTTCTGTCTTCATGTGTGTGCTCAATGGCCAACAATAATAATGTAATAGCCATTGTGTTCCGCACTGTGGTGCATGTGACTATGATGTGACTTATTAGTATGTTGCACTCGTTGACAGGCACAAAGCCAAGATGTCAACGTGTTTGTAAAGATGTCTTGGAAAGGTGATTGAACTTTTAGCATGTTGTGATACGGGTGAATGCAAAGTGATGCTGAGAAAAACATTGCTTGGCCAGGTTTATTTTGAAAGCTTGGAACTGTGTACTTAAGCAAGTATGTTTGTGTAACGTTTCAGCTTCTTTTCATTTAGCGGAGCACAAAGATTTTTTGGTTTTTTGGTCAGGTGTGAGATAAGTAAACATTTTGAAATAAAATATATAAGTCCCCAAGCAGTTATTTTCTGAAGTACCTGGATTGTGATTTCATTTTTCATTAATAGTTGTTGTTTCAGATTTACTTCTTGTAGACTTCATTTTCATGAGGACACAGTAGGCTTTTGATTGTGCTTCAGGGAAGAAAAGAGAGGAACTCTTTAAAGGTAGAGTATTGGGCCAAAGACTGCTTTCTCTTTAGTTTTTACTATTATTTGGCAGCACTGTAGTCTCATAACATTAGCAGGCAGTGCCCAATGCCTGAGAGTCTGTAGTAATGTTTTGCCCTGGCCTTGTTCACATATTAATGCCCAACGACTCCTGCTTTCTGCTGATGTGCATCTGCTGCCTTGTGTCACCATCCACCTGCAGTGGCTTTGGTCTGCAGCCATCACACCGAGTCTACTGCCCCTCGAGGACATAATTTTGGTTGAATTGGGAATTAATTGTGTGACAGATGAACGTAAGTAGGGATCACAAGAGGTGTTTCAAGTGTGCATATGTATGAGAGCACTGAGTGAATATATTCAACTGTACACTCTTCCTTGGGTCCTGTTGTCACAAGTCACTGGAGAAGTCTTTGCAGAAGATAAAGTGAAAGATGTTCTCTGTTCAAATTTCAGTGCACTTGGATGATAAAAGCAAAATACCTTGTTGTGTCTTTCAGCCATTTTTTAATATCTGTTTTCAAAAAATGGATGAGAAAAATAATGAATGGTGAAATGTAGTTTAAGACTTAATTTAAATGATGTTTCTTAATGAATACTACTGCATTAGGAACTGCAGGCTTTTCCCACAGTTCTGTTGGGGCTCTTTGAGTGTACTGTATCCAAAACTGCTTTCCTATTCCATTTCTCTGGAGAACTGACTTGGTACCTTCTCACTGAAAGATCCTCTTTGTGTGACTTGCTTGGCCTTTCTAATGGGATCAATTGCAAACTCTGTCCATCAAAATCAGTACTGCTGTATTTCCCCCCTCCTCAGTGATGTTGCTCCAGTTCTATGGATAGCTGATGAAGCTCACTAATCTGCAAAAAAAGCCCAAAACAACTAAAACTGAAGTTAACTCTTGTAGTAGGTGGCCTTCTATTTCCCAGGTTGGACTGGCTCAGCTCAGGCCAAATATCAGACTGACTGTGCTGGTCTAAAGGGGACAGAGGGAGGGTTTGTGTCTGCTAGGGCGGTGAAATTGCAGTATCTCTTCTTCACATTGGCTTAAACTTGTTGCAGTTTCTTCGTGTCTCTCTGGGTAAACAATCATCCATAAGGTACAGCCATCACTTCACTTGCCAGTATTCTTTTCGGCTCTCACACTGTCTGCAGATAGTGCTGCTTTTAGGATAATGTAAAGTTTTATGAAGACAACCATGCATTCTCAGCCACTGGCATTTCTGTGTGTTCCTTCAAATGTCACAGGTTTGGGTTTGGTGTGTTATGCTCATTGAGCTGAAAATACACTCTATTAGAACAGCTGATCAGCAGACCAGTCTTCATCAGCCAGAAGATCTCTGGAGCAGTGCTCTGTTAAAAAACCCCAACAGATACAAGTCTGAATGAACAGGTTTTTCTCAAACATGTGTTGCTTACACACATTACTGTGCTTTCAGAAGGGCTTAGTTTTTCATAAACTTGAAGCAATATTGCATTTCTTATGGTAGTTCTAGCTTTTAATGCATTCTCAGTTCAGAAACTGTTGAAATGTAGAGAGTGTCGAGGTGCTGAATTGACACTGCTCACAACTGTTGTTGCATAGAAAAAGCTGTTGTTTAAAAGAAAAAAACACACACACACACATACCAAAAAAAAAAAAAAGCCTTCCTATATGTTTATATCTTGGCTTAACACTTTTTACATAATTTTAGAGAATTTGAATGTTGGTAAAATGTTTCCCTGACACCTCTCAATGGGGAAGAAAGGCTATTTTAACAGTCATTATAGTATTGGGTTTGAGCTTTGAATTGAGTTCATCTTTCTTTTAAGTGATACATTAAATCTCAGTGTAACTTTGGTAAAGAGTAGTGCCAGGCTATAGAGCTAGTCTTTGGAGTGTGTTTAGAGATACGGATTTAGCTGTAGAATTAAGATTGTGTTAAAGCCTATGTAAAGTAACTTTGGGTGTTAAAACTCATAAAGATTGAAAAATTAGAAGGTAAAAAAATAGAAGGCAAAAACAGTGCAACTTTGTGATTATAGATAAAAATTGGTCTGTTTTCTATGTACATTTCTTTCTCAACAATTGTTGGGTATAATTAGAGGAAGAGAGAGAAAATGGAACAATTAACGCACCATATGTACAAAACAAAACAAAAAACCACCTCCAGTCTGTAGGTGTTAATACTGAGCAACATTTGGTTTTGTCCCATCTATCTTTTTTATGTAGGTAGCATTTACTCATTTATATTGCATTTTGAAAGATTTGTACCCACTAATAGATACATGCTGTTGTTGTTGTTTTTTCTTTTAAGCTAAATATATATATGTTTGTTGTTGTATCTCCTGGAAACCTGTCCTTTCTTTCAGAAAATATTACATGTTTTGCACAGTTTAACCCTACATATGTATGTGGGGTGATTTGAAATCTCTCCATTATCAAGCAACAGAATTGTACTATATATTAATGACTGGGGGTTGTTTCTTTTCTAGAAGAAATAATCAGCTTCCCCTTCATGTCTTGCTAGGACAACAGCTGCAGATGAGATTGAGCTTCCATATTTAATACATTCTATTAACTTCACACATCCAAACACACACTGGCTCACTCCCTGACGCACCCCAGTGTCACATTAGAGGTGAGCAGGCCCTAATTAAAAGCAGGCACCATCTGCCGGAGTGCGGTGGCAGAGTGGCACTCCACAGCCATCCTGAGTCCTGTGATTGGAATGTATTATTTATGAGCTCAAAGACAAAACACGCTGCTTGGCTGGTGAAAGCTGCATTAGGAGCTGGATAGCACCATCTAATGGAATGGAGCGCCACTGGCTATTCATCTTTCCTCTTCCTCTCTCCTCAGTCTACTCCCCCAATAATTTTGTTTTGCAGTCTTGTCCTTGGATTTTCTGTGATAGTGTTTCAGACAATTTTGTCTCTCATATTCTGCTTTTATACAAGATTGGAAAGGGTTGTTGAAATATTAAACTAATTGTGGGGGAATTGTGCAGCCTTTTGTTTCCTTCCAGTGCCACACATAGGGTTTTGCTTTCTGTAGCAGAAGTGATACTGATGTGATGTGGTGGTACAGAAGAACACAAGGAAGATAGATAAGCAAGATCAGTTTACTGCATTTTTCCAGTTCCTCCCAGGGACCCATGTAATGGAAGTATCCACTGCTCCATCTGAAAATTCTATTTTCATATGGAAATTGACCCTAACTAGGGGGGAGGGAAGGCAGGATGACAGTACACTACAGACTGTGTGAAATTTCTTTACTGTATTGAAAAGAAAGGGCAGGATTTGGGGAAAGCTGCAGCTTTGGACCTTCCTCTCTGCAAGCAGAGATCATAACCTCTTCCAGCTTGCAGAAATCATGTTCTGTTATTGCTTCTTAGTGCGGAAATGGATGAGGAGGTGTTGGACTGAGGGGTGAAATACACTTTGTCAGGAGAGGAAAAGGGTGACAGGGAAGGAGCCCTTTTTGTGTTAGTTGGTCCACCAATCTACTTTGGTTGACTACTAGATTACAGCACTGCATCTAGTAGAAATGTATATTGTGACAATGACCTTTTGGATATGCAGGTTAAGAATAGTCATGCTGATTCAAAATAATCTAGGGAATAATTTTCTGGTCCTTAGCCTTTTTGTAATGTTCCTGAGTTTTGCAGTATTCCATGCTGGGTATCCAGCAGTATGGCTTCAGCACAAACAAGCAGGTAGGACTGGACTGAAACTTGAAATATGACATTTTTCAACAGTAACATCTAATAGAACCTCTTTTTTTAAAATTACAGAATGCGGTTGCTACTTCAACTCGGGCAAAACAAAACCCTGAATAAAATGATATTTATTTTGCTAAAATTGAGCAAAATAAATAAATAAATAAATAGATAAATAATTAAATAAATATGGGAGGTGTGCATTTTATTTTTTGTATCAGCATGTTTTAAAGAATGTTGAAATGATATAAATCATGACACATCTATGATTACATGTCCTCTTATTGTTTGTGTTTAGAACATACGCCATCAGAAGGATAAAAGATGCCTTTAGAGAAAACAAGAACATAACAGACTCTGAAAAAATAGAAGAACTACTGAATAAAGCCAAAGTAAACCTACAGGTTATTCAACGGCAGGTATGTTAATTTCTCTAATTTTTTATGGGAGTTGTTCACTACTCACTTAACTGTCTTATGCCACTAGAGATGGAAAAAAATATTTCCTTGCTAAAGACATCTCTTGATAAATATGAGTTTTTGTCTGAATTTGTCTTTCATCATAGGTTCAGAGGGGTGACTTTGACTCAAAATAGTCTCACTTTCTTCTGTGTTTGTTTTTTCCCATCTCCAGATACAGTGTTAGAATAGTAAAAGAACAAGAAAATCCTGAAGCGAATTAAGTAAATGCTGGCTAAATATGTCCAAACAGGGTGATAGGTTCTTCTTTGGAAAATTTGAGTCACTGGCAATATTCTTCTTCAACCTTGTCTGAGTAGCATTTATAGCATCTCTTTTCCTTCCACTAGGTACCATGTTGCTAAGAAATGAAGTAGACTTGGTTGAAACTTCAGATACTTTTTAAATTTCTCATTCATACTCACTGTCTATCTAAAGTGACCACTAAAAATTGGAAGAAGCAAGTTTCTATGCCTGAACTCTCTGCGAGAACTTACAGCACTTAAGCTGCTCCTCCTTGCAAAATCTGTGCTTGCTGACAGCAGTCAGAGCTCAGTAGTACTTTTATTAAACACTGAATGAACATGGGCACCTGCTCCTCCATGGTTTGCTTTAATATGGCTCTTTAAACAACCAGCAGGTCAGTTAGCTGGGTTCTTATTTTAGTGGGGAGCTGGGCCCTTTGATTTGACAATTAAGTATGGATGCTTAGGTGCAAGATATTTTTTTTTTATTTTCATCTCCCAGGGTGTTGTTTTGTGCTACCATAGTTTTGCTATCTTTTTTTAACTCAAACACTGCTAATTTTTTATTTAAGTGTTTCTCAAAGAAGCAATTTTGATTGGATTGTTCCAATGCAATTACATTTGAATGCTGGGGTGTTTTTTCTCAGATCTCTAGGTGATAATTGGCATTTTCAGCTCTTCTAATTCTTGCTTAAGATAAAGTCTTGCTAAATAAAAACTTTCCAATTTTTTTTTTCCCAGCAAAACAGGATTCTACTGATCTGAGTCCTAATAGGTCTGGGACAGATTTTAAAATAAAACTCTTTCCTCTCTAAGTCCTGTGTAAACTCAGATTACCTTGTTTCTGTAGATCCTAAAAAAAAGATATTATTTCTCTAAAACAGACTTCACAGGCTGGACTTTTGTCTAGGGTAAGGGTCTTGCCTTGCACCTTTTTTGAAGTTTTCTTTTAGCCTAAAGATTTTCCCTCAGCATCAGTCAGCATCTTTCTGTTATGCATTTATTACTGTATCGCTGGGACATACCAGAATAATTCAGAATGACCTCAGTTATTGCTAAGCCTGGAGGGTTTTGCGTGTTTGTTTCAAATATCAGCTATTTAAGGGCCTTCTTCAACATGAGAAGCCAAATTGCTGAAGTTGCTTTTAAATCAGATCACTGTCATTCCATGTAAGAATTTCAGGGAAAATATACTTGAAAAGCAAGGAGTATTAAAGACACTGACACAACTTTCCATTTTTAACACTGCTAGGACAGTGAAACTTATGTTGAAATATATCTTTAATGTTGCACTTCTAGACATTTTCCAGAGAAAGTACAATCATGCTGCATCCACTTTTGGAAGGATTTATCTTACGTGTTTTCAAGAATAATGGATAATAAATATTATACAGTAACATAATAGGCAATGGAACTTTCTAACAAAAAATAATCAGAAGAAAATTATTTTACCAAGATAATTTTTTGACATGCATCCCTGGAAGAGTTGATTGTTTGGGTATTAAAGATTTTTTTTTTCCCCTAAAAAATTGCAAACTGTTGTGCTTTGCAGAACTTCTGTTATGTTTCGATGTCATCTCACTCCCATCTGTAAAGCAAGAGATAAATGTAAAAATATTAACACTGTCTTAAGAGTTTTTCATCAGGACTATTAAAAACCTGACCATCTCAGTTCATATTAATATTTATTTGGTGTCAAATTTCATCATGCTCTGTCGAAAAAGTTCATTCTCCCTCTTTGTTTAATTGAAGACCTAAGTAATGAAGTCATCTGACATTATTAAGACTTTGTATTTAAAACTAACCAAGCATAATATAAAGTGCTTTTATTTTTAAATGCAGAAGCGCTGAAGCAAACATGAGATCTAGAGTACCATTTTTTGCTTAGTTTGGAGTTTATTATGATGTGGTTCATCTTGGTATTTTTCTAGTGTGTCAGTAGAAATTAAATAATATCCCTCTTTGCTGACAATTTGTTGTTACTCTAAAATCAAATTTATATTCACTTTGGATTCTAATTTATTGTTTAGTCATCAAAGTGACCATTGAAGTGTAAGGTTCATAAATAACTATTTGAATCAGCCTAGTGGGAAATGTGAAAAGTGACAGATTACTGTCATTTTGTTCATGTCAGTCACTGTACAGTTTGCTGGAGTGTTATAAAAGTTGCTTTATAATGCTGAAAAGCATGGAGGAACATTAATCTCCAGCTTAGTCCTCTCTGCTTATTATTGGGTTTGATTTTTTAATAGCCTGGCTAACGGAAGGAACAACTCATTTTCAACACTGTTTGCAAAGATTTCTGTGGGTGTGTGTTTACTGTGTAAACAGCAAAATTTGGTTGTTTACACAGTAGTTGTTTTGTCTTTCCTGTAGAGAAGGGTGTTGTGAGAAATGCATTCTCACAAATAAGTTTGAAATAGAAAGTTTTAAGAAGTTTTGAGGTGAAGTCTGGAAGGTGTTTGAGGATTGTCATAACAGCCATTTCCCAGCTATGCTAATATGATTTCATTTGTGAGTTTCTATTACTATTAGTAATGTTACTATGTTTGTGGTAGGGGAATTTCCACTGAAATGTACTGCTGCTGCTGCTGAAATTTAAGATTTATGAAAGCCACTGTGGAGATTGGCTAATATTAAGCGTTTTGAAGTTTTCTTTATGCCATTCTCTCTCTCGGGTTTTGAACTGAAAACCTAACAGTGAAGTTCAGAAGCAATAGTAGACGTGTGTGCTCTGATTAAAGCCTTGTTTCACTTACAGGTTATCTCATTCTTCTCTAGTGCTTTCTCCTCAGTTTTATATTGTGGCTGGAAGATCTCAGTCATCTTGTCCAGCTAAGTAAGATTATTCTGTTTTTCTTGGCAGCTCTGAGCCTTTGTTATCAATTTTACTGGTTTTAACATCACACAACTACAGTACTCTTCAATAAAAGGGTTTTAATATTTCACAGCTTTTGTTTGTCTCTTTAAATAATCCAAACTGATGAGATGCTGGTTTGCACAAACCTTGGTCAGGAGACAAGAGATGCACCTTGAGTGTTCAGACAGTTGGGACTTGGGAATCTGCCTCTTTTACAGCTGGCTGGTCGTCTGTGCTTTTTAAGGGAACAGATAAACTTTTCTTTTGGGTCTGAGCTGTTTTTCCTTAGGCTTGACCTCTTACGGTTCCCTTCATGAAGGAATGTGGTGTTGATGCAGGAAACCTCAGCTAGAAAGGTTCCACTGATAATTATAAATACTGAGTACTTGCAGCATTTTTCATGTTTGCAGCATGTTGTAAAGTACATTCTAATCCTTGAAATATGCATTGCTTGTAGTAACTTCAGCTCCATTTCTCTTAATGAAATGCTACATGACTGTGCTTTGATAAAAGCCCATGTCATACTTAGTGTAAGATTTTGGTCTCGTATTCTTATGTTTTTCCATAGTCGAAATTCTTAGTATGGTCTTGTGCTGAAACTTGTGCAAAATAAGAACAAATCTTCTGGATCTTTTATTTTTCAGCAAGCCAAATTGCCAGTGCAGCTGTGTATAGCCAAGTACTGTGCCTTCTTGAGGTGTTTATTAGCAGTATCTTATCTTGGCAATATTTTGAATTTGAGTAACACTTGAATGGAAGTGGAAATTAAACTGAATCAGTGTACTAATACAGCACTCATATTATTATGAATTAATGACCATAAATCCATAAGGAAACTTTCTGTTAATCAAAATAACATAAATATTAAAGCATGTTTAATAAATATTAGCAAGACAAGCAATTTCAATTATAGTTGTTATAAGAAATGAAAGGTAGGAGTACTACCCTAGTTTACTGCACCTGGTTTGAATTGACTGCTCGGCCTTTGAGCAGCAAATATTCCTATATTAGTAATTGTCAAGGTGTATTACTTCTGGACTGAAAGCATTTTGTTGAGTATTTGGAGGACTGGTACCAATTTACACAGTTGTGAGTTTGTGACATTGGAATTGACTGTGTGAAGGAACTTACCAAACTTTAAGAAATGTTCTGGGCATCTGCACAAGTTGTGTTTATACTGCAGAGCACTGTAGGCTGGATGCCCTTTGCAGGAGGAGATTCATTTTGAAAACTCTTGTTAGTATTAGATTTGAGCTACAGGTTGTATTTATGTCTAAATTTTATGAATATGTAAGAAAGTTGCAAAATGCTGTGTAATGTGTTTCATTACATTGGCAGCAGTTCTGAGGCCATGAGGAAAGAATAGCTGGAAAAGCCCTTTGAACACAAGGGGCAGCACCACGCTACTGTTCAGCAATGAGTATAGTATTGGCAAATCATGTCTTCCTGCTGGCAGACAGTTCTGTTGGAGTTCTAATATGGTTCATTCTTATCAAGTTTGTCATTGCAAGGAAGTTTTAAAATCACAGATTATTTTGCTGCTTTTCTTGAGAAGCTCTTCAAATTTTATCTCTTTTTTTTCCAGCTTCACAGTGGCAAATACCTATTTCTCTACAAAAATACAGATTTTTCTACCATGAAATTGTAGACTTACAGTTCTTAGATAAGGAGATTGCCCTTGGAAGTTTGCTGGGGCTTTCACTCATGCCATGTATTTTTATTTATTACAGTTGGACATCATTTTCCAGCCAAGATAGAGGTGACATTACACACAGAGAATTTTTCTTACCTCTCTGGCCATTTAGTTACACTTAAAGCAAGTGTAGACACAGTAAAGTTTTCAAATGTTTCACCCACAGTAGAAGAGTGGGAGTGAGTGGCATAATCAAACAATGAACAAATATCCTGGTAAAACAGTTTTTTCAAGTCACTGCACGATATCTATTAACTACCTATACACTTCTAAATCCTTGGATTGGCGGCTAGAACATAGAAAATGTTTGGCATGAGCCTCTTGCATTTCTCTTGCTCCTAGCCTGTTGCAGTACTGGTAGTCAGTTTTTAATTGCTTACCACATCATGAGTTCTCACTTGTTTGGTTCCTTGCCTGGAATTACCAAAATTATGCTGGAAGCTTGTGGCAAAGCCACAAACTGAATTCAAATCAGCTGACTCGGGGTTGAGAAGCCACTGGGGGCATTTTCCTGTGTTTGTTGGTGGTTTTCATTTTAATTTTTTTTAAATTTTAAAGCTCTTTGGGGTGATATTTTTAGGTATTTTCCTTGAGGTAGTTTAAATCCTTTTGTTATGTTCATGTTGCCTTTACTTCACAAGTGGTTTGAAAACTTCAAATGCCTAATAAGAGTAACCTACCAGGAAGCATATGATTAAGCAAGACAGCGGAAATCCTTAACATATATTAAAATTCAGAGCTCTTGACTTAGAAAGAGACTCAGATGCAGGTGAAGGAATGTCAAACATAGAATGGATAATACCTGTTTTTCAGTAAACAAAAGAAAGCTTCAAATTGAAATTGGGAAACAGTAAATTCAGAGCTATACTGGTTTTGTATTTCAGTAGGAGAGTAAATATCCATGAGGTTTTGGGGGTTGAAAAGGAGGAGGAACAAAGAAAAAGGTGTCGTAGGAGTGACTTTGAAAAAGGCTTGGTAAATTTAAACAGAAACCCAACTGAATCAGAACTTGTCCTTCCACAGAACTTGTTAGCAGTGGTGTCTGCTTTGGCCAGCTTTTCCAAATACTTTTTCATCTTGGCATGTAGACTGGCTTTGGAGATGTGCAACATTGGAACAGATGCCTAAAGCCCAGAGCTGTCATTTCAGCTTAATTTCTGGCATCTGAGGGTGCAGGAAGTGTAATAGACATTTTACTCGTCTTCAGGTGGCATGGCTCTCCAGGTTACACCTGTGTGAGTCTCCAGAGCAGTGTTACTCCTTAGGCTTTCATTTAACTCTCCTGATGGAGAACAAGATTGTGTTTTCACAAATGATTTGCTGCTCTTCATTCTGCTGACTAAACTACAAGTGGCAGGTTCTGTCTGCAGTATCAAATTCCAAAGTAGACTTTGCATTGAAAATAACCTTTAGGCTGCCAGCAGACGCGATTCAGAGGTAGAATGAGGCTTTGTCTTTCTGATGTAGGAGCTTAGGGTAAAACACAGCATTTGATGTATGCAGTAACCTTTCCTAAAAATAAAGACTGCTGAGTATTGGCCAAGGCATTTAAAATACTGTAATTATCTGTCATACAGAACTGTCATTATTTTTTGTTGCATGTATTTAATGGCTAATTCAGTGAGGTTGGGGCTTTATCATAAATAGTAGCAGTAGTTATATAATACATCCAGAGCTGTGAGCACCTGATGTTCTGCACAGATGAGGGCTGTCTGAAGGACAGGAGAAGGACTTACTTTCTCATGAGCAACTCGGCGTGGCAGTATGTCATGTCCGATAAAGCAAATGCTGAGTCTAAACTTCCACATGGAAAAGAGTAACTTTTATCAGCCTGGCTGGTCAGTAGCTCCTTGAAACAGTTAGGAGTATTAACCATTCTGTGCTGAAGAAAGCATCAGAAGCAAGGAAGGATCACATTTTCAGGCAGATGTGTCCCTCTGCCATTTGCCCCTTTGTGCTTTCTGCTTTGCTGTGTTTGGTGTCTCAAGGGTTTCAGCCTGGGGTGTAAATAAATATGTTATTAGGGGTGGCTGTTGCAACAAAACTTCAAGGAGGCTTTTCCAAATGAGGTAACAGCAAGTGTGTCTTTGTCTTAGTTCAAATAAAAAATACTGTCAAGAGAGGGAAAGTAGAAATAAGTGCTTTAGTTTTGATCACAGAGCAAATGACTTCTGCTGTGTTTCTAATCTGATTGTGTGATCTAGCTTTGATGCCTGTCAGTCTGGTTTGCAGTGGTGCCCATTGAGGTAAGGTTTGAAAATTGAGTTTCTTGCATTGAAATGTATTAACCTTTGAGCAACTTCTTGTCTTCCTTGCTGTGTGTGATGTCTGCTGCAGAGCAGAACATTTGTGGAGGTTCTTTTTTACTAAGTAGAAAAAGGAGAAGTATGGCAATCTTGTGTGTTATTTATGAAATGTATGACCTTGTAAAAGCCTTGTGTATGTATTGTGACTTACATTCATATCAGAATATTGGTCTCTCATGAGAGTCCTTTCTCAGGGGTAAACAAGTTTTAAGTACAGCTAGACCTTGAGGAAATTAGAAGGACTCCTGTTTTGAGGACTTCTAAAAAAGGGAGAGAGAGACAAAAGTGCTGTTATTGAAACAGTGATCTCTTGATCTCTCATTGTTTGTTGGTTGCTTTTTAATCTGTTGTATTTTTATTTCGTTTTTCCTTGGTGTGAAAACTTTCCATCCTGATTTTGTACTGCTCATTGGAAGGAGACACTGTCAGATTCATTGGCACTGCAACTGAGCAGGCACACTTCCCTCCAGGAGGAGCTTTGGCACATTTGTCTGGTGCCTCTGATCCCCAGGAGGCTCTGCTCTGCTGCCCTTGAACTGCAGTCTGTAATTCAGGATGACAATGTTGGTATTGGTACTCTCGCTTCTGACAAGTCACCTGGTCCCATAGCTGTGGTAAAATGGGTTTTTTAATGACATTTCTCCCCCAACCCCATGCTCAGTCATCAGTCTCTCAGCATATTACAATTTCAGTTTTTCCTTTTACAGAGGAAAATTCCGGAGTTTTTCCATTTCCAGCTTACAGAGAGAAGAGGCTCCTCCTGAAGCTACTTGCATTCTTTTCTGGCCTTTCAGATGAACATCACTTCTCCCCACAGCACACTGAAAATATGTTTTAAGACTTTCCCCAGCCACTCTAAATCAGATGCCTTTTATTTGTTTCTTTCACAGATGGTTTTTCAAGTCTAAAGAATTTATTCATTTTTTCATTTTCAAGATAAAGGTAGTCGGCAAAGACTTCCATTTGCCTTATTTGCTCTAAGAATCTGGTTTCATGACTGTTTCATATTTGCCCATCTAATTATCTTTGTGCTTCTGTTGGTTGTCACTAAAACTTTTCCCCTTTTCCAGTTTCAAAGGTGATGCTTGCTTCTTTCTTACTTTAAAATTGCTTGTCAAAATGAAAGCTGTTTATACAACCCATCAACATTAACTATCGTTTTACAAAACTGAAAAAAACAGTTACTTTACAAAAAAACAACCCTCTTCATCATCCTTTGTGTCTGGTGTGTCTGTATATATTGTAATCTTTTGGGCATCCACTGAATACCCCTCTGGGTTATCATAGACCAAACATGGTCTCTGTCACCAATACCATTTGAGTGAATTTGCAGCCAGGTAAATTCACAGCAATCTACTTTTATTTTGACAATAAACATATATGTGGCCTTCACATAAAAGCTCTTTCAAGCAAAGAAGCTTTATCATTGATGTGTTATTTTACAGTTTTGTCTTTTTTGCAGTAATTCAGATTCTGTCTAGTGTCTCTGTAGTAAACTGCTTGTATTTGAGGGAAATGTGTTTGATCCATGAAGTTGTGATGAAGCCAAGCTTAGGGAAGAAAGTTGCGAGACTCTAATAGCAGCATGTCTGATCAGGCCCTTGGAAGTTTAGGCAGAGAAAGCTGTTTTCTAGACAAGACTGTAGAGTGAAGTTTAATTAGTGTTTACGCAGTCTCCTTGGTACTTGGTGCATTGCTGCTGTCTTTAGCTTTGGGCTTTCTGAGGTGAGCCTGGGTTTTTTTTGGCCATTAAGTGCTACAGCTGCAGTGCCCTTCATCTTTGTGACAGGCATTATGCCAGTACATTTATTCTGAAAGCAAGTAAAAAGAAGAAGAAAGAAGGAGCCCAAACTCTTCCAGTCACAGTTAAATCACAGTTTGACTGATTCCTGTTGTTATGCTTTCTGGGGTAAGTCAGATACATGTTTCCCCTCTGAGGTCTGTGCTGCCTGGATGTCCTTCCTTGGCTGTTGGCTTGGCAGGAAGTGAAGCATTACTAAGCAGAGTTTTGAACTCACCTTTATAATTTTGTCACCAGTAGAAAATGCATAAATGCATAGTTTAAAACAAAAATCTGCTGTTTATGTTGTAAAATTAAGGTCCTGTCCCTCATCAAGGCAGTTATGAATATTGCAGTGTAGTGGCTAAATAATACATTCATAGTTTTTCTTCAGTGAACATAATTGACTTGCTGAGCAGTAGCTTTGATAATTCTTAACCATATTTTTACCCAAGTGTGTGGTTAAAAAGAGCATTATGTGACCTAATCACGTAGCCTTTCACATTAATACAGATCTTGTTTATAATTCTCTTGATTTTGTTGTTGACCCAGTACTTTGGTTCTGTGTTCAGATTATCTTAACTTTAAATGAAAATATTTCTTGTCTCACAGAAGTCGAATTTCTATGCATATTTGTCAGTAGTGAATACTTAGTGGGAGTGATTACTCTCTAACTGCTCGTGCCAGTATACCTCTGGGAGGTTAATCAATCTTGTGCTTTTTAATTGACATCAATAATGTGTTTACATTTATCAATATTTCTTAATTGTCAAGTTATAACTGTGGAACTTCAATAATAAATCATACCAATGGTTAACTTCATACATTAGATTTTCAAGAGTCTCCTTAAGCACTTTGACGTGTTGTAAATTGCTTTTAAAATGATGTATGTATACTCGTGGGGGAAGAGCAGAAAAAAATTGGTATGCAGAGTCATGCTGTCAAATAATACTGCAGAACTGGCCCATTGACAGTAACATACCTTTACCACATGTAGGATATGCTTTATGGGAAGAAAATGGGAGTAAGTCTTTTCAAACTGCTTGTTTTATTACTAATAATTTTGTGACTATGACAGTGCTCATACATTTGTTGTGTCATCCCCAAGGAATTGTCAGGGCTGTGACTTTTTCCATTCTCTCAGCTGCTGAGGGAAGACGCAGGACAGAAAGAATTACCAGTTCTACTGCTCCTCTGCAGAAGTAGCAGTGAGCTGTGGGAGATCAAGGCATCCTGATTTTTTTGGTACTTTTCACCAATGTCCTTAAGATACTGCGGTGGAAATGAAGGAGGCTAGCTCTGTTTAAATATAAGCATATGTTTAAAGACTTGGGTGCACAGGGAAACAAATTATTTGCTCAAGTTCACAAAATATGCTTACAGCAGGAATTAAGGCATGAAAGTCTAAGTCTTACAACATATACCTTCATCATCTGCCTTGCTCTGTTCTCTGTCTCCTTTAAACTCAAGGAGCAGTATTCTGAAGAAGGAAATCTGTACAGACAGAAAGCTGGCAGGATGCTGACCACATTGTGTCAGTGTTGCCATGTTTTATGGGCTACATCCAAGACAGTATAAGAACTGTAAACCTTGCCTAATGGGCAGTGAAGAAAGAAGATGATGCTGTTTTCTAGATAAGTGAAAACCAACGTGAACACCAGGAACATAGAGGCTGGTTTTTATTTTAAAAGACTAAGTATTAAATATTCCAGTTTAGACTAGCAGCCATTTTGTTGATTTTCTTGCAAATGTCATAAGTCATAAATTAAACTTCTCCCTCCTTTTTTGAATGAGACAAGACTGATAAGAAGCAGCTATTAAACAGAATTACAGTAGTTACCAAATGCAACTGCATTTAAAGCAAGTGTATGTAGTCAATCTCTTTTGAAGGGTAAAGCGATTCACGAGAGAAATCCATTGGCACTTTCTTTAGCGTGGCAGATTAAGTACCTTCACGTTGCAAATAGAGGGCTTTGTAGTAGGTTGCTTGTGTGAAAAAGTGATATTTAAGTTCAAAAGAAGACATCCTGGAGTGCAGCTGGTCAAGACACTGCTGCACAGGTTCTGAGCTAGAGGTCATTCCCATCCATGTCTAGAAAGGTAAACTTGGGTCAGTATATGAATGTGTGAACAAACACAAGTCTTTAAGAAATTGTAACCTTTCAGCAGCATTCAAATTCTATTTGTGCTTTTGGTTTCAAAGCTACTAAGGTTCTTGAGATGTGTAAGAAGCTAAATTTAGTGTGGCTGTGTGGTTGGTTGACCCTGACTGGACACCAGGTGCCCACCACAGCTGCTCTATCTCCTCAGCTAGACAGGGGAGAGAAAATACAATGAAAGGTTCATGGGTTAACATAAGTCAGGGAGAGATCACTCACCAATTACCCTCACTGGCAAACCAGACTCATACTGGAGAAATTAGTATAATTTATTACCAATCAAATCAGAGAAGGGTTATGGAAAATTAAACTAAATCTTAAAAATGCCTTAAAAAGTTCCACTCCTCCCTTCTTCTGAGGCTTAAAATTACTCCCAATTTTCTCTACCTCCTCTGTGCAGAGGCTGGGAAATGCAGGCTGCAGTCAGTTCATCACACATCACCTCTGCTGCTCCCTTCTCCTCAGAGGGGACTCCTCACACTCTTCCCCTGCGTCGCCGTGAGGTCCCTCCTGCAGGAGACAGTCTTTTATGAACTTCTCCAGTGTGAGTCATTCCCATGGGGGGCAGTCGATCAGGAACAGACTGCTCCAGCTTGTATTCCTCACAAGATCACAAATCCTGCCAGCAAACCTTCTCCTCTCCACCAGTCCAGAGGTCCTGACAGGAGCCTGCTTCCCATGGGGTCCCAGCCTCCTTCAGGCATCCACCTGCTCCAGTGTGGGGTCCTCCACAGGCTGCAGGAGGATCTCTGCTCCACCATGGACCTCCCTGGGCTGCAGGGGCAGAGCTGCATACCACGGTCTGCACCCCAGGCTGCGAGGGAGTCTCGGCTCCGGCACGTGTAGCACTTTCTGTCCCTCCTTCTGCACTGACCTGGCTGTCTGCAGAGCTGTTTATCTCACATACTCTCATTCCTCTCTCCTGGATGCAATTGTGAAGGTTTTCTTTTTTTTCTCCTCCTGCTTAAGCATCCCAGAGGTGCTACCACTGCTGCTGACCTTGACCAGTGGCAGGTCTCTCTTGGAGCCAGCTGGCACTGGCTCACTCAGACACTGTGGGAAGCTTCTGGCACTTTCTTGAAGAAGCTGCTCCTGTAGTTTCTCCTCCACCAAAACCTTGCCACAGGCTGTTAGCATGAAGAACATAAAATCTTCTATGAATTGAGTTCAGAAAAAAATTATTTTTATTCACTGTTCTCTACAAATATCTTTAATGCCATCATAGCCTGAAGTATAAGTAAAACTAGTTCAGTTGTCAGGTTTTCTGGTACTGTGGAGGAAGACTGAAATAGTTGCTACCAGGTCATCAGGTGGGATGTGTTTTCAAATATAAGTGGGCCTGGTACAGGAAACTTGTGTTTCAACCTTCTTCCATTTCTCAAACATCCTACATTGAGTGTATACTGCGGCCACTGAGAAAGTAAGAAGTGTAATTAGTATCCATAATGTATATTCTCATAGACTGAAAAGAGAGGAGAACTCTTTTGTTCAAAGGGTAGCTGAGCAGATTGAAAGCAAGTATCTGGACTTGTGTTCACACATTTATGCTGACTAATATGGGTGCATGAAAGCTCAAGGTACTCTGGAAGTCACAAGAATGAAAGCTACAAAATTATTTAAGGATTCAAGAACATGAGCTTTTTCTTCTATTGCAGTTTCATATTTGAGTAAGATCAATACAGTGTAAGAGTAGAACTTGTGGTCTTTTGGTAAAGTACAGGCCATCTGTGATTCTTTCCTATATCTTCAGCTAAAAAGAGAGTAACTTCATGCTGCAAATCTTCCTTTGGGGAAGCTGAAGAGCACTGTGGAGTTTCACAGTGTATTTTATATTTTTCACAGGGCCTTGGCATATGCATCTCCTGTTGTAAAACTGAAAGCCTTGGATAGATTAGTGATGGGGCTTAAGAAGTACCCAGTAACCAAGTACCCACATGGCTCCAAACAATGAGCCTTTTCTTAGAATAACAGAATGATTTGGGTTTGGCAGGACCTTAAAGACCATCTCGTTCCAATCCAAGCCCCCTGCCATGGTCAGGGACCCCTTCCACCAGAGCAGTGAAGCTCAGCTGATCAGAATTCAGTGATGGTACTTCTAATTTCAAATGTTTATAACAGTCTACACTTCAGAATTTATTATTTAAAAACACTACATATCTTATGCTATTATGTGCAAGTCAGTAGTCAGTTCATACCTGGCTTCCTGACAGGAGGACAGTTGATCTGGAAGTAGCAGCAGATAATTTGGTCTAGATCAGGTCACACTTTTTTTATATCCATGTAAGGCAGTTAAATCCATCTACATAGCTTATTAGTTTCATCAGTGCTGCTTGATTTTGCTTTTTTGCTTTTCGCCCTTTTTTTTTAAAAAAAAAAAAGTTCTTTATTTGACTTGCTGGCTAAGGCTTTTTAAAATGTAAATAGCAGTCTTGTACCTCTAATACGAAATGCTGTGAAGCTGAGAGGAGAATCTGACCTACTCTTACAAAAGAAAACAAAATTGAGAAAGGGTGGAACATAGGAACAGAGAGATCCAAGGTTTCCCACAGTATAGTAATGAATATGACCTTTAATAACTGAGGCCTTTGGATCAAATTTAAGTTGGCATTAAAATTTTCTAATAAATTCCCTGCTGAATCCCAGAGTTTTTTTCCTCAGATTTAATTCAGTAAGGTCAAAATAAAGCAAGTGCTGTCTGTGCTATTGTAATTGCTCTCAGCAGGCTGATAATGTTATAGCAGAGAAGGACCAGCTACTGTGCTTTTGTTCTTTTCTTCAAGCACTCTCCTTCCTCCATGCTTGTTCCTCCTGCTCTCAGGTCTGCCCTAAGTAGGAAGTGAAACTGTTTTAAATGCCATTTCCTTCTCATTGTAACACATTTTTATAGTGATGCTTTCCTGATTCTCTTCAACAAAGGGAATAAAATTATAGCCTGTCTTATTGCAGAATAGTTGGAGGCTATTTCCTTTCCTTAATTTTCATCCCAACATACTTTAAATTCAGCCTCTTCAGTTCTTAAAGACTGGTAGTTCTAAACATGCAATGCTTAGTTCATTTTGGCTTAGTGGTTTTAGGATTGTGGAATAGATGTACAGCTAAATGAGTTTCTCTTAGACATAGGGAGAAACACTGAATACCCACAGTACTATGTTTTATTTAAAAAAATGACAAATCACAGCTCACCGCAGTGAGGCAGTTGTAGTTTGGGTCCTACACATCTTTTGCAGCTTTCAGAAGAGTGCTGTTTGTTTCTTGTATGAGTGCAAATTTATGCGTGCTACTGGTAGATCTGTTACTGCTCTGTTGGAGGTAAATAATGCCCAGCAAAATGCTGTGATCATGGTTATCCCTGAAATGTGACTGTGAGAGACTCAGGGCAATTCTGCATGGGTTTCCTGATGCAACATCCTTCTTTTCAGAATCAGACAGTCTGTCTAAAATGTCAGCTTTCTGTATGTAGTGGTGTAGCTGTGTGTATCATAGCTGCTCCTTTTTTAGCAAATGAAGAGGTATCTTAGAGCTCTGCAGCTGGCTCACATGAGGGGCCGTGGTGGGCCAATCTTTTAGGTGTGGGGCTAGATACCCTTTTGTTGACTGTGGGCACAAAGTAAAAGTTAATGTTCCTCAGCATAACTGATAGCTCAGGCCTTTGCTGTTTCAAAGGCCCAATCTGGACCAACCATTCCTATTTGGTTTCCAGCACCTTAGCTGGCTTCAGATTTCCCCATCTCCACCCTCCTGGTCCATCATCTTCTTGCCTCACTGTCTTTCCCTGAGTCCTAGAATTTCTTACCTGAAGTGTCGTGCACAGACACGTGTGTGTGTGTCTGGCTACATGCAGGCATTTACTGCCCAGTGCCTGTGGCGTTCATTACTGCTAAAGAAACTGGTCTTGGCAGAGAAGAAAATTGCTAGCTTGGATATTCCACTGCTTATGCATGTAGTCAGCTAACATATGTTCAGTGGGATATGTCCTCTTGCCCACATGTGATTGATTGGAAATTAGGAGCAATAAAAGATGTTTTACGAAGGTAGTTCCAGTTCTGAAATGCGTGCAGCTGTATTCTGCTGACCTTCAAACTCCATGGCAAGCAGAATTGATCAGGACATGTGGACAGTTTTGATATTACCTAGTGCTGCATACCTGTGCTAAGTCTGGTTCAGTAATTAAAACAACAGATTATGATCTTCAGCCATAACATTTCACCTGCTTGGTTACTGCTCATTGTTTCTTCTGTTTTTTTTAGCTCCTCTTGATGTCAACTCTCAGCCATGAATCATATGGTGCTGGTAGGATGTATACCACTGTGCCAGCAAGTTTGATGAACTCTAGTGAGGAAAGCCATCACTTCTGCAGGGTGGGGAATCTCTCCCAGCTACCGTGCAGGCATGTGACAGGAGATCATTCCTGATCAATAAGTGTCCCTTGCTTTTTATGTAGGACATACACATTTTAGTTTATATATCCTGGTGCTGCCAGAGGAAACTAATTTCCAGCACCAGAGATGCAGCACAGCTACTTGAAAGCAGAATGGTCCTGAGATGGAATGATGTCACTGACCTGAAACACTTCAAAAAGCTTGATTCTGAAGCCTGCTGTGGTTTGAGCTTACAGTTTCTGAGATAGGTTAACACTGCTGTGAATCATTGTGAGACATGATCAGACTGTTGCTTTGTAAATTAAATAATGAAGTGTTTGTGTGTGAGAGTTTCTAATGTAATTGGTAGTGCTTTGAAAACATCAGAGTCTATGATGGTAGGATCTGGAATTTGTTTTGCAAACTTGACTTTTAGTCCTAGGGACATGAAGTCTTCCAAAGTCCAGGTTTGATTTATACTTCATGTTTTAACTGTAGCAACAGGAGTGAATAGTCAAGTAGCCCTTTGGGTAACATGATTTTTTTCTACTAAATTTATAATTGGGCTTGAGTTATTTAGATAAAAGCTCCTGTGGTTGAGAGAGACTTTCCCTTAGTTTTTCTGTAGATCTCAACTGTGAAGAAGTGGTAAGTTGCTTTGAAGGATTTTGATGAAGCAGCAAAAGTAAAACCTATCATCCTTGCCAGTTCTTGGCAATTTACATGTATGAGTTGCCATTACCCCCGGACTTCTGAAGTGCTGTATGAATTGCAATAGCATTTGTGAATCAGTCCACTTTCAGATGCCAAATGGGATGTATTTAACACTTATTAGCCTAGATATAACATTTTTAAATCCTGCCACTCTTGCAAAAAATTCCAATTCCATATACCAATTTTACCCTGACTATTAAAATCATACCTCAAAATGCGCAGTGTGGGATGCAGGATATCCCAGCATGGGATATGAATTCAGTGATTAAAAAAAAAATCACTGAAGCAAACATCTGGGATTTTTTTAAATCAGGTTTTTTTAAAATTTCCAGGCAGAATGTCTCTTATTGTCTCATCTCCCTTGCTCAGAAGGTAAGACTTAATTAGATTTGACTGTGATATTTTGTCTTGAATTTTAACCTGTGATATTATTACATTATTTATAAATGTTCCTTTTTTTACTACTCTCAGTCTCTAAAGACTGGTATTCACAACTGTCAGAACACTTTGGTAGTAAAAACCATTAAATACTTCCCAGTCCCATGTAAAATTTTTCAAAGAACTGACAACTTCATATCATGATTCAACACAATGAGTCTTTCAGTGCCATTTGATTGGGGTGAAAATAGGGGCATTTCAGATTTCTATTTGTCTTTTTTTTATAGTGTTGGATAAGCAGGACAGTTGGTAGAAATCACATTGAGGGGGGAAATGGAAATTCTGTGTTACTGAGGTCCATTTAAGCAGTGTATGTTCTGGAAATGTTTCTATATTAAAAGAACCAATTGCATGTGTTTCTGATCTGGTGATGCTAGGGGTTTGAACAGATAAGGCAGGCTATCAAGTCCTGCATCATCACTGGACTTAAACGTTTGGTTTCATGGCATGACTGTTAGTCCTGGGATCAATGGAAGGTGAAAAGCAAATAAAGCTGTAATATTCACATATTTTTTGTGTACTCAATCCTCATGATGAAGACTGCATACAGAGATTTTATCTCCACTGGAGTTGGTCCTGCAATTCTTGTCTTGTCTTTAATGGCTATTAGTCTGTCCTTACTCAGATGCTGTGCTATCCTTTCTTTCAGGTGCTCTATATATGTACTCACCTGCCTCCAGATGATTTTAAACCTTAATCTTGAACCTTATTTTTCTTCAATCCATGTTTTAAAATAAGAAGTATTAAATTAAAAAAAAAAAAAGCTAGAAGAGTAACTTAGGGTCAAAAGAAATTTCTGTAAGAGGCAGGAGTGTAAGTCCTGAAAACCATGTCTGCTCTGATCCAAGTGGCTGTTCTGCCAGTCTGTGTCTCTGGGTCACATTTGTATTGGTTTTGGATCAAGTAACATAACAAGTACCAGAAAACCCAAGAAGAGGAGAAGGAGCTCATGACATTTCTTGCATTAGTTTTCTTTTTTTTCTATTATCACATTCAGAAGACCCAAATGATGATGAAATGCTGCTTGCAGTATCCCATTGAGATAAAAATCACACCCTTAATAAGAATCTGTGCTGTGTTGATATACTAGGCCACTTTTAGAAATATGTTTTTTTCATTTTTAGGTGAGTTTTAGATGTGATTCAGACTTTGGAGGTATTAGCCTGTTTTAAAACCCATTATTGTTCATCTGCTTGTGAAAGCAGCAGACAATTTTGGGAGGCAGGAATGGAAATACCACTTTTCAAAGATTTGTTTGGATTGTGATGCTATATATTTAGAATTAAGCATTTCCTTGCTATCATAGCCAGTACAAAAATGCACTCAGCTTGTGGTTTCTAGAACTATTTAGTCTGTTCTTGTTAGCAGACTGTCCTCTTGTGCTGTTACGTATCAACACATGTATTTTGGCTTATTTCTACCATTTGTTACTAAGTGAAATAAAATGCTAGAAGCTTCCAGTTATGTACTGGAAGGAGGTACAAGACAGGCAGCAAAGCAATTCCAACTGCCTGTGACAGTGAATGATACCAAAAGTACAGAGCAGTGACTACACGATTCAGGGGGCTGCTCTCTCCACCTCAGCAGTTTTCCTGCTTCCCTGCCCTGCAGAAGGCTGCACTCCTCACATGGTCCCACATCTGCTCTCTCCAGCACTTCTCTGGAGGGAATAGGGAGCAAGTTGTTACTCCACAGTTAGAGCCAGTGATTGTCTCTGTATCCCAGGGCTCAGGCATGGGATGCTGAGGGCCTGTACCATGCACAGGTGGGAAGGATGAAGAGGATGTCAGTACCACATTGTGTTTTCCACGTGGAGTGCCCTTTCTTGATTCCCTGTGTGATGAACTTCTTGGTCCTGCAGGGACCATACCAGAGGAATGAAGGAAATTCTGCCTCATGACAGTTCTACCTTGCAGCTTCCTTGAGACCTAGAACCATTAGTCCAAACTATGTAATAGTCCTACTGTGTTTAGTGATGTCATGATTTTTGTAGGGATATTATGGAAGATTCAGATGTCTTTTCTATCTAAAACATGTATTAGGGGGATTTGATTGTTTTCAGTATTTTGTGGGTTTGGTATCTTTATGAATTATTAGTGCTAGTATTTGATTGCATTAACCATTAGCTAAACTCAAACTTTCTTTTCGTCAAAAATCTTTTAGAAAGAAATGGCTAAGGCATGTCATACATTCTTCTCCCCAGAATTTTCAAAAGTGTTGTAAGAAGGAGTTATGTGTTTGCTGCGGAGCCCTTTCTCATGGGAACACATTTCTTTCAAAGCTGTCTTTGAGCACTTAACTAGAAGGCACAAGGAGGTGTTGTTCTAACATTCTTCTTAATAGACAATTTGAGAGCTTTTTTACTCATAGTACAAATACTTACTGGCACAGTCTTTTCATTTGGAAGATTGAAACCCACATGTAAGGGCAGTGCTTCTGTGACACAACTTCAGATCAACTATAGATATTTTTGCAGTAACTTATACTAAATGGTAGTCACCATTTAGTGAAACAAGAGGATGCATGGAGAGCAATGTCATGGCTAGAAGAGCATGACACCAGAAAAAAGGTCTGTCCTGAGATTAAAAAAACCATTTAAGAAGCATTAATGAAATTTAGCAAGGGTAAATTAGTATAATCCCTTTGCCCTGTAACTGAGTGGAAAAGCAGTGTATATTTATGCTTATTCTTTTCAGATGTCCAAGAAACTTGAAATGGTTATGAGATAGTCAAGACAAGAATTTTTTTTAAATGACCTCTTAATTCTGGTTCTGCCACACACTTCAGTCACATAGAACATCACTGTTGCATTTTATCTTTACTTGTTGTCTTGGATTCTCCCTTTTTTAAAACAGATAATTCTTCAATCATACATATAACAAAGTTGTTTTACTGCTCACTTAATATGAAAATGTTTTTTGGTGTGGGGTGCCGTGAATCTATTTTTCAGTTAGGAAATGCCTTTTGGATTTTCAGCTTTGCTTTAGAGAGTTTGCAGTCATTTGGATTCAAAGTTCATTTGAGATACTGTGAATAAGGAAATTAAAGCATTGTAAACCATACTGTTAGAACAATGAACAGAATCTTACAATTACCACTGCACAGATAGTGTCAGGCTGGAAATGTTATTCATTCTCCAATTGCTCTCACATGTGAAGATGGTTTTCAGTTGACCTCAGTCAGAAGGGGCCTGAATTTTGCCTCCATACAATGTTCTGTCCCAGAGATTTCTGTACTCCTTATCAAAGGATGTGTGATTGGGCATTAGGTATCTGCCTAGCCTGATTATTGAGTACAAGTAAAGTATATTATGCCTCTGCAGAAAATTGAACCTACCTTTTTTCTCACCAATTTAGTTTTCATTGCACTAAGAGGATCTTAAAGTGTTTGCTGTTATTTTATATATCAGTTTGTCAGTATATCTCTTTGTACTGTGTGTATGTAAGGAGCAAGTAATATTTTGTAAAGTAAATAAAATTTGATGTTTAAATTTTATTGATGTCACATTGCAATTAATTCTTCTGGAATTTGATAGTTTTTCTGGGTTTTGTGCTTTTGCTAGAGCTGGGTTGTTTGTGAGTTTTGGGTGGATTTTTTTGTAGTTTTGATTTTTGGGAGTTTATATCTGTACTGCCCTTTATAAGTCATGCTCTCATTAATTTTATTTATCATGCTGTGTCAAGACACCTGCAGGACTGGAGCATTCTTTAAATCCAGGGCTTTTCATTCTTACTATTTGAACTTCATTGAACACTTACACAGTGTTTTAAAACTGCAGCAAATTTTCTGTAGTTTTAGAAAAAAATATTTTGGTTGTTGGCAGTAATTTTCTGTGTCTGGCTATGAAATTCCTCCAAGTTTCTGACCCTAACATGGTTTAAATAGATTTAAGAAGTGGTGTATGTATTAGAGGTATCTTTATTTATCAACAGAGAAATCACATTTTGAAAAAAACATTTTGAAAATTAGTGGATCTGTTTTGAAGGAATATAGAAATGGTATGTAGAGTGACAGAAAGTGGCAGAAACACTTTCTGTTTCATTGGAATGCAAGCCTAAATGATTGGCTTAACAGAAAAAATAATATAGTCTGGTTTTTTCCTTTAGAGATGCAAAACCTCAGTAATCTTGTTTTAGGTTACATGACATTCTTCTTTCTCAAAAGACTGACTCTTTGGTGTCTTAACGCATCCTGATATTTATCATACTAGTGAGACTCTGAATTCTTGTAGACCCAATTATGGAAAGTGAGTAAGTGGCATTTTTCTTTATTATATTGCACAGCTTTTAAGTTACACACTGTTGCTCTACAGATCCACTGTAAAACTGATGTAGGAGAGAAGCACAATATAATATTAAAAAGCCACTTACCCACCTTCCTGTTCGTGCATGGCACATTCCATGCATGGTGTGGTGGGCAGGAAGCCCCTGGACAGTGTACAGTGGGACACAGCTGGTTGAGAACTGGGTCAGTCTGTCCTGTGTGTATCTGAGGCACAAAAGGACAAACACAAGGGCAGCTGTTACTCAGCTTCCGAGCACTGAGAGCACTGGTTTTTCGCTTTGGTGCTGTTTGACCACTGATGTTCAAACTCAGGTTTTCTTAAGGCTGAAGGCCAGGAAGGCCGGGTGGCACAGGCTGGAAATCATTGCAAAGCTGTCCTGGTTTGCTAATGCCAACACCCTTTTCTACTACCATATCAACAAGTGACTTATTTAGCTTACACAACTAAAAGCTGCTCTTAACAGCAGTATCTTGTGGACTTTGGTTGTATTCTATACATGTGCTCCAGTAACAAAGAAACTTTACAACAAGGGCTGAGGCAAACTAAGGATAACATTATTGTATAGCTACACAAGGAGCTAGGGAGCTGGAGCAGGAATAATATTACATAGTTTTATTGTTCTAGAAACAATTTCCAAATGCCATTATTGTTTAAAAAGCAAATTCTATGTCTGTAAATGATGCAGAGCAGAAAAGCAGCGTTTAATTTGATCATGGTATGTCAAACCTGTAGTTTCATTTCTTCTCTCTTGAAAGTAATCATGTGACTGCTCTGTGGTATATGTGCTACAGATTATTTTTCATGCAGGAAGTGACATATAAGTAGTATTTAGGATAGATGTCTATCCATAGCAGCTTTCAGATTTTAGGCATATTTGTTCTAGCATTAGTTTTTAGGACCCATGTATTTTAAATCTCTTTTAAAACAAAAGGTGTTTTAATTTCCAGTATACCCTACTGGATCTAGGAAGAATCTTGCTCATACTTCATGGGAGAAAGCTTTGAGAAGAGATAAACACTGGAATTTCAATCAACATCCCAATATCATAATTTTTTCTGTAAACCTTTGCAGGGTAAGAGCAGAAATTTGACTGAAACAACTCCAGAGTCTTAGCTGTTGTAGCATCATCACTTGCCATAAGAAATTAAAAATAAAGTTGTGGGCATAAAAAAGTAGTGTATCCATAAGGTTGAACCAGAGGCAGAAGTTGTAATTCCCAAGTTGTTTCTACAAAATTCTGCCTTTCTTCCCAGTGGAGGTAGAAGTTAAGGTGTACTCTTGAATTTCAGTTTGTGGAAAGCTGTGCATGTTTCATCCCAGTTGCAGAGAAGCTTTGACAAGGCAAGAAAAGTGTTTTAATATCGCCTTCAATGCCACCCTTGCCTGTCATAATGAGAAAGATGCCTGTTTGGTGACTGCTTTTTCCCAGCTCAAGCCAACTGCCTCCAGCTAGACCTTTCTTTGGGAAGATCAATCACCAAATTGCATATATATCTCTTGGGAAATTCAATGTGTGTGAGCAGTAAGCACAAGCATCAGTAAAAATTCCCTATTTCAAATTTTTCACTGACTTTGAAAGATTTGCTAGTCATCCTAGTAATATTTAACAACCATAAATAAAGAGCACATTTTATGACTTAAATAAACAGCAAAGCATTTTTATTAATTATTAGGCTTGAAAACTAATATTTTTTTCTTGTATCTAGGATTGGATCTCCAAATAAGTTTCTAAGTATGTTGTCCTGGCAATGTAGGTAATTTATGATACCGCCAAAGGTGTAATACTTGTGTGAATAAAGAGAAGCTTTTAGCTTCCAGGGATACAAAGTGTTTTTCATGAATATTAAGTAAACTTTAATGATTGAAGAAAAGAGGAAAGTGGAGGACAGTCCTTTATACGGTGTCTAAGCTGGCCTACAGCCACATTAATGTTTATAACAGATTTAGAGCATAGCTAAAATAACAGTAAGGGCTTCCTCCTCTTTTTCCATATGTTTTTCACAACTATTTAAACATACATGTAACTAAAAGGGCGAAGGCTATCTGCTTATTTACTGTAATTTACAGGACTCAATAAAGAAAAATGGAAAGTAACTGTAATCACTGCTGTTTGAGAAGTAGTGATAAATGGCAATTGAATGGTTTGAGGCTATTAATTGCAATGAGTTTATACTAGTTGAGATACCCCTGATGTCAGGTGCTTGAAATATTAGTTATTTCAAAGACAAGTTGGGCTATAAATTATTAGTAAATCTGTACTGAGGTGACTAAACCCACTTATTAACTGTCAAACATGGGTACTATTTCAAGTTGCAACTCCATCATTTGTATGCTGGAAAGGGAGTTAAAAGGTAAATTTAGGGGTTGTATGGGAACATTTGGAATAACTAGTTACTTTTGAGACAGAGCATTTCCTGTGCTTTTTACTCCCATAATGAATTTTTGCTTTTTTGTTAGTCTTCAAGTTTTCATAGACCACCACTGACCTTTTCAGCTGACTGGAAGATGTTCTTGAGAGGAAGGAAGCCGCTTCTCTTAGGTGGACTTACTAACTTGCTTAACCACATGGGGGAGATAAAAAACAGCAGATCCGAGCAGCCTTCATGCAGGTCACAAATACAGTTAGGGCATCCTCGAATTTCCACTGCAAGGTCTGCAATTGCCAGACAGTACTGCTCTCAGTAAAACAATATTTTTCCCAGTACAATGAAGAAAATATATTGCACTGCATGGGTCTTCTTTGTAATACCCCCCCCTTGTCATTCTTCTTATCATTAATCAAATGTTGCTTACTGAAACAGATACAGGATTGCTTAATGGTTTGGTATTGGATTTATTGAACTTTTAGGAATGACAAATGGAAACAGTAGAAGCTGAGGAACAGTTCAGTAGTTTAAAAAAATTCCTATCAACTTGTTTGTGTAGCTGCTAAATTTCACCGTGTGTTTACACCCTCACATGCACATAGAGACACTTAAAGGATTCCAATCCCCTGCACAATATATTAAAAAAAAGCTGAAAGACTAAAGTGTGTACATTCAAAGTGGTGAAGGAAAAAAGCAAGAGGACATCTTTTTCTATTTCTTCCATCTTATATCTTCTTCCATCAATGTTATTTCATTCCAAGCTTAAGGCTTTTTCATCAGTATGTCGTATGTGGCATGTGGATATTTGTAGGAGAATGTTAGCAGAGCAACGGGCATTTCGCGTAACTATTTTTTACATAAAAGGTTTGGTTTGGTCGTTGCCAAACTTGGCATTTTATCTTTTATATGCGCTATTAAAAGTGCAGTCAACCATAGGAAATATTCCCCAAAAATGTTCTGTTGGTAACTAAAATAATAAATAACCGTAGTTTATACAAAATAAAACCTCTGCGATGGGCATCACAATTCCTCTTACATGCCCTAAGCTGGAGTTAGGATTTAGGGGCAGGAGGGCTCCTGTTGTCATTCTGCTCTCATTTTTGTCCTGTGATATTTCCATTTTTATTTGGTTTTAGCCATTTCTTGTAGTTGAGGAGCAATTCTCTCCTCCTCGCTCCTGCTGAGGATCTGACGTTTGGACGCTGCTCAATTGCTGAAGCAATTTGCTCCTTTTTCTTTCTTTTTTTGTTTTGCTTCTCTGCCAATGCTCAAAAAGTGTTCCTCTTCTGGTGTTGTGACTTGTGGTGTACAGTGACTTCTTCCCTTCCTCCCTGGGGCCCAGCACGAGTCTTTCCTCTGCTGCTTGTGAAAGGCAAGGTCACCTGGCTGCTGCTGGGAATATCCCAAGCATGCACAGGATGTGTTGGCTCCTTGTCCAGAGATCCCAGGCATCAAACCACTTCGAAGGGCTGTCTGTGGGTGATGCCTTATTTAGCAAACTTCTAGAGATGCTGATTGCCTGGAAGTTCCCAGATCTCCCCTCCACATAAGCTCCTTCCTCAGGCTGCTCACCACAAATGCATGTATGGCAAGTTATTAAAAGAGAAAGATTGTTAATCAGTATTTGATATTTAAAGAGATGTAATAGTCATTAAAAAGTCCATAGCCCACCATGATTCCTCTATTCATTAGAGAACCTGTAGCATACATTTCAGTCATCCTCAAACAAGTTGTCTCTCAAAGGAGAATTTACCAGTTATTTCATATAGTTCTCTCAACTAAGAAAATAAATCTGTTTCCATATCACTTGTACTCCCATGCCTACCTCCAGAGCGTACATGTGGTTGTTGCCTTTTTTACCAGAGGGACTTAGTTACAGCATTTTTTGTCACTTGTACTTACTCCATCACAAAAACTCCTGTTTGCATTCTCCATGCATGCTCCAGAATCTTTTAAACTGATGAAGAAGCATGAATCATCGGTCATTCCTTTACAAGTTGGTGTTGAAATGGAAGTCCAGTGTCCCTCGAAGTTGCAGCATTTTACCAGTGTTCAGCTCAGGAAGGAGTGTCAGAATTTCATCCCTTCTTTTTAACCTTGCTGACATTTTCCATAAAGCTATATAATTGTTAAAACTCAGTTATGAAATGTGTAGTATAAATGACATTTCAGTTAGGGTAGGACATGTTGGAGCATTATTGGTTGATTCAAGTGAGTGAGAACACTACAAATGATTTGAATGTCTTTTCTTGTGTGGAAGGGAAGAGCTTTTGGCTTTTTAATGTCCTGTCTTTGAAATTAAAGCAAAAGTTAACTGCCAAAGCCATAACAAGAATTGTAGCAGAGTTTTGCTGCTACCCTGCCCTATCTCACATGGCCACCTCCCCCTGTTTAACGTGGATGTAGCAGGCTGTCTCACTGCAGGTGAGGAGCTCTGAATCAGCACTTTGTGCTTGCTCGAGGCTCAGTAATGTAAGGTGTGGCTGTAAATACAGCCCAGCAGGGAAGGGCAAAGCTGGCTGAGAATTTTGGTCTTAACATAAAGCTCCTTTCCCTGTAGCACATCGTTTGTCACTTAGGAAGCAGTTGTAGGCTAAACTGAGAATGAAAAGTCGTCTTCTAAAATAAATACATAGAAGGCAAAGTGAAGAAAATATATGTCATTCCATGAGAGGAAAATAATCACAGCACTGCTTTTCTTTTCTAAAAATGGGTTTGAAGGGTGCCTCCTTCACATTAGGCAGTTCCCTGAATGATCATTTTTAGTCTATTTCTGTATGTCTGGAATTAAGAAAAATATCGTTACTCATATATAACTGTTTGTTCCAGTACACAAGGTTAGCTACCTCTTCAAAAAACTTTGATGTAGAATAAGACAGATAGCACAGGTTATATATAGTTCTTTCTGTGAATACTGACGAATTATTGCTGACTTTGTGATAATGCATATAAAAGAGAATTTTTTTGTATTTATTGTCTCCTGTGCTGTCACACAGGTAACATCCACTCAGGCAGGTATTCCTATCAATGCCCAGGCTGTTGCAGCACTTTTTGGGTGGCAAATGCTTTGAAGAATGGGGAGACCTGTGGGTTCCTTCACCAGCCTCTTGTTCCTTGCTGTTATCAGGCATCCATCGAAACCACTGCCAACACTGAGCTGTAGCTGGTGAAGTTTTTAATAGATGTGCAAGACACCTATAGTTATTACACCACAGGTATTGATGTTGCCTTACCTGCTGCTACCACCTCGTATATGCCCAGTGACCCTTGCAGAAATAGGGTCCGTTTCTCCACAAAAATACATTAATCTTTTGCAGTTGGTTATTGTTTGTGTGTGCATTTGGTTTTGGGGTACTGCAAAAACTTTTGTGTTTCACTTCACAGATTGTTAGGGCTACATCTACTGTGTTTGGCTCTCAGTTTCGCTCTACAGGTAGTAACAGTGGTGTTCTGCTATGTAGAGTATGCCTAGAAGTAAACAGGAGTTTCCAGTGAAGCCTTCTGGTTTACTCCATTCTTTTTTATTATTATGAATAAAATTAGAATGCATCATAGCCAAACTAAAACATACATGCTGTTTTAAGTCAACTTTACTTTTGGCAATAGAGTTGTAGTAACCATTGATATCTGAGAAAACACCCAATAATGGAGCTATAATGTGAAGCAAAATATGCTTCAGATTTGACTGGGAACAAGTTCAGAGATCTGGTGTGGCATTTTAGGTTGCCTGCAGTGAAACCTGTGATCATTTTTGATGGTAAATTGATGGAAAATTCTTCCCAGTAATCATCATTGTGTTGGCATCACAGAACTGCTGTGGCAGTGAATTGTGATTTTTAAGAACCACATTGTTACATCAAGGGGATCATTACAGCTGAGCAATCCAACCAAAACACTGTGAACAAATGAAACTGCTTATTTAACAGCACGCTGCCAATCAGTGCTGTATAACTACTTCATGTTTCAGGCTGCAAAGGCATCTCTGAGGACTGAGGTATTAGCAGAGAAGTAGCATTGAGAGAAAGACTCAATTTGATAGTTGCTGGACAATGTGGGTAAGGTAAAACTCATCCTAATGCAGTTGTGTTTTCTGCATGACAACAAATTGATTGGAAGTGTCTGTTTAGGTAAAGGGAGAAACCAGTACAGCTTCATTTAATGGGATTGTACCCATACTAATTGGGACAGTAGCCAGTAATTATCTGTACTTTTAAAAGAATTCTCAAGCACAGCAATTTCTTTTCTTAAAAAGACACGGCAGTGTTATTCCACTAAAAGTATATTGGTGAAGCTTACCCTTTGTGCCTGCATCTCCCTTCATCTGTTGTTTAAACTTTGCATCAGTGCTCCCACAGGTCTGGGATCACTCTCTGATTAAGCTTTTTGGGGGAACTGTGATGTGTTCAAGCTTCAGTCATAGCTAAGGGTAGCCCAGTTGGCATTTTCATGCTGTGTTGAAAGATAATGAATTGAACATACAGGAGAAGGAAAATGGAGGAAACCTTAAAATTCTTTCTTGTGCAAATATTTGAACATTATCACATTTCTATCATTTTCTGCTGCAAATCATTTTGATGGAGTTGAGAAGAGAATGTAGCCAGTCTACAGTATGGATAGCAGAAGTCTGTATTTGTATCTTGTTTTGCAGGCAGAGCTTCCCTGAATGGGAATGTCTCATACAAAGACAGAACATGGCAGAAAATCCTTCATAGAATGCAGTACAATTTGGGGGAAATAGTCTGGTATATTTAATTCTTGCTGTAATTAAAGGGTCTTTCAGAGCAATGATTAATGTGGAATCCAGAGGTTCACTGTGGGAACTGTTTCTTTCACATTTATACAGACAAGATTGATTGTAACTAAAATGTATTTATATAACAGAAGGTCTAAAAATACAAAATGTGCTGTAAACCCTGTGTAATTCAGCATATCAATGTCAAGTCATCTTTTGTGGCTTTGGTTTTGCATTTTTAAAATTGCTTTAACATGTTAGCAAATTTGTATTTAATTCTATTGGGGGGGAGAAAGAAAAGAGGCACTTTCTGGTCTTGTGAATTATATTCTGCTAGAACCAGAATTCTCTCCTGAATCTGACTTCCATAACAGATTAGAATAGCGGTCTCTCTGATCTCTTGGGGCTTCCAATTATGATTTTTTTTAAGTTTACTGAGCTAGTGAGGCAATACAGAATTCAGAAATGCAGCCCATCAGCAGTTTGCTGAATTTGAGTTTCTGCCTGCAGAATATTAAGGAAGTGTGAGTGAAGTTTAGTAAAATACATTGAGCCATTCTGCAGCTATATATTGCTGCTGCAAAAATATTGCAAGTATTTTGTAGAAAATTAAAAGCTGTCATCCTATTAAAATGAAATAAAATCTGTCCTAAAATTCATAAACAAAATCAAATTATGAATGCCAATATGTGAAATTAAGGGAAGGAAGTAGTAGGATGCAGTTTTTCGGTGGATCCTTTTTAGTGGTTTTGCCATACAGGAAGTACAAAGGGAGAGGCAGCATTAGAAGATGCAAGGCAGAGTCTCCCCTCGCTCTCCTTTGTTCTCCAGCACCTCTCCAAGGCTCTTACATATTCTGCTGAGACAGACTGGTGTGTGCCTGCTTCATGGAGGAAGTTCATTTTGGAAATGGGATGTTAAAAGGAAGTCGTTCACAGCTGCTGCTTTTGGAGAGGAGGAAGTCCTGTTAATAGGAGAAATGATGAAAGGAACAGAAGACTTAAGGGCACAAGGGTAAAGGCTGAAATAATGGATAGAACGAAGCAGGGTGGGAAAGGAAAAATAATTGATGCTGCATTCCCTCAGTTTTTCAAGATTTTCACTCCCTGGTATTATTTATGTGGGTTTGACTAACATTACGTAGAAAGAAAAAACAGAGATGTCAGTCTTTGCCAATTAGTGTCTGCCTAAGAAGTAACCTATTTTTTAATTATGTTTTCTTTCTTCTAGGCTGCTGTCCTGAATATGTCAGCTTTTACTACCTCCTTTTTAAGTTATATGCCCTGATATCAGGCAAAAAATTATACCCTGTTTTATAGTTGATCTGACATAGATACAAAATCACATCAGTGTTACAGAGACAGTTTTCAACCTGTGGTAGTTGTACCTATTCTGCCCATCCTCCCATTGTACAAGACATGTAAAATCAGAGCAGGTTCTTTAGAATCGGTTTTGTGTCTCTGCTTGAAAGATGTATGTTGATTTGATATATAAGTGAAACAAAAAAAGACTCCACCAGGGTTTTTGTGTGCTTTTCCCCTGTGTAGTTAAGGTCTTGTGTTGATTTCACAGTTCTGCATATTGGTGTTGGTCAATGTCAGTAGGTCTCTCAGAAACCAAGGGAAATTGAAATCACTTTTTTTAAAATAAATTAAATTGTTTGGCTGAAGTGTCCAATTAGACCAGTCCAATTACAGGATACCCTGGTGCAGAAACCAGGAAGCAATACATCTTGCTTCCTAGGATGAAACTTCATTTTATTTTTAATCAGTGCTATTAAGGAAGACTTCCTTGTGAGCAGGCTTCACTGAGGGTTTGTTCATTATCAGCTCAAGGTGAAGCCAAGGGGAACCTTTCTTATTTCATACCAGAATCGATTTTAAAAAAAGAATAAATAACAAGTGCATGCACAAGGGGTTGGTGCATGTATTAAAAAGTGGAGTTGCCACTGGTAACACAGCTGATTTCCTTTGTTGGAAAAGTCGTTGTTCATTACTTACCTGAAGTGAAAGGTTAATGGCCTGTAGCAATCTGAAGAAACCCCTACAAAAATGCACAGCAAGGATCTAATGTGGTACAATAGTGCTTTCCATGTACTTTTCCTCAGGTAAGACAGGCACAGAAGATAGTGCTTTCTGTTCTAATAAATACACTTCATGAAAAGAAGTACCCAGTAAACTGGAAAATTAAAAGGTCTCTGCCACTGTCAAACAGACAGCTGTCACCACAGGCACAAATTTTGATTTCTTTACTGAGGTTTGCAAAACGTGCTGGTTATGCTTTGTATGGAACTGCTGAACTTCTCTTTAAGAAGCATCTTTGGTGTAGTAGAAGTAACTTATTTTGTACTTGTATCTTTTGCTTTAATTGCTTTCTCAATAGCTGGAAACTGTTTCTTTGGCACACTTCTTTCTCTCGTGCAGTTTGAACACAATTAAACTTGAGATCTTGTTTGGTGTGTTTGATACTGGGGTATTACAAAGAATTTTGTTGACTGTTGAGCACAAACTCAAGCACTTCAGGGATATCAATTAGGCACCTCACTGAGAAGTCTGTGATGTCAGATGAAGCCAAGTCACTCAACAGCTCAGGGAGAAAATCCACTGTATGTGTTTCAAACCAAAGAAGAATTTAATGGGTATACACTGCAACCATCAGTCTGTCATTGAAGAAAAACCTTAAGTTGGCACTGCCTCTGGAAATGACAGTGCTGCCTGGTCCCTTATGTATGTGTAAGTAATTGGTGTGGTACTTGGGAATCAGGCTGGCTAGGAAGCAGTTTTTTCCAGGCAGGTACCAGAGTGATGGTGGATAGCTTGGCCACTTTCCAAGTCACTTCACCAAAAAGCTGTACAGTTTTTGATGTCAGCAGGAGCAGAAAGGGGAAGAGAATTTGCAGGAAGAGGCATGACTGCTTTTTTTGAGTGATAGGCATAGCCAGTAACAGGGTAAAATGGGCATCAAATGAAAGCAGCTGATTTTTACGGCTATGAAATATCATCCCTCTTCTTCTAAAGGATGCAATTTCGCTTAGTCAAAGGTATCCAAAGAGCAGTAGTGCTGGTATGAGCAGTTCCAACATGGAGTTGGTTTCCCAATGAAGGCATCTAGGCAGCCTCCAGACCAGAGGAACAATCCCTTACGAGGGGCTCATGGCAGAGGGGGAGCCCATGGTGGGCTCAACTGCTACAGAGAGAAACTTCAACCAAACCAGGTGGCTGGGGACATCCTGGGCCATGACTTCTCAGATATAAAGATAACAACAGGGAAATGGTCCCCAGTGCTTCTGAGTAAGAATTATGCCAGGGCTAAGTTGAAGTAAGTGAAGCCACATATTAAATCATCAGAACTTTTTTGCAGCCCTCAGATTTTCCTCCCATGCTGACCAGTCTCAGCTGGACCATAGCTTGAGAGGAGTCGATGTTGAATATTAAATATATATCAGCAGTTTCAATTTATTTAGTGCCAGGTGCTACCAAAATGTCTTTGCCAATGATGTTAGCATAGGCATTGGAATACTAGGTGAAATTACTTTTTAATCTGCCCCTACAAGCCAATAGTTGAATGTTACATAGATCACAGTCTGTTTGAACCTAAAAGTATTGCTTTAGTCTCACTTTTCCATATTGAGTAAAAAATTCTATAAGGCACGTATCTTTATCTTGATTTTCTGGAGAAGTGTTTGATGAACCTACAAATTCTGACCATGTCGTTTAATAGATTTCCTGACATAACTGAAAATTATTGAACCCGATTGTCTACCTGCTTTTGGCACATACCTTCCTCCCCATTCTTCCTTCTCTAACATCGTCATTTCACTTACTATAATTGTTCCTTACTTCCTGTTTGGTAGTTTTTGCTTAATTAGTTACAGAACTCTCTGCACCAATATTCAAACTTCGTTGCTGTACAGAGAGATGGGGCTGGAAAGATCTTTGGGAGTGTAGACCAAGGAGAACAGCTGAGCTAAGTCTGATAAAACAGAACCTTCTGGTGAAAGTTGTTTCTGCCTTGGCTGAGTTGCATCAGCCAGCTGCAGGGACATCCCCATCACGCTGCAGTGCAAATAAAACTACTGCATTTAAATAAGTCTTCTTCATTTTGCATCATGGTAGACTAGGAGTGAGCTGCAGTCGGGTGCTGCACATCAGCTGAAAGGTTAGAAGTTGTACTCCACTTTCATGTGTACATAGGGTTTTCAGGCCATGTGTCATGACAGAAATGCTTCTTGGAATTGGCTGTGTGAAAAAGCAACTTGTAAATTAGCTTTGGGGAAAGCCCTTAGTTGACAAAGGTTGTGTGGTGAAACTGATTGTTGTAAGGCAGGGGAAAAAAATACACTTATTACACAGGGAATAGTGAGGAGAACTGCAGGCTTGCTCAGCACCACTGCAGCTTACAAATACATCCCTACCAAAGCAATGAAATAGACCATTTCTGTGTGATGATTGCATTGTACAGATTTGCCCTTCAGCTGTGTGTAATGTATGTATTAGTTTTGGTTCTAGCTGCCATTCTTAAAAGGAACAGCATAAAAGGGAAGAACAAATCACTTTATTTTCCATATGTGAGTCTTTTCCTTCTGCATAATCCTTCTCTACTTCAGTGAATGGTTTGTAAATCCCATTGCTCCTACCTGGGAATTAGCCTTCTTTTGACTTGTCAGTTTGCAGCAGCTTTTCTCTAATGATGTATGCAAATAAATCTGGGTGCACTACTTCAGATAATCCTCCTTATCTGCATAAAGGTGTTTGCTTTCTAAGTTTTCCCTTATTTATTTTATGTGCTATTCATTTAGCTCAACTGAGGAGGAATGCAGGGAAGGGAGGGAAAAGAGTACCATATGACTAAGTTAAACAAGAGTGGACAGGAGGTTACATATTAATAGAGAATAATAAATTTCAACTGCAAGATTCCAAAGAGAAACCTCTACAAGGTTTTGCAAATATTTTTGAAATCATTGCTGCTGGAACTGTTGCTTTTCATTCTGAGTTTGCAGGTTGCATATTGTGCCCTTGCTTTTTATCCTAGTAGTTAAAGTAGTCTCTACTGCAAATAAATCAAATACAGTAAATATTATCAATGTAAATTTGCTATTTGTTCTGGAGGGCTTTGTGGTACTTTTATGTGTTTGCTTCACTTTGTTGTTTGGTTAATATATTTTCAGTGTCAAAATAAGCAGCTCCTCCCTTTTTCTTTGTGATACTGTCTCAATTTTTAAAGCCAAAACAATGATCTTGATCAACAAAGCTGATCCAGCTGAAAAATACCATGTTATATCCTTGTGGAAGATAAAGAGGTCCTGAGTTTCACCTTCTCACTTCATGGCAATGAAAGTATGCACTGTAATAAGCAAGGAATAAGGGTGGTTAGAGAAAGAACTGCTGGAGCTGAGCAAGCAGCACCACCAAATATGTATGGGCTCACACATCACCACCCCCAAAAGATGCAGTCCTTCTCAGGAGCTGAAAAAGTTGAAGTAATGACTGCATTAATCATTGAGCAGACCTCTACAAATATATCAGGAAAGCAAATACTTTGTGTCAAGACACAAAGTGTCTGCATTGTATATGCTTTGTGTTTTGTTTTTTTTCTGTACACTACCTCTTGGGTAGTCTTGATGGCTGATGCTCAGTTCCTGCTGGAGCACAGTCAGCATGGTTCTAGAGGTCTCCCAGGCAGCTTAGAGCAGAATCCAGCCCATGTGCCCCAAGATGCTGGGCCACACTGTGAAACAAAGTATGGGGAGTGAAGAAATTCACTTCGCAAGTGCATTCCATGTACAAAGTAAAACCTTGGGGCCAGTGCTTGACTTACTTGTCCTTAGTGACAAAGTGTTTGGTCAAACAACGACTTAGCAATGGCCTCTCTAGTTGTACCAGCATGTTACAACTTCCAGGCAAGCTTCCTTCTTGATTGCCTCTATTAAGGTTAAGAGAAACCTTAAATAGAATAGGAGGATGGCTTTATAACTAGCAGGCTCTAGCTGTATACACAACTGAGTTGTGCTTCTGCCAATGTGAGAGTTCAGCAGCTCCTACCTGTGGCACCAGTGAAATGTTTAATTGGTGTATTGATACCAGGAAATGTGTGGTGGTATAAGGGAGAGGGACTTGCATTACAGTTTTGGCAAACCTGAGCTGAAAGAAAAAGCAGCATAAATGGCTGGAAATAGTAATAAAATATTCCATTTCATGTCTGCAGAAATCATTAGACAGCAGTTAAAGGGTTGTTATTACTGCATCAGATTCACTTGGGGAGTTAGTTTCTGTAATATCCACTAAAACAATGATTCTTCTGTTTTAAGTGGAGTACATGCCAAGTACAGATGTGTTTTTGTGCAGCCATAAAATGGATTTGTCAACAGTAAAGATGTAGATTCTCTCAGTGGCTTCTGTTTCCCTTCTGCCAGCTCAGCACAGTAAGCAAACAGCAGCATGACTGTCATTTGCTGTCCATCATTGCCAAAATTCAGCCTTATCAGTTTTAGGGAGTAATCACAAGTGTAGAATGTTGGTTTCATGCTGGCAGTAAACAAACATGACAAGTTTTTATATGGTAAATCAGGAGCTCAAAATATGACCTATGACACATTGCAACACACAGGCAGCTTAAATACAGCACTTCGTAATAAGTGAACCTTTGAAACTTTTTGCAAAGCTTAGGAGGGCACTGGGCTGTACAACTCTTTGATCAAGACTGGATTTTAGATGTCATTAGCCAGTGTTTCATCATGGGTGCTGAACTTTTCTTTTATTACTGCAAGAAATGAGGTAAAAGTTTCTCAACGTTTTTTGTCTGCTTAAAAAGCACAGCTTTAGCATGGTGTACAATGAAGTTCCACAGCACCAACCAGCCCTGTAATCACATTTGTTCTGGAATGTTTACAGAATCCTTTACAGGCATCACTGGACTATTACAGGGTCATTTATTGATCTTTATTCTCCATGAAGAACCATGGTTTTATTGATTCATCTACTATTTACAAGTCTCTATCTTGGTCTTAAAACCTTCCTTTGTTGGTGCAATTTCGTAGTTTCTGTTTGTTTTATAGGTGTATTTTCTTGTTCTTCAGTGGCAGAGAGGTAAACAGATGTGAATAGGTAATCTTATAAATCTGAATCTTTCCAAGAGAATTCAGTCTCTCCAAGCAATTTTATTTTTTCTTTACATGGATGTTTTTGAGCTTACTGAGGCAACCAGTTTGTCTTGAGCCTGAAGCAGGCTCTGTGTTTCTAGAAAATCTAAGATAGAACAGCTTTTAAATTCTTTAATGTCTCAAATTTAATTAAAAAGTCATAAAAACAAATTAAAAATATTATCTCCTAAACAACATTTTATCCCACCTAAAGCAAATGGATTCAGCAAGAACAACATCTAGCTTCCACCATTTCCTCCACTAAGTCTGCAGAGCAAGGCTTTTCCTGAAAAGTACGTCCTTTATAATAACAAATATCTTGATCCATGAATTCAGAGTTTAGTAGGGCTGAACAACCACCGTTAACCTCTTATTTGTCCTATAAAATGTTGTGTCCCCATGTGCTTTTCCTGCTGAGCTGCACTGCTGTTATTTTTGCCCATGATGAGCATGGTGGAAGTTTGGCCATGCAGCTGCAGCTCCATTTATATATTGTATCTGGCAGTTTCCACTGCCAAAGGCTGTGATGAGGCCTTGGGAACTAGAAATAGACTGAGCTAATGCTGTGCCTTGTACCTCCCAGGACAGAAATGCCATGGTTTGCCCAGTTTGAATGAATGCTTTGTGTGTTTCTTGTTTTATGAAGAGTGTGCTGAGAAAAACAAGAGCTTCTGGAAAGATTGTATATCAGTGCCTCTGTAGAGAGGTCCTGAGTTTCAGTCAGTGGCATACTTGGATTGGGTGTGAATTTTCAGTCTGTTTCTAATGGATGCAGATGTGAGTAGGTGGTTTTCTGGAGCACTCTCAGGACTTTCAGAGTGATGTTTACAGTATTAAAGGCAGACTGCACCTGAAATTCAATTTAGTAATTTTTGCATTGGTCCAGAACACTTGCATGTTTAGTCTTAGCAATTCTAAATAAGCAATTTATTGATAGAAGAGCATCTGAATTTCAAAGGGATTGTACCTGAAAACTGTGTAATCTCTTTCACTTACTGTCATTTATCTCAGCAGGTGGCAAACTTAACAACATTTTCAGATGTTTTGAAAAGTATTGTCACTGGCTTACCCTGGATGACTTACACACACACTGTGGAAAGCATCAGTATCACTGCTGAGAACTGCACTTTCTTAAAACAAGACTGGTTAACAGTTTCTCATTCTTCAGAAATGTGTATGTTAATCCTCTGGGATTAAGAAATTTTCTACTACAGTTATGTTGCCCTTGAAAAAAATTGTATACATTCAAATCATCCTGGGGGTTTAGATTTCTGTTTGCTAATGAGTACAAACTTCAAACAAGAATTAACTTTCTTCCCCACAGTTAAAACAACTGTGTTGCTTTTGCAAATCAGTGGCTTTAAATCTTTTTCAAGAGCAGATCCATGAGATATGCTTTAATGTTTTGTTTAAGTTGCTGCCTTTTGTGAAATACTGAACCTGATGCTTTACATGTATGCACTGGCAATCCGTATCTGCAATGGTGCTGTTCTGGTGTTCTGGGAATGTCAGATTCTAGCAGAATTCTGTTCTTCATTGTCCAGCACCTCTTTTTTTATTTAAATTTGTTGTGGATAAGAGATTTACATTGTAAATGAAGAGCTTGAAATGGTACTTGTATTTTTTATATTGATTCAGTTGTCAATTTGCCAAGTATCTTCCTCACTACTAGCTCCTCCTCAGTATCTGCTTTTCAGTGTTCACAAGTGAAGGTTTTAGACATTGTAAATCAATAGTTTATAATTTCATTTCACTGCTAGTGTCGACATTTTATGGTTACTCAAAGTGAGCAAAACAGCCAATTCCCACTGGCTAAGCTGTAGGGGAGCAGAGGTGGAGAACCCATCTTTTTGAACTCCATAGCACTTGCAAGTGGTTCAGGCATGACTCATCTCATATACCCAGCAGCACATCTTGTCAAAACTAGGCATGCTGGGTGGGTCAGTAAACTCCCAGGACTTGTGAAGCTTCTTCAGGGACCCAGTTGAACCCACAGCTCTGTCTCTGTCATTCTCTGTTCAGCACAATATGCAGTGTGTGCATCTACCAGCTCTTTAGCTGGAGTTTTATAGGACAGAGCACACTGGCTGCCATGACTGTAGCAATTATCCAGCTTTCTGAAGCTGCTTTGATTCTAGAAAACTCAGTGTCTTCATCACTGGAGCTGGAGAGATGTGTAAGCAAGAACATTAGCAATGATAGCTGATAACATCCTGCTTTTAGGTAATCTGTGATTCTCTGTACCACTTTCAGTAATGTGTTTTTCAGTTTTGCTATGCAAGTGCTTCTCATTTTTCACAGTTCACAAGTGGATATTTACATAAATAAGGGGGAAATTTCCAGTTCATGTTTGCAGAATATTTTAAGTGACATTGAAATGGTGAAAAAAACCCAACCAACTTATTTCTTTCCCCATTCACCCCAGAAAATTGCTTCTTAAAGATGAAGTAGTCAGTAGCATCAGATGGACCAGATACGATATCACAGTTCCCAGTCTTTCCTCCCGGTAATTGTAAAGATATTATTTTTCTACTCCCATTGTTCTAGTTTCATCTTTCTAAATATCTTCTACTAGCTTACAGCTGTGAATACAGTCTAATATGAAGGTGTGTTCTGCATATTTTACAGCGGATTCAACCTGTATCACTTAGTCCTTATTTTCCAAAGTTCACCTGATCAATTCCCAACTATTACTCAGTTTCTAATTTCTGCTGTGAAACACAAGCTGTTTCTGTCCTTTACAGATGTGTACAGAAATTGGCTGGTAAGGAAAGTACAATAGTGAATTCCCTTCTCCTCCAGGACAGTTTCAGTCCAAAGGGCAATAAAAACCACTATGAAAAGCATTTACAGGATTTATGAACTGATAGTTGGATCCTGTCATAAAAGAAGATGAAAAACAAAGCAGGGAATGGGCATCTGTGGGGACTGTTGCTTGGTTAGTGGTTTTAGAGGTTTATGGAAAAGCTTGTCAAACTATAAGGTGACCACAGACTTCACTGGATCATTTCTTAAAAGGTAAAATGCTTGATCTTTCTGACTTCAACATTTCTTCTTTTGAAGTTTTAAGACACTATGTATACTTCTTGGTCAGAGATATCAAGTGTTCAGAGGCTAGTCTGTCTGTGTTTATTTCTTGTGTGATTTTTTTCAGGGACAAGAATGAAATTCACAGAATTTTGTCGAGATGGGTTTCCACTGAGAATGTGGATCAAAGCTCAGTAAATAACAATACACATAAACAAACTTTGTGTTTGTAAGAACCAGGCTTTAAGCATGAAGACAATAATAGCCATTTTGCTATTAATGTTGTGTATGAAAGAAAGGCTCAGCACCAAAAAAAAAATTGAACAAATTGGCATCCAAAAGGACATGCTTTAGACCGTCTTCCATTGTCATGCTAATAAATCTTGCTTCTAGATTTGTATATGGTAGAAATCTTCCTATTTCATCTACATACTTCTCTAGAAAGGGTGAAATTCACTACCAAAAGACTAAAGCAACAGCAGTCATTATAAATGCCGTTCATTTCAGAAAGGTATTTCTTGCTTAAATAAATACCATTTAGCATTACATTCATCTGTCTTGTGAAAATGGATTATTATTCTTGATTCAGTCACAAAAAAAGTTCCTGGTTCCTTTTACTTAACAGAACACGGTTAGCCAGAGAGTCAGAGAAGAAGGGGATGTGATGTTCACGGATCGGAAAGAATCATAACTTATGCAAGGACACTGTTGTTGTTGTTGTTGTTGTTGTTGTTGACTAGGTATTCCAAAGCAGTGAGACCTGGGAATGTAATGGTATTATTATATAAGCTGTCCTACACAAGACCACAACAACAAATCCTCTTCCACACTAGCACACCAGCATTTCTATTATTTAGAGGCTACAGTGGTAGGTGGACAGATATACACCCTGATTTTTGATGGAGCACATGGAAAGATGTAGTCATTTAGCCCTGCACAATGTTAGGTATAACTTCTCTCAGAGAGAGAAATACAGACAGAATTACAACTTATGTCCTAATATGCCCTTTTTTTCTCATAAGAAAATATTTTATAATGCTTATAAGTCCTGTTGCTAATTCTGCTGTAGAGCAGTGGAACATAGTACAGCGCATCCAAAAAGCTGGAAATCAAGTGTGCTAATTTTAGTCAGTGATGGCTCAAAGGGTGAAATCTTAGTAATAATGTAAAGACGAGCACCCACTCACAACCACCTTCTCTTCTCCTACATGAAAACCTGTTTTAGATTAGATTCTGTTGTGCTGTTTAATACACAGAATGGAGTTCATGGTTTGAATATGCATGGAATTAGGAGTTTGTTTTCATGGATTGCAAATATTTTTAATAAATATTCCAGGCTTGATATTACTGTAGAGTTGTACCATACACTTAATGCTAGGGAGTTGCTTAGCAAGGTCAGTGAAATGAAAATATTTGCTCTGGCATGCAAGCAAGTTCTAAAAGAGCTTAGGTAATATTTCTGCTGCAGAAAGTGTCAATTTAGAACTGCCCAAGTTCTGCTCTAACTTGTGAATTTTATTTTTCCAAAATAAAGTTGTTTGGTTGCTCTTGATCTTTTTTCCATATGGAATCCTTTTTGCAGATATGCTGCATAACTCTGTATTATATTGCTTTGTTGTGTTGGTGGGATTTTTTTATTTATTTCAAGGCCACCTTATGCTGTCTCAGAAAACACAGCAGGAAAACAACTTGGAGAATTTGAGCTGTGTGTTAAAAGTAATCTATTAAATCTAACCTGGTTTAAGTTACTCAGTTAATGAACATATACAAGAAATAGATTGGTGATTCTACTTTGTGGCTTAATTAATGTGGGGAGAAAAGAGCCTGTACAAGTTTTGCACTCTCTGCTGCCAGTCTCATGACCATTGAAGGTCAGTGAGGTGAGGGGACCTCCTGGAGTCAGAACCCCTACAATTCCTTTACAAAGGTGAAAAGATGAGTGTATTTATCAGTATGTCATTATTCTTAATGTATCTGGCATGAGACACCAGTATTTTGCTGGGTGACTTTGGTTCTGTTTTGCATAATAAAATGCTCCTAGGTTTCAGGACACCGACATTTATCTTGCATTTGACACACAATATAGAAGTCACAAGTTTAATATATTAAGTTATGCTTTACTGAAGACAGAGAGATTGGGTACTGTTCATTGCACAGGGGTGGAGTGAGTGGATGTGTTCCCAGTCATGAACCAGCTGTGAAAATTAAAGTAGTTTGTCAGGAAGGGAGGACATGGACAAAAGCTGGAAACCTGCCTTGTAAGGAAAGGAAAAGGTGAGGTATCTTTGATGTAACCTACCTCCACAGAGGTACTTGTATACTTGTGGGTTTTTGTTAATTTCCACCCTTAAATGAATGTTTGAATTTGTCAGTTTTAAATTTTATGAATGAGTAACTTATGTCCACTTTATTGTAATTTGAATTCATGCTGGATAACAGCAAAGCATAAAGTGAATCTGTAGACCAGGAGCAATAGAACACTTCAGACATCCTTGTCCTCCAGCATATTTTTCATGACACACAAAGAATAACAACAGGGAATCCATTTGAGCTGCTTGAGCCACGCAGTGAATTGGCACTCACTGCAAAAGAACAAGAACTAGCCAAGGCAGCAGTTTCTTCTACCTCCTGTTGGTTACATTCCTGACATGGATCCATGTATCAAAGACTGTGGGAAAAGTAACACTGTAAAAACTTTTTTTGTCCCCCATAACCTGAGAAACGGCTGTAAGGTTGTATCAATACTTTACAACTGAGAGAAATTGATTTATTTTTTTTAAAACAAATAATGGCAGTAGTTCCACTTGGTTTGTAGCTGTGTTTTTGAGCCATCAGTCTCATGCTTAAGACTTTAAGCTTGCAAGATAATCTAGTAATTCGATATCTACTTGCTCACCTGGAATAATACCATATGGAACAACGCCTGCTTGGAGAGGCAATAGATTTCTAGGAAAAAATGCAGTCATTTCCATATTTCCTTTCCACAGTATGTCATCCTTAAGAGCTTCACCAGTTTGGGGAAATTGGTGAAGTGTATAGTTACCTCATACATGTACAGCCTCTGGCATTATTCATCCACAACCTCATCTTCTACAACTACTGGAAATTTTCAAAATTTGAGAAGTCTTCAATTATTCAGTTGTAAATCAATTATCAACCTTGTTCTTTTTGGATCAGGAACTTATATCAACAGATAAAAATAAGGACAAAAGTTATAATTGGTGAAGAATATTTAGACAAAATAGTAACATTTCAGCTTTGTTCATGTACGGCTTGGTCCTCTGATTCACTTCCTAAAAATTTATCAGTTTACTTTGTGTATCCTGACTCAGAGACAGCAGCATGGATCTTATTAGCAGGAACTAATCGTAGCTTGTGAGTGCTGACGTCATTCTTCTAAATTCCAAGTGGCTCTAACTGCTGAAAAATCATTTTTTGTTTACATACAAATTCTCTTCCAGAAAGTTCAACCAGATAGGGGTTAAAAAAGTTGGTCTTGTTGCATTGCTTCACAGCAAACTTGTGAAATTAACTGATCCACCCAGAAAAATGTTTTGAACTACCTATGATGAAATGTGGTGTCACAGAACTGAATGTATGTTTTCCAAATTACTGATTTAAGAAAGAAGTTTGCAGCGCTGAAAACACTATGAAATGTTTAGGGCAAAACACTAAAAAAAGTCAGACTTGGGAGCTGTCGTAACAGGTATAAATTGGTACCTGTTCTATTTCAGTTGTTGCAATGGTGTAGGTTATAGCCTGGGAACTGCCTTCTCTATAGGAATCTATTTACCTAATTATTTTTAAGTAGATAATATTTTATTTCTGTTTGCATTCTTTGCTTTATTAATTAAGTCCATGCATCTGCCTGTCTTGTACATTAAATTCTCAGTAAATTCTACTAATTAAGGAATGTAAGTCAAGTTTTTTCTGGTAAAGAGCTAAAGATCAGTACAAACAGCATGCTGTATTTATGAGTTTTATTAGGAGCCTTAAGGACTCATTTTCTGGATCCTAGATGACCTTTGAAGGTTCCATTTATATACAGAAGCAAGTTCTGATAGATCTGGTTTTCATTGGTAATCTTCTCAATAAAATCAACGAAGGAAAAACAAAAACACGCCTAAAGCTGAAACAGAAGGAAAAGTTCTAAACTGTTGGAAGCCAGGGGTGACTGTGGTTGTGTACTTGGTCTAGCCTAGAGCCATCACCCAAAAGCTCCCAAAATTGGCTGCCCTCTGGCTGCCTTTCTCTTGGTTAGTCTGTTGTTGAAAACAGGGAGAGGCACCATGTGTCAGCTTGTTACTGATGCTGACAGTCCATACATCTCTTCATTAAATGTTTTTTTGGATTGTGCTTACATTGTCAGTGCCCCTAGTTTACCTTTTGCATTGAACTAAGAACAGTTGTTCTGATATAAGTGGGACTGAAAGGGAGTCACAGTAAGGGCAGCCACAGGAAGACTTCCTTTGGCCATCTCTTGCATATACACCATCATGGGAGGGTTTTAACTCTTTCCATAGCTTGTCCCACTATTTGGTTTTGCCCGTGCTTGGGATGCATTTTTCTAGAGAAGGAAAGGAGTCTTGGTTCTTGCAAATGGGAAGGAAATGTGTCAGTGTTCACTCTCCCTGAGGTAGCATTTCAGAGCCCTGGCTGTGTTGCACTGTGTGTGTGACTCATAGCAAGCCTTATGGACGTGGCAGTGCCCCCGCAGCACCACCTGATGACCCTTATTTTGGGGAGCAGCAGGTGTGGAGCAGCTCTGCACGGCTGCCTCCTGGCAAGTGCCCAGGCCCCAGGGCTGCTCCTGTCCAGCAGCAGGGAGGTGTTGTGCTCTGGCAACCCTCAGAACATTCAGAACCATCCACTAATACCAGCAGTTCCAGAAGTCTCTCTGAAAGGAAAAGCGTTCCCAAGTTGGTGTTTAGACAAGTGTGATTTGTCAAATGGGCTGCATCTCAGTAGGTCTCGCTGCCTTCCACATCTTGGGTCACTTGAGAATTAAAGGTGCTGGCTTTGATGCTGAAATAGTAACTGAAGCCTCTTTTACACACGTTTCTGATAATGCTGATGTCACCACATGCTGTTGTCCTGTTGATCTTTTTTGTTGTTACTTACACAGGCTATTGGTTTTTAATCTCTTCAACAGCTGACATAGTGGTTTACCATTTAATCATTTTGCCACCATCCTTGCAGACCTCAGTGTTTCCATAAGGCAACAACTGTCAAATATTAGCCAGGATTTAGATATTTACTTTAGTTCTTTACATAAGGACTTACTTACAGCTAAGACATGCTTTTTACCTTTTCCGAAAGATACACTTGCTCTCAAGGAAGAATGGATTAAAATGTGGGTTTTTTACATAAAACTGTTTGCTCCTTCCTGTTCCATGAGTGCTGGTAATATAGGTTGGTCCTTTCTAGAAATGAGGAAAAGGGATAGTATTGAATGTGTGTCCTCTTTTTACTAGAACTTAAACAGGGAAAAGCGTCTTCCTGTAAAGGATTGTTCTGGGCACTTAATGAGAATGCTTAGTTTGTTGTCATTATAGAAGGCTGATAACATTTTATTTCAAAAATTCTTGTACAAATACAGAATTTTAAAAGAAGCGAAGGCTCTATAGCTTAAATAGTTGCGCTTGATCTCAGGAACTAGTGGCAATGTTATGTCTGCTTTAAAACAGACCATAACATTGACATACCACACTTGTCCCTTCAGACTTAAGAATGTATCTGTTAATGTTAGACATATGTCCATTAACTGTAGCTGTACTGTGGCTCCTAAGACAGAAAAGATGCTCAGAATTTCCTATTCCTATAAAATAAAAGGAGAATTTTCATTTTTATGAGATAGAAGTCTGGAAACATTTTTTTGTATGCTGAATGAAAAAGCACAAACTTTCTGCCGTTCTTTTAAAAAACATAAATTTGGACCAGGTTGTTTTTCTCCTTGACAGGAAAACCTTGTCAGCTAGACCTTTAGCACCATTTGCTTTGTGCTATGACTCTGTTATACTTTGGGGAGAATATTTTGCACCAGACACCATGTTGTGGCAACAGTACAATCACATCCTTTCAAGGAGCTCTTGGTGACTTCCTTGGCAAGACAGCATTCCATAAGTGATTGCCTCAGCAGGATTCAGACTAAAAATTTTAAATGTAATCTACTGTAACTCAATTTAGGTCCAGGAGGGCATTTTCCCTTTGTTACAATTTTATTACTATATCAGTTTAATTTTTTGTTATTCAGTACTAGATTTATCAGCTCGTATTTCTTCAGCTTGTAGGAATTAAACATTGTAAAATCAATATTTCTGCTAATTAAGGTGGGTTTGGGGAGTGGATAATCAAACAGTGTAGTGAATCATTAAAAACTTACATACTAATATTGACTAGCATTATTGGCAAAAGGAGACCAATTCTCTATGCCAGGCATTTCTTTCTTTCTTACATTTTTAAAGCAGAAGCAAAACATGTTCAGTTAAAATTGATCTTCTCAGCATTTAATAGTGTAGCGGTGGTCCTTTTTGGATATAAAAGCAATGTTTTAAAATTCTGGGCACTCATATGTAGCATTTTCTTTCCCATCATTTAACTTACCAGTAATTAGTATCTGCCTTCAAAGAGTCTTAGTATGTTTGGAAAGAGGTGGAAAGCTATGTTCATGCCTCTTATGAACAGAATGGGTAATTAGTAATTATTGCCAATTTTTGCCAGTACCTTTTTATCCTCCCAGTGATGTTTTTTTCTTGTATGACATTGGCTAATGTTGGTTTTGCTTTTGTTTTTTGGGGGGTTTTGTTGTTGTTGTTGTTGTTGTTGTTGTTGTTTACATTAGTTGTGGCCTTACTCGTGTTTGTATCTGGTCTTCTCAGAGGGTGTTACTGATCAGACCAGTAAGTGGTGATTTGCTGCCACATCAGGAAATACCTTCCCTCCCCCCAGTTCCCTTATCATGAAACTAGTGGCTGCCAGTGGGACACTGGATGCCATTGAACACCGACATTTTATTCTGTGGCATTTGACTGACTTTCACCTTATAAGCACATTCTCAAAATCCTCAGGTCTGCAGTTGGATTCAGAGTGACCTGACTGTGCTTCCCTCCCGGTTCAGATTCTTGCATGAACAAACTCCTCAAGATCCTCTCTGCAAGAGTGATACCTCTTTGGCAGGGTTCTTTCATGCTGTATCTTGTGCAGGAGCTGCACCTCTTTTTTGAAGGAAAGTACAGTAGGAAAAGGACTGAAAATACATTCTGAAAATATATTCATATACTTTTAAGGTACAAAAACATAAAGTAGAAAACTCAACTTGACGTGAGCCAAGCCTCACATTGCATCTCCTCAGACTGTTTTTCTCTGTGCTTTTTCAACTAGATCACAACTTAAGGAGTTATTCTGTGGTTCTTCATAACCTTCCTAATTAAAGGAAACTTGGAATCACTGTGGAATTAAGGCATGAGAGTTTAGCTGGTTGGAGGGGAGGAGGGTCCTAAGGAGAAATTATGTCGAATACCATGTGAGCCACAGAAAATGATAAATGTGTTATCACTGTATTTCCTGAAAACTTTTCTCCCTAAAATGCTTAATACATTTTTGTTGCCTAATTAGAAGTTCAAAGGAGAAGCTTTTTTTGATGAAAGCACAGCATTTATCATTCTTATTTCTAATATTAACTTCTTTAGTTTGCATGGGAAGCTTTGTAACACTTGCATATTGATTCAAGCAGGCTGTAGTAATTAGGGCAAATTTTAATCGTCTCTTACAATTGTCCTTTTGACAATTCAACATTTCCCTCTGTGACTGAAAGAAATTGACTTTGTGTCCCTTAACATCAACTGGGACAAAGTAACACGGTGAGATACAAGCTCCTGTGGTGGGTGCTAGAGGATTTGTATCTAGAGAGAGATGGGCAGGTATTTGTCACCCCCTGGAACAAGCCACAGTGTGACTTTGCAGGGAAGTGACCTCAGTTAGCAGCCCTCAGGATTAGTAACATTTGTCCTGCGTTCATTGCAAGGTAGTTTTAACTGGGACTGGAAGTGAGGGACAGTGAAGAACAGTGGGCGCTGAGGTCTGTAGCCAATGCAAGGGCAAGGAACACCAGGGAGTTGGCAGTGACTCTGAATATCCCTTCCTTTATTTCGTGGTAGCTTGCTGGTCTGTCCTGCCTGAACTTTAAAATGGCAGTTTGTCAATGTGTGAATTTTGGAAATCACCTTTCTTACATTGCTGGGCCCCATAGCTTGATGGTTGTGGTTACCTCATCAGTCAAAAGATCTTGTGGAAGCTTACCCTTTACAACTCCCCTCTCCTGAGTGGATTCTCTGGTGAGTAAACAGAAAGACTTGCACTCAAGCCTGGCCTTTTTTCCAGAGAAGCCATTAATTGGGTGTTTTTTTGTAGGTGACTGCCAGGTGTCCGTAGGAACTTGTGAGAACATAACATCTTTATTCTGCTGTAAAAATGAGGTGGCAGCTTCAGAAGTTACTGCCAGCACAAATGCAGACATTATAACTGTAAAATCCTAATAGGTTTAGAAAAATGGTTTCAATGTCATTTAGAAGAATTTCTCTGTAACTAACAGTGCAGTTAAAAACTGAGTTTATGGAGGGAAGAACCCTCCAAAATCAAGATTAAAAATTTTAATTTATTAGTTCAATTTGATTTGCATGGTTGCAGCTTAAAGAAATTCCTAATTGGCTAGCTCTACTTTGAATTTTTTCCTTGCTGATGTATTTTAATGTAATTATTGATTGGATTGTGAGCTTGAAACAAAGTGAGGAATAGTAATCTGTAAATGCTGATTTGTACAGAAAAACCTAAGCACCAGTTAGTAAGATATTTAAATTTTTTTTTTTAAGAAACACAATTCTTGCTGAGTTGAGAGCTTTTTCTTTTACTTGTGAGCAGTAGATATTATTGTACTTCACATAGTTTTGCTGTAGGCAGTGGTGGAGTGCCTGGAAAAGTCTGTCAAACTGCTTTCAGAAATGGCAAGACGTTGTGAATTAACCCTGTAATTGTACAGCAAATTAGCAAATGTAGTATCTTGAGGATAATACTTTTTCTGCCAGTCTGTTTTTTTTAGTGAGTGCATAGACAGCCCCAGTGATTTAGCCCAATATTTAGGATTGAGAAGTACTGTCACATAATTAACTCTTTAATTTACCCAGGGGGTTTAATTAGCAATTTTATTTATTATTATTTATCTGCCCAAGTGGCTGGTGTAAAGGACATCAGGTCAGGCAGGCAGAAAAGTCTGGAGAAGTTGGCCATCTGTTTCTCCTTCTGGACAGATGTTGTAATTGGGATGCCTCCAGCCTGAGGGAATGGTAAGCCTGAGCTCCCTGCCTGGTCCAGATGCTCCATGGCTGTGTGTGTGTGCATGGTTTAGAAAGTTACACTTTCACAAATAGTTACCAGTCCTACAAGCAGTGGAACACTTCTGAGACTATGTTAATGGAAGGTCTAGCACAGATCTTCCTTATGCAAGTAAGAGTAGGCTTGGTTGAGTTTTTTTCGGGGGTTTTTTTCTGACTATAATTTTGGTCTGGAAGAGCAGTGGAAGCCTGTGACACAACCACAGTTGTCACCATTTCTTTAGTATCTGACAAAATTCCCCTTGACTCATGCTGGGTTAAACAGTGGCCTCTGCTCTGGTGAATCAGCACCAAGCTCATTTTAAAGTTTCAAAATTTGTACCACTTGTTTATAACATGGACTTTTGAAACAATAGTCATCTTCAAAAAAATTTCTTTTTTGGGGAATTGGCTGTATTTACCATTCTGTAAAACAAACAGATAGTAGATACAGCATGATATGTTTAGATGTGGCTGAGCACAGCATCGGGAGCCACTGAATGGGTTGAGAAAAGAGCACCTGGTGTGATGAGAATATGAATCCTTTTGCATATATGCTCCAGCTCTGATCCTGTTGAAGCACTGGCTGCATGAGAAGAACCAATATTTATGAGTATGTCAAAAGACAAAATGTTTAAACACTTGGATGGGCTTGGAAGGAAATCAGATTCTGTGGATTCAGCCACAAGGAAATCTTTCACACACAAAAAGTGTCCGTCCTTGGTCAGGCTGCTTTTCCTCATCAAGGATTCCCACAGTAGCAGAGGGTAGGTGATGAACACAAGAAAATTACCAAATTGTTTTTTTCTCTATCATGCAAGTGATGTCCCCTGCAAATCACAGTTCGATGGAGGCAAGAGAGGCCTGTAACAATTTTAAGTTGAAGGTAGGTTTCCCAGAAGGCAAAACTGTGGGATGACCCTGTATGATCTTCTTGCTGGTTCTGTGTCTGTGTCCACCACCAAGCCTCACAGGATAGAAGACCAAGCACACATCATAAATAAGATGGTGAAGGATGCTTTTCTCTGCCTGTGAGCCACCACGCTCTGGAGGCCACCACACAATGTCACACTGTATTTACTCTAAGGGTCCACTCCCATACAATGGGCTTTGTGTCCCAGAGTGTGGTCAGTTAGGCACTCTGAATGACTCTGCTTTAACAGTAGTAAGAGCAGTCAGTCAGGTCACCTTTTCCTACTTCTGCTGTCAAATGGATTGCAGGGTGTCATGGTGCACTTCCAGCCTGTTCAGAAAGGGTGTCTATTCTCCTGTTTCATCTGACCACATGGATGTTAGCTGGTTGAGTACTTTCTCTGAGTTACCCTCCTATCTGGTACCTGGGTGTGAGGAATATACCATTTGAAAACTCCCACAGAAGAAAAACATTTCTGAGGAAAATAGAAGTAGAGTGACATTTTCTTTTCTCTTCTGAATGTTTTACAAGGTCAAAGCAAAATGATCAACCACAAAGCTTGAGAGTTCAAAAGAAGTGCCAAGTACACATTTACATGGTAGAACTCATTGCCACATGCCTCAGCATGCTGGGGGGGCCAGCAGGTCGATGAGTTCAAATGGGGATTAGACAAATTAACCACGTCTGTTAAAATGGTGTTATGGTTACACGGCCATGAAGTTGCCAAAATGTTGTTGTCACTGGAAGAAGAGGAGGCATTTCAGCAGAAAGAGGTATGCATGTGTGTCATATTCATGCTCCCTTTCCCTGAAGAGCTGCTTGTGGACTCTGGTGGGCACCAAATACTGGAAAAGGTGGATCCTTAAATAGATCCAGTTATCAGTGCTTATGTTCTCCCCCCTGCACCATTCTATTCTCTTTGAAATGCTTTTGGGTTTGTGACACTTGTCACTTACCTCTAAGGATGGGATCATGTTGAAAGAAGTGGTGATAAGAGGAAGGAACTAATTTTTTTCCCTCTTCTCCTGGATGCTCCATCCCAACCTGACCACCTCTATTCCAAAAGGGAGACATTCATTTTTAATACCTAAACATTCGCAGTAATGCTTGTAACTTCATAGGGGATGAAAGAAACATTTTTCTTGTATCATTCTGTGTTTTTAAAACCTATTTATAATCAGAAAAGGGAATTTTCATATATAAGCCCTGGCATTGTTTGAGTGAGGATGATGTTTTTGTAGCTATTAAATTTACAAAAATATTTGATCTATTAATTTGTGGATGAAGTTTTAGTTGCTCCTTTGTTTCTTAATCCAAGCATTATGCTATCAGTCAGTGAAGAAATGAAGTTGAATTTTTTCCATTAGGAAAACTAAACTGCTTTAGTTTGTTCAAGAAGTGGCATGAAACAAAAGGAAACAACTGGATGCTTAGAGTATGCTATTGAATTTAATTAGAGTCCTTAAGGTAGTCAGATTAATTTACACGATCCTGAAAGTTTTTCCTTCTGAGATGGGGATTTTTAGAACTTCCTGAGAAAATGAATACCATAGTGAAATGAAAAGATGTTTTCATAAAGACTAATGTCATGAGGGGCATTGATACATAAGCCTCACAGAATACCTGGGACTGGAAGAGAGCTCCAGAAATCTCTGCTCCAAACCCTGTTCCAGACATGATCAAGGTAAAGCAGGTTTATAGATAAAGTAGCTTGCAGATAAAGTACTGATAATTGCAAGTGTAGTTTCAGTTTAAATAAGTTTGTCTGTGTATAGAGTATAATTCTTAAACTCATAAGGTCTTTTGTATCTTGAGTGCTGCAAAATTATTTCAAATTTGTGTGGTTTGAGCAATAGAGAACTGCTGTGTTGCACAAGAAACTGGTGGGTTGCTACAGTCTTCTCATCTCTAGCTGTGAGGGTGTATCAGCAGCTTAATTGAAACAAATTATGTAGAATATTCAGAAAATACTTAAGGAATTTACTTTTGAGGGGTGTCTTATCCACAGAAGTTGCTGTACAGTGGGAAATAATAAGGTCTTGTATATGGTTCTGTTTTAGCAAAAATTTTTCTACTAATCACATCTATTCTGTTATATCTATGATGGTCGTGGCTCGTGGGACATTAATCATCAAATAAGGATCATGCTTTCAAGACTAGGATTGTAAATCTAGTATATGGAGCTAATTGGATTTGGGAACCAGAGCAGACAAGATTTGTTTCAGGGCTAGTGTGACAGAGGAGTTACATCATGCAGTTTTGTTTATTCGGTTGTGCATGTGGAGCACGGAGCAGGAGTAAAATACTGCATTGGTTAAGCAGTAAGTGGTTAAACACAGCATTTAGGCTTGCATGTTTTTTAAGTGGAATTTTCTGGAATGTCTTTTGAAGTGCCACAATGCCATCTACTGGCTCATTTTTCTGTGCTTTTTCCTGGAGGGGGCTTTCTTTTGTACACAGGCTTATATGTAAGGTTTTTTTGCAATATTTTTGAATAGCGCAATAAACAAGCTGAGGTAGAATGAGGAAAATGAATTTTGGACGCATATGTTTGTTAAAGGACATAATACATTATATACATTAAAGAATCATTTTGAATCTCTTACCAGTTATTCTTGCTCTCCTTTTGTTAAAACTCTGGGATGATTAATACTGAAAGATTAAGGACAGATCTCTGCTTTACATAATAGCTTGTGTGTAGTAGCTTCACTGTTTTCTGTTTATAGCCAGTTAGTTTCCCTTCTTCTCCCAATATTTATATACAGAAAAATGGAAAGAAAATTAAGAAATACTTAAGGTGTTAAGCCACAGAAAGAGGAAAGTGCTGTATTAGAAATTACTTCAGACAGGATTCCTCACTGACAAATTCCTGGATTCAGTCTATTCCCCATAACTGCCTCCTGTCTCTGCCTTCTCCCCAACATGTGTTTAAATAGTCTTTTCCAAATTCATCAACAACCTTCCATCAACCAAAAACTCTGTAGACTGTCTAACAGTCATTATGGAGAAGTGTGTATTGGAAAATATTATTCTCAGTATCAGACTGTTCAAACTGTAAATGAGCAGTGGGCAATTCTGAGAAGTTTTATTAATTCTTGTTTTTCATCAGACTGACTAACATTATCTATAGGAGTAGCCCTCTGTCTTCTATTTGCTTCCAACAGAAACAAATGGGCAAATATAAAAATAATTAAAAAGAAACAAGACAGGAACTGTACGTACTGGTAAACACTGTTATTTTCTAGTTTCATTGCTGGGTTTTTCTTTAAGCTCTCTGGAGAGTTTCCTTATTAGTTGGTCATTCTGTTTGTCTTCATAAAATATTCTTCACTTTTAATTTGTTTTTCCCCTTCACATTCAGTTTTTTCCTAACAGAAGTTTTTCATAATCCTGCCTTCATTCAGTCTAGTTAGGAGAAAAAGCCATTGGTAATGGCTTGTAAGAATTTAAATTGTTTTTTAATAGATTTGTAACTCACTCAAGCACAGCTCCAGAATCATTATTCAAAACAACAGCTAGAAAAAATTTCTAGCAGTTTCCTAGATGGCCTATAATGAAGGTAAATTCAAACATCTGTGCCCTTCCTGGCCTTTTACCCTTTATCTCAGTGACATTCAGAAGGTCAAGTGGATCTTGCCAAGCCCAATTTTTATCTGGTAGGAGCTGTATCTTGCTGACAGCTGCAGGGAGAGCCCGAGTGCGTTTGGCCAGCTCATATGGAAGGGAAGGTGTCAGTGTGCTCAGGTCAGTGCTTGTTTGGGCAGTGGGTTATTGCCCTGCAGCTGGTGGGCTGTACCTCACTTGTTTGGGGCAGTGGGTTATTGCCCTGCAGCTGGTGGGCTGTACCTCACTTGTTTGGGGCAGTGGGTTATTGCCCTGCAGCTGGTGGGCTGTACCTCGCTTATTTGGGCAGTGGGTTATTGCCCTGCAGCTGGTGGGCTGTACCTCGCTTGTTTGGGCAGTGGGTTATTGCCCTGCAGCTGGTGGGCTGTACCTCGGGAGCAGTGGAGCTGAAATTATCCCACTTGGCACCCGCGTTGTCTTTTGTCACGTAAATGATCTATGTCAGGGAGGGTGCGCTGGGGAGTGCAGCTCGTTGGCAGCTCGGGCTTCCCAGTCTGTGCTAAACAAGCCACCCAGAATGGGAGCTCTGCCGAGGGGAAAGCCCTCAGTGGTGCATCCATCACTCTGCTGTCTGGGTTTGCCTGGGGTGGTTTGGGTGAGGAATGCTCTTCTCTGACGTGTGCAGAGGAACAGACGTTGCTCCCTGCCTGTGTTTGGAGTAAGTGCTAACCTCCCACTCCTAATTATTATCTGTGCTGCAAAATACTAGGGCGAGCCTCTGCTTAGTGTGACATTAAATAAGGGAGGACTGGCAAAACCAGAAGAGCAAACAGGATGATTTTATACCATATCTTCCATTACAATCATTTTTTTTCTTTTTTGAACTGTCCTGTGCTATTGCAAAGAAGGAAGAACTAATTAGGCCAGTTGCTGAAAGTGTTTTGCCACCCACACTACTGAAAAGAACTCTTTGTACAGAATTAGCTCTTACCAGCTGTGCTAAATCCAGTAATTTATCTTTGCCAAAAAAAAGAAAAAAATGCTGCTTTAGTTTAGTCCAATTAAACAAGTTAATGTAAGCTATACCCTATATCCACACAAACACAGATATCTCCTGCTCAAAAGCTGCAGGGTTTGCAAATAATTATTTTCTCCCTCGTTAATTTTTGCTTCTGTTTGTACAAAGGGCTGGGAAGAGGAGCCCTGGGAAGTTAACCCATTTGTGTGGAAGTGGCTGAGTGTGAGCTGTCCCCCTGCAGAGCAGTGTGATGGCAGGACACCCACCTCAACTTGGGCAGGTTGGAGCACGAGGGCTTGGCTTTGGCTTGGTGTGGTGCTGCAGGGGATGTTTGCCTTGGCACTAAGAGGCAAGGGAAGCAATTCCTGCCCCAGGGGAGAGGCTGTAGGAAGTCAGAAGCCTGCCTACCATCACCTGGAGTAACTTCAGGAGGAACAGAGTGGTTCACTGTGTTTGAGGTTTTGGCTCTGCAGAGGTTGCTTAATCAAGGAGATGATCAAAGTCATAGTTTTTCAGTGAGGTGTTGGTTTGGAAACTGAACTGGACCTGAGAAATTATTTCAAACTGACCCTGGCACAATGGATAGCAAGTGAGAACTCACAGGACCAAACATTGACTGAAATTCAACAAATCTATCCTCAGTCCTAAAACATTAATGTCCTTTCTTCTCATTGGCCTCCTACTCAGGTTCTTAAAGAGTGTAGACAGTCCAGGCAGTGAGGTTTTTTTATGGCTTTCGCTGGAACTCTTACGAAAGCGGGGAGGAGTAGAAAAATGCTCTTTGAAACGTGGAGGTTTGAAGGTAGTAAACCAAGAATGATAGCTGAGCAAGAAAAAAGAAATCTTTGGATATCCTCCATCACAGAAAGTAAGATAAACAAGGAAATTATGATTTTGTCAGGAACAGATGACTGTAGTTTAGTAATCTGTAAAAATTTTGCCAAAAAAAGGAAGTCTTTTTAATGCAGAAAAATAAAAATTTATTTCTGTCCTGATATGCTTAGAGATCTCCTAAACACTGCAGTAGGGACTTGACATGTATTTGCCTCGATGCTCCTTTTTGGGCAAAGATGCAGATTGAATCAAAAACATCCAATACGGAATTTATCTTTGTAAATACATCTACAGTTTCTAAAGATAAATTCAATCTGTTATTTCTTCTCTTTCAAATCTAATTTTGTAATTTGAATGGGCACAGAGAAAAGCCCAGTCTGTAATCACATCTGAGGTGTATCTAAGGTAACATCAGTGCAGAGGAAGAGACATATTGGGACCTTAAAGTAAATTGTTCCTCATATAAAATTAAGTTTAATCCTTGGTTTATAGCCTTCTTGGAGGACAGAGGAAAATTAATTTTCTCTGTCTTTTATGTCTTGGAGAATGGTCTGTGTTACAGAATTTACTTCTTCTTTTCCTGAAACACAAAAGCCTTGTTACTTTAAAATGCTAATAAAGCACCTGTCAGTTTTACAAAATGCAATGTACCTGGTGCCATCCTGTAACCAGCACTAAGAATTTGGTACGTATAGTTTGGAGTCTTGAAGAAGACATATCACCACCAAATAATTAAAATGTGGCTAACATCCATTCAAATCCAAAATTTAGCAGGTCAATATATCTTTCACGTCCCCAAACATAGCTTCAGTAGCAGATTTTAAAGACATTTTTTTAAAACATTCTTCTGGCTCAAAGGACATTAACAAAACACAAAATTTAAATTGCTAGGTTAAACAGTATTACAGTTCTGAGTCTCCTGAACTTTTCCCCTCTGTGTTTGGTGGTTTGAATAAGATCAGAATAAATCAAGAAAACAAATCCAAGTTTATTTAGTTAATATGATATTCCCTTACCAAATGTACACAGTGTGTTACCCTTGAAAGGAGCCTGTCTTAATTGATGCAGTTTTCCTGCTAGCTGCAGATAATTCTTTTGTTTAAGCGAGTAATCGAAGATCCGAGCTGTGAGAGTAATTATGCATCTCTGTACTTCTGCTACCTATATATACTTTGTATAAAATATTGGGCAGGATGCTGCAGAGAGAGGTAGCTCCCACAGGAGATTCCTCAAGCATAATACATGTTGTGTACTTGTTATCCATTTGTCTCATAGAATTATTACTGCAGGTGTTCGTGCAGCCTCACACTTTGGTGTACTGCAGATACTGAGAAAACTTCTAGTTCAGAAAAATCAAAGTGAAAGTGTAGCAAATGTGCACAGGTGACAGCAGTGCTGTGTAAGGTACTACAGGGATGAACTCTGAATGGACGTGAGCTCGGGCCCAGCTAGGATCAGAACAGCTGCTGGTTCAACTGCAGGGGTGACCAACATTTTCCATGCTGCCAAACCAAATGCACTTTCTGGAGCCATCAGCACTGCTGTGTGCCACAGCGTTTTCTTCACTGAAGGATCAGTAGCTTTGGCTGTTCCCACCACTCTGGGCTTGCTCACTTCTGAGCTGCCTTTGGTCTGTGTCAGCTCCAACATACTCTCTGGCATGTTTCTTGTATGCATCTTCCCAGAACTACATCCTGCCAGTCCCACTTTTCAGTCCTCGGTATCTTGGTACCTGCTGTCTTAAAATGTCTTAGCTCCTGAAGTTCAGCATTTCCCAAGAAACATACTTTATGTACTTTTCCCCTTGCACTTAAAAATGTGGTGAAGACAAAGCTTTTCAAGGCTTTGAACAATCATCATTTAGACAAGCAAATGTCAGTTAAAAACAGAAAAAGTCCATGTACCATTTGCTGCTCTGGAACTTTCTCTGAGTTTGACTGGTTTGGGACAAAATCAGGTATTTTCAGGAACTGGAAGAGAGAATAAATGCAGAAGGTGATTAGCATTATTTAAAAAAAGAAAAGGCAGAGAGGTACAGGTGGATAAGTCATTTTCTGAAAGATGTTAATTTACAGACACGCCATATACATCTTTGTGTAGCTGTTTAGCAGCTCTCCTCAGCAGCCAAGTTCCCCAGTTTACATAAGAAATAAGACTAAAGATGGTTCTTGTAGTACATTGCATTTCTAGCATCTGACTTTAAATACAAATGTTGTAAAAGGTGGTCTTTAAATTGTGATTGTTGTCATAATCTTGTGGCAGCTCATTTTAGTACCGCAGTAGTTCACAGTATGAAAATTTATTAGGGCTGCAGAATTACTTGATCACACTACTCAGTAAGCATATTTAATATCTGCTTATAACTGTCCATAATGACTACATTTCTTCACTGTTCCATTCCAAAAGTCTCTTGGAAATAGTGATCCAAGAAAACACTGAAGAGTAAAATATTTTCCTTTAATGATGACAATTTAGTTTTTGTATGTATTGTGGAATTAGTGTATCTGCAATATACAAACATTACAGTACTTTCGTGGACCTAGTGCAGAATGTGTGTTTTGTGACAGTGGCTGTTGTATTATACTACTGACAAAAGTAAGGCAGGCACTCACATTGGCATTGATGAATTCTGCTTATGTAGTTGCGAAACATAGGGTCCTCTGTGAATGGTCAGGGTATTTACATACCAAATGTCTCAGCATTACTAGACCACCTGTTATACCACACTCAGCACAATGTTATCCAGGTCTTTGTCTCTGTATTTTCAAGTACTAATGTTTTATATTCCTTCCTTTGCCACACTCAGCATCTTAACTGAGTGATTTTTCTCTTCTTCATGCTATATTGAGAAGAGATCAGGCTACATTAGGTTCTTCCCTTTATCCACATGGGATTGACTCTTTAGAAGACCTGCTTCTTCTGTGTTTGGCTTTTTGAGGAGTTTGAACTGCTCTATGAAGGTCGAGGCTTTCTATGCAAATATCAGAGAAAAAGCAAGATGCTGAAATAACATTAACAGGTAACAAATAGGGAGGGAGGAGAAGGGGGAGTCTGGAGATTTCCAGGATGCTGAAAGCATGAAAAGATCACACTCAGAACATTACATTTGCAGATCTGCTTCTTCCTTGGATGTGTGCTGTATCAAACCTTCACCTGGCTGTTTAAGCCCAAAATCAGTCACTGCTTGCTTTCCTGTGGCTCACTCTCTGACATCTTTGTAAGGTAGCCTTTGCAATAGCAGAGGGTTGATTCTTCCCCTTTACAGCCATCTGCTGTTGGGCCCTGCATGTTTTTGAGATGGCATTTTTCTTGTCACACTCCTTTTTATCTGCAGGCTGAGTGGCTTGCAGGAAACGAGAGAATTAAAACTGTGGCTTTACTGAAGGCCCACACAATCTGGTCTACTTGGCTTTCATAGAATCATAGAACAATCCAGGCTGGAGGGGGCTTGAAAGATTCCTGTTTTGCCTTCTCTGATGGGGGCCCTTGTTACTTCAAGCTACATCAAGTGTAGCTATTTGGAGTAAAGGCTGTGTCTGTCAGGTCCATGTTTTCTCTAAGGACAGTAGCATTGTTGTGTAATTTTAAGAAAAAGGGGCTCCCTTAACTGAGAAATATTAAGTGATTAAAAAGAAGAATCCCTTGCTATTTTAGATCACCGCGTACAAAATACATATGAATATATATGCCTACAGTATTTTATGTGTAAATCATTGCTGTAATAGATTAGATTCTCTGCTCTTTTCACTGAAGAGTATCTCTTCAGGGAGACCCACAAAATAAATTAACGAGAGTGTTAAATAAATACATCATCCAAATTAGGGTGTTCAAGATGAAGTGCATATGGTTCTAACAAAATTACATAATTTATCATTATTAACAGAAATAACTTCCAGATACATTCTCGCCTATTAGCTGTCTTACTTTACTTCACTTCACACCTTTGTGAATACCAGACAAATGGTAGCAATAAATTAATATTTCCTGCCGTTTCAAAAGCTTCATGTAGAGGTGGTTGTAGGATATGTTATGGGATAAAGAAACAAAGAAAACAGCATTTGCAAAACACAGGCTTACAGACGTAAAATACACAATAGTTCTAACTTCTCAGCTCTGTGCTTTCCTTCACTTCCTTTCCCATTCTCTGTAGACAAATGGAATCAATTAAAATAAGGGAAATGTCTCCAAAATATTTTTCCATATTGATTCCAGCTCTGGAGAGTGGAATAACCTAAGTGTTTAAGAAGCCAAATGCAGTTTTTCAACAGTCTTTCCTGAGTGAAAATAAATAAGGCTTCTGCTATAGCATTTAATACCAACACAAAGATTTGGCAAAGAACTGAAGTTATTGATGAGATTTTGGTTCTATTTGAGTTGTATTAATTACTGTGTGCCACACTGGTGTGTTTATTATTGCAGTAAAACATAATTTCAAAAATGGCTGTCCATATTCGTTTAAAAACAAACAAAAATCATTAAACTGAACCTTAGTAAATATGAAAACTTTATTTTAAAGTGTGCTGTGTATAGCATATCCAATTTTGGGTGTGGGGAGAAAAAGTAATGCTTCTTAAGAACAATAACCACTTCACTTAAATTTGCAATAGGATTGCAAATTGGTTGGCATCATCTAATAGGAAAGACTCCAGGTAAACAGCTTGCAAGACTGTTGCCAGTTCTTAAAATAACCTTTATTCTTGAACATTTCTGTTCTTGTCAGCATTCACTTAAGATGCATTTTATAGTCACTGTGCCAGAAAATATGAATGTGGAACTTCTTCGTGTAGTGTTAGAGACCCAGATTAGCAGCCATAAATGCAATGTGACTGTAGTGTCATCAGGGATTTTTCTTCCTACTTAAGATTCAGCAGTGTGCCCATGAGATACACCTGTCAACTTCCTAGGTGCAACAGGAAAAAAAAACCCTGATTTTTTTATGTGTGTGTCTTTGTGTATGGTATAAATATATTAATACACAGGACTTTTTCCTTTTTCTCCCTAATAAAGAACCATGAAAATGTAAATGTTTATATGTGATCCCTGGCTGTAATAAGGTAGCAATTTCTTGTCTGAAAATTTGTAACAAAAGAGAGAAGATGGCTATGATTTTATCTAGAGTTTGGTATTTTTCACATATTTATGCATGTACAACAACCTATATATATATATATATATATATTAGATATATAAATGTGTTTAATATGTAGAGTGATCTGTTGTACATCAGCTTTAGTTATGAGCAGCATTTCTTCAAGAAAAACAGGAAACCATTGTTACTTCTCCAGTGATGATCCCCTTGGGAGATCAATTTTTTTAAAAACTGACAGCTAGAGAAATTGCTGTCTTGCAGTGTTTCTATATTACTGTGCTCTGGTGGCACTTTTATGTGTTTAGGCATTGCATTGTCCAGTAAGTTGATTCTACGTAAGATGAGAGTGTTGCACCCTCTCCTTTTAGGCCACTCCTGCTTTTGTCTGCCATCAAAAAATAAACAGTGACATGAAAAAATAAAAAAAAAAAAAATGGTGTGCTTTTGAGGGTAGAAAGGCTGCTGCCTAGCTACTTACCTGAGTAATTTTAGGGCACTCACCCTGAAATTTATCAGTGAGACCTCACACAAGCATGTAGCTAGTTGTTTGGAGATTGGCAAGTTTGGCAGGATGATAAGGATGAGTAATTCAGTGACAGTGAGAAAAAGTATCTTCATCTGGGCTCAGCAGGATTTGTTAGAGCTCATGGGTTATATGCCACACAATTACAATTCTGTAAAGTACATGGGAAAAAGAGATGTCTGGCCACCTTTGTGCTGCAGAGCCTAAGGAAGGAAAAATGTGGTGATTAATTAAGTAGACAGACATTTATACAGAGCTGTCAAGGAAAGATGCCATCGTACTTCTCAGAGCAGAACTGTGCACTCTGAATGAGGCAAATTCGAAAAAAAATTTAAAACCCAGTCACCTTATCTTCAGCCCTTCAGAAATATGAGCAGTCACTTCTACCTCAACTCTGAGCTGCAAAGTAAAATCCTTGTGTGGATAAAATACACAAGACATGGCACACACTTCAGAAACTGAATATAATCGAGTAGTATTTTGCAAGTAGTAGCAGCAGGTCTGCAGGATCTACTCCACCAGCTGTGTCAAGATGGGAAGGCAGCCCCAAGGATTCAGATTAGCCTCTAGAATTCAGGTTAGCCCCTAGGCTTCAGGCTGCCTCCCAGGCCAGCAGTGTCCCACTGCAACTGCATCTGTCCCATGGCTTGGCATGGAAGCCACACATAACCTGCTCACCAGCCACAAGGTGTCCCTGAGAGTCGGACACTGGCAGCCAGACTCCTTTAGAAAGGACAGAGTTCAGTCAATTTGGCTGGATTTGTTGAATTTTTAGGGTAATATCATGTTCTTTCAGTGTCTGCAGGACATTCAGATTTTACTTCTATAATTCTTAATTCTACAATTTAATTCTTACTGCACCTCCCCATACATATCTTTGATGCTCTGTTACATAGGGAAAACCTTTCCTACTTGCTTTTTTTCCCCCAATAGCAATGAAAGATTCCATGAAGTGGCTAATTCCTGTGTTTGCTTCCTGCCAGCTATGACAAAGGACGAGTACTTGTTTCCATACAAACACACAAAGACCTAATAACCAGAGAATGGTTGGGTTAAAAGATGGACTAATGCTCACTCTTCAGTGATTTCTTTTTCCCCATTTGTTGTCTCATATCTGCTGAAAAATCCCATTCTGAAGCCCTAAGCCTTCTCCTGGATCCAGACAGAAGGCAATAGTAAGGTTTTCAAGAACAAGTCTTCTTGTTCACAAAAAACAGCTGACCATATAGACTTGTACTATATCCTTGAACAAAGACAAATTATCAGGTTTTGGGGGTTGGACCTGTCAAAGTACATCATTTCTCAGGCAGAATTTAAACATCAAATAATTCAAAAGAAGCTGAGAAGCATCTCTGTATTTCTATTTATTGTCTTCTCCTGATGACAGTGTGGTTCTTTATTGCACATTCTTTCCTGGGGAATTTAATTGCAATGTGTTACCTAGAGAGGTAAATAAACTTTTGGGTAACACACAAAACACAAGTTGCTGAGCAAATCATGGAGCCTTTTTCCCCAAAAGTTTCCTGTGAAAAATGCATATTTTATGATTGGCTTTTTGCAAATATTAAAATGAATATTATGTGTTGTGTTAAAAAGTAATGCTGTATTAATTCTCTTAAGTAGTGTGTTAAATATAGTTTTAGGTTATAAAAAATGTTAAATTAGAAACTATGCTATGTAGGATACTTTTTTTAAAGAAAGGACTCACAGCAAGATAGCAGCCACAGGACACCTAAATCTTTCAGTGAAAAAGAACTTATTGCCCTTTTATCAGAAGAAACGAACTTCTTCCCACCTCGAAGGCACTGTTAGGATTCAGAGGAAGAAGTTGAGATGACCAGACAGAATCCTGTGTTTAAATGGAATTTATGCATCATGTATGAAGTGTATGAATATGCAACAGGGTATTGTTTTTAAAGGTTAATCCTTTGTTAATGGGTGTCCTTTTTCGGGCTTGTTTTGCCCAGAAAAAGGTACCCAGATGTCCATAACTCTTTAGTTCTATTGCCTCATCTTGTCTTAATTCAATTTGTACAAATTATTATTACTCTAATTGTATTACTATTTTTATAACCATTTTATTACTATTAAACTTTTAAAATTTTAAGAACAAGTGATTGGCGTTTTTCACATTTCCTGTGGTCAGTGGAACTCCCCTGGCACTGACCTATGCACTGGCTTCCAGCCACCTACCAGAAGAGTAAATGTGGTGTACAAGCCACAAATATGCACAATGAAAAAAGAGCACAATAGGTACCCACTTAAGTCTCTGATTTGGGAGAATGCTCCACAGTGAGTGCCTGCTGCTGAAATGCTTTCTTTAGACTCAGGGTGGTGAGGACACTGTAAGAGGGCTGTTGTGGTTTGTAGGGTTAATGAGTGCCAGTGTGTAAATACTGGTGCAATCCTTCTGCTGAGGCAGGGGATGTTTATGGATGGGAATTTTTCAGGAGCTATAAATGGAAGGTTTGTTTGTTTTGTCTAAGGCACATGGGAAAGGCTTGATCATAACTTTAAAAATTCAATGCTAATGGCTTAAAAAACAAAAATCCTTAGGTTTCAAAGTTCAGCTTACAGTGCCATGGCAGAGGTTCTGGAAGGGAGGCAGCAGAGCAGGCAAGCTGCAGCAGCCCAGCAAAGGCTGACAGCACAGCAATGGTGGCTTTGCACTTGCTGAAATGCCTGCACGCCTGTGGTTTGCTAAGGAAGCAGCTCACACATAAATCTGTGCTTTTATTGCATTCAAGTCAAGAGGTGCAGCAGTAGATAACATCACCTGTTGGCACAGGGACAGCAAACAGCAGCTTGTACCTTTCTCCTACAAATCCATCTGCCCCAGCTGAATATGATTGACTGAGAAGTCACGTACTCAGTCTCATGTATCTCCCCCAGCTGGGGGAGAAAAAAAAATGCAATTCAGGTTTCAGCATTTTTGTAATCCCTCTGAGCCTCCCATTAAATTTGCTCTACTGTGTGGGAAAGGATTAAAGATTCTTTGGGCTCCAAAACACAGTATACAAAAATTAAGTACTTCAGCATGGTTTGTGGTAAGGCAGCAACTAAAGTGTATAGCCTGCCACATAACCCAGAACAGCGAGTTCTCTTTGACAAGTAACACTTGTTGACAGCTTAAAATTTCTTTGGGTAACACATGTCACAGTTGTGTATGGCCTTTGTATTAAATATTCTGTATGCAACATATTTCATAAGTAACTTCAAAAATAATCAGAGTTGTTCATATGCTGTTACTAACTTAGCTCAGAGTGCCAAAAGAAGGAAATATTTGTTGGCAAGGAAAACTTCTGTTCCTTTACAAACAGCTTCATAAATGCTCCCTTGTAATAAATATTTCAAGATTAAAATCAATGCGTTACAAGTTTCAGACAAGGCTGTTTATCAAGATTAAATAGTTCATTTCCTAAAAGGCAATATTATTCACATTTTATGTGAGTGTGAGCACAGATGAGAAATTTTTATTCAAGAGAGGCCAGGATTTTTTTCCCACAAAAAAAAATGTTAAATGGAAAATGCTAAAAACATTCTTTCCCTAGTTTTTTACTACTTTGAGAGCCTGACTTGCTCTTAGGCTTAATTTGCACAGTATTGAGTTCTACTAAATATACAATGTTTAGTGTAATTCAGCATCTAGTCTTTTTTGTCCTAATTCAACACTTAAATGTATGAACCTTTTTTTTTGTGAAAAGGACACAGAGCTGCTGTGTACCCAGGCCTGAAGGAGAAAGTATGGGCAAGAAAGGGCACAACAGATATTAAAAAGTAGACTCCAAAATCCATACTTTTAAAAATAAACATTGTCTTCTGCTTTCACTACCCTACTTGCCTGAAACTTCTTCCTTCCCCATCTCAGCTGCTAAGCCAAGAGCTGTGTGTGACAACTGCCAGCTGCTCATCCAACCAGAATTTACCAACGTTATGGGGCAGACTAGAAGGTGCTAAAGAACAAGAGGAGTCAAAGCATCAGTGTTGCATTTTTGTCATATTTCATTTCCTCATTTTGCTTTCCTAGAAAGCACAAATACAGGAAGTCTGAATACCATCTTGTGAACAAGAGGTAGCTCCAGTATATGTAAAATGCTGCTGCTGAACTAACAACTGTTGAACTGTTTTCCCCCTTCATAAGGCAAATTACATTAGGATTCCAAAGGAACTGGTTATTAGTACTATGCCATGCAATTTATATCTAGGCTCTCCACCTAAAAAGCATAAGAAATACCTGCTGATTCTATCCATATTTTTGTTTTTCATTATATTTGTCTTTTCATTTTTCTCAACATAGAACCTGCTTGCTTTTTCTCTGTTGTAACTTCTAATGTTATTTTTTGAGACTTTAAATTGTATTCCTCAATGTCATTATTTCAAGATTGTATATGTGCAGGTATTTTATGTATTGGTTATTTTTCTTAAGGTCTAGACAAGTGTACTATTTACAAAAAGAAATGTTTAGAGAAAGAAAAATGTAATTATGAAAAAGTTTAATATCTGGGCTATTCAATTCTTGGGGGATTTTTGTGCAGCCTGAATTATAACCTGTTTACTGATATTTTGGTTTGATTTCAGGTTACCATTGGGCAGATGTATGCCACAGAAAAATTGGTCATTGAGTGTCCAGAAGACACACAGCCAAGAAAAGCCTCTGATCCTGAAACAACACTGGGCCATCTTCAGCATCCTACAGTGCCACGTACAGAAACTGCACATGCCCATGTCTGAGCTTGTCTGTTCAGCATAAGAAATGCCTGAGAGACTGTTTTTGGCAACCACAGTTCTATTTTCTAAAGGGTCACATGTTCTAAGATAAATAGCTGTGATTTATAATAGTATATAAGGTAGTCTTGGAATCTGTTTGCTTGTGTGTCCTATGTGATGAAATAGTTCCTGCTCTATTTCAACAATAAAACTTCATTAAACTACCTGCAACCAGCTACATTATTCTGCTGCTGACATTGTTTCTCACTGACCATGAAAAATATGTTAGGTTTAAAACCCCTAAAGATTTAAAACCCTTCACCCAGTTACTAAGTTTGTATTAATCCTGTTGCACTTAAAAATATCCAGCATCTGAACTAAATGAGTAAGTACATATTTTATTTAAAGTACTAAAACCAGAGATGGTCAGAATTTTCATCTCCTGGGCTTTGATATTTACAGATATCACAGGCTGCATTGTGTAGTTTCCTTGAAGAGCATCCCTTGACATTTCAGGAGGTGACATAAAAAATTCACTAGTTCTTTCTTTAGTTTCCAAGAGTTAATAACCAGTCTTGTCCTACTTTGAACAATTAACTGATCAGAATAGCAGAATGGAAGACTTGAATTACTGAGCCTTGGGAGCTTTCAAATGTATTTTCACCACCAAGTTCTTTAATTTGTTGAGGTGAAGCTATTAGCAGAAAGCTAACTTTATCAAAGATTTCCCTTTTTCACAAACCTCGTGAATTTTGGCAGAAGAAAAAGAACCTGACTGGAACAGTAACTCAAGTGCTGTAAGTCATGAAGTTGCAACAAGCTTTGCCTAGAAAAAGTGCTCAGCATAGCATTTTATTGATTATTCTAAAATCCATAGAAGGCTCAACACTTTTAAGACCACAGATTAATAAAGCAAAATTTTTGATCAGGTTTTGCTCAAGTCATTGCTGTGCTTGAATTTGTTTTCTATTAGAAATTTGCAGAAAAATTAAGCAGCGCAAAGCTGGCCTACAGGAAAAAAAATAGTTTTGCTTTTATTTCAATGAATTGTTGGGGGAGTTTTAAGTAGAGAAACAGAAGCTCAAAACTAGTTCCACAGCACTGTGACCTTTGAAATCCACCCCTTATTTTTCTTGCTTCACAAAATTCATCTTTGTTTATGTTCTTCTGAGTTGTTCATGCTCTGTGAAAACATTATTAAAGCAGAGTGTCTAATTGAAGTGTCTCATTAAGAACAAACTCCCATTCCTCACTGCCCACTAAAGTGTATTTTACCATTTTGGACAGTTATATTGAGATGTATAGTAATGGATTTCATATGGATAATACAGTGTACAGAATAAAATAGTGTGTACCTGAGACTGCCAATGTAGCCCCCTTTCAATTTCAGATAAAAAGCAAATACAATAATAATTCTCCCCTTATTAGGTGTATAAGTATTGCAATGTAAATTGCTTTTAGTGAACATTTTATTAAAATGGAATTTAATTATTCTAATAGGTAATATACATTAGATTTTGTATTTGAACATAAATATCCAGAACAACTGGATAATTAAGTGCACTTAAGTTAATGGTGAAAGTGCAGGGGAAGAAGGGTTTGATTGCTCTTTAAGCTTCCAGTGAGCTCACAGAAATGCAGCATCTTACACTCTTAGATGACACAGGCCTGGAAGGGCTGCCAGTTTTATACTGTTAGAAACTTGGTTGCTAAAACAGTACATGTAAAATCCTTGTCTAAAGCAGCTTAATTACTGAAAGAAGCACAGCATACCATTTCAGGATCTGAAAATGTATGCTAGAAAGCAAAATAAACATATTTATAAATAGCATAGCCCTGATTTATAAAGAGGGACAACTCCATCGGTAACTGGTTTGGGTTTTTTTAATATTTAAATCTGTTTTCACCATATTTATGAAAAAATAAGGGAACTCTTTCAATGTTCAATCAGTTCTTCAAAAATACCTTTCCAGTGAAGTTCTTCAGCATTGTTTCCAACAAGAACACAGCTGTAGATGGTATGTCCTGTCTACATACAGGCAGGCAGTCATGGGAATGTGAAATGTCTTATTAATTCTTTCCAAAGTATGAAGGAGATTACTTCTCCATTAATGCCTAAAAATTCTGTTGTTAAGTTTTTTTGGTAGATAAAACACTACTGCAGTCCCAGTTCATGGCATCTGCTCCAACCTTCTTTCTCAAGGCTACCACTCAGATTCCCTCTCCCTTACTTCTACTTTCAGAGGAGCAGTAGTAACCTTCAGGTACATTCTACAGAGAGAACCATCCAGGCAGAGGGGGGGAAAAAGTGGTGGTGCTCTGTAATTTCCTGTCCCCAGTCCATACTGCAGAGGGTAAGGCAACTGACCTCAGTAAAGCACATATCTTATTTGAAATTACTGATCAGCTTATCATACAGTATTTATACTGTACTTACACAGTATTTATACATTACTTATTAGAAGCAGGGTAAGAACTCCTCTGCTTCTACAGTCCAAAGGCCTGCATAACACTATCTAGCTTGTTAACAGGAGTGCAAAGCCAGCAAAGGCATTATCACTTACTCCTCAAGCCCAACAGCATTTTACATGCTTGTTCCCTGTTTTGGACAGGTCTGTATGTTTCCTTTGCTTGTAACATACATGTAAGTGCATGGTCAGTTAGTGTTAATTATGTGCATATCAGTTGTACATGATTGAAAAATACCTACAAATATATTTTTCCCTTGCCTGACATCCATTTTAAGGTATTTTGCCAAAACGTGCCCAGTTCTGTACAAAAACGTAGCTTGACAAGTGCTTTATCATTGAAATCCTACAAGCTATGGAAAGAAAAGAGCTGCTAACCACACCTGGCTTAAGAAGTCGAGCCCAGTTGTAGGCTGGGGTGACTTGAATGTTGTGTTGGTGTCCACTTGCCCTGTTCTTGCTCTTGGCTAGGGCTCTGCTCATCGCTGCCAATGGAGAGAGCAGCCTGGAGAGCTGGCACTGTGCTCCAGCCTCGGAGCTGCTGTGCTCTTACAGCTGCACCTTCTGTGCTCCACCAGTTCCGTTTACGTTGCAATACTCATTAAATCTCTCTTGGCATGCTGTCAGAAGCTTTGTTGGATTTTGTCAAAGCAGTGTAAACAACAGGAATAGTTAAAATACAAAGGAATGATCCCATGACTTACATACAATGTCCACTGTTATAAAAAGTATATATTTTTTCCTTAGAATAGAGCTCAATAAATATCTTTATTAAAGCTGCAATGTCTTAGCAAAACAGTTTTGCTTTTGTATTATAATAAAAATAGGTTTTTTCCCAATCTCGACACTTTAGCAAACTATTGACCTCAGCAGTATGAACCAAAATTTGAGTGTGTGCCTATACTGAAGTTTGTCCTTACTTTTACAGGATAAGCTTGGAAACAGCACTCTGAAAGGAAAAAAGGAACAATTTGATTAGTATTAGTATCTGTTCAAAGGCATTTCTGTTGTGTGTTACAACCTCTCAATAATTTTTTCTGCAATTGAAAGCATGGATTTAAAATGCCCGGCTATATCAGAGGTACAGATTTTCAGGAGGAGAGCAACCCAAGTGTGAAGCATGTGCTTTACATACAGCGTTGAAATAAGCTAAGAAGGATTTTAACTTAGTACTCACTTTTCTCAAAAGATATTTCTATTAAAAAAAAAGCTTCCAAGTTTCCAGATATTAAAAGCAAAACTTTTACCCTCTAAAACCAGCAGACAGAATAACTATGGAGAAGCACCAGCCCCTCAACTTTACTTCCTGTAACACAACATAAATGCATCTCTCCTGATTCCCAGCACAGACCATATGTATGCGTAAACAGAGCCATGAAAGAGCTGTGCTCTGACTGTTTTCCTGAGTTTTCCATAATGATCTACAGTGAAATCCTGGCATTATTCAAGTCAGGACTATACTGTTTGCTTTATTTTGCTATTCTTAACACAGGCATAGTTATTTCATACTCTTGGGAATATTTTGCTTGATGACCTTTATAAAAAAAGAACTAAGCTGTGCAGCTGTTTAACTGAGTGTTTGCATTCCTACTTTTTTCACTATTTTAGAATATAAGAATAGTGCATGAGGCCTTAGTGTGAAAGCAGAAAAAAAAAAAAAAACCAGAGAAGCCAGTAATTCTTCCAAAAGCGTGTGTTTTCTACAACTGTAAAAGGAAAAAATTTGTAACTCTCAAACCTGTTTCACAAACATACACACCTTCAAAAATATTCCACAGTTTACAGAGGTAATTAATTATGTTTTGCAAGAGATGTTTCTTTCTAAACTACTTACCTTTTTTGCTGTTAAACCAGTACCTACTGAAACTTTGCAAGAGGGGGAGATGATGGTAATTAGTGCATTCAAGTAACTACTCTTCTGTGTTTGGGAAAAAGAACTATGGAGACCTGTGAAGAATGTACAGGCTTTCTATTGAAAGAGTACACCCCATAAATATTTATAACAGTCTTTGGCAATATGCTAATCCAAGGCAAGTAATTTTCCCTCTCTCAGAAAGAATCATGAAAAAACAATTAAGGTGATTTAATTACTGCCATGCATAGACAGCGATTTTGAACTCTTGACAGATGAACATTCATCACAGTGCCATGTTATCTTAACCCCATAACACATGACTCTGAACAGAATGGACAATTAAACCTAGATCATTTCCCTTACCTTCCTGCAGTACTTTGGGCTAGATCCAAATCCCAGCGAAGCCAATGGGAGCAGAAGCTAGACTTTCCAAGTACTGACTGAAAGCTCCAATTTTAAATAAAACAGAAGTAGTTTTCATGCAAGCTTACAGATCTTTATGGCACCAAAGTAAATTTAGCTTTACAGCCCTTTCCTGAATCATTTAAATCTGAATTTAAAAGAAAGTGTACATGGCAAAAAATTGCTTAAGGAAGATTTACCTTTTATGTCCTTCACAGTTACCCCTACAGAGTTTCAACTATATTAAACTTTCTTCATTTATATGCACCTATAAAACCATTTGGCAGCTATTCATACCCTAAGTCCTTAATCCGTGGTGGGGGAACAGAAATCTGCATAAAATGAAAATCTTTGGAGTTGGAGTTTTTCCAAAAGTGCAATAAATCTTAAATTTCTTATTTAGGTTAGGGGAGGGAGCGTGTTTATGAGAACATCTTCCAAAAGTTATGCTTTGAATCTTTATGAAATACATTAACAGTAATGCAATCAAACAGAGAGTGCCTCACTTAACATTTCACTCTACTGGCCTTGAGATTTCTATGGAATTAAAATAACTTCATTTGATAATATTCCTTTGAGAATAATGTTGCAATTATGCCATGTGTCTCAACCTATGGTCAGGAGCAGGAGCCCTGGGATTCGCTGATGTGGGCTTGCAAGCCTTTGGTACACGCATGGTCCAGTTGGATTTTTACAAGTGCTGCCCAATGTAATCTTTGATAAAGCCTTGCTTTTCCATAGCCCTCAGGAACCTCAGCTAGGAAAATACAGACAACTGTGAGTAGGCTGTTTTTGAACTCTTCTTTGGAAATCTATGCTTCTGTAAAATCTTAAGAGCACAGAAAAGTACTGTCTATCAAAAAGTGAGTATGTCTGACTCCCATCTAGAGGTTTTCTTCTTCCTTTCACAAAGAGTAATTCTCAATAGCAAATAAAAGCACTTCACCAGGTATCAAAGCACAAAAACGTGCTTTAATTAACACAATTGGCAGGATTTTCAATTGGCACTGATTTTCTGAAGCACTCAGACGATTTTACTGCCTAGCCTCAGCAAGTACTTTCTTGCATTTTGAATTTCAGGTCACACATCTGAAAAGCACACAGAAATGTCACATGTTCTGGATGTCAATGTTTACAGTGGACCAGAGAACATTTCCAGGCCTCTATCACTAGGCACAGCTAGCCAGGATTCTTCATGGTACTGCCTCTGCCCAGACACAGCCATCAGAATATGGCTGCTCCTTTAAATTCTGTTGAGGAGAGATCTCTCCCCTCCTTTTTCTGGCGGTGTTTCCTTCTTCTCTGAGGCAACTAATAAAGCACAGAATAAGGAAAGGGCTACAGAAATCCCAATTACATATTGTATTTAAATGAAGGATCAATCTTGACACTACACTAAGAGCACATTATTTCATTGATGCAGCAATCTGAAGAAAGGCTAATTCATACCAGGTTATCCCATGTAACATCCTGTAATCCTGTAATGCATGACAGAGTTAAAACAAACTTGTGTAGGGGAACAGCAGAGTTCACTATTCTCCCTTAAAGCCTTTTTTGGCGAGAGTTCACATGTAACCTGAAGGACAACAGTACAAACTTCTGTTTGCCTGCACAGAGCTCTCCCTCTGTGCGTTGTCAAAGCAACTGATACAGTGTAACAGCTGAATGGTTTCCCAAGGAATTAAACACCTCCTTGTCTCTGGCTGTATTCTCACACTGTGCTGTACGTGCAGGCTGCATTTCGGCAGCAGTGTGCATGTGAGCAGAACTGCAGCACCTTTAGTCTGAAGCTCCCTCTGCTTCCCGTCTTTCCCCCAACAGACTCTCTGCTTTTAGCTCTGGGTCTGTTCCAGTCAGCTCAAAAGGCAGGTTAGCTGTAGGCTTGAAAATATTCTCAACTATATGGGGAGTCTTATCAAGAAGCTATTCTTTCTAATGTTGTCAGGATAGCCTTTAAAATGTTTTACATCTTCAGAGGAAATGAAAATCTCTCTGAAAAATCTCTCACTGTGCTCTGTTTCAAAATAGGAAAATGACATTCCATGGTCTTACTGAAAACCATACATCCATGTCAGGGAATTTTCTGCATTCTGGCAGTTGTTTTTCATTAACCAGAAATAACCCATATTTTGAGATACTGTATCAAAAGAAAACAAGAAGAATCAAAGTTGGAGAAGAGCCCCAACAAAACTTGACCATAACCTACCTACTTTTTACCCATACTAGTAAAACTTCCTCACGCCACAGCTCTGCTCAAGATGCCTGTCACGGACTTAAAGGGTGATTAGCCTCATGCTCTGGCAGGACAGCAGTCATTTTCAGCTGCAGTCCTCAACACTGCTTACAGACAGGATCATCCCTGGTCAGGACACACATTCCACAGGTTGCAAAACTGTGAAGCCTGCTGTTACATTTTGCTAAACAGGAAAAAAAAAAAAAAAAAAAGGTGAAGAAAGTAAGTGTAATGGTGTGAGCTTTATGGCTTTTTTTAAAACTTTTTTTTATTCTTACAAACCCATTTGCATTGGTAGTTTTTGCTTAATTTCAAGAGTTGGGACACCAGTAGTAGTCAACCTCTAGGCTTGCAGTGCAAGTGTGAAGACTATAAAATCAATTCAAGTGGCCATAAAGTCCAGCCGTGTGCACAACAAAGTCCTTTCCCAGCAACATACAAATACAGAAAAATATGTAGCAAAAAAGCTGAATAAATTATAAATACTTGAGAAATGTGGTGCAAAATGTAACATAAGGAGATCTGAACTAAGGCACTTGTTTCCATTTGTTACTGAGGACACCCTCCCTCTCTGTATGGCAGCGTCACTCCTCAGTGAGAAGGGTCATCCAAGCCAGACCCAAATCTGAAAATACAGAACCGTGTATGAGACAAACACCAGCTTTCACTTCACAGTGCACGACTCAAAGGTGTTACCAAAGTTCTCCTGATAAACACAGCATCAGCAAGTATTTTAACTCCTCCTTCGTCCCGGTTTTAGACTTGTCGGTTGTGTGAAAAGAAGTCACCGGTCTATTTTAAGCAAAAACATTTCTGCACGAGTCCCTGTTGGCTGCTATTAGCCAGACGGGATCTCCATGTGAGCATGGGGAGCGGTACCAAAGTGTGTTGAGTGACAAAAACCAGGGCAGCCCAGTCCAGCCCCAGATCCAGCCCCAAAACAGAGTGCCTGCTGTTCAGAGCTGCCGCAGCCATGGCAAAGGTGGGACGGGCACGCAAGCCTGTCACGGGTTTGACAGGTGCTCACAACAGTGAATCGTATTGTTAGGAGTCCATTGAACTAAAAGAAAATAACAGAAAAAGGACAAAGCACACCATTGCTGTCGCAGTACTGTGTCTTTCAAATGGATCTGAGAACGGGAAAATTGGGATTCTAAGTTAAATCTGTAGTGAACACGCCACCAAGTTTTCACACGAGTGCTCTTGACTAATCGGGTAAGTGGAGTCAAGCCCAAATCAAGACCTCAAAAATTCACTTCAAGAGGGGAAAAGCAGAGCCCACGCTACTCAGTCTCCTCGCTCTCTCTCTCTCAAAAAAAAATAAAATACAAAAAACCAAAAAGGAGAACAATTCCACAAGCCACAGCAATGCGAGCCTACGCACATCCATATTTCGCTGGCAGAAACTGAAGCTCCTGCTTAAAAACCACCAGACTTGGGGCAGTCTCCGGGCCGGGCCCTCGGCGCGCTGGCCGCGTCCCTCCCGAGCCGGGCCTCACTCCGGGCGCGGGGTGCGGCCTCGCCTGCCCGGCCGGGTGCCCTGGGCTCCGCTCGCCCGGCCGGCGTCAGTAGCGGGGTGCGGCGGGGCCCGGCGGGGCGGCGGCGGGGCCGCCCCCGGGGCAGCCGCAGCAGCGCAGCGTGTAGTTGCGGCCTCCGTTGTTGTCCCAGAACTCTCCCTGCGGGCTGCGGTAGCGGATGGCGAAGTGCAGGGCCGAGCCCTCCCGCAGGCTCGGCGGGACGCACAGGGTGAAGCCGTAGCGCTCGGCCGGCGGCTCGGGGGGCAGCGGCGCGGCCGGCACGTCCACGAAGGAGAGCCACTCGTTGAAGGTGTAGCGCACCGTCACCTCCCTGGGCCCGGGGCCGCCCAGCACTCGCACCGTGCCCCGCACGTCGGTGGGCGCCGCGGGCCGCCCCAGGCGCTCCAGGCAGACGCGCTGCCGCCGCAGCCGCTCGGCGCTGGGCTCGCCGCCGTCGGGGAAATCGGGCACCAGGAGCAGCGCGGGCGGCGGCGGGTCGGCGCCGGGCGGCGGCGGGTCCCGCTCCTCGCCGGGCGGGCTCTGCAGGTGCGACAGCGCGGCGGGCGGCACCTGCGGCTCCTCGGCGTCGCTGAAGTGCTTGACGCTGGCGAGGCTCAGCCCCAGCGAGTCGGCGAACTGCACCCGCTTCTTGCACTTGCCGCAGCAATCTTCGCCCGCCGCCGCCTCCCCCTCGTCTTCCTCCTCCTCCCCCTCCTCCTGCCGCTGGCCGGGGCCGGGGGACGGCGGCCGCCCGCAGCGGCGCAGCTCCAGCAGCACCAGCCGCTCCCCCGCCGCCTCCCGCTTGCCGTCGCGGGGCACCGTCGGGGCCGCGCCGCGGAGCCGCCGCTCCTCGGCCGCCAGCTCCTGCCGCGGGCGTGCGGGGCTCGCCATGGCGGGGCGCCCCGCTGGGCCCGTCCCGGCCGCCCAGTGCCGGCAGGCGGACGGGCCGGCACCGCTTTATCCGGCGCCCCCGCCGCAGGCCCCGGGCTGGGGGCGCGCCCCCCCGCCGGCCCCGGAGCCTCCCCGCAGGGCTGGGGCTGGGGCGGCCGCGGGCGGGGGCGGGACCTCCCTGGACGGGCAACGCGGAAAGAGCCGCGACGGGCGGCCCCGCACGTCCTCCCGCCCGCCGGGGGCCGCCGTTACCAGGGCGCGGAGCAGCGAGCAGCGAGCAACGCTCCCGGCTTTACGGGCTTGGAGGAGACACGGGCAGCGGGGTCCCCCCGCCGCCCCGCCCCGCACACCCAGGCTGAGGGGCTGCTTCGTTATTCCTTTAATTGATTATTTATTATTATTATTATTATCATCACCGTCGTCGTTATTTAGGCTTCCACTCGTCGGAGGGTCAGCGAAGAAAGAGCTCGGAGGGTCAGGATTAAGCAGGAGCCCCCCAGGTTGGCATCACCCGGGAGTTCTATCCGTTCAGGGAACGGGAGGCGGTGGGAGTGGAGCGGCCCCTCGGGACCGGGGCTGAGCCGCCGCCCTCTCCGCCGGCCTGGGCGTAAGAAGGGCTGGGTGCTGCCCGTGAGCCGCGCCCGTCTGCTGCTGGGAGTACGTGAGACCCCCGCTTTTGTGTGTAAATCACTTTCCACCCTAACTGCAGAGAAAATCTTTGAGACCAGAGCTCGAGGACAAAATCCCAAAGGTAAAACAAACTCCAAAGGCATTAACTTTTTAAAGTACGCTGTGTTTTGTAAGCAAATCTCTCTTTTTTACCCACACCTGCTACTAACTGTACTGTCACTTGTGTAAAATCAAGTCCAAAGGCTCAGGAGGCACACACTTGTGCACAAACACCCTTTTAGAAGGCCAGGCTATCTCCAAACTTTCCAATTAAAAACAGACAATTCAGAAGGGAAAACAAAATGCAGGCATCACCCCTAAATAAATAAAGAGAAGTAGTATCCCTCTGTTTTATTTTGTAGGCGTGACACATAATAAACAGCATCCTTATAACAACATGTTTTTATAAGTAGGATGAGGTCTGTATCTGAGAAGTTTCCAAACTTGGTTCTATACTTTGTGCGTGCCACAGCTATTGTCTGGGGTGATTTGCATGGATGATTCCAAAAATACTACATTATTAAACTTCCCTCTGTTCTTTTTCTCATGGAAGAAACACCAAAAAACATATGCAGACAAGCCAGCACTTTCTGAAGCAACATACTCCTGCTATGGACTTAGCAAGGAGGTTTTTTGTTTGTTTTGCATAGGTTGTTTTATTTTTAGCATCAGTCTGGTTGCCAAAAGGCAGCCTCCCAGTGTGAGTGAATACACTGCAGTTCAACTGAGTGTGCAGTCTGGGTCTCACAGAGGAATGAATGTCAAAGCAGCAGAAACATCTCCAAACAGTTTTCCTAGCAGACACTGCTGTGAGGATGTTCTTGCTACACCTTGATGGAAGATCTGCACAGCGAGCAGTTCCTCAGGAGTGCCAGATAATCTGACTTCCTGACATTAGTTTGGCATTTGGTTTAGGGCATTGTAAGAAGAGGAACGAAGGACAAACATCCTGGCTGGCACCCGCTGTGCTGATGGAAAACACGATGAGCACCAGTTTGCCATCAGCTGCTGATCCCCAGCTCTGCTGGGAGCTGCCATGTTCGGCAGGCTGTTGGCCAAACCCTTCATGGGAGCATTCCTTTGCCTTGTCTGCTCCAAGGGAGCTGGGATGCCACCATTTCAGCTCCTTGAACCAACCAGCCTCCGCTTAATGGTGCTAAACCACAGACCTCAGGTTTAGCTGAGTTCCTCAGCTGAGCTCTGTGGTGCAGCACAGGTAGGAGGAACACAATTGTCCTCTTCCTGGATGTGGCAGCAAAAGTGCTGGTGTCACCTGTTTGCATCATCACTCCCAACCTGCTGGTATCTCTAGCAGAGCAGTGAACAGAAATTTTGGGTCTCTCCCAAACACTCTCCTGTTAAGTAACATTCACTGTGGTGAAAACAGTTTGCAAGCGCTTTCTTAGTCGTGCCTGGAAGTGACACTTCCTCACTCATCTGTCTAAGGCTTGTGGCACCCCAAATTAGCAAGCTGGAAAGAAGAAAAATGAATAGATAATGTGTAGAATAAGGGTGCTTAGTACTTAAAATTGTTCAAGAACCCTTACCTAAAATACAACACTGCTACTTTAATTTCTTGAAGTGCTCTCTATTATATGGTGAGGAAAGCAGAAATTAAGAAACCAGCCCTTACTTCCTCATGTAGAAGCCATCCCAGCTTGCCAAATCATTAGCAAATGTTTTAAGCAGCAAAGGGAAAAAATTGTGCCATTTGCTCATAAGGCAAAACCATTTGGACTACCAGAAATTTCCGAGTAATGTGAAAGTTTTAAGCAAAATAAGGGACAGCAAAAAGATAAAACAACTGTAAATATTGATAAGAGTTAAGTAATATGGTAGCAATTAATACACATTTCTTATATTTTCCATAACTGGGAGACAGGCCTGCAAGAACTACAATTCATAGAAAATAAGCAAAAGCAGTTGAGCCAACATGAATCCATATTGAAGGAAGATAATTAAAATCAGGCAATTAACGGCACACAAACTCATATTTTAGTGGGAATCAGTTGCTACCATTTTGAAAGGAGTAATTTATAATCAGATAAACCTTTAGAACAAATGTTCAACTACACAGCAAACCCTGCCAGAGGACATTAGTTAAGGAGGCATTTAGTGTTTTCTTATGTGTTTTAAAATGGCTTCTTCTAAAAGAATGGTACAACCCAGGTCTCAGCTTCTAAGTACTATTTACCACATTTGCTACTAAAGAAAATGTTGTGATAAAAGCTGAGGGATTTCTTAGTAAAAAAGAGATTGCATTATTAGCAGCCATGAGGCTTTTTGCATTCCCTGAGCTTGGACCAGGTATTATTAGTGTTATCAACTACACACAGGATCAACACAGCACTTTCTTTCGTTTCCCCGCTTCTTGTTTCACAACAGCCCACCTTGACCCCATCCTGCAGTCAGCACACACATTTTGCAGAAGCATTTGCATCCTAAGATGATTACTGAAAATGACATTTAAAAAAAGAAAATGTGAAAATCACTGGTAAGCAATCCATGGTATTGCTTTTCAGTTCTCACTATGATTGCATGGGAGTCATTAGATCAGGGATTTTCAGTTGGAGCTGTATTTGATATGGAGCTTGATAAATTGGTCAAGCTGCTTGGACTGATAGTTGTTGTCATTTGAACAGAAAATGAATATGAAAATATTTGTTTGCAGACACCCACAGTCGAGTAACTGGAGGAATCTGTGGATTCAACTCAGCCACACAATGTAAAACAGAAACCCATTCAAATGCTGTTCATCATCTCTTTTAATGCACTTTTAATATTACCTTCAACTTTCAGACCCAAAGCTAGCAGATTTTCCAGTTAGTCCAAGGTAAAGTATTCAATTTTTGGATGTACCTAGTTCAAATATGCCAGATCTCTTCAATTTCCTACTTATGTGTGAGATCTCCCATGACAATAGCTTGTCAGAAAATGTGAATGAGTCATAACTCCTAAGCCCTATGAAACAATTTACAGGGATTTAGAAATAGGCATGTATTATCACAGTTCACACACAAAATTAATACCACCTTTTTCAAATGCTAGCAGCATTTGTTCAAACAATATTCTTGCTTTGCTTTAAAAATTATGTAGCCCTTTATCCTGGTTTTAGCAGTCATGTTTTTTGTACAAAAATTCCAGGAAGGATATTATTAGCTTCCTCAATTATTAAAAAAAAAAAAAGACACTCCCTATCCCATATGAAATTCCAGCCTCTCTGTGTTTTTAATAAGGATGGGATTTTACTATGTCTATGAAGATGGTCAAACACTGAATGAAAAACTCAGTGGGCCTATACAATATGAAGAGAAATTATTCAGAAGTTAGATTATTAGACATCATTTTCTTCTTTATGCAGGAAAAACAAGCAGCTGTACTTAAAAAAGGCTTTCATTAGGTCCATAATGGGAAAAGTACTGAAATGGAAGCAAATAGAAGGAATTTGGATTAATTTCCAAATCTTAAATACAAATATTTAAATGCAATTTCTGCATGATGCCCAGAAAGTAAAACCCTTTAGAATTTTGAGTCTCTCAGACAGCACTTTTAGAGATCTCTGCTGTATAGTTTTTTTGTGTCTCAGCAGACTTTTATCTGATGTTCCTAATGAGATTAAATGCATGAAAATACACTTACTCAGTTTTTCTGAACTACAGCAATGGCTGTGTTTCCTATAGTGATGTTGAATATCCGTTTCAATTACTAATACCAAGTCTCTGGCACTAAGGCAGGGAATGTCTCTTCATTTGGGTGAGATGCTGACCTCTTTGAAGGTGGAGTTTTGTCACTGATTTCAGTAGGTCCACGATTTCCCTACATCTGATATAAAATCACGACCATTCTTCATTACAGGTAAACATATAGTAATGGCACAAAGGATTCTAAATTCAGAGTGAAATTGGCATTAACTGTGACACAACCGTGTGGCACAAAAGCTTCCCATTCACTAAGATTTCAGAAGTATTGCTTTGGTCTTGTGTTTCATAAGGGTGTCAATATTGGTTTAATACCCTTTGTATTTCTAAGGTATTTATCTAAACTTTCTATGTTCATATGGTACACTGAAAATCTTAGGCCATTTGTCAATTTTTTAATCAGCAAATTATGTGGTGATAAAAACCCCCTCCCATGTACAAGTTGTCATCCTGCCTTCCTTACAGACTGTTGTTGCATTTCAACAATTTAACTCAAATAAACAGTCTCTGAAAAGGAAAAGTTTCGATTACCAGTGAGAAAAAATGGTTTCAGCTTCCAAAGGGTATTCACAGCATAGGAGTTGAAAAGGGTTTTGTTTTATGGGTTTTGTTTGTTTTAATGTGGATCTCCAGAAAGTTGCAGAACCGCATCTCTTTCAAAAGTTTCTGATGAACACTAGGATCCAGGTTCTCACATGTAAAACCTCTATGTTTATGTGGGGTTTTGTTTGGTTGTTTTGGGATTGGGGTTTTTTTCCAATCTGAGAAAAAAATCATTTGATCAAATTCTTGCCCTACTAATATACTGCTTTGGACTTCAGTGGGGAAGAAGCTCAACCTTACCCAGAGTAGGTCGATATAAAGGGCATTCTACCCCCACAACTACTGCTAAAGTATTAAAATAATTAACTTTTTTGCTTGCCTTATTTCTTAACTTGCTGGATTTTACTCCTACCCTGCCACCTAGCAGCCTGCCTTTGGAAAACATAACCCAATGTCTTCTTAAAATTCTGTAAGGAAACTTACTCAGACAGAAGATGTTTACCTCTTGTCTAAGGACACTCAGAAATTCCAAATGCTTGACAAACCCTCCAAAATTAACTATTGGAAAGGATATAAAACATGACAAAACAACACATCTCTAGATCACCTTTTTGAATTGTCAGCATATGAACATTACATGTCTGAGTCATTAGATTTCCATCCCCCTCCTTTTTCCCCCCTCTACAGCATTAGATTTTTTTACTCGTTGGAAATGCAACATGAAAATGGAAAACAACATGAACTTGTACCCACATTAATTTTGTCGTTTTGTGTTTGCCTTTGTTACAAGCAGCAAGGTGCGCAGCTCACTCAAAATCAATAGTGGCATGAACTCCCTTGGTCTTTCCCAGGACAACAGAATTTGCCAGCTGGACCCTCCAGAATTTGCCAGAAGGACCTTCTTGACGTCGGCTGGCAAAACCTTGCTGGTCTTTAGAGTTGTGTTTGACGTGGCACAGTGGAACGCTAACCTGACCTCATCAGTGCAGATACCTCCCCGTCCTTTGGGAAAACAGAGTTGGGCAATCTAGCCTGTTCTAATGACTCCTGGCAAATGCAGGCCAAGTTTTCAGTCCAGCAGTCACAGCTGGGTAAGCTGTACTTCAGTCCCATTTCTTGGGTTAAAACGGCTTCCAAGCAACCTTGCTGTATAAATGCTACATTAAAATTTGTTGGCTTGAATGTGTGTTTTTTCACACTGAGGAAAAAGAGGAATAAATTCAACCCTGTCTCTTTGCATTTTCCCAGACTGCCTCAGTTACAGTCAGGTGTCAATAGCTCAGCTATGACACCAGATAGCTGTCTCGTCTCTCTGCAAGCCTCTCAAAGCCCCTGGGCCAGTCCTGAGTCGGCAGACACCGGGGGGAGCAGCCCCACCACGGCCGACAGCGGGGAGACACTGTCTGTGTGTGCCCCGAGGGTACTGAGGGCACCTGGGCTGACAGCAGGGAGACACTGTCTGTGTGTGCCCCGAGGGTGCTGAGGGCACCTGGGCTGGGGGGAGACACTGTCTGTGTGTGCCCCGAGGGTACTGAGGGCACCTGGGCTGGCAGGGAGACACTCTCTGTGTGTGCCCCGAGGGTGCTGAGGGCACCTGGGCTGACAGCAGGGAGACACTGTCTGTGTGTGCCCCGAGGGTACTGAGGGCACCTGGGCTGGCAGGGAGACACTCTCTGTGTGTGCCCCAAAGGTGCTGAGGGCACCTGGGCTGGGCGCCTGTGCAGCACAAGAGACACCAGAGACATCGGTAGAAGAGAAAGGGCCGACTCTTAGCAGGGGTTAATCCAAGGTTTTATTAGGATCCCAAAGGAGCTCCTGCACCTCAGGGGCCTCCTGCCGAGAGCCCCGGGAGATGTGCCAAGGTCACATTTAAAGGGAGGTGGAAACCAAAAGTGGATAACATTTTACCAACCAATGAGTGACCCTAAGGGATGGATGCTGGGGGATAGACATATAGGACAGCGTATGGGGCAAGGCTTGGGGGGCTGACCCCTGGCCTCTGGCTGATCACTCGACGACTTGGACAGAAACTTCTGGATGGAAGGGATGGGATGCTGAGTGATTGACAGAGAGCCAGGGTGGGGGTTTGGGGATGATCTCATCCCAGGAGAGGGATAACACAGGTAAAGGGAGGGGGGTACAGTCTGGGATAAACCATTTGGGAAAAATATGGGAATACAAAACAAAACTACTTCAAAGTATTACAAAATATAAAAACGCACTACAACAGATAGCGAAACAGGTATCTGAGAGAGTATATCCTGTAAAGAGAGAGAATGTTTATCACAGTCATTTAATATTGATTCTCACAACTTACAAACATCACAACTTCATTTGATGTATATATAAACCAGCGACTAGGAATCTGTAACACAATACAGTATTGCTAAAAGCACACAAGGAGACTTCAGAGTTGAATTTCAGGGAATAAAATAGATTATGTATAGATTATTAGGGCTGGATACAGAGAGATTTGCCTTTCTGAAGAACGTTAATAGTTTTTTTACAGTAAGAAAAAAAAGAGCAGAAGTATGTGCTGCTTTGATATTAGTGTGCCATTCTAAGAAAAGAGCCTGTACTTGAAAACTCTCAAGTGCATGAACAAGAAACAGGACTGCGTGATAGAGCCTAAGCCTGTAAATGCAAAGGACTGGCATTTAATAGCTGTCATTAACAGTACACAAATAAAAATTGCTGAAGTAGCCATCTATGAATGCAGGGATACTTAGTCCTGCATCACCAGAAATAAAAATAGAAATAGAGTTTTCTATTTTATTGACTATAAAAACAGGTAAAGTCCCACAGTCCCAGTGAGTTCAGTTCCACAGCTTCAGCACCTTCAGCAGGAAAGGCAGAAAAGAAGCTCCATCTGGTGGTGTGGCTGATTGTCATTGCTTTTCAGTTTAGTTTGATTGAAATACATTCCTCTCCAGAAACAAAATGAAAAATTGAAATAACATGTAGAAGATCACCTGTCCCGCAAATGGAACCACCAGTATCAAACACTTTAAAATCAGAAAACATTCTAAACCAGGACTTTCTATTTGAAGCAAATCAGAGTTGAAGCTTTTCAATACAAGGCACACATGATCCTGTCAAGAGGTGACATGCTGCATCCTGGGGTGGGGAGAAGAAAAGGCAATCACTGCTTAAAGGAATCACTGGTTAAAGGATGAAGGAGAAGGTGTGTGAACATGAAGTCAGGGTTGCTGCTGCATCTGCATAATATAGAAATAATAATAATAATAATAATAATAATAATAATAATAATAATAATAATAATAATAATAATAATAATAACAATAATGTAAAGAATTGCTGAACAAACTGCAGCAATGCTGGTGGTCAGGTAAAAATTATTTGACCTAAGCTTCCAAGTAATTTTAGCAAGTATTTAAATATCTGTGTCAGCAAAGTCACTGGTTTGTGGGATTGGGAAACATGTTCCCCCAAGTTGATGTTATAAAATGTTATAAACATTGTAAAGTATGAACCTAATTAGGTAGATGATACTAGGTAGAGCCACTGAAGTTCTATGCTTACTTTCACACACAAATTCATGTGTGCTGCTGCTCCTTCACGAACCCATGGCAATTTCTCTCAAGACATGCTCCTAGTGCAAGTTTGTGTTAAACAACAGCAATTTTAAACACAGATTATCCTGTAAACTCAGGTAAATAAAATATACTTTGTCTACTCTTTTGTAGTGCCCACATTTCAATGGGCAATATGCTGCATTTCATCAAATCAATGTATCATTACTTTTTTCCTAAATAGTAGAACAGAGCCTAGTATTAATTAACCACCAAAAAATCCATGTTAAAAGAATGATGGGAATACAGATTCAAGCATCAATACACTGAAAATTGCCTGAAGTCACATTGCCTTTATAACCTTAATGCAGCCCTTCTTTTTTTTTTTTTTTGAGTCCATCATTAAGGTTACAGCCTTTAATTATGCATCTTTAGGCCATTTTTCTTTCAGGACTGTCTCGTTAAGCACACAAGATAGACAGCTACTTAATGGTGTTGTCACTGCTTTCCTCCACATTGCTCAAAGTGTAGCTGCAGGCCTGACTTATTGAACAGTATTCCAGTCCTGCTCTGGAGATGTGATTGGATTTCCTCATGGGATCCTCCATTGTGCTCATCACCACAGTATCTTCAAGTACTTCAGAACCAGTAGACTTGTGTGAGATGAAATATTCCTGATTTTTAGCATTAGAGAGCTGAGCTGCAGAGAGGTCAAGGTAAAAAGTGTCCCTTTATTCTAAGTGCTCATTTTGGAAGTGGACAGCTTGACTTTTGAAATTGCTTGTGAGAATAGAAGATTTTTCATGGACTCAGCACATCACTCCTTTTGATTTCAGCTAGAGCTCAGTACCTCTGAAATCTGACTGCTTGGGTTATTGGGGTAGAAAATTATCAGTGTGCATTAGGTAGCCAAGTTAGTTTGAGCAATTTGCATAGCACTGCCAGGTGCTTAATGTCTGGAGCATCAATAAAATTTAGTCCCTTTAGGCTAGAAAATCACTTGCCTCTGTGGCAGGACCATCCTTTCCCTTCCTGCGTTCTTTGTAATTTGAAGAAAATTAAGTCCAAGTCCTCCAGCCATGTAAGTAGTATGTGATCATGACATTAAAACATTACCAAAGGATGTTTCCTTGATTCATATCACCATGAATTGGAATTGCAACCTTAATAAAATTATTTTAGACTTTTTGTTCCTACTGGCTTGGCACAATTCAGGGCAGTTCCTTTTACAAGCCATCGGCAGATAATATATAGTTCAATACATTTTCATACAGTAAATATTTAAGAATAAGTTTAGCAAAATATGTTTCCTTTGCTGGTATCTGAACTACTAATCAGCTCTAACTCTGTTTCTGTCTCTGTTTTTATATCCAACTAAAACAAAAAGACAAATCCCATGTCTCCCGTTTGTTTTCACTCCCAAACTGAGGAGACATTTAAAGGCTGCTACTTCCATGGTTCAGTACATCTTTTCTAATGTCTCTGTAGTGTGATAGACTGTGAATGCAACCTGATGGTGCCAAAAAAAAGTTTTTGTCTTTTTACTCCATGAAGCAGAAGGACTCACTTCAGTTTGAAAATACTTCAAGAAGTCACACTGTAAAGAGTTTGAAAATAAGTCAGTTAAAAGAAGACACTTTGTTTTCAAAATAAAGATGTTCTTGAAGAAGTGGTGCCATTCACCCTGATCCCTCTCCCATCCAAGAAACAGAAGTGCCTGAGTGCAGTTAAAGGGAACAGAAAGTTTTCACTGCCCTGTGTTACCCTCTTCCCAACAGCAGTGAGTAGATCACTGCCCACTCATCCCACGGGACTCATTGCTTTGATTTCTGGTCATTAAACTCCCTCTCCTGTACATACCACTTTTTCCTAGTTACATTAGCAGTACTGCCCACACCCTTTCCATCCAAGCATTTAGCTTGCAAATCTAAGGATAACTCAAGAGGATCAAGATTATCCAGACTAGTCTTAGGTAACCAATCTTTTGAGCCCTTAGTTATCTTTTGAATTATTAATCAGGCTGGAGACACAAGGAGGAGCAAGTTAAAAATCAAGGGGGATTAATGAATTGATGAACTGAGCAAGACTTTTAAGGGCAATGGATTAATTTTCATTGTGAAAATTAAATGGATTCAGTGATTTTAAAAAGCTAAATTACCTCAAAGACCTATTCCAGGAATAATTTTCTCTCCTTCGCAGTTTTCCTTTTTTTTTTTTGCCTGTTGTCCTTGAAGATTGCATTTAATTTCACTTCATTTTATTAGTTATCCTAGCAAATGCAGAAAAAATGGCATTTCTTATTTCTCCCACAAGAAGGATGCTTTCTTTCCCCAACAGATATCACTTCCTTTGCATTCCAAGAGCAAAAGATTTATCTTGGCCAAAGGCAGAGTGTTTTTGTTTAACTGTGATGCCTGTCTTACTTTGAAATTTGAAGATTAATGACTCTGTGCAAAATTCTTTGTCTCTTTCCTGCCATATGTTCAGGGGGGTGTCTTATCACTATGGTTTACAAAGGAATCCATGTAGTTGTCATTTCTTGATTCATGTTACAGAACAGGAAGACCCATAAAGTTTTGTCACTCATCTGCAACAAGATGCAAATTGCCTTCTTTATTTTTCACATTTAAGTGCAGTGGATAAAAGCAGTGAGGTGGTCACCTTTCAGTATGTTCTGCATAGAGCTCTAATTCTCCAGAAAACCAGTGAAGTCTAAAAGTTTATTTGAGATGCCATGTTTTCACACCAATCCAATCTTTCCTGTTTGCTTGATTTAATGGATGGTGCAGTTTCTTGTCTGGACTTTTTGCCTAAAACAAAATCCAGGCATGTACAAGGGTTTGCCTTTCCTTAATGTGTTCCCAAACAAAGCAGCAACTGCAGGAAGAAGTTAATTTGAGTGCAACCTGCTAGAAGACAGAATACAAAAGCACAACTACTAAAGATGAAACTAATTTTCCTTCTCATCATTGCAATCAGCAGCAGATTTTTTGTGAATGGGTTGTACAGGCAAAGAGTCAACTTGCAGTGGCAGAGCTTTTATTCAAAATTTTTTCAAACACTTTGGCATGAAAAAATAATGGAGGAAATTTCCCATTTTCCCAAGTTGTTTGGATAAAACTGCATTTATAGAAAATAGAATTGTTTTAAATTCACCAAAATTTAGGTTTAAACCAAAATCCACAGATTACTATCCTTACAAAGAATTTTTAATATTTCATTTGAAATATGGGCTTAAAAAAAGAAATACTAAGACCCCAGAGTCATTCTGGACAAAAAGAAAGAAACCCTAAAAACTCAGAAGATTAAAAAAAACCAGTAAATGAGAATGTGAATATGAGCATTCTAGGGAAGAAAAATAAAAAAAGGAAAGGAGACTAGAACAGGCTGCTTGCATAACATCTTGAATGTGCACACCTCCCAGGAAAGGTGCTTGGGAGGCCTCCAGTCTTCAAAATCCTGAGGACCAGAGGGAAAAAATAACCCTCTGTAGTTATGGCTTCAACTCATATATACACATATACATACACACTTCCATGTCATACTCTTACCTGTGCTCCTGGCTTCTCATAGTACTCTCATGTGTTTATAGTCATGTATATGTGTGTATTTACCTTGAGGGTTAACCTTCCTGTAGCCTTTTAAATATTCCCTGAACAAAACTTACTTCCATTGTTCCTATAAGCCAGTTTAACATCAGCATAGTTGGAAGGTGAGGGCAGGGAGAATATTTTTAGTGTACTTCTAGGCTGAAACTTTGAATCTTGCTCAAATGGATGAAATGTACAATTCTAATTTTAAACTTTTGGCAATGCCACTCTGGTCCCTAAGCATTTAGGTCTTGCTGTATATACTACTCTTACCAAGGAAGGTGGATTTGTTTTATTCGTGGGTTTGGATCTTCTTTTTCATCTTGGGTTATTTTAAATACTACACAGTTTCTGTTGATTTCCTAGGTGATATTAGGAAGAGAAATCATGAATGCAGGATTCCAGCAACTGCTTTTTGAGAATCTGTGTGCAGGCAGGGTGGCTGAGGCAAACTCTCCATCCAGCCAGAGAAAGAGGCTTCCAGCTGGCTGAGAGAACGGGCTCCTCTCCCTGTGGCTTTCCTCCTCTGCTGCTCCATCTCCAGCTTTGCTGTGCTTGAAACCAGCAGCCACGTGGCTCTGATGTTGCATTGCAGAAGGGTGATTGAAATTTTACTGCCCTAAACTCGCAGCACCAAACTTTGGCACCCATCCTTGGTGGAAACAGCCACAGCCAGCCCCACACAAGATTGGTGTGAAGTGCAGCACAGGACCTTTTATAATTTTGGGGTGTCAGAGAAACAGTTTAGTGAGAGAAAAATACCAGTGGCCTTGCCATCCCAATACTTATTAATAATATGCAGTAATACACAAAAGATTGAACAACAGAAATATTACTAGTTTATTATTTATTTATATTTATAATTATAATAAATACATAATTAGATTATAGTATATTATATAAAAATATATATTATACAGTATATATACTATATAGTATATACAGTATATATAATATATACTATATATAGTAATATATACTATGTATTACTGTATAATATATGGTATATGTTATATATTATATAAATTATATAAATTGTAATTATACATATAATTAAAATTATATTATTAATATTAATATTAGTAGTAGTAATTTATTGGTGGAAATGGCAAATCCTCTCCTTGAAGCAGCCTGGAAGCTTGACCTGTGACAGGAAGGAAGTATTCTGCACTGATTTTAAGAGAAAATGGACCCTACTTTTAAATTTCTGTTCCACCTTTTTTCTTTTTTTTTAAGATGTGGACAGGAAGGAATGCTTAGTTATATTTTGTCTTTGCTTTGCATTTTGCTTTGCATTCTGTATCTTCGTGATGGTGCATTAAAGTAACTGTGTGATCTGCAGCAATCCCAGGAGCAACACTAATGTTACTAGAAATAAAATGTTCTAAGGATATTATCAAGACAATTTCTGCTGGGACAATTAATATCCCTTATCACACCAGCTCATATAACAGGGAGAATTATGTACAGATTGAGAACAAAACTGCTAAGATGAGTTTAACACCATCATGTTAATTGGTTATTCAGAAATGGTGTCTGTTACTGTCATGCCAGGAGAGGAGACCTTAGCAATGGAAAATGCAGCATTTTCCCCATTTGTTATGGGACAAGAACATCTTTATTGCCCATGGAAGGTCGAGGTGGATGTGGAAGTGTTCCCTAGGATGCTTCCCAGCAGATGAAAGGGCAACCAGAGGAACCAAAGAAGTGTGAATAGAAAACAGAGTACATGTGCCTCATATTAGCCATAATGTGAAGGACAACTTGTTTAGAAGGGGAGAGAAAGTGCATGAAAATTCCCCAGTATCGTGCAGGGCCCTGACAAAATCTGATCTTTGGGAGGCAAGTGGAAGTGATGATGCTGCTTGAATATAAATGAAACACACTCCTGCTCCCCAGAACCTTGTTGGAGGAATTATCCCTCTCATTTCTTCTACCATTGTAGTACCACAAAAATGAGTGACTAGGAGGTTTCCCAAATTACTGAGGATTTAACTCCAAGAAAAACGGATCAGATGTGTTGGTTGGTTGGGGGTTTTTAATGGCACTTTAAACCAAATCCAACAACTTGGTTCATGGTTAGCATTCACTGATCTTCCTGGCTTGAATGGCTGCTTTGGGGAGTAGCTCGGCAGAGCTTTGTCTGTAAGCCCCTTAAAGAACAAGTCTGAGCGGGACCTTTTTTACAGTCCATCACTGCTCTGAATATATGGACTAAAGTATGTAAAAAATAGGGTATAAAGCTAACTGTTCACATTTCCACTTTCCTCCACAAAAAAAAAAAAAACAAAAAAAACCCAACAAAAACCAGTTGACACTGATCAAGTAAATTGCTGGTTTTCAGTCTTACACATTTTATTATTTTTAGATGAACACAGCACCAGAGGTACCTGCTTGCTTCTGTTTTGACAAGTATTAATTATAATAGCCAAGGTTAAAAGATCTGGACAACTTCCTTCCTTCTCTTCTGCAGTCAACACTATTTAAGAAAGACAAAACAGTAACTGAAAAGAAAAATATTTTGATTCATCTTAAAGACACAAACCTATATCAAAAGTCTGTGGCACAGACTTGTTTAGATTTGATTTAATGAAACTCTAAGTATTTTAATAATGTTGTTTTTTAAACCAGAAAATCCAGCATTTAAGATTGTTCTTCATTAGTGAAAAAAGTATATGCAGGAAGCAGCTGGGCTTCACAAAAAGAGATACTGTACATAATGTGAAGATCTGACTTTTCTTTCCAAACTCAGTCATTTTATACAAAATCAGAATCAAATTTCACCAGTCCCAGGAAGTATTTGAGAGATCCTTCCATATTTCAACTTATTACCACAAGTTGCCTCAAGGCAATCCTTTCCTCTTTACTATATCCTGTAACTGTCTTGAAGCATGCAGAAACTGAATTGCTGTAAAACTGCATTACCCTGTCATGGGTTTGAAATCCTTAGGAAAATTGTGATAGCTTTACACTTTAAATTATTTAAAGTATTTAAAGTTTAAAAGGTCTTTTTTTTTTACAATATAAAGAAATCCCATACCACATTACTCATAAAACTGTAACAAAGACTATAAAAATGTCAGCATTTACAAACAATTAGTACATACACACAATTAGTATATACACAAAATGTCAGCATTAACAAACAATTAGTATATACACACATATATTAGTATATACTAGTTGTCTCATTTAAAGATAGGGAAATTATGTATGTTACAACAAACTACTGGACTTCTAAGTGGTTTTTTTTTAATGCAGTTCAGTGTCTTCAGGGAGTTCTCTAAAACACACATACTCTCTTATAGAACAGCCAATATCTATAACTAAGGGTGGGTTAAAATTAATTGCCTGACACATGAACCAAACTGACTGAACAGTGATGCAAATCCTTCTGTGCTCCACTGTGCTGCACTGAACTACACTCCTGCCAGAATCCATAAAATACTGACTTAACACTGAATATGCAACTGTGAATCTTGGCTCTCTTGACCCTTCCCCAACATATTTTTTCCTCAATTCTCTTTCCACCCATTCGTATCCCCAGCAGAAAGCATAAATTGTATTAGCATAGAGAAGCTCACAAAATGCCCAACACACCCCACAAAAACAGCCCCCCCGCCAAAAAAAAAAAAATCAAATCAAACAAACAAATCAAACCCTCCACACGCTGCTTTGAATGTAGCTGAATTTTCCTGCCTGGCTCTGGGATGATTGATCAGAGGCTTGAACTTTTCACCCCTTTAGCAGCACAGGCTTTCTGTGCTGACCGCCGCAGTGCGAGGCTCGTCTGCCCGCAGAGGCTCCTGCTCGCGGCTGTGATAACAACTGATATTAATCATATCGCTCCTTCCCCATTAACGCCTGCCTGCTCAGAAGGCTACTGTGATTACACAGCCTTTTTTTTTTTTTCCTTTTGATTCGTAATAATCCAATCAATCTGATTTATACGGGCAGTGCAGCATCCAGCCCTCCTCCAGGGCTGAGTTAAGGAGCCGGTGCGGCTCCCGAGGCGCGGCTTCACAAAGCTCCGGGCTCGGAGCAGCAGCAGTAGCAGCAGTGTCCCGGTGTCCCTGCAGCACACGGGCACTCGGAAAGCTCATGCCCTGAAACAAGGGGGGCTGAGTCAGCCCAACGAGCCAGAAGGGCTGCACACAGCGACTGTGCTGGCCACAGAAGCGGCAGCTACCCAGAAAGTTGCTTGGTGCGATTTCAAATTAAATTGGAAGCCACGAAGCCGGGCACTGCAGGAAGGCGGAAAAGCCGGAATTTGGTGCATGCTTTGCGTGAGATACACGCGGTACAGAAGGAGCGGGGAGACAGCACAGCCGAGGCAGGGTCGTGCTCCATGGCTCCTGTGCGGTGCCTGCTTATCCAAGCAGAGCGTCCCGAGAGGGGCCCGGCAGGGCAGCCCCCCGTGCCTGGCCCAGCCTGCGGGGCTACTCGGAAGGCAGTGAACGGTTGGGTTGGAAGGGACAGCAAAGCTCATCCAGCTCCATTCCCTCTACACACCTTCCACTACTGAGGTTGCTCAAAGCTCTGTCCAGCCTGGCTTTGAACACTCCCAAGGATGGGGCATCCACAGCTTCTCCTGGCAACCTGTTCCAGTGCCTCAGCACCCTCACAGTAAAGAATTTAATCTTAATATCTAATCTAACCCTACGCTCTTTCAGTTTGAAGCCATTGCCCCTTGTCCTGTCACTCCAGGCTCTTGGAAAACGTCCCTCTCCAGCTCCCTCCGGGCACTGAACCACCGCCGTGCTTAAACCACCGCGCACCCAGCAGATGCACACCCAGCCCCTGCGGGGGCGGTGTCCGATCTGTGCCGGGGCTGCTCATAGCCCGCAGGGACCGACAGCTCCGAGCGGCCACCGGCGCTGGGCAGGGCACCGGAGACAGCGGCGACAGCGGCCCCGCAACCACCACGGCGGAAGCGGCTGCGCCGCCGGAGCCGGCGGACGTGACCTCACGGCACGGCCCCTTTCCGGCCCTCTTCGCCGCGTGTGGCTGCTCCCGGCCGGCGGCGGAGGAGGAAGAGGAGGAGGAGGAAGGCGGGCGGGATCCGGCATGCTGCCGGCGCAGCTCGGGCGCGCGCCGCGGCACCTGCTGGTGTGCGAGCGCGGCCACGCGCGCCACCCGCGCTCGCGGCACGCGGCGCACGTGCTGGACCACGCCTACAGCTGCCGCGTGAGTGGCGCGAGCGCGGGCCCCGGGCCTCGGCGGGACCCCCTCAGGGAGGCGGGGAAGGGAAGGGAAGGGAAGGGTCGGAGCTGCCCACGCCGCCCGTCCCGGGGGTTCTGCCCATCGGCCGCTCCAGGGCAGCATTGCTGGTGCCCCGCTCGCGCCAGGCTCGGCGTTCTATGGGGGCTCCTCCGTCCTTGCCTGCGCGCCTCATTTTTGAGGAGGGGAAAAAAAAGAAGGCAAATTCGCCCCGCTTTGTATTCGTGGTCTCTCTCAGCATGGGAGAAACAAACTCTTTCCTTCCTGCAGGAGCGAAGGAGCGGGCGGGCAGGAGGAGCAGAGGGGGGAGCCAGTGGGAGAGGTGATTGTGCCGATTTTAGGAGCTCTCTAAACACGGGCGCAGGGTCCAGTCTAGAAAGGAGGGATCGTTCATTCCGCGCAAGGCAGAGGTTTCCACAAGCCAAGCACACCACCTATCAAAACTTTTCACTGTTTACACATTTTAGCAAACCAAGGAATTAGTGTTCATTAGCTACAAGTTACATGGTTCCCTTATTAATTAGTATTCTATCTTCTGTTGGTTAGTGAGTTTCCCATGCTAATTAATCCGCATGCTCAGTCTTTCTCTGCTAAGGAGTCAGGGGGTTTATGGGGTCGGTGGCCGTGTTCTCCACCTGCCGGAATTGCCTTTTATCCTCTCAGAGCTGGTTCAGCAGAATTGCTGGGTTTATTAAGTTTCTTACTTCTTTTGGGAGTTCTGCCAAATGTCTTTGTGGCCTGTAAATGCTGTGTTCTTTCTGCCCGCTGTCAGTGGTACATCATTCTCCCCGAGCTTTGTTAACCTCACCCTAGGTCTGAGATCACTGAAACATGTCCAGCCCTAAACGTTAACAAAGAGACCTGGACTTTTCACCTAAAGCTTGTTAGCTGTGCTCTTGTTTCATGGATTAAATCTCCTTTCTTGTTGATTAGACTTGAAAGTGTACAAAGGCCAAACATCAAAGAACATCCTTCCTTAAGAAAATTTGTAGGTATTCCACATTTTGCAGCAGTCAGGCAGGACCCTGTTTCATAACCCCTTTCTCGTACCCTGTAACTCTCTGGGCTAATTGTTAGCTGTTTCTGACTTCTGAGACATTTTTAGCAGCTAATCAGAGAACTTTCTACCGGTGTGGAAGGCAGCTCATTTGTCAGTCCTTACTTCTCTTGAACACATGTGCTAAGGGAGATACCCACCTGTTCTCCAAGAGCTTTGGGAAAGAAGTTTTTTGGGGAGTGGAGGGGGGGGGCAAGGAGACAGACCTTTGTGCTGCCTGGGAAGCTTCATGCTTGCCCATGTATTACTTGCCAGATATTACCTTGTTTTCCCTGGTCTGCCAGACTTTAGGGATCTTTTGGTCTATGGAAAATGTACAGAGAAGGTTTTAAGCAAAAGGTGAATTGAAGGTTCTACTTTGGTCTTTTCCACTAAGATCACAGGAATGCTTAGCCTACATTTTTAGTTAAAGCTGCTTCAACAAGTGCTCCAGCAAGGGCTGAAGGAGGTGTCCCAGTGTGACATCAAGCTAAAATGTGTAATGATGTGAAACGAGATCTTCTGTTAACTCATGCTGTGTAAGATCACATCTTTACATAATACATCAAATGCTATTGTATAGTAAAAAAAAAGGGGAAAAAACCCCCACAAAACAAAAAATCAAACCCCAAACCACCAAATAATGTATTTAGTGTACCTAGAGACTATGAAGATTGATACATTTTGAAGACAGTAGCCTGATATTACTTTTTTTTCCATCTCATTTTGACATAATATACTGATACGTCTTTGAAAAGTAGAGGCTTTCTATTTCTTGTTGTTTTGTTTAGTTGGAGTTTTTTCAGAACAGGTTTTAGGATAGGATTTACATTTCAAATATGTTCTTAACAGGTGTCTTTTTTGATCCCGGAATGTGGGGTGCTTCCTGAAGTGCTGAAAAGCACAATTGCAGATATTGGAGAGTACTACCTGGTGAGGAATTTACCCATTCATGAATTGGTTGCTCATGAATTCATTGATGCTTTCGTGAAGAAAGGTAAGGAGGAAATCAGAACATAACGAACGCAGCCAAAATGTAGTTGTTTTATAGCACAGCTAAATTTTTAGCAGTCTTATTAGTATTTATTCTGAAAAGTATTTTAAAGGAAGGAAGGGAAAAGTACTAAGCAAATTCTTCACGAATTTGTTCATATGCTTTTTTCTGCTTTGTCATGTGTGACAATGTTTGTTTACACCCACTGGGTCCAAAACTCCTGTGATTTTTCCTTGTAAATTTCTCTCTATTCCACCTCAATTCTGAAAGCCAGCTATGAAGAGGGCTTCCATGTATCCTCATACCTGTTTCTTCTACACCTCACTTCTATGCAGATTCTTGTAGAAATCTTTCTTCTCCCTTTTTTGTTCCTTCATACTTCAACACAGAGGTGTGCTGAGCTGTGTTCCACAGCAGGCAAGAGAAAAATATAAATATGCTTCCTTATTTTTTATATTTCACTGAGAGAGCTGTGACAGCTCATCCTTACTCAGTAAGAGCAAAGAGGATGCAAAGAAAGACACAGCCTCTGCCCAGCCACCTTGTCTTTGTGTGAACTGGTAATAAAAATATGTCTGGGAAACAATTGGGCTTTCCATTTGATGACTGGGGAGAGTCACAAGTGGAAAGAAAGAAAATGTTTTCATATAGGGGCATATTATTAATATTATCCCTATTATAAGCCCTTTAAAATATTGCCAGAACAGGGTTTATAAAATTAATAACAATGCCATTTTGCTTGAGAAGGTGGAAGAAAGTTAGTCAATGAAAACACAAGAGTGATTCAGATGGTGTTTGTCATGTTTAGTTGTCTAGTTGTCTTGCAGTGAATTGTTTCTCTTGCCATGTCTGTCTTTACAGACTGTGTAATCTCATGTTCTTCTGCTTTACTGTTAAAGGTTCATGCTACGCACTTACCTATAAGACAAAAATTGATCAAGATAATACTGCAGCTCTGCTACCAAATGGTATGGGAGATTTGTTTTGCTTTCAGTAACTCATGTCAGTTGTGGTCTGGGTTGTTTTGGGTTGTTTCTGGGTTTTTTTTGGGTTTTTTTGGGTTTTTTTGGGTTTTTTTTTTGAATGATAAATATTTTTTTTTATTTGGAATGATATTTGGAATGTCAACTGGAAAATAATGCTTACTGTACTTGCCAGCTTCGTTAGAAATACGTGTGAATTGGAAAAAATACTAATTTTAGCTCTTTTTTCTCATTCATGCTGTTAAATTATTTATTTCATCTGAAGGAAGTTAAAAAACAATAAAAATGAGCTTCCTTATGTATAGTCAGATTGTCAGTGCTTCAACCATAATTGCAATTGCTACATAATTGCTTTGCAATCTTTACAAAGATTGCAATCTTTGTAAAAACATTGCATTCCAACTTCGTGTTTCCTACTGATCTTAAAGACAGAATTTGTACCAAAATGAAAGTTATCAGCACTGCTTAGGAACACTTATAAAATTTGATGTGTTTATTCTCATGAGACCCCACCTTGGGTACTTCATTCAGCTCTGGGTCCCCAGCACAGGAAGGACACAGACCTGCTGGAACAAGTCCAGAGAAGGTCACAAAGATGCTCACAGAGCTGGATCACCTCTCCTATGAAAGCAGGCTGAGGGAGCTGGGGTTGTTTAGCATGGAGAAGAGAAGGCTCTGGGGAGAATCAGAGCACCTGCCTGTACCTAAGGGGAAGAGAACCACAGAGGAAGTTTTTCACTGGTCATGTAGTAGTAGGATGTGGGGGAATGGATTCAAACCGGAGGAGGGAAGGTTTTGACTGGATATTAGGTAAAGAGTCCTTGCTCTGAGGGTAGTGAGGCCCTGGAACAGGTTGCTCATAGAAGTTGTGGATGCCCCATCCCTGGAAGTGTTCAAGACCAGGCTGTATGGGGCTTTGGGCAACCTGGTCCTGAGCAACCTGGAAGGTGTGTCTGCCCATGATAGAGGGGATGGATTTGGATGATCTTTACTGTCCCTTCCAACCCAAACCATTTGATGATTCTGTGAGGATTCTGTGATTCTCTGAGAACTATGTAACATGTTAAAAGTCTGTTTCAATTGCATCACAGTTTTATGAGAAGACATCATAAAATGTCCCACATCTCAGGTGAGAAAATGAAGCTATTTTGAGCTTCAATTACATTGTTTTATTTCTGTTTAACAGTACATAAGATATAATAGAAATACAAACTGATCTATCTGCCTTCCAGCCTAAGAAGCTGTAATATGACAGGTGCCCATAAGGTCATGGGTAAATTCAGATTGTTCTGAAGAATTCTTTTATGTGTCTGTTAGCACAGTCCTGGCAAAATGGATACTTGATAGTGATGTAGTTTGTGTGATACAAATGTTACAAGCTGTGCACAATTATTGCAGAGGCAGTGTTGCAGTCCCTGGTGATGTCACTGTCTGAACTCTTCCTCTGCAGCCTTACTTGTTTGTGTTCTGTGCTGTTACTTGTGCAGTAGAACCCAAGGACTGTGTTGGAGAGAGAGCTGCTGTGTGAAGCTCTGTACCAAGCAGCAGCAGCCAGATCTAGTTAATGAGCACAGAAGCAGAGTTGTTCCAGCACGTATCAGCTCATCGCTAGCAGGCGTAGTTTACTCAGTGTGAGTAGTCCCACTGGACATGGAGGAACTGCTTTTGTTTATTTAGTTGAGCAGTGCATGTTGAGCATGAATGTTTACTAAATCAGGCCCTTGTGCAATGTAGTGCTCAGCTAATGACACAGCAAGTGCTAGAGGATGAGTGGAGGAAAGATGGAGACAATGAACTGAGTAGTACAGTAAAAAAGCTATGACTATCTCAGGAATAATATTATGCTTTTCTTACTCTAGTTCACAAGACCTCTTTGATAAAAAAGAATAATTGACTTATAACCTTTTTTTTTAAGGATTAATCTGGTAATCCATTTAACTGGAACTAAGGAGTCTGCATTACATTAGTAATACCATTGATCCAAAGCTAACATTGTAAAAGGTATACAGTTCTCAAAAGACTTCAAAGGGAACCAAGTAGAAGACTATTTATATTAAAATTTGGTTTGTTTATAGGTAAACTAATTCTGTCAGTGGATAAGGATACTTATGAGGAACTTGGACTGCAAGGTCGCCCTTCTCGGTATTCAGGCAAAAAAGTAATGCGATATAGTAAGTATTGATTTAAACAGGGCTGATTTGAGAAGCACCTTGTTGGCTGTTGAAACCTCCCTTTCACTACAATTAGTTGTTGTCTAGGTTATATTTTTCCAGATGCAAATACAAGGACTGCCTGAAGAGAGAAAGTACTTTTTTCCAAGTAGTAAAGCAGCTTTAAGGACACAACTACATCACCTTTTCAGTACTCTATAAAATTTTTAATTTCAAGGGTTCTCATTGTGCTGTTTCTACTGGAGTGATGTAGTACTTAAGAATTTTTGCATACACTGCATGGTGTCTATACCTTCTGATTTGAGTTAGAAAATTTTAAATTGATTAAGGAGGTGTTTAAAATGTGTACACTGTACAAAATCAGTGAAAAGCCTCACCCAAGGCTGCATGCTTGAAAGGCAGAATTGTTCTATGTTTCACACATCTAAAATGGTAATCTCTATGTACCAAGTACTTGAAAAACATAATTTTTTAACAGCTGCAGAGGAGACATCTTCAGTGTGAATTTTATTAATTTGTCTTTTTAGGAAATAAAAAAACCCAAACATGAACACTGTGCCATCTCAAATGAATTGGAACTTGCAGCAGTTGATTGGTATAGTTACATAAAAACTTTAGGAGGGGAAACTTGTTATCTCTAGTAAGTATTTTGGCAAAATGGGACATAATTTTACCATTCTGATCATCAAAATATATAATGAAATTTCCATTTGAAAAATAAATATAACTTATGCATGGGACAATTCACCTAGGAAAAAACCAACCTATTGAAAAAGTGTCATTCTGTATACATGACTTTTGTTGTTAGAAATTATAGGGGTTTTTTTACTGCTAATAGCTTGCCTGATTAGCAAGATATGTTTAAGGCACTGTTCAGGGACTTCTGTCAATGCCATTTCAAGAGGAATCTGTCCCTCTAGTCATGAGGAAGCAGTTCCAGATTATATCAAAATAAGGACTGCAGGAGGGGAATATTTATTTGCATAATGGGGAGTCATATTTGCATAATCAAATACTTTGTAAAGGTTCTGCAAATGTAAAGAGGAAGTTTAATGTTCTTTGGTTTCTTTGTGCTCTTCTAATTTAATAATAAATTTTATTTTAATTGGGTACCAATAGCTATTGTGTATTTTCTGCAGTTATCACTGTTGACTTGACTGATGCTGGCTTTCACCCTGAGAGCAAGAAACATAACAGAGTGCTTTGGGCCTTGAAAGAAAAGAAACCTTTAGAATTTGACTTCCTACTGGCTTGGTATAGTACAGGTAAATAAGAACCAAAAGCAAAACTAAAATGCAGCTGACGTGAAGTCCAAATATTTTTAGTTTACTGTTTTTTTTTTTCTAGTGATTGTACAAATGCATTTTCAGTGGAGGAAAAAGTTAGATTAAAATGTGTATGGGTGGGATTTTTTGTTTGTTTTGTTTATTTGTTTGGGGTGGGGAGGGTGTTACTTCCTGTGCACAGAACATCTCAGTTCAGGAGCACAACAGTGATTCATAGGAGATATATTAGTTGCTTCATTTCCTTTCTCTGTGTTGCCCAGGCTTTCTGGCAAAACCACTGTTTGATAAAAACTGCCTGCCTCTTGTTTATAAATTTGTGACATACGTAACCATCATCAATATTCTTTTTTTGGTTTGTTTTTTTTTTTTTATTAATACACATAAGTTATGTATCTAGTTACATACTTAGGATGAGGAGCTCTGATTTCCTCAGTACTTACAGGACATGTACAGATTCCCTGTTTACATCATGTGCCATGTGCCCAAATACACAGAGTGCTGTTTGATCACTTTATTCTCAAGCTTGTTTGAGATTGGAGCCAAGTAAAAGGTTGCTATAAGAAATTGTACTGTTTCAAATAATCTTCTACTCTTTGTTTATCTACTGTTTTCCAATTACACTATTTTTTCTTCTGGACTCAAGTATTTTTCCTCCTCTGAGGGAAATTTTTTCAAGTCCCCAGTTGTTTATATTACCTCAGAACAGGCTGTATGTAGGGATATGTAGCATTTGCATAGAACTGATGAAAACTGCAAGTGGCATTGTTTTCTTCATCACAGATGTGTAGCTTTTTGGTATTGTTTCGCTTTGAGTCTCCACACTAGGGAGAAAGGATATTAGAAAGGTCCCTGAGAATGCTTTCCCATCTCCTCTTTTTATTGTTCATTTTTCCTGGCTCTTTAAGGCCAAGTCTGAGAAGGAGTTAACTCATCTGAGAAATGCAAGCTGTTTACAAGCTCCTTTAGGAGTGTCCCATGTTTCACTTTATTCCTTCTTGCTTCCCCTCCCCCTTTCTAAGTACTAATCATATGACAAGGATGCTTCCTTGTTTGTCCTACAGAAATTGTTTAAAGGCTTGCAATTCCCGTCCTTGTAATCTTCAGGAAAGAGTCACAGTGAAGGCTGTTGCTACCATAAATGGTGACATAAATCCAACTGAGGTGGCAGATCTTCACGCTCAGCTTGCTTGGATTTATTGACCCCAGACAGAGAGCAAAATGCCTCTAGGGCCACTATTTTTCATATGTTTGCTGCTGCCCGTGCTAACAGCATTCAGGAAGAATAGCAATTCTTTTTCCCCTCACTTTCTTACATTCCCCAAACAGGTCAGGTCAATCATTTCCTGCATATGGAGTTAAATCTGAATGCCTTTCTGTGCCAGAATCTTGTACTCATAACACACAAAAGACTATTAGTTCCTTAGTACTGACAAAAGAAAACTTTTATAGGTTTTTATTAATAGATATGAGACATTGTGTAGATTCTGCTGGAAGGGAAAAAGTGGGCTGTGTTTTGTCAAGAGAATCTGTGTCCTCTGTGAACCTTCTGCTTTCAGCCTTCCTGCTGATGTCTGTCGTTTCTTGCTATGGCCAGTACTGCAGGATTTTTGGTTTCCATACCCAGTTTTCCCACATTGTGGGTTTGGCACCAAGAACAGGAAAAGGGAATATGGAGCACCTCATGTCTTTAATGACAGAGGCAATACAATCTTTTTTCTATTGCTGTAATTTCTATCACAATTTTACATGTTTATTGGATGAAATTCAATGGCCTCTGGAAAGCTTTGATGATGTGCCTGGTTGCTGTTAACATAGAAAGCTGTGCTGTAGCTAGAGGAATTGTTCTGTTAGGGTCTGACTGTAGTCTTTGAGATTTCCTGCATTTAGGGCTGTAGCTGAGGCTCCTGTATGCAACAGACATGTAAAATGTATGCCGTTCTATATTTTACTAGGAATTCTAGGGCAAAATTATACATTATTTCAACCTTTTAGGCTGACAAGTGCTAATAGAATGTAAGGAAGATCATCTCTTCTGGCACTCCTCAGACTTACATATATCTTTATAAAAATGCTAAATTAAGAAGAATTCAGTGACTGTCTTTGTCACTGTGTCCTTTGGAACTACCTTTTTTGAAGAATGACTAAAAAAAATTGAGCTTAATCCTCCTTTTCCTACTCCCCCAAATGATTGTCCTTGCTGACGTAAATATGGCTGATACACTTTAGGCAGTCCATATTTTCTGATAGGATATTTTAGATATAGTGTTCCACAGTGAACTCTACACTATTCTTGAATTTCTGCTGTTTACACATGCCTTTTCTGTGGTATCTAGCTGTTCCTCTGCACTTAAGACTTTTCATGAGTAAGGCATTATTTCTTGGTCTCCTAGACACCCGTTGTTACTTCTTGAAAATAGCACATATTATCTGGAATTTAAAATTTAGGAGAATTTATTCCATGTCAATTACCTCCCTGCTTCAAAACCAAGTTGGTGATATCTCTGAATTTAAAATATGCCAGCTTAGGTTAGTTTTTTAGTCTAGGTACCTGGTGTTTTGGATCTCTTAGTAGTGCTTTCCCACAAGTCCATCAAGGTACATTTAATTCTTACAGCCATACTGCAGTGAGGAGGTATCAGGGAGAGGGGAGCAGGGGTGAATTTATTCTTCTAGTAAAGTGACGTTGGTGATGTATTTTGATTTCTTTACCCTCTTCTCTTTCTTCTCTCTTCAGTCTTTATGCTCCAGATTATTCTGGAATATCTCTTGACATCATTGATAAATCTGTTCTTAAACCTCTAATCACATGTTCACTTTTCCATTATTCAGGGAAAATGCTGTTCTGAGATGACATTCCTGCTCCATTTTATCTGTTCCTTTTCAAGAACACTCTGAGTTCATCTTTTTAACAAGCTCATTTTATTACTCACGCAGTTAATTTGCTTGAATTTTGTATTGGCAAATCTACACTTCGTAGTGAGATAGCAAATTTACTGAGCTGTATTAAGTTCCTGAATCTTGCACTAACTTGTATTTCCAAGAAGATAAGGAAGCTGAAGATTCTAAGGTTCTGCCATAGATTAAAAGCATACAAGCAGTTTCACACTGCATTTTTTTTGTTTATATACAAATGTTTCACGTATTCACTGCTTCTTTTGTTTAGTAGTTTTGTAACAGCTGTTTGTGGTACTGTGTTGTTAAGGTGCAGAGGGATCAACATTGATGTCATACTTTTCAAAAAACCAAATACAGGCCCTGAAGCCAAAAATAACATTCAGCACCTTAAGGGACTTGCAGTGTCCAGTGTTACAAAGTAATGATCTACAAGGAAAACCAGAGGAGTCCTGCAGTACAGAGGAGCTCTTTGAATGGCTGGGTGCTGTCTTGAATCAAGTTAGCTTGTAAGTACTTGAATTTGTTTGATTTTTAAAAATGTTTTAAGTAAGGAAAACCACAATTTATTTTAAGAAATAGTTGAATAAAAATTAAGACAGACACTGTTTTATAAGTGAGAGTCTTTTATGCAGTTAAATGTTTATGTAAGTCTTGAATGATTTTATCTGTGTTCTTAGGGGTACCCATATGTACTGGATTGGGCTGGGATAGAGTTAATTTTCTTTGCAGTAGCTGGTGTGGTGCTGTGCTTTGGATCTGTGACTAAGAGTGTTGGTAACAGGGAATGTTTTAGCTCTTGATGGGTAGGGCTTGCACAGTCTGAAGGCCTCTTTCTGTCTCTCCTATGGCCCTGCCAGTAAGGAGGCTGGGGGTGGGCAGGAGGCTGGGAGAGAAGCCAGCCAGGACAGCAGACCCCAGCTGAACAGAGGGATATCTCACATCATGGGATATGGTGACATGCTCAGCAGCAAAAGCTGGGGCAAGGATGGGTGGGAAATGTTCGGAGTTCCAGTGTTTGTCTTCCCGAGTCAGTTATAATCCCTGCCTTCCTGGAGATGACTTCACATCTGCCTGCCATTGGGAGGTAGTAAATGAATTCCTTTGCATGCTTTGCTTTGTGTGGAACTTTTCCTCTGCTTATTAAATTGTCTTTATCTCAACCCATGCATTTTCTCCCTTTACCCTTTCAGTTCCAGGTGGGAGTGGGTGAGGGAGCAGCTGTGTGGTGTTTGGGTGCTTATAGGGTTAACCCAGAGCACCATGAGATCTTTTGTATTGGTTGCTTTGTCATTAGTTACTTGGCATTAATTTAGATATACATAGATCCTACTTGTTTGGTACAAGTTCTGATTACTAAGACATCCTATAGAATACTTAAAGCATATTTATTTCAGTTACCTCATTGTTTTTTCTTCCAGAGACAACAAATCCTCCAGCTTCTTATCAACCTATTGCTGCCCTGAGCCCAACACAGTGGTGGAAAAAGCATTTTTGTGCACAATCACAGGCTTTATAATTCCTGAGAAGATTATTCAGTTATTGGAGCAGCTGTGGTAAGGACTGACAGGAGCACATTACTATAGCACTTGTACTCAAACACTTCTTGTTTGAAAACACTTTTAAATACTTTTCAGTTGGAAATAAATAGCAAAATATATAAATGTAGACTTTTGTTTTAATTAGGAAATTAACTGGAAGCTTGACATCAGTATAAAATGTAAAAGACGATTTTGAATGCCTTGAATTTGAAGAAGCCATGTAGTCATGACTTTGGTTTTTGTCTGCATTTCTAAGATTCAGATAAATCTGAATCTTAGAATTGGCTGTATGGTACTCCTACATTTTTAAAATGCAGAGTGGATAGTATCTGGCTTTGATTATTCATAATCTATTTCCTCTCTGGTGGTAAAAGTATTTGTGTCAAGCATAGCCTTAGACTACTTTACTTCTTCCAATGTCCTTTTTCTTCCCTGATAGCAATTGTTCTCATTAAATTTTCAATTTTCTGAAAGACAGTGCATGCTATAGGAAAGTCAAAACTGCTACTTTACAACTTAGAACTTTTTCTAATTGCTACAACTTGCAGATTTGCCATGTATAAAACTATGATAGGAATAATAGATGGTCAATCTATCTTACTTTGATCCCTAATGTATTCTGAATATTTTCTTTCAAGTTTATTTATTATGGACTAAACTTTTTAACTGTTAATCATTTTTCACTGAAGTGTGTCTTTGATTATTTTACTTTATACTGTAGACTTCAATGTGCTGCCTATTCCATTATAATCACTGATTATCTTGTCTTCTTGCCTGCAGTTGCTATTTTGGTGAACCAAAACTGGCACACTGGCTGACCTTAACTGTGCATGGCTTTGCAGACAGCCCTGTTTCCTGGAGAGAAAATGAACATGGTTTCCACAAAGGAGGAGAGAACTTGTACAACTTTGTCATTTTTAGAAATCTGGACTACTGGCTTCACATGGCTGTAGGAACTCATGATGATTGTCCTCCATAAAGCTATGTCCACAGAAGAAGTTCTCTAATAATCCCTTGTTACTGACAGAAAACTAATAAAATATTTTTTGTACAGGTAGTTATGTAACAGATTAAGTACTAAGAGTCCGATCATGTTTTTGTTATTTGTCACCAATGGAAGGAATGGATTTTTGTTTCTTCACTGTTACACAATGCCTTCTGAAAAACTTCACAAAACTTCACAGCTTTTCCTAAAAGTTAAGTTTTTGAGAGTTTTTCACAGGAACCTTCTTTTCCAGGAGCAAATTTGGAATTTGAAAGTTAGCTTTACATATTGCTAGCTAAAATATTTGTCAGGAAAGCTCATTTTGGGATTAAGTGTTTTATTTCTTTACATTAAAGATCTGCAAAACCTTCATATCCCTGTTAAAGGTATTTCAGCCTACATGCTAGCAAAAAACCCAAAGGGGAGGTGGATGTGTTCTCCTTGATTTGGTAGGGGGTAGGAGAATAAAGGTGAGGAGAAGGTGTGTGGCACTGGGAGGAGCACCCATTAAACGTGGAAAAACTGAAAGCTTACTGACCTGCCCCCCCTGATTTTGCAGATCACAGTTGATTGCCTGAAGAAGTATGTTTCTGACAGTGAGGCAAAAGTCTGCTGCTTCCCTTCTTAACTGACCTACACACAGGCACACAAAATCTCTACTTTCAAAGGGAGGGTGTGGTTCTTGCTTACAGGCCAACCCATGCAGCTGAGATGTTAGTGCAGACACGTTTCTGGGAAGGAAGCTGTGGACGTGCCCTCACACAATGCACTTGATGTGAAACAGGTTTCATTAACAGTAAGCAGTCATGCTGAGAGCATAGGCAGCTATAAAGAATCCACACTACTCCTGTTGAAATCCATGGAAAGGTGCATGGTGGTTTGGGGAAGGTGGGATTTGGGGTTTATTTTGAGGAGTGGGTACGTATCATTAAAGTACCAATGCAGTGCTAAAATTGAAGCTGTTCACTTAATAGAGTGAGAGATTGGCACTGGAAACTGGGGAAAAGCTGTAGTGGAAATGTCAGGGTGAGTGGCACAGAAAAGCAGAAGGACTGTGAGAAGCAGCTAAGCTCTACTTTTATCTGTTTATTGTTTCTCTTCAGTGAGGAGGATCCTGCTGGATGATTTACCAGGTGGTATTTGTCTAGCACACCCCTCTGCTACCCATAACCCTCTTTTGCTCAAGCTCTGCTACATGTCCTACAAACACATCTCCAAAGAATCAGCAGTTTTCTAAATCATGACGTTATTTCTCAAAATTGTGCTGCCATGAGATGTTTCTAGTAGGCTGCCAGGAGCAGAAATTACATGTACAGACACAGACTCACACAATCACAAACTGAACAGACAATGGTACAAGAGTCTGGGAAAATTCTTGCCTTGGCACATGACTAGGGAATACTTAACACGGTTGTATTTCATGACTGTGCATCAGTGTGAAGGGCCTAAGTGTTGACTGAAGTCTGCTTTTGAAAGTGTCTGTTGAGGCATTATGGACTTACATAAAAGAAACTGGTAAAGAAGTATCTTCCTTTTTCCTCTTGACCAGAAGGTCAAGTTTTTACTTGAGACTTCCTGGAAGCTACACCTGTAGCAAAAATTCTAATACAAAGTTTAAAATCCTACATTTTTATGAAAAATTGAAGTTTGCAGCTTCAGAGCTACTAACTGCAGGCCCTGTGAATGTGATCATCTTTCTACCAGATTCTAGTAAAACCTTTTCCTCAACAGTGTATGCGGGCATAAAACTAAGTGTAAAATATTCTGCTCGAGGGGGAAAAAAACCCACCCAGAAGTAAGAATCTTCTATGGGTGGGTTTGCTTCCCATAGTGATTCCAGAAGCAGCTGTAGGACTCTACTCTGAAGTGGCAGCAGTAGGACCAGGTGAAGTGATTTTTCTAATGAGAATCAGGTGAAAGTGTTTTTTCTAATTGTTGCATGAGCACATTGGGCTCCTTTGTGGAGAAGGAGCTGTGGAAGTGCTGGTGGGTGCAGTGATTGCCTCAGTGAGGCCATTCTGGAAGGCAAGCTGAGAAAAAAGATTTCAGCTCCCAGTTGCTTCAGAATGTGAGTATTAAGGTAATTTTTCTTTTTAATTTTTTTTGTGGATGTCTAGGGAAATCTTAGCAGATTGGTCAGTGGTTACCTTCACCTCCTGTGTACACAGGCCATGGACTGCAAGCATTTCTCAAAGCTCAGTGTGGTGATGGCTGTGCTGCATCCTACAGTCTGTAGTGGTCTGCTGATGATGGCTTCAAATGGCTTTTCCAGCTAGGGAAGGGGTTAAAATACTGTCTGTGAATCCTGTAAGTTGAACTGCTGGGTTGGTTTCTAGCTTTCTCCTGTTTTCTTTAAACAGATATAAAGTAAAATTGAGAAACCTTGTGCTGTTAATAGGCACTGCAGTTGGTCTAATCTGAGGATCTGTGAGGTGATACTGTGCTAACCAGATCCATGCTTCCTAGCAGGGTCCAATGTTGCACTCACCTCTAAGGGAGAGAGGCTTTCCTGTGCTTGCTGGATTTTGTAGTAGCAGAGAAGAAAAACTGGGGTGGAATTTACCTGTCTTATTCCTGTCTTACATCCTGGGAAAAAAAAAAAAAAGAAAAAAGAGCCCAAGGTAGTGTTTTTTTCCTGAGATGAGGTACAGCAGCCTGCCCTTTACCATCCATATGGAGTACTGTGTCTCTCCAGAGAACTCCCAAGCACAGAGGAGACCCTTGCTGAGAAGACGAACAGGAAGGCATTGCTCACACATTTGGGGATCCCCTTAGGAGGGAAGATCTGAGACCCAGCCAGGTGAGCAGTGGCTCAAGGAGGAATTGGGCAGGGCACGTGAGGTGGAAATAAAAGCTTTTGCCTGAGAATGAAAGATGGTTGCTGGTGATGTTCTTGCCCTTTGTGCCTGCCTGTAAGGGAGGACAGGAAAATGCAAAATGTTCCTGAGAGCTGCAAAAGTAATGGGGAGCAGCTGTGCACCAGCTGCTTCTGAGATCAAAGGCAACTAAGTGCTTACTAAAAAATTTTGCCTCAGGGGAGTGTTTTATCTTGCATGGGGAAGGAGAGCCAAATATCTGAATGCAGAGACAAGCCTGAGGCAAGCTGGTTGTGTGAGAAGTAGAGGTTTTGTTGTCCTGGAATGCGGACAGACGCCACTCCTTGAGAGCTAGGGAATTGCTCTGCTTTAACCTCAGCCTCTCTGCTGGTGGATGGGAATTTTGTTGAGAGGTTACTGGGGGGTAGCAGAACCCTCTGGAAATGGGCCACAAAGGCCACGTGCTTTTCCAGGCACCCTATCTTTGACTGAGTGTTTATAGGTGTTCATAAGCTGGTTGGTGTAGAACAAATAGAGGACAAATTTTCATATTGACAGAGGAAGATGAAAGCTGAGGTAGCTGGGTAACATGTGTTGCACAGAATCACTCTAAATAGAACATATCTAACTTTTTGATTTGCAAATGCTGCCTGAATCAGAAACCTGTCTGGAGAAATAAAGGTATGTAGGTATCCCATAAAAGTGTGCATCCCTTTAGGAAGAGTGAGAGACTAATGATTGTGATTGTACCACCATTGATGGTTGTGTGAGAAAAGGAATATTAGCATGAGGGGACTCTGAGAAAAGTTAGAGATAAGAATGTGAAAGAGAAATTTCTTTCTCAGATTGTGGAGATGCAGGGGGAAAACAGGGATACTAGGCACAGGCAGAGTTTAGGAAATGCAGGAGGGACAAGAACCTGTGCTAATCTAAGGCAGCTTGAAAGGGAGGTGGCAGAGCTTAATGAAAGAGAAACATCAGCTCTCTTGTGGTTGCATCATGCTCTCATTTACTGGGAAATATCCATTTTGGAGAGGCTAGTCAATATATAAAGTTGGATGACTGGAAAAAAAGCCAAGTTCATATCTCATCAGCCTGGGGTTTGAATAGCAATTGTGGGAGCAAGGAAGGTTTCACAAAGATGGACCATAATGTTCTTGTTGGAAGAAATTTGTGTGCTTTTATTATTCCTTGCTACAGGCTGCCTCTCTTTGGTTTTTAGAGAAGTTCTAGAAATGCCAAAAATTTACAACTGTCTTGAGATAGATCAGATTCTGTTGATGTTGCTGTTAATTGCAATTAGCAGCTGGGCTGCTCACCCAATGCTGCAGAGCCACGGTGGAGTTTTGCTCATGCAGGGACTGTCCCTGCTACAGCTACTACGAAAAGAAATGGTAAGGCAGACAAAAGATTTAAAGGAAAAGTAGAACTTAGAGGGGTGTTTCTCTTCCCTTTCTCATGGGATTTTGCATAGCAAATCAGTGGCTGATCTGGGATTAGAATGAAAGCTTTTTGTAGCTAGTCCAATACTCTAGCTGCTAGATTATAGTTCCTCTGATGCTGTTAATTGAAGATTAATGCATGCAATTGACTCTGTCTTAATGTGGCAGCTATTCTGGAACATGCTTGAACTGATTCTCTTTATAATTTTTATTCACAGAGTGGAGCTTAAAGTCCAAAACTGGAGACTAATTGAATTAGTGGGCTATTAAATAACCACCACCTTCTGAATAGTAACAAGAACTTCAGATATATCTACTATAAACTAAGGCAACTTCTTATAAAGCAGTGGCCTCTGTTTCACCCGTGGAAGTAGCTTCCAGCACTACTGAACAGAACTTATTTTAATGCAGCTGTATACAGAGCAAAAAGGGGGAGCTAAAGTGACTTTGAGCAGTTTTCAGCTTTCCAGAAAGCAAAGAGTAGGGAGCCTTGCTAAAGCAAGTTTTTTTTAGCTGGCTTTCTTAGAACAATTCAGTTATTAGAATATGGATGTGTTTGACTTGGGTAATTGAAGAATATCCTAAGCACTGGAATAGGCTCTTCTGCACCCTCCTCACCCCACTGTAAAATATAGATAAATATTGTTATTAATATTATTGCTGTTAATGCCTAGGGGAGATGTCCAGGTTCTATAGATACTGACAGCCTTTCTTCATCATCTTCCAGTAGGGGTAGAGAGAATGCAAAGGGGCTAAGTTTTATTGTGTGGTTACAGTTGAATAACAGCACATTTATTGATTTATCATGCAGACAAGTATTTCTAATTTTGTCACTGTTGAAATTTTTAGCCCTATTCAGTGCTGCCAGAAGGAGTGTGCATTGGTAAAAGGCTTTGTCTTAAGACTCTACAGGAGCTAGTGCTATAAAACTGCAAAAACATAGCAGTTTTCACAAGTTTTTGTAGTTTGGCATGGAATAAAATCCTTAATGATCTGGGCATTACTCTGTCATTTGAACAATGCTGACTCCTATTTATGGAGAGTTTTCTTCTTATTGATGGGAATGAAGAATTTAAATGGTCGGCTTTTGCAGAGCAGATGCAAAACCCAGCAGTGGTACATTGGTCTTTATGCCTGTTTTTTGGTCAGGTGCTAAATCTATCTTTAGCTCTCCTGATGTCAGAACAAGGTGTTGTAGGCCCATAAAATGATTTAAATATGCTCGTGTATTTTTGAGCTTTGTGATCACTGGGAATAATTTGCTTTCCTATAATTGACTTAAATGCCATATCATGTACTTGTGACTGATCTGACAGGAAGGTGGTGGTGCGTTCCTGGTGTCACTGACTGATGTCTGTACTGCTGTTCAGGATGGCATGACTTGCTTCTCTCATATTAAATACTTCAGAGTCACAGTGTGACACTCATGGAACCTCTGTGCCTGCACTGATCTTAAAGGTCAGTAGGAATAGCTGACCTTTAGCAATTCAGTGTGTGGGTTTGCAAGCTCCATGAATTAAGTGTTAAACACCATGAATTAAGTGTTTAAAAGTATATAAGCACCTTCAGATTATATCTGTAAAAAGCAGCAATCCATACAGAGTTTTGAAAACTTTAAAAAAGCAGACCATTGTGGTGTTTATTTGTGACAATTGATTCTCCAAGGCATTGGCAGCCTTCAGGCTGGACACCCAGCCCCACAAAGTGCATTTCCTTTTCTTCTCAGAGCAGAGGTGCAGAAAAGTGGGTGTGCTGAGTAGTGAGCCACCTACACTAGCTGGGAGACAGTGTGAAGGATTACAGTGCTCTTTGGGCTTCTACTACAGCCTGCACTGGTGGAAGTGGAAATTTGGTAGAGGTGTTTTGGCTGGGTTTTTCGGGTTTTTTTGGGGGGAGGTTGGATAGGACATGAGGACAGACAGTTTGAGATAGAAAGTGAAGGGTGCCTGGTGTGCAGTGATAGAGACCTCCAGGTTTTTCTTGTAGCCCTGGTAACAAATTGCTGGCTGACCTTCTACAAATAGCTCAGCAGTTCTGAGCTGCTCTGGCACTTTCCCATTCAACGCAACAGCCTCAGAGATGCTCCTTGCTTTGCAAAGCACTCTGAGAGAGCCATAGGTTACCATTGAGTGTTCACAGAATTTACCTCAGAACCTGCAATTGGTGCTTGGTGCATCCATTTTCCTCTGAAGACTGCTAATCAGAGGCGGGGTGGTTCTGGCCAGGGCTTCAGGGCAAAACAAGTCCTGTCTTTCCTCTACCTACCTGGAGGGTGATGTAAGTGAAGGAAGTGGGGTGGGGCTTACTCTGCTTAAGACAAGTCTGTAATGTGCTGGAAAAACATGGCTCCATTTAGTCAGCAGCATTGCAGAGAACAGAGGGATGAAGGGTAACTAAGGGTAACATGGAGCATTTGGGATATTTATAAAAATGTGAAATGGCTTTACTTATTAAAAGAATGGTTGAGCATCATTAAAGGCATCAAAAGCAAAGTGGGAACACGCTTTGTGAATCAGGAGGAAGAGCAGTCCTTAGCAGTTGCTAATCTATTTATGTTCCAGTCATGCTCAGAGTGTGGCTTTGAGGTCTGCAGCTCTTGTAATTGCCTGGAATATGTCACTCTGCAGTAAGATTCATTGTTTTGCTCTCCCTGAGAGGAAGGCTGGGATTTTTAGCTGTAGGACTTTGCTTTCAGTTGAGCAGGGAGACATTCCCGTGCATTGTTTTGCTGAAACACTATTAATTATGACTCCCATTATAAGCACGTCAGTTCCATGTGATCTAGGCAAAAATTGATGCATTTGGTGGGAAGCAGCCAAACCTTTATTTTGGGGATTATACATGAGGTTTAGAAGCCAAGTTTTGATCCCTCTTGATAGAAGTCCCTTAAACTTTGCAGAATCAGTAGGATGCTTTTTTGGTTCCCTGATTTCTCAAAGGGTCAGAGACTTAATTTTTTTCTTTCCTTTTTCTCTGCTTCTTGCTGCCAGGCTTTCTTTGCTATTCCCTAAGCAACGCTCAAAACATTTAGACATTAAGCTTCTCATTAAGTTAGAGTGAAATCAGAGCTCTGTGCCTTGCAACAAAGATTTAGAGGGGCAAGATTCAGCAGGGATTGAACACGTTTTCGGGAAGCGATATAAGATGTGGCTTCAAAAGGGCTTCCAGCCCAACCTCACCCCTGTTACTATGCATGGGAACCTCTCTCCTCTCTGCCTTCCCTTGAAGAGAAGTGAGTGCTTTTTTAAATAATGAAGAATTCCTGTAGTTTTCTTTCAAGTCCCCAAGGTATTTTTGGCCGTGGGAACCTCTCGTATAGCTCCTATGGAAGTGGGAGCTTGGAGTGTAGCCATGGCACCTCCATGTAAGACAGCACACAAGCTCAAGGCAGAGCTCTTCACTGATGTTGGCAGATCAGGTGGAAAAGCCAATGTTTTATTCTACAGTTTTGTTTCTTTTGTGAATGATAAGCTATGCTGACTTTTCCTCTCTGGGGGCTCAGAGTGGAGTTGCTGCTCAGTTTCAACTAAATGTGAGATTTTTTTAGATGCAGTTGCTCTTCCTTCTGCTTCTTCTCTAATGCATGGCTGGATCAAATGAATTATATGCTGAAGGACCTCTTGAGTGGTGAGCTGTGAAGAAAATCATTAGCATGACTGTCAGAAGGTAGGCTTGTCCCATGCAGGGCTGCTTTGGTGCTTCATAATCTGGAGCAGCTCTTTCTTGTCTTACTCCAGAGTATGCACTGCTGAGTTGGCTCAGGAAGTTCAAGTCCTCCTGGATTCACTGACATCTGTTTGTCAAAGTTGAAAACTGCAGTGGTAACACATGATGGATGCTTGGCTGAAGCTTTTTCAATAACACAGAAATGGCTTCATGAACCAGACTTTGTCCAAAATGTCATAGGTGCTTGTCCCTGTAACTTGTGAGGACATGGTAGAAGCACCATGGGTTTTTAAGGTGTGCAGCTCATACAACTACTACTCTAAAAGGGTTGTGGTTGGCCTCCTTTTTACCTTCAAATTCAATTTCAGCAAAAAACCCTGAAAGGATAAAGATGAAAATGGATTTAGAAATTGGTCTTGGACATAGACTAAATATGAAAAATTTTGCCTTGAATCTTTTTAATAACAGTCTAGAAAGATATACGGTATTTTCCAGACAAAAGATGAGGTTCTGATATGTTTCTCTCTAAATAATCTGAGAGTCTCATGGTCACAAGAGAACAGAATGTTTAGATAGTTGATTGCAGTGTACATAAATAACTCTCAGGTTCTTCCACAGTGTCCTGGATTTGGTAAGAACCTGTCCTTTTTTCTTCCTAATGAACAAATAGGTTACAATGCTATTGGAATATGATCCCAATATTATCAGGTGGAACATGCCTGGGCTCTTCTGGCCCTTGCTGCTTGGCCAGAGGTGGCAACTGTGGTGTTTCACCTCAGAGACACCCCTGGCTGGCTGGATGTTGCAGCTGGCACTTGGAACAAGCCAAGGCAAGCAGGAATTCAGTTTTTACCTCTAATGGAAAGGCTTTAGGCGAGGTGGAGAGGAAAAGGAGATGGATTCTGCCAGAGAGTTAATCCAGAGTTTTATTCCGTGGTCACAGATCTCCGAATCTTGGTAACAGCTCCAACAGAATGCAGATCGCATGGTCCCGAGTCTTTTTAAGCCCGGGGAAAGGGGGAGGGGAAGGGGTAGGTGTGCCATCAACCAGGTGGGAGGGGGGCAGTCTCAGGGGACAGTGACACCTGGACTGGCCAATGACCCCAGGGCTGAGGGGCATCTTTGGAACTGCACCAACCAGATGACACCCTTGATGGAATGTTAAGATTGACAGACAGCACTTAGCAAGGGGCAAGGGGCAGGGGAAGGGAGAGGTTGGCACACCTGGGAAACTGGGATAGCTAAAACAGGATATTGCTTCACACTGCAACACAATGCCAAATACCTCTGAGCATTTAAGTTTATTCCATTTACAATCAAATGAGATGAGATACTGCCCTGTCCTAAGAGAAAAATCTACAAATACAAGAATCTGTGCAAAAGAAACCAAGAAGCTGATCAGTCTTGTGCAAACTCTTTTGGTTTCTTGACCTTGTAGGACTATGGCAAGAAAAAAAGCCTCTTGATAATTGCCCATGAAAGGCATATAAATGTTTTTGTTGCAAGCATGCAGGCTTATTTATAAGTACTGCTGTGGGTGGCATCATCTGGTGATAGTAGGCCCTAGAGCTGAGTCCTTTCATCAGCTCTGAGTTCTTCTGTGTGACCCTGAGTTGGGGCATATTTTTCTGGAATCAGTTTTGTCAAAGAATCCTGTTTCCATTCAGAAGTAGAAATAAGCAGCAGCTTGTTGTGGACTTCAGTTTCTCCTGACTTTACTCATCTTCAGTTTGCCTTTTTTTGTTGTTGTTGATGTTTTTTGACCTCCACAGATTTTCCCCTGTGTCTGTGATTTGAAATTACTACAGTTGGTTTTATTGCAGAGGGTATAAACTTTTTCCTGCTGTCTAAACCCTTCCTGGAAGAACTTTCTGGATGTTCTCACTGAGGGATTCACTATGGGTAGTAGCACATTAAGAGTGAAATGGTGCAACTTCTGAGCACTTTGCCCAATTTCTAATCAGTTCTCATGCTGAACATGAAACACCATAGCCTGCTAGCAGCACCATGTGAAGTGCAGTACTAATACCTTCTGGTACTTCCTTTAAAAAAAAGTCATTGAGAGGAGAAGCAAAGCTGCACAAAACATTTTGCTGTTACTACAAAAGGGAGGCTGTGGAAGAGGGAAGTGCACTGCAGAATGTTTCACCCAATCCAATGTTTTTAAACTTGATTTGCCTTCTTAAAGAAGGATCAGAAATGTCCTTGCCTTGTGGTGCTGCAGTTGGACAATCAGCTTGTTGAGTTGTGTCCCTGTAGCTGCTCCGAGGGTGTTGCTGCCAGCAGGATATTCCCCTCTTTACCAGGTACTGGGGGATTGTCCAGGGGATCCATCAGTCCTGGTTTTCCTTCTCTTTAATGGCATCTGGCTTGCCTTGGTGATGGAAAAGGTTAGTACATGGGAAAATGCTGAAACAGGCTGTCAAGTGCAGTAACAGTGTGAGACAGTGAAAACCAGTTTTGAGATACTGTCAAGAGCCTGGGGAAGTTTTCTGGGAAAGGAATTGAAGCTGACCCAAGAGAAGTCTGGACTATTAAGTTAATTATCCTGTCATGAGGTTTTTGAAAGCAAAGATGGAGCTCTATTAGCATGTTGGCTTCACGGCAAGTGAGAGCTGGCTGGAGCCTGTTCATCTGAATGTATTTTTGGGATGAATTAGAGTCTAAAAGCCTGTGGGTTTTGCTGAAAAATGACATTTTGAAAGAGGCAAGTTGGCTGCTAGGATTCAGAATCACAACAGAGCCAAAATAAGCTTCATATTTCTTAACCTCCATGTCACTGTGAGGTCCAGATTATCCCAGGTGATATGCAAATGCACAAGGATGGAGCACTGTGAGCTGCCAGGTTTTCATGGGAAGGGGCAAAGGAAAATAAACCACAGTTGTCCCTTATGTAAATGTATGGCAGCTATGAAAAAGACTGAGCCATTCAAACCTGATATTGCCTTTCCTCACAAACATTAAGAATAGGAAAAAGGGGTAGTGATATGAGTTAACTGAAAACTCAGACTGTGACTTCAGCATTTGGCACAAGTCAGCAGAATAAATAAAGCACAGAGATGCTGGGGGCCAGGGAAAGAGACGTGTCCAGAGCAGCATAAACAGCGAGTCCTGAGCCAAGGTACTGTGCATTGTGCTAGCAGGCATCAAGTTGGGTTTGTGGGAAAGCTGGATAACAGCAAAACAGAAGGATTTGAATACAAGCAACCAAAAGATTCTGCTCCAGTCATTTTTGTACACTGGTAGGAATCGGATGCAGCTCCAGGGGACTTCAAGGATGAATACTGACATAATGCTAGGAGAGAAATAGGCTTTCTTTTTGTTAGAAAAGATGCAGATTAGATGAAATTGTGATTTATGTCATTCTGAGCATGTAGGGAGCTGGCATCAAAGGTTGAGAAACTAGTGTATTACAAAGGCTCAAGGAAAAAGGAACTGGATTCTGAGGGACTATGCTCTCCTGATACAAAATAATCATTAGGAAAGATAAACTAATTAAAATTAGGTAGTAAATGTAATTTTGGGCAGATTGTAGCCAGCAGTGCTCAAGGCCTGTGTGAGCCCTTCATGTCAGTGTGAATGGGCAATTAAGAGCCTAAATGTCTCTGTTTCTCTAATTTTGTACAGCAGCAGCTGCAGGTAGCTCAAACCAGAAAAGTGCCAAGCTTCCTCTAGCACCCATGTTCCTTTTCCAGCTATTGCTGGCCTCTTCAGCTGGGAAAGGTTTTACATATCCTTGTCAAAAGCTGCTGAGTGTTGGTGAAGTTCTGCTTCAAGGGTGGTTGAGAAAAGGCAAGGCAGCAGAGAGGGATGAAGGGCATTAAACACAGGGGCAGATTCTGTACTGATCCAAAAGATGAGGGAGAATACGGTGCTCAGCCTTACAGGGGCTCCTCTTTCATGTGGCTCCTGCCTCTTCCCTCAGTAAACCTGAGGGACACCATTTCTAATAATTCTTCATTTTGTATGATTCAATCAGGGGATATGTAATTCCTGCTAAATAAAGAAAACTACTTCATGGATTAACTCTTTCTAGGCAGGAAAATCCCATGCAGATCAAATAACAGTCCAAAATAATTTCACTGTTCTACTTTCTGTTTGAAAAAGAAATTAAGTTTTTTGTTCACCACAGAGGACATCAAGGAGGATGCCTGACATCCACCTCTAGAGAGCCTGGAATTCCTTGTGAAAGTTTCCCTATCCTATATATCTTGCACAAAGAACCTTTAAAGTAAAGCTCTGAAGCTGTGCCAGGATGCCTTGGTCTGCAGTTTTGTGAACATTCCTTACTTTCACAAGTGTTGAATTCAGAAATTGTACTGCTGCAATGGTAGGTCATTGTGGCAGGGGGATGAAACTGAGTTTGAAGTTGTCATGATGCAACGAGACTTGTTAGTGAAACCTTTAAAAAAAAAGAACATTAGAGACAAAAATGTAGCTAAAATTCTTATGATGGGCAAAACCCTATAAACTTATTGGGTAAATCATCCATGCAGGATATATATTTGACTACTGAATATTATGCATTGGGTGTGTGTAGTTGGCTTATTATGTATCATATTTTAAATAAGGGATTTAAAAAATTTAAGCAAGATTTATTTCCAGTTTGTTTTTACTGACAGTTGTGTGTATAACTCTTATGCTTACTGTCAGAAATATAAAACTTCATTACTGTTTTAAAGCCTAGGTTCATTAATCTGCTCAAATAGAAAAAAGCAGATATGAGGAGCTACAGAGCATTCTCTCAAAATCTATAACTGAGATTTTTGAGAAGTTGGAGGTCATTTTGCTTTGCTGCAGGGCTGTGCAAATGGTTATATGCTTGTCAGTTAAACTGGTTTGGGGTTTTTTTACTCATTCTGGGCACCCAGCCAGCCTAACTTACAAAACTGCAATTATCATGATTGTTAGGAACAGTTCCACTTCTTCCCTTGGATTTCTTCTGCCTCGCTTCTTTTCTTCTTTGAGGAAGTCTTACATTTTCCTGTCAGTTTTGAGGAGACCCTGATTTTCCCCTTAGGGGTTCCCACAGAGACACAGAGTCGCAGAGGCCCTCCAGCTCCCTGATAAATGTAATCCTATCAGAGGCAGCCACAAGCCAGAGTGTCACTCCACAGGATCAAATCCCCAACCTACAAAGCCAGGTCTTGCTCCTGGGAAGCCCACAGCGCTCTGGGTTTTTAAATTTGACTGTTCAAAACCGAATTTCTAAATATATTTTGAATTTGAAGGCTGAGAGGCTTTGGCATTTGCACCATTCCTCATTTACAGTTGCTCTGTTTCTGTGGCAGGTGGTCAGTGAACACTTCCAAGGTATTTTGATGCCTTTCCACAGAACATGAATCAAAGAGGAAACACCAATTGATTAGTACACCAATATGACCAGGCCTTACTTAAGTTGCCATAAATTTGAGCTCTGGTCCAATTTCCGAATTCTTCCATTGAGTCTAAGGGAATTCCAATTAAACAGGTGCGACATGACTCTGAAGGTGTCGCTAGTGATGAGCAGAAAGATTCTTGCCCTGTTCTGTCAGCTGGCAGCAGATGTTGGGCACCAGCAGCCCCTGGGCTGCAAGAGCCGTGCCCTGAGGGTACCTGGGGTGGGGCAGCGCTTACTGCACTCCTGCCCCTGGCCCCACATTCTCCAGAAGGAATGAGCCACTTCTCCTGTGAGGCTACTGGATAGCTCCTATTCATGTCTAGGGGGTAGGTGTGGATGGCTTCAGTTATCAGGGAGGGCAGGAGGGCTGCTGCTGTGAGCTGGGGTCGAGCTGTGAGGTGCCGATAGTGCCTGGGCCTAGGGGCGACAGCGGGCAAGGCTGGAGCCTGAGCAGTGCTGCTCCTGCCCTTTCACCATCCGGGATTTGCAGGGTCCGGGCACGGCCCCTCTGCAGCTCCTCAGACAGAGCCCCTGCTGTGCCCGATAGGAACAGCGATGGAGGAGCTCCTTAATCCCGGCCGTGCCTCTTTCCTGCGGTGCCCGTGGGTTTGGGGAGGGATGCTCTGATTCTCCTTCCTCCTCCCGTGGTTTCAGTTTGAGGCGGGGCCCAGAGGGAGAATCCGGCGCTTATCTCAGCCGTGCCCCGCCCGGCCGGGCTGCTGTGCTCAGCGACAATGCACCTCTGGCTGTGGGTGCTGCAGCTCTTCTAAGGTTACAGCTGCTCTCCTAGCTCAGGATGAGCTCACAGGAGCTCTAGAAAAGCCCGAGATGGGCAAATAATGGTGATGTGTTAGGTTCTTGTGTAGTGCTGGCGAGGTACTGTCCTTCAGGGAACTTCCCGCGTTCAAAGCCTCTTCCTGGGATACAAGACTCTGCTGAGGATTTCTCAAGTCTCGTTTATTTTCAGCTGACCAAACCCTGCAGTCAGAAACTTCTGGGCAATTTTTATATGACTCAATTACTTATTTTGTATATATTAGCACTACAGACTGCTGTATTGCTTAGAATCACAGAGCATCCTGAGTTAGAAGGATCGCAAGTCCAACTCCTGGCCCTGTGTAGGACATCCCAAGCCTCACACCATGTGCCTGAGAGCATTGTCCAAATGCTTCTTGAGCTCTCCCAGGCTTGGTGTTGTGACCACTGCCCTGGGGAGCCTGTTCCAGTGCCCAACCACCCTCTGGGGAAAGAGCCTTTTTCTAATATCCAACCTAAACCTCCTCTGACACAACTTCAGGCCATTCCCTCAGGTCCTGTCCCAGCTCAGTGGCAAAACTGTGGTTTTAATGCCTGTGTGTCCAGAACTGTCTAGAAGGAGAGGTGTCACATCTCTTGCTCAGTGAGTTTCATTCCCAAAGCATTAATTTACCATGTGAGCATTGGGTGGAAGCATCCTGCTGTTAGGAAGTGCAGTGAGGAGCTGAATGGCATTTTAAATGTAGGCTAGCCACAGATTTCCAGAAATGCCTCACTTATTTTCAGGTTTTGAGGTACCTCATTAATATAATTCTTGCACACCTACTGCTTTTTCTTTTCCTCATTGAAAACTGTTTTCAACCAATTATGTTTAAAATGTTTAATATCTGTGAAAAATCTGTTTGCTGATCTAATCTTGCTGGCTCCATCCTCCTTGCACTGCCTGTGCCTTCCCTTCTCTGTGTTGTCCTTCCAGGAGATATCAGGGTGGTTGAAGTCCCCTATGAAGACCAGGGCCTGAGACTCAAAATCTGAGCCTAGACACAGGTGCTGATAATGTCCTCCAGACTGTGTGGAACAGCTATACAAACACCTGATGTTCTTGTCAACTGTAGCTCTTCCAGAATTGAGCACAGTAAGAATGAGGACTTCAGGGAGAACAGCTGCCACTCCTCTACTTCTTTCTGTAGCTCCTTTTATGTCCTACACACTGTTGTTTTGGTGGTTTCTAATTCTACTTATTTGTTGTATTTTCCCCTGTGCATGAAGGATGAGGAGGACCAGAGTTTAATCACAATCTTCTCATTTTGCATCACACTTCAGGATCTTTGCCCATCAAACCGCTTTTCATCCTGTGAGTACCTCAAGAGATAATTATATTTAGGGTTTGTTAGGAAGCTTGGTGCAGGACTTCAGTCATATCCCCCCTGAGTAAGGAAAAAAAATGCAGAGGGCTATGAGTATTTCCTAAAAAAATCTGAGGGGCAGTACAAGGCAGGACCATGATGTACCATACAGATGCTCTCCTTCCAGATACTTCTTTCCTTGGAAAGGCAAACCCACCAGTGTCCCATCTCCAGTAGACTTGAGCTCCTGAGCTCCATGACTGAAGGTTGCCAACTCTAAACCTGTTGCAAGCTCTGTAACAGTCTGTGTTGACAGCTAGTGGCAGTTCCTTAGGATGGAAAATCATGTGGCAAGCTGCGAGTTGAGGCATTTCCTTCCTCCTACTCTCCTCATACTGTCCCCGAAGCACACTTGTCATGTCCCAGATCAATGTGAAAGCGCCTGAACTTCCAGCAACAAACCCAGGCAGAGCATTGGCTCCATTTATTGAAGTAAGTTTTACCTGTCCATTTGGCAGAAATGTTTTGTTTGCTGCCTCATTCCCTAACTGGTTCAAGTCCTGTTTTATCCAGTTAAGTAATTTATAGCTCAGTATTATGTGGTTTTTTTTCTATTCTTTCCAAGTATCCCTGACTTTAGGAAATTAATCCCACTAAATAGGTAATTTAATTCACCTGAACATTTTTCCATAATAATAATGGTGCAGTTTCTGAATTACAGGGAAGTGTCTCTTAGCAATGTTGTCAATCCAGTAGAGGACTTGCTCACAGGAACTGTTTCAAATCCCAGATTTGTGAACACAGAAAAAAATCTACAGGCAGGTTTAGATCTGCAGATTACCCCAAAATATTGTAGGCTAGCTTACAAGGTTAAGACCTTGCTCTGATTTTTGCTCCAAGTTGTGCATCAGCAGATGGTGGGATTAAGTGCACACAGGTGGCTTTCAAACAGCTCCAAGTACCTTCAGCCCACGGGTCTCTGCTGCTATTTGTTCATTAGGAGAAAAGTTCTCTTATTTCCTTCCAAAAATAAATTTAAATGTGATAGAACTTCCATGGGGAAAGTGGTTGGTGCAGTCCAGTGCCCAATGCTGTTTTGGGTAGTGCCTGGGCTGTTGCCTATTTCAGAAAGAAAACTCAAACTCCTACACTGCATTATCAAGGCTCCTGTGCTACTTTTCAATTTCAGCACAAACACAGCCAGTTGCCTCACAGATTGTCTCTATGTTCCATAACTAATGTAAGCAAATTGTGTAGTAGCGATGACAGTCAGGATAATGGATAGTCTTGACAGGAGATGCAGGGGTCAGGAATGAGCAGGGCTATAAAAAACTAGCTGAATTTTATATTCCAATACCATTATTCCTAATTCTGCTAGCCATTGACTAGACACTGGCACCCAAACAGGAGATTTGCCTTTGTGCCTGAAGGAGGAAAACCAGGAAACTTTCTGTTAAGAAAAAAAAAAAGCCCTATGGAAGTTCTCTTGGCAGTCATTTACAAAGATACAATTTGTGCTCTTCCAAAATCCTCCAAATTCACAAAAGAATTAACACAGAAGATCCATTTTGAAGTACTTCTGGGAGGCTGTGACCCCAAATCTAGAGCTTTAGAAGAAATGCTAGCTGCAGAGTTCACATATGTCTGGGAGAACATCTGTGACTATGGTTGGATTCAGTCATCAAAGCCTAAAACTGATGCTTCAGGTTAGGTAATGTATGCAGTACTGCAAATTTATGTAAAACACTACAAGCATCAGCCATGAATCAGGCTCAACAAAGACCTGTCTCTTCTGTGAAGAAAAGCCTTGAAAACACTCTTAAAAAAATGTCTTAAGTCAGTTTCTATGATATTTCAGCTTATCTTGCTTGTTATTAGAGGTCTATAATGTTCCTGTCATTCTATTATGGCTTTGCAGAGACCGAACTAGACTTGACTGTAACCTTCACACACATCAAAAGATACTCACTGACCCGTGCTGAAAAGAATGGGACAGTGTTTTCCTGAAGAAACATTATTCCTGTAGTCCAGTGTATGGACAAAAGGTGTGTGCCACTTACGCATGAGAAATTTGTTAATAGTGTCAAGTTAGTTACTGACAGTGCAAAGGAAGTGGCCTGAATGACTTTTTCCAGTCAGGAATTTAAAACAGTCAATAAATTATTCCCATTTTATCATGCAAACTGTAGGCAGCATAACAGCCTGACTGATAGCAACACAAAAAAATGAATTAAGTAGAATTATTTTTTCAGGTGAACTGCCTGTACCTTCAACTGATTTAATTCTAAATGTCTTCCCTGTAACAGTTCTTTCATGTTTAAAGAAAGCATAAATAACCCCCCCCCCCAGCTAATACATATATATATATATATATATAAACACTATGGCCTTAGAGGTGCTAGAAAAGCAATCTTTATACACATTGAACTCTAAAAGGTTTGACATTACAGAATGCATAGGTAAAGGTATCTTTTATTCTTCTTTTCACTAAAATCAAATTCAACCAAGGAATTCTAACTTAACCCCCACTATTGTAAGGAAAACAGTCTTGTTTAAGAGCTTGCAAAAAAACATTTACTGAATATTAGTTTGAACTCTAACGAAATAATTAAAAGCAGAATGACTCCCTATGTCTTCTTTCCCCATCTACCTCCTGTTAGAGAAAACTTAAATAAAATTTACATCAATAAATGAATATTCAAATTTTAATTTGAAGTAAATTAAGAGCTTTTTAAACAACATAAAACAAGTATTAAAGCAACCCTCTAAGTTACAAGATTTGTTTCAGCAACTTCAAAACTAGAATGGAAGTGTCTTTGAAAAAGACAACTCTGTGAGAGAACCACATTTAAAATGTGTTAAGAAATATTAGTTTTATTTAACCAGTTTTCACAGCTGAATATTTATTCTATAAAAACTTTACAGATTGTACAGTTTATATATAGTTCAAACTACTAGAACAAAGAAGTAGGTCCCACAGATGCAAAAATACTGTACCAATTCAAGGTAAAGGCAGATTTACACACTGTACAGCTCTCCACTGGGAAGGGGAGGTGGGTCAGTTCCAAGTAAAAAGTTCAAAACTGTACAAAAATAAGGTTTGATTTCATTTTCATTCTTCATAATACATTCAATAAGATTGCAAGCACAGATACCCAAGTAATAATAGATATCTGCAGTCAGGAATCAATAACCACTCCTGAAAGGAATGCAAAATAGGTCTATTTACACAGGGCACTCTTTTACACCATACTGCATATAGTGTATATTTCAAATAATAAAAAAGCATAGACAAAGAACATTAAACATCTAATATAAGGTAGTTTTTTTTAAAGAGGTTTTTTTTTTTTTTTACTTAATAGTGTGCCAAAAGAATTAACTTATTAAATAATATATTCTAAGTGAACCTAAAATTTATGAACATAAAATGCATTTTTGGTGTAATACATCAATTAAACCAGCAAATAGGAAAAAAGAACCAAAAACAAAACCCAAACTGTATATAAAGTAGTATTTTCACCCAGCAACAGGAGCACTTATGTAGTTATTAAAAAACCAAAATAAACAAATAAAACCCCCCAAACAAACAAACAAAAAAACAACCCAGAGAGGCTTTTTAAAAACCCACAAAAACTAACTTATAACTTAGGATGTTCATATGTAAGATATTCAGTGATTCACTAATACTGCAAAACAAGCTTTTTTGTGGTTTTTTTTTTTTTTTTTTGTTTTCCTTCCTTCCCCCTTCCATTTCCCTCTGGCTCTCCCTCATTCCCTTTCTCTAAGAGACAGTGGTTTCTTCATGCTGTCTGGGTAAGAATCAGACATACTCCTGCCCCTTCCTCCCACCCCTCCATACCTCCCCCCCAAAAATAACAGAGTGTTTCCTTAGCATTAATCCTGAGCACACTCTCTTTTTGGGGATATGTAAGATTTAAGCATAATAGGGTTTATTTACCCCAATGTTTCAGAATGTTCCATTACTTGAGGTATTTCAACCTTCTTCTGAGACAATACCTTTTCTCTAAGCTGACTCACTGGGCAGAGAAAGCAAGGGCTGGCTAATACCCGTTTCAATTCTGTATTCTCATGAAAAAGAAAAGCATTACTCCAGACTTCCCTGCCACACAAAAAATAATGCAACACCATTCACTTTTTAATTAATTCTCTATTTGATACAGTACTAGCCAAAGATAACAAAAACTAGAGCTTTTAAAGAGATGTTTGGTAGTGCACTCTATGATTTTTAACCTAGTGTGTGTGTGTGTGTCTACATACACACTCTCACACATATTACATTTATATCTCTCTATATATATATAAATATATATATATAAAAGACATATATAGATATATGCACACACATACACTTGTGTGTGTATACATCTGCATGTAACAATCAGGGAGAAAGGAGTTTTGTTCAAATTTAAGAGATACAGTACTTTTAAACCCCTTGACAATAAAAGGGGAGGGGGGTGTGTGTCCACTCCTGTTCCCAAGCTGAGCAAGGGGTTAGTTTATATAAGGGTTTTTTAAATGGGCTTATTTTGCTTGCCCTGATGTCCAAGAAATACAATTCCAGTGTCACGGGCATCTCATCAGAATTCATCAATTCTGTTCTGCAGATATTTTAACATTGAGTCCATCCCTTGTGCTGAGCCCCAGATTTTCTTCAAAACTTCACACTCCTTTTCATTTGCTTGTTCCAAGTCCACCTTCATGATGTTCCGTACTAAAGCTTTGGATTCTTCAAGTACCTGGGCCAAAATGAAAAAAAAGGGGGAGTTGGGTGAGAAATGAGCACCCCAGGTGCTTCTATGGGCATATAACAGGTTTATGTGGACAAATGCTGGAGCTGATTATCAACTTAAGCTTATCAATTCATTACTATGACTGTAAGAAATGTTTCTCTTGTAAGAAATGCCATCTTCGTTGTGGCATCCCACAAAATTTCCTTTGCCTTATACCACCACAATTTAAAAGTGCACAAAAGTGTGAAAATAATGAAAATCATAAAATAACCATGAAAAAATGTATTTATACGGTTTTGTAACTTTTGTAAGGAAAGTGCAAGTCCATAGTTGTGAAGGCTAATCATAACACTTTTATCCTAAACTGCTCTAACAAGTGGCCAGATATTGATTTCTTGAGCACTTAAAAGACACTGAAAAAAATCTCATTTGTCTGTTTAGAAAATTAATAATTTGCTTTTAAAATCCAAAATTTCTAATGCATAGAACAGTTAATTTGTACTGCATCTTTCGTTGTAAGAAGGTTAAAATTACCACTATTTGATGCCATCTTGTGCAACTGCCAGTAGCACAACCACTATGTTTTACTCCTAAAACAAAGTCCAGCACAACCTCAAAGACTGTACTTGTTTCCTTGGTAATTTAAATTAGAACTCGACCTAACTCAAGATTTCTGTGTTTCTGTGCAGATGTTAGGGCAACTGTTAATACTGTTGATTAGAGTAAGTTGGACTTCAGGAACTCTGTTAATACCAAATTACATTATAAAAATCCAATGCTGGTTTAGTTTATGTTCCTTATCAAATGTCACAGTACACACTGTAGTTAAGAAGAATCAGATAGAAACTTTAAAAAGAATCCTAAAAAAACCCAAACAAAAAGATACATAAACGTTTGTCAAAAAACATTGCTGTATTATAATGCAGTCCTTGTTTCATAAGAAGACTTTTTTTTTCCCCCCAGGACAAGAATATGCAGTCCAGTACTACTTAGATTAATTCTTATTCATCTAATCATAAAAATACAAGAAGATAAAGGAAACTTACAACTGAATTACACGTGACAAGTTCTTTAATTCGAACCATTACTTCCTGTGTGAATGTTCCTGGCCAGAACACTTGGGAGACGAGTCCTTTGGCACAAGCTTCCTGCGCCGTCAGCTTCCTTCCACTGAACAACATTTCATTGGCCTGAAGGGATAAAAAGTTACTTCTGGTATGAAATGTAATGAGACAAAACTCAAAGGAAAAATGTTCAAAACAAATAAGAAAAATGCCTGCACTGTTTGAAATAGTTTTATTACAGCTCTTCCAAGTTTTAATTAAAAAAAAGAAAAATACTGGCTTACAGCTGGCTGATCTGTGTTGTTGACCAGTACTAGGTCAGTAGTTATTGAAATGTGGATGTCTATGATTAATGGTTAAATGTGAAAATGTCTTTAGTCATTTCCTGGCTGTGAATATTTGTTAGCTCTGGCTTTCTTACAGTATTGCTCACTTGGTTATCTGTGTATGTGAGAATAGTTTATAATGCCTGGCAAATCTGTAAAACAGCAATAAACACATCAGCTTGCCCTTTATAATGATGTATTCCAATTTCTGACCAAATTCAGAGAAAACAAACATTACATTTTCTTCAAGAGTCCAATACTGAAATGATAAATCCTTTAAGTATCTGATGTAGCAGTCTTATTAAAAACCCCCAGTATTTAAAAGATCTTGCACATGGTTGTATCCCAGCTGCGATAGAAGGACCAACCCCCATATCTGCCCTACTCCACTCTAGCACAATAGTAGTAGCTGGAATCTTCCTGCTCATCTCAACTCACCCCCTATTCAGCAACAACCAAACTGCCCTAACCCTATGCCTACGCCTGGGAGCCCTGTCCAAACTATTTGCAGCCACATGCGCCCTTACCCAAAATGACATTAAAAAGATCATTGTCTTCTGCATTTCAAGCCAACTAGGGTTAATAAGAGTTACAGTCGGACTAAACCTCCCCGAACTAGCCTTCCTTCACATCTCACAGAATCGAGTACTACCTTCTATGCAACAAGATGCTCTCTCTAGTTCTATAAATGTTTTTGATTTGTAATTATCATGCACTTTACTATCTACCAATTTCCCCATTAAAGTTTTGTCCTACAGCCACTTTAATTCTAGCTTTTGTGAAGCTTTTTATACAGTTTGCAGTGACATTTACATGGAAACAGGCAGTGGAAATTAAAAAGTCAGAGTAATAGTCAACCTCAAAAAAAAAAAAAAATCAGTGTTATTGTTTCATAATGATTTATTTCCACTGAAAAATGTGACAAACCCATTAGTGGATTCTTGAAATATAGGAAATAAGGCTGTTCTAAAACACAAACCTGACAGGTGTAACACTTCTGAGGGGAAAATACTGAGGTTTTTAATGTTTTCCAATAGTAGAACTTCTGGTAATTATTTCAGCAACTTTCAGTTAAGGATCTCAAATAATGAATTATTAACTTAATAAATAAGTATTTATTTGCTATGCTACCATGTTCCTAGTATTGTATTTTACATGTGAAGCAATTTGGAAACTCTGTAGTCTCTTATTTGTTCCTTTCTAATAAAATACAAAGTCTGGGCTCTACTGGCATTTAACTTCCTGACTGCCAGTCCATCAGGAATGCAAGAAAAAAACCCAGCCAGTTTCCTGGCATATTTTACCATCAGCACATCTCTCACAGTTACTATGGAAAGCTGTGATTCACATATATTAGTTGATAAAAACCCAAATCTCTTGCACTATGATAGAGTTCAATACCCTATAGTTCTACCTTCTGTGAACACAGTATCAAATATACAGGTTCATTAACCATTCCTTCTCATTTTCCAGAATGTATGTGAATAATAATAACCTGAAATACTAGATAAAAATCAGAGATGTACACATGGTTGTCTAAAAATGGAATGCTTTTTCCTACACAGGTGGGGAAAAATTAGTCTTCCAAAATAATTTAAAAACCACTTAACATTTCTATGAAAGATCAAAATGTGAAGTCAATCTAACTAATAGTTATGACAGGCGAGCATTTAAGCCAGGTGGTTAGGTCTACATATTCTTCACATGTATCTTTGCAAGGATAAAAAACAATGCTAGAAAGCCTTTTTTTCCCCTAAAACGTAATTGCAACTGCTGAGTTCCCCTGAACATGAAACACCCTAAGTAAGAATGGTGCAGCTATCTTATTTCTGCCAGCTGTATCACAGTATTAGCATAAAGTCTCACAAGAAATGAACATTCCCATTGATGTTCTCACTTGACAGGTTTTGAAGGGAAATCTCTTGCTCTGGCATCTTCACTTTTGATCTATACACAACATCTGCAGGAGACCAACTGCTAAACAAGCTTTAATCATAATCATGCCTTGTACCCGCTGTAAAAGTTAACTCACTTGGTGGTTACTTTCTAAGAAATATACTACAACCATAGAAATGAATGTGACAAAAATATTTCACTAAGATTCTCATTAGCAACCTTCATTTTCTGCTCTGAGTAGAAAATATCTCCTTCCACAGAGGAACTTCACTTGGACCTCTGGACTCTCTTCCAGTGAGGACTTTGAGGTTCACCAGGGTCCTTTGGTGCAAGGCCACAGGCACCAGGGGCCATGGAGCAGCTCAGCTCTCTGGCACAACGATCAGGAGGCAGCTGGCCTCTGAGCCACCCCAGATCCTGGCTGTGACAGGGACTCCAGGCACTATGGAACTGTGTTTCCCTCCTGACTGACAGAAAAGCTAAGGCATGCTGCCAAGTGTGCTGGGGCCTGGCAGGGAGACCCAGTGTGTGATGTGTGATCACACAGCTCCTGGCCTTCATATCTAGGACCTGACAACCAGAGCAAGAGCTCCATGGCAGATCCATAATAACATCTCCCCATACAGACATCACCTCAATGTATTACAGATTATTTTCAAAACTCAAAAGCCAAGTTTAGGGACACTTCTAAAATTCTTGGTAATTCCAAGATGGTATCAGTTTTGAAGCCTAAGGTTTGGGCTTCAAATTTCCTGGAATGAACCAATGGTTGAAAACAAGGGAAAAAAATCCCCATCCATGATAGACCTGCTCATCCACAGAAGGTGACTGACCCCACATGGAAGATATTTCCAGGAATCTTGCAATGGAACATTTTTACATAGCTGCAGCTAACAACATTGCATTTTAAGACTGACTTACAAGAGTTAGGGGTGGCGCTACTCCTGATGAATTGATATATTTGTAGAAAATGTTATGATGCATACAGAGGCCTTAATTTTTTCCTTTGTATATTTTTTCTCCTGAATGTTTTGCATTTCACTCATAACATCTTCCTGCTGACTTCTCTCTCTCTCTTTTACAGACAAAAACATACTTCTGTATCTCCTATAGATATCTTCAAAAACATATCTTCTATATCTACATCAAAGTCTTCAGTATGGATTCTGAACATATTTCATGAAATGTACTGAGTAAAGTTCAGCTTTGTCCCATAGAGACACTACTTTGCTGCAGAGTGTCAAGGATATTACAAAAACAGTGGATTTTTTTCCCTTTTTGCACTGATCATTTTGGAATTCTTACCACTGGAAGCTTTCAACTAAAATCTTTATATTTAAGAATGAGAGCATTCACAAACACACATGAAAGAGTGCACTAGGGAAGAGCTTGTATTTTTTGTACAACTTCTAAAGAAATGAAAAGTAACAACCACAAGTCTTTAAAGGACGAGGATGTATGGAATGGATGGATGAATGGATGGATGGCCAAATAAAAAGGGAAAGGAACAATCAGTAATTTGAAACATGCTAAGATGCTAAGATATTAAAGATACTCTTATAACTGTTAATCAATTTCAGTTACCTTTTCTGTTCTCTTCTAATAACTAAATCCAAATATGACACAATTAGCTATTAGATCTTTTACAACTGGTGTTTTAATATATATATTTTAAATCAATAAATACCTACAGGGAAGAAATGGCTTTTATAACAAACAGTGATTTTGGAAAACAGGTGTAGCCACAAGCACTTGTTTCATACTGTCCAAACTGGAATAGGACATAGGTCTAAGTTTTCAAAGAACACAGCGTGAAAGAACACTGAGCAACATGAAAATAACATAGGTTGGAGATTCTTAAGTAGCTTTTTGTTAGGGGTGCATGGAAGCTGAAATAGTTATTTTGCATAGTGGTATAAGACTGCTCCTGGCTGGTGTCACAGTGCTCTGCTGTGCAGTGACACCAAGTGCCACACTGGTGCTGTGCTGAATGCGAGACACCTGTGGCTGGTCCCCACGAGGCAGCAGCAGGGGAGGTGTGTCTGGGTACACAGGACATGATCCTTCTGACACCATCAGGGTCAAAGGGGGGATTAAATCCCGTGCCTGCTTTCTGTTTCGTGCATGCAGGTGAAGAGTAAATTGTAAGAGCATGGAGCAGAAAAGCTATAAAGGGTGGCTTCTCATGAAAGGTTTTCATGAGAGAAAGAAAAAAATTAAGAAAAAGGAAGGCAAAAAGTCTTGAAATCACACTGGATAAATTATCCCAACTGAATTGTGAAGCTGTCAGCCCCTACCCTGCAAGCTACTTACAGAAGCCAGGCCCATAATCCGAGGGAATGTAAGGGATGAACATCCATCTGGACTTTGTCCAAAAGTAGTGTATGGTGTCTGAAACCAGGCCTTCTCGTTGGCCCAGACCACGTCACACAGAGGCAATATAGATGCTCCAAGTCCAATGGCTGGGCCATTTACTGCTACAATGATAGGCTTCTTAAACTGAATAAAAGTATTCACAAAATTCCTGAAGAGAAACAGAAACATGCGCTCACTACATATATTGAGAGTGTAAAATAAAACAGCCCTTGAAAACTGCATAATAATTCATCTTCACAGTAACATCACTTTCAAACCCAACCTGATAACCTTCCACAATGAGGTGGTTATTTGGTGGATGAGGGGAGAGAGGTGGATATTGTCTATGCAGACCTCAAAGTGAGGATTTCAGCACTGTCTCACATAAGAGTTTCAGAGTCACGCTGTTGATGTATGAGCTGGATGAGCAGACAGTGAGGTGGACTGGAAAATGTGGGAATGGCTGGCCCAGAGGGTGGTGACTCATGGCACAGGCCAGTGATTTAATTGTTGCACCCCATGGGGTCAGTGATGGGTCCAGCACTGTTCAACAGCTTTGCTGATGATTTGGTTGATGGGGAAGAGCTTATCCTGAGTGAGTTTGCTCAGGATACAAAACCAGGCTGATACACCAGAGGATTGTGCTGCCATCCAGAGGGACCTTGACTGGCTGGAGAAATGAGCTGACAGGAATCTCCTAAAGCTAAACAAGGGAAGGGCAAAGCATTGTGCCCAGGGAGGAACACCCCCAGGCATCAATGTATGCTGGAAGACAAGCTGGAAAGCAGCTTGGCAGAAATTGAGTTAGGGTTCCCAGTGGATACCAAGTTGAACTTGAGCCAGCAGTGTGCCAGTGCTATCCTGCACTGCTTTAGGAGGAATGTTGTGTGGAGTGTGCAGGAGTTGATCCTGCCCCCCTATTCAGCTCCAGTGTTATTATGGTCTCCTCAGTGAAAGGGAGACTCCAAGGTGATCTAGCAAAGGGGCATCAAGGTGACCCAGGGGCTCAGTGAGCTGGGCATGCTCAGGCTGGAGAAGAGAAGGCTCAGGGGATGTCATCAAAGTGTACAAAAGTATCTTAAAGGGGATGCAAAGACAGACCCAGGCTCTTTTCAGTGGTGCCCATTGAGGCAGTGGGCACAAACTGAAACATGGGAGGTTCCCTCTGAACAGCAGGAAACACTTTCTTACTGTGAGGGTGATCAAAAAGGCAGCCAACAAGGTCATGGACTCACAGTCTTGGGAGATTTAAAAAAGAACCGCAGGAAATGGTCCTGGCCAACCTGCTCTAGGTGACCTTGTTTGAACAGGTTGAACAAGATGACCTGCAAATGTCCCTTCCAACCTCAACCATTTTCTGGTTCTGTAAAAGCCTACCATCGCTCCCAGCCCAAGCCATCATAGTAGTTGGGCAGGTGCAGATTTAACACCCCTCTACAAGCATCAGCTGATACAACACTTTGGTACATCCATGTGTCCCACTGCTCCCAGATAAGGCTGCAGCCTTTCCACACCTCTGGGTGGCACAGCCCTGCTTGGTCCTCATTGCATTTATGTTTGGCATCAGCGTAAGGTATTTACCTGTGTTTTTAAGTGACAGTAATAAGGTAAAAATGAAGATGGCCAAAGCATTATTGGTCTTCCTTGAGGAGCTCTTAACAAATAAATCTGCTTTTTAAAACGATGAACATTAATAGTAGAGCTCTATTATCCCATATCACACATCTGTAAATGTCCCCATCTCCCTTCTTTTAGTCAGTAATAATGCTCTGGGTACTAGACTATTAGGTGGCATATGCATATTCTCATCCTCATTGACAACAAAAAAAAGACAATTCATTCCAGTACCCACAAAATATGGATGCTTCTCTGTTCTCAAACAGTAATGCCTCCAAAAGCTTCTTAGGAAAAAAACAGTCACGTGTGTATGAATACATACACTCAATTTTAAAGTTTGCTCCCTATCTGTTACAAATTTTTGGATTTCTGCATAACAGAACAATTTTACTATATTCCATTTAACACTAAAGGTTATCACACTCCTCCTTAACTCATTCTAGTGAACTGAAATAGCTAAATGCAAAAAACGCAAATCTAAACCTAGAACCATGTCATGCATCATACAAACATCCCATCCAGACACTTAAGATAATTTTAATCATGTCTGAATATCCCAGAGAGGACCATTTCTAGAATATATATGAAAAATGCCTTATTTGAAAGGGAGGGTACATGTTCCTAAGTCTTTTAAGTCATCATCTTCATTTTATTAACAATGAAAATTAGGTGACAAAATTGGTTTCTGGAAGGGCCCAAATAAAAATAGTGATAGAAGCTCAGTGCTAAGAGCTTCTGGCCATATCTGAAGTCACTGCATAAGCAATTTTTACATGAAATTACTTAAGAATTTCCTTTGATAAAAATAACTATAATCATCTTCACGAACCAACTGTGCTTCCAATGAAACAGGCTTTACATGTCCATGGTCTTTTTTTTTTAGAAACATGACCATTGATACCAATAATGGAAGAAGAGGTCTGAAAGAATATAGATACTCTGGAAGAATGCAAGAGACCACGATCTCAAAACCAGTGCTCAAATGTACTTGTTTGTATTGTTAAAATGTGTCTCCAAGATCCATACTTTTTTCCATATATTTTCTTCTATTTGGTAATAGTTCAGATCAATTTGTTTAAATACTAGGTTTGGTACCTGGCACTGGGATGATGATCACCACTATTAATCTACTCCTCTAACATATCCATCATTCCACTTCTCTGAATGTACTATATCAATTTACTCATTCAATACATGTCTTGAATTTTGGTGTATTAAATTTGTTTTCTGGAAACCCTAAGGCTATTGAAGTATTTTAATATTAGTTTTAACTGGAGGAGTATTGCAATACCCCCAGTTTTCACAGTTAAAATTTAAAATTAAAAATGCATGAAATGACAACCCAAATAGAAAAGGACAAGAAGCATAAAGAAGTGCTGCGCTCTATAATGTAACAGGTGAATGCCTGAGATATTTTTGAATAAGAGGCTTCTGAAATAAAGATAGAACAAGCTAGGCCATATGATGAACAATACCCATCAGATGACTGAAGATAGCCATACATACCTAATAGCTTCTGCCATCTTAGTGCTTTCCTTTTTTCTATCATCCGTTAAACGTCGTATAAAATAAATAAAATCAAGACCACAGCAGAAAATGCTACCAACTGCACTGAACAGCACAAGTTTACTGTCATCTGCAGCTGCTGTGTTCAGTGCACTTTGGACTTCCTTCATTACCTGGAAAATAAAAATTTCATAAGAATCATTTTAATCCATCATTACAAAGGAGCATGTTGTTCTCTTCCCTTCCTCCCCCTATGAGACCCTTCAACATCTTTAATTTTTCCTTAGGATCCACTCAACCATCTTATTAGAAAAGTTAACTTCCTTCATTATCCAAAAAAAGGAAGTTAATGTATTAGAAGCTTTGCATTTCAAAAATGTAATTAGACAAAGATAATTAAATCATTAAGGAAAGATCTATTAGGTGTTACCTGTAACTAAAGCACTCATTCAGCATTTCTGTAATTTGGACAGCAGATGGCATATGCAACCAGTACAGAAAAAAAAAAGAACCTTAATTGAGGCTAAAGGTTTTTTCAAGTTGCACTTTGTAAATCACTGCACATCTCATAAAAGACAGTACACATCAACATGGTCAGGTAACAGAATTTTTAAATGCAAGTGAGTTACACATAGAGTCAACTGTACATATAACATCTTGCAAGTAAGAACCTGTATCGTGTTCTGTGGACATTTGTGCCTGAATAACAAGCAGAAAAAAGGCAAGGACTTCAAATTCCCATCCCCTCCCCTCCCAAAATCAGAATTGTTCTGACCTCTGGATTTAATGAATTATTTTCTGACGATTTTGTTGATAGCAAAATGTGTGTGAATCCATCTTGTTTCCTGACAACAATGTCTCTGTACCGGTACGCGCTCTCCGTTTGTCTCACGCTGAAACGTAGCCTTTTATCAAAGGGCTGATCTCTCCTGTCATCAATAAACCTTCGCTTGCTGACTGTCACTCCTGTTACAGATGTCTGGATGTTGGTTGTACCATTGGCTGCTAATGCTTCCATAAAGGTGGGTGTACCTGGACAGAGTTTAAACAAGTACAATTACATTTGAGTAGCTCACACATCTCAAAACCCCTATTAGCATGAAAACATGCTCATATTAAGACCACACAGTAAATATGAAACTCAGTCTCCTAGAAATTATTGAAAGAGACACTGTGAACAGAGCAAAATTGAAATGACAAAAGGATTCAAGAAATTAATTTTACCATTTTGAGAATATACAATTAGAATAAGTCAAACAGACCAATTTACATACACTTATTTTTGGAAGGGGAGAAATGTGTACTTACCTAATACCACTGCACTTCAGTAGGTTAATGGTCTGCTTTCTCCCTTTCCAACATGTTAAAGTCATTTAACAGCATCAAAATTGTTAAGAGAAAGCAAAAGCCTTTTGTTTCAATCAGAAGTTATTATAAAGAAAAAGACACTTAGAATAAACCAAATAAAGAATGTGATTGACAAGATCATAAAAAGCAGAATAGTTTTAAAAGAAAAATGGAAATGAAGAAATGCAGACTATACTTCTTTGAGAGGTGCACAAGACCCATGAAGTGATGGATATTTTAATGGATTCATAGACAATGAGATCTTTCTCATGTTAAACATTTTTTGCTACTGGAATTGGCAAATAGACAATTAAGATTTGCTGGTCTTGTTCCAAATCCCTTACACAGAGGGAGTTTGAAGGCATGCAAGTAAACAGGCCATTCCTCATGTCACAGAAGGGACAGGTTTTTCTGCAGTGACCATTAGAAACAAAATACCAAATAATTACCATTCATTAGAGAAAATAAGAGAACATTGGATCTATAATGCCTCTGTATGTTTGGGTCTCCATGCAAAATATCCCCCAAATTTGTCATACTAAAGTAATAGAGTGTGCATAGGACAGGGGGGTTAAAAATATTGGGAAAGTGTGTTAGAGTCCAAAACAGTAAAGTTTTGAAAGACTTTTCCTGAGAACTGAGCTCTGAGACTAAAATCTTCTGGAAAGCCACTGCCCTTATCTCACTAACAGGTACTTCAGAACATCATGCATATGATGTCTTAAGAAGTAGAGTTAAACTGTGTAGAAGTAAATTATTAATTAAATGTTATTGTAATTTGTCATTATCTTTCTGAATAAGTTATATTTTTAAATTAAATTATTTCAAATTTTGTTTTAACTACAACATCCTTCAAACACTTGTGCATCCAATGAAGACATTAAAGAGGCTCACTTAAAGGAACTGGAATGTCCAATATCTTGATATTTCCACTGTATTCAAGTGCTGCTTACCTTGACTCGTATGAAGTATGAGCAAGATAATAAGAGACTAAATTTAATTAAAAACTAGAACATTATACATTTTCCTACTTATATTGCAGAAATTGTCTCTAGATATAAATGAAGTTTTTATATAAAATATTTTAAAAAATATTTCATTATAAATACATTATGATTAATTAGGCAAGTTGTCTGTTTAAGGATATATACAATAATAAGATTTTATTCTATTTTTTAAGGTCTTTCTTGTTGTATTAGTGATTTACTCCTCTTACCATCTCACTTTTTGTGAAGAAGTTAAAGACAATTCAGAATTTTTTAGTTGTTTAAAGTGAAGAGTAAGAAACTGGATTCAGTTTGAGATCAGTTTCAGAGAGAGATGAAGAAAATAAAATTGAAGATTAGTATTTTGTATTGATAAAAAAATTTCACATTTGTTCCGAAATTTTCCATGGCTTATAAAATTCCTTTTGATTTCATTTCAGCAGAATAAATAAATACTTAGTGCATACTAAATATGAATTTGATGAGAAAGGCTTTCAACTTTTTTTGAAACCATACTATGGCAATTACATTCCTTTAAAATAATTCTCTTGAAAGGGAATTTGCAGGAACACCAATGTTGCCCCATATTTCATTAGGAACCCAAGACGAAATGGTATCACTGGCTTGTTTTCCATAGGAAACGTAAATTAAAACAACTGAAATCACTTCTGATTTTTAAACCCTGATCAAAGTTTTTTAAGTCTTTTGTCCTAGCCATAGTGAAAACCATGGAGAATTGGGAGAGCAGGACAGACTAGACTAAGCCAAAACAAGAAGTCAGTAAACTTGTGCAAGACCTTTGAGCCTGTATTTTCTCACGACTCATTCTTCCAAAGATGTACTCAAATACCAGAAAATTACTTTTGAGATGCAAGAGACAATGATTATATACTTTGAGAGACAAAACTTCTGGCAAGAAAGATCAAGATGTAAACAGCACAGGCCAATTTTCATGCTTATTGAACTGGCAAGAGACCTCCTGATTTTTTATATAAACCCTGTCTACACTTATCAATAGTTGGAGTTTCAAACCACAAGCAAGGGACAGCTGCAATTCTGGAAGAGGAAGAAGTCTCCTCTTTCCAATCATGTAAACACACTTCCAGGATACTTGGACTGGAATAAAAATATCTGTCAGCTTTAGAAACCATAATTCTGCACAAGCAGACTCGCCAGCCAGTACATATCAGAATATGGCACAGAAAGGCTTAACACATGTTTGTTAATGCTTGTCATTACTGATGGAAGTTTGGGACCCTCCATACCTGACAGCACAGGGGGCTCTTTCTCTTGGTGTTTGGTCCTTGGATGCAAAGGGACAACTTAGAGAACATAAAGCAGTATTTAATTTTTTAAGTACATAGGCAAAGGTGGTTTTACTGCTCAGTCTTGAACACATGGTACACCAAACAGGGATGAAAATAAAAAAGTTCAACTGAGAATTAATTGTATTGCCAGAGATTTCCTTACATGAAAACTTTACATTAAGGTGACTTATCTTCAGGATAATTACAGCTGTATTTTAGTATTTTAAACCAGAGTTTTGTAACAAACCAAAAGCAGTTCTGCATTTCAAGACATTAATAGAGATAGCATAACAAAGATAAAACCCTATGGCCCTCTCCTTTCAAAGTGAGCTTCCCAAAATAAGTAAGGACTTGGAAAAAAAGGCAGTTTACCCTGGATATTGTCAACTAATGAAGAACTGTTTGTTTAAAGTGTAAACAAACAGCTTATAGTTATATAAAAACCTTTCCACCTGCAGATTGTTAACAATGTGATCTCAGAGCTGAAGACAGTCGTACTACTGGACAAAGCCAAAGCTTCACTATACAGATGCAAAAGGAAGTTAAGGAATACTTTGTTCTGCAGCTGTTGACCAAAACCTGGTAACAGACAGCAATTTCAGACAACTGCTCTTGCAGGGAAAAAAACTAAAGCTATGAGCAACAGATAAGAAAGGAACTAGTCTTATCCAAAGGAAGACAGACACAAAATACCAGTTTTGGGAAAGGGGCAGAACAAAGGTGGTTTTGTTAAAAACACAAGTTACGCCCACTTTACAACAAAGCAAAATTAAAATCCCAAGCACCTCTCTAAGATATTCATGCCTTACTACTACTGAGAAGTTCAGTTTAGCTTACATATCAAACCTTGAATACAAACACTCCCCTCCCTGCAACAATACTGGGGATACATCCAAAGAGATAGTCTAAAACCAGCAAAACTTCTTTTGCACACTTCCTTTTGGGTACATATGTGTTGGTTCTCTTAATTCAAGGTTTGACTGACAGAGTATGCTGTCTCTGAAAGCTTAGCACAGATGCCTAAGGAACAAGCACAAGAACATGAGAGGTGTGAACAATACTGTCTGAGGATTTTCTTTAACTCCAGCCACCAGAAACTCAGCAATTACTAAATTTGCATGCCCAGAATCATAGGCTGCACCAAACCCCATGTATTTAAATTCATCTTCTCCATGGGATTGTCCAATTTATTTTTGAAGCCACTATGGGTTTGTCTTCCAAAGTATCTCTTGGTAGCAAGTTCTGGAACATACATGTTAAGTTTCTTCATTCCTTTCATCAGAACCCTTCTCCAGATTGACTAGCCCCAGTCTTATTTCCCTTTTCTTCTTCCAGAAGCCAGTCCAAGCCTGCCATTCTTCTCCATGCTTCTTCCTCTTCTATTAACTCTTGGAACAGGGCCCAAAATGGGACACAATATTCAATATGGGGTTTGTTTTTTTTTATAAACTACCACCAAACAGATGGTTGCAGAAAACTATCCAAAACAAACCCAATGCCATTTCCCTGAGCAGCAACACATAGCCAGGAACCAGGGAACCAGACACTGTTTTATGTTTTGCTATAGGCACAGTTTGGTATGTAAGCCTGTTTTGTCCCCTCCTCAAAGCCTGGCATTCATCTGCACTGAAAGTCAGCTCTCATTTTACTCATGAGAAGTATTTACTCAGTATTTTCAGAGAAGCCTGATGTGTTCACAAGGAGCTTTTGGAACTCCTATGTCTTTCCTGTACCCTGCTGGCACCACTTATGTCCTTTCCTACACTAAGTGATGAAGGGGTTAATGAGAAGCATCCCACTTGAATAAGCAAATGAACAAACACCACCAGCAGCAATGTCTTAAAGTGTTAACTGCAGAAATAAAACTGCAACTATAACTAATTACAGCTCAAGTACCAGACAGGGAACAATATGATCTGGAAAACTGATTAGTAAAAACAACTTGAATTTTCAATGAAAAAAGAAATTAAAATCTGGTACTAGAAGTAAGTTACATTTTTTTCCTTAAATTCTTTATGTACTTTTACTTCTTCATTGTACCCTGTATGTATAATTCACAAGAGTTCAAAATTAGTTGTCCAGTGCAGGTCGCCTCACATTTAATTTTTTGCCTACAAACAGAGGTGTTTTGTTACATGTTCATATGTATTAGCAATCTCTAACTGTAAACACTGTTAAGCTTTTCCAGTCTTAACTCTGTACTACATCAAATATTTCACAGGAGACAGGAATTCCAGACAGCAATACCACAATGCAAACACAATACTGAAGAGCTTCCAGTATTTTTTCCACTTCTTCAGTGATTACACAGAAAACATCTTAGAATTGTAGTGTATTAGCACAGACTAGAGAAACTAAAAATGAGGATTCTAAACCTCCTATGTATGCGCTTATTTTTTGTCTGAGTGTGCATATTAATAGCATTTACATTTTTGAATCAAACAGAAGTCCCACTTTGAAATGTCACAATAAGTATTTGCAAGAAAAAGAAGTCTCAATTTATTATACATTTCACCTAAAATGCTGATTTGCTCTGTGTTTCTGAAAGAGCATTCAAAATGTTCTGGTCACTTATGTAAGAAAGATGCAACTTCAGTTAATTCCTTCCAGAACACGGTGTTCCCTTGATACAGAGCCCAAACCAACCAGCAGTAAGTTGTGCACACCCCAGCATCAGAACAGGCATCCCCAAAGATGCCCTGGAGGAGAGGGGGTGGGAAAAGGACAATATTCCTTCAAATCATAGGCTCATAATGACTGCAATACCGTGCTGCTGATACCCTCATCAAAACCCTTACTGTGGGGAGGGAGTGTTTGTGCCCTGCAACACTCTCCTTGCTACATGAAGTGAACCACTTCTGATTCTGTTTCAAGGAAATAGGTGCACAGGCAACCAGTAGATGTTCTTCAGCCATCTTCTGTTGTTTTTGCAAATATGCCACATTTCAGTATAAGGACTACAGGTTTTAAGAACAGATTAACTCTTTTATGATAGAACTTGGTGGAACAACAGCAACAGGAAACTACAACTCAGCAGCAAGCAGTCATGCAGTGGCTGGCATGCTTGATTGTTAATGTCTACCTTCAACTCCTAAAAAGGTCTTTTCTCCTGCTGTTTAGTTACAACTCTTTTCCATATATTTTGTATAGGTATTAATTGTAAACGTAACTTGGAAACACTGTTCCTATTAAACCTGTATTTCTCACAGGACACTGCTGTTGTGGACAAAATTAATATGAGAAGAGAATAACACACATGTGGCCCAGTAATATTTCTCTACTCAACTTTTGAAGTTTTTCTGTCTTAGACTAGCTTTTAATCCTGGTTGCCATGTCACATTTAGAGTAATATTGTCTACAACAGCCTTTTTCCCCCCCTTGTGTAGATATTTTTCTGTGTTTCTTAGATTACTCAGAGCATCAAATATATTTATATTTTATTTTAATATTGTTAGGAATAGGGCAGCATTACTGGTCATATTGGACTTTAGTAGGTTATAGACTATAAATTATTTTTGCTTTTGGATGTCTTTCCTTTTCAGAACATAAGCATCCATGTGAAGATAAACTCGTAATGCCAACCAAAAATGCAACTAATCAGAACATAAAATTCTATTACTGGAAGTGGGCAACCAATACAAGAGAAAATGGTATTTCTTCACCCTTGAGTTAAATAGGTTTACATTAGCCTGACTGCTTTATATTATATAAGTGGAAATAATAATTTTAAAAAATTACATATGGTAAAAGATGGAAATAACAAAATACTAGACCTAAGATTTGCTAACACCATGCTCACAAAAGCAACAAGGATAACATTAATAATAGATAAATTGGCAACATATCTTTTATGGAGTATGCTTAAGTTTTACTGTCTTTGAAGAGGAACTGTGCATTTTTATGCATAATGTATTAAGTAAACTTTCCAGTCTCACAGTGGAAAGAAAATGTTCCACCCCTAACAACTCCAAAATGTTTTCCAAATACATCTCCATTCTTATTATTTCACCAAAATTAGAAAAACAAACACTCCTCAGGTAGTAAAATCTTTTTCTCCTTTATCATGGATCAAGATAAATTAGAACTGTTCTCCTTTCCCCTCCCACTGCATTTTTAGTCTGTTTTTGGAGTGATTTGTCTTCCACTGAATCTATAGTCAAGATGCTATTGACAAACAGAAAACAGTACATGACTGTTCTCACCATTTTAGATGGCTGTAAGGAAAAAATATAGATAAAAATTCCTAAGTGCCTCCAGTATTACTCCAGTCAAGAAATCCCAGCCATATTTCACAGTAGCATGCACTAAAGTATTTGATGTGGGAAGCAAAGAGTTAGTTTCATTTCTTTTTTTCATGAGTAAGTCAAATCAGAAAAACCTTTCCCAGGTTACAGACTCCTTTTTGAGATATTTTAATACTGGGAACATTTCACAAGGGAAAACTCTCCTATCTTGGTATTTTTGGAGCTGTGGGTTATGATACCACAGCATTCATTCAAAATGCTCTAAAATTTGAGAGTTAAGCAAGGACATCTCTTGGGGCTCATCTACAGAGGGAAGCTATTGCAAAATAGGCTAAGGTTTAAACTTGAAGTATACCCAGCTATTTCATACTAACTCCTAAGGTGAAGATATTCTATATTAAGAGCACTTCACTGCAATTTAATCCAGTCCCCTGAGTGATGTGAAAATGGCTCTCTTTTTGTAGGATATCAGTGTCCCAAGGTAAGGCTTCTCTAAAACAGATACTGGCAAAAGACATCCCAGTAGTTTCACTTACAGACACAAACATATACATGCCATAGTACACATTATATAATGCTTGTAAGGACATTAAAACATTCTAAAACACCTTAGCTAGATTATGAATGAAATTTAAATAGATGGCTATAATACTTTACAGAAGTAAAGTACAGAACACTTACATTAACCTTCTTTTTGAAAACTAATGTGAATACTAATTGACAGGTTCATTCTTATCACATAGACCAGGCTTTCAACACCAGACTTTGCAAGAGCTCCACTCACAACTGTGCCAAAAACCATTTGGCATTTCAATGCAGAAAAGTAGTACACAGGGAAGGCTCAGGACTTCAACAGGTTCAAGACACTGATGTGCATGTGTTAAACTTTCCAGGGAACCCCAAGATCAGAGTGCTGGAGTGAGCATCCCTGCTGGAAAAAGGCACCTCTATTTTTATGTATCTACCTCAAAAAAGTACATGCATTTTTCCAGCCATTATCTGATGTCTGCTATTCATAGAAGCTGTCTCGACCTCCCGTGGGATATTCAAAAAGAGGCTCATTAACAGGTGGCAAATGAACCTGAAGCCATCTTCCAGTACACCAAGGGCACACAGCTGTGTGCCCTAACAACACCAGCTACACTTTATACTTGAGAAACCTGCAATACATAATGTATACACAGGCAGACTGTTCTGCAGCAGCACCCTCTTATCAGAAATTACTGACCTTGGAAGAAATAACTGGCTGGGGTGGGAAGAGGAAGGGCAAAAGTGGAGTCTCTGACTTTTCTAAGAGGTTCCCAAAACCCTCAAGTGAAAAACTAAACATTGCAGTGCTTGGGTATTTAGTCCTGACCCTTGCACTTATGCAAGAGAGATGCCAGCTCCTTGACCCCTTCTGCTGCCTGAAGGGGTGTAGTGCAAAAATCAAGAGCTGGGCATTGGCACCAGTGGGAGAAAATAAGGTGAAAAGAAGATTGCAGGTCTTGGGAAAGTGTAAACACAGGGACCTCTGAGCAATAGGAGATGAAAAGTATCAGAAAGTATCCATGCAACATGTGCTGGATAGTCAGATGCCCTGAACTGAAAAATTAATTCAGAACAGTATCACATTTACCTTGCCCAATCTGCCCTTTTATACTGTTGCAGAGGATACCATCTACTGGCAACACCTGAAAGGAAGCATGATGGAAAGGAGTGACAACCTGTGCTTTCAAACTGAATCTGGTCTCTCCTGTCTTCTAGCTATACTAGCTAGGATCAGCACATGTATGAGGACCCACCTCAACTGGAGAACTTGTGAAGCATATCCAATAAGATCCTAATAGTAATAATCATCATCAAAAAAATACTCCACCAAAATAATAAAATAAAAACACTCAGAGAAAGTCCTTAAGTCAACAGTAGAAGACTACCAAGAGTAAGACTCAGATCAGATGCTTTGCATGAAGAAAAACATTACATGTTTGCTCAATTAGGCTTTTTCCTGTATCACTGCAAGAAATCACTAGAAAGCCCAGGAGGCATTTGTCTTCACATCATTTTGCCCTGACCACAGCACAAGTAGTGCAGCTCTCCACACCTGGGATTTGCAGAGACAGCAAAGATCTTGAACGTGGTGCACAGTGTAAGAAGGACACAGATCTGCTGGAACAAATCTAGAGGCACTGGAACAGGCTGCCCAGAGAATTTGTGGATGTTCTGCCCCTGAAAGTGTTCAAGGCCAGGCTGGATAGGGCTTGGAACAATGGGGTCTAATGGAAGGTGTCTCTGCCCCTGGCAGAGGGGTGGGAACTGGATTATCTCTAAGGTCCCTTCCACCCCAAACCATTCTATGATGATGGCCACAAGTCTTGGGAAAACGTCCATCATAAGTTTTCATTGCATTTTGCAACAAAGTGGCAAATAAATAACCCTCCCCCCCCCCCCCCCAAATGCCCATGATACATCACAGGAAAATAACCACAGCTGCAAGCAGTGAGCAGAGAAGGCATCTCAGCCAGCAGCTGGAAGGGCTGGCAGCAGTGAGCTGTATGGGTTCTATTTGGGTGCATGCTCTTCATACTGCTGAGGGAAGCAAGAGGCATCTGTAGAAGACCTTAGGCTTTCTACTGCATTGGCTGTTGTCATATTTATGAACAAATTATCAAAGGAAAAATCTCACTGACAAAAAACCTGAACTGATAAGTCCATAAACCACTAATTAAGTAGTTAACTGGCTGCCATACATAGAAAATGGTTCAGAGTTGCCAAAGTGGCTTCCCTCAGGCTACAAAGCAAGGAATATAGAAGCCAGGATTATTAGCTACAGGTGGTCCCTATCCCCAAAAGCTATTTTTTCCTCTAAGAATCTGCTTTTATGAAATACTGGATTTTTTTCTTTACAGAAATTATTAGTATCTAGATTAAAATACAAGTACCAACAAAGATACTATTGCTATACAAAGAGACAGCTAAAGAAGCAACAGAACTAACATGGTGATAGTTAAGTGGGACATACTATTTCAGCAGCACCGATGTATAAATATGAAACTACAGCCTCTGAACTATTACAAAGACTAATACTAGGAGGCTGACATTTTGAAGGGGCAGGAAAAAAATATTAAGAAATTAGGAAGTTACATCTGTGGCAGAGAAAACAACTAACCAAGAGAAAAACATGTGGTTTAAAGCAAATTTCCAAACAAGTTTCATAAAAGACAAACCAGTTAAGGTCTGTCTCAGAGAGCAGGATACAGCAACTACCATCAACCCTACCAAAACCAAGGGAGCTTTAGCTGGATACCGTAACGATTGTTGCTACAAAAAACCATGATAAGCGTGTATCACGTCTGATATTTTAAATCAAAGTGTGCAGTGAGAGAGAATTTTACAGTTTGTGCAGCTGGCAATAGGAAAGTAAGGTTTATTTGATTATTTAGTGATGTGGGCAGGAGCACATCTTTCCATGGGAGTCATACTGATATGTTCACAGTTCAAGAGCAAATTCATAGATTTTTAAATATATAAACATTGCAAATTCATGGAAGGACTTAGATCCACAACCTGTTAATTTTAAAAAGTAGGAAAAAGGAAAAAAAGAAATCTCCATTTGAAGTTTGGGGTAGCAGGTTGTTACAACTCCCACTGCTGCAATTCCAAAGTCCATTACTGAAGCCTCGTGTTCAGCAGGAAGTTCATAAAGCTCTGCTCAGACTGATATTTACTAAGAGGTGGTTCATGGGTGACAGGGTCTGAACATTTTTAGGTACAGTAGATGCTTACAATGCTAAATCTTGCCTTAGGGAACAATCTATTAAGAACACACAGAGAAACCAAAAATATCAAGGGGATTCACTACACAAAAGACAGAAGAATTCTACTGAGTAAATCAAAGATCGTGGACACAAAAATAATGGGACTAGCACAGAAGCAGCCACAATGGTGAGCTCAATTTCAACTTGGAAACCATTTAAACACGTCACAGATAAGACAGAATGATGATGAATTACATGACTGGTTGTTTCCGGAAACCTGCCCAGAACCCACCTGTTCATGTCAGATTCCAACCACTAAACAAACAGAATGGAATTGAAATTTAATTTCTACTGAGATGAATGCTGTGCAATTTTAGATAGCTGTGTTATGTAAAAAGATATTGCATTAAATACTTTTCAGACAAATAATAATATAGCCCAGACATAAGGAGAGAGTGTAAAAATGAAACTAAATTTATACAGTAATTGAATTATTTTCTTCAGGAGTGAGATGTAGCTTCAATTAATGCCACATGGTTAAACAGGTCAATAGAAACTAAGGGGAAAGAGAGAATATGCTATACTTACAAGAAAATAGGAAGTAAAGAACACTGGGAAGAATACAGGGAGATGGTAAATCAGATAAAGAACACGTATTAGAAATGCAAAGTAAAATTCGGAAATTCTCGTAGTTACAGATGCTAAACACAAATAATTTTTCCAGTGATAAAGAAAAAAAGGGAGAGGAGAATTAGACCAAAATCAAAAGTGAAATGTAGTGTAAGCTACAAAGTCAATTAAGATACTAGTGGTGAAACCAGCAAGCCATAAGAAATCAGAAAAATATTTATAATGGGCATGAATATATTGTACATACAACAAATGACAGACTAAAAGGATTGACCATAGCAAGACTGCTGACTGACAGTAAAAAAAGAGAAACAGACAAATGTGATAGTTTATATGGAAAATGTATCATAAGCGAAATACCTCCAAGATTTGCTTGCTTAAAGACTAGCAAATTTGGTAGATACCTTGGTTAATAAAATTTGTAGTGATGTAGTTTCAGATATATGTAGAAGAAACACTTTTTTAAAAAAGCAGCCTTAAACCTCTTCAGTTTATTTCTGTTTATAAACAAGACAGCTCTCAAAGTCAAGCTTCAAAAGTGTCCTTCCAGTTAAAACCTACGGGCGATCCAAAGCAACACTCAGGAGAGCCATACTGGGTATCAGAAAAATTTCATCTTTTTACAAGATGAAATTTGTTGTGTATTCATTATATTCATATTTGTTGTATATTCATTACTTGGAATATATTTTACCAATATTTTGCAGTTTCATACCATACAAATTTTGAATCAGAAGCTTCCCTATAATATATACTTACATATGAATGTCAGGATTTAAAAATAATAACCTCACCACAGCAGCAACCTAATTTTGCTCAGCATTGAAACTGTATACATAGAATTATTCTCATTTCTGCCAAGTGGAAAATATGTTTAAAACTAAAAATTTTCTATCTAGCAAAAATTACTTTTGCTTCCTAAAAATCCTAAAATGAGACACTCAAAAGTGGAAACTTGTAGCACCAAAGATTTCAGGGTTATTAGAGAAGGATGTTCTGTGGACATTCTCTGTCACTGGCAGTTTGATATACAGAGTTATAAGAAACTCTGCATCTCCATTTGATCTCAGAGTATGTCTCCACATCACTAATGTGTTGCCTAAGATTAACAGTTGACTGGAACAAGAATTATTGCTTACAGTTTTCCATTTAGTTTTTATCTATACTTCAACATATTTGTGTTTTGCAATCATAAACACCTTGTCTTTTCGTAGTTATGATACCTGATGACTTTTCCATGCCAGCTACATCACAAAAGATATCACACCATTAGATATTTCCCCCTATAGTTCAGTTAAAATGCTATGAATCTCAAAGACTTTTAAGCTGTTCTTTTGAATCATCACAATTAAGAAAAATGTTGCAGTAGGATCATCCTTTTCATTAATTTTTAAATTAAATTATAAACTTACTGAAATTTCTAGAAGAATCAATGAGGGTCTTGTTTTTCAAAGAAGGATTACTCCCCTCCTGAGCCCACCGCTCACCCCACAAAATCAGGTAAGAGACTACAAGCAAGAAGCAGCATGATCTCATCTTTGCTCATATCAGGCCAACACTGCAGAGTAACCAAGTTCATTCCTGATACAAGGAGGAAGTCTGCTGCATGTATATCCTCAGGCTTGATTGCTCTTGTTGCAAACTGGCATTCTGTTTAGCTGGAAAATTCAGGAAGATCACTCCTTCCATAAGCCTCAGCATACTCCTGTGACATGGGCAAGCAGCACATACTGAATTACTTTGAGGTACTTAAGTATCAATCTAGTTTACATAACATCAAAATTAAGATTTGTTTCTTTTCACTGCTCTACTTCCTTGTCTAGCCTGCCACATCAGAAACAAGTCACTCATAGCAGGTATTTCTGCCTGACCCAGAAACAATGCAGCTGGGTTCCTTAACACCATCCCTACATCCACTAATGCATCTGCTGAACCATTCCAGTGTTCAACCAAATTCCAGCTTGAAACTATCACCTCTACTTTTACCTCCTTTGTTTTTCCCTCTCGAGTCTCAAGTAAGACCAACGGGAACCCTAAACCAAATTTACAAAAACATTAAATACAGTTCAACTACTGCTAAGTATGTGGGCAAAAGTATTAATGTTTTCCTTCTCTAGGCTCATTATTTGGACAGAAACATCAACTTCTAAGTGTCAAGAAATGAGTAATAAACTGACATAAAGAAATGAAGACTTGCCAGAACCCCAACAAAAACTGACAAAAATAATGTAACAGCAGGAACAAGCCAAACTTCTTTGTGGGGTGCATGGGGTAAACTTTCAGCCTGATCAATTCCCATGTGTAGCCAGCGGCCAGGAACTCATCTGGAAGAGGAAGGGGGAAAGAGGACAGGATGACAGAGTAGTGAAAAGCACCATGTCTAAAGGTAACATCAACACATTCTTCTCCAGTCTAATGACTAGCAAATACCAATTAGCATTCTAAAATCCACTTCCTGCTGTGAATCTATCTTCTAATATTTCAGTTCCATGGCTACAAATACACTGCAATTTGGAACTACTTTTTCAAACACAACATAACTTGTATTTTAGACAACATCTGTGGACTAGTTTATTTTCACTGTAGAAAACTGCCTGCGATGTAAACTCCCTAAACTCTCCCCAAAAAAATAATACGAAAATCTGTTGCAGGCATCTGCAAGAGAACTACAGTAATTTCACTGCTGCCATCAATGTGCAGTTCATCAATGCTTAGCTAGAGAAAAAAAGAACCTGCAAACAGGATGTCCTGCTGAGACACAAAGTACAGTGGGAGGTGGGAAGTAAAGCCATGCATCTGCTGATGCTGTCACAGTCTGCAGTGGGATGAAGCATGAACAGGGACAGTCAGAGAAGTGTGACTATTCATCACCTCCTCTTCACAAACAGGGTCCAGGCAGCAAGAGTTTTGACTACAATAAATGCTAGAGTAGACTACAAGGGAGAGGAAAAAGGACTAAAGTTCAAGCTGAGGTTTCACAAATCTGTCTAACAAATGCTCCAGTAAGCCCCCAGAAAACATGGTTAGAGAGCACCCTGACATCTCTGAGAATTATATTAGTGCAGTATGTACTCAAAAAGCCGATTTGGGATTATTTAGTTGTCAACTTTGTCAGTCTTCTGAAGGACAGAGAAAACAGTGCAAAAGATACAGACTCTAAAGCTGATAGGAAAGGTTTTATTCCTAAACTAATGGCTATTGTAAATAGTAGATTTCACTGCAAAACACCTTCCTTTCACATGCCATAACATGTTGCCCATGCAGATGTGGTACATAGGGACATGGCTTAATGGTGGATTTGGCTGTGCTGGGTTAAGATGAACTTAAGGCCCTTTCCAACCTAAATGGTTCTAGGATTACCAGCCCATCAAACAATTTTGTTTCCAGAGAGAGACTCACACTGTTCCACCTTGGGTGGTTCTCTCACAACTGCTTCTCCTCAAGATAACTACAAGAAAAACCTTTCCTTTTCTTTTAGGATGGTTAAGGCTTAAAGTTCAAAATTTCCCCATCTTTTTCATCTAGCTTATATATATTCTTTGTCAAAGATGAAAACCCAGTATGATGACCATGAAGTAGGAATTAGTCAAATGCAGAAGAGGGCAAATACTGGGTTTTGGCTCAGAGGGTAAACCAGAAAGATGACAAACCTAAACAGGTGATTCTTTTGTTTTGAGATTTACTTCTTTTACGTATCAGTTTCCAAACTGTTCTGAAGCAAAAATACTGCTTCAAAAACAGTATTCAAAACAGGGTCAGATGTGTATTTAATAAATTGCAGTAATTTGTAAATAGGATTCTATGGTTGCTTGTTAATAGCTTTACTTCTCCTGCAATTTCTATTGTTAAAAGGAATGTTACCTGAATCCATTTCGGGATAATATAATTTTAGCATTTATTACTGGAGTTACTGTAGTAGTTTTAATCTATAGTCTTCACGTTACTTGTAGCAAATATAAACATGAAACAATAAAATTTGCAAACACTAATACAGCAGCTGAGGAAGGTTAAAATTGAAGCAGAAGGAACCCAGGAAAGGAAATACGCTACATTTAAAATTGATTGTAGCTTTAGTCCCACACGTGCTTAGCTAAAAAATAGAAATTATTTAATTGTAAATATGTTTTCTTTATGTTGTAAAGTAAAATCAGTGGTTTGAATTCAGGCCTGTGCTGTTTCTAGATCACCCTTTGAAAAGTTCTGTCAGTGATTTTGCTCTGCTTTGGTAACTTAAACTACATGTCAGTTGTCACAAAGCAACTGGAAACAATAACTTATAACAATTATTTTTCTTCAAAAAACACCCCCTCTACAGGATTATAGGTAGGATTACACTAGAAAAGCCAAAGCATTTATCCCACAGAGGCTCTCTAGTGAGCTACCACTACAGAGTGACTGCCCTGTACAGTCATACCACACAACAAAGCAAATAACCAGGACTTGTAAGCAAAGAAAGTGAAGTACAGTCCATTTAAAATAATGTATATCCACCGCTGTGTGTTGCATTTCACCTTATTATATGCCAAAGAGGTGCCTTACAATGTCCTGATACAACCAAACACTTCAACAAGTAAACTCAAATCAAACACTGAAAACAAAAATTCCCCCTATTTTGTACTTCTCACAGACAAAAAACCATTCAACAGAAACCCAAGCATCTCCAGAGCCATGCACATTATTTTCAATGAAAAATTTGCTCATAAAACTCTTTTCCACTACATCCTTGACCAGCTAGAGTTATCAACACTGCTGATGTCCTGAGGGCATCTACAAAAACAGATGGCATTCCAACTCCATCACATTGTCTAAACCACCTTCTGTTCCACCACATGACCCTCAGAGAAAATGTCCCTCCATTTTGCAGTTCCTTGCTTTTATTCCTGCACACTGACACAACAGCTATTAACTGGCACATTCTGTAACCCCAGAGCTACAGGTGTTTCTCAGTGTCCCTGATGGATTCCTCTGCATGTGAAAACAGTTTGATTGAATCAACAACTGCATCTGCTGAGCAGTCTGGGAGGAAGGAGGACAGATTAGATGACAAAGGTCTTTTCCAACCCTATTTTCTGTGATGCATCTGTGATCACACTGTGTAACACTTCTGCCTTTCTTTCCCCACTACCTAAAGGCAGTTGCCTTTCAACAAGCTGGACCCATGGTTTCAAGGTGCAGATTAGCAAACTGTGGACAGTGACAATTGGATTCTCAGCTAACTGCTGCTTTCAGTTGAGATGAGGAGAGCTCTGCCAGTGTCCTTGAATCAACCCTGGAGGGAAAGAATCCTCTTCTGTGGAGAGGCTTGAATATTTGTCTGAGAAGCCACAACCACAGCTCCAATATATGTATCTGTACCTCTGCCATAAAGCTTCAGGTCTCATGCCATGCAAAGTCTTTGTAAAAATGTTCCTATGGATTACAGTCCCCACTCTGAAATGATAATTTCTACAATGATGTCAATGCTGTAAAAATTACTCTTGGTTTACACATTATTTGCAAAGTACTTCCAAATCAGAAGACTGGATCTTTGACTGGGTATAAAAAATGATAGCCTTCTAACAGTTTAAAAATAATGATGAGAAAGACAGCCTGGGGTAAGAGGAAACTTCCAGATGATCAGATTAAAAATGACAATTCCATTTTTCTTCAAGGGTAAGGAACAAGAACAGCCATTCATCAAGGGAAACTGCTAATCTCCTTAGTTTCAGCACAACCAAAATACTGTCTAAATTAAATATGGGTGATGTTATTGGATAAACTTTCTGCAATACCTTTTGGACTGCCTAAGGGAGTTTATGGCTAACTCTAGGAATCATTCTGTGAGATGACCTTCTGCAATGCTTGGTGTTAAACTAGAATTTGGCAGGGTTACAGAGAGAAAAGTAAAGCCAGTCTGATTCCCCTAATATATTGGCATTTAAGTGTGGACCATGATAAAATGACTTTTCCCCTGACACTGGGGGAGTCTGGACTATCTGATAAAACAATAGCAAGAGCAGACATATACAGTTCAAGAGTGCCATGCTTCCCTGGCTTACTGCATTTATGAAGGTGGGATGACAACAATTAATTTCTGAGGGTATTTTTTCCCAGTTTTTTTGACTTATAGTGGTCCTGCTGCCTGCTTTGTCCAGCATTGCCCAGTGTTACTAGCTACTCACGAATGCTGGAAGTTAACTGATAAACAAAGCCTATGGGGGAGGGAAGGGGGAAATTAGTTTTCCGTGAGTCTCAGCCAAAGCAGAGCCAGTTCTCTCTTGAGGGGCCTTCAGGTTCCTCCTTTTTTTCCTGCACTAAATCAAGGAATACTTTGTCAGGGAAACATTCTCACAAGCCACAGGAGTGTTCAGTAGCTGAACAAGAGTTGCAGGAGGGTGTTCCAGGCTGGAGGTGCTTCTGTCCCTCTGCCAGTTCACAGCTGCTGGCCCAGGCTGGCAGGCAGGAGGTGATGGGCTCCCAGCAGGACAGGCATGGAAAGGACACAGCAAGGGCACAGAGACACCCCTGTACAGCGAAGCACGGGTTCACATTAGAGAAAGATAAAAAATCCTGATGAAACTAATCAAGGAGGAAGGAGGTGGATGGGAGAGGAGCTGAAGCAGAAAGAACACTCTGCCAGCAGAGGCAACCACAGCTGGCTGCAATTTGGTTAGCAGCCCCTTCCCCACCTGGTCTGCCCAGAGAGAGCCTCAGCTGCCTCAGGTCCAGCCACCCCATAGCAAAAGGAGCTGCTTACAAAACTCTGTCACTTCAATGCCAAATAAAATACACCCACAAATCAAACAAAACCAGTATGTTTATAAGGACATCTATTTCTATGCTGAGGAGATCTGTTTGCTGAAAAGGAGACTGCTTCCTCTGCTGTTAGCATCATGTTAGTAGGAAACATCTGCAGGCATCATTACACTCATTTCCAAGCCAGACTGTGCTCAGTGTAGGCGATCTTCAGGCAACGTAATGGACAAAAAACGAAGAGGGTTCTGCTGAGTGTGCACACAGCCAAACATTTTTAGAAAGACTTAAAAGGTGGCCAAGTCTGAATGGATTATAAATGATAATGATAGCAAAAGCACATCTCTGATACACAGGGCAAAGCTCTGCTAAATTGCAAATCATTGCACAAAGGCTTGTGTGAGGAAGAGATTATCAGCTCCACCGCCTTTGACAGCAAAGATATTCAGAAAGCAAACTGCAGAGCAACATATGGCATCCTCAGGATATGGGAATTCCTGACATCCCATACACTTCTACCATATAATTCCCTCTGATGCAAGCCCAATAGTCACTGCAGAACTATCTGCTATTGACATTTTCCTTTCCTTTATTCTCTAGTAATTTAAGTTTGGATAATAAGTAAAGACCCTGAGGTTTTTGCCCCTCCTTTTCTTAGAGGACGAAAATCTCAAGCCAATAAAATTTCATCACTTTCACAAAGTTTAAATACTGCAAGTAAGATGGCTAAAAACAAATCCAGCCCCAAAAAATGTGACATATAGCAATGACTCCCCCTTACACTTTCAATGAAGAACTAACCATCAGGTATTGCACTGGAAGTTCACCTGTGTGAACACACACACACAAACTTCTTTGTAAACCTTTTTTTGTTGTTTTTGTTTTTGGTTTTTTTTTTTGTTTGTTTTAAAAATTTCTTCCTGGAAAACATATTCCTTCGTCTATAATACTAAGAGATGTTAATTTGCAGTGAAAAGTGTTCCTTCTCCTCTGCTTAGCAAAGCTGCATTCATGATTCAAAAGAATCAATTATTGTTAAATTCAGTTTCTGTAGAGGGGTTTTTTTGCCAGTGTAATTGATTCTTTTACTATGTGGATTTTAGTATTAAACTTCATTAAAGTAATTTAAAATTGTACCATCTAATTTACATTTATAACCGATATTTCAAAAATAGCCCTTGTTATCTCTTAGTAAAGACTCATTTCTTCGTTAATTTAACAATGTGACTGCTTAAAGATGTATTTTCTTTCACAAAATATGACTAAGTACATATTCATAAGTATTACTATAAAAAAGCAAAAGTGACATATCAACAAATATAAACAAGCAGAAGCACACAGGCATTTTTCAGTGTATATATATGTATGTTCATCCCAAACTTGATACATTTTGTAAATTAGTCATTCAAATTGAGTATTCACGTCCCTATGGAAAGTTCCAAGTGCTGAAGTTTCATAAATAAATAAATAAAACATTTAAGAGTAGTCCATGAGCATATACATGAGACTTAAAGCAAAGAAGGCCAGTGCAACTTGAAACACTTGCCAGACCATAACCTCAAGAGAGGGTAAGAATAGCAACATTATGGCAGCACTAAGGTTAGCAAAGTCCTAACCACTAAGGCATTGAAGGATAGAATATTACTTCTGCTGTGCTGATAACTGCAATAAAATAAATGTAACAGAATCCTGGGTATTTCAGGCAAACCCATCTGGTGAAACAGAGTGTTTGCCTACTGAATTCCTTTGGTTTGTAACAATGTACAATGTTTTGAGAGAAAGATACACAGACAAAGAAAATAAATACCCTCCAAACTTTAAAATATTTGTGTTTTAGCTGTTCATCGGTTTCTCAATTTAAAATGTCTAACAATGGTTGCAAAAAAGAGCAAAAAACAAATATAGACCAACCACAAATACTGACATCCTACAGAAATCTAAATATTTTAAAGATGGAACCAAGACAAAACAAAGAACATCTTTCTGTATGCCTTAACAATAAAACTGACTGGCAGAAAAAGTAGGCTGTGGAACAGCAAGCATCAGATGAAGCAGTGTCTTCTGCCCAGAAAACTTAGGCAGGTTTGAGGGAATAAGCTTTCAAAGTAGGAAATGTTTTACAGAAATCTGCACTCAGTGAAGCCTGTGGTGCTCTTATATAGTGTTCCTTGCTGTCTTACAGATTCTTACTGCTTAAATCCTCTCAAGTAATCCAGAAATCAGAGTGTAACATTCTCTGCAGGTTTCATTTCTATCCCTAGGACTTTTCACTTCACAGCAAGTGAAAAACTGTTACACAGTAAGGGCCAAAAACATGGACAAAAAAAAAAAAAACCACCAAAAAAACAACAACAAAAAAACCCCAAACAAACAAAACTCCCAAAAAACCACAAACAAACAAAACAACAACCACCCCCCCCCCCCCCCCCCCCAAAAAACCAACCTCCCCCACCCAATCCAAAAAACCACTATTGGTATCAAAACGCAAACCCGAGCTATGGGGATTGTATTGAAAAGCCAAAACAGTAGGGCAGAAAAAGTGAAGATAATATACAGAGAAATAAGAAGTATAAATATGAACTTAGATCTGAAGTATAATTTTTTTTTAATTGGGTAGCGACAAACATAGAATAGTATTTGCCTCTACTGTAACAGAACAAACTCACTTTGAAGGAAGAAAGACACAGAGGTGCTCCAAAAGCCCCCCAAAAACACATCCACATCATCACAAAAAATTCAACTTTTCATTAAAAATATAAAATAGAGCTTTGAAGAAATATTAGCTCTTTTATGGAAAAATCAAAATATGGTAAATTATCTCCATTATCATAAAGCAATTAACAACCAGAAGTATGCAACTATAATTATGAGAAAAATCACACATGCCAGTGACCTTAATGAAAATTCATACTGGAAATGAGCAAAGAATCTCTGTAAGAAAGAACGTACCCATATGCTCCAAAACATAAGAGAGTACTCTTTCAGTGCCAGACAGCCTATGTCCTGGGCACTTGCTTATTTCAAGCCAAAAATTGAAATCTCAGGAACACTACAATTTATTACCCATTAAAGCAGGTTACCAGAAGAAGTTTATAATACGTTAAACAAGATGGCCTTTACCTCCTAGCTGGAGCCATCTATTTTATTTATATTATGCACTGAAACAAGGCTCAGAAAAGTAATTTCAGAAGCATAATGGGAAAGCACTGATGAGATGCTTTCAAAAAATAGTGGACAAAATCTTTTTTTCTCCTTTTTGAAACACTCTTAGTTTTGTAGCTCTCAAATCATTCAATGATTTGTTATTGAGCCTTTCTCCCACCAGACTGAGTTTTTCAATAATCACCTGAGAAAAATCATGACAAGACCAAAAGAAACAGAAGAGGCAGCAAATGCCCTTCATTTTCATGAATGAAATTACTCTTCACAGCATACTGACTGTCTTCATAAAACTTAGGGATTTAGATCAGGCTGATACTTCTGTAGCACTTACAACCAACCTGAAGAGCTTTCTTAGTAATTTCATGTTGATCTTAGATCCCTGGCATGACCAGGCAGCAGAATAGCTGACAACTTGGGATTTTCTATATACTTCACAGACACAGATTTAGGATAGCCTATGTTCCTGATCTTTAGTAACATGCCAAAAGAAAAACCCAAACAAAAAAAAATCCCAACCAAATAATAAAACACCTCACCATATTTATCAAATTATATAGCCTTAAGTTTACAGTAGAGATATGGAGATTAGTCCTATTTAGATTTACTCATGTTATTAATTCAGAGCGGCAGACTCAAGCAATGAAATATGAATTCTCCCCAAGTCAGGCAAAAAAATCCCCAAACACTTGATTCTATGGTCTGTCCAGCAAATTTTGTGGGCAAAAGCCTATTCTACTGAGAATAAAAACCAAACAGTGTTGATTAAAGCGTATTTCACTTAACTGAGATATAATCATGCACACTGCCTTATTACTTATTCAGAGCCATTACGTTGGGAAGGAACTTCTGGAGATTATCGAGTCCACGAGTCCAACCCCCGCTCCTGCCAAGGCAGGGTGACCTGGAACAAGTGACACAGGTACACATGAGGTGGGTTTGGAATGTCTCCAGAGAGGAAGACTCCACAACCTCCCTGGGTAGCCTGTTCCAGTGCTCTGCCATGCTCAATTTAAAGAAGTTCTTCCTCATGTTGAGGTGGAATTTCAGTGTTTTAGTTTATGGCCAACACTGAAACAAGTCTGGCACCATCCTGTTGACACCCACCCACTTTCGAGATATTTATATGCGTTATTGAGAACTCTCAATCTTCCTTTCTCCAGACTAAACAGGCCCAGCTCCCACAGTCTGTCCTCACAAGAGATGCTCCAGACCCTAAATCATCTTTGTGGTTATTGACTGGACCCTCTGCAGCAGCTCCTTGTCCTTCCTGTACTAAGGAGCCCAAAAACACACAAAGCACTGCAGATGTGGCCTCACCAGGGCTGAGCAGAGGAGGAAGATCACTTCCCTTTTCCTGCTGGCCACTCTTCCTGATGCACCCCAGGATATCATTGGCCCTCCTGGCCACAAGGACACACTGCTGGCTCATTGTCAACTTGTCACCCACCAAGACTCTGAGGTCTCTCTCTACAGAGCTGCTCTCTATGGGGTCAGCCCCCAGCCTGCACTGCTACTCAGGGTTATTCCTCCCCAGGCACAGGACCCCACACTTACCCTCAGTGAACCTCATTAGGTTCCTCTCTGCCCAACTCTCCAGCCTTTTAAGGTCCTGCTGAATGGTGGAACAACCTTCAGGTGTGTCAGCCACTCCCCCCAGTTTAGTCAGGGAAGTTACTGAGGATACATTCCATCCCTTCAGCCAGGTCATTCACAAACAAGTTGGGTAAGACTGCAGCTAGAACTGCTCCCTGGGGAACACCACTGACTGCAGGCCTCCAGCTGGTTTCTACCTGGATTATTACCTCTAGACCACAAAAGCTGCCAATCAGCTTGGATATGTATTACATCAGTAGCCATCCTCTTCTGTGGAATTTACAAGGCAGGAGTCTCTGAAGCAGTCATTCCAGAACTGGGTATCAGTTTCTGGAATTTTATGGGGCAGGTAATAAATTAGACAAAGTAATGTTAAGACAGAATTAAGTTCATTTTCCATGCAACTCAAAGATATTTCTACTGATATGTGAACACATCACCACAAATTCCACAATCAAATAAATATACAAATATTTCACCTCAGAAAATCCATGTTTAAGAATTCTGTTGTGCTACTTCCCTCTCAGGTGCACTAGAAGGAAGCTACCCCACTGCAGCTTTCACACAGCAGTAGTTATCACTTGCCACTGACAGAAGAAAAAGCAAACCTGCAATTGCATGCAACCACAAGAGGCCCTAAATTGAGCAGACAATTTTTTCATTTGCACAGTGAACCAGGATACCTTTTCTGTCACTGAGCAGTGTAAAAAGTATCACTTTACACTCCAAACCTTCTGGACTAGTACCTCTTAGGAAGTATATTGTTCTTGAGGGCATTTTTCCTCTTTCTTCTAGCAAACTGTTACCTCTTACAGAACTATAAAGATCCTTGTAAACATCCTTGTGATAGCCCATAAACTGCAGACTCTATTTAAATATTGAGACATGCATTTTTATTTGTCAAACTCTTGCACAAACACTTGAAATTAGGTGGTCTTTACTGGTATCTTGAAAAGATAATAAAAAGGACAAAACCTACCAATACTATTATTAAGCACAGAGAATTTTCCTTTAAATTTAACAATGAAGCATTCCAATCCATTCCAGTGGTGACCCTATGAAGTTGGTTCTTTAAAAGCCTGAGGTCATATTTACCTTGCAAACAAGAAAACCCCAAGACAGGCTAGATTTGTCAACTTTCTAGGATATGTTTAAAACCAGAGAGAGTCAAAGGTTTTCAGGAAAGTCTCAGGTAATGCTTCACTGCTTATGCCATTAAATAGGTCCAAAAAATAATCTGAACAGTCTTAAAGTCAAAAGCATGAATGGCACAAGGACAAATGGGTTATTAGAATATACATGCTGTTTCTTTAAGCCTGAGACAGGAAGCCAGATCCTGGACAGGAAAAGTTCGTAGCAGAATTCACTTAACTGAAGCTCTGCCAGTTTATAATTAGTGACCTCACTCATTTTGTTGTTTTTTCTTTTAAAAGGTATTTGTTTGACCAAAAACATGTACAGCTAGCAAACAAAATGAAACTAGAAGATGACTTTCGTGTATGATGTCAAGCTAGAAGTGATAAGATTAATGTGGAAAGTCATTATTTCAATACATATCCTAGTAGTATATAAATCTGTGAGATATTCTGAGAATATTTTACCTCTACCCTCTGCCTTAATACAGATGAGCTCAGGCCCAGTAACAAGGCTCCTAGTTCACATACCGAGAGCCCAAGTAATCAATTTATCATTTACCTGCACACAGAAAAAGGGATTAAAATAACTATGGCACCATTTTAAAAGAAAGGATGAGGGTCACCGGGAAACATGTGGGAAAAGAAAGGATTGTCACTGTGGAATGAGGAGGAACAAGCATAGAACTTAGATTATTCAAACGTAGTGCATAATTTTTTGGAAAGTCTGGAGGTAAAAATGAAACAGAAATTGCAACTGCTTCAGCAGGGTCAACTACTGAAACTGCAGGTCACTGTGCAATAAAAGTCAGTACACTACAAACACTGGGAACTGCATGTGTGGAGAAAAAAAAATAGTAAAAGTAAGAAAGAAGTGAGTTTGTTGCATCCTGCAAATATCTGCAAAGAACATCACCTGATCAGACTGAGCAAGCAATGCATAGCACAGACAGCTACAGATCTTGGGCTGCTGATCTTTAAAAGTGGAGCAATCTTTAAAATCTGATAGGCAAAACATTTGGAATTTTCAACTGATTTGGGAACAGCACACACTTGATTTAAATTTAAACTTGATCAACATTTGAGGCACACATGAATTAAAGCAGTCCAAGGTTGCCCTTTGATAGTGGGATGGACAAACCTCGTGTGGGGCAGTTCAGGGGGCTGCCATTACCCAGAGGTCATGCAGAGGGAGGGGAGAGTGAGTCACAACTTCCAAGTAGGTCACAAGGCTACTCCCTTCTACAGAGGAGGAAGGTAGGGCAGTGAGCACCGGCCAGTCCTGCATGGAGACAGCAAAATGCTGGGCCTTTCTGGTGCCTGTCAAGAAAACATAACCATAATCCAGGAAACTCACTGAGGGATAAGAAAAAAGGGGAAAACCAAAAAGAAAAAAGAAATACATTTTCTTGCCATAGTGGAATATGTATTGGTGCAATGGAAGCAAATAAGATATTAAGCTGTGCTGCAAACTGTGTGAGTTGTCTTTAGCACCTTTCTAGCTTTACAAGGATAGAATTAGGACTTCAGACTCTAGAAAGTCTCACAGGTGCTAATGTCACCCCTAAGTTTGAGAAACAACAAAACAAGGTTAGGAAATCTCAGAAGGTCATGGCTGCTGGATTAGACAAATCTGGCCAAAAAGCTGCACTGTGACAGATCAGGAGGGTGACTGGGACGCTGGCTATAGGAACTGGGGAGACGACACTGGTACCTGTATCAATGGAATATCCTCCCCAATGGAATGATTATGTTTCCCCCTGTAAATACCTTGCACCACTGCTGTTAATTTTTCAATAAAATTTTGGCTCCTACTCTTGGCCACCCAATTTTGAAGAGACACAATCTCCAGCCCCCAAAAAAACCATAACACAAAGACACCACCTGCACCTCACACACCTACAACCAACCTCTACAGGTTGCTTGAAATCAAGTAAAAAACCTAATGATATGGGGTAACAAGGAAAGAAAAGAGAACACATGTTTTTGAGACTGGTGACAAAACAAGGAATTATTCACAAAGGGTAACAACTACTGGAAGACAAGAGAAGCAAGGTATATGAATAATTGAAAAATACATGAAGAAATTCACACACTATCAAACTAAAATTGCTTTTCAAGTCAAAGGTCTGCCTTGGGCCCAACTCTAGTCAGTACTTTTTAATCAAGACTCAGATAATGGAAGAGAAACTATACTCATTATATGAACAGATTACATCAAATTGGAAGGACTGCAAATGTTTAGAAAGGGAATATCACATTTCCAAATTATATTGCTGAAATTGAAAGACAGCTTGAAAAGAGATTTTTTATTTGTATGGAAGAAAAATACAACATGCATTAAAAATATGTAATAACAGACTATGGAGCACAACATAGGAAAGTTTATTGAGATATACAGTCAATCATGAAATCTATACCCTTTAACAATGTTAACATATAAAAGAAGGCAACATCCAATTCAATGGCATATTGATAAGAAAACTTTATATGTGCAAATGACAATACATTCTACTAATTATCTGCTGAAACAACCCAGTTTTGAGAAATGTACCTCAAAAGAGATACTTTGGACTGTTCATGGCTAATGAACTAAGTCAAGAGATTTAAATACAATGCATAAGAGGAAAGATTAACAGATTAGGGTCTTTTTAGTCCATAAGGAACAAGTATCAAGATCTGACACTGTTCTACGGCATGTGCAAGTCAGACATTAATTGTTTGTTGGAAGAATCATTACTGAATGGCATGGGCTGGACCAGTACTGGTTTCCTCAGAATACACTGAGGAAAGAAAAGAAGTGGACTTTTCAAATAAAAGCAGTATGAAAGAAGAGTTAGAGATGGTTTAATTCTCATTATGGATGCATTTTAGGAACCGATCGTGCAACCTCTGTTAGGGAAAATAAATGCTCAATTCTGCCTTAGTACAAGAATGGACCAAGATGATGAGCATCTCCTTGAGTCCAAGCTGTAGCCCATACAAAATTCTGGAGGTTTAAAAATTATTTCTGCTTTCCACATGCATAGTTCCGGTTTCAATGCTATCGTATTTTGAACGAAGGCCAATATTTATTGCTTCAGTGACATGTTGTTCTACACAGCTCTCAAACTTAAGATGTTTGGTATTTCTAACTGGAGAAAACGTGTTGGAGTAACAGGCTTACTATAAACAGATGCCATCTTGCTAGTTTGAAGCTATTGGTAGAAATCAGCACCACTAAAGACAGAGCCAAAATGAGCATTAACTCCCTAAACCTACTAAATATACTAGAATCTACTAAATCTACTACTAAATCTACTACTAGATCTAAACCTACTCGAGAGCATACACCACAGAATTCCCATCTGGTAACAATACCTCCTTGAAAATTCCTAACTGACCTCTCCAATTCTCAAAATTTCTAACAAAGACTGGAAGGCTACATGTCCAAATAACAAAATGATTCAAGCATGATTAACACTTAACAAGGTCTGAATACAGTTTATGAGCTCGATTTGACTATTTGCTGAGGTAGATGGGAGATTCTCAGAACAAAGTCCCTCTTTTCTGTCTGAAATCAGATTTCCAGTGCTGAAACTTAACAATTAAAAACTATTCTGATTTTAGTTCCTGCAGTTTATGTAGGATGGCATGACACATTAGAAAAAGCACTTAAGGGGAGCTGATGATCATGTTTTATTTAACTAGCAAATACACATCACTGCAGAAGCACAACCAGATTATTCTTGGAGGTGCACATTAAGGTATGTGGGGCAATGGAAGGTTGTAACCAGTGAAATTCTGACATTAGGTTTAAAAAAGAGTTCACGAAGTGGTTAAGTCAAGTACTTGAACAAGTGTCCTTGCAAATATTTTGAACAAGCCCTGAGCAACCTTCACAAGGACACCAAAATGTATGATGAAAAGCAAAACAGAAAAGCCCAGAACTTTAGGCACAAGATTGAATCACATGATTTTTTTCAATAACCAAACACAACCTAATATATCCTGTTCATTGGACTAACTGCTAGATCTTGGTAATTATTCTTATTATAGAGCTGAGTAAAGAATAGTGACATGTTAACCTGTTAAATACTGCCTTTCAAAACTTGTTTAGCCTCTATCTCTCTATGACCTGCTATCACATTATTCAAAATTAAGTCAAAAGGCAACTTCCTTCATCAGTTCCAAAAAGTTACACAGACTAATGGCTCAGGCCACATTTTGCTGGGTCTGAATTACAAACTTCTTATGTGAAGCAAGGGTTTGAGCGAGGTACCTTCGTTCTTATCATCCACATGGACACAGCTGCCAGTGCAAAGAATGAAAATGGCTAAACTAAATTGTCATTAAAAAGGCCCTCTATTAGCTGAGTTGAGACATAAAGCAATCCTTCCACTGCTGTAAAAGTTCAGAGGTTTCTATGTTCATATATTACATATGGCCAGTATTTGAAGAAGCTGCTTAGTGACAGTGATTGCATCTATGGGGGGATAGCAGACTGGTCTATTGCATCAGGTTATGGGCAACTCAGAGATTATTAATTACAGGGCCTCAGAGTCATCTCTCTACTCATTATAATAAGGGCTTTTGCTCAATGAAGAAATCACCTTTGGAAACTCTACCCACCACTTTACCAGCTATTTTTAGGAGGAAAAAAAGTAAAACGAAACCTTTTCAAAATACATCTAGGGCATGCTTCAGTAAGCAGCACTGCCAGTTTCAAGGCCCTGCTTTGCCCAGTTGCCTGCTGGTTTCAGCCTGTGCTCAGTCCCTTTAAATAGGCTGTCACAAATTAAAGGATATGGACAAGAACAAGCAGCCAAAACCATGGAGTGATAAGTGGGACAGATAGAAGGAAAAAAGACATTGTGCAAGCAAGTGTAGGGAAGCATTTCTACTTAATGTTTAACCACAGAACTTAACAGGGGGGAAAGTATGGCTTGGGCTAGGTTGCCTAATAGAAACCTGTGGTTCTATTTCTCCTTCTCTTCAAGAAAGCAGTACAGAATGAAGATTTTGAAGAGGCTGCATGCTGAAGAAGACATTTAAACTGAACTGATATTTACTGAAGAAGATACTTAAAATTTTCCTTACTTTTGCAGAACTTCACAGCCTACACAATGCAAGGGAAAAAAAAAAGAAAAGCAGTGTGTTTGTGAGACCTTTTATCTTAAAATCTATTCACACTGGATCTCCCTGCAGGTATCTTTCCAGACTACATCTCAGCCTGACACATTTAAAATTAAAAAGTCTCTCTGGTGATATGCTAGTCTCTAGACAATTGCAACAAAAACAAATCACAAAAAGATCACAACAATACAAAACAACCCCAATCCTTTTTTGTTAAAGGGGGGAGACAGCAATTCAAAAAATCCTCACTCTTTTCTTTTATTCATCGGGCCCCTTATGCCAAATGAGCTTTCACAGCCATGACAAAGTCCGGAGTTTGAGCCGCAGAGGTTTACCAAGATATCATGTAAGTCCACCTCTACTCTGGTCCTCAGCTGAGATGGAGGCTAAAGGAAGAAATTACAAATGGCAAAGGCAAACCCTTTATTAGGATGACCTCAGCTGAAGTTTTAATAACCAGCCTACACAGTTGTTCCTTGTCAGCACACTCAGGCATTCAGGGAGGCGCAACAATCTGCACGGCTCTTGGTGGGAAGAGCAGAGGTTGCCAGAAGGAAGTGTTTGGAGGGCACATAACCAAAGCTGGGCTATGTGTACACGACTGAAACATAAGCTGCTTTTCTGCAAGCAAGCTCTTTTAATAGGAATCCAGTTTATTTATTTATTCAGAAGCAGATGGCATCCTCTCAAGATGTTATGCAGAACATGACACACAAAACAAGTATTTTCATCTGAGCATATTTTTTCTAATCAACTCCCTGCTATTCATCATTAAGTGACAAACAAAAATTTAGTCTCCAGAGTCTGATAATACTCTAGGCTAACTGAAGCTAACTCAGGATACAGCAGTAAGTGATGAAATGTAATGACTTGTAATGCACTGGAGTACAGACTAGATGATGTCAGTGTCTTTTGACTTAAAATGTTCTACAAAAAAAAGCATTCCAACTGCAGGAAAAAAAATATTACAAATTGCAGCCTCTGTGCTGATGAGCACATTTGATAGACAAGTCCCATGACCTATGGTTACTCAGAAGTGCCTAACAGAATTTTTTTTGTATTTATACAAAGAGAACAAAAGGCAAGAAATCTTGTCAGAAAGTGTTAGTAATACTGCCATGCAATCACTGTGTTGTAGGATTCTGTGTGACATTGCTGATAGCTTTCATACAAAGATTTTATGTAATTCCGGCTGAATCATGACCTTTAATCTCCATTCATTGCAAAGCCTAAGTAACCACCAAGTCCCTTGCAGAAGGATATCATGTCAAAGAAAATGTTATCCCTTCATGCAGACAAAACACAATTTAGAAGGAAGTCAAGTACTATCAAATTCTCCCCCCTCTCCTAACCCTTCCTACTCCACACCTCAACTCAGAGACCACTGTGTGCCATCTTTGCTAGATACACCATGTTTTCCTTTCAATAGAAGTCATATATATCTAAGTGTATTGATGTATTGAGGTTAATTTGCCACACAATGGTACAATGCAGTACACCAAAAGTGAGTCATCCTCTCATTATGGCCTCATACAACACATAATTAAAATATAAGGGACTCCCACAAACTAAAGTAATTTTAGAATTTTCTGCATGAAGAATGTGCACAGTCCTAATATTTTCTAATAATTTAACAATTTACTGGTTTTATTTTAAAATAAGATCACATTGAAAGAATAGTAATATCAACTCAAGGAATTTGTAAGTTATGCAGTTTACCAAGGTGGTTCAAATTCAGCAGTCACTGAAATCACATTAAACTTCTAAGGTCCCTTTCTTTTCCTGCCAGTGTTTTTCCAGTTTCTTTTCATTGCCTCCCCTGCACTCCTACCTGGGATCATCATTTCCACTCTCTGTGAAAGGAGGTCCTTCCCACTCCTCTCCCCTATGCCTTTCATTTCTTCCATTGGCAAGGCAGGGGAAGGGAAGGACTTGAGGATTTGGACTGCACTTGGTCCAATCTCCTTGGGAAAGGGCAGAAGACTCCAAGAATGGATCCTCTAGGACCAAATCAGCCTGTGACCTGACTGTTGGGATGATCTACTATATGGAGTTAAAGATTATAAGAAAAAAAAAAAAAGGTTGTATCTTTTCTCAAACTTACTGCATCGCAAGATAACTTGTACCCGAAGTTCTCATGATCAAGAAGGATAAAATTTGCAAAATTGTAGTGAATTATGCAGAAATTTTGTCACCCTCTTTCTCTTATATTTATAAGGGTAAATTAAGTAGGCAAATCTAAGCTAGTTTCAGTGTGAACATTCAATTTCTTACTAATTACTTATTCTCACTTTATTTTGTTGTGCCTGAACATGGGAAAGAGAATAAAACCTAGGTTTTATTTACATGTGTGTAATTCTTCTTTTTAAGAGTTTGGGCTATTATTATTTGGATGATTTTGCCCAACTGAAGTGCCCTTCTGAAGATTAGCCTGCATCATTTACTTTCCCACTCTGCTATATCCAGAATGCTGAAGAGACTTAGCAGGTACCTAAATATCATTGGAGGTTGGAAAGGAACACTTAAAATTCAATTTTTCATACTGGTGATGTTTTTCTTCTATAGTTTTTCATACTGAAGAGTATTTCCAAGCATTGCCAGCTGGGCTTTTGTGTTCTCTGTCCCCTTTTGGGAAAGAGACAACAGTTGAGATGATGACTGAGCTCCAACAGCTCCATATGAAGGAGCTACCAAGCTTCAGTTTCCCTCCATGGCCTGCCTCTCCCACAACTAACCCTATGGTAATGCAGCCAACTAGCAGTTCAACACTAGTGAAAACCTAGCAAACCAGCTGGTAAGGGCTAATTCAAACCTGTCTGCACTTCTTTACTTTCTCATAAAAAAACCCAAAAAAACCAACAACAAAAAACAAAAACAAAAGCAAAAAAACCCCAAAAAAACCCAAAAGCCAAAAAACCAAAACAACCCTCCCCCCAAAAAAACCACCAAAAAACCAAAAAAACCCAAAAACAAAAAAAACCCAAAAACACAACAAACTTGAAACAATTTTTGAATGTTCATCTCATGAGATACTAAGATAAAAAGAAAATGAAAACTTGGGAGTCTGGGCCTCCTGCCCTTAAGTTAGTAGTAAAACACACTTGCTGGGCGAGAGATTTCCTGTGTTTCCAGAGATTAACCTCCTTGCTGTTTGTGAGTGTGAAAAAAGATACAGTTGGAGAAATGAATAGTTACAGCAAATTTAGTAACTTATATATAAATATGTAATCAATGAGAAAATAATTCCTTCAGGGAACTGGAATGATGCTGCTGTTCTTTTCAATACTGTAACTGAATAAGTCAATAACAAAAAGCATTTCCCCCCTCATGTACTATAACTGAGAAATACTGAAATCAAGGTAGTCACTTTTTGGCTTTAGTCTTTTTATTTAATCCCTGATGAGAATAAAAACTAGTTGGGATCCCTGTGCTAACTCGGGATATTACAATTTAGTGTGGGTATAAAAATTCAGAAGTGAAGAGGGCATTACATCCTCCATGAAGGGAAGACTAGAGTACAATCCCATTTCCATCTGTTCCTCTAATGGGCTTTACCTTAACTTTAGATATTTTTTCCATGAATGTAGATATTCTATCAACAAAATTTCAATTGTATATTTTCTTCATAAATCTTCAGCTACATTTTAAATACACAAATTTTACATACACTACATTTTAAATACACAAATTAATTTTAAACAAATCAACTAAATGCCTAAGTATTAGAAACTTCACCACTGAAATAGTACCACAGTGTCACAGAACACCTGGTTGGAAATGACCTCAAGGATCTTCTGGTCCAACCTTTCTTGCAAAAGCATGGCCTAGACAAGAAGACCTAACACCCTGTCCAGCTGATTCTTGAAAGTGTCCACCTGTGGGGAATCTACCACTTGCCTGGGGACATTATTCAACTGGCCAATTGTTCATACTGTGAAAAATTCTCCTCTTGTGACCCATCTCCCCAGCAGTAACTTGTATCCACCTGATACTCCTCTTCCATATGACTCCTTGTTCAAAGGGAGTCTCCACTTTCTTTGTAACCACCCTATAAATACTGGGACATGGTGATAAGGTCTTATCTGAGCCTTCTTTTCCCAAGGCTGAACAAATCCATTTCTCTCTCAGCCTTCCCTCAAGCATCAGCTTTGATCACCTTTGTGGCCCTCCTCTGGACCCTCCCCAGCCTGTCCACACCTTTTTGCATTGTGGGGACCAAAGCTGAACGCAGCATTCCAGGTGCAGCCTGACAAGCAATGATTAGAGAGGGACAATGACTTCTCCATCTCTGCTGGTGATGCCCTTGTTGATGCAGCTCAGCATCCTGCTGGTTTTCTTTGCTGCTGCAGCAGCAGCAGCAGCACACTGCTCACTCACATTGAGCTGTTTGTCCACCAGGACTGACCCCAAGCCCCTTTCCATAGAGCTGTCCCCCAGCTGGATGGATCCCAGCCTATGACACACTCCTGGATTATATTTTCCTTACATGGGATACCAGGCCAGACTGCCATAGATTAAGTTTCTTTAGAAGGAAGATGTAGGACACCATTTTGGAAACCCCGGAGAGTTTCAAGTAGACAATGTCACCGCTCACACCCCACATCCACAGGTTACTTTGTCATAAAAAGTGATCAGGTTTGTCAAGCAACATTCGCCCTTGGTGAGCCTGTGCTGGCTCTTCCAAATGACATGCTTCATGTGAGCTGCGATGGCTCCCAGCAGGACTCATTCCATCACTTTCCCAGGGACTGAAGTTAGACTGATGGACCTATAATTTCCTGGATTCTCCTCTAAGCCTTTCTTTTAGATGGAGGTGACATCAGCCTTCTTCCAGTTTTCTGGGATATCCCTGATCTCCACAACTTCTTGACTTCTCTAAAATTATGGAGAATGGCCTTGTGGTGAAGTCAGCAGCCTCCTAACACCTCTGGTGGACAGTGACAGGGTCCATCAGTGTGTATGGATCTAATTCCTGTGACAGGTCACACACCAACTCTTCCTTCACTGATGGAGGGTTTGTGTTTGCATCCACCTGGATTTTTGTTCTCAAGGCCAGGGACCCAGCAGTGTGGGAAAAGATGGTGGTGAAGAAAGTGTTGAGAACCTCTCTGCCTTTCCAGCACTGCTGGATACTGTTCATTTCTCCTTTTTAACAGCAAGGCAGTATTTTCCTTCTGTTTCTGCTTGTTGTTTTCTTACCTAAAGAACCCTTTCTTGTAGCTTGTCACGTCTCTGGCCAATTTAAATTTGAGCTTTTGCTTGTCAAACTGCATCTCTGCACACCCTGGCAATGTCCTTGTAGTTCTCACTGGGTGTCTGTCTGCTTTTCCATCTATGGTGCACTTCTCCTGGCTTTGAGCAGACTCAAAAGCTTGCAGTTAAACCAAAGAGGTCTCTCCCTACTTCCGTCACCTTTAAAGGGCATGAATAGTTTTTGAACTTCCAGGAGAGTTTCTTGAAAACCTCCCAGCACTTGCAGTCTCCTTTATCCTCCATGGAAGCTTCCCACAGAATCCCTCCCAACCAAGCTCTGAGTAACCTGAAGTTTTCTCTTCTAAAATTTAAAACAATTGTCTTAATATTAACCTTCAGTGTGTTCAGCAGGATTCCAAACTGCAATATTGTGACCAGTGCAGCCCAGGCTATCAGTAGCAGAGATATTACAAAGCAGAACTGCATTTAATTTGTTGATTTGTTCAAAACACTCATGTCACAGTATCTAACAGATGTAAACGAGACTGATCCAAGGTACAACAAACAATGGGCAGGGCAGTTCTAGGATTTCACAGCAATTTCTGAAAAATCTAAATTGAAAGAAACTTAATATAAGCCTATATTTGCCAATATAAGCCTATAAGCCAATTTGCCTACCTAACTTCATCCTCTACAAAAATATTTTACTCATAAATGAGTCACAATACAAGTAGAACAGAATTACAAGAGTATCTGTGAAATCTGGACACATACCAAGCAATTTACTGACCTGTAAACAAGGTCTGTAAAAGCACACAAAGATCATATAACAGTTCATATCATCCTGCAACCAAGAGAAATCCTCCTGAACTGCTGAGGATTGCCACGGATGCTGGAGCATCTCAGTTTTCCAAAGGTTTCAACAGCCTCCCCAGGGGCCTTCCCTAACCCTGACACAGTGGCCCACCTTACTTCCGTGCAGGAGAACCTAAAATTGCCTCAGAATACTGAATTTTTCTTTTTAGTCTTCAAAGAGTATGAGGCCTGTCCAAAGAGTGTATGTAGTAGTTACAGGAGAAAGATAATATTTAAGTACATTTAACAACCTCTAACACATAAAAGATTGAAATGTTTGAAAATGTGATCTCTGAACCTGACTGAGTTGTTAGAAGATCATGGTATCACTAATGCTGACACTGGCTAAGTACTAAAACATTAGACAAAATTACAAAAGGAAAAGTATGTTAATATCAGGCCAACTGTAGACCCACTGACTTTTACACAGGTTTATCTTGAATAAATGTTATTTATTATTATTCCCATCCTTTTTAACCTGAACATATGTATTTGTCCTATCAGTAGTACAGTAGTCTATAAGTTTTTAATTTATGATACACAATAGTGTGCTGAAAATGTCTTCATATCACACTTTAAATGAAAAGACTCTAGAGTTTATTACTGTTTTTTAAAATTGTGTATTACTGACATGCCTAAAACATTTAATAGAGAATGGACTACTCCTTAACACGTTATGAACCAATCACTACTCTACTAATATACTTTAACTACAAAATGACATTTCAAACTGGACTATGCCAACAAAATTGTAGCAGGGAACCCTCAACTATTACAAGATATAAGAGAAGAACAACAATTCCTTGAAGATGACCACTAAGTCAGACTAAAACTTAACACTAGAAAGAAGAAAGGACTTCAGAGCAAAATATCTTAACATATTATAACAAGTCCATTTTCTTCCTCAAAGCTTCACGGGATGCTGAAAAATAAGGATCAGTGGGCAATACTAATTGTGTTGGCTTGTATTACTTTTTCAGAAGACTCAGTGCTCTTTAGTGCTTAGTGCTTAATGCTACTCAGTGCTTTAATGTTAGCTAGTTACATCTGTATTTGGAAATGCAAAAAGAAGTCTGAATGCAAAACATTCAAAGCAAAGAAATGTTTTAATTTTGGGTTTTTCTCCCTCTCCCTCCAACCTATTTAGAAAGGTTTTTTCCACTGCTTCACTGACTGCACACAGAAAGATCATTTGTAAAAACCCCTCCCAAACCTGACTGACTATATAGGACCCAATAAAGCTAATGGAACAAAAAGCACTATCAATGTGAAAAGAAACAAGAAAACAAAATGGCCCACTAGCTTTCAATAACAGCAAAGATGTAACTTGTGTTTTTGTATAAACTTTTAAATATTTAAAATAGGTTTTCAAGCTAATTGCCTACCCATGCACAGAAGGTAAAAATAGATGATTCTCTAAAGAACACAGAATAATCTGTCATCCTTTCTACTCAGAAACTGAAACAGAAAATCACAAACCACATAGTAAGTTGTTTGAAATACCCATTATTACCATATTGAGTTTGCCTGCTTGTACTAATGTAAGAAAAAATCCACTATCTTTTAATTCTTTGGTGAAAGGATGCACTGCCACAAATACACTTTCACACACTTATCAAGTTTGAGAGAAGCCCTGGCAGGATATTCTTTCTGTTTGCTGAAAATTTGTTTTTAAATTAGCTCTGTCAATAAAGTGTTATGTCTGGTAAAATAAGCTTTGCATTTACTGTTGCTTTCAACTTATTCCTGTATTTCTCAAAAGTGCCCTCTGAATTTGAAATCCATCCAGAAAACCAAAGGGTGAGGGGAGAATACAGCACAATAATTCTGTTTACACTGGATGGATTTTTGAGCTGACTATTCCAAATCAAAGGAGGACGGATGACAATCAGTGTTCTTTACCTAAAGCATCTGAACTTTGAAGCATTTTTCCCCCTAATATGATTGTTTTATACATTTCTATAAGCGAGTTTTGTAAAGTAGGAGTGCTTCACATAAGAACCTCAGCAGGAACCAGACCAGAGCTCTACCTTCTCACTGCTATTCCAATGCCTATCCTGATACCCTGACAGGGCAATGACTAGAATCTCTGAACATCTGCATAGTAAAAAGCTTATTCTATGAATAATAGTTAAGAGAATAATTCCATAAATAAAACTGGTTAACAATGTAGAAAAACATATAAAAATAACCAAATTTAAGTTTTCAGATATGTCACAAAACACTTCCTTACTTCTGAGGAAAGAGAACTTACATTGTTTGTAAAATGATATCAGGCCTATAAATATGGTATATTCCCATTATCCCCATAAATGCCTATTCTTTTAAAATGGCCATTACCTCCCTCTCTTGGACTCAAATAAGTTTTAGCGAAGAGTTCTCAGGACTAAATGGAAGCATCAACTAAAGCTATAACTAATCTTTCTCTTTTGAATTTGACACCCTTTGATTTTTCTAGATGTCCACTTGTCTTATTCAGTCAATTCCAGAATAGAAATTTCCAACTACATTATTCATTATTTCATCATGTCCATAATTTGTTTCTTCTCCAAAATATTTACTGTATTCCCTTTAGATATGGGATTTTTAAACAAATTATTTAATATCCTCTTTGTTCCAGTTGTATCAGCTTTTATCAATGGCTTGGCCTAGATTCCCCAGCTGTGTATGCACTGGAAGTACTTTGGGACACCTCTCATAGGGACCTTGCCAGCCACTCATTCTGTTCCCTCTCATTCCAGCCCATCTTTCAAACAACAAAGGAATTCAAGATGAAATCCAAAGGACAGCAGTGCTAAGACATGGAAGACATTGTGCCAGCCAATGTGTTATCTGCACATTCATTACATACCAGATGTGACTGAATAGTAACAACAAATGTGTGAGACAAACAGAGAAACCTTGACAGCTTCTTTAGTCCAATACTAGGCCAAGTCTTCTTGGAGTTGCCCTTCGTAGCAGTAAGGCATTCCTATCTGCATCCCAAACTAAAAATTCTGTTAGGAGCTAAATTCTCTTTAGATGATCAGCTCAAATTATCTTTCTGAAGTCCATCACTTCACTTAGCTCCTGCTTCAGGTATGTCCCTCTGAAATTTCTGTTCTCTTGTACCTTAAGTAATAAAGTGTTTCTTTGCAAGTTTTGTACCTTTGCTGCTCACTGCAACACTTTCTTTAAAAAGAGATCACTAAATATAAATAAGCACAGATTCCACTGCCAACCTTGCGACACAATGAACGACTAAGCCTACCCTGTTTTCCTTCCTTCCAGTCAGTTTCAGAGCAGTCTTTTGAAGCACAACTTCTTACTATCTTTCATTGCCTCTTTCAAGGAATATTTTCAAAGAAAATAGATGACAGTCTGTATTTCTTTATCCACACTTCAATAAGATGTTTAAAGAACTCTTAATACAATAGTACAAAGCTTTCCTCCACTTCTTCCACATTAAATTTTAAGACTTCCCAGTTTTCAGATGCATTTAAATTTTCAATATTGTAGCTCAAAGTGCCAATGTTTATTACTTGCCTTTGTTTCTTAAAGGTGTCTAAAACATAATAAATTTTAAAGCATTTTAAATTACACTAACTTACTAAAGACAAAAGCTTTTTATGTGTTCTAAGATTGCAAAATTAAGACAACTGTTACTAAAGAAGAAAACAGTTACTAAAGAAGAATTAACTGTTTGATAATTTGTGGCCTAAATGCATTTCAGTGTGTGTTCTTAAATAAGTTTACAATATAAGTGGTATGTAGAGCAGGTAATGTAGATATTTTTGTTCGGAAAAAAAAATGCATACAGTGTTACAAACATACAGCTTCTGTATTTATTTTCTTTTAAATAACAGTAGTTCATTGTATTATTACCAGTGACTCACAGCAGCAGCTCCACATTACGGTTATGCCACCTTGAGTACTGAAATTTTTCTGGCTGGGTAGAAAGTAGAGTTATTCCAGGGCAACATAATATATGCATGTATACATAAAAATAAAAGGTATTTTTATGAACACCTATAACATTCAAGACTGTATCCAGCTGTTATCCCAACAGCTAGCCCTAAAAAACCTTGGTTTTGAATCTTAGTTTTGCATCTTCCTAAATCTAAGTATATTGTCTCTTTCACAAGCATTGGTGTAAACACAGTATTTCAGAGTTTTGTCACAATTGCATGATATTTTATCCCACCTGTAACAGCCTCCCTGTGAGAATGTTTTGTTGACTTTATTTTACGTAGACAATGTGATCTAGACAAATCTTCCACAAATCAAATTACAGTTGTTTTAGTTGAGTTTTTTAATGGATTTTTGCATCAAACTATTAAGATTAATCTTTTCAAGAGAACACAGATTTATAATGACAGTTGCCTAGGCAAACATGCGTTCCATCCACTTCACAGCTTTAACAGAATGGGAGATGAAACTTTTTCAAAAATTGAAACAGCAAGAGACAAAAAAAGTGGCTGGTTAGTTTACCAGGCACAACTGCAAAAGGCACCACATGAGTGTTTCGGATTGCACTTCACATTTCTAAAGCTGCTCTGAAATTCTACAATTTTGACAATGTTGGATAAAAAAAAAAGTATCTAGCTCAACATTTTTGTTCTATCATTCAGTCTGATCTTCAACACACTTTCTCTGTGCTAATGTATGCAAAGTAGGTTGAAAGGGTGTCTTGTAAACAGAGGCTCTGCTTCATCTTTCCTAAGTTTTGGCACAGCAGGTGTGACAAACCTGTCCTCAGAATTTACTTTTGTCTCATGTTAGCACATGTGCTGTAGGAGAATGCAATGGCAGATCATTACTGACCCCCCCTGATCTGTCAGTCAAGAGAGATGCAGACTCCAGATCCTCAGCTCATGTAAACTGGTGTAACATCAGAGGAACTGCACACCTATGAGTTTATGTTTACCAGGGGTTACAGCTGTAATACAAATTCCAGTGAGAACAACACAGGAGTTTTTCTAGCAACTTAGGCTGAGGTTCTTATGTCCAAATTGAGAATTTATTGGGAAATTTCTTACCTTTTTCTTAAAAAACCCAAACAAACAACAACAACAAACCAATCAACCAACCAAACAAGAAAAACCCCCCAAAAACCCCAACACAACAACAACAACAACAACAATCAAACAAAAAACAACCAAAACTGTTCAATTCAGGGTTTCCTTAAGTCTTTTTCAGGAACGGAATTAAGAAAAGAAAAAATTATGTGTCCGTCTCCCTCCCACAGGACACATCCTCTTCCTCATTGTCACTTCCAGAAGGCTGATAAAAATAAGCCTACCCTTAAAGGAGCAGTTGGTTTGGCCATATACATATGATTAATCATATATATAAATACATCTCCCATACCTGGGATTGGGGAAAGGAAAGAGATCACTCTTTTCAAAGTAACTACATTTTACACTAGCTCAGCTGCATTAAGTCTACACCAATGTAACACCCAACTAAGACATCTCCATTTTGGGAACTGAAGAATAGCAGAACGCAGAAAAGGAAAGAAACAAGTCACTTATGCCTTATGTTTCTCAAAAATGAAAGCAAACTATGCACTTAGATCCTGATTACTATTATTATGATAATCTGTTGACATAAACCAATACGGTTCTAAAGATAAGAGATTTTCACATCAAGTTCTCAGCCCTGGGGCTCTATGTAAAGTAACAATAATGTGTACTATAAACTGCAGAAGCAATAGGGCAGAGGGAAGACAGAAAACCAGAACAGTAACAGATCAATTTTCCACATGGCACAGACCATGCACTCTACAATATTGCTTAAAACTTTTGCATTTATACTAAGCCAGAAAATATAAACAAGAAACTGGTAACAAGTCAGATTAATTTTACTTAAGAGTAAAACAGCTGAAGAACATGACTTTGTAAGGTAGAAGGAAAAATTGATGTTAGGTTAAAATGTTGCAATTTAGTGCATAAGAGACATAATAATGTGAATTCTTAAGAAATACAATCAAAAGTCAACTTCTGGAGAAAAAAACCAAACCCAAAGGTGTCTTTAAGGTTGATTAAATGAAAACTGCTTTACTCTTTTAGTGATTTGCTAAAAAGATAGACAACCGAAGATAAAAAATTACACACTTGTGCAGTTGAAAAAGAAGTTTAACCAGTAATTTTAGAAGTTAAGAGAGCTTTGCAAAGGACTTTAACCCATTTAATAGGCTTTTGTTTGCACTAATAAGATATTTGGTTGCTTTCCAGATCACTCAGCAGAGATCAAGCCCCTATCCAAGTGCAACGTACAAAACACACTGAAAAAGGAAGTTCTTCTCTTAGGGCTTTTTTTTTAATCACCATTTACTACTTAACCAACAAAATCTCCCAACTAAGAAAAGGAGTGCTCAAATCTGTTTCTGTCCTTTCAGGATGCTAAAAGGAAATTAAAAAAAAACCTGTAACACATCATTCCCACATTCCCTTTTGTTGTACTCTAAATTCAGAGCAATTAACTTCTTCAACTTTTCTCTTAATTCTGCTTTCTCAGAGGGTTTATATGCATGGCTCGTGGTCCATCTTGACAACTCTGTGGTTCACAGCTCTGTCAGCTGCTGTGCTCTTCCCATGGGACTCTCGAGCTTGGCCAGTTATGCTGGTGACAGCAGACCATTCCTCATGAAGAGTTCAACACTCAGGCACACATAGGCAGAGGTGAAAAAGTAACTGGGAGAATTTGGGAAAGAAGTGTGTGAGCTTCCTTCACCCTAATGAACAGGGAGGGACTGAACTCCTTTCAGCTGAGCTTGGTATTGCATTGAGAACAGATGTTTCTCCTCAGTTCCAGTGGCCTCCATAAGCCCTTCCACGCTTGCTTGATTCCTTTTGAGACTAAAGCTATCAGACACTTAACCAAACAGACGCTATTTTCCTTTGGTGTTTGAGTGGATTTTTATTTTTCCAAATCTATGGGTTTTAATCCCATAAGCTGCTTTGGGGAAAGCAGAGAACAGGTAACAAACAAAACTTAAGTTCAGTCTTTTCTTCTAATTTTTTTCTGATGCCACTTTTCATTTTCTGACAATACCATTGTTTTGAGATGAAAACAGCACCATTATCCAACTAAAAAATCAGCAGACACCCTTGTTCCTTGTAGGGTGCTACACTGCAAGCATCGTTGTATTGTCAGCCTGCTGCTCCTGCAAGTTGCTAATCTGAATTGATATGTGCAAGGAGGGAGATGCTAATGCCACTGTGCACACTGGTGGTGCTTGTGTGACTAACAAGTGATGAAATTTACTGCAGTTCTTGTATTTCTTCTCTTCCTGGGTGCTGGCACCATCCAGCCTTATTCTAATTTTGACAACATATGCAGCTAGATGTGCTTTTCTTCTTTATTTTAGACTTTGAGCTTTGCATGCTTTTCTGCCTGAAATTTCCCTTCTTGTGGCATTTATTCTCAATTACATTGGACATTGCTAGCTGAATAAAAACTGTAGCAAATATAGGGTTACCCAGAATAAAAATTACTAGAATTTGCCAAGAAATGGTATTGCCCTGACTTATGATCCTTTCTAAAATTTCAAGACAACTCTCTAGCCCTGTGTGACTGACAGATCAGATTCCTTTTACAGCTTCTCTTCTTGTGCACTCTATTAAATATAACTTCCCTGGTTATTATGACCATACTATGCTGAAACCATTTGCAGCAAGATTTCAAAGCTACTTTTTAATACCACTTTGATGAAGGAAACTTTGAGAAACTGTTAAGGTATCAGAACCTGTTAGACACAAAACCACCATTTGTCTTGCCTAGTTTTGAGTAATATGCCTTACTTGTAGGTGCCACTAACCTTCTCCACAATATTTCATTTCTTTGTTGTTGTCTTTCTACTTTGTTCATCCATTCCAGGATTGCTTTTATTAACTGGTAGTAACAACTGATGATCACCACATATTTCAAAATACCAGAACCACAGCAATGTTCAATTCAGTGATCTGTCCTCACTTCTTCCATACATCACCCTAATTCTTAGACTTGTATATATATTACTCCATGGACTCAGTTTTCAAGGCCAAGCCTTTAAAATATGAACATTCAACACAATGCTATTCTTTTGATAGCAGCTTGATTTCAGTGTGCTGAGACTGCCAGCTCCCAGAGTAAACATGACAGATATTTTATTCCCCAGAATCCCTGTATATTTAAACAGATATTTGCTGATTGTCTTTTCTGAGACTGGAAGATTTTGGAACATGAACTGCACCACAGAAGTTTGTCTCAGGAAAAGCAGGATTAGGTGCTACAATAACACTAATATTTCCTAGTAATTACTATCATAGCATTTTCATATGCATACACATTTCTGGGATTTTTGGTTTACACTTCTCTTAAAAATTAAACAAAAAAGAAAAAGGTAAAAACAAGGTTGGAGAAAACAAACAACAGACTAAACACTGAGTAGTTTCACATCCTGAGCGAGGACTGAAAGATCAACCTGAGTCACACTACTAAACAGTCATAGCACCATACTCAAAATCAGGAACACTGTTTTCATATTAAACTTTGGATTATTTTCCATTATTACTTTAAAAAATGTAATTCAGTTTTAATTTTAAAAGTAGTCTAAATTTTTGGAAGTGCAATCTGTATTTTTCTAGAATCTTTCAAAATTATGCTTTATGACTAGTGATTTCTGTTTTGACTAATTAAGTTTACCAAGAAAAACATCTTGATAAAAAATTCCTAAACCAGCTCAAGTAAGAAGCTATTTTTCAAAACATGCTTTTGTATTCCTGACAGCATCCTCCTAGTGGTAGTAGGAATTCTTAAAATTAACAGAAGGTGTATGTGGAGGAGGTGGGATGTTTGGAAAGAGTGCTCCAAATGCCAGCTCTATCATCTGTATTATTAATATGTCAGATCTGGTGCACATGAAGATGCATTTCTGTGCAATGAATACCCCTCATGATATATGATTCCTGAGGTCATGCTGAAAATGTGATGAGGTGTCCATTTAAGACTGAAGGAATGTCCTGAGTAAGGAGCAAAACAGGATCCTGAACTGCAGCAGCTCCATGCAGGGGAGGGAAGCACCTATTTACTACACTTTTAATGAGTTGCAGTGTGAAGTTAAAAATAAAAGCAGCCAGAAGAATGCATCTTCAAGGAGTGAAAAGACAGCAAATGTGTCAGCTCAGGAAGCTCCAAGGCCTAGAAGACAGGGCTGTCTCTCTTTGCTTCTCCCTAAATAAATCCACTCAGGCCACACATAATGGCTGAATTGGAGCCTGGGGTTCCATGAGGAAAATACATCAAAGAAATCCGGAAAAGTTAGGAAGAGAGACTGATGTCAGAGAAGTGCAAAGTATTTTTCTTTTACAACTTTTTTTCCAAGTTTTATAATTCCAGAAATACTGCATGATTGGAAGGTTACCTCCAAAAGTGTTGCAGGTGAACAAAATAAAACCCCAATAAATATGGATATTTAGCATCCATTTCCCAGCAGATATGCACAGCTCAGCTTGGGGACTGGAGTGGAAAGCCTCAGTTAATGCACTGATATGCCTCCAGCAGCAGACAGAAGGTGGAACATATTGTGTATGTTTCATCAACCACGTATTGTGACTATCTCCTTGGCTCTCCTTTTCTGATCTACACCTTTAGGATCTGGTGAACACGTAAGTGTGAGAAAACTCTTGTATTGTCATCAACCCTAGAGCCAGTCAACAGCTTTCCTTTTTAGCTGCCCAGACTAATGCCTGGAAGAGTTGAAGGAGGTGGTGGCAGTTGAGGAAATTTTCACACAGCAGTGAAACAGGAACAAATCTCACCCAACACCTTCTGTGTCACTCCCTTTCCCCTGCAGGCCTTTCTGCTTCCATCTGATGCCCTGTCACTGGGCCCTTGCCATACCACTATTACCAAAGTGAGAGGCTGGTGGGAAAGATTTAATCTGATCTACCCCAAAAGATCCTTCATGCCCCAGGTATAATTTTCCTGGATGCCATGAGGCAAAAAAATGAGATGCCAAAGGCAGAACTTACCAATCAAGTCACTAGGAAGCCCGCCATACTCCAAAACACCTATTAACTATCATAAAACCATCCCATGCAAAAACACACTCCTCTACCTCACCTACTCAGAGAACTCTCATCCTGGCATCTCTTGCATCTTCCCCTTCAGCTTTGTTTACATCCTTTGAGATTTGCATTCCTTCTTTAGCCCATGCAAAGCAAGAGATATTCCTGGCATCTGTGTGTGCATTGCCATGGTTACCTAGTTCATCTGCAGCAAGATGGGTTGGTCCATGACCTGACACTGCAGCTCCAGGAACACATTCCTCCCTTGTCCACTGCTTCTCAACCTCTCTGGCTGCAGCTGTTCTTTTGGAAAATCTCAACGCAAGCAACAGTGGGGTACCCAACACAAACTCTCCCAAAGTCTCTAGCACGTTTTTTCCCTATCCAGTGTCTCTAAGTGTGTTTTTTGGCAGGTCCAGTCCTTGAAAAATTCCAGACAATTTTTCCAGCAAGCTGTCATCAATAGCACACCTGCACATTTGACCTGCTGCATTTCATTTGAGGGTGCAGTCTTTACTTGAAAATTTAGACTTGGAAATTGAGCCTCCAAAGCCTGCCTATGAGAACACTTGTGACCACACAGCCAAGTCTGTCAGGGAAGAACAAAGGTTTGGGGCACAACAATAAGGACCAAGAAATCTTAAACAACGGTCTCAGCTGGATGAGGGACAGCTCACTCCTAGAAGGGCAGTTTAGGTTACTTTGGTGTCACAAATTTTACAGTACAAATTGAATTAACTGTGACCTACTTAGATATTAGCAAGCCAGACATCACTCCTAAATAAGTGTTCAATATCAAATGAGGTATAAACAACAAAATATTGATAAAATATAATGAAAACAAATTTCAATCCAGGCAGAAGGCATATATATTTCCACAACTGGCTCAAATTTTCACAGAAACAAAGCTTATTAACTTTGTTTTTTAAGCAACATCACTCACTCTCACAGGTTTTTTCTCCAGGCAATATTTACAACAAAATAGATATATAAACTGTTATGAAGAATCCTTGTTCACTCCATTCATCTCTTCCCATAATAAAGTTTGTAATATTCATACCAAATTTGACCTATTTAAATAAACTTAAAGCAATGATGTAATATCTGGAAATGGTACACTAAATACGTGTACCACACAATGTCAAGGCAAACACAGATGCATCTGATGGTGATTCTGAAAACACAAATACCAATAAACTTCTGCAAGGAAACCAAAAGCTGTAAATTCGAAATTCATTTGTAGTTATATAGTTACGTAAAATAAAGTGAAGTTCTCCAGACTTGATTTAGCGTGGCTGGAACAGAGTGGGTAATTTGTCTGCATCTCAACTGCAAAAAAACTCCAGTCAAATGAAAAATCACCACCAAAATGATGACTTGTACACCTACCTTTTCCATTTATTGTTAATGCTGATGCAATTGTGGCTGTTACTGGCACTGGCAATTGTGGCACTAATGGATGTATCCTTGGTCGGCTCCCCATCCTAGCACGCTCTGCACCAGGTCCTAACAAAGCTCCCACAGGTTTTTCTGCTGCTACTTCTGGTGCTACAGAGTCATCTTGATCTTGCTCTATATGGTCCATTTTATCTGGGCTTTCATTCTGGAAGCCATCAACTGTTGTCCGGCTCTTAATTGGACTTTTGGGCACTAGGATTTTAATACCTGATTTTGCAAGGTCCATATTTTTACGTCCAGAAAGTGACGGTGAATTGTTTTTCCGGAACTTCTGTGTGGCAGAAAAAAGTTGACTATTTTTTGACTCGTGTTCTTTAGTCATAACTAAAGATTTAGAAGATGTCTTTGAAAAAGAACTATTGGTAGATCTAGAAATTTGTTTTCTGGCATTATTTGGAGAGGTCCTGTTTGTCCTGGTTAATGTGCTTTCTTTCTGCTTTTCATTGTGGCGTCTGTTAAATTCATGTATATATTCCTCACAATTGACAAGGTGCTGTTCTGGCTCCCAAGTATCATCCTCGCTGTCGTATCCTTTCCATCGCACCAAATACTCTGTTTTTCCTTTCTTGTTTTTCCTCTTGTCAACAATTCTCTCTACCTGTTAAAAATCAAAAATAAGCATTAGGCATGGGGAGATAGACAACTCAAGAGAGTGACATGCATGTAAATAATTTGTTAAGTGTAGACAGATTATAAAATAGTCTTGTCGTTTTGTAATCTGTACCATAGTTCTATAGTATTACAGTCCTTAACTGCTGACTGGAAATCCTTTGCTTTAAACTTTAGATTATTACTTTTATCTCAAAAACATGTTCTAGAATATCAAAATTGTTCTTCACTAAGTATTTTGCATGCACAAGAATCTGAATATGACAGTTTAAAACTGACAATCAGCACTGGCCTCAGAGAAGCTCTTGCACCAACTTCAATGTGGACATGATTTCCCTCTCTCAATATAGAAGTCATGTTTAAATATGCTGTATAAATACAGGGTGTTTACCTTACCAAACTTATCTATTTGATATTGTTTGAATAATTTGCTTGCTTAGCATAAGGCATATGTGAGAATCTCTCACTTAAAATGAGCTAACCTTTAGCTATCAGGGACAATACGGAACAGCTTAGGAACTGGGGCAAATTCAGACAATATTTTTTAGAGACTTCTTGTGAAAACAGAATTTGTTTTTGTCAGAGCCTTTGATACACATACTTGAACAAATTACCATGCCTCACTTATCTGCAAACAGAGATTATATTTATGTCACAAGTATTAAGCATGCACATTCTATAACTGCATGTGGAACCCATGGGCTGGAGGAATTCAGGCAGTGGGGTGAAGCAGGCAGGGCAGACAGCAGCAGCTGCAGGGACAGAGGCTCATGCCTCAGACTAAAACTTATGCCAATCATGCTAATCCTGTGGAAAGGGAATTCTTTGACTGAAAAAGATATAAGTGCAAAGCTAGTCTTAGGGTTTCCCCTTCTTATTTCATTTTTTCTACCCAGGCTGATTCTTCTGGTAAATCCTCCATCCCACTTCATTTCAGTTATGGGACTGATACAGCTTTCTTACTCATCTCTCTCTTCTTTTTGGTAATAAAAAAAGGCAGGTGTTTGGGACCGTTATTTATTAATTTAACTCCCAGCCCTTCATGAAAAAATCCATGCATAGAAGCTGAGATCACACCTACCTAGAAGAACCTCTGAAGAAAGAGTGACATTTACAGGAGTGGCATTAACCCAAATGGAATGTCTACAGAACAGTTTAGAAGGATGGGAGGAAAGTACAAGGACCTATGGTGCACATATAAACAGTGTACATAAATGGTATATGGTTCATTACCAAATCACGTAACTGCTGACAACAGATCTTCTCAAGAGTGCATCTCAATTTTACATGTGGCATGCTATCATAATGTACTCCCTGGTTTTCAACAGTAAGGTTAAATGATTACTATTATTATAATCTCAGCAGCAACATAAGGACATACCCTACAACTGCATGTGATACCCTGCAGGCGTTGTACTGTGTCATCAGGCTGTTGCTCAGCTCTGTCTGCACAGGTCTTAAAAAAACGCAACCAAATAAACACAAAAATAAGAATCAAATATAAGCAAGCTCCACTTTTGCCTTGTTAATCTGTTCAATGCATTCTATAGAGAGATATGAAATATAAATTGTCCAAATTTTATTTAAAATCTTAAAATGCATTAAAACTATTTTAATTATGATTATTTAACTTTCTAGTAGTTACTGGGATTAAAAAACCATGCAGCTAGAAAAATGAAACTTGTTTTTCCACAAAACTATTTAAAGACAGCTTAAAAGAAAATGCGACTCCAAGAATTGAAGAAAGTCACGACAGAGAAACATGCCTTCAATTTTTTCTTAGTAGAGACTGAGTAAAAAGACCTTCAAATATTAAGTCAGAAATGTTAAATTAAAAACTAAGAACAAAATCATGAATCAAACTTCCTATCTTGTCAAAAAAGCAGTTACTGCTAGTCTTGCTTATCCTCTCTGCCTCTCTTGACCTTCTAAAATAGACTTTAAGAGCACGATTCTCAGAGAAATATCTCTACTACTACCAAGGTATTTTTATTCTCTAGTACAAAATCTTTGTAATGAACAGCATCAATTATTGAGCACAAAGTCATACCACTGTCTTTCAGTACTGAAAGGCCACCCATTAAGGACATGCCCTTTTCAAGTAGGAAGCCATCCCTGTCATCCAAAAAAACAGATACCTTGCAGAGATAATAGATGAACTCTAGAACACGAGACACAAAAATCCATTCTTAACCTGATGATTTATGGAGCAAGCAGAAATGCATAAAGAAAACAGTTATATTTAGCTGTATTGTCCAAGCCTGCAACAAAACCTACTTTGACATTGCTCTTTTTGATTAAAAGGATTTTTTTCGTAACACTTCATTTTTTCTTGAATACATCTTTTTATTTTCATGTTTTATTTACAGCACAAAATTTACAAGAATTAACCTGTGATACACAATTTATCATGCAGATTCAGAGCTTTAGTGAGGGACTTCTTTTTTTGGATTGAGTCTGTTTGGTTAGTCTGACTCCCCTAGAAGCACTTGAAAAGCTGCTCAGAAATATTCTGCCTCAATACTTTTGCTGATGATAACAGCTACATAAGTGTTTCTCACCCAGAGCTGGGAGCAAGATATATCCTTTGCCATAATCACACTAGTACTTTGTGACAACTACCATTTTTACAGTGTCCCATGCCCTGCCCCATACCATGGCCTTGTACTTATTTTTAGAGATTACAAGGTTCTGTACTGCAGGATTTGCCATTAATGGTTAGTTTTCAAGTGTTGTATAAGAATCACAACAGAAGACAAAATAACATAAAAAGATAAAACAGGTGTGAGGGAAAGTTATCAGGCAAACTACCTGGGTGGTAAAAAAAATAACATCTCCCAGTTTATTTTAGCATGCTAAGTTATCACTTTCCCCACCTGGGGGGTACTGATCAATGACACTCAAAAACTCGGGCAGCAGAAGAACTGACAGAAAAACAATGAGCTGCTCAGAGGTATAATCCAACACTGAAACGCCAAATTATAATCCCACCAACCACAACTATACCTGAGATTTCCCATCTGTAAAATGGTAAATTTCTCTTCCTTCCACAAACGTGGTAAAATTGGTTCATGCTTGCTCTCCCTCCCTGAGGATTTTAATTGCTTTTATTACCAAATTATACACAATTTACACTCAAAAAACTTCCCAACAAATGAACAAACAAACAAAAGTTTGCATGGTTGCAGGCTGAAGTGCTGTCTGGCTACAGCTGCACCAGGTGAAAATGACAACACTGCAACTCCTCCCTGTCCTGTGCTCAGAGACAACAGCTCCTCCCCATCTGCCAGCACAACTTCTTCTATAATTATTCCCTAATGTAGTTCTGCCAAAGTGACCTGGTTTAGATATTAAGAATACCTGAGTTAATGTAGGCATCCTGAAATAACTGGTTTGGAGAGCAGCCACATATGCAGTATTTTCTGACACATCTAAAAGGACTGCAACTTTCAACAGAGGACAACAAACACCTATAGGCTGGACTGGTCCAGTAACCTCATTGTCAGGAAAAGGGCATGCATTCTTAAACCCTGATGAAAGCTTCTTAGTTCAGGTCACTAAAAGTAAGCATGAAATTCAAAAGAATATTCTCAATCTAAAGCACTATCATTTAGGCACATTTGTAAATTCAATATAAGGCATGCTCTCAGTCACTGTACATGTGTGTGTGTATATATATATATATATATATATATATAAAAAAAAAGATCGTACTTTGAACATTTGAAGAAATTAAACTAAAAGTACATCTGTTGGTGGGTGAGAAGGCAAAAAACAGAAAGACCAAAATGAACATGTGTGGGCAGGTAAATATTCAATGAGTATTGCCTTGTTTATAATAAATCCACTGTGCATTCCCATCATGTTCCTTTCTGTCCTCACACTCGTGTCAGGCTAAATTAATTTAAAATTTACAGAATATAATCTATTGGACTTCATACTCTACCTGCTGTCTGTAAAATATAGGAGAAGGCCTTGTTCTGTTAGCTGAAGGCTATGTTTACATTACTGTTTTTGTTCAGAGCAGTAGTGCAATTTGGAAGCAAATCCTTCCCTCCTCTGCAATATTCCTGCTTACTGTCGAATGGTTTTATTCACAGACCAGTTTTGGTATACAGGATGTGGATTCTTTAAGGAGAAATATAAACTGGAAATGGAAATGTACCAATGCATCTGTCACGCTTCAACCCCTAAGGGGGCACATAGATCCAAGCAAGTAACACCTCTGAACAGTTTCAATACATGTAGTGGCATGGATATTTGATCCTGAGGGGCACCACTAAATCTAGTCCAAAATAAAAGTGCTGCACAGCAGAATATGTAGAGGTGGGGGCCACAGCACCAACTGCTCACTCTACTGATTTTCTCCACTTGAGCCAAATTACTTCTGGAGATATTCCCCAAGTCAGAGACAGAAAGCTGGAATAAATGCTAGTCTTACATGACATCTGTATGCACCACAAGGGAACAGTCACCCTTTCTGAACTGGACACTATTTCATACACAAATGGGACCTAAATGAGGTCCTAATCCCCCATAAGCAATCAGCAATGTTTACAAGTGGTTGTATCTTCCATTTATTAAAATCTTGCAGAAGTCAATGATAAAATATTCAAATACTTCTTATTGTAAATAAAATAAATGCAATCCATTTATTAGTTGATTAAAAAATCAACTAATAAATAGCAGCATACCACACAAAAACCATTAAGTGCCATGTCTTGCTTAAAGTAGTTTTGGGGAAACAGTTATTCAAAAAGATATTTGGTGAGGATGTCAAAACACATCTGAAGGTCTGTAAAATGAGCACTAAAATCTTATTTTACACATTTTAATAGAAAATACATAATTTCCCATAGGATGACTTAAGACCAAGTCAGAGTATTGCTCACTGCAATAGTTAGCACCAGCAGGGAAATCTGAAAAACAGCTTAACACATACACATAGAATATCAAAATAGATATTGTATAGAAAAGAATGTAAAAAACCAATATTGTATGTCTTAAGATCAAATAGCATCATAAAGAAATTACACCAGGATATCATATAAATCCAAGAGTTCACCTTCACTGCAGCTGCACGTTGCTCCATTGACAGGAGCCTGGGAGAGCACACATAAGGCCGCTGCCACATGCTCCGGAGCTGACTGATTTGATTAGCAGAACAGACTGATTGGATTAGCAGCCGATGAATTGCTGTAAACTGAGCTGCTGCATCCTTACAGCGTGACTGACCTGAGTGTCTGTGCAGCACAGCACTGGCCATGGTGAGGCTGTATTACATATATATTGTTCTGGAAGCCAGAGCTGTACAAAATAAATGTGGATCAGATGTGGGCAGGTTACTGCCTTTCTGTCAAATTAGCTTCAGCAGATGATGCAGTTTTTGTGTTGCTTTTGTGACAGCTCTGCGATGAGGGATGATACCTGATCTGGCCCAAGGCCTGATAATAGAGTCCAACAACTCGACTGTCTTCAGACAGTCGGTACCAGCAGGATGAGTTCATACAGGATCATCACTTCCCAACCCACAGCCACTCCCAACCTCCTTTGGAGGCAGCAGTGAGCGCAGAGGGATTGGAACATATTCACATCTATGAGCAGGAGTCCCATAAGGGACTAATGCACTTCTTGTGGTCCTTCATGCTAGCAGTGCAATAAAGAGAACTGCATAGCTCAACCCTCCTTTCAAAAATTTAACAGCTGTACTAAAACAAATATTAAGATTTCTCTTTTTCCCAAGCTCTATTTCAATCAAAGGCTGTCCATTTCTTTAGGATTCCTGGACACAAGTCATGCAAGAGCTAACTTTGAGGCTATATGTAACATTCAATTAATACAGTGGCCTGTGGGTTATAACTCACATTTTAATTCACCCTCTATATAAATTTCTTATCAAGTTGCATATAAAATTTCAATTGTCTCAGTGAAGCGCATTATTTATCATCAGCTTAGGTTTTACATCCTCTCATGGTCTTAGCAAAGACAACAGACAAAACAGTTTAATTACTGCATTCTCATCAATGCCAGTGATTCCAGGGAATCACAGCTATGGTGCACGCCATGCCTGGCTGCACAGCCACCTCCTGAAAAAGCATTTCAGGAAGTTTTATACTTGTACCTACATTAAACAAACTAATCACTGTATGTGCAACTCCTTTATGACGTATTCAAAAGTGCAGATCACAATCAGAAAGCACATCTTTGTAAGAAGCCTTTTCTGTACAGGACATCAGGGAAACGGGTGTGGAGGGAGAACCTGTGACAAAGTCACTTGCTTTAGAGAATCAACTCCCTGGATAAACAGTTTGCCTGAGACTTACTTCCTCACAAGTCACCAGTGATGATTGATGCTAAACTGTGAGCCTCACAGATCTTTCCAGACATAATTTACAGAGAAACAGTTACAACAGTTGCAATGCAAGTTACAGCCTACTGCAGAATTCATCAACTGCTTTACCCTAATTAGAGTTACCAAGCTATTGCAAGAATGCTTAGAAAATCTTAATCTCATTTCATCAACTCACTGTTCACTGTTCACCTTTTATTTACACCAAGGTAAGACAGACATACATTTTCTACTTTGCACAAATGAAATCAGAATGAAAATCCATGCAAAGCTGGTAATATCTGTACAAACATAATATAAACAATTAGCTGCAACAATGGATTCTTACCAAACACACACTGTTTGCCTCCTTAAGAAATAAGAACAAGTAGCATCAAATAGGTTTATCATCTTGAATGGAAAAAGTCCTAATCAGAATAAACTATTAAAAACCACTAGCACTGAATTTAAGACACACATTTTTGGCAGTAAAAGCTATTACATAAGTATTACTATGTTTATTAAGTCACTAAAAATTTTATCATTTCTAGAAGATTTCAGCATCATCCACATATAGAACGCCAAATGAAATTCTTCCCATCTTCAATTCATTTGTAAAAGCTACATGTTAGGAGGCAAATCCTGGATGGTTTTTTTCCCAGAGGTAAATATTCTGTCTGCACTTGCCAAATTCTCTTGCTTATATCTCTCCACTGCAGTACAAAAAGTGAAGAACCAAAACTTGGTGCTACCAATGTTTTGCTAAATAAAAAAAATTTAGACAACTGAAATGCATACTTATTATTGGCAATTCTGGCAACATGAAAAACTCTCAACCAAAGATGCCCATATTTTGGGTATGATAATTTGTGAAAATGTAGAAATAATCTAAAGCTACCTCACAGCTTCAACAGCTTGACAACTACTTACTTAAAGGATAAGGCCAACAGAAATATTGTCACTTTGTCCTTCAGCAAGAATAATACTTTGTCAATATTAAGCACCAGGACTACTGACTTGCTTTCAAAGCAGGAGAAACTGGACCTTCAACAGTGCTTGATTACAAATGACTGATAAAGATTCAAAATATTTTATCTAAAAAGAGTGTCTTAAGGAGAGAGCAGGTCACAGCAAAACTGTACTCCAAGTGTTAGAGAACACCTTGCCACAGCTAAGCAAACTCCAGAAATGGGAATTGTAACAAGAAAGAGGAGCAAAAAAAAAGAAAATCATAGGACAGCTGAAGAGTGAACTTGGTACACTGTAGTCCATTTATCAAATTTCATTTAATTCTACAACAGTTTCATCTACCAACACCAAGCAAGGCTTTTCAGCAGCCTACTGCCTACAGAAGCACCAGTGACAAGTCTGCTACTGTAGAGCTGACTACACCTCAGTAAGAAGGGACGCACACCTCAGCTCTTAGAAGCTTATTCAGTAGCAGTCTCTTTTCCCTTTCTCCTCTTAGAGGTCTGGGGATGTTAGTTCTAAATATAGTAGCAAGAGCTTTCTTTGGAATCACTTCATCCAAGAAGGCACAATACACACTTAGGGCCTCCTACCTGGCTCCTCTCCCTCTTGCATCAAAAGCTTATTTCCATAAGAAATAAAGCTCCTAGACACAAGACCATGACTGAATTTTTGTTTTCAAATACAAAGATGCTAAAAAATTCTAAATTACAGTTAAGAACAACATTATTTGCTGGCTCCTTCTGTGTTTCTTACCTCAATGCCAACATGTCTTAGAGGAATGTGTGTCCCTGGTCACTCTACTTGCAATAGGACTTCTCTCAATACTTGATCTAGAAAAGCTGGTGATACAGAACTTTCCCCTAACTAATCAACCTCAGTGCTTGCACAGCTGCCTCTTGGTTGTGACATTCTATTTCGTTAAGAGATTTATTAGCAGATGAACTATTTTTTCCAGATGGAAAAAGGCATTTCTCTGTTTGGGTCTCAAGTATCTCCATCTTTAGTCTGAACCTAAACTCATTTCTTATTTAATATCACTGCAGCTTCCATGACTATACTCTCCCATTCACTTTTGTAACCAGGCTGTGGGGTACAAATAAAGCTGTGGGATTGCTGGTAACTGTGCTTGGCAAAGATTCTTCCAAATTTCAATGTTTTAAAGTTTATTCATAAAACAAGTTCTATAGTGTTCATCCATGGTGTACCTTCCTATCAACAACAACAACAAAGACTCAGAGTACAGACAAATGCATTCATAATCTTCACACATAATTAGCTTTTTACCAGGCCTGCACATTGCACATGAGTAGTACAAGTTCTACTACAAGCAGTAAGGTATGTATTCAAATTACTTTCTCATTTCACCAGTATTTGTAACTTCCTAAGCTTTATTCTTCAAACATGCCAATCAGAAATAAACTACCCTACACTGCATCACTGGTTTTAACACACATATACCTCCTGCTAGTGTAATTTGCATGAAGACACATTCCCAATAATCACCATTTTCCTGAAATGCATCTAATGCTTACATACATTTTAACATCAAATCACTAATTACTCAACCTAACACATTATACTTATATTAAAACTCCTGAATCAAAGGGATTGATGATTAAGATTGGTTTCTGTTGTCTTTTGAAAATATGCACTGTCTTAAGCTCTGTTACTTACTGATCCTCTCCACCATCAGTTCATATATGCATACTAAAGTAACAGAAACCAGGTATTAATCTGATTACTCTGATGTTGGTCAATAAGACACCTCCTATTTCAAAATCCCTCATGCTTTGGAAAGAAGAACAAAACAGAAGAAGCAAAGTGTTTTAGGCTTGGAAAATGTCAGCTTCATCAACAGCAGCTTTTGTTGAGGTAATTAAAGTCATCTTTCAATAATTCAGATTTTTTTTAGAAAAGCTGGGTAGCAGCAACTTCTCTGTTACATGGTTAACATGAATTTCTGAAGCAACATACATATAAAAACCTTCTCCATAAGCATCTTCTATTTCCTGTAATCTGGAATGAAGCAGGATAAGGAAAAACACATGTAGTTTCCTAGAACTGGGTAATAAAATATTTTAAAAGGTTATTTTTTACTCAAACCACTTCTTGAACATTATTTTTCTGCAGAAACAGTGGCTGTAGCATGAAGTAGCCACTGAACTCTTGATAAAACACTTAAAGATTGTGCCCTTTAAGGTCACAACATAGATACTAAAGCAACCTGAACTATTTGTACTGCAGATTTTGCCACTGCTCTTTAAAGTCTGTGAATAGGCAGAACTTCTTCCCATAAAAGGACCACAATTGAAGTCTCCACTTAGGCAGAAATGATACAGCACTGCAACTTGCTAAAGTCCCTCCTCAAGAGCAAAGGAACCAAGAGTTACCTTCTACAAGCACAAATGTCATTCTCTGTCTGCATTCCAGTCTTTCCCTCTGCACAGATGTCATATATATAAGATAATCTGCCAACTTTCTAATGTAACTACAAAAATATGGTAAACAAACTATCCCCTGCTTTTTGCAGAGGAAGAACATATTGTTCTGTATTTTCCTCCAGCTATGGATACTATATTGGCTTCTGGTGTATCCTTACCCACCTGCTGGGCTTCTTTTGTTCTTTGGAAAACAATAAAATCATCTCTCATGCTGTCTCCTTCAGTTTTGGTTGCTTTACATTCTTTTCCCTCTGTCCCTGTGTGAATATGATATTGCTATTTGCAGTGCTTTTCCTAATCCCACATCACAGTTTGCTCTCCAAGATATGCCTTGAGGATTACTTTCCTCATAATTTTATAAGGTAATGGTGTATGAAACCCTTACTCAGTTCTCCAGATTCAACACTGAAGTAATTTGCAAAACACTCTGCAAAATAACACTTATTTTAAAAAAATTTAAAATCATCATGTTCACTTCAATCTAAGCAGTTCTTCGTAGTACAGCAACTGTTCACAAAAATCAGGTTTTATTATATAGAAGGTATTTCAATTTAGACCCAAAATTTTCTTTTTGCCTTAGTTATTTCAATGATAAATCTAAAATTATTTCTATAGTGTAGAGAATAAACAACTGCCTCACCTCCTTCTTTAGGAAACAGACAATTTCACTAACTTGAGGTGTGCATGGAGAATCAAGACTTAGGCATGTAATACACTGGCATCTATCTTCCCCTCCTCTGTGTCTTTTCATACTGAAGTCAGTTTAAATACACACTGTAATTGGGAACACTTTTTTACTTAAGAGCTGTCTTTTATATATAAGACCCTAGCCATATTGCTCTTTCTCCATCCAAAAAACCCTGATATCCAAAGTAATACCACAAAGAGAATCCGAGAATTTATAGGACATTATCTTCACATTGCAACATAAGCATTATTTATAGTTGCCTGCACTGAGAAACAGTCACCACAGGCCAGTGTCACCAGCAGGGAGCTACCCTTCAGAGACAGCTATAAAACCTCTTTCCTACAGAAGCAATGCCAGTTGGTTTCTTTGCACAAAGAAGTCCTCAAATTCATGGTAGCTCAGCCAAGGTTGAGCCAGTTGGCCTCCCAAACTTCTCACCTTGGTAATCTCTGCCTCCGTAAAATAGAGATGATTCATTTAGAAGCAAGTTTCCAAATTACAGGAATATGGCATCATAGTTATTTTTTCATAACCCAGTTACAGTAACATTGAAATATAAAAGCACATCTTAATTTCTTTAAAATTTTCCTGGAAGGACAGGTGAGAACTCCTTTTTTTTCTATACATTTGTCTTTATGCTTAGCATTATTAGTGTATCCAAAGAATTTATACTGCAAATTCCTTGTCAAGTGTTTGTCTGTTTATAGAAATAGTCACATTTTAAAAACATTTGGAATTCAGAATCTTCATTAAAACAGATACTTTCCCTTTTATCAGGTGCTGCTAATTAATCTAGTCATTTGTTGTCAACGCCCAGTACCATCTGTAAATTCCAAATAGCTAGCGATTAACTTGAATATATTTTAAAGAATAACTTTAAAAAACATGTTTGTATATAAGAGGTCTTCTGTGATCATTTTGGATTGCATTTTTAATACTTTAGCACCATAGTATACTCAGCACAGGATGTCATCTTATCTCTACAGTTACTAAAAATTAAACTAAATTAATTCATATTGTTACCGTTACAGAAGTGGTACAGAGAACAGAATTTAGTCTCTAAAACAAATGCACAAATTTAGATGCAATCCAAAGCACTAGTGTGTGTATAAATGGATTTCCTGAAAACAGGAAAGTACAGTGTCCAGACGACTGTACTTTATCATATAGCTCATGAGACTGCATCTTCCACACCTTGCTACTTGAGTAACCCAAAAATTCAGATTTTTCCTTGCTATTTTTATAATTACTAATCAGTCACCAAGATATGGATAATGGCCAGACCATTCAGTGGATAAAGCATTGGCAGGATGGCCACATGCAAAGAGTTGCAGTCAATGGCCCAATGTCCCTGAGGAGACCAGTGACAAGTGGTGTCCCTGAGGAGTCAGTCCTGAGACCAATGCTGGTCAATATCTTTGTCAGTGACATGGACAGTGGAACCAAGGGTACCCTCAACAAGTTTGCTGATGTCACCAAGCTGTGTGGGGTGGCTGGTATGCAGGAGAGGAAGGGATGGCATCCAGAGGGACCCAGACAGGCTGGAGAGCTGGGCCTGTGCAAACCTCATGAGGTTTAACAAAATCAAATGCAGGGTCCTACACATGGGTCAGGGCAATCCCAGAAACACCCACAGGTTGGGCAGAGAAGTGACTGGGAGCAGCCCTGAGGAGAAGAACTTGGTGGGGGTGGCTGACAAAAAACTCAACATGAGCTGACAGTGTGTGTGGTCACAGCCCCGAAAGAAGGTGGTGTCCTGGGCTGCATCCAAAGGAGACTGGCTAAAAGGCTGATGGAAGTGATTCTTCCACTCTATGCTTCTCTCATGAGACACCACTTGGAACACTGCATACAGTGCTGGGGCCCTCAACATAAGGAGATGGAACTGTTGGAACAAGTTCAGAGGAAGATCACAAAGTTGATAAGAGGACTGGAGAAGGTAGAGAACAGGCTAAGGAGGTTATCACAGAGTATCCTCAGCTGGAAGGGTCATCAACTCCAATTCCTGGCCGTGCACAGCACCAACCGCAAGGCTCACACCATGTACCTGAGAGCACTGTCAGTACACTTCTTGAACTCTGCCAGGCTTGGGGCTGTGACCACTGCCCTGGAGAGCCTGTTCCAGTGCTCAACCACCCTCTGGGTGAAGAAAAGTTTTGTTATATCTAACCTAAACTGCCCCTGACAGAACTCCAGGCCATTCCTGTCACTAGGCACCACAGGGAAGAGATCAGAGTCTGGCCTTCTCTTCCCCTTGTAAAGGAAGCTGTACACTGCTGTGAGATCACCCCTCAGTTTCCTCTTCTCCAGGATGAACAGACCAAGTGGCCTGAGCCACTCCTCATATGGCTTTCCCTCTAGATCAGTTAAAATCTTGATTGAGGAGAGTTCAGCCTGTAGAAGAGACGGTTGCATGGAGACCTCATAGCAGCCTTCCAGTAGCTAAAAAGGCCCTACAGGGAGACCAGAGAGGGACTCTTCATCAGGAACTGTTGACAGGACAAGGAGTAATGGGTACAAACTGAAAGAAGAGAAATTTAGGTTAGAGATACAGAAGAAATTCTTTACTGTGAGGGTGGTGAGGCAATGAAACAGATCCCCAGTCCCTGGTTCATGACCAGGCTGGACAGGGCTTTGAGCAGCCTGGTCTAGTGAAAGGAAGGAAGGAACCTCCACAGTTACATGATCTTTATGATTCCTTCAAAAGGAAATTATTCTATGATTCTACATATATCACTGACTAATTTAGATTTTCATTTTAAATCTATGATTTTTATAATATTGAGTGACATCAGTCATGCCATCAATGGGAAATAGATTTTTTTAGCTCAAGTAAAACAGTTAAGTGTTAGGTGAAGTGAAACAACCTTTAATAGCTCTTCCAACTTTTTTCTTTAAAAAACTGGTTTTCTCTTCATTTTTTCTTTCTTTTAAGACATGGTAGTAATGTATCAACATAATTTCTGGAGGAATGTAATATTTATTTAGGGCTTTTTCCCCCTGAGCAGACAAGGTCTTTAAAAACCCCACCTTCCTAATTTTCATAATTATAATCCATGAAAACAAACATCTTTGTTTCACATTCTGTTGAATCTGGAACAAGTTGGCTCTGTTACTGTGAGGAACATAGCTGATTCCTTCCTTTTCCAAAAAGTAGCAATGTTACAAATTAAACTGGTGAATGAATCTCCCTAAAGTTAAATACATCCAAATTGTTTTGGCTTTCAGCTGGTTTATTGTGTAATCATCCCCTTATGTGATGCAAGTGAGACAGAGCAAAGAAAAAAGGAAGTGGAGATACAGAAGTGATAAGTTTTTTTGGAATAATATAATGTGGAATTATGGTGAAAACTGATTCAGTTCCATAGCAGCATGGTTTATATGGGTTTGTCATGAACAGAAAGGAAATTTACCCCAGGAGCCTTAACGTGAAAAAAATCCCAGAGGTGAGGGAATTATCTGAAGGAATGCATTATTTTTGGAGATCACTTTAAAGACTGAATACTGAGTTTATATGCATGAAAATAATTACAAATTGTATACAAGTATAATATATAATTAAATGCATAATCAAGAATTCTTAAAGACTAATTAATTACATTTTTTAAGTACTGGGAATGTATGAATTAAAACCTCTCAATTTGTTGCCTGCATGTTTGTCTTTTATTTCTTGTTTTAAAAATGTCTTAAATTACATGAGGATATCAAGAGTTTTGAAAAGTCATTCACCTTCAAAAACTTTTCTACCCAAAGTCTTTAATTATTTGTTTTATCACATGAATCTTTTCATAGAAATCAAGTACAATGTGGTGTCAAAACAAAGGATTAGGACTTTATTTCTCCTTCTATTTATTTCTTCTGTATTCCTTATATTGACTACTGCATGTTTAAATAAGCCTTGCTTTCTAACAACTAAAGCAGAGAATAAGCAAAAATGAAACCATTCCCATCCAGAAAACAAATAAACAAAAAATTGCAAGGATCTTAGTTTTAGTTTTTGCCATAAGCACAAGAAGGGTTAAGTAAAAAGTTTTATTTTTGGTCTATAGACACAATGTCATTTTAACTTGCCATCTCACATTTAGAAATAATTATTCAAGGGCCAAAGTGGAATCTTCATTCAGAGAATGATGAATCTGCTTCACAAAGAAAAACAATGCCTGACTGCTTCTGAACTAGAAAAGCATTTAAGCCAAGCTTTTTAAAAAATTTTAAATCGAGATAGTCAGATGCCAATTTCTGAAGTAAATTATTCTTCTGACACTTCCATAAGTCTGTGACATCTCACAGAAGGCAGGAAAAAGGGAAGTGAAACAGACAACTCTTTAATTCTAAAGCTACTGATGGATGTGAAATTTCATTTTGGTTTTAACTATACAAAAACACTCAGTGTCACTTTGAAAAAGAAATTTGGGGGAAATGGTTTATTTCTATAAAGGATTCTGCATGCATTGGTATGTGCTATCAGCACCTGAACTTAAAACAGGCTGCTTTTTTCCCTTTACACTAGTCCTGTCCACAGAATATGAAAGAGATACACTGTCACAGACCAACGACTGCTAAAGCACATTTATTTTGCCTTTTTTTTTTTTTTAGCTTAACATTTTGACAGCAACAGCCCTTTTGCTGAGTAATGTGTGTATTAGAAGCACTCTGAGCTTTCTTCCACAGACAGCCATAAAGTTACTGTTTCAATCTGCCTCCTTTCATCCAAAATCACTGCTGCATACGTCATGCTGATTCTCTTACACCTTCACAGCTTTCCACATTAAAAAGTGCTGTGATTCTCTCTATCAAAGACTTTGGAGCTAGTTCTGAAGAATGAAAGTAGTGACATTCAGAATTAAAGTGAAAATCTTCAAGACTTTGCTAAACTGACAACTGAAATTAAGTTTCTGCTGGCAGTATTTAAAATTTACATGTCTACGGAATGGAAATGCCTATGTTTTATACTGGTGGGACTGGACTGACATGACAACTTTACACTCTAACTTCCTACAACAGAGGGTACTCTGAGGGATTTCTTTTTGAAACTTCTGACACTTGCAAGGAATGGCAAGATGAGGTACATTACCCTATGTGTAAAACAGAATCCTCTGCCAAAACAAGATTGACATCTCAAAGCCTCTAAACAGATCCTTCTGAGTGTTCTTTTCTCTTATGTTCTGTCCAAACTTATTTCAGTTCTCCCCATCTTCTCCTCAAAGAAACTTAATGTTCTATCTTTTTTTGTACTACCTTTTTGCCATGGGGTTCATCTTGTTTAAACCACTCATCACAAATACAAAAATGCTGAACTCTGGGGATCAGACCTTTTTCCAACTTGGAAAACCCCAAAGCACAATTAAAGAAATTTTTGAAGTTTGCCTCAATTTCTCAGGAACTGCATGGTGTAAACTCAAATACCATCCACATCACATGTACAGTTGTCTTTCCATCTTTTTTTTTTTTGAGAACAGATGATCTCCAGTACCAAGAACTATCAGTTTCCAAAAAAGGAAAACCAAAACAGACTGACTCTTCAGTTAAGAGGTTTATGATATGATGAACAGGAAAATGAATAGGAAACGTTTCCTATACTTCCTATAACAATAACAACAACAAAAAAGCAGGGAATACTTAAGTGGGAAAAAAACCCCAACCAATTAAAACACAGCCAAGTTGCAGAATTTATTGTCTCATTGCATAGTGGAGCAACTAGACAAATTCAGGATCTACAGATCCATTACAGATTAGTAAACACTAAGTGCAGACCATAACTCAGGAAGCTCTTAAATTATTGTTCCCCAGTGACAAGAAGGGTATGCCAAAGGAAGACTCGTTCTGTGCTCTCTTATTATTCTTTATCCGTTCATTGCTACCTAGGTGGATTTTTGGGCTAGTCCAGTAGAGTATTTCTTATATCAAAAGCTACTTGGCATTTTTAAGAAGTATAAAGATAAGGATTAACACTTCACTGACAGTAGGGTAAAGAAGCTTTATGGAAAAGCTAAGGCCACCAGCAGATTAATCAAGTGCTTGAACTGGAGTAGTAGTCCTTATTTTCAGTTTCATGCAGACCAGTGCCATTTCAGAGTCTGAGTTACAGAGACAGTTTGGAAAGTGTAGGCAACATAAAGATAACTGGTTATTAAATTTAACTCTTTCAGGAATTTTTCTAATTAAATTTTTTTTTATCAGTGAGGCTGTTTTCCTTAAATCAATTTTATCATGAGGAATTGCAATTCTTCCACAGATTTTATTTTCTCTGATCAATAAAATCATAGGACACTTTTTCATTCTTTGTCTGATACAAGTTGTAACATCTCAACATGACATTTAAAACAACTTAATGCACTCTGCCTTAATGTCATTCAAAACCAATTTAATTTCCTTTTCCTAGAAAAGTTGACATGATGGCCTCTCTTTGGAGCTCCTAAAGCCCCCACCTTTCATAGAATCATAAGTCCTTCCTCAGAAAACTATGCATTTCCTCACATTATGAAGGCAATAATCCCCACCTGCTCATCCAGGAAGCACAAATGAGACAAAATTCTCTGCACATTCTGGGAGAAATAACTTGGCCAAAACTCCTAATGCTTTTGGGTAAATAATACACTAAGGTTCCTAAACAACAGCATCTTGAAGAGGATATGCCACAGAGGCAAAATGCAGGCTGAAGGATCAAAACTCAGCTCAATGCCAACATTCCCAAAAAAGATAAGAATTTCTACTATTAAGAAATTAATTTCAACTGACTTCCACCCAGAAAAATGCCCCCAGCCGACCTCTAAGGCTCCTCCCAAACCCTTCAAAAAACCCAAATCGTGTTTGCCAGAAATTCCATGTTGAAAATTCTAAGTATTAGCTAGCTCTTCACAGAAATGCTAATGTTTTCATGAGGACCCTGATGTTTGAAGGTTAATTAGCTGCCTATCAGGCATAGCAGAGGACCTGAAAACACAACACTTAGGAGCAGAAAGCCACCACACAGATCCAGATTACCCGACCCCAAAAGTGAGGTGTTCCACCCAGTCTCAGCACTTCACACCCCCAAAGGAATTCAATAATACCCTAACACAAGGCGATATTCAGGCAATCACATACCTGGGATACCTATGGCAAGGCAAGAGCCTTGCCTTCTAAATTAAAACACAATCACCCCCCCCCACACTTCAGAAGAATATGTTAAAAGTATCACCATAACTGAGACAATGGTATCTAATACAATTTTCCTTTTGGAATGGCTCCTGGTGCTCTTTAGAGCATCCCCCAACACTAGCACAGGGTTTTTTAGCTACACAACAAACTAGTTGGGGAAACAAATTCAGGTTTAAAATGTCACAACAGACAAAAAAAAATATTTTACACTTGTTTCCAGTATCATGTTGCATCACTATTGATCAAAATCTGTGCCATGCAGAGGAGCAGGAAGGAGCAGCCAGGTGCAGGAAAAGTGGCATCTGTGCTAACTTACGCCAACAAAACATTAATCTTAGCTGTTTCATTTAGGGCTGATGGAACAGAAAGAAGGTCTAAAGATGCTTACAGGTAAGCTGTTGTGTTGCAAGTACATTAAAAACAATAACCAAAACAGGCCATCATAATTTCACTGTTACTTTTTCCCAACACTCATATCAATTATAAGGATATTACATCTCCTGAAAAATCACTTTAATTACTTTAATCAGTGGAAAGCTAGTCATTATGAGAAATAACTGGATTATTTTCCTTTAATTATTTTTTCTGCCATCTAAGATGCATCACAAAGTTTTTTTGTTTTACTTAGAAACAAAGAACTTTGCCAGTAACTAGAAGAGAGAACCAAAACAGAAAGGTCTTTAAAAAGGATAGCTGGGTGCAGCTCAGAGACCTTGTTGTTGGGTATGATGGCCTGTGCAGGCATCAGATATAGCTCCCACTGAAGGCAGCTCTTCTCTGGAATTGCAATTTCTCCCTTCTCCTTGATGTCATTTCACAGTGCTTATGATCTTGAGAAACGGCACCACTGAGCGATCAATTACAATTGTTCTTGTGCTAATACCTTTGGAACATTTTGTCTCACTTTCTCAACATGTCTTACAGCCTGATTTTATCTTCCCTATCTTCTTTTCCTCTCTTCCTCCCCACAATCAACTGCTCCCTACTAACTGAGCCCATAGAATATTAAATACATTTTTAAGCGTTGCAATGTTCCTACCGATTCAGCAAATCAAGTCAAAGCTTAAAGAAGGTCATTTCACCACACCACATCACTATTTCTCGGGTTCTCCTATTAGAGAAGTTTCCTGACAAGTAAAGTAAACTATTACACAGTCCTACTACTCCCACCCCGAGGGTGTCCCAGACCCTTCCCTTGGGAGTAGCACTGGAGTTCATCTGATCTCAGAGGGAGGACATAGGAATTTTTTACCCCCCCATACTCGCATACTTCTTAAAAATGCTATAAAACTCACCAGCACTCCGAAGTGTCTCACGACTTCAAAGCAGCTCATACAAGGCAGGAAACTGGAGCTTGGGATGGGTCAAAAGGGAGACCTCCAAAAGTCCCCATTCAGTTCAGACTCAAAGGTGCAGTTGAAATGCACCTGGAAGCCACTGAGCTTCATCCTCTATTGTCTGGATACCCGGGTCCAGCCCCCTGCAACTGAAGACATTTTCAATCCAAGAGTCTCCTGACTCCTGAGTCATCCTACACTTTGATGAGTAGTTAACGCCACATTTACTTTCTCAATTAAGTTCGAATTGAGTTTGGTGGGCTTTTTTTAGTGTGGTTATCAGAAAAAAACCCACCCTGTAACCTAACAACTACAGAGAATTAGAAATAAACTAAACCACACCAAATAGAAAGCCAATTTTAAAGGAGAAAATAAAGTAGAATTCAGGTACTGCAAATGGGCTAGAACAAAGTTCAGCTAGCTCTTGCTCAATCTGCTTTTTAAATTTACTTTTCCCACTCTATCCTTTTCTTCATCTAGCCACTAATAAAATTTACTTTAACTCAATTTTGTTCCCACCTTCTTTCCTATTCCTTTTAACTCCCCAGGACACACAAACACAATGGGAGTCAAATCAATTTAGTGAGAGCTGCTTCTCTGGTTCAGTTCAATAATCTTTTTACTCCTCTTCAACCATATCTGCAGCTTCCAAAGATTCGAGATCCAGTTTTGTTTCTCTTTCATTACATTTTGGGAACAAATCCTTCATGATTCAGTTTGTTCAGTTCTTCTTTACAGGTATACCCTTCCCTGTGGCACCAGATAGGTGTTTTAGTAAGAACGAATAAATTCAGAGGCATGGGAGGCATCCAGAATAGATTCACTGGAATTAAAAAAATCCCAAACCAACAGAAACAACCAATCTAAGACCACCACAAATGTAATCCTGGTTTCAATCAAGGTTTTCTGCTGGTTTGAATCTTACATTTTAACAGCAGCTACATCCTACATTTTAAGGAAAGGCCCACTTTTGATGGTTGGTGTTTTTCTGAAGAGGACAACACATTGTGATGTTAAAGGTGTGAAAAGATTTAACTGCTTATTTATTCAGTCAGGAAATGCATCATTCTTAGACCTTAAAGGATTGAGGAAACTCAGGGTTTTATTTATATATATTTTAAAAGGATATATACTAAAATCTTGCTACAATGAAGCTTACATTTCTGATTGTTTATTTTAGTATTATTTAACTAAATAAATAGGTTATTTAACTAAGAAATAGGTTATGCACTTAAATATTTGATTTTTCATTTAATTAACATTACTTAATTATAAATAATTTTAAAAAGATAATCAGTAGCAGGGAGCTAAACTTGGATTTTGCTTCAGGATTCTGGAAGTAAAATATCTGAACTCACCTATTCTTTTATTTAGATAGGAATATCTAAGACATTGATTTCTGCAATGAAAAATGTTTTCCAAGCTTTTAGTAAGCTATTCTATTGACAGCTGAATAATCTGGAAGGAAAGTGTGCCTCTAGAAAAGGTTTGTCACTACTGCTAAAAATGGATTAGGTACCTAAATTTACCTGCCCACAACTCATTCAGTGATGTCAGTTCTATGGTAGAAAAATACACAGTATATTTTTCTGCTGTTTCCTGTACCTTAGTAAGTTATAGAGAGTTCAGGCTTTAATGGATGTATCATATTTTAAGTAAGTTAGTCAATGAAGTTCAATACTTATTTAAAATACACCTAAGCATACCATTACTTATTCAGATTTTTATATTAATCTGCATCGTTTTGCTTATTTAGCATAATATCTTTACCTTAATGTTCTGTCAAGAATAATTCTTTTTAATTCCTTAGATTCAGTTTTCTTACAGCTGCATAAGAGTTACTATATCTGTTAAATGTTATTACTTCACTGCCTGAGCCTCTCTCCAGAAAAAGAGAAGTTTTAGTAGTAAACATTGCCTAAATTAAACTCAGAACAAATTCTAAATTTAAAGAACAGTTTCAGCCAATTTTTTAGACTAGCAGTGAGGATCTGCTAATGCACAACAGCTGGGGACAGCTATTTAAACCTAGGAAGCGAACAGGGAAGTATGTCAAGGAACATCAGGAGCCCCAAGCAGAGTACATGAGGATTTGTTCAGATAACCATATTCACATCTATGAATCAACAGAAGCTTCTTTTACATATTATTATGAAGTATATCCAATACATGCGCACCTTTTTAACTTCTTCTGGCCTAAACATTACGTACAGGTTTCACATGTGAGAAAACAAACAATTTTTTGAATATATCTTAAAATTGTTTGGGAAAAAAATAAATACCCAGTCTAAACAATGGTTGGTTTGCCTGAGTATGCATTTTCCACATAAGTAAAAGTTGCAGGATTGGCTCTGTATTCTTTTAGAAAACATAAATGGACATCCTACTACTTAGCAAGACACCAGCATTTACTTTATTCTGAATTGTTTCAATTTTAAGTACCTAGCTCTATACTTAGTGTTGTGGTTCAATCACACCAATGCAGTTTGAGATTTTGCTGACTACCAGCAACACTAATGCATCAAACTCAGAAGAACCAGATCGTACTGTGACACCAAAGGGAATCTAAAAAAATGCTCAGCTTGGCACCTGACACAAACAACTTGAAATCCTGCTGGTAAGCACTCAGTTACATCGTTGATCCAAAAAGATTGAAAATAAAGTAAGAGAAAGAAAAGAGTAAAGAGTACAAGAGGGTCAACAGAAAGGAACAATACTGTACACTCAGAAAAAGAGCATAAAAGACAACTCCAAATCTCTTGCTGTGTTCAGTTCTTAAGGTGGAAGAATAGACGGTATGTTTTTTTAATAATGGCTTAAGGAAATATTGTTTGAGAATAAGGATTCAAACAGAAGAGAAGAGGGAACAGTGTCTGTGAAAGAAGCCAAGAAAAAAGAAGGTGAGGATTAGGATAGCACAAAGGGTATGAAGGTTGCAACGTAGACAGCAGCACAGTAATAGTGTCATCAAAGAGAGAAGCAGGTGACTTTTTAGCACTGCATGCAAGAACAGATTTACAAGTGACTTGGAGTAGAAGGGGGGAGCAAAATGGAAAAACGGAAAAGCTGGAAAACCACTGTGGATGAAGAAGTGGGCTACAGCCCTGTGAGCATAGCAGTGGCCTGACTGATGCTCCACAGCACAGTGGTTTGAGACACGAGTTCCTGGCTACACTCAGTATTCACAAAGGATCAAATATGTACTTAAGCTCCAGTGAAGATTGTGGTCTAGCAAATGGGCTCAGACTACAAGTCACACTCAAATTTCACTGAAATTTATCTGCTCAAGATGTGTGTAAATGCAATTTAAGCAATTCTGAAAAAAAAAAAAATTGGAAAAGGGCCATTTTGAGAAACAGAAATACACCACTACTTAGTTTTTCTCTCAGGCTAAACAAGAATTATTTCTGCACAGTGAAACTGGACAGCATTGAAATGATCATCTTCTTTAAGTATTGCCTTCCAGAAAGGTGCTGTTTTTTGTCAAGAAAAGCTTTTGGATATTTTGAGGTATCTTTACGGTTGTGCAATATATTTGGAACACCTCCTTGCCCCCTAGCAGCCATTTAAGGTCTGAATTGGAATTCTCAACATAGAAGAATGGTTTTCATTATTTGTCTTGCGGTGTAATTCTTACTGTGATTCCAAGTTTAAGGGTCTAATGTGGGTATAAACAGGTAGATGAACAATTATATTTCATCAAACTTTCCCATAATCTGGCACTGACAGAGATTCGGGTACCTTCCATCAATCTGTGCCTTCTTTATTATGAGGGTGTTTTTGAGCAATATTCCTTCAAAGCACTGAGTGCATTTTGAGAACATGGTATTCTACAGAAGGTTTCTCCGATTCCAAGAATCAGAGAATCAAGCTTCCACTTTGGAAGCTTATAAACAAACAAATTCTTAAAGCAATTACTTGAAGAAATGAAGTTTTCTTGGGAAGGAAATGGAGGAGTAAGGTTCAAAAGCTCTATAAATTGTTTGAGCTCCCAGGACAAAACCATTATTTATAACACTGGGAAACTGAGAGCCTTCCAGGCAGTCTTTTGCCACCTCTCCATGTACATCTGCTACCACTGGGACACAGATAGTATTTCTTTCAGAGGATGTTTAAACTCAAGGGCAGAATTTAAGGAGGTACTAAGTGCTAACAGTGAGGATGTAGTCTAGTACTCTGACTTGCTCTTAGAGGAGGTCACTGACCTGCCTTGGAGAACAACACAATTACAAAGCATTTTAAGGCCAATTTATTCCTTTTGAAAGCAGATGAGGAAAGTGTGAAAGACTTTTTTCAACACTTTGTTTTCTTTTCTATGAAAAAACTTTGAGAAATACGTGACAAGAGGACAAGACAAGGACCATTTACAGCCAGATGCTCAAGCTGAGAATTCATTCTACTGGGAATGAACAGAAGCCCTTGAATGGCAACTTGCAGAAAAGCATTCCGCACTGAGTGACCTGCTACTTGCTCTTCCTTGCTTCCCTCCTTTTAGAGACTCCTTCTTTTTAATTAAAAAAAAAAAAATTAAAAAAGGAAAAAAGGACACTGGCATAGCGATTGAACAGATGCATACTGTACACATTCATAGAACTAATTCTGCTGAGAAGGATAATATTTATATTTTAGCTGAATTTCTGGACCTGATTCACATCCAGCCATAAAAACAGATTAGCCAGCACAGTGGAAGCAGCACTAGAATAAAATCCCTAAAAAACAAATGTCATCTCCTCCCTCCATCTCCACTAGAGTATTGACTTCATTAATACAAAAACTATGGCCTAACAGGCAGGAGAAACACCAGTTGTACATCAAGGGAGTAGAGAAATACAGGGAGACTAAAGACTAACATCACCCCAGTCCTCATACAAACCCCCAAAGAACCTGATCATCATCACCCTCTGCAGATTTCCAAAGAGCAAGTCAAAAGATCACCTGGCTTCTTTCCAGGACTGCCAGTTTGTCCCCCACATAGACAGCAGTCAACATCCCAAGAAGACTGGACTCCTCATAATAAATCCTGTCCCACACAGTTCCTTGTCCCTCTGCTTTAGGCCTAAGCATCCTAAGCCTCAGCCAAGCAGGCTGTTGTGCTGGACAATGTCCCCGGAGATACACCCAGGCAAGCTTCAAATGCAGGAGGATTAGGCTGTGCTGTAAGATTGTATCAGACAGGTGACCTGATGGGGGGCTGCCTTCAGCTTTTCATTTCAAAGCATCAACCTGACCCTGCTCATGCTGGGCGGTCCAAACTAGCTCTTTTATGTTGCTTTGTTTCTCATACCAGGGAAGGGTATAGACACATGTTGGTTTACAACAAAGGATGAAAAAATCATGTGTCTGAAACATTAATTCACATATTCAGAATTCCTCCAGAACTGTATTCCTAAAAAATTGTCTGAGGCATTTTTATAGCAGGCTTGTATCAGGAAATAACAACTTGCTGGACTGAGTCATACACATCACTTATATTTGTTTGAGACACCCCTGCTGATAGCAGGCCTTGTCAAAGTATCCTCTGTGTCAGCAAGGTACAACTGAAGGTACCAAGTCCAAACGGCATGGAGTTCTTTTGATGTATGGCATAACCAGGATCTTTCTGAGAAATATTTGTGCTGGGTGTTCTTGGGAATATGAATGGGAAAATTTACACACAGATAGCCCTGAGTGGTAGGACTGATAATGGAAAATGTGGTTCTCTGAAAGGGGCAGAGGCCCTGAAGTGGAAGGTGATGTAAATGAAATATTCCTCCCACAGTGATGATGTCACTTTTTACTATTTTGTTGAGGGTGTGTGGTGGTGTGCTCCTCTCAATGTACCAATGTCTGAGCCTTTTCAACAGCAGGGTAAGTGTTTTAAATTAGATTAAAATCCACCAAAGCAGAAAATTCTGGTTGTATCAGAAAGATCAATGTTTTGTATAGTCAACTAATTTCTAAAAATGAACAGCTAAAAGGAACTGGTAAGAAAGTGATGAAAATTTTCTGGTTTTATTTCCATATATGCACCTACATCAAGATATCCATTACCCATATATCCACATACTAACAAATAAACCTCCCAAAAGGAAGATTTTGCTGTTAGAAGAGGTGCAGAGGAAGAGCACTGCTGCAGCTGACAGTGACTAAAGAGTTCTGAATGTATGTGCAGATTAGCACTATGTACCACAAGAAAAAAACCAGTCTACTGTCCAACATTACTGTCAGTGCTCTCAGAACTGCTATTACCAGGACAACAAAGAGACCTTTCTCTTTTCATACAGTTGGTTTTCAATTGCTCAGCCCAATTATAAAATCTTGTGCTTTTACAAAGTAGGCACCAGAGGGAGACCTGCACTTTAGTTCAACTATGAAATAATGCTGGCAGGAGTCATTCAAAAGTGGACAATCAAAGCCTCTTGGCCAATACGCTCTAGGTGGTTCTGGGTGAAATTGTGGCTAATGGGAGCACTCAGACAGGAACCAGCACAGGCAGACTTCTCCTTTTTAAAGGCTCAAAAAACTTCAGAGTGCTCCATGAAGAAAAGCCAGGTTCCCAAATTTCAGGCTGTAGATAAGTACACATCAACCAGTCTGAGCATAGCTGGGAAAGACCTGCTCTTTGCCACCCACTGCCCCAGCTTATCATCACATCCTCCCGACGGTTACCACTTCTCAAATCTTCTGGCTGAGCTGCATATATAAGAACTCCCTAAACATGTCAGTCAAAATAAGCTAGATCAGCTTAAGTAATTTAAATAACAAATCTTTCCTAACATGGCTCAATTTGACTGAATTGGATTAAGGAGAGCTCCCATGAGCAGCTCAGCCAGCAGACCAGAGAGGACACTAACCCCAGGTAGAGGGCAGTGATGGATGCTCTGGGGTGGACTTGCTCTTCCATCGACAAAGCTACTGCTGAAGAAGGATGTAAATATATATATTGTAGGCAGGTTGCTGCTGTTTTGTAAGCCTGGTAAGAGACATCAAGAAAAGCTATATGGACAGTAAATATATTACTGTCTTAAAAACAGGTACTCTTAAGTTCAAGTGGCGAAAGGCAAGGAGCAATGGCTTCTAGGAAGCATGTAAGAGCCTACAAAATTGATCCCATGAAGTTGAGCACACTAACTGGAATCCATGTAGACAAAGTAAAATAAAATCTTTACTATGAATTATAGGCATGATAGTATGGAAAAAACTCCCAACTCCTTAGCAATACACTTGGATCACAACACTGATTGTTTAAAACATAGCAATGCTACTTAGAAGTTCCTCTACTCCATAATTTTTCTCACTATGAAAAGGGAACAAAAAATCATCAGACCCTTCCAATTTAAGAAAATTACTGAAAAACAAAGAGTAAAGAGCAAATACTATAAGAGAAGCAAACTTCGACTCTGCTCTCTTGTGATAAAACAACAGGCAGTCTTAAATCAAATTTCTAGGAAGTTTCCTTAACTTCAAAATTGAGAACTTAGGCTTTGCATTTTTGCTTTAAGTAGATACAACTCCAGTTTTTAATTAACAATTTCACTCTAGATGCTTGCAACCAATACAAAAAGTGGCTATTTCTATCACAAAGTTATTGTACCTTTAATGTAATTCTCATGCCACTTTAAAGATATTTCATTATAAGTGAATAGTAGTGAAAAATTGGCAAATATTAAGTTTCTTTACAATGGCAGTCTTGTTTAGAAGTCATATCACCTCCAAAGTTGACATCAGCTTAACAGTCCAAGGATGCTTTTTCACAGCTGTTTAAAGTAATAGGGATGAGACTGCCAAAATTTAAACTAAATCTCTTTGTGGAAGAAAATCTGGCCTCAAACTACCTATTAAGCAAACCAGGAGGGAAAAAAGGAAAAAAACAATTGAGAGTTATGAGGGAGACTTTTCAGCTGGATAAACTCCCTAAGATGTCTCTGTATGGAGTCCTGACTACACATGTTGGTAAAGGGAATACCCAACTGAGGAGATGAGGAAAGGATGTCAATATATATTACCTCAGAAATATGTGGGAATCCCTAGTCCTTGAGAATAAGGACAAACAGGAGAATTTAAGCACGGCAGGTTTTTGCTCATGGCTTATACTTCTCCTCTGGGAGCACCAAAGGGGAAGAACCCTTCCCACTGAATTCATCTGAAAGGGTAGATTAGCTGTGCACCTTCTGGTTCTGTCAATTATGACTGCAAATGGTTTTCTTCCCTGACCACAAGACCTATGATCCAGTCTGAGCATAAATTAGATATAAAGAGAATTAAGGCACCTGTTAATCTGGCATTTCCTGAATCGAGAGTGTTTCAGTTTGTGACGTAAATAGTAGTATTTTTACAATGAGGCACAAAAATCCATAAAGAAAAAAAAAAAGATGCTTAGGCATAGTTCTTGATTTTTATTAGATTTATCTAGTTTATATGAACAAGGGGCTAACCTAAATTTGGTTTGTTTATATTGTCTTCATCAGGCAAGCAAGAGCAAGCATCTCATAATTTGGTGGAAGCTGAATTTGAATTTGTTTTTTTTTGTGGTAACACTTATGCATTGCCAATTAACTGTATCACAGAGCAGACTCAGTATAATTTCACGTACAGTATATCACTTTTTTTTTGGTCAAATGGTCTTTTTCAAAGTAGTTCTTTAAAAAGTTTCGGTGAGCTATTAAAATGTGCTCTAACATAAGGAATGTTTGTGTGTGTGGTTATACTTTCTAGTTCATTTCCATGAATAATATTCAAAGGTAGTCTAGCCTGTTCTCAGCTTGACACCAAATCATCAAGTTATCACAAAATGTAGTACATTGTACCTGCTTTCTGTTGTCCCACAAACATTAGCATTGTAGTGGGGAAGTGGTGGAAAGGCAAAGGAAAAGATTAGGCCTGACCCAATTTCACCATTTTGATAGATACAGTGAGTAAACTCACTAACAGCAAAAGCAAAAAGAAACAAAATTCATAGGGCTTTGCATTCTGTGCAATTCATAGTTGTTTCCCCTGTTTGGATCACATTTTCTTACATGTTTTCCACATTGCAAGGAATGATAAGTAAAGAGGTAAGATGCTTGTTTTCTTCCCAAAAGATGCAGTACACACTCATGTATATACACAGATTGAGCATAAAATCTGCAACATGTCCCAAAGAAATCATAAAGAATCTAAATACACAATACACAGTCTCAAGAGTTACATCACAAAATAACATTCAGAGACTGCCACAAAAAACTACCTGTATAGATACATAAGCTTGTCAGTGATGTCCACTATTGCAGTTAAAATCTATTTATCTGGATGTATAATCTCTAGTCTAATGTCTTTGAAAAATGAAATATCTTAAGTCTATGATACATGTAGGTCTTGTAGCATTTCATTACTACAAATATTTCTCAATAAGATATTGATTATATTACATACATATCTTGTGAAGAACCTTAACCTGCAGACATAATTTAGGCAACAACTTTACTGCTGGAAAGCACTGAAGTAATTCAGAGACCTTTATTATAGTAAAAAAAACCCAAAAACAAACAAACAAACAAATTCAGCATTTAAAACAGAAAAACCCAGAATTCAGGAAATCAAATTAAAGATTTTCTGATAAAGATTTTAGATGCTCAAGTGCTCAAGTCAAGCATCCAGAAGATTCTACTCAAGCTCAAAAGTTAAATATCAAACTCAAATTCTGCTGTACAACTGCCACAAAGCAAAACTGGAATAAAACTTTTTAAACCACAGAAGTGTTCAAGAACAAACTTCTGAAAAACTCAGTGTCATTTGCAAGGAAGTAGGATTTTACACAGAGCCTCCACTTTTTCCCCCCTAGACCATAACAACCTTCATTGCACATGCAACTTCATCTTTTGCCCACAATTACTCCAGTGCAAGCGTTTCTGGTGTTCAACAAAACAGAATGCGGCAGGTAGTGACGACAAGTGACAAAAATCTACAACCAAACTGTTAAAACCAAAGCAAGAATTGCACAAAATAAACAAAAACTGCAAAAAGGGCAGATTCTGACATACTCACCTCTACATTCATCAAAAAGAAAGACCTACTTAGTCTTTTTTACACTGTTTATGAACTAAATTGAAGACTAAGCTCAATAGCTGTGACATGGTTAAAAATAGCCATACAGCTTTAGCACAGCAACTCATACTGCTCCACAGGAAGAATTATTCTCCCGGTCAAAATATTTGCCTTTTCAATGAGCTGAACTTTCAGGTCATCTGTTAACAATGTAGATTCTTTCCTGTCTAGAAGAACTTTATTGTCTCTCCTTTAACAAATAGCAGGGTATTGTTCCCAGCCGGTTGCTAATTCACACAATTAGCATGCAAAAATCTTTCTAAATGCTATATGGAAGATGTATGTGTTGCCTGGATGATCACATATTTTGATTTAATAAATCTCATACTTAGCTCCTCTCTATGTGTAAAATAAAATTTAAACCCGTCTTTATTATATCCTCTCATTACATCCCTAACCTTCTCTTTCTCCCACATTTTTCAGCCTTCCCAACAAAAACACAGGTGCACATTACAACAGGGCACCGTGTGCCCTCGATGCCAAAACCACTTTTCAGATCAGATTTTTTAGATTACCTGTGTAAGTAACAATTACTTAGTCTGCCTTCCTGTATAAGAGGTAATTTCGCTCCAAAATTCCTGCATCAGATCATCGTATTGTGCTAGAACTAAAGGCATCTTTTTGGAAAAATCTACAACTTTTTTTTTTTCCTTGACAAAAGAACATTGTTAAAAATAAGCTGTTCTGATAGATAACTGACTTCAATTTTAAATTTATTATATTTCTAGAAGTAATACACCTGAGTTCAGCTCTGAGTTACTGCATTTTGTCATCCAAAACCTAGTATACCTAAAGGACTACTTTGTCTGAAATCTTTGCCCCATATAAGCACTTACAGGCCATCAGTCACCTTTGCTAAATACTACACAGAGTGAGCTTCTCCAGGCTCCTGCTGTACGCCAGAGTTTGCTGACTTATTTGTTTTTAATATTTGCAATTGTCCTTGACATATTTTTCTGAATCTTTGTAAGTTCACCTTGGTTTTGGGGCTTTTTTCACTTGAAGCTCAAATAAGATACAATTTTCTACCATCTCACTAAAAGCAACATAGCACGGTAACAGCATACTTAACTCCACTTGAGATCCCCAATATCCATACCAAGAGACTGCAATGTGCACTTTAGCTGCTGCATTGTATCACCAAATTACTCCTTCCCAAAGCACCACCCTCCATTCTGCAGGTATGACCCCACTGTCAGGACAAGTGTCTTCAGTTTCATTAATGTATCTTCATGAATGATCCCCATTAACTCAGCACAGACCATCCCTCACACTTATGAATCCATCCATTTTTGCACATATGCATTTTACCAGAGATTACATTCTGTTTTCCTCTAGATCATTATCCAAATCCTCAAAGCAATGGGCTGTGAAAAACTTCTAAAAAATCCAGCATGAATGTCCTTAATCTATTACTGCTTTATGATCTGTCGGTCAACCAGTTTAAAATGGATTTGATATGGGCCATGTTGACTTAGCAAGGAGATAGATTTCTGAAATCAGAATACCATGCAGTACTGCATCAGGTGCTTTACAAATGATTACTATACCTACATGAGTATCTTTGTCAATGAGAACTTTCACCTCAGAGTAAAGAAGTAAGTACAGATCAGTTCAAATTGTCATGAACACTTGGGCAAGGAGTGACTGCTTTCTTTAATTTTCTGCTAAGCAGTTCTCATTTCAGCCTTTTACAGTTCTTTTTTTGCAATCAACATCAACCTGTCCAGTCTAGTACTTACATTACATCCTGGCCTAGCCTATCTAATTTACACTTCTAAACAATTAGAACTAACACATAACAAAAGACAAACCACAATACTTTAGATGCCTTCAGTTGGTTGGGGTTTTTCATTTGTTTTAAATCCTGTCTCCTGTAGACTAAAAAAAAACTTAGATTTGTTTGCTTCTATCAGAATAAAGAACTATTTATTTGTAAGTCACAGTAAATTGAGAACAAAACACTCAGATTTTGGCCCCAAAACAACAGTAGTCTGACTCACAGCATATTTTCTAAGAAATCATAGAATAATATTTCTTTCAGTATTTCTGTCTCAACTATTAGTGTTCCTATCTAGTAGACACATGTCGTTACTGGCATTTTTTTGCTCTCAATAGATAAGAGAATTTTCATATTGTTCTTAACCCCATGGATAGAAGGTTTATGATTAAAGTCTATATAATCTACTATGAATTGTCTTTTTGTTTTGACAGCTAATAGCCACTAGTGTTCACGGCATTTTCACTGAATCTTCATACATTTGAATATTCACCTCTGCCTTATTGCACTATGACAGTTTTCTATCTATCCCTAATGACTTTTCATTGTAAGAATTAAAAAACACCTCAATAACTTTTATCTGAAAGTAATATAACTTTGAGACAAAACTGCTTTCTTTATATTTTCAGTAAAATCTGTATGACTTTTAAATTAAATATTTACATTTTTTTTATTACATTATTCTCCTTAAGATTGATTATATATTATTGGCAAAGTCAGTATTGGTAGAACATTGAAATAAGTAATGGTAACTATCAGTGCTGATTATTTTCATGCAAGTTATCTTATATATCATTTCACTTTTGTCAGAATACTAAAATTGAAGAGAACACAATTGCTCTTTCTTAGAAAAATATGATGAATGACCAACACATATTAGTAATTCCAAGAAAATGTTAATAATCATCAGCTAATGTAATCACTCTGAAGTAACAGTGCATGGTTTCTTTGCATCTAGACATTTAGAGGAAGATTACTCTGTCACATAAATCTACAGAAAATGTGCCTTGCTTGTAAAAATAGAAAATGTAGACCTTACAGAACTTTCTGAGGCAACTTTCGATCCCTAAGTGTATACTTTATTTATTTACTTTTATCTTGTGAAAAATCAAAACCAGAATTTTATTTGTTGTTTTCTGTGTATAAAGAACACAATGTCTAGGCCAGGTTGGGTATTAAAACTATGTCAGAACTGAGGAAGAGTGGAAGGGCCAATAATAATGGGCAATTTTATAATTTGATTCTACTCTTACCAAAGTGCGGCACTCAATAAAAATTGGCACACTGAAAGTGTATTTGACTTAGTTATTTTCATGTAAGTAGTCTAAAGTGTTTGCAGCAAATAATTTGTTGGCAAGCAAATAAATTTGAATAGATTGGACTGAGTTTCTAGACAATGATCAATAGACTTTTTTTCCTGACTGTAATCTTGTTTTCTACTTCTAAATTATTTATTTAATAATTTGTTGGTTTGGGTTTTTTTAACTAAACGATGGACCAATGTCAATGGCTGGCAATACTATTAAATTGTACTGGTTTAGAAGCTAAGTACAGCTTTAACACTTATTGCTACATACACCTGTTAAAACAATGAGTCATCCGAATGTACATTCAGGCAATTTTAATTTTTGTGTGCTACACCCCTGGATAACCAATATTTTAAGCTATTTTATGTTTTCAAACTGCATACAAATGCAGAATTTGTAATAAGTATATTAAATATTTTCAATAAAATTGTCTTTAAAATGCTGAATAAATAGTCTAGTATTTTATAATAATATTTACCATACAGAAATAATAAATGTCTTCATTATTACCTATACCTAAATAATTGAGAGAATATTTTTACTTAATATAAGCAAAATAAGGGACTTACACACACACACACACACAAAGAACTGAGAACATTGGATTTGGGGCACTTAGAGCACTCAGCTACTTTCTAAAGTCTCACTCAATAACTACCTCTATGTTCCAAATATTTCTATAAGACAGCACTGGCCTTGTAGTCTTTAGTATTAATAGGTATTTTTCCTTCCTAACCATTTCTTATTTATATATTGGAAGGACTCAGAGAGCAACGCAGTTTACTTTCCTTATCAGTTTTCCCACCTTCACGTAAACACACTCAAAACGAAAATAATTTGCTCCTGCTGGTGAAACTGAAACCAAAAGTAATTAAAGCCTAGGTTTTTCTACCCAAAAGATATTGACAGCGATTATACTCTGAACTTTAATTCCATTGGAGGGGCTAAAAATAATCTTTATTAATATCAGCATTTTAAATGAAATGCAGCTTAAAGTGAGCTCAACTACAAGGAGACATCCTGTTTCATCCCACTCCCTGCCCACTGCCCACTCAGTGAATAACCAGAACATTTAGAAATAAATTATACTTTTTAACTACACTTGTATGTCACCTGCATCTTCCAACTGGGTTTGTACAACAGCCTCAGAGCAAGTTACAGTATAATCCAGGTGGACAAGGAAAATACAACCTTACACTGCGGCAGAATTTTCATTACTTGCATAGCACACTAAAGGCAGTAAGTTTCACCAAGCTTTGCAACTGCTATGGTGAAAGTAAATTCAGGGAATTGTAAAAGTTTTGCAACATGGAGAAGTGGAATCCCAAACTCTTGCAAGCACGAGTTTGCCATTTTCACCAGAAATGGAAGAGTAACCAGCCCCTAAAACACGCAGCACAGCACGTTCTGCTGTGCCGTGCTCTCCTGCCAGGGCTGCAGCCCTTTTCCCTGCAGCGCTGCTCCTCAGCCCTTCCCGCACGGGCTGCGTGACCTCAAGGTGGAGTCCGGGACACGGCTCTGAGTCAGCTCAAGCCATGGGCAAGAACCTGTGCAGTCGCACTGCAAGTCTGTCCAGCGAGTTGTTCCAGCTGAAAATTAAGCTTGCAGTTTGACAGATTTTTTCTTTTCTTTTTATTTTTTTTTTTAACAGAGCCATGTCATTGCTGCAACCATCCCCCTACATCTAACCCATTTTCTCCTGTCTTTCTTCAAGCATGACATGCCATATATTCCTGTTTCTTCCCTTAAAGTGGCACCTCTTGGATTTCAACCTCGGCCAGTCAATAAACTGCCAGAAAACTATTTCTGTAAAAGCAGTGGGCAACCTTCAGCTAGGCAAGTTTCCTTAATGAGCGCTCACCTCACCCAGCGACAGAAATCGGTGCGGGTGCAAAGGAAGGAGGAAGACACTGGCGGCAAGCAAGGCTTGTGGCACTTAGATTTGTTTAAGATTAAATTTGTTTTTGTAGAGGAAAGAGCCCTAGTACTCACAGCTGGAAGTGGACAGTCTCCTAAATGTTAAATATCACACTGTTCAAAGAAATGTTAAGTGAAAAACCAACACAAACACTGTCAGCATACACAGAGTTTTTCCCTTGTCTCGGGACTTGCTCACTAAGGCTATTTATTTGTGGCCATCACTCAGAAGCTCAACAGCTTCAATAACCTTCCACACCTGCTTTGTCATCCTGGCAAGTACATGTACGGCCACTCACAGAAACAGGCAGAGAAACTGCTTCAACCAAACAAACATTTGTGAGCCAGAGATTTTTGTTTGGTTGTTTTTAATGATGCCAGATCAATTTTCCAATCCTCTTAAAACATGGCCAAGCTGCTGTTGTGGAACAGCTGAGCAATCCAAGCAGAGACAACTGAAGTCAATCATAAAGCATAGCCACCCGAATACCTTCAGAGATTTAACATAAATGGAAGTAAAATATAACAATTATTTAAAAACATAACTTGATCGGTTATTGTCACTCAGATAACAAGCCTTAGCTTACGCCATATGCTTAAACCCTTTATGCTTCAACAGTACAATCCCTTAGCAACATTCACCTACTAACACAGTTCACAGCCCCAAGGGAAAGCCTATAATGAATGAAAAGTTGGGTATTATCCTGCATTAGGATCAGAAGACTGTAGAAAAAGGAAACAAAACCTTATTGCTTAGGAGGCCACATTTAAGTATATTTAACTTAACTGACTAAATTAACCCAATTCACTTTTGTGTATTTTTTTACAGAGGAAGGGGATAAAGTCTATGACCTTTTAGAGAAATTTCACTTAAATAGTCTAAAGGGCCTTCTGGCCTGAAGTCCTCACTGACTGCAGAGGACACCAAAAACTACTGCATGCAAGTTGAATACCTCTCTGCAATTAGCCCCATGAAAACCAAACCAAACACCAACATTAAAGGGGACAGGTCTGTATGTAGCTTGTACTTGCAGCATAGCTTCTCTTTATCAGACCAAATTAGCCTGCTCTACCTTATTCTAAGATGTTTTGACAATATTTACCTGGGGGGAAAAAAGAAAAACAAAAAAGAAAAAGGCTTTATTCTGCTTGTGCTTTGGCTCAGGGATTCAAACTTTGTCAGGGAGATGAGCAATCATCTCTGAAATCCCGAGTCTGAGTGATACGCACAACGCTAGACTGTGACAGAGAAAAGAGAGAATTACACTTTTTGAGACAGCGCTCAGGGGACCTAATGATGAGAACCTCCATTTTCACTCAACAACCCCTGCCTACCCATCTTTCTACAAAAGATAAAGCAATTTTAACGCAAAGGCCTTTCTTCCACTAGATAACCAATTTCCAGCTTCTTCCAGAAAAAACAGAAAACATCCTTATTTTACAATCAATAGGCAACTAATTCCACACTGAAAGTGCCCTTTTCTGGCAAGTTGGATGGAAAAAGAATTTCCTGGTGGTTTGAGTGAAAATGAGAGAGGCAGGTATTGAAAAGACATTGGGTAGGTAGAACTCAAATACTGGACAAAAGGGACAAATTAATAGAAAGGAAGTATTAATTTAGTGACAAGCACAAGATAAAATTCCACTGGTTCTACAGTCAAGCATTATTTTCTTCTTCCCTTTCTCATAATTTACTGTCTCAGTATACTTTAAGTCTTTATTTAGCATGCAGACATATAAAATCCCTTTTTCCAAATTAATCACCTTTAGTCACATACTTCATCAATATAAACAAGTACACATAAAAAATAAAGGGCCAAATAAAGCACTATTTCATTAATAGAAATAATAAACCCATATACAGAGATATATAGGCTAGAATGATGACTCTCATTAATTCCCATGATTTTTGCTTGACAGTAAGAATGATAAAGAAATTACTTTGTGTGCATGCAAGGAATCAGTTTTCTAACATTTCTTAGCTTTGATTAGACATATATATATATATGCTCAGGTGTGAAGAATTGAATTTTTTAGGATAAACTGGTTTGTAATTACCTTAAAAAGGAACTTAGAATTGGATAGTTCAATTAATACTGAATATAGAATATATTCAAATAACACTCAACAATAAAGAACCTCACATTTTACAGACCAATACCAGCACTATGTTTAACTAAGATGTTCACTTGTACTGAAAAAATACATCTCACACTCTAAGTATAACTTAACTGATATCTGTCCATCAGTGCTTTAGTGTCATAAGTATCTGAAGGTAGGAAGAACAGAGCATAGCAAATGATTTTATTTGGATATATGTAGGAAAATAATATGGGTATAGCTATAAATTAGTAACAGTAAAGTTTCACCTGTCACTATGAGTGGCTCAAAATCCAATGTTCATGGGGACAGAAACCATATCACATCCCAGTGCTCATTTTATCTCCCCACTAAATCCATGTTTCAATAACCCATGCATCGATAACCCCCAAAACACCATCTTATTCAATATACTTCTGCATCACACCAGTTTCAGGAAAGCTGAACTTAAAACCTAAATCAACCTTTGTAAAGAATTGTTTTTTAAAGATAAGTTGTTTTAAGATAAGATGATTTTCCTCAATATGCATTTAAAACAAAAATCTAATAAAAGACAAAAACCATGTTATTAAATCTTTACTGTTAAGGAAGTAGAAAAGTACGGTACAGGTTTCCTACACCAGTGGTGTGTATCCTGCTGATGAAAAAATGAAGATTATCCCATCTTTGTATAGTTTTAAAGTTTTATGAAGTCATAACCCTTTATATCCATTGGGTTTCCAATATCCATTGTAGTCATGGACTTAAGCTGTGAAATCAACACCTGCTTGATACACCAGCTTCCATGTTTTAGCAGTCCTACAGTGTCTCATCTCAAAGAAGCATCCTCAAATACAGTGATTTCCATCTTCTCATTCAGAACCCAATATTTTATTCTTGGGTAGTTTAAATAAATAAGCACAAACCTCAGGAGAGCTGATGAGTACAATGTGGGAGAGAGGAAAAACAAATCAATTAAGGAGCTGCCCTGATAGAAGAGAGATGCCTCTAACAGGAGTGAAATAGAATCTGAAACACTGACGGATCTTTGGAAACAGGAAGTTAACCTACTTGCCTTCGGCATTTGGAAAAAAAATTCTTTGTTGTTATTGATCATTCCTTGATGACCTGGGTAAAAATACAGCTCATGCCAATGTTAATTCTCTGGAAGCCAATGCCTTCAAAAGTCATATAATGATAAACTTGTCCTAGACTTCCGTAGCATATTGTCTTATGGAAGTTTTTTTCAGATTAAAACCAAATAAAGATCAAGTGTCCTTTTTTCCTCCCACTCCACACATTTCCTTTTGTACAATCAAATCAAAACCCAAAGCACATAACACTAAGCACATGAACCAGACAAAGAGGAGAAAAAATTTCAAAGCTGGGCTTTAACCTTCTCTACATACATATATTACAAAAAAACCTGATGTGCACCAACAGTTTAAATTTGCTCTTTGAAACTTCTGACTTTGCTACATCACAAGTGAAAATTGATTGACTGCCCTGAAACTGCACTCCATTAAATCTTCTGTTCCACTTGGGAATGCTTGGACATCTAGTTAGTTACTCCTTCAGCTGCAAAAGAGGGTGGCAAACTGAGGTCGAAGCATCATTTTCAAGAAACATTAGAAATTGTTTAGCTGGAAATGCTCACTCAACTGACAAGTTGCTGTGAATATATCTATTTAGCATAACTATATTTACAAACTAATTCCACAGAAAAATACACTAAGAACAAAAGCTCAAGATTCTGTCTGAAGTAAACGTCACTGCTCTTACTTTATGTTTCTTTGTTCTTTGAAAGCACTGCTAATTCAAGATCAAGTTTGGTCCTTATCTGTAAACTAATAAGTGAGAAAAAAATGTGCTAGTCTTGAAAACATGACTAGCCACCTAAGAGTTAAGTTATAAAGTAACTACATGGCAAAAAGCTTACAGAGGAGAAAAAAATGCTGCTTTTTCCTGTTTTCAAAGAAGTTTTCCATCAGTCTTCGTAACCTTTATATATTATACTTCAGTACAATCTACTATGGTTTATACTTACAAAACAGTACTAACTTCAAATAATGAGATTAATTCCTAGAGTTATTATTACAAGTGCTATTACAATTTGTCTTATTTTGTGGGCACATTCCTCTCTCCAAATTTTCTAAGCTGAGTGTACTTCCACACAGCTGCCAGCTAGACCTTATTTTGGGATACAGTCCGTCAGCACATCAAGTCTGTGCTGAAGACTCTGTAGATATCTAGAGCATACAACCTCAAGCTGATGACTTGAAGTTTAACACAGAGTTAACATTTGTTTTGTTTGATCACGTGCACTAACAACCTCTTCTTGAAAAATCTGAGTTCAAGTTAACACAGAATTCAGGAACAACAATGTATTTGTGGCCTGCAGCCACAAACCCCTGGCAGATGTGCGCAGGTAATGAATGTGGGCTTGGAACATCTGGGCAGCTCAGGTTATGTTGCCAGTATTTTATAACTAAGGCTGAAATCTGCCTTGTCCCAACAAAGCCAGCCATGAAAGCTCCCAATGACTATTGCTGTGCCACAGTTCCCATTTTTCACTCTACAGTGAGACATTATGGACTTGGGATAGGAATTAGGGTGTTGAACTGGATGGATCCTTTGTGCCTTTGTGTCAGTACACAGAGCCTTACATTCCATTATTTCTTACAGACACAATCCCAGGTCTGTTGGTTTTAACTCTGTAAGTGACCTCGACACAAAAGTGAAATGGAATTGTCACACTGTGCTGTCACAAGCTGTGTTTTATCCATACAAAGAACTGGGGAAAATCAGGTGCTGAAATCAAAACACAACAAATGAGCATGATTTAACAACTAGCCAAACTATACTCCAGTCAACTCTCACAGATATACTTTGAATTGTTTTCTACCCTTCATACATCTAGTGATTGGTAACAAAAATGCTGTCAATATCCTGATGATGCCTCATTGAAGAACTGCATTTAATGGAAGGAACTTCATAAATTACCCACTTCTGAATATCCACTGAATACAACATTCAACACATCATAGTCTTGAAAGTATTTTGAAGTTGATATATATCCATTTCAACACTCTTAAGAATGTATCTCAATGGTTCCCCTACGTTTGTATTTACAAAATGTACATGTAACATTTTTCTGTGATAAATACATCACAATATACTTCCCACAACTTGCTTTAAACTGGGGCATCTTCAAAATAGAGCCAAATTTTTTCCCTAAACCAAGCAAATTTCCATAATCCAGTATTTTACAGGAAGTGAAGATGCTTAGAGAAGTATTTAAATGTCTCTGCAAAATGAAAATCACAAAGTTATTTAAACAAAAAACCAACCCAAACGAGAAGAGAAGAGAAGAGAAGAGAAGAGAAGAGAAGAGAAGAGAAGAGAAGAGAAGAGAAGAGAAGAGCTCCTTCCCTTTCAATCCAGGATATTAAAAAAATAGCAGAGTTTTGATTTTTCATTTGCTACTATGACAATCAGCAAAGAATGAACACTTAATTTCCTTAAAAGGTGTAACAAACTGTGGGGGCAGAAGAGTTAGAGAAGCACAACTACAAATGTGGTTAGGCCACTTGAATATATACTTTATCTTTCTCCACAAAAGAAATGAAACAAACCCTCAGACTTAACAGGGCCAAGAAGAAAGATTTGATCTGAGCTTTACTAATTCATTGTATGTACTGCGATAGTAAAATGTGAAGCCTCACTGAAGAACCACAACAAAACTGAGTTACATAGTTCCACTATTCAATACAACCAATTTACAGTTAAAAGATACTTAGAAAATAGTTGCTTTATTTTACAATTAATCCTACCAATGTGGCTTTACAGTAACTTAAAAATGTAGATCTATGATAAAAATATGCTTTTTAATCCACATCCACCCTGTGTATTCATACATATGAATAGATGCCTTGAAAAATAGCTGCCACAGGTCACCATTAAGGGACACATGTGAATCTTATGAGGATGTTTATGAAAACAGTAAATATTTTTGCCTTTACAGTGTACTGAACCAGTAACATGCCGTTTTCTTTTCCTCTAAGTAATATGGAGAGAAGTTCAAAGAAATAATTTCAAAGAGCACAAAATTCTTGTGTGTAAATATTAAAAGCTCATCAGAAATCAGAAAAAATAAAAGCTCTTCGTAGAGAGATACTACAGCTCTGGAAAATACATCTGATAATATAAAATCTGTACTTTTAAGGTATTTTCTGGACTAGCAGCATACTGTCAGAGAAACCACATGGTGGGCTGACTATAAATATAAATATTTTTTTCTAAGATTAAAAAAATAATCAACCCTGTATTTATTGACCCATAATATCTATCATGTGGCATCCAGCCATTCAAAACCTCAAACGCATAGAAGAGAACAGGGAGAGATTTGTGCATCCCTTTTTACCCTGCAAGTACAGTTTGTGGAGCTTGTGCTTCCAACAGATACACAAAAATAATACACTGCCCAGTAATAGCAGATTTGAAATTTATTACAGAAGAATAAGAGTGGCATTATAGGGCTGCTTCTCTGTTATATCCAACAGATCTGCACATCCAGTTATCACATAGTTGAATAAGATGAAAGCATAACTGTTAGTGACTTGGTTTTTTCTACTGCTTTGGCACAGATCAGAAATGCTGCAGCAGTCAGGAAGAAATGAAGCTGCACCTACTGAGAAGTCTAAAAGGGACACAGCAACCCTGATGCTGTACCAGCTACGCCAACCTTCCTGAAGAACAAGGGGCTGTGGCATGTCTCATTAAGTTCTTTGTGTCCGATAATTTATCCTCATTCAAGAGGTACTGAACATCAGCATAGTGTAAGCAACCTTCTGTGATAGTACAGTCTTGCAAGTTGGAAGTAATTGTTCTGTAACTCTAAACGTGACTGGCACCACAGTAATAAATCTCTGATTGACCAAAAAACTCAATAAATTAAATCACAGTAAAAGACAGACTGTGAAGGTTAAGAATTATCAGAGCCTCACAGGCTTTATGGATGAGACATCTCTTTCCCACTTTCCCTCCCTTCCATTTTTTTTTTTGTCTGTGATGGACATGAGCAATTCAAAAGAAGTAATACATGAAAAAATAAAACCATTATTTTTACTATACTGATTTTGTACATGCACATACAAAGGAGTTTTGTGCATAAAACCTGCTAAGACATCTCCATATCTGTGAACCATTTGTGCTCCACACAGGACACAGACAGAGGTTCACTCCTTTCCCTGCATGTGTTTGAGCTCTCCCTGGGAGCAGCCCTGAGCCTTGCCAGGGCAGTGGCACCATGGAGGGCAGGGCACACTGGAGAAAACCCCAGGGGCAGCTCAAGCACTTCCCCTGCAGCAGCACCAGAAGACAGGGCACTAGTCCTCAATTTTGTCCAGAGTTCTGGGGCTAATCAAGCTGGTTAAAAGCAGCTTGGCAAGGAACATGGAAAAGTCAAGTTTCTTACACTAAATGTGATGGCTCCACTCCTGCAGTGCTCTTGCATTTGTGCTCTAGTTTAAAGAAGTTAAAGTCACCCATGGAGGATGAACAGCTAATCCTCAACTCTGTTTTAAGTCAGATGAGTAGTTCCTAAGGAGTGGATGCAGCACAAACGCATCTGATGTAAACTCCTAGTCTTAGTTGGGTAGGGTCAGTCAAGCAAATTTGTGTCTTTTACCTCTCCTGCAACAAGCATTTCCACCAGCTGTCAAAATAAACTCATAAAAACTTAGGCATTACACCTCAATGACTATAAGTCCCTCCTTATGAACAACATCTTTAACCAAGGTCTTGGGAATCGGCACATCAGAAACAAGCAACAGAAGACAGATCCCAAGACAATCTGGAATTCCTGCAAGACAGGTTGAATGAAAACAACCCATTGCAATGAGGAAAAAAATGGCTATTGCTTGAATATACAGCCAATTCTAATTTGTTGCTAATAATAATTTTTCATCAAATAGCCATTAAAAACTACAACTCCAAGCTGCATACTGCAGATAATGGATTTACCCTTTCAGTTAACTTAAGCAAAACAAATGTTTAAACTTTCCAGCAAATGCACACAAAACATGATGAAGATTCGATCGCTGCAGTGTTACTAGGGCCGTGAGAGAAACTTTGGGTTTAAGTGAGTAATTCCTATGCAGTATCAAATTTTCAACAAAATGACAGCATTTCTCCAACAGTTTTCTACACTCTATCATTTAGAAGACTAGCACACTCAATGAAGAACAGCCCAGAGGATCACTTTTTTTGACTTGTGGCCACTACTCTACACACAAAGCTTAAATTTTCTTGGAATACGTGTCTTTGGGCTTACTTATTAGGTGATTAAACCTGACACATAGCCTAATGTCAGGCCATAGAACTTCAGCCAGTTGCTCCTGAAATTTGTTTCAGTTTGTAATTTCACTGTATCTGTATAATTTAATGTCAAAGGCTTTAGTTCTAAAAATAAAACCAAAAGTACTGAATCATCATTGGAAGTGAAGTATCACCTTGAGGATATTAGACACCAGTATGAAAAAATGCATGTTTTTTGCAAGGCAATGGAAGAATTAAAAAAAATATATTTTTTCCATTCTATAAAACGTACAAAAATGTCTAATTTTGAAGTACAGGACTTTCAGTATCTTAATCTATAATATTTTAATGGAAATTGGTTGGGACACCTTAAAACACTAGGTTTATGAGCAATGCCAATGTGAAACACAGAGTAAAGAGAAGGCATCAAGGCATAGGTACACCAGCAAAATTCACACAAACTGTTTTGCTTACTTATCAGTAAAACCCAGTAAAAATGTTTTGACGTGAGTAGCAATCATGGCCCAAGCCTAGCCAGAGTTACACAAATGGATCCAGTGGGCCATGTATATTATGGGTATCAGCTGTACCAGTAGCTCCCTGAGGAAAGGCAGAAACACTCAGTAACTTGACTAGACACAATGTCCAACAGTTCTCTAGAACTTCAATGTATTTCCACATCACCTAATACAAAAACAAATTATTAAATTTTATGAGAAAGAGACTCTTCCAAACTCAGCACAGATTAGTTGTTGTCCACTGACCATGACTTGGTACATCTGACCTGCTGGCTACCACACAGTTCTCCGACAGAGCACTTGTATGGAATAATTTCCACATTTCATCAAACAAACTTGTCATGCCAACCACAACTCAGGATGACTTCAATCCCAGACATCACTTGCAAGAGTTTGCCAAAGGAGGTCAAGGGATTTTACTGCAGAGACAGTAAACATAGTTTGCTCCTGAAAGAACCTTGGAAATGAGGTCTACTCTAATTACTCTAGTGAAGATGATGAGAACAAGTAACAATGTTTAGTGGGAAACAGGTCAGTAAGCCAAAGGAAAGTTGTCACATTGAAGAAGAAGGTAACCCTATCATTTGCCCAAAGGCTGCACAAAGGATTTTTCAAAAACCACACTAACAAATCCCAGCAGGCACATACAAAGAGAGGAACCATGTCAATGCCTGTTGAAACAAACTTGCAGAAATAAAAACCCAATGCACCTTCTCTTATGCTTTCCTTCACCTGTCTTGTTCTCCAACTACTCCAGGTCTGTCCACCTCACTAAAAAACACTTTGTCCCTTGAAGAAACAAACTTGAAAACACAAAAAGTATATTATTTGCCTCACCTACAGAGGCTGGTAACATTACTGACTGCTGCATTTTCCATCTAGAAAAGAGCCTCTTCAATGTTTCTACCCCAGTAAAAAAAAAAAAAAGAAAAAAAAGGCAAAAAAATAGCGGGTAGTCATCACCACAACCTCTAAAATGCATGGGAACAAATGACATTGAGGATACACAGCCAGCCCCAGTCACACTGCCAACCCATTAGTAGATTTCAAGGTCTTGATCTTTGAATTTGCAATCACTGGCCTACATAGAAATCAGCTCCCTCTCTTCAGGGATGACATCCAGAATAAAAAGAATCCCACAAATAAGTGAATGCACTAAGATTAAAAAAAAAAAAAAAAAGAAAAAAAAAAAAGAAAAACAAACTTACCTTCATTTTTTATAAGAGGATTTTTCATTTGTATTTTGGAAGAACCATGACACATATCAGCAGAAATAGTTGGCATTCATACTTAAGCTAACAATTGCAAATAGATTACACAACATTTTTTTGATCAAGACACTAGATCAAGATCCAGAAGGAAAAATGGAAGTATAACAAATGGCAGCAGATTTCAAACACGAGACTCAAACAATATTGAATGGCATGACCTATAAATAAGACAACCACGAAACAGAAGTAAGCCCACCATCAATAACACAGGCAGTTCACAAAACAGTTCAAATTACTTAAAAATTAACATTTCATGTCTACTCACAGCTATGTCCTTCCCAAATTAGTGCTCACTATATTTAAATCATTTATTGTTTTATGGTTTTTCAGACATGGCTAGAAAATTCATTATAAGACAAAACTTGTCAAAAATGAGCAACAATTTAGAAAAAAGAGACAGCTTGACCACATGTCAGTCCAAAAGCATTAACTATTTTGGCACCTTAATTAAACTTTGCACTTGCACGATTAAAGAAAGCGTCTGATTTTTAAAATTTAAAAGTATCCCTTCAGGTGTTTTTCAAGAGCGGCATTTGCGCAATGGCCACTACGTGCCACCTACCCAGAGGACAACTGCGCCCCACAGACTACTGAGCAAACAAGGCAACATTTTGAACACAAGACGGCCAAGAAGAGTCATGCACAATGGTCATTCTTAGCCTCAGTCCAATGCTCAGCAAACAGAATTTTCCTGGTCATTTATTAGTGCCCATCAAAACCAGTATCTCGTTGTCCATCTTTGATCAAACATGGCAACACACGAAGAGCAAGAACTGGCCGCATCACAGTCTACAGGCCCAACTCCACAAACCCAACACAACTCTCGCAAAGTCAAAGCAAGTTTTTGGCAATTCCTTGAGACACAGAGTGGTTCCTAAATTTCACTCCTACTTTCAGGGATGATCCCTTCAAGATTGGCTTAAGCTACATTTTTTTTTACATCTTTTGTGGCTTAAGCTACATTGTGAGGATGGGGAAACTTGCCAGAGCAATTAACCATGATTTATCTGTCTTGGGAATCCAGGCCTTCAGTCTTCTTTCTAGTCCATCAGTGTAGCACCTCTGCTGACAGCCAACTTGCTTAAAATACAAGCCCACCCGGGGCACCTTCCACTGACTTCTATAGGGTCTGTTCACCGATGGCATCACAGATGTAACTCAATTAAGGAGAGGTACATGTGCACCAGCTGTACGGTAAGACATCTTCTGTCAAGTGTCCTGAAGGCTATCTGCATCCTTTTAACCTTAAGAGTTCCAGCCTCTGGATATATATTTTTAATATATCGCTGTCTGGATGCATATTAACTATCAGATAAGAGCATTTTTGGTTTTGAGAAGCCAATTCTCTACCCAAAAGGCAGGAACAGCTCCAAAACAACAATGGCTTTTCAGTCCCGGGGATAACTTCTTGCAAAAATAAAAACAAGGAAGTTCAATCCAAGAGAACCATGATGCTTTTCAGTTAAGGGCAAGGATGTGAAATTGCCAGACATAAGATAGGAAACTCAAAGTTCGGCTGTCACCTTGTTCCCTTCTTCACCCCAAGACCTCCCTCTCCCGTCAGCACACGCTGTGACCACCTCCCGAGTGACGAGTGAAGGATGGCGTGTCAAAGCCTTAACTTTCAATCTTTTTGGCTTCTCTCGCAACCTCAACCCTATCGTTGGAGCACGAAGAGCCGAGGAGTTTAAATTTTAGTATTTTGCACCGCCGGAGCTTGCTGCACGGCCAAGGCACACGATGGTGGCACAGGACTTTGGTATGGACACAAATCCAAGAGGAAAGCCCCTCTGCCCTCCTCCTCCTCCCCTGCCCCCCCCCCCCCCCCCCCCCCCCCCCGGCCCGGACAGAGGCAATAACTCGGCTTTCCTCACATTTTTGCACAGCGCCGGGCTCGCACTTCGACGTGCTCACTGCCGGGGCTGTCAGCGCTGCTCGCCCCATCCAGCACCCCCACTTCTCCTCCCGGAGTCAAAGTGTTGTGTGAACGTGGGGAAAGGACTGGGGGGGGAGCGCAGGCCACGGTAACACTTTGCCGTCTCCTCCGTTCAGTCACATTTCCGTCCTCCTCCAGCAAAACTGGGGAGGGAAGGGGGGGCGGGGGGCCAGGCTGGGCACACACGCAGGCGCTGGGCCCAGCGGGAAGGGGCAGCAGCCGCGGCAAGTGTGGGTGACAAGCCCGGCGGCGCTCCCGGGGAGCAACAAAAACGCTCTCGGGTGCGGTGGGGTGGGGTGCGGTGGCCGGCGGGGCCGGGGGCAGGGCCGGCGGGGCTCGGGGGCTCTTACCTCGTAGAGTTCCTCGGAAGCCATGCTGTGGGAGCCTCACAAGGTGGAGTTGGGTGCTGGTTTGGAAATACTTTTGTTTCAGTTGGTGTCCGTTTGGCCTCCTCCTCCTCTTCTCCCTCCTCGTCTTCTTCTTCTTCTTCTTCTTCTTTTTCTTTTTCTTCTCCTCCTCCTCCTCTTCCCCTCCTCCTTCTCCTCTTCCCGTCCTCCTCCTCCTCTTCTTCTTCCTCCTCCTCCCTGCGCGTCTCTCTCCAGCGCAACTAGCAGCTCCGCTCGTTAAATGCCAGTGAGGTGCTCCTGTTCCTGCCCCTGCTGCTGCTGCTGCTGCTGGCGCTGGCGGCGGCGGCGGCGGCGGCGGCGGCGGCGGGGGGGGTGCGCGCACGGCAGCTGCGCAACTCGCTCGCTCTCCCGGCTCGCCCTCGCACAGCCCGGCGCGCGCGCACCCGAGCGCGCGCCCGAGCGCGCGCCTGCGGGAGCACGCAGCCGCGCGCACCCGCGCACACAGAACTCACACGCGTGCTCGCCCCCCCCGCCCCCCCGCACCCCTCCGTCCGCCGGCGGCTACACTCGCTCGCTCCCTCCCCAGGAACACTAATCGAGCGCAGAGAGGCAGCGCCACACGCGAACCACCGCTCTCCGCCCCGCCGGCTCCACCAGCCGCCCCCCCCCCGCCGCCGCCCGGCACCATCCTCCTCCTCCTCCTCCTGCTCCTTCTCCTCCTTCTCCTCCTCCCCCCACCCCATCCCGGCTTTGATCTCCCATTGTCTGCTCAGCTGAGCCCGGCGGCGCGCGGGGGGCGGCGGGGGCGCGCGCCCGGGAAACCGCGGGTGATGGAAGCGGGAGGAGGAGGGGTGCGGGAGTGTGGGATGTGCCCGCGGGACGGACACGGAGTTGGGACCGGGGCGGTGGTGGGAAGACTCGGGGCGCCGCGCACGTGCAGGGCTCCGGTCACGCCCCCGAGCCCCGGCCGTGCCCGTCCGCAGCCCCCCGTGGCCGCCCCTCCGCCGCCCTCCGAGCTCCGCTCCCCGCGGGCTCCACCATCGCCCCGTCCATCGCCCTGCGGTGGTGCCATGTATAACGCGTCTGCACGCGTTTCTTCCCCGTCCAAACTTCCTTGGTTGGATGCCTTCGCCGTAAAAGAAATTAAACAGCCCTCGACGGTGGCTGCCAACACCGGATATGTGCCTTCCATCTCCCGGCTGACCGTGTTTGCCAAGCCGGGAAGGCCCCGCCAAGGCCTCCGTGGGATGATGGGCCAACAGAAAGTAGCTGAACTGTTGACCTGCTTATGAGTCCATGGCTAGTTACACCCCGCAACCTGTTCTTGTCACCTCGTGTGTCGTCTAGGGGTGCCTCACATGAAGTGCTGTGTAGCTAGCCATGAACCTGATGAATGGAAGGCTTTGTTATGCAAAGGTAGATGGAACGAGTTACTGAGTTACTTCCTCGAGAGAAAATTCTTCAAGGCATAGTTTCTGATCTCAAAAGGGCTGAAGAGTGGGACAAAACCAGTGTCAGGACAGGAATGCCAAACTGTGTGCTCTGTCATACCGCAGTGTTTGTTCCAGTGAGTGTTTCGTATTCCGTGCCACGCCAGGGAGCCATTCTCTGCCACAGAACAGCACAGGTTGGCGCAGAGTTCCTCACATTTATGTCATCAACTAACCCATTGAGTCAACTCATTTTAACCAAAGTTTTGGGTTTTTTTTTTTCAAAGTCTTTTAGAGGTCTTTTTTAAAAATGTTCTCAAATGTTCTACTTTGATAGCTCAATGTTCTACTTTGTTCTACTTGGTCCAGCAGATAGTCATTCAGAAAAATGTTCATTTATGGGATTTGGATGATTTACATAGAAAGAGCTGGAGATTCCTTTCTCAGACTTGATTAATCTGCCCATTCTTTATGACAAATATGTCCATGTCTCCAAGGGCAGCATCCTGCATCTGGATAACTGAAGTTCTGTATTGATCTTCGAGATGGATGTCATTTATGCAGATAAAACATCTAAGAACTTTCATACTTTTCATACTTTCCTAATCTTCTAACTAGTCTACAAAAAGGCTTTTAATCCTCTCCTTGATATAATTAAGGGCTAGGCTTAATCTAAGGTGCTGAAAGAGCTGGATCCTTGGTGGAAGGATGGGCCTACATACAAACTTAAGATGGTTAAGATGTGGTAAACTCTGTGGCTGCCTTCTGGAGATGAGCATTAAATCACCATTCCTAAGAGGTGGGCCAAATTATTTTTGAACTGTACACAGAGTGATGTCACTGTTGTGACTGTCCTCCCTTTGAAGGACAGTCTTTGAAGGTAATCAGTATTCACATGATAGCAAAGAGATGGTGGCAGTGGTTGCTGAAGGTGTTACTTTGTTTTGCAAAGGCATAAAAATAGAGCATCTTAATCTGTACTAAGGGTCTCACCATTGCAGTAAACCAGGTCTTGAGCATTTTGATTTTCTGGATGTTTCAAAAGAAGTACTGTTGATCAGTAGTTCTCCATTTTTCGTATTTCAAGGAAAGAGCCAAAGCTCAGTTACAAGAACACTAGTTTTTAGTGTTCTAACCATGTTCCACAATTCACCTTCAGTGAAAGAACTTTTTCTTTTACACATATTCATTGCTTGCATTGCCATTAATTATTTTTTGCCTTCCATTCTAACCTTTTGTCTTTGTTGCTTGGTAAGACTTTTTCAGGAGAATCAATCACACTATTCAAAAATACCATGTGATAGTGCTATGGCTCAAGCATCTGAGAGGTACCAGGTTTTTGTGACAGCTTCTTGCAGTTGGTACACAAGGTTCCATGTTAGCTTGCTCTCATCTTGCTTTCTCTAGAAAAAAAATCAAGTAGTCCAAATGTTGCATGATGAATTGTCAAAATCATTGTTTCTTTCTTATTAAGGTGTTTCTTGTGTTCCTCACTGGAGGCAGGACGCATCAAATTTCAACAATATTTTGTTTGTTGAAGCCAGCCTTACTGCCAGTTTCCTAAATGCCTTTCCTAACATTGCATATAAATTTCTCCAGAAGAGAAGTGTTATGGAATGAAGTAATGGAGCAGTCTAGGAAGACTGGAAAGCCAGGCCAGTTTGAGTTCTGACAGTGGCAGCAAATGTTTTCAGAGATGGTTGAACAGCCTCGGTTAATCCACCTTGGGAAAGAACCGGACAATGTCAGCCAAGCAGGAAGTTTTGCAATGTGCATACAGAGCTTCCAGTTTGAAGTGGTCAATTGCCTTAGTGGCACTCCTGGTAAAGTCAGGAGGACAATTGTTCCCTTTAGCTGAATAAAGAATGTTCTAATTTGTGGGCAAAATACAGATAATGGAATCAAGTTCCTTTGAAACTCAATTTTGACCTCTTTGTGTGCCACTGTAATGTCTACCAAGATCTTCATAGATGGTAGAACAGCTGAATTTGAAATAGTTGTGGTGGTAGGTGACAGCTAGCTGAAAGTTTACAGTATTGAAAATATCATGGAGATCTGTATTGGATGGGAATGGGTCTACATCTCTAGGATTTGCTCTAGCCAAGGGATGACAGACATATTTCACATGCAGAGATTTATGCACAAGATCGGAACTCTTGATAATCAAGTGACTATCAGTAACTTCTGTTTGGTTATATTAAGGTGATTATCTGCCTTTTAGTATTTGGGAGTAAGGCTTAGGAAGGAAGCATTTAGTCATTGAGATACAGCCAGTGAATAGCTGAAGGATTTCAAAAGGCAGGATTGATATGACTAAGTGGGATGGTCTGGTCTGTGCTGTAGGCATTAACACCTCATCCAATCATCCTATGCACTTTTTCACAGTCAAAGGAAAGATAATCAGCATCGTTGGTGGAATTCCCAGCATGCTTCATTTCATCCTAATGCAGATGCCTATTTCTGGTCAGCTGAATCAAAGTCTAAATTTGATTTATTTTGTTGACTTTTTTTTTTACTGATCAGAATTATGTCACCTATTCTGCAACTGCTTGGAGAAAGTTGAGATTAATCCTACTCATGTTTCTATAACCCTGTCTTTCTTGATCTGAGACAACTGGATGGCTTAAATCTCTGTAATTGCCAAGTTATCTTGACAGTTTAGGTTTGAAATGCATAATATCCCTTTGCACCTAATATTTTTTTCCCTCCTATTTTCATCCTATGCTCATTTGCCCACAGCTTCTGGGGTGTGGCTCATTCTTGTAATTTGTTATTCTTTGTAAATTCTGTCCCTCTGAGTTTCCTCACCTCTTCCTCATTTCCATCTCAGTCTGTTGTCTTCTAAGTGGTCTGAGATGTTTACGTTAAAATGGAGAAACAGAAATGACAGAAAAAAAATATTTCTTACAATGTGTACTTCTGATACTCCAGAGCTGAGAGGTACGTTTCCCATTTTGTAGTGGGTGCAGTTTCAAGAGAGGCCATTTCAGGCAGATAGAAGTTTGATAGTTTTCAACACATGGAGGAAAGTGGGATCACTTGAAGGATCACCTGTTGAATGAGATTCTTTACATGAAAGTCTGGGAGAGAGGACCTCCTAGTTCTCTAAATTAGAGACATTCCTTCCATTGATCTGAAAAAACACTGATTCTAGATTAGATTAAGACAGTAACACAATCCAGTTTAAATAACTGGAGAAAGGAATGGCAATATTTAGAGTAATATATTCTTGGTAATTTTTTGGACTGACATTATGGTATTTAGTACTTTATTGATAAGGACAGTTTCCCCAAATTTTTGCTTTGAAAGAATGTGATCAATACACTACTGTTTCCTTATGGAGTTCAATGATAGACTCAATGTAGCCATTTTTTAAAGAACCAATAATTTTTCTTTACAATATGCCCATTAAATAAGGGAGGTTTTGTTATCCATTCTCTACCCATGTGGAACGAAGACATGAAATTACAACAAATATTGTCAGAGTTGTCCACTGACTTCTGCTATTCAATTAAAGAGACCTAGATTTAAAAACCTAATAAAAGATAGTATCTTTTATTTTTAAAGTAGCATTTTTATTGATATTTCTTACAGGTTTAAATACTAGATGATTTTGTACCTCTAGCTAGATACCCAATATCTTGAATTGGCTTTCCAAAGTTATATTTAGAATCCATGCTTGACTATGTTTTAGTGCCTTGCTTAGTATCAAACAGAAGTTTTACAACAGAATTGGGACTAAATTACATGGACAGAATGCAAGTTTTATCTACAGGACCTGCTTTTCTCTTTGCATTCTCTTGACACTTTCACCACCTGCCTTTCTAGTTCTGCAACACTTGAAACTGGAATCTTACCTGCAACAACTTCCATCTGTAACAGACATAGATAGCCCTGACTATGGACATTGTGAAGCCAGTGCTGACAGAGATGAGATCAATATCTTTACATCCTTGGTTAGTCTACATATGTTCTACACATTTCTGATTTATTCCTAGAAGAGGATTTGTGCTTTGAATGAGGCGAAAGCACCATGGAAAAGGCAATTTGAACAGCTGATTGGAGAACACACATAGAAAGTGAAGGTGTACCAATACTACCTATCTTAGAATGATTTTATGTTTAAAAGCCTCAAACTGGAAATCTAAAATAAAAATAATCTTGTGCAATGGCATTGCTCGCCCTTTCAGCTCACCCTATTGGTCACCAGCAGAGTTTAGTTGTTTACATCCACATCAGAGATAAAAACTTATAGCTGCCTCCTTGAACTCCTTGGCTCTATTCAAAGTAGTACTGTCTTACCACTGGAATGTAGCTTCCTTTACCTTGGTGAGGATGAGAACAGGTTTATAAAAGGACTAAGAAAACAAAATCCTAGCTTAATAGTTGAGTTGGGATGGGAGCACCGAAGGATAATTTTATCCTTATAGAACACTTTAAATGTCTGATCAGCCATAACAATTTGCTCGTTCTCATAGTCAGTGTAATGATCATTATGAAGAGTGCATTACCTGAACATTAAATTAGGGAATGTCCTCTTCAGTTTTGAAAGGAGGTGTCAAAATCTAAGAAAGCTGTAGGTTGAGGACTGATGCAAATGTAGGTACTGTATCTGAAAGACAGACATTCTTTGCTTTTCTCTTTGAATTTGTAATTTGTGTTCTCATGACTAAGTACACTTTAGAATGAGTAAGTACATGGAGAATAGGGACATCTGAAATTCTGTGTTTTTACAGAGAATGCAGAGAGCCTTACAGATTTTTAATGAAGTACATATTCTGCTACAGCTCATGCAGGATATTTTTTCATAGAGAACTTTTTTCTGGTTATGGGTATAGTATTTACAGGCTGATTTTCAAGAGTGCAAATATCTCCAGCATTTTTTTTTTCTCAACATGGCCTATCAAGTCTTTTCCAAATCCTATAACCAGTGTTTTCCAATGAAGAGAATGTTAATTTGGGTGGTAAACTGTTAGCTGTTTTCCTTTAGGAAAATAAGGACATTTGTAAACATTGAGAAAGAACAGGATGTTTCTTCTGATAATTAGAGAATGTCTAAAAAACATAATTTTTTTCCCATTCAGATGAGAAAAATAAAAAAGCCTCACAATATTCTTAAATAACTGAAAAAGGGAAAACTTAACAATGTAGAGGAAAGTTATCTTCTAAAGCAATAGAAATGTCTTTTTATGAATACGAAATTAAGACCTATGTTTTTTTTTCAGTTTGAAGATTCAACACCAATATATTGGAAACAGCCATGAGATAGGAAAACAAACACTACAATCAATAATACTAATGACAGGGGGTACAAAACCCAAACTATTCCCATGGAAACTCGCTGACAATAGACAATAGCCAACCACTCCCTCTGCAACGCTATGCTGACTCGGAAGGGAGCCCTTCCCCATCCCTGGAAAACGATGTGACGTGGTGCAGAATAACCTCTGGGTCCTAGCCATGGCCCTCCTGGCTACTGCAAAAATTACCCCTGTCCTGGCTAGAACCAGGACAATTTAGTCTTCTTGTAATCATCATAATGTAGATTTTTTTCAGTACACTGCGGTGCAGCCTAGTTCTACCAGTACTTTTTACCAGAAGCTTGACTCATATAAGAATATTATGCTAATGTCAGGCTTAGTGCTTGAACAACTTTTCACAAAACTGTGCAAGCTGCCTTTCAGCATAGAGAAGGGAAAGTAAAATGTATACTTGATTCATCCTTAGCCTGCAGATTTCACTCTGGATTCAATGTAGCCTGAACAAAAATAATAATATATTCTGTAAAGGAAGAGGTGCAAAAGGTAAGGAATCTTTAGTAGCTCATCTTAGAGATGATTCACAAACAGTTGCTTTTTGGAGAAGCGTGTTCGTGTCAGTATATAGCTTGGTAAAATTGTGACAAAGTGGAAGAGGAAGTGGTCTGAATGCCTTCCATTTTGCTTCCTTTCTGTTGTCTAAAGAACTTACTGATTTGACTGATGTTCTGTAGATGAATTCAAGACCTTTTGCAATAAATGTGGCAATATGAAAGATCAAAACTATGCTACAGCTTCTTGAGACTTATCTAGCACTAGCACTGGAAATTAATTTATTTCCTAGGGATAGACTATGACAGTATGACCCTTTAACATAGAAGCTTAAGTCAACAGTCTGCTCCTCCTGGGTCAGTTTACAGATGGAGGTTTTGCAGCTGAGAATTGATGGAACTGAAATTGCAGATTCATGCAATTTTAATCTTTTCAGGTAGCCCCCAGTAACAAAGGCTGGCACATACAGTCAATAGCCTTGTTGTTTAGACTGGCGGTACTGGAACAAAAGGCCTTGTTCCAGAAGTTTGCCTGTATTAGGATAGGCTGAATTCTACTGGATTTGCTCTGTTATATTTTAGCAGCTGCTCACTGGCGATCATTTGGTATCATAATACAAGTTTTGCTATCAATAGACAAGGGTAAATTCACTAGCAAACACTTTACTAGGTTTTGCCATCAAGCCCCTATGTCGTCTTGGACTGTGTTCATTGTCCTCACACAAGGAGATTGTGTTTTAGAAGGGCATGGATATGTTTCTATCAGTCTTTCTACAGGAATGTAATGGGGAGTGAGTTTTCCTCTAGAAAGTCAAACATACAAAGTCACGATTACTATCTTTCATTTTGGTATTAATTATTTTGTGTTGCAGCACATGCATTATTTTTAAAAGCAACAAAATAAAGTTAATATATCAAAATGATCTCAACTCATGCCTAATCAGAGAAATTAACTAAATGCCTGTGGCAGTTTCAGTTGATGTTTCTGTATTTTTGTCATCTTGGCTCACTGAAGTGAGTGTAGTTTGAACTAGGTTTGTAAGGAACTCCTGCCTTTGAAAGTTCCTTACACCTACCTTTTGTAATCTTACCTAAGATCACTAGGCAGCTATGAGGAAAAGAAGTGAGCAAAGGAGATACCAAGACACTCCAGCGAGTACTTTCCCAAGTGGTCAATCCACTGTCAGGTTGTATTGTTGGCACATCCCAAGAATGAAAACTACAAAAGCTATTCAAAGAGTAATATTTTTTTTAACATTGTTCTGGGAAAAAAAGAAAGAAAGAAATGAACAAGCAAACAAAAAAACCCCAAACCCAGCCACCAACTGAATCTTTTCAGATGAAGTATTCCTTCAAAGAATTCATCAAGGGTCATATATTGAAAAGTTGCAATCCAAGTGCTTTAAACTCAGCAAAGATAGCAACGTAAAATGTCTTATACTTGAAAGCGTCAAGCAGCATTAACCATAGGCATTGCTGTATGTATTGGCTATAATAAAACAGTGTAACAGTCCTCAAAGATGCAATCTTAGATCATCACAGGCATGCATAAGCACTACATATTATAAAGTTCTTTAAAATAAATATGGGATGATGCCATTACTCACAAATAGCATAGTCATGAATTAGTCATGCAGGTCAGCCCAAATGAGTGCAGAAGATAGTATCTTTATATATAAACATCATAGTGTTACATTTTTTCCCATATAATACATATATCAGAGAGGAACTATTTGAAAGGTATTAGAAAATTTGTAAAAACAGTATTGTAATTGTTGTCTAAATCTTTTGAACCTGTAAAGGCTATTCTAATTAATTTGACTGCAGTAGTTCAAGGTTCAGACAAGATGAAGTCTTGAAAGGAATATCTGCAAAAGACCTCAGAACTACTTGAAATTGTTTCTGTATGTGGAAGTTATTCTAAAGTGCAATAAAGGATTTTCTACACCTACAGTCTGGAACACTGGGATTTCCCAAAGGAATAGACTTTTTTGCTAAAATTTCTGCAGAATGGCAAGGGAAAAAACCCTGTCAACCATTAAAAATGTATCAGAAATAATTTCTATTTCTTTAAAACTAAGTCCAGAGCAGAGAACAGTAACTGTTCATCTTCCTGGCTCTATTCTGAGACTCTCATGTGGAACATGTCAAGGAAACTGGAGATGGCATCACAGAAGAAATTTCCTTGCTTCTGCAGGAAACTAGAGAAGCCAAGGGCTCAGGGCTTATTTCAAATTCTATTCTTTTCATTAGTTTTTCTTGAGCCTACTTGAAACATGCCAAAGAAAATCATCAGCAAGTGGCATTTAGCAAGACAAAACAGATTTTTATGCTTTATGGACATACTCCATTAGTCAGGTGATAATACTCTCATCGACTTCAAAGGTCAAAGTTTTATAAAGCAACTTCCAGAGTCAGCAAATATAATTTTGCTGAAGATAAGTATTCATTCACAGGCAGAGAATGTATAAATATTCAAGGGGTAATAAACTCAAAAGTGTTGTAGGTTTTTTTTTGCAGAGAGTTGTAACTGTAGGAGTAGGCAATGGAGTCAGTATCAGCCTTTTCCAGAGTCCAAACATGTAATTTCCAATGTTACAGGAGTGACTTCACCTCTGGCACCTCTCTGACTTGTCTGATGCTGGGTTTGTATTTGTGTGCCATCTTGCTCTTCTTTTATATTCACCCAGGAGGCAAGTGCTATCCTGTATATACCAATGTCTATCATGCTGCAGATCTGACTGGTTTCAGGCACCTGTTTTTCTTTCAATATTGACAAACAGCTCCTTAAAAGAAGACATCTTTATTTAGCAGTTGGAATAAAGCATGAGAGAAAAGGAGATTTTAGAAACGCCAAAGTGCCTAAGCACGTATTTAGTTCAATTTTGGTAAAGGTCCAGCTGGAACCAATCCACTGCATAGGGATATGCAGAAATAACATAGTCATGCTGAGAGTCATCAAATGGCTTCTCACAATTCCTTCACCACCAAGAACAGGCAACCTCTAGCAACTGGCACAATCAGCTCTGAAAAGGTATATTGGCTCAGATAACCTGTCTTACAGGAGTGAGTTTAAAAATCAGTGGAGATATTAATGATAGTACTGCTCCATTGCAGGAATACTCTCAACCACAGGTTAACCCAGGTGTTCACATGTCTGTGTCTGTCACCTGGCTAGAAGTGAAAATTCACATCAAGATCTGAAAGTCATGCGTCCAGTGCCTTATGTATTGTTCAAAAATCTCATATTAAAGACAGATCCAAATTCAGCATGAAAAATTATTCAAAGACACACCCATACTTGTCACTGTCACATTCCTATTACATTGTGTAAGAAAAAAACAATATCTGACAAAAATAAAATAAACACAGACACATGAATGAAAGAACTGACTACAATACTTTTGCATTTATCTGATATTCTAAGGTCAGATAAGCAAAACATATGTTCAGTGTTATTATGGAAATGTGACATAAGGAAATATAATAGTAGTTTTCTTAAAGAAAGCTGAAGAGAAGAACAGCTGTAGGTATATTCTCAACAGAGATGGAACAACACAGTAGTTATTGAAGAGAAATATAAATATTTTCAAATTCCACTTTCTATCTTCCTGTTTATTCTGGCCACGGAAGTCCTTGCCATCTTCCAACATAGGTACCTTCTCAGTAACATGAAAGACAATTACATTGCTGCTGATGAAAATGTAGCAGTGTACAAGGTAAGTAGGTTCATTTTCTGTCCAACTGGTTAAGGAGAATTTTTGACCCTGCCAGCTAATTTAGAATCTCAGGGCGTGGAGGGAATTTATGAAGCTGAAGATTAATAACCACACTCTATGCAATTCTTGACACACTGAAAAATATTTAAAACAGTGTTTGCATGGCTGTTAGGATCTTTGGGTTTTGAAGAACAGCCCAAGGTAAAAATTTGTTTTGCATTCTAGGATATAAAGAGGATAATTTTTGGCTTCAGTAGAATATAAACCTTAAAGCAAAACATCTATGCACATACACAGATTTTCCCCTTCACTATAAATAGTCTTCAACATGTAGACTGATGTCCTGCTGATTCAGGTTGCTGAAGAAATGCAATTTCTATTTAAATCTCGTTGGGGAATTATAAATTTTTTTGGGGAAGTAATTGGCAAAAATTAAAAGTCTCTACATGGCTATTAGTTCAGAAAACAGTCAAATGCCTAGAAAGAGGGAAAACATTTCCATTCCTTTGTGGAATTTCAAGTTCTGGCTGTTAAGAGTCTACTAAGGTAAAAGTTGATGAGAAATTTAAATTTTTGGATTATTGACAAATGGTAATCAAGAATCAACATAATTTATTTCTAAGTCTTCAACTAACTCACAAAATCTGAAAGATCAGATATTAATTTCTTGGGGTGTTTTGGGCTTTTTAATCACCTTGTCTTCTGTGGTCATAATCTTGAAACAAATCCTGTAATTCAAACCCACGTGAGCTTTGCTTAAATTTGTTCTCATCTCTTCTCTCCAGGATGCAACAAAATCAAGTGAATGTATGCCTGCAGTTTTTCTCTTAATGACAGGAGTAATTAGAGATACGGAGTCATAGAGTCATAGAGTATCCTGAGTTGGAAGGGACCCAGAAGGATCCTCAATTCCAGCTCCTGGCCACATACAGCACCACTCCCAAGAGTCCTACCATGTGCCTAACAGCATTTTCCAAACGCTCCTTGAACTCCGTCAGGCTTGGTGCTCTGACCAGTTGCCTGGAGAGCCTGTTCCAGTGCCCAAACACCCTCTGGATGAAGAACCTTTCCCTGATATTGAACCTAAGCCTCCCCAGACAACTCCAGGACATCCCTTTGGGTCCTGTCACTGGTCACCACAGAGAAGAGATGAGTGTCTGCCCCTCCTGTTCCCCTCACAAGGAAGCTGTAACTGCAATGAGGTCTCCCTTCAGTCTTCTCCAGGCTGGACAGACCAAGTGACCTCAGTCACCTCTCATACAGCTTCCCCTCCAGGCCCTTCACCATCTTTGTAGCCCTCCTTTGGATGGTCTCTAACAGGTTTATATCCTTCTTATACTGTGGCACCCAAAACTGCCCCCAGCACTGGAGGTGAGGCTGCCCCAGCTCAGAGCAGAGCAGGACAATCCCCTCCCTTGCCTGCCTGGCCATGCTGTGCCTGATGCCCCCCAGGACAGGGTTGGCCCTCCTGGCTGCCAGGGCACTGCTGGCTCATGTTCAGCTTGCCATCGACCAGGACCCCCAGGTCCCCTTCCATGGGGCTGCTTTCCAGCCTCTCATTCCACAGTCTGTCTGTATGTTCAGGTTGCCCCATCCCAGGTGCAGAAGCTGGCACTTTCCCTTGTTGAACTTCATACAGCTGGGGATTGCTCGGCCCTAATTTATCAAGTTCCCTCTGAAGGGCCTCTCTGCCTTCAAGGGAGTCAACAGTCCCTCCCAATTTAGTGTCACTGGAAACTTATTTAGTATTCCTCCAAGTCCTGTGCTCAAGCAGTTTATGAAGATATTGATGAGCACTAGGCCTACTATTCCTACTTAGGATACCTAAGAGGAACCTTTGTCTAAAAGACTAAGGCTGATCAGCTTTGACATCCATTCAGAGATGAACATTCTCAGTCAGATTTCATTGTGAATAGAGTTTTCAGGCACTTCTAAGTTTTGAGGACCTCATTGACTCTTTAAGACTCCTTTTTTTCCCCGGCTTTTGAAAGAGGCTGTTATTCTCCTTTAAATGACATGGAAGTCATTATTTTCAAGATCTTTTAAAGATCTTTTCAAGAGCTTTTCAATCTGAAGAGAAAAAATATTATCATTTATAATAGTGATTATCATTATTGTTATACACACACAAAAAAAAGTGGGTTTTTTTTCAAAATGTGATTTGAGGAATAAAGTTCCGTATAATTTTTTTCCTCCTCTGTTTAGACTGTGCCATCTTAAACAGTAGATGATATATCTTCTGATGTCAGGAACTTAGTCTATTAAACTCTACAGCAGTACAGTTGCACTTCAGTATTCACTAACAATATTGTGGAAGCCCACACTGACACCACTGTAATTGATTTTGCTCAGAAAGCTTGTTTTAATTTCATTTAATATATATAGGCACTTGAGTTAGAGTATATAATTTTCATTATTTTTGCAACCCTAACAAAGTAATTGTTTGTAAAAAAAAAAATCTTTCAAATATTTAGTCTGTTACAGATAATTTTTTACTAAGACTCTTCACATTGACTTTTTTATACTTTTGCTGTATATAGAATGAATCGAGAAATATGTAATAGAGATTTCCATCACTGTCCATACTACCAAGCTGCTATACATTTGTGGCAAATAGCTTTGACATTTCTGATTTTCAAAGTGAGAATAATGTGAAATTTGCTCTGTAGAGATTTTCTGTTGATCTTTTCAGACATAATCTTCAAGTGCAGGTGGGCATGACATACCTCATGACACATTCAAACTATTTTACCAGATAATGCAATGTGTTCATTGAAAAGAATGACACTTGGCAAAAAAGCCTGTACAGTTTGTTCTGACACTCCCTGAAGCCTTTTCTCATTCTGTGATACAGTAGTATCCACCAAATCAGCTTTCAAGTTACAGCTCAACAAACCTTTCAAATGTGTCAGTCTTATGTTTTTTACTTCTAATTAAGTGGGCTTTTACTCACTTGGAACAACTACTGTAGTAGTGGAACCATTTTCTGAAACTTACTAATATTCACGGGTATTTCAGAGAGCCTGCAGTGTTGCTGACAATCTATGGAAATTGGTGTAAATATTTTCCTCCTCGTCCCCAAGTGAGTCTACCTTTTGTTCAACCAATTTCCAGTTTCCACAAAATCATTTTGGTTGTGTTTTTGTAGTAAGTTTCTGTAATAATGATTTAGAGGGGATTCTTTTGATCAATACACATTCAGTTGCAGTTATCCTCCAATGTGTCATCTGCTGCAAGATAAGCTTATTAATTTTGTACCACATAAATCATATATATAACGTATAGCAGTTTCAAAACACAGAAAAATGAATATGTTCCACAATTAAATCACTAGGAGTAGTCTCTGATGAAAAGAGCTGCTAACTCAGTCTCACTAAGTCCTACAATGTGTCTCTTCTGCTGTATGCCAGAGCTAGCAAAAAAGTCTGAAGTGAATTAATCCTATTGTGCTGTCTTAAAAACAAAATAACTAAATCCTACACCCTTCCACTTCCATTTCATGCAGTTAATTTTTTGTTCTGAAAATTGAAATGAAACCTTGTTAGTTATCACTATAAGTTACTTTTCCCCTTCTACAATATCCTTTGAGAACATGAATACAACTGTCCTTTATTTGGAGAAAAGTGGGAATAATTATTGTTCAAACAGCACGAAAACCTTCCATCATGCATATGCTCAACCTCACAAGTGCAAATAGAAGTCCTCCTACTGATCAATCTGCTTGGCTTTGGTGATATGAAGCGTAGCAAAGGGAGGGCCTCTTCTGGTCCAGTCTAAAGAAAATCACTCCGATAGAGACCAACTTATCTGAGCAACTAGCTGGTTCAGTATTCTGCTCTGAGCCAGGCTGTGACCAACATGACCGCCTGGCCATCATCTGTCATCCCTTTGGTGACAAGCCTGATAATTCTCCCAAGTCCACTCTGCAAATGCAGCTCCAGCCTGCACCAGTCAAACTCATTTTATGCAGGTACACAATCTCCAAGTAGATACGCCCGTACAAAGGAAATGTTTCCTCCATGAGTTTATTGATAATGAATTTAGTTACCAAACCAAAGTCCACTTCCTATAAAGGCAGAGTAATTCTGTTGACTTAGAGCCATCTTTTGCTGGCTCAAACTTTACACATTTTCTTAGTGTAAAATTATAAATATGTATGTAAAAGTATAAAATTTTAATCAATTATTAAAATTTTATTAAAATTTATACAATTCAATCAAATTCTAAGCACAGCAAAATGAATTCTGTAAATAGAATTTCAAGTAATTAATGTAATAGTTATTTTAAAAAGTTGACTGGTGCAGACTATTCTTCTCCCTCAGAGTGAAAAAGCAAGTACTTTTGCATTATTTGTAGTGGTATAGAGACATTATAATTAATACAATACAAAGAGTTCTTTTTGCTTTGCAGGTGCCTATAAGCAACCTCAAGGGAATATTCAAGAATCCTTGGTGTGTTTAGAGATTTATTGCAGGAAGGCTGTATGATGTAAGTGCCTTTCATTTCACTCTCTTTCAGCTATGGTGCCTTTTGTTGCTTGCTTATACCTATAAAACACACATGCCTCTTTCTCCTTTTTTTCCCAGCCGTTCTAAAATACTTAATCAGAGATTCAAATGAGCCTGTATTCTACTCCACATGCACAGGAAACTTTAAAAGAGCATTATGAAAGTTGCAAAATCAAAACCTCTGGAGCTGCTTGAGCTATTTTATAGCTATTATCATACTGAGTTATACAATTATATTTTGGTTTTCCATAGACAACTTTAATTTCTTATCCCAGAATCCTTATCTTACAAGTTTCATAACCTGCTAAGTCAGATTTTAAAAAAAATTTTAGGTTTTTTCTACACAATTAAAGAAGCAAATGAAGCTCAAGATCTGCTTGTGTGGCACCGTGCAGATTGCAGCATTGCCATTCATTAGCAGGATTAAAATTTTTAATTACAGAAAGGAGGTTCCTACAATTCCGTTAGTGAGTAAAAGTATCAGTAAGTCATTCCCTCCATGAATTCCATAAATGGCATGGAAAGAGGGTGTCATTTCAGGATTGGTATAAATGAATGTAGGGCCAGAGAGTCCAAAAAAATCAAGAGTGGACACATTCCCTGCATTCCCATCTGTCTCTGCTGCAGCTTCTGCCATTTTAACTTTTGTCAACATGAGCACTTGAGTGGCAACCCAGTAAATCAGATCAGCTTGCTGGTCTCACTGAAAGCTATCTCTGCAAAATAGTGTTCCGTGTCTAATTAGCTCTGTGAGCTGCATCTCCTCTTCCTGTGGGTCCACGCTCGTTAATACTGAAGCAAGGAACGGGCAGCTAGAGACAAGAGAGAATGCAGGTTCATTCTTTTCTGTGGGAATATGATCTCAAATCCACTGAAGACTAAATACTGACTTACTCAAACCTTAGTGATTTTCACAAGTGTTTGCTGACAGCAGAAGAATGTGAACAGTCAAGAAACCTGGGCTCAGGTCTAAGCGCTGCCAGGGTGTGATCTGCTAGAGGACTTTGTCAACCACAGGTAACACAGGAGTGTCCCCATCCTCTGAGATCTGTCTTGCAGGTCCTTTTTTTTTTTTTTCCTCTTTAGAATCTGGATATAGTGTCTCTGTCATTCACTTACTGCCAAAGTGGTGTGACTGCAGTTGGAGGATTCTTCTTGCAGCTCTGGACCATTCTGTGTTTTTGGCTGTGGCTGAGCCACGTTCCTGCTCTGGTCAGAGTGCTTAGCCATTTGCAGAATTAGGAGCCCTGGCTCCCTGCTCCCTATTCTATATAATTCACTTCAAAAACACACACATGCATGCACACACACACACACTCACACACACACACACACACACACACACACACACACACACACACACACACACACACACACATACACAAGATCACAGCCGCTTCTCTTAGTCCTGCTACAGTTTTCCTGCTACAGCATTGTTGTCCTTGACACTTCCAACCTCTCTGTCTTTCATTCCTTCAACTCTTGCTCCAGTTTCTTTATTTAGTCTCAGGGTTCCCTTCAACTTCCCAATCTGTTTCATCCTGCTCATCCTCTAGCTGTCTTAGTCCCAAACTTGCTTTCCTGAAGCTGATACCCTTTTCTTAATTTACCACTAACAGCAACCAGCTGTTGTCCCCAAAAGTCCATCCAAACTCTCCCAGTCCAAGTGCTTGCTACATTTTGGCATTTCAGACAGATTTCCTATTTTTTTCCCTGTATTTCATTCAGGTTCTTTCTCTGGTACTGACTTGTCAGTGCAAGACTATCAAGATCACAGCCAGGAGTCTTCCTGTTTCCAGCTCTGATGCCAACTCCTGCAGTGTTCCACAGCAACCTGGAGCAGCAGCGACAGGGATTGTCCAGCTCAGCACCTCAGCACAGAAAGACTCTTAAGGGACTGTAGCTGTCAAATTGTGGTGAGGCACTGCTGGGCATGAGCAAAGAGTGGTTCTCATAAAAGGCTTATCATTGTGGCAGTTCATCAGGGAGATTACAAAAGGCTCATCCCTGACACAGGGGTTATTTTGCTGCCAAATTTGAGTCACTCACCCACATAAGAAATACATAAGAGAATCTCAAATAAATAATTTTAGTATTTTAAGCAGGTCACAATAATTCAAAATAAATGCATTGAAAAGAAGGCATCACTTATCAACTGGTAATCTATTTATTCCTCAGAGGAAAGTTAAGAAAAGAATACATAATACATTATTTTCCGGTGAGGCTTAGAAAAAAGCTGTTTAGTAATCATCTAACATTTTTCACTATAATGGTGAGAGGGAGACATTCCATTAGTCACTAATGAATAGTTATTTTACAGTGGAAATATAGTATAAGTTTTTGTCACAACAGTTTTATTTCTATTTTAAAACAGTTACATGCTAACATATTTTATTTGCATTTGCATAGCAGAAAATACCAGCTACTGTCAGCTACTGCATTTTATCTGAGAGCTGGTTTCCTAAGAAGCATCCTGGCTTTGTCCAGGTCTTTTCCACTGGAGTCTTGCTACCTGATTAAATCCTAACTGATTTTCTACATGGAAGAAAATTGCTCTTTATATTATTTATATAGCTGTCTGTGTATGATAAGGCACTCTCTCATAAGGAAATTCCTCATTTTGAAAATGAAAGAATGTTTATATCTGGTAGCTTGATAAATTACAGCTCATGTGATATATTTTATGACATCTAATGACCTATAAATCTGTTAAAAATTTTCAAATTAAATTAACAGAAGGCTAAAGATCTCAGAGTTCCCTAAAATGTAGTGAAAATCAGCAGCAAGGTATCTAATCCCATCATGTTGCCTCCTGGTGAAAGACTGTAGTGTGGAATGTTCAGGGACAAAGGACTGAAGCATATAGAAAAGCAAGCTTCCTGAGTACTCCTCCTGCTCACTAAAGAATTTATTTCTACATAGCTTAACCCCCATCTCAAGGTAGGCAATTTAAGAAGTAATTTTTTCTTACAGAGACCCTCAGTAGTTGCTCGACATGTTCAATTAAGTGTTTATTTTAACTTTCCCCTTATTTTTAAAAAAACTTAAAAGTCATCTGGACTCAAATTTGGACTCACCCTTTTCCAGAAGGTTTGTTTCAGTTCGAGATTCTGGGGGAAATTTCTTCTGAAACAAAATATAAAACCTTTGCGTATTTTTCTCCCTCTGTGTTACATTCCAGTAATTTTGGACAAAGAATTGATTTTGGCAAAGTTATGACTCTTTCTTGAAAAATTCACTCAGTAATTATTAGCCTTTCTTTGGAAAAGCCTAGAGAGCATTGCTGGATAAGTACAATAACACTCTTCTGTTTCACATACTGCTCCTTCATACGACCTCCTCTTCGTCTCAGCTCATTCCTGCTGAAAGTTTTAGGAAATCTAAACACTAAATAAAATTCCTGCTCCTTGCTGCATGTGTATTATATATGTCTACACATAGAAACACTGATAGGAGGAAAATAATCACTCCTTTGCTGTCAGTGTTTCCCTAGCATTACTTCAATCCCCTATTTCTTGAAGGGACCCCTTCAAATCTAAGGTATTTATTAGTATTATAGACTTTCAGGGACTTTAGGTGTATGTACAGCTCACATTTGGGAGTAATACAAAGACTTACTTAGGGAGTAATACAATACACTTTTTGGGCTGAACTTTAGTAGGTAAGTTTTGTGGCAATCAGTTTCCTTCTTTTCAGTAAAGTGTTGCGAATGAGGATGCACACCTGGGACTTACCCATGGGATGCCACATGAAAGCTTCATGACAGACAGGGGATGGTTAGCTGAGTAAACTGACTGAGTGAACTTTTTGAATGTGATAACTTTTCCATCTGGACAATTCCTGGAAAGCTGGCCAGAAGACAATTGCTCCAGTGAAACCTGGATGTCACAACTGCTGTTATTTATACTGTTATATATGCTGTTATACTGCTGTTATTGACATGCAACTTTCCTACCATTTAAAATATATACCCATTTCATCCAATTTCAAAACAAAACTGTATAAACATGGGGATGAGGAGTGAAGAAGAAGCATACAGAAATGCATGTCATTGAGAAAAGGTGAAATGCATCACTCACAGGGTTCAGAAGATGTATGTGCCAGCACAACATTACTTCAGAACATAAATTCAGGTTCTGGTATTCAGATCTCCAATCATACTTCAGTTCTGCTTATTGCCAGAAACTTGGATTAGGGTAAAAAAGCACAATAATTTTTAACCTCAGATTAGTTGCTGGTCCATGTTGCAACACAGCCTCACAGTCTTATTAGCACAACAAAACTGGGCAGTGAACTTCTATGAAAAATGCAGAAATGAATGGCTCGGGGTGGGGTAGGATAAAAACTCTTCCAGCTGGTTTTGCCACCATGAGAAAGGTTTGTGTGCTGAAGTCTAAGATGCACTACAGCAAAGGCTGCACATAGTAAACTGACAGGCCATGAGGCAAACATCCCTGATCATTACAGTAAGAATAATGACAGTATGGGAGAGACCTAGATCCTTTACTTGATTTCTGAATGGATAATATTTAAGAAAGGGACCTTATCCCCTCTGGAGTAACTATGAAATAGCTCATACTTACCAGTAGGAGAGGTATTGAGAGGAGTCAGTAGAAATGAACAGAGATTTTCACATGAGTTCTTGGGCGTTAAGACAACCTGTCCACCTAATGTGTTCACCTATCTTTGTTCAAAGTCTGACAGTTTTCCAAACAACTGCACTGTCAACATGGAATTTAAAGCACTCTTGATAATAAAATAAGCTGTTTCCTGAGGAGAGCTACTCTTAGGAATGCTTGGATTAAATGTCTCAAGATTTTCCTGCAGAAGAAAATGATTAATTGTCTGGACACCTCAGCATTCAGTTATTTATATAGACTTCAGAACACATTTAAAGTTGAAAGGTGTTGTACTGTGGGCATTACATATTGGAACTGCCTTATTCAAAAGATCTTAAGTTTCTACCAGTTGTTCTGCTTCAGCCACTACTATTGCAATTTTCAAGACAATGCGTATATATGTAAATCAAGCATCTTGTTTATGAAAATTAGTCCCTTTGAGCAGAAAGGCAACTGAAGCAAATTACCTTAAACTTACACTTTTAATTCTTTCCTAGGCACATTAATTTTCAGAATAATCTGGATATGCACATTGGTTAGAAAGCATTTTGAAATATTGGCTCTTAAATCTGAATAATTATTTTCAGTACAGATGTTCCTGAAAGAGCTCCTTCAGAATGCAAACTACACATATAAAAATTCTTAACAATGGCAAGACTTGAATTCATACTATCCAAGTCCTATTCGGATTTGATGACTTCAGCATGTTACCATAAGTCACCTATTTGTTCTGTACTAGCCTGTCTTGCAAACAGGCTTGTAACTGGACTCCTACTCCTGTTGTATGAACTGTTTTATTTGTGTCATTACCTAAACTTGACTCCCTTCTTATCTCTTCTCAGGATCTTTTAACATGGTGCTTTCCCTGTGGAATTTGACCAGAATTTGAAACAAACTTATTCTAAGAAGGGTCAGCATTAAAATTTGGGCAAAAAATGTCTGATAATATGCAAGTATCTATGCTGTTTGATGTCATATGAGTGTTTTTAGAGGAACTGTGTTTTTATGGAGTCTTGTTCAGTCTCAGATTTTATCATAAACTTTGGCAGCATCCTTTGTAGGTTAAAACTATAGTATACTAACACAGAACACAACAGATATATAATCACCAACATCCAGATTTGTAATGCTCATTGGATCCAACCACCTGAGGTACTAATGTAATTTGTGATACTACATTGCATACATAGCATAAAACTTGATGTGACATGAGAATAAGTTTAGGAAGAACCTTATTACCTGTTGTCTGATAGGACAGTAGTTTTCACTGACATGCCTCTTCACACTCTTCCTGGGGAATAATGTAATGGTCTACATTGTTTGTGGTGCAATAATGAGGTGAGAGCTTGGGTCTCTCAGTGTAGTGCTGTTTTATTCCAATATTCCTTTAATACTAAATATCTTTCAGGTAAGAATAAAATTATCTAACTTTGAATGTATTCCAGGACTTAGCAGCCTTTAGCAGAGTTACCATCCTTCTGTTTTCAGCCTATCCCATATGCTGTCTAATGTCTAGAGAATATCCCTGGATATCAGCAGCACCTTTGCAGTGTCTCACACCTTCCTGCAATAGACTTCCATTGCAGAAGTAGTGAAACACTTCTGTCCCTGAATATACAGATAGCAGATTCTGTAAATCTTTGTCCCTTGGATCCAGAACAACTGTGGAAAAGATAGATCAAGAGCCAATCAGAAAAAAAAAATACTTTAGGGGCTTGAGTTGCCCAGCAGACTATGAAGAAGTGTGCATCTGGAAGGGGAACATGCATAGGAGCGCCCAAACTGGCTAGACCCTGCATTTGGCTCTTCAAATGTAAGTTATATCCAGCTGAGTGGGATGGATGGCTGCTTTTGCCTGCTTGTCTCTGACCAGATGAGCACAAACACCAGTGCCAATGATTAGCCTTTTGCCCTTGTCTAGCAATTTTCCCAGAGTAGCATCATAACACACGCAGCTTTCAGACCAGCCACAAGATTTGTTTGGGATGATTAGATTTACAGTCTCTCCTGAATAGTATGTGACTAAGGCCAAGCACAAAGATAGGTACATTCTCTACACCACACACAGTTTTGGCAAAGCATCTGTTTCTGAACATATCACATTTCTTTCCTGGTGTTTCTTCAGTGCCACAACTTCTAACCCATGTTTACTTCTTCTTCTCTATTGCTCAAAACTTAAAGGTACTTGAAAAGAGCCTAATATGGAATGACCTGTGTTTGCAGTAAAACAGGATTATTTTTAACTAATATATAAGCCATTTTAATAAGCAAATTTTACAATGATGACACATCTGGGAGGACAAAGCAGAAGTTAAGGCATAAGCCTGGGATAGTCGCCAACACAGGCATAAGTATCAGGTATGTAACATAGATAGTTTCCATATTCACTGAGTCAGCTTCCATACCCTTTGATGTAGGTTCCTACATCCTTAGGTAAGTCATCTACACATTCCACGGCTGTGGGTATCATGCAACTTAACGGAAACTTCCCTATTCTTATACTAAAACCATTTAAGATTGGAACATTGATAAAATTCATTGCATGTCACAAGAAGGCCTGGGAAACAAATACACAACAAGCTGAAGTGTACTGGCTGTTCTCAGTGCAGTCGTAACTCTTGAGACATTGAGGAAATATGGGGTCTTTATGTCATGGTCATGATGTCATCATGAAAAAAAAAAGGGGAAAAAGAAGAGGAAGAAAAGCATTGAAGTCAAGCCAGGACTCATGGTCTTGTGCCCTGTGTTCAAATTTGCTCTGACACACTTAAAAATCTACTGCAGAACTACATGTGTAACCAACCTTTGGGTTATATTCCCTAACTACCTTTCCTTCCTGTCTCCCCTCCTATTTTGTGATCTCTTCTATCTTTCTCACCTTTTGAATTACAAACAGAATTTGTTTGTTTTCTTCCTCTCCAGTCTCTTCACTTCCTTTGCTGCCAGTAAGTATCCTCCTCCCCAGCCTATCCTAACTACTTTACTCTCTCTTGTTTCCTGTCCACACTTTTCCAATAGTCTAATCTTTGAAGAATAATTGTTTAATTAGCACAGTCACTTTTCCTTGTCAAGTTAACCTAATGAATAACTTTTTTATCTATGCTTTTTCCTACTCATTAATTACTTTAAAGAGGTAGTGGAGTTTCTGGTCAAAGACAATACTTCTCCTGAAAGTGAATGAGGAAATGGCAATAAACACCTTTTGACTGCCGTAGCAATTTCCTGATTTTATTTAGCAATGATGTATGAAATTTAAAATGGGGGTAGACGTCCTCTGAATTGTCAATATTAGTGACCCAATTGTGTAGCTCCTTTGGCACCTAGCTGACCTAAGCAAAAAACATTTCTATTTCCTTCTTTCCCTCTTCAGGAAAAAAAAAAAATCAGAAGTGGAAATGGAGAATAGAGAAGTGCACAAAAGGGAAGTGCTAACTCTGGGGGAGATCCTACCTACTTCATTAATCCACAGGGCTCTTGGATAGAGCTTAGGCAGTTCCTAACCTGTACAGTAGGGACTATGTCTAGAAGTTAATTAGGAGGATATTCTTGGTAGTGGTCAATATTATATTCACTGCAGGGGGAAAAAGAAAGAAGCAAGGTGAGAACGTGGCGGTAAGTAGACTTCATTGATTAAACAGAGCTTGTTTCTTATGATCTACTTCTTCAGCAGTCTGCTCGAGGTCACAGAGCTTTGAACATGACTGCTTTAAAGCTCTAATTTTGCAAGCTCAACTGGCGGGTCAATTCTTGACAACACATGAAGCCCCATTAACATCAATGGGATTTTGTGCAGGTGTAAGAGTCATCTCTAGAGAATCTGCACAGTATTCATTGTTGAAACAAATTATTTTTTGGCAACCAAGTATGTAATTTCCCTATACATAATAAAATTTTCTTCATCCTTTGGAGAATTCCAATCCATCAATGTTGATTCCTAATACCAGTCATACAAGCTAAACCACTGATATCACAAACAATTATAGAGATGAACTGAAATGCAGTTGTAAAAAAAACTAATGGGTCATGGGTGTGCCATTTCAGTAGTGCTGGGAGATAAAATATGTTTGTACTATTTCAACCTTTAATTAAGGGGAATATGACTTTCCTGAGAGCCAGATTCATTGTGAAGATTGAATTCTATTCTCAGACTTTCCACTTTCCACATGGAGACTGTGCTTTTGAAAGTGGATAGAAGCTTCCTCCCCTCCCCCAGCTTAATCATTTTCTCTGACTTTGCAGAATTGTGACTTATGCAATGTCACAGAGAGCCAATGTCAGTGCTGCAAATAGTTCTTCCATCCTCCTGTCCTGACTATTAGATCACTGTTCTAGCAGTGCACTGGATCAAAGGTAGGTGTTTTTTGAGGACCCTCCCTTATCACACCTCTAATTTCACATTGCAACTAAATTGGCATGGTCCAAGAGCAAGACTCCTTTGAGAAAGCTCTAAACAAGCCAAGGGAAAGCTGCTTATTAAAAATGCACTAAATGATTCACAAGTGTTTCTCTTATAATTCCCCAACATTTTAGATAAAATATGTCTAGCTAAAGATAGCAGGATATATTTCAGAAAGTTTCTTTCTCCTGAAAATAGTATTTAAGATTCATGCATGATGATTATACTCTATTTTCTGCCTCAAACAAATGAACTCAAGATACTCTATAGGTTGCTCAGTGAAATTTTTTCAACACTGTCTACAATAAGCATGGTGATATTATAAGTCTGTGGAGATTTCTGTAATATCCAGATGGTCGTTCTAATTTGACTTTTTAAAATACTACCACATACTACCAAAATGTTTTCATCCTATTCATCTTTGGCCAAAGGCTGGTAGCCATTACAAGTTAACAGTTACTTCACAAGTAAGATAAAATTTCATCCAGCCTAATTTCTTGTTCCTCTAGCCATCCAAAAGTTATTTATTTACTCTGAGCTAGTCAGAGAGATCTTCTTTAATCAATGAATAGAGTTAGAAACTTCAAAAAGAACTCAGCTAATACCCTTTAGACATTTATTCTACATTTCAGTTAATCATAGTTGGGAAGTGCCAGTCTCTCTCTGTGTTGACTATAGAGGGAGCCTTGACAACTCAGATAAAAAGAGTCTAGATTCTATATAATTAATATTAGTGAGCTGAATCCCACCCTTAGTGAGATCAAAAAGACAGTAATCTGATGCTTTTTAATGCTTTCTCTTCTAATCCTTTGATGAAGGTCACATGAGCATATTAGAACCATAGAATCATAGAATGTTAAGGATTGGAAGGGACCTTAAGGATTATTTACTTCCAGCCTCCCTGCCATGGGCAGGATCACCTTCCACTAGACCAGGATGCTCAAGGCTTTGAAAACTGCCAGGGTCGGGGCATCCACAGCCTCCCTGGGAAACCTGCTGCAGTATCTCATCACCCTCACAGTAAAGATATTCTTCCTAATTAAACCTAATTTTCCCCTCTTTCTGTTTGTAGCCATTACTCCTTGTCCTATCACTACAGTTCCTCATGCAGAGTCCCTCTTTGGCTTTCTGTTCCTCTTCAGATCCTGGAAGGCTGCTGTGAGGTTTCCATGCAGCCTTCTCTTCTCCAGGCTGAACAGCCCCAAGGGTTGAACCCCCAAGGGCTGTAATTCCCCTTTGTAGGGGAATTACATCAGTCCTCTTATCAATTTTGTGGCCCTCCTTGGGATTTGCTCCAACAGTTCCAGGTCCTTCTTATGCATTCCAAGCATATAACTTTAAAAATAAATATAGCATTAAAATATACATAACCAGAAACCTTGCTGCTTTGACAGATGTGTTTTGTCAGACAAATAACCAAAATTCTTGGCCTATTTGATTTAGTCCTCAGCATTCTCATCATCTCCAGGTAATTTTGAATTCCTTAAAAAAAGCTTTTGTAAGGATATCAAATGACAGAGATGATTCCAGTTTTGCCTTCAAGACTTATGTTGGAAGAATATTAACTGTACATGTGAGCAATATGTAGAACAGACCACTTCATATGTCTCTGGATGTTTACTGGAATATCTATTTTTCTCAACCATTCTGTACATCTGAAAACTATCAAACACAGCTGATCCACTCATCTCCGAAAATGTGACACAGAGATGCCTAAACTTTGGTAACTTTGGTTTATGAAGATGTGAAAACTTTGGTTTATGAACCCTATTAAGAGAAGCATTATTATTCCATATATTAATATATATAAAACATTTTAGAATAAGAATATATAAAAGGTCCACCATGCCAATAAATTGTGCTTGGATCTTATGTGTTAAGAGAGAAACATTTGACTTTTATAATTGATGTCTCTGTAAAAGTATAAATGAAAGAAGAGGAAGATTTGTCTGACCAGAAGTAGATGGCAACAGTGTCTATCTTTTGAACTTTTTGTCTAGATTTCTTTTATAATCAATGAGAGAGAAAATGACACTCCTAGACATGATTTGCTTAAGCATAAGGTAGATATCTAAAATAGGTCGAATGAATAATTCCCTATAAATTCTCTTTTTTGGCTTGAGTGATCTCAGTATGAGTAGCTCAAGTAGAAAGACTTATAAGGTAGAATTAGGTGAGACTGATCATAAGCCTTGCTGAAACATTACTATTTCATTATTAAAGGTGAGATTTTTAAGAAGCTGATCAGCTTTAAGGTAATGGGAGAAACATTAAGTCTTGCTAGTCCCTGACAAGCAAAATCAATCACTCAGCACTAAAGTGGCAGCTCTCTGGAGCAGACAACTAATATCAGAAGCTTTTGATGAGGTGCTGACATGTAGAAAGGAAAGATTTCCAAATGGTAAAACACCTACCAAATTGTTTGCTCTGTTCAGCTTCTGAGCAGACAATTGTATTTTATACGACTTTCATATTATCTATAGACCTCTCCATAGATCTCAAAGGAACTGTTGGTTACGGACAAAGGAGGAACCTGTCGCAGATTGGATGATGATAGTGAGTCATGAAACAGGGAATAATGTGGGATTGAGCAGATTTTGTTTTGTTTACCCACAGACATGGAAGTAGAAACAGATTCAACATATTTTATTCTGTGTTGTTTTATCTTAAACTTAACGTGACAAAGAATTTGCAAAGAGGATGAGTTTGGTCTGTTTTGTCCAGTTGAAGAGGAGAATTGATAGACCAATTTGGTGGGCACCTGGTATCTGGCTGAGGCTAATGCACCGCAAGAAGTTAATGAAGGATATGGCTTTGTCTTCTTTTCCCATTTGCCTTCTTAACTAAGAAACCCTGAAAGTCTAAATGTTCCTTTAAAAATTGTGTGGCAGTATCACTGTTTTAGAGCTGAAGAACACTTCATATGAATTACCTAAAATTATATCTTATGTATGATATGGACTGAACAGTTCCACTGTTGTAAAATCAGATGCCTGGAAGAGGAATATTAGCATTATAGCACTGTACATTTAGAAAAGTCTGTTGGCTTCAAGTGACCTCCTTTTTTCTTTCCAATATTAACGGGCAAATATTATAAAAAAAGAAATGAGCATTTCAGTGACTTAATGTTTGAATTTGTATTTTGATTTTTTGATAATGTAAATCAAAAAAATTTCATCTTGTAATTTTTTCACCAAGACCCCAATGTTTCTTTGAGACTCATAGAGAAAGACATTGAACTTAGCTCACAAGTGACAAAGATCAAACATATCCTTCTAATTGGTTGTTAATTTCCAATCAGTTAAAAGTAAAAAAGAACATACACTCTCCTACCTGAATATGTCTCATATTGACTTCAAACTCTAGATTTCTATTTACTCATTCAGCCTACAGTTTTATTTGTAAAAATAGAAGTTTGAACATATTTTTGCTGTTTACAGATACCTGACTGGGGGTTGTACAAAAGACGAATCTATGCTCTTGGAGGGACACTGTAAAAGGGCAAGATACTATGAAAATGATCAGACACTGGAACAGATGTCCAGAGGGGACAAGGTGGTCCATCCTTCCACCTTGGAGGGATGCAAGACCCATCCAGACACAGTCCTGGGAATCCTGCTCCACCTGGGTCTGCTTTGAGCATGGGGCTGGACTAGAGATTATTGTTGGTCTGTTCCAGCCTATGTGATGTGCTGATTCAGTGACACATATCCGATCTTGATTTAGTGGGTTAAAAATTCATGTTATACACATTAATCATTACTATTTCCACTGTGGGAGCACCAGGGAATCCTATACTTAGCACATGCACTAGAGCAGGAGGACTGGTCATTTGCAGGGCTATCCTTTCAAACCTATGAAGCAGTAAAGGAAAATTCAAAAAAACTCCTGTAGGTAATCAGTTGCAGACAAAAATTGACATACAGAGAATGAACAAGACAGCTAGAGAAGTGGAAATATTCTTGGAAGGCATTTTTATAAAAACCCCAACAAAACCCACTTAATTCTTTTTGTGATAGCAAAAAAAAAAAAAAAGGAGCTAGAGGAGAGAGTTGAAAAGTGAAGCCTAGAAAAATAGTTTTGCACAGGAATTGCAGGAATAGTGTGAATGCTGTTTCTGTTAAGAGCAGCAGAAAAAGGTTGTAGGGTTTGAAGGCAAAGATTATAAAAATTTGGTAAAAACTTTTAATGTTTTAGCTCCAGAAACAAGATGCAAAATGGAAACTTGATCTGGATTTTGGACCTAAAAACTTGTTTGCATCACCTACCTGTCTGACAAGTCTGGTGATCGCATCATTCACAGCAGTGTAAATGAGGGAAGTTCTAAGGACTGACTCGGGAAGAGAGGAGTGTGTGACATGTTTGAGTCATACTGCATTTGAACTGATAGCTATCAGAGGAGGCTGAAGTTGAGAGGCAAGCCAAGATATTTTGGATGAAGCAGAGGTACAAGTTTGTGTCTCTCTGTGGGAATGGCAGTTGTGTCAGTGGATGAGACTACTGAGACACATGCAGACGCAAAGGAGGGAAAGGAGCCAAAATCAGAATTCCATATAATCATGTGTGAACACACATGGTCCTTGAAAGTACAGACTAACCGAGTGATTGGCAAGAGAAATGTGAAAGGGCAAATCTCCTGAAGTCACTGAAGCTAGGGAAAGAAAATAATTCAAAATAGGAGTTTGGCTATTAAGGGCAAGTGGCAAGTGAGGATGGTGAGGAGAGTGGACTGATTTTGAGCCTCAAGCAGATGTGGATCAATATAGTAATACTTACTGTAGGTTCAATTGAATAAAAAGGTGAACAGAAAGGTTCTGAAACCTCAGATGAACAGAAAAGAGGGTGGAATCAGGGCATAACACACCTGACAGAAATTACAGTGTGATCTTTGAGATTGGAAACAGCAGGGAAAGACTGGATTTTTTTTTTATGGAAGAAAATAAAACATAATCTTTATTGTGAAAGAAAGGATGAAGAAAGAAAAGTGATGAGAAAAGCAGGGAGATACTATACATGGGTATGAATGCATCCTGATCTGCAAGGAGTCACTAACAGGGTCAGAGGAGGTCATCAGATGAGAAATCTGATTATGAAGGGGATGAAGAAGCAGAAGAAGAACAGACTAGACAAAATGAGGTAAGAGTACCCCATAGTTTGTAAATTTTCTCTTGGATTAAACCAGTGACTTCCATCTCAGACAAACAAGGAAAAACGTCTGAAGAAAGGCTTATGAAGTAAGCTATAGGTAAAAAGACATCGAGAACATGGGAGTGGAAGTCTGTTGAACTGGACAAGTAGAGTTGTTCCAGTTGAAGACAGCATAACTGAAATGGAGAAAATACATTTTTACTACAAGAAATTGAGCTCTTCACAGACCTTTACACTGAAGATACCATAGAGCATGAACAGAGGAAACAGAGAGAGTCTAGCCAAGGAGCTGGCATGCTGTGGCCGTTCATGCCTTCTGTGACACTTCCAGAAAGATTTCATATTTTCTTCAGGTCTTTATGAAAAGTAGTGCCCATTATGGGACTCAGTGTAGCTCCTCGATGAACATACGAGTTATCCCCACAATAGGGTGGCAGCTCATGATTTACTCTTACCACAGGTTGTAAGGAACCTTGAAAATCATACATGTTTTAATCTTACTTATTGTAAGATTCTTTGGTATTTTTTGTTTTGAACACAAGTTGCTTCAATGAGAATGCTATGGGTGACTCAGTTAAATTCCCTGCAGAAATCTCAACACAGGATATTATCACTGTACCATTGTCAGCAAAGTCTGTAATCCCTAAGAAAAGTTACTTTTTAAAACAAGATGTATATTATACAAGTCATGTTCACTTTGTATTAATGAATGTAGTGACTTCTAAAAATTGTAAGTACAGACTCTTCTGGCAGTCTTGTTTCCACTGACTTGCCTATTGACCACAGGATTTTGAAGTACTTTCTGAAGACTGATAGGTCAAACACTTGATCTCCTTTGGAGTGTGGGTGTGAAGCTGCAGATACCTGTATGTGATACTCCCTCTGGCTTTGCTGGAATGTGAAGAGGCTGGGTTTCTAACATGGGAGATGTTTTCTGCCTTTTGGTTAATCCACTGTTACCTCCTACATTAGGATCAGAAAAGGACAGCAGGTGGAAACATTATGTGGAATGTGCCTGCTATTCTGCTGGGAAACTGAGCACTACCTAGCCACTCTGAAGACAAAACCAATCATTTTCATTTATATTAAAATAAGTAATCAGATCCAATTAATAATAAGATCCAATTTTTTTAGGACAGCAGGTAGACTGTGTCCTAATCACAGGTGGAGTTACAAGGCAGGCATATAACAATGTTCTCCTGTTAGCTCTCTTTTCCATTTTTGTATACATAAGCAGCCAATCATGTTTACAACACTCCTTCAAATATAAGTGCTGATTGTGAACCAATAGCAAGTCAAGGAAGGATGTCTAACACATTAATTGACAACCATGAACATTGTTTTTATAGCTGGATAAACCATAGTGGCAGATTCTGCTCATTCAAAATCCTATTTTAAGATTTTCATCTTCCATGAAAACTGCAAGAATTGAGTCCATATGTTTTTTAAAAACCCACAGCTGTTGAGTTATCAAGTTCTCTAAATGCTTGAATAGAGTAACACGTGGCATTATTGTCATAATTCTTGAACTGCATCCTCTTTGTTCCCCTTTTTATATTTCCTTGATGTAGCCAGAATTTAACATATGCAAGTACAGCAGACTACTGTTCGCAAATGGCCATGAGACTAGCATAAGGTCTGACATGACAGAATGTAGACAAGGGTAGTTTCATGGGCTGCTATTTATGTTACCTTCTTATCACAGTACTACAGTACTATGATGACACAGTACTATGCTGTGTCATCAGCCAGACTTTGAAACCTTCCTGCAAAATTAGAAATCACTAAAGGTTCACAAAATGGCCATCTAGTGTTCTTTGTTGCCCTTTGTATATACTCAGTGTTGTCAAGTCCATAAACTTTCTATCACTGACAAACATTTGCAGGACTTTTTCTTCTAAACTCTTGTGTTTCTTCCTCCATCTTCTCAGTGACAAGGTTATGGCATATGCTTTGGCTTCATCCTTAACCTGTCCTCTAAATATTTCTGTTTTCCTTTCTGGATAGCTTTGGAAAGATGGGTCTGCCAAACTTTCGGATGAATGTAATACCTAGCACTCTATTCAGTCATTTGATTTTTTAAGAGACTTAGATGTTTGTTTTTACCTGTTTTGGTTTTCTAGCTTTCATGCCTTGAAGAATAAATTTTCAACTGGAAACTGTTAGGTAGTTCCTTAGGCTCTAGGTTCTTGATAACCAAATCCTGTTTAAGTTTATAAATATAGATGATAACATTTCAAACCATCCTTTTGGATGTTCTCTTGTCTTGAATGGATATGTTACCTCAATGCTTAATAAGACTAAAGAAAGTAAATAGAATATTATGAATTGTTAGGGAAACCCCAGAGAATACAACAAAAGATATTGTATGACTCTATGATTCACTTATTTCCAGGACACTGTGTGAAGACCTGCTGACCCCTTTGGCTGAAACCCCTCCCCCCACAATGTGAAGACTAAAATTGGAAAAGGTTTGGAGAATGGCTAAAAGAACTTGAGAATAGCTTTTACAGAAGCAGCAAATAGGTAGATTAGTGCTCTTCAACCTGGAAAAGATGTTTGAGGAGGAAATGTCAGAGTCTGATAAAATCCTGAGCAGTATGAACAAGATAGCAAATTATTAATTACATTATCTCTTCATATATAAGAACTAGAAACCAACAAAAGCAGGTGGCAGATTCAGTCTAAGGAAGAAGTGATTCTTCAGTAAGCGTGTCGTTAATCTGCAGAGATGTGAAAGAGGGAGAATTACTGTTTACATTGAAACAGCTTCAGCTGTTGAAAATTGGGAATACAGAAATATCACATACATTGGGAGTGACCCCCTCTAGTCCAGCACCCTGCAGATAGAGAAAGTTGTACAGGGCTGTGTCCAGATGGGCCTCACATGTCTCCAAGAATGATATTTCACAGCTGCTCTGGGACCTGCTTCACTGTCTGACCACCTTCATAGTAACCTGTACTGAGTGAGAATTTCCCAGGTTTCATGCTGTGTCTTCCACGGTGCACCTCCAAGAAGAAAGTCCCTGCCTGGTCTAGCTTGAAGGTGAGGTCATCTCTAGCTGTTAGTCAGTTGGCTCCTTGTAGTGGTGCATGAGGTTATTCCATTCTTGGTGCAGAACTTTGCTTTTATTGAACTTCGTGGGGTTCTATTCACTATCCCCAGTTTTCTATCATCTGCAAAATTTCTGAGTACACTCTACACCATCATCCAGCTTGTTAATAAAGGTGTTGAGTATTCTTGCTACTGGTATTTGCCTCTGAGGGATAATCACTAGTAACTGACAGTCTGTTCAGATTTCTTACTTCTGATCACTGTGCTTGAAGCTCCATGGTCCAGCTAAATTTTTACCCACCTTATCCAGTTCATATTTTACTCATTGTCTAAATGTTGCTATGGGAATGCCATGTCAAAGATCTGCTAAAGTCAAAGTCTAGGACATTTCCTGCTGTACCACTATGCACACAGCCTGCCATCTCACTGTAACAAATTAGTTGGTCAGACATGAATTGCCCTTGGTAAATTTATCCTGGCTGGTCGAGCCACCACATTCTCCTTGTGGCTGGAAATAGGTCTCAAGAGGATTTGCTCCTTTATCTTCTCAGGGACTAAGGTGAGGCTGACCAGTCTGTACTTTCCTGTGCTTGATGCCCTCCTTAAAGATGAGTATGATGTTTGGCTTTTCTCAATACCCTTCCATGCAGCTGATCTGGTCTCATAGACTTATATGTGTCCAATTAGCTCAAGAGCTCCCTAATTGTACCTCCCTCTACACTCCCACTCTGTCAGTTATTAAGCAGTGGGAACTGGGCTGTCAGAGGGAAGATCTAACCAGCAAAAACTAGAGCAAAAGAACTATCTCAGCCTTTTCCATATCCTTTTCCATTAAATATCCTCTCTCATTAAGCACCAGTCTTTCATTTTCTTTGGCCTTGGTTTTCTGCCAGCATGGTTGTGGAAGTACTAATTCCTTGCCTTTTACATCCCTTGCTATTTTCAACTCCAGTTGAGCTTTGGTTTTCCTAATTCTTTTCAACTTTCTGCTGATTGGAGTAGACCCATCTTGCATTTGAGAAAGTTCTGCTAAAAGATGAATGGTTGCCATTGGTCCCTTTGCCCTCTAAGGTAGTCTTCTCTGGGATTCTACTTAGCAGATCACTGACTAAAGCTTGCTCTTCTGAAGTTCAGAGTTGTGATCCTGCTATTTATCTATCTTCTCTCAGGATTTTTAGCTCTATGAGTCAAGGCATAAGTAAGCTTATGAGCTAAGTCAGCTCATCTTTACATGAATGACTTGCTCATGAGTATGAGGTCCAGGAGAACACCTTCTCCAAGCAGATCCATTATAACCTGTGTAAAAAAATTGTCACTGATATGTTCCAGAAACATCTTGGGTTGCTTTCCCAGCATTATTGTCCTTCCATCAGGCATTTGGGTGGCTGAGTACCTAGATGTGCAATTCATGAGGTTTCTGGATGTCTAAAGAAAACTTATTTTATTTCCTCTTCTTGATCAGGCAGTCTTTAGCATGTTTACCACAGCATCACCTGTGTTGGTCTGTCTTCTGGTTCTTAGTCATAAGGTCTCAGCTGGTTCTTCACCTAGTCCAAGGCAAAGCTCCATGCACTTTAGCCACTTCTTTGCATAGAGTATAAACCCTCCTCCTTGCTGTCCCAGCCTGTCTTTCCTGAAAAGCCTGTATCCACTTACTGCAGCATTCCCAACCCATGAGCTGTGCCACCATGTCTCTGTAATCCCAATGAGGTCACAGGTCTACAACTGCATGAACTGCTAACTCTTATTCTTTGCTCCCAGGCTCTGTGCATTTATGTACAGGCACTGCGATGGGTCCCTAGTCATGCTGCTTTCCCAGAGGGAGTGTGATAGCCTCCCCACTCATGTTGTCTCCCAGATGCTTCCTCAAATTGCTGGCTGCTGGGAGACTATTTGGAAAAGTCATCATATGCTTGTTCCATTTTTGTACTCTTCACCAGCCATCTGCTTTTGATCGTCGACCTTGGTGTGTACCTAAAGAACTGCCACCACTAGGAGAGATTACGTCTGTTAAATTTGGATGCCAAGAGCAGGACATGAACCGAAGTCTCCGCAAGAAAGCCACAAAATATGCTGCAGAAAAACTATCTTTGAGCCTCAGACCTCCACCCACTCTTGGCAACCACCCGAAAGTGGATACTGGCTTACACAGACCCTGTACTACCATGCACACACTCTTGGGCTGTTGCCCAGAGCAGATATGAAAACTGAATTACTTCTTTTGTTCCTTTGCCTTTTAAGATAATACTTGATTTGTAACTGCTGAAATTATTGCTAAGTGTTTTTCATAATTGTTTCATAACTCAATCTTTTTGATGCTGAGTCCTCCTATCTTTGCTTGCATGCTAATTGAGCTGTCCTCTAGAAAAACTGTGTTGCCAGCAATATCCAAGTCTCCTAATGCACTGTGGTTGAGCTAGGCAATGTATGTGCTGCAGCAAATCCTCTCCTTTTTTCAGAATGAATGAATGACAAACCCAACAGAAAATGTGAAACAACAGTTTCCTATTAACAGAGTCTACATTAAAGCGATTAACATGTGCTTACCTTGATTCTACCTTAGACTGAACTTATAATGATATTTTATTTCTACATACTGAGGATTTTTTTTTAAAATCACCATGCTCAACTTCATGACTGCTTTTAGGCTGAAAAAGTTCGGTTAACACATGACTTTCTAAATCAAGCCTTGCTTGATCATTCTTTTGCTTTGTTTCTTTCATGTCGGGATGATATTTTTGGAGATTTGTTATATACATAATACACATCAAATGCTGCAAAGTCATAGGTAATTTTTTTGGTATTATTTTGATTGTGATGTTTTTTCCTTATTGTTCTGCAAACAAGATTGATGGGGCAAACAAAAAATAAGTGTCAGAACCTCTCCAAACAAGTGCTGATTAAGAAATTACATTATGAATGTGCTAACAATATGTCATAAAGCACAGACTTGTAAATGTTTACTAGGGCTAGTAAAAAGTAACAGACAATATCAAGTGTATTTTTAAATACATTTACACTTTAAAATTTATGGACTCTGGCTGTCAAAGTAATGACTTTTGGAGACAGTCCAAATGTCTGCATTATTAATAAAAGATGTCCTCAGATCTGTCTCACTAGAAATCTCTCTCTATCTCTCTGAGATAGATCTCAGATCCATCTCTTTCTTTCATTATTTTGAGCATGCAAACTGTGTTTCAAATCCATCCAGTTCATCACTTTTTGATCCTCCCAAAACTTCTGCTCAGCACTTCAAAACAAAGGGTGTTTTTCTCATAAATTTCACACTGTTGAACTTTTGCTAAGCACTCTCCAGAAAGGGAGGTGGAAGTTCCTCATCTGATAATGAAGAAGCTACCCTCAGCACCGCTTGTACAGCGTGCCTGGGCAGGTCTTTCTCGCAGTTGTACCTCATGAACAATGAGTGGAATGAAGAAGAGTGCAGAAATGCCTACAGAAGTACCAGAGCTGTGCTTGCCCTGCTAACGTCATGATCCATAAGCCCTGAAACCTGTAAAGAGTGGTTACTTTTCAGCTCCAACTCTTCTACTCTACATGTCCACACTACTTGCTCATGTAGAAACAGCATTAGTAGTCGCCCTTTTACAGGTACCTTTCTCATCTCCCACCTTTTTTACCTGGCAGCTCCATCAAATCTTCTGCACTCTGTGCACAGAAAACATACACTGAACTCCAACAGATATTTTCTCATCTTCACTTGATCTGACACTTAAAACTCAAGCTCTGTACTTAGAATCATAGAAAGACAGTTAAAAACATCTGAGTCTTACATGAATGGGATAAGCCACAGCTTTAAAAGATAGAATAATATGAAACCGAAATAGTTTTAATTAATAGAGAAAATTCAAGGTACATTGTGAAAATTCAGATGTCACTTGTTTTTGGAAGATATATAAATCAACACAAATGACCTAAATAAAAAAGTCATAGAGCCAGTGGGTAATCTGTGCACAAAGTAGATGAGGAATACCTTGACTTAATTATTTTGTATCTCAGTAGCAGACTGAGCCTCCTCTGGTGTGTCTTCCTGTGCTGCAGACTGTTAGCCCAACAGGAACAATGTCTGAGAGGAGGTATTTCAGTTTCAGTTCTTTTCCCACAGTTTCCAGACTCCTGACAAATATAAATTGCATACATTTTATGTGACAGGGGGAATATTGTATAAGGTATCACAGCCTGATTATTTATCTACTATTTATTCAACTTTTAATATTTTCATCTCTGAGAATCACTGTTATTCCTCAGAGTCTAGGAAATGGATTTTTAATTAGATACCCAGAAAATTATTGTGGATGATGGATGTGAAGGTGATTTTAGTATTCTGTGTGACTCCTGGCCAATGACTTTTGCACTATATTCTAAGCTAGGAATTAAGCTCAGGTACAGTCAGTCCTCTGTCACTGCTCTGTCTAATCTGGCTCTGATCACAGGAGAGAAGACAAGGAAGAGTGAGGAGTAATTTCCATGGGAGCTTTCTTGGGAAGTTCTATTTCTTCTTTCTGGAAGGCCAGCAGGACTGGGTGTTTCTACTCAACTAGCATTGAGAAATTTCTTCCACAAGAGAGAGAGATGGAGGACTCTAGAGTTAAATTCAGTTTTCCTTCATTTCTGAAGTTTTCATTAATTTGAACTGAATATTTCCTATTACCTGGATGACTGAGAAGAAGCATGGTGATAGGGAGAATTGTATTTGGGTCTCAAGAGCTGTTTCTTCTGACCTTGCCTGGGGAGGCAGGGCCTTGGAATCAGCAGACAATTTTGTCCCTCACGTGGTAGAAGAAGCTGGTATGGAGGCAAGAGATGTTCCTTTGGTTGCAATGACATTTTACTTCCATCCATTCCGAAAAGATACGTAGCACGTATAAGCCTGAACCCTAACTTTTCTCAAAGTTTATTGAGACAAAGAACTGGGTTTTACAGGTTGGCAGGTTTGGAGAAAGGATATAGGGAACAGTCAAGCATAGATTCAACAATGTGGATGTAAATTGAGTTACAGTTGGGTTAGAGAACTGGATGAAAAGTAAAATGTAATGAAAGTATGAAAAAATTAATTGATACCAAAGCTAAATTAAGAGGCTTCTCTTAATCCTGTTCAGATAAGTCTGCACAAGTGTTGCTTACAGCTGAATTAACCAGCTATAGAGGTTGCATTTTGAGTAGATGTGATTACTGCAGTCCTGTGTTTGATATAAAATGCTATTGAACAGCAGGATATAGCAAAGTGGGTTTAGCATCAGGCTTAAAATGCTACATAGTATCTCCAGCATAAAGGATAGGCATAGGAGGCATGTGCATCTGGAAAATATTGTGTGGTATACCATTAGCTGAACATCCTTAAGGAGGTTGAAAGCAGCAACATGCAGGAGTTCAAACAGATTAGAACTTGAATAACACAAGTCCCAGAAAAACAAGACAGATGAAATCTATATTTAAAAAACTAAAGCCAAGGACCATTGTCTCTTTTAGGTCATATAACATCTACAGTGTTGTTTTGAAGAAAAAATATCTAGTGTTAAAGTGGAAATGATATGGAAGATGATCTAAATATGGCTAATAAATATTACAAATTACCCATGTGGGAAGGAGTAAGGAAGAGGAAAGGAATGAGAAACCTTTCTTCATGTGGTTATATGAGAGGACACTTTCGTGAAGAAGGGACAGTCAATTAGTAAAGAGGTTGCAAAACACGCTCCTGCGAGAAAGTTACAGGTGAGAAGAAACAATGATAGGAATTTAAAGTCTTTCTATGGCTGTGTTTTAACTGCCAGGGTGCACACTAGCATTATTTTATAAATGTGAGGCAGTCTGTGCTTCAGTGAAAGAGGTAAATTATGTTGCTTTATGCTATACAATGCATAAATGAAATAATGATATATGAATTTGCCATATTCACAATTGAGATACAAGTTATCACCTTTGCTTACTTTATGGTATCTTATCATTGTAACCAAACTCTGAAAGGGATTGAAGTAAACCATTGGAATTTGGGTTATGGTTATTGAGATGCTACTAAAGTGGCATATTAGTGGATTTCCTCTAAAATTTTGTGAGGTTCTACTCTCGTACCAGTTGCCCTCAAAGCTCTTTGTTCTAGGCTTTTCATTGTCAGAAAGGTAAAGACAAACAGAATCCTTAACCATTGCTAAATATTTTGATGATTATATGGGGATTTTTTTCCTTTCTTTTTTAGTCCTCTCACCTGGAAAGGCAAGGACCTTGTTACAATTGCCATCTGTCAGACTGTACAGAAAGGAAAAAGAAATAAACATTTTCATGACTGGGCCATTTTTTATATATATAGAGGCAGACTGTTCTTACTGATTTCAGTGGTATTATTTCTCTATTACACCAGGAAAAGAGAGATGAAATTTTATTACAGTCTATCTCTATACCACTAAAAATGACCTAAACCCCCTTCCTGGATAAAGTCTGTATGTTACAGTCTTAAAAGGATGCCTGTCTTTACAGTTGACATTAGAGTGTCTTTTCTTTTCAGTCTGAGTTGTCTATTCCCCCACAAACTAGCTGGAAATATTTCTTTTCCAGAGAAGCATATGGTCTGGTTTTGAGATTGATAAACCTCATGGGGTAGCTCCTTTCTGGTTAAAAGGTTTTTAGAATATTAATCCTGAGAATCTGCATGTAAGGGAGACATATGGGAACTATAAATTGAACTCTCATTCACTTTTTGAAGTTTCTATGCTCTGCTGGCTTGAGGGAGCCATGTTTTCAGAAAGCAGGAGGCATTGGGCATTTGAAAATTGTAAAATTTTAAGGCATCACCAAAAATGTTAATTAAGTTATTGGTCATTAAAATGATCCAAACAAACTGTTGCCAGGTATGCTTAAAAATATTTTTGAACCTCAGATACATTTCAACTAACATGTTGTCCTTATTTTTAAAAGTTGAACATAATGCTGCACATTTTACTCTGGTACTGCTGAATTACAAACAAATAGTTTTCAGACAGTAACATATTATGTCAGTTTATCTCTTTTTAGAGGTAAGAAGGATAGAAGAGATGATAAATAATTTTGTGAAACTGACCTACTTATTATATCTTTCTATGTTAGGATTATGAATGTTTGCTCTAAGAGATTCTAGCTTATTTCACCAACATAAAGTCACAATTATCCTCTGAATTGTGTGTCACATCCTGCATTCAAAATACCTTACAAAATACCTTATACTGTGAAAAAAATATCGTAAAATATCTGTTCCCTGTACTCTGGCAAGAGAAAAGAATTGGGGGAAAAACACTGTGGGTTTGGATTTTTTAGCTTGCAATTTTGTGCATGTTGCCCACTTTGATCTAAGTGCCCTTCATGTCTAACGGTGCTACAGTGAGCACAGTTGCATTTAGGGCTTACTTCAGTTCAAATTAAATCAATCCTAAAACTCAGAAAATTCTCTAAGCATAGGATAAAACTTTTAGACAGGCATGATTTGAATTTGAGACATCTCAATCAAAGGAGTGTAAAATAACTGGCCGTGGTTTAAGTAACTTGCGTGTTTAAAAATACACTAAAAATCATCTGTCCTTTTAAAGGACAATGTAGTGTTGACTAGAACACATACACAGACATACCTATATCTTTGAATTTACTTAAGAAATTCAGGTGCAGTCCTATGTCTTATGACTGTGAAATTAAAATGTATTTGTAATGCTGGCAAAGAAAAACAGACCCAATACAATAGTCAGTCATACTATTGTCTGCTTACCTTGATTTCTGTCTCAAACATTTATCAACTTGTTTTGTTAGTCTGCATTTAAGGCTTTATCTCGAGGCCCTTGCTTAGTTTTTCCCCCATAACCCCAAATGCAAAAATGTACACCTCCTATTGCAGGGCTGCATGTTCTGCCCTGTGCCACCTAAGGGGTACAAGGACATAAAAGCCTCCTTTCTGCAAAAGCAACTAACATTAGCAGAGTCCTATCTTCCTTTGAAGGCAAATATCCACCTGAAAAAGTGTCTTGGGATTTTCAATAATAACAACAACAACAACAACAATATTAATAACAGCAGTAACGCATAATTAGGAACTCTTTCTTATTTGGCATCAATTGCAAATGAATGCTATGGGTATTAAAGCAATCCATAGGGTCAGTGCTGCCATAAACATTGCCACTGAAAAATGCAGAAGCATCATTTGTTGTTACTTTTAAGTTCTTGTTACTCTTAAGTTCTGTACTCTTACGTGAGCTCTGGTTCACTTTGCTGAACTTTGCTCACTTTGTAAGAGCTGACGAGATCTCACACCTAACTGGTGTGGCCACAGGCAAATGAAAGAAAACACAAATATAAATCTGGGAGATTTCTCTTTGCAACTGTAATGCTTTAAGCAGAAGCACTAAGCTGCACTTATCCCATTTGAATTTTCCTTTTCCAGTCTCTCCTAATAAGGATCACTCATATGAGCTAAGTATTGTCCTCAGTAACCATCCTTGGATTACTAATAACCAACTCAATTTTGCTTGCTAGAACAAGAGTCCTCCTTTAATATGAAAAATTAGGCTCAAGTAGCAGTCCTTCATGAATGCATATATTACCAGTCTTTTCCACTAATTGGTCTCAAAGTATGTCATCAATCTCATCACCAAATCAACAGGATTTGGAGGTTGCTCTCCTACTCAAATGCTAAAATTTAGGTAAAGGCCTGGGCAGACAAGCAGGAGAAAAAGCTGAGACAACAGAATTTTGTATTATCCATGCTGCACATCCCAAACAGCAAGAACAAAGAGAGACAAAGCTGTCTAATTATCTTAGAAGAATAAAAACACTACAGAGAATCATAGAATTGTTAAGGTTGAAACAGACATCTAAGATCACTGACTCACACCATTAACCCAGCACCACTGTATTCACCTGCATGTAAAAGAATATCAGAAGCTGAAATCAGTGATGGAGGCCCATGATGCTTGACATAATCCTTCAGCTCTTAACCCATTTTGTGCAAACAATCTAATCTCTGAAGGATGTGTGTTCACCCTAAATTTTTCTGCTAATTTTTTAGATTATCAAAAGTTAGACACATGCCGTACAGAAACAGGTATTTCTGATTATAAGAGGATCATTTTGGTAGCCAGCACTATAGTAAATTTACTTTTTCTTCCTTTAATATACCTAGAAAAATAGTGTCTAAAGAGAACATATCTCTAAAATGTCTCTAAAGAGAAACTCTGTATAGTCAATGATAGAAAGAACAGGGTGCAGAAAGTCTGTGCTTACTTCAGACTGGTTTGTTTATGTTAGCTCTGAATCATTCTCAGCTTTATTATCTTTGTGGAAGATGTGACTAACTTAAAGTATTTTTTTCCTGCACAACAATTGGCTTTTTATGACATCAAAGTTGATCTTTGTTCTGATGAACAGTGTAACTCGAGACACGTGTCTGCCAAACTATGGTCACTCACTTGTGTTAGAGAAATTTCCTACTCATGAAATTCAGTTTCCTCGCTGCACAAAGCTAATTTTTCCTATGTCATGGACAGTTGTTTTATTGATACACCCTTGGGAGAGGGTTTTCTCTCAATAGCACAAACATTCTGTCAGTGTCTTTGGCAGATGTAATGTGTGTATGTTTTGTAGAAGTAGCACACTTACTGGCTACCACCTACTCATTGACAAGAGAAAAGCCTTATAGGGCTTTAACACAAGAACAAGCAATATTTAACACCTACATCAAGCACTGCTTCCTGCTCCTTGGACACCAGTGGAACTTTGGATATCCTCTGGCATGCCCAGTGTGAGGTAACTGGATCTCCTCCTACAGAGCTGAATCAGGCTACTGCCTTGTGAGCTGTGAGCTGTGCACCTCCAGATCCTTCAGGGACCAGATCCCAATCTCTTTGGCAGAGAGCTGGAGCCTACAGGACAGATCCAAGTGCTCCGTTCCTTGGGTGTGTTGACCCTGCTGGGCAGTCAAACATGATACACCACACTTACAGCTGAAGCATATGAGGCTTGGGTCCAATCCTTTACCTCCCTGCCTGGAGGAGGACTCCCTGCTTGCCCAGTCACTTTGTGACTCCAGCCTGCCATGGCAGGGGAAGCAAGGCAGTGCCTGCAGGGTGAGTGAGAGTGCCACTGTGGGGTGCAGCCCTAGTGGGGTGGCCAAGGACCACTTCCCTCCCAGAGCCTCTGGCAGCTGTGACCGCAGGTGCTTGGGCTGCACAAGCAGAAACATGTGAGGGTGCAGCCTGGAGAGCTTCATTTTCAGCTGACTAACCTCTTTCCTTGGCAAGAAAAAATGTTTCCTTGTATTTTTTTTTTTTAAGAGAGTGAGAGTGCATGAGAGTGCAAACTATTTTCCTCCTCAGCATCCATTCTGAAGCCTGTAGAAGGCCCTAAAACTTATCTGTATGTGTAATAGCCTGTAAGGATGAGAGTATTCTGTTTTGTGGGAGAAACAAAGAGCTTGAGGCTTTTGATCTGGCATTTAAGAGGTGGGGTATCACCTTTTCTGGAGGAAATGCATAGCAAGAATGCCCAGTCTACTTCTTCCTCCCTGCTCCTCCCAGCTCATCTTTGCTCCCTGGGAAACACTTGAATCAGCAGTGCCAGCAACTCCCCTGCTCTTTGCCTATCTAGGATGATCAGAGAGAGCTTTTGTTTAAAATTTCAGGATTTAAGATACTTTTCTTTTTTCAGCAAATGAGAGGTATTTTGTAATTTGTATCCTAACAAATCCTCAATCCTCCAAGTCTTTTCTCCTACTGTGAGAAGGATTTCCCTGGTTTTCCACTCTCTTTTTTAACCAAGTCCATTGAACAAATTTAACACTGCTTCTCAGAGAGTTAAATTGGATTTGTCCGGATGGACACTGTTACAGGCCTCCTTTATAGGTGGGATTAATTTTATTAAAATATAATCCTCCCATGCTCACATTATCCCCTTCAGACATTCTCTTTTAATCTTTTGCAAAGTAGCATTAAAACACTTTCTGGGATTCATTAGGAATTACATTAAAATACATACACACCTTTTAGGCTACAACTGCTGAGAAAAAGCAAAACTGGGATTTCCTATACTCAGAGACCCTCTCTGAGCCAATTAGATGGGAATGGGCAAGATGCATTTGCCCCAGTTCCAGCAAAATGATAATTAGAGGAGCACAAAGTAGTCCTATGACCACTCAGCTGCTTTCCTTCTGGGACAGGGGTGCAGTTTATTTTCTTCTACTCAGTCCTGGAAATCAACTTGTGTTGCTCCACTGCCTTGATTTAAAAGAAGATCTACAGATGCTTCTGTGATTTTCCATTTCACCCCGATGCAGCACAAGGCCTATGCAACACTTAAATCCTCATCAGAATAGGGCTTAGGTAATACCCTTGGCAGAAGGGCAAGTTCCACCCACATTCCTCTGTGCTCATCTGGGCTGGAGAATCAGAATTGGAAAGCTGCATGTGTGTGGTTTTTTTACCACTTGGAACTAAGTACTTACTGTGCACCTATTTCAGATTTGCTTCTGGCTCTGGTGTTTCTTCCAAGCCAGAAACTACACCAGTGAAATCTGTTTATGTTATAAATTTAGAATTCCATGTTAGTTTTGAAAGAACAAAATGAGAAATTCTTGCCATTCATTAGTCCTTGCCATTCTCAGTCCTACTGAGAGTAAGCTGAGAAACTTCTCAATTGCATTATTCACCCCAAAAGAGATTCTGAAGTTTCCCAAACCCCATCAGTCTGTTATGAAACATACAAATGCTGCAAAAAGGTAAATAAATCTCTTTTGATTGGCTTCCAAATTTTTAGTAAAGCCTGATAATATATGTACTTTACTATTAATGGTAGCATATTAAAGTCCACCTGCAAGAGAGAAATAAAGGAGAATTAAATGCATAAAGTAAAGGCAAAGGCCTGCTAAAAATTCAAAATAGAAGAACATAAGTGCAAAGAGAAATGCTTGGAATTATTTCATCTTTCAACTAAAATATAAAACCTTGCCAATAATATATATTTCAACATGTATTAAGCCCTGAATAAAGTAAGATACTTCATCTGGTTTTGCAAAAGTTGTATTGCCTAATGTTGTAGTACCTCTGATACTGATACACCTCACACGATCTGCGGAAAATATAACATTTTCATTACAAAAAGCAAGGTAGCCACAGGTATCTAGGACATCTGAGGAAAATCTGAAAAAACAGGCACTGGAAAGAGGAAATGTTAAATAAGAGAGGGTACAGCAGCCTTGTCTGAACACAGAGATAGAAGAGTTCATTGCATGGGTCCCTTGTTCTCTTTTTTATCCTCTGCTACTGATAAAGGCAGATTTTCAAAATGCTTGTAATGTTGCATTATCAATGCAATTAAATCATAGTAAGTTCTCACTTAGTAATATTACTTTATAGTTTGTAGTGGTTGCTTAAGAGATCCGTTCTAAAACTGGAAAGCTTTTCAGTTACTTTCTTCAATCTGTCATTTTGACAGGAGTTAATTCATAAAGGTCTCTGAAATTATCCTATCTACCACTATTTGCCTACCTAAGTTTTCAGCTATCCCATATGAGCTTGGACTCAGGCCTTAACATGCTATTAGAATTGTCTTAGCAGTTCTAGTCTTGGACAGGTCCATGTTAGTGTTGGAAATTAAAATCTGGTCCATCTTCCTCCCATAATAAATATCACAGCCGTAAAACAAGACTAGGAATCTCTATGACAATCTTGTTGATTGAAGCATGAACCTACTTCTTGTGTCTAGTATCAGCTGTTGATCTGAAGAAATCTGTCCAGCCCCCTGCTCATCTTTCTTCACTGAGGAGATCATCCAGACCAAAACTGCTGCTGCATTGGATCAGCCCATCCCGCTCTCCCTTGCATCGTGTAACACCCTTGCAGTCATGTAACTGTGCAGCCTCCTTCAGACAAGGACCACAGCAATCTGGTAGGTGCCTTACACGACATTATCTTGGCAGGATGGAGCTGAAATTCCCAAGTTTGCCCAGCTCCTGGAACCTTTAGCCAAGAGGATCTTGGGTTGCCACAGCTACGCTCTTACCAGAATCTCAGCTAACTAATTTAAAATCAGTCAAAGAGATTCTCAGCTCCTTTGCTTCACCACTTCACATTCTAGAAATAATTGCATATCTGTAATACAGCATAAAAGATATTTTAGCTGCCTTCAGAATGTTCTCTCTTCTGGTTGGGTTATATTTACACTGTTACCCTGAATTCCCTGTGCACTGTTATCATTAAAGCACATTGCCACCATGTGACTCTACCTAGACATCTTTCTATGGCCCTAGAGATGTAGTCGCAACTGCACACCACTAGTCTGGCTACTGTAGGGCAAGTATTTCCAGGTCAGATAGTATGGCAAAGTTCTTGTAGGTAGATGTTGCCAAATCTTCAATCAGTTTGAAAAGTTATGGGCTTTATTTGTCTACTCCCATCTTTCTCTTTAATGTTACTACACCTGTGCAAGCAGAAACAGAATGGGACAGGGCAGACCAACTACATTTCAGAATTCTGGCACAAATTTTACTTGGTATTCCATTCTATATTTATGTTCTGCCTTGTTTTTGATGGATCAAGAATGCTAAACAAATTTCTTATAATGCATGCTAGTCCATATCATCAAAGGCTGCCAAAGAGGCTGCCTTTTTCTCCAGCAGCTGCTACTGCTGAAAAACTGTTTCATCCTGAGATCAAAAAGTCTACCTTATCTTATTGTCTGTAGCAAAGATTTACCAGCTGGCTTTGTCACCTGCCTGCATTAGGAAATGACTGTCATTATTTGGAAAATGCATTTCCACTGTGATGTATATGTATTATAGATACACTTTTTTCCCCAACTGTGAGATATATGTGTATATATAAGTATATATGTCTATATTAATATCTTTGCTGCAAAATATTTATCTAAATAATCCAATAACCTACAAGAAAATTCTCCTGTATCTTTCTTTACACTCTCACTGCAAAACCACTATGTCCCATAACAGCCAGCAGTAACAAGAACACCCCTTTGCCTTGCACAGTTCCTACAGATAAGACTTTAAGGAGAACCAGCCCATCAGCTTGGGAGAGGATGAACACACTGTGGTAAGCTCTAAGCTGTGCACATACAGACTGTCAAAAGGGATTGACTTTGGGCAAGTTCTAAAGCTACTGGAGGGAGAAAGGGAGGAAGAAAGTAAGGATTGATAGATGGTGTAATTGCATACAGTTAGAAAGTCTTGGAAAACAAGGCTAAAGACAAGGCATGGGGACTGAAACATAAGACATTCAATGAAAGCTGTGGGAGAGAGCTGAGAGAAGCTCCAACAGGCAAAGACATCAAGGTAAGTGATAAGATGTTAAACATTTATCATAAATGGAGAACTTGCACTGCAGGTTAATCTGCTGGTGTTTAACTCTCAGCTATTAAGAGGATAAGGGATGAACAGATAAGGCTTTAGAAATAAAAACTGCATTTTCACATCTCTGCTGGTGAGGACATCAGTGATATTTCTGGGCTGCTGTTATGCTTTTAAAGGTAATCAAGTCATGATATTAAAGGTAGTGATTTCTAGCAATCCTATTCATCAGCATAACTAAAATAAGTTGGAAAAGAGGAACTCCCCAGAAGCAATGCTATTCAAATTGCAATTGAGAAGAAGTTAGAGGAAAAAGTATATTAAATAATTAGATTTAAACACTAAATCTTACAAAATACTTTTAAACAAAAATGAACTGTAACACAAAATTAGCATTTCAAAGAACATATTTTTCTTATTTTTAATTATTCCCTCAACCAGCTTTAGATATTGTTATTACTGGCTCTAAGTAAGAGATGCACTGCATCTGCAGGAACAGAATGATCCCAAACTATCTGGAGGTGATTCTTTGCATCTGAATCTGTGCTTTCTGGTGCAGGATGGTGATGATGCTAGGCGAGCCCTATGGACTTGAAAGGCACTCTGGAGTCCTACTGCAAGAATAGGTCCTCTCCTCTCCTCCCCTCCCCTCCCCTCCCCTCCCCTCCCCTCCCCTCCCCTCCCCTCCCCTCCCCTCCCCTCCCCTCCCCTCCCCTCCCCTCCCCTCCCCTCCCCTCCCCTCTCCTCTCCTCTCCTCTCCTCTCCTCTCCTCTCCTCTCCTCTCCTCTCCTCTCCTCTCCTCTCCTCTCCTCTCCTCTCCTCTCCTCTCCTCTCCTCTCCTCTCCTCTCCTCTCCTCTCCTCTCCTCTCCTCTCCTCTCCTCTCCTCTCCTCTCCTCTCCTCTCCTCTCCTCTCCTCTCCTCTCCTCTCCTCTCCTCTCCTCTCCTCTCCTCTCCTCTCCTCTCCTCTCCGTGTGTAACATTTGCTCTAGGTCAATGGGAGGCAGCCAAATGCTGTGGCTTTAGCTCCAGTGTATTGTTGGTGGATGGGTGGATGTTTTACTCCATACTTCCCAGTCCCTTGATACGATGGTAGCGTGGATTCACCGTGTTGACAGAACCAGCCTCCAGGAACAGAAGTATGTTTCCTGTGGGAACAGAGACTGGCTAGAGGCAGCAAAAGGGGGTTGGCTCTTAATATCTGTGAGACAAAAATACGTCTTTCTCAGAGCTTCCCTACTGAGTTGGAGGACCAGGCGGCAATCCTGATGGGACACATCAGGAAATACATGACTTTTCAGTGGGCTCAACTAAGAGTGTAGCAAACTGTCTAAGAGTAGGGGAATTACAGAATGTTTTTCTGGAAGCTTAGGTGTAGGATTGGAAGAAAAGTTTTGCACTGGGGCTTCTGTTTTACTAGAGGCTGACGTGCAAGCAATTTTTAAGAACAGGGAGTGGGTAGCATGGTGAAATCTTTCAAGACTTGACTGCAATGAAAGACAGTCCTGAACTGAAAAGATTGAGAGCTTCTGTTTTGAAAAGGCATTGTTGGTTATAAGTATTGTATAATATATTATTGTTTATATATATTTATTTGTTTTTAATAGATTTATATATTTATATATTATATAAATATATGTTTTAATATAAATATAATATTATATAAATATATGTTTTTAATATATTTATATATTTATATATTATATGTTTTTATATATTTATTGTTTTTAATATATTTATTGTTTATATATATTTATTATTATATTTATATGTTTATATATATTGTTTATATATTATTGTATAATATATAAGTATTATAACTGTTGGTTATAAGTATTTTGGTTGTACTTACTTTGGGGAGGTGGCAACTGAACTACCATAAAGCACTGTAATCTCATTTTATTAATGAAGAAACAGGTTCAGGGAAGACAAAAGTAGTTTGGCTGATTCATCCTGGACATCAGAATCTGGCTGCAGACAAGAAAAGGAGTTTCTGAGGTAGGGGACTAGCCTACAATGAGAATGATTTGGATTCAATTCTTCAACCTTCATTTACTGGTTTCAGCCATTCACCCTGTTTTCTCACAGTCTGTGGGTGAATTAAAGTGTTCAATTTCTCTGTCTTCACTACTGATGGAACATAACAATGAGATTCAACATAATTTCTCCAGATCTTCATTCTTAATGCAACATAATGAGGCTATTAGGAAAATAACTGCTTCATCCATGTTGTGAAGTGATGAGAGAAACCAATAAAACATGCAATGCAAATTCCAAGGGTAAAGATGACTGAGTAACACCAAACTACATAATCCTCTAAATAGCTTCGTTTATGACCGTGCTAGTGCTGAATATACACTAGCTCACAAAGGCAAAATTTATAAAAAATAATGCAACAGTTTTACCAGAATTTCTAAATTCAGTTACTATTACATTGTGTCACAACTTGGAAGCCCTCTGTCAGGTAATGTATTGAGTGATTACTTCACTGCCATCAGATTAACACATACTTGAAGTATCTCTCAAATTAAAATCTTTTGCTTGCATTCCTGCTGAAATATAAAGAACTGGGTTCCTGTCTTGGCATTGCTGGATTCTTTCCTCTAACCCTGGAGCCTTCTCTCCTCCAGTCTGAACAACCTCAATTCTCTTAGTCCATCTTCACAGGAGAGATGTTCCAGCCCCGTGACCACCTTGGTAGCCCTGCTTTGGACTTGCTCCAACAGATCCACAGGTCTTTCCTCTGCTGGGGCCCCAGAGCTGCATGCAGAACTCCAGGAGGGGTGTCACCAGAGCAGAGGGGAAGAATCACCTCTAAAATAGTGTTGGCCACACTACTTTGGATGCAGTCTAGGATAGGATAGGCTTTCTGGGCTGCAAGTGCACATTGCTGAGTCATGTGGAGCTTCTCATCAACCAACACCCCCAAAAATAATCTCCAACAGCCAGAGAGAGTACTTGTAAAATAACAAAATGTCATGGTTTAACACTGGCACAATGCCAGTGCCCCCATGAGGATACCTTCTCCCTGGTTTCTGCTGTGAGATGTGACCAGGAATAAGCAAAGCAGGCTCCTACTTAAGGAAAAAAGAACCAGAACTTTATTAACTACTCTACAACTACAGATAAAAAGGAACACACACACACACAGGGAAAATGAAAACCTCACAAATGCATTTCCTCCTCCCCCCACCAAACTTCCAACACAATACATTTGTTTCTCCAATCACCAACTCTCGGTCCAGCACCACCCTTTAGACAATCAATCCTCAGTTCATCAAGAGGAGAGGAGTCCTTCTTGTGCCATGGGCTTCCCCTGGAAACACAGTCGAAGCCTCGTGTGTTTCTGTGTCACTTGTGGCACCGCCCGGAGTACATCTGCCGTCGTGACTTCTTCCTTTTCATGCCCAGTGCTCTCACCACTGAACACGGACCAGAACTGCTTCTAGGGTTGTCTTTTAAGGATGCTCTGTCCCGATCCAAAAAAGGCACAGTCTCTCCTTTGGGACACCTGTCCCCACAATCTCTCTTTTGGGACACCTGTCCCCCCCATATTTTTTCACCCCCTGGGGCCGAGGGGCATCAACACTGAACCCTCTTGGTTCTGAGGCCATTGCCTCCCCCTAGAATGCAGTCTCTGTATCACAAGGAACATGGTTCTGTCCATGGCTATACAAAAAGAGTCCAGCAAAAGCTACTCCATCATCTCTTCCCACTAGGATTCTTCTCTACTCTTCTACTATCTCTCGCTTGCCCAGACCTCTCTCACACTGGCCCATTTTCTTCCTCATCTTCCACTCTATCTTCTAGGAAAGGTCAATGTTCTGTAAAGTTCTCATTTTCCAAAAAGGGGTTAAAAGCTCCTACAAGCGGCCGGCTGAACCCCCCCCCCTCTTCTCCGTCCCAGCCGTGCTGCCGGCACAGGCCCATGTTTATCAAGCTTCAAGGTCACAGTCTCAGGCAGCGGCTCTTTCTCTCTCTCTCTCTCTGTGTCTCTCAGGGGGGGCTGCCCGATGGCTCCCGGTGTCTCTCTCTCTCTGTTCCACCCTTCCACCCCCAGGCTCAGGCCTACCTCTCCCGGCCACATGGCTTTTCCCCTCCCCCTGCCCAGCCAGCAGCTGGGCCGGGGGAGAGACCCGAACTCTTTCCCGCCGGAAACCCAAGAGGACCCTCCCAGGGGAGAGCTCTGCTTTTAACCCCGTGTTCTCAGAGGCGTGTCCATGTCCCAATGGCCAGGTTAAATGCCAATATTAAAGTCTGAATATCCATTGGCCAAAAACACAGCATCCCAAAAAACACATTTCCTGTCAAACCACCCCACAAAATAAGGACAATAAGGATAATAAGAGGTATCACTACTAAAATAATGTCTCTCCAGAGTTACAACTATTTCATTAGCATCAGAGCTCTTCTATACCACATCTCTTATTTAAAAGCTAGAAAATACCTTTTCTTTTGCAGTTCATTATCTTTTCCTTTTCAAAGAGGGCAAATTTAAACAAGGTACTTTTGTCCTTCTAGTTTAAATGCTAGAAACTACTCAGTATCTGTGTACATAATCAAGCTTCACTGCTTAGATCGAGTCAGTTTAAAACCAATTTAATTGAGTGCAAACTACTGCAGGGACACTTTATTTCAGTCAGGTGTATGCCAGTGTCAAGTGGTTTAAAATAAGCTGAAACAACAGGAGATTAAGCTAGCATTTACACAAATGTTGCATTACCTTAATTTAAATTGGAGTCACTTTCTTGGCAAGTTCTCCCTAAAACATTGCTTTTTGTCTCAGGGTAAGCCTGACTATATTAAGTAATAGAAATATGTAATGTAATGAACTGCCACCCTTCAATTGGAGGTTACTACCTGTTTAGTTGAAATGTGATAACTGGAGTGAAAACCCTACCACAAACATGGCATAGAGAAGATTAAATGAAAACACATCATTGATAGGGACATGGCTTCTACCTGAAGGCTTCCATCTAGTCCTACTATATAAGAGTGAGGGAAAGAGCAAGGGAAAGAAGAAGAAATTAATTTTCTGTTTGAAGCTATTGATAGTTCATGATAATAAGCTATTCCATAAGCAGAGGATCTAACAAAGCCAGCTTTCTCATGCAACTGTGTCCTGTGTGCCCTTTAATAATTATGGACAGAAATCCTAGCTGTCTTAAATGAGTTCTGACTCTCCAAAGTTCTCCCCCTACATCCCACAGTATCCCTAGCTTTCTCTATATGAGAAGAAACAGCATGTGCAATGGCTGAGATGCAGTTCCATATGTGTAGGTAGGTCAGATATGATGTGCTCAGCAGCTGCAGGATCAGGAGGACAAGCAGAACTTGTAACTGTTGGGATCACACTGTACCACTTCCCTGAGGGGGCAGTGAGGAGAGGGTGGGAGCACCCATTTGGCCTTCTTTCTGCTTATTCAACGATTTTCAGGAAATTCTGGTAACTTGAAAGCTATAAGTGTTCTTAGTCTCCTTCTAATTTAGTTTAAAATTACTGATTGACTAAAAAAATCATGACATGAAAGACATCTCAGCTATAGGCAAAGGAATACTTCGCACGAGTTTCACATATATGTTTAGGTGTTCCAGTCGTTTTCATACATATGTGGTTATCATGATGTTTTGCAGGTGGGCACATTAAGGAATGGACACATTATGTTTCTTGCCAAAGAGAGCTTAGCTAAGACAGGCCTGTGAGGATAAAATGTAGTTTCATTCCCAGTCTTGTACCCTAACCACTGGATTAGGTTGGTCTTTGGCATTCACTTCCATGGAGAGATCAATGAGCTCACTTGCACTGGGGAGATGGAAAGACTGGTCATAGTAACTTGCTTGTATTTTTATTTTAGAAAGTGACTTAACATGACAAATGGGTTTCCAATTTCCAGTTGTCTTAGCTGCAGCAACAAGGGAAGCGCTGACCCAAGAATAAAATGTCAACAAAATTCCTAGTTACAGGACAAGGCCTTTCTGGGAGACCAAATTTTACATCGGCATTTGAATTTACCAGAAGTTGAGAACTCATTTTTATCAAAAATATCAAAACATTACTATTCTTGGTTTAGAAATATTTGAAATGGAGTAATTTTGCAGTTTTCTAAGCATTTTTAATTAAAAATAATGGAAAGATGTATCCAAAGTTGTCAAGTTTTGCAAACTCAAATGAATTAATATGTTTCCAAAAGGGTTTGGAAACTAAATTCAAAAATGTCTTCATGAGAAAATTATTTGTTTACCAGTACTAATAAGCGATGTTTGCAAAGGCAACATTTTTGACGAAACTTTCCATTATTCCATTAAAGGCTCTAATGACCACTTGATGTAATAGAAACTACACAGGGAATTTCCTACTGCTGGCATTAATTCCATCAGAATTGTCAGCGAGCAATACCCAAGATCTTTGCTGCTTTCAATGCCATTGATTAGGGAGGAGGTTTTGCAGACCTGGCAGTCATCTGCAAACCCTCACTGGGATGAAGGGTTGTACTTTGAGATGGTTTTGATCATTCCTCACACAACAGCAGCTTCTCCTTTGACTCATGACCTTTCACCATTCCTATTCAAGAGCACTTCAGCAAAACTTCTGGGAAAGAATGTGAAATGCCCTGAGCTACAATGCCAGCAATATGCTGACAGCACCCAGCTCTGCTCCTCAAGGTTGGCTTCCTCCCAGCTGTTCTACTGTTTGTAGGAAATTAGAAGCCTGCTGAATGAAAGGCAGATGGTGTGATGGACAACCTCTGATCCCTATCAGCAAGTTACACAATGTAGACTGGTAGATCTTTTCAGTACATGATAAAATGAATTGTGCTTTTGCTGTCACCAAATTAATTCTTGGTCTTAGTGCCTGCAGACCTTTAGAACTGAAGATGGTTTGCTTGTCCTGTCTAAAAAACTGGGAAGTAGTCATGCTGTCAGACTGATTCAACACCTTCATGCTTCATTTTTGCATGAAAAAAATTGTTAGTCAGAGGAAAAAAGGCTCCCATAAGTATGGTGAAAAAATATGCAGGCACTTATTTTCATAGACTAATATTAGGTTAAAGATATATGTACAAAACTAGCAAAGGAAAATGGAAAGCAACTTTGAAAACAAAGCCAAAATAAATTTCCTGAAAGTAAGAACACAGGAGTTTATTAATCAGTAAACTAAGTAAAAATAAATAGTTTCTTAAATTAAAGAAACCCAGAACCACTGTCCATGAAATAAGTAGAATTGTAGGCTAAGACACTAGTTATTCTTAATAGTGTAATTGAAATCTATTCCTCTATACATTAAATGGTTCATCTTCTCTTTACAGTGCTAGTCTTGGTGAAGTGAGGAACCCTTAGCATCAAATTCATTGACTTATATTCCTTGTCTGGAAAAGTACAGTTGCATCTTTAGTCTGTATTTTAGTACAGTCTCTAGATGAGTCCAAGATTTTACATTTATTACCTGAAAAAAAAAAGGTCTTTCCCTTATATTTCCTCTGTGAGAATTGCTAGAAGCTCTACCCTTGCACTTTAAGAATAAATACAGTGCTGGATGATTAGACCCCATACTTGACAATACACTTGAGTATACTCAAGTATTTTTAACGGGGAGCTGGGAGGCAACAAACACCTTCTGTTCCACCAAAACTGCCTAATGGAATGCCTCTTGCCTCGTGTTCAATTACCAATGTCAGAGTTTCATGCAACCTCGATGTTTGACCCACCCCAAGTGGTGTGTATTTGTACAGGTACATGCTTGTAGTGGGCCAAGGTTGCAGCTCCCAGGCTTGGCCGGTGCTGTACAGGAGTACACAGAGACAGATCGTGTTTCTCGTCAGCAGGGAAACCTGATGTCATTTTTCAGAGCTGCAGGGGATATGATGGCAATTGTTTACCTCATTGTCAGATAGAGTGTGGCAGGTGAGAACCAGGACACATGTGGGAAGAATCTCTTTCAAATTTTTACTCAAAGTCTAGTGCTGGGAGTCTCTGGTTTCTGAATGGGGTGTGTCTTCAGCTGCTGTTTTTCTTGTTGCCAGGAGGGTCAAAGAAGATAAATAAATCAGAAGAGCATTCCAAACCCTCGTTGAGGCTATGGTTGCTAGGTGGCTTTGATTCACAAACAGGGTATCTACCTTGTTTCTGTGGCTCCCAGAAGGGACAATGAAGATGAATAATAAGGCAAAGTGCATTATAGCTTTCATTCAAGCTTTAATGTCCCTGTTCTGGTACAAGATTCCTCAGCATCTGAGGAAAAGGAGGAAAGTGCATGGTGTATCAAACTGTGTTTGAAAGATTTCTTATAAGTGTTGGGTTTTTTCCATATGCAGAGACATGTTTGGATGTCATTAGTCTTCAAGGCTTGGTCCCCAAATGCTCTGATTCAGATTAATGGTTTAAGGATCTATCATCACTTCCTTTCCTGGACTAAAGAAGAAGGGAATTAGCTTAGAAAGTGGTGCTTCAGAGGTGAAGAACATTCAGCTCTGCTACACCCATCAGGTGAGGCAGGCTGGAGTATAAGGAAGAAATCCTGCTGAAAGGTGCCAGTGGGAGCAGCATGTTCTATTTTCTCGTTCCTGGTATGAGATATCTGAGGTCAGTTGAAACTGTACAACTGGCTCTGAAGCTTCCTGGTATTTCAAGACCTTCAAAGTAATCAGTAGAGAACAGCTCATAGCTGAGAATCAGACTACTGCCTATTCCAAGGAGATAAGTATTTCTTTTTTCTTCATGTGTGTATATTTTCGAGTAGATTTGCATATATGCACACATTGTGGTGTTACACCTGGATTGCTTCATCACAGCTTTATTTTTTATTTGTCTTATACTTGTAAAAAATTGTCTCCTTTACTTGCCAGCTTTAAATGAAGACATGGTGACTGAGGCAGGGGGGCTAGATATTCAGCTTTAATGATCAGAGAAATAGTTTTTGGGGATAATATCAAGGGACTTGACTTTCCTTCAGCCACAGCAATAGCCTATGCTTCTGCTTGCTACCTTGCACCGCATGCTCACTTGTGTTAATACCACTTTTGATGGAGTAACATGATGCCACTTGGCAAAAACAAACCAACAAAGGCATTGGAGAAGCAAGAACGCTGTTTTAAATTGGAATAAACTTCAAGTCTACCTTGCATATCACCCTGTAGCTGCAGAAGCAGTTATAGTGGCACAGCGGAAAAACCAAGAAGGACTGCTCAGGATGGCTCTAATGGCCAAAAGAAACATGTTGTAATGCTGAAGTATAGATAAGTACACTCAAATTGTTTGACTTTGGCATCTTAGTTTACAAGCATTTATATGTCAATGATGGACCCAAAAGAAGACAAATGAATAGCCAGGAAGGAGGACTCCCCATTTCAGCAGTAGTAGGCACTATACTAGTTCAAGATGTATGTGAAACTCACCCTTCAGTGTTAAAGAGTTGGTGAAAGCAATTTTTCTGCCAGGACAGGGATTATCTTTTTGATGCATTTGTAAAATACTTGACACAGGAAGGGTGGGGTCTTCCTCTGATAGAAATGGCATGAAGAATAGAGCACTTCAGGAAATCTCACGCTCAGCCAGAGGAGCTTAATCTCATTAAAGGGACATGAGGATGATACACTGTGTAAGCTGATTAACATTTACGCAGAGAACACTACTACTTGTATGAGGTTTTGAAAAAGGATGCCTATTTATAGTGTGAGGAAACTTTAAAAAATAGCTTCTATTGAAAAAACCCCAATAAACCAAACCCAAACCAGACAATAAAAGGTGTAAGAAAAACCATGTTTACACTATTGCAGAAGAGTTCTACAGTAATGCAAAACAGACTTCCCTCTTTGCCTTCACATACTGAATTTTTATTTCTGGGTATTTCTTATAGATTGAGTGGTTTAATAGAATAGAAAACAAAAAGATAAACAGTCAAATTACTTCAGACATACTTAATTGAAACTTAATTTAATGCTTCTAAAAGACACTGGATTTGCAACATCAGAAATTGAATTATTCATCTGCAGAACAAGAACTTTCTGTGCAGTACTGGTGACATCTTTTCATCTAATCCTATGAACAGAACTCCACACAGAACAGCAGAAAATGTTTAGATGAGAAATAGAGTTTTTTACTTCTCTGGTATAACAGCGGCTGTCACGTTTTATTTGGGGCTGGTAATAGTTGCTTACTAGGATCTGAACTGAAATGAGAAGCTTGTTTTTTATTTCGTTCTACAACATCCTTAGATCAACTCAAGTTCCTAAGGGCTCCTGTTACTGAGTTATGGTGAGTTTCAGCTGGTGACCTACAGTATAAAGGACCTAGTTTCCATTACTGACTCCCTTGGGAGTTTGCAAACTAGTGTTATGCAAAATTAGCGTTTGCTTCTGATATAAAAAATTATCCACATTTGGGATATCCCTGTAATTTTATAGATGAGATCAGATATAATCTCACAGAAATGTGTAATTGTATAATCAACCTGGCTTAGTTTAACAGTACCTTCAAAGACATTTTAATGGGCAGGACTTCATTTTGAGGTTAGTTGTGCACTTCAAAAAGGGGGAGTTAGGGCATGGTCAGACAAGTTCTGGCAAATATCACTTTTGCTTTTGCAGTTTGAGAAATTAATGCCCCCAGTTCTCTCTTCAGGTTCTCTCCCTAAAGTTGTCATCCCTACACCAGGTTTTGTGGGAAATTGCCTGAGACAAGAAAATCCATTTCGTTCACTGACTTAGTAATGTTTGAAATAACCTCCAGGAGACCTGGTGCAGCTTCAGCCAAACCTGCCATTGTGGAAACAGAAATGTGAGGGATATGTGCCTCGGCTTGGCCACTGTGTACACTGGGGCACCTGGAGAAAACCAAATCAATTATGACAAAGCAAAAGCCAGGGACACTCTTGCTAGCATGAGTGGAGATCATGTCTCTGTTGGCTTTTGTATGATGACCATTTTTGCCATAAAGATCTATGCCTATAGTCTGTATTCAATTTTTTCCTTCTACATGATTATCTGGTATAAAATAGCCTGTATTTCTCATCCTTTGGCTATTTCCACCAAGTGGAGGAGGTCCCTGTTGCTGTCACCTACATCCTTTTTAACTCTGATTGGTAAATAAAATTAATCTCTGACAGTGTCCTACTTTGACTAAACCAAACGGCCAGAGTTGATGCCACCTTTATGACTGTGCTTCAAGGTTCTCATGATAACATCCAAGCAAGAAGGATACTAATTTATGGACAGGGATGATTTACATATGAATGACTGGGCTTTTGTTCATAACAAATTTTAAGCATTCCACTAGATTTAGGCAAGATAAAATAGTCTGTTAGGAGTAAGAACTGTCACACAGATTATTGAAGCACACAAACATTTAGATAGGTAATTAAATTGTTTACCTTAATCAGGAAAAGCCTTGTGAAGCTTGGAGAATACCCTATTTTGTGGTCAAGATATAAAATGTTTTTTAATGGGAGTGAAGTTTATGAGGGGAAAAATATTTCCTCTGTGAAAAGATATTTGTGCGAGGAATTTCAATTGAGAGCAATACATTAACAACAAGTTCTCTAAGCATCCCTTTCTGTAGTGTTTTACCATGGGTGAAGGTAGTTCTGAAAAAAATACCAGGAAAATTAATAGGAATATATGATCAATTCACTGAAATATGTAAGTGAAACCTGAAACATGCTTAGTGCTCATGGTTCAAGCTTGCCTGCTTTCAAATGTTCCATAGGGTCAAATTAACAACTGTGGTTTGCTGTCAATGGCTGGCAGCAAGCATATTGCTCAGTAGATCCAAATATGACATTTCAAATTGTTATTTAATCTATATAGAAAGGAGTGATTGTCACATCTTGATATATTTAGTATGGGGAGATTGATAAAAGTTCACTCTGCTGCTTTCAGAAATAATAGAATGTTATTAAATCAAGAGAGGCTCATGCAGGGTGTGCTATTGCTGCTGTAAATTAGAATTACAACCCATATGATGACAGGTCCATGGTGGAATGGTCTCTCTAATCTCCCATTGTCTTTACTAAGCTGCTTTCCAGGACAGGTATGCATATTATGAAATATTTCTGTTCCTTGCACTTAATGTGTGAGTAAAGTATGTGCTGGTGCTCTCTGGGAGGCTCTAGAATCCATAAAGATGTAAAATGTGTGCTGGATTGTAGTTTTATTAGACTGCCCAACACATGTTGAATAACAATTTATAAAACAGTATTTTTTTTCCTTTTCAATGTTGACATTTTAGTCTTTTTTAAAATTCCAAATTAAAAAAAAAAGGAAAAGGAAAATAAATGTCAGTATTGAATACTGTCAGAAAATGACAGTATTCCCCCCCCCTTCTTTTTGTAGAAATAGATACTTTATGATATTGAACTTTCTGTCGCAGTCCGTATAAGTGCTTCTTGCCCCAGAATAATTTAGACCCTGTTGACCAATTTAATTTGAGGGTTTTTTTGCAAGGGGTATTTCATAGATATTAAGTTGCTACAAAGTTTATGAAAAGATTTTACCAAGTAGAACAGACAGATTGTTGTGCAGAGAATTTATAAATCCCTCCATAGCAGGAAAGGTGCAATATGAGCTCAAACCTTGGCAGACTAGAACAGGATTCACATGCAAGATCGATCTTGAAATTCAAATGCAAAGTACATTCAAATGCAAAGTACATCTCATTTGTATCTGCTGTTCACAGAGCTACCTGTTGGTTGATCAGCCTTTGCTCTCCCTTTCCCTACTAAATATCTCCCTTTCTGTGGTGCCTCAAATCAAATAGTCCAATAATACATCTGGGCAAATCCAATGATTCACTGCTATGGGAAGGGGCAGTGCTACTTCCTTTCCCCTCCCCTCCCACGCCTCTGGTCTTGCCATCCTGTCATGTTCCCTCCTGTGTGCTGCAGGTTCAGCTCACTAATCCTAGGAAAAAACCCCTTTGCTTCTCTGGAGTTTTTTTTCTGGGCTACTGAGTGGAATTAGTTCAGTACATGTCTTGTGAGTGCTGGGGCTCTCACAAGGGAGTCGTGAGTGTGTTTTAACAGCAGCAGTGAGCTACTAGATTGGCTCAATTTGATTGTTGAATTTTATTTGAAGGCTACTCTGCTTCTTGCAGAGATTATGCACACATGAGGTTTTGCATTTCTCTTAACTGATATTTTATCTTCAGGTAATTTGACTTGGTTTTCCAAGGAGGGTCTGTTTCAACAGGAGACCTTGCAGCTGATAAAAAGCTGGCCACAGATAAGGGGTAGAAAACCTTCCAGACTTTGTCTAGAAAAGAGAGGATGCTGGAAATTCATGAGGTGAAAAATCATGCCACAACCATTTACTATGTGCTTTGATAGAGAGAGTGAACTAGTGCATGTAGCCACACCAGAGAGGCAGCCAATGTCCCAATATCCACATCACTTTCCTGCTGGAATTCCTTGCACCCAAAGATGTCAGAGGGGGAGGGCAGCACAGCTGTCATTTGTCACTCACGGTCATGACTCTGGCAGGCAATTAGCCCTGGGCCTGTTCTGAGAGAGTGTTATTACCCTGGAGATGTGTCCATTTGGATTTTTGAAATGATCCTATTGTGGACAAAAAGCTGGGAACACTATTACTGGAAAGACGTTTCTTAGAAATTGAAAGAAAAGAAAAGAATGATGATGGAAGACTTGCCACAATTAAATGTGAAGCAATCACAATTGTAAGGCATAATTAAAAACCCACAGAGTTCTAGCTAATATTTAAACTGATTACAACAGCTGAAAATGATAATGATTCTTCTACAGGAAAACTAAATATTTCCAGTATTGGTAAAAATATTTCAGTGTGAAACACTTCAGGCATGGACATTTTAGGCACTCAGGGATTATGCTGCTTATTTAGTTAATGCTTGGCTTTGAAGTGTATAAAATAATGATAGCAATCCTTTGCAGTCTTGAGCAAACTGGACTTTAAGGAGTGGAGAGTTCATTACTGTTTTTAGCCATTCTTAATGAGAGAGGTTCCCACATCCCACATGTGTGCATGTGTACGTGTCCATCCATCTCTTGCTCTCAGTTACGTTGATTGATTTCAATAAAAGACATCAGAAGGGCAATTGCACAGAAATTAAGACCTTTTTATGAAAACAGTCATATATAAAATGCACTTGCTAAATGCAAACATAGAAAATTAGTTCAGCTGTTGCTTTTAGCTGTTATTTTCCCTATTCAGAATTCATAAATACAAGAGAAACAGGCTTTATCCTTAGGTAATTAGAGGTCATACCTTTTTAGACACCAGAAAGTCCAACCATGATGCACAAAGCTGTAGGAAACAAGGCTTCTGCTTTTCATGTAATCAGTTGCTGCATTACTGTAAAGACACAAAACCAGATATTTTGCTTTTCATGCAGCATCTTCTGCAATATTTGCATATTTCTGTGTGTTAGGAGTTAACCCTGGTATGCAGTTAAGCTAGAGTCAGTGCAACCTACTGAGAATACTTTGTTTTCAATTTGGTAATTAAAATTCCTGTCATAGCCATTTTCATAGCTGAAGACTATGACTAAGTGAAGCAGCATCCAACTCTGCCACACCACACAGTAGAGGAACATATGAATGTGTCTGCCCCATAAAAACATAATTTATACAGAACAAAGGAACCTTTACAGGCTACAAAGCATGATATAAAAATTGGAGCTGCATCAGCTGCAAATTGTCCAAACTGCATTTTGTAATTAAGCACCATTATCAAGCCACTGTTAAAGAAGATACATTGAAGGTCAGAAGCAAACACAGCAGCATGAAGCTCCTGAGAGCTGAATTTCCCTGCTAAGGAGCAGTGTGAATTGACCTGCATTACTACAACCAAAATTTTTACCATATTCAAGCTTGCTAATTTAACTCTTTTTTGGGTATTTCTGTGCTATACCATAATTTGTCACACAAACACTCTTGACTGAGTCCTGGTAAATAAATATAATCAGGTAGTGCAGCCTATTTCAGGTATCAATTCAGTATCTTAACATTCCTGGATATACTGTGGATTAGAAAGGCTGGAACAGAAAACCAGCAGAGACTTCTGATCTCAAGCAAATCAAGAAATGCCAACATGTTGTGGTGCTCTGGACAAAGGAGATGATTACATTCTTTTTAATCTGTAAGGATCTTTTCACTGAAGTGAAATTTTCCTGCAGGAAGCTTATCAAAATTTCACATTGTGTAGAACTACTGATTTCTTTTTTACATTTAGAAAAGGTACAATCGGATTAAAGGTCTTCTTTTTATTTGTTCACAACTAGTTTCACTTTAATGCATTTAAAACTTACAAACTGCAAACTTACCAACACATGTATTTTGATGAACTCTACTATAAAGAGCATGTATTCGATTTAATATTACTTCAATTAAGCATTTCCCCCATAACTTTTCATTTATAGTGCATTTATCGAGGAAAATATTTCACTGTGGATAATCAAAGAAATTTTAAAGCATTTTGTTGTAGTGAAACCAACACAAAATGTATTTAGCAGCAGTCAGGATTTACAGAACAGGACAGTATAACAGAGCCAGGTTTATAAATATAACAAGTTTCATGTTGTGGAAGCATTTCCTAGTACCTAAGGCTTGCCTGAAGCCCCAGCCCCTCCTGACATCTGACAGAGTGTTCACTACTCATTTCTGCCCCATAAGGAAAAATGGCAAGTCCTCTTAGTGAAGTGTCTAGTCAAGTTCCCAATTTGCATCAATTTAGGTAATTCTAACGAATCTTTATTGACACAGAAGAAAGAATATTCCAGTGATTATAGCCACAGGCTATTTCTTTGATCTTCAGCTGTCACTTAAAGGCAGAATTGCTAAAAAAATGTAGTAATCAGTCAGTAGGATTTCCAGGGCCTGTTTGTCATAGACAACAATATAAATTAGCCACCTGGTGCTTTCAAAAATCCTGTCTACATGTCTTTGGCCAAGTTCAAACTGCAGAGCAGTTGCACTCCAGGGTTCTACATCTTGTGTGCACAGATTTTCTTCCCATGGAAACCAAGGTGTAGGGTGGGGAGAGGGAGATGTTCCCTCCCTCAACTCAGAGGTTGCACTTGGATACAGCTGATGTGCTGGGAAGCACTCTTGCAGCATTTGATGCAACTTCAAATATCTGCACAGTTTAAAGCTTCCAAACAAAGTGTTAAAGAATGTTAAAAAATCAAGCTCCTTATTGCTCTGGGACTTGTTTCCCCATCAGTAAGACAGAGAAAATAATAATTTTCTCACATGGTTATTATAAAGAAAAATACATAAACAACTTTGCAGAGCTCAGAAGCCATACAGACACCAACCAAGAAGCATGTGACTCTATCTGTGCAGGGACTGTATTACTGACAAGGGAAGAGAAGGTGCTGTTAGTCCTGCTATTAATGCAGATTTATGCAGAATGCAAGTCCCCATTCACAGGACAGTAATATTCTTCTCTGGGATCTGAGCAATTGGTAGAATCTTCCTGTTGTGGTGTCACTAACAGGCTGCCTCTGACATATTTTCCATCCCCAATGGCTATATAAATTCTCACCAACAACTGCATACAAACATTTGATCTTGGATTTTCATTTTTCCAAAATAACATCCAACTTACTCCCAGTGAGCACTATGGCTAAACTCCACTTTTTCCCTGAACCGTGGGACTTATTTATAGTGATAAATGAGAGGATTTTTGAGAATACAGTCTCTATAGAAACTAGTGGTGGACTAGACCAAAGAGGTTTCTTAGAGGAAATTCCCTGCTCTTCTGTCTTTGTAGATGGTGCCAGAAAGAGCTTGAGCTCCTTGTTGGCTGGGAGTGCAGGATGCATTTGGCATATTTGGTATTATTAACTTCTCTTCCATGAGTCAAAATGTAAACATTTGCAATTGACTGTATTTACTTACATTAAAAGTATTTTTCTCAATTGTATTTCAGCTGGCTCCATTTGTTCACATTACTTACATTCCAAAAACACAAAGGAAGTTCCAGCACACACGCACAAAATTGCACTAAGATGGTGCTAAGGTTGCTGACTCTCATGGCTAAATAACACAAAACCTAAAAGTACAGGAAATCCTGAGTTGAAGCTCTTTTACAAACTTTAGACATAATTTCCTTTTTCATACATAATACTTCCTTCAGTGCTGGTGGAATCAATTTGTGGCTGGTTGTTCTGGCATTGGGACAATCATGTGGCAGCAGAATACAGCAAATCTGTGCAGACCCATTTCATTTCCACTTATATATGTGGTATTACTATAAGACCAAAGCTTTTAAAAGCAAGTAGGGATTTTGAGTACTTAAAGCTGAGATATCTGAAGTGCTTTCATTTTTGGAGACTGCTGCCAGAAGGAAAACTGTAAATCATTTTAAAAAATTGGAAAATCCTACATGGAGTAGGAATGCTGATAAGAGATGCAGTCTCAGGTATTGCCAGTCATGGTCAAATTGCTTGCTGTATAGAGATTTTAATAACTTTCCAATGCCTATATAATTCACTTTTCTCAAGGCACCTCATGAAATCCAAGTCTTACAATAAATATCAGTCTTTCCCTGAAGGGAACTCCTGCTGTGAAAGATAATAGTAAATTGCATTAGCATGTTTCCTGTAGTCAAAAGGGTATGCACTACGGGTGCAACCATTAAAAGCCCCTCACCTACTGAGGTGCTATCAGTTTGGGAGGCAGGTTCCATGCTTTGAGACTTTGCCAGTGAATTGAGCTTGCTGCTGAGAAAGGAAGCAATAAATGTTTAGATGCTGATAGCAACATTCCTCACTATTTTAGAACAGGAAGTTAACAAGCAACTTGTAGCTAGAACAGCAAGGAGTGTCCCAGTAGTCATTCTGGATTTGGTTACTGCTTGGAGCTTGCCCAGTATAGCAAGGACAGTGATGCAACGTGTAAGAACCACCATCTTGTGTTTTTTCACTCCCACCTGCCAAATCTCCCCCACCCCCCCAAAACCCCTCCTTTGGCACTGCTCTGGCACCAAAAAACCTGACAGCAGAGTTGTAAAAGACACCCATTACTTTGGCATCTTGAGATGTTTTAAAACATATTTAACTGTATCTTCTAGTCTCAAATAGCACAAAGTTTTCAAGGCTTTCCTTAACAATAAAACCTCATTTATAGAATGGCAAAACCAAACCTGATTAACTAGATGACTATAAAAATTATATATACAATAAAAGCATTCTGTTCACACAGATTAACAACTTCCTTGATGAGTGGTCCATAATGAAGTTATTTTCATTTTTTCACCTCAGATGATGCAGCACTGCAGCTGAAGGGGTGGAACAAGTGGTATACCCCAGTCAGTCAGTGGCATGTACCCACTCTGGCTCCTTCATATCATACCTAACAAAAACACAGCTGCAAGGTAAGTCAGTTCAACTGGCTAATCCAGTGGAAAACTAACTCTGGAAAAAAAAGGAATAGCTTCTCAGTGGGTCAGAACCCTGCATCAGGTATCTCTGAGGCTGCATAGATCTGGTAATGATGGCTGAGGGAGACACGGGCAAAGCAGGGCCATGTTTTCCACCAGCTGCCATCAGTAGAATCCTCTACCTATATCATGAAAACTCACCCTCAGACTAACTGGAGAGGACTGTGCAGTTTGGTGTAAGAATGGCTGGCATTCTCCTCTCTGTGCACAAGTGAGAGCAGTGGACCATGAGGCAAACAGAACAGAGTGCCACCATGCCCTTACCTGTCACGCTAAAAGCAGGCTGTGACAGACTGTGGCAGACTGCTGAGAAGAGCTGGTCTCAGGCTGGCAGGCCTTAATTAAGTCAGCAGCAGGAAACAGCTACAACAAGGCCTAAACACCTGAGGGATTTAAAAATAGGCCTTGTCACTTCACATTGTCTCAAGAAGCATATTTAAAATTAGGATGGAATTTAGAAAAGCAGTGTCAGGAACCATCCTGTCCCATCCTGTTCAGGAGCTGAGCAGAAGTGCTGAAATTCCTGTCATGTGTAGTTTCATTCATCATAGATCTTTTCAGCAGTTTGGCTTATATGTGAAGAAGAAACCTGTACTGATGTCCACCCTTGAAAAAAAATGAGGAAAGCATTTCACCTATGTCATCACAGGTTGGCTACTTGTCCTAGGCAGTCATTAGAGGCCACACTGAGAAACACCTCGTGTCATTCTTTTTCCTTACTTTGCACATCTACATTCAATGAAATGGATTGTGCTCCACAAGACGCTAACTTCTTCCTTTTTGACAGTAAAGGGAGCTTAGGATGATTAGCTCAGGTGCAGGTGTCAGTTTCTGACAGCAGAAGTTAAGTGAGATCCATCTCATGTGAGGAGCTGTCACATTCTGTCCAGCTGTAGATGATGACATAACATGGTACTATGATCCAAATATTCAGGAGTTAAATGTAGTGTGACTCAGAATTACTTGGTTATGCTACTTCTGTCACCCTATTTCCTTAGAGGCTTTCCCTACCTAGTTAACCTCATATCAATCTCAATGTGTCAAAGCAAAGCTACAGGAAATTCGTATCTGCCTTAACTCAGCATTGTAAAGGAAGAGATGGACTTTATTTTCTGGATTTCAGTAACAAAATTTTGGCAATAAAGGACCTTAACAATTAATTTCAGTAACCTTTCTCAACTTGCTTTGTTCAATTTAGTTCTCAAAGTTTGAAGAAGCTGAATGGCTACTGACATCTTGGTGAATCTCATCATCAGGGAATCGTTACCCTAATATTTATATGGAATGGCCTCTCATATAGTTTAAATTTGCACATTCTTGTTACAGCTTCCTTTACAGCAGTAAAAAATCTTCCCCTTTCTTGGTACTTAGATACCCCAAAGATTTTATGCCATTACTGTACCATGCTTGGTACTTGGTGATTTAGGTGTATCTGTGTGGATCTCTTTGCAAGACAAGCCAATATGCCACAAAAGTACTACTTTGAAAAATCTTCCCTAAAAAAAATTGACTTAAGAGAAATCTCTTTTTAATTTGCAATCATAGATGCTTTGACCTATGCAGAACTTATCAGTAACTCCTGGAGCTTTTACAATTAGTCTAGGTTTAGAATCTTTTCTTCATACCAGCTATTGGTAAAGAAGAACAGCTCAGGTGCTGCTTCAGATTTGTCCTGTGCTGAGCCTTCAACATTCTTCCTCAGTTTTCAAGTGTATACAATATATGCACTCGGTCTTAAAATTTTTTTAAAGCAGTATGAAGAAATACAGAAGTCAAACTCAACTGATAAGTCAATCGAAACAAAGAAAGGGCTCAAATACACAAGAGACTTGCTTCATCTTGACAAGCAGAAGCTGTGCATCAGCTGAGCACTCAATATCCAGACTCTTAGACCATAATAAATGCAATGGAAAAAGCAGTGGCATGGGGCTCTGAGTCTGAGGTCTTGACAACTGACAGTATATTTGATATTTGTCTTAAAATCTCTACCACTGGTTTAAATTCACTATCTAGTTTAGATAACATGTAAGTAAAGTGAATTGACTTTATAGTTACAGAAATACTTGAATATATTGCAAAATAACTCTAAAGCTCAGAAACTGGAAGAAAAATCTCCACTTTCCCCCCATCTGTCTTTCAATCTCACAAATTTTACATCACTTTCTTGATTTGGGGAGACGCAGTTTGCGATCTTTGAATGGCTGGAGTTATCCATGTGGTAGTAAGTGAGGCTATTTTATCATAAATAAAATAATGTCCTTTTTTATGAAAACAACAAAGTAGCTTAATTTCACCTTCTTACAACAGCTCTGGTATGAAACTTGACACTGCAATGACAGCAAACCTGTGAGTTTTTCCCTGATGACTATAAAAAGAACAGTTTCTCCCAATTTTAATGAACATTATAGACAGGACTGAATGCACACATGTCTAGTGAGGTTGTTCAACATTTCCCATTATGAGACTCTGTTTCCAGTTATTTGTAACTTTGCCAAAGTTTAATGATTTGCACTGTAATTTTCCACACTGAGCATCTGCGCAAGGCTGAATTGGACAAACAACTTGGTCATTTCTGAGATAAAGACTAAAGGAAGGTATAGGGTTGGTTTTTTTTGTAAAAAACACAACAGCATTTTGGGGAACATTTTTGGGGCTACTACCACTTGTAGAGTGGCTTAAAATTGGGTGAAGTTTTGCCTTTGTGTCAAAGATGTACTTCTCTCCATTTCTTAATAGAATTTATTAAGCTTGGCTAAGTCCTAATTCTTTGGGGGAAAAGGGGAAAGAAAAAAGGCAGTTCACACATGCTCAGTACAAAAGTCTCAGGTGTCAGCACTTGCATTTCTCAAAGATTCTGTAATTATATAACATGTTCCAGACTGAGGCTGAGCAGGATTTTCCTTGCAACTACAGCTCTACGTCATACTGGGCTGCAGTCCAAATTGGAGCGCAGAAGCTCTCTTTCTTCCACCTACTCCAAACAGGAAGTGAGAAGGAGGAAGCTGCACTATTTAAAAGCAGAGCTTGCAAAAAGCTGATCTGCCTGGAGATGAGGAGCAGACAGGAACCAGGACACCAGAACACTGAGACAGAGTGAAAGAGGAGGGAACTGAGACATTTATGGTGATAGAGACAGTAAACTGCGCATGGAAATGAAGACGAGATTCAGAGCCAGCAAGAATGAAAAAAGTTAAGAGAAAAAACGTTCCTAAAACATTGGCAGCTGTGAGAATGACTGAAGGAACCTCTGGATGAAGGAGAGGTGCTAGGCAATCTACAGGGAAATTTATGATTGAGAAGGAACGTGGTCAGGAGAGACAGAATAGATTAAAAATTAGCAAGGAAAGAGTGGAAGCAACCAAATGTGCTGAGAAATCGAAATGGAGACGGAATGAGGACTGAGGTTAATGAGAAAATAAGACTGAGGCAGTGACTGGTAAGGGCAGAAATGGTTACGCTTTGAAGGAATAAATTCAAGCATGTGTGTCCTGTGGATGAGTATACAATCTGGAGCTTGTAGTGGAGCCCTAGAACCTTGACTTCAACAATTCAGTAATTGTTCAAAATTAGGTTAGAAACTGTCCATTCTTTTTTTTTTTTTTGGCACCCATATAGGACAGAAAATTCCTAGTTATTCTGTTTAAATGTCAGGAGATTATGCTAGGCATCTACATTTTTCTAACCCATTGATAAAATATGCACATTTAGGCATGACAGCTGGAAAATGTGGGAGAATTTTTTCCTAGCATGAAACAAAAAAAAAAAAAGAAATTTACCTACATACGGAAAAGCAAGAACCTTTTTAAGACACCAAAGCAAGGATTTACAATTTAGAAAATGGAACAACTAAAGCTGTACAGTCATGGAGACTCTATGTTTGCTCTTTTGTGTTTAGGTGGACACAATTGCGCAATGACTTATCTGTTTAATTTATTTTACCATGGTACTATACACCTTCTTCCTCAAAATCCCTGTGTAGTTCTTTGCAAGCCATCTCCACCAAAAGCCTTTCATAATAGATGCCTCTTTTTCTGGGTGCCTCACTCACCTGGCTTACAATGATCTGGCTTACAGAAGTGTCGTGCACTCGAGGAGTCAACTTGATAAATTACAACTTAAATAAATACATTGCTATGTTATGGCTCAAGATCATGCACCTTGGAGGGAACACCCTAAACTACAAAACAGTTTTAACCTCACCTCTGCAGAAATCAGGAGTAGCAATATCACTTAAAATCCTAGAAACGTATCATAATATTATATATACTCATATTTGTGAGGCACTCAGACAGTACAGTGACAAGAACTACTGGAAATATCAGGAGGCAATTAATCATTCTGTTGTTATATGAGATTTTAATACTATGAAATAAACAAGGCAAAGAGTCTCATACTGAGCAAGGATGAGAAATAAAAAAAAACCCAGATATTTTCTTAAAATACCTGCCACCCCTGTGTGCTGACTGATGCTTGAATCTTGAAGACAAAAGCCCTATATGAGTATGTGACTAAAGGGAGATGAGTAAAGTTTGCATAAAACCTGACTTCTGGCATTTCCTACATTTTGATTACTTGACTTTGAAGTTTTAATATCATTCTGAAAGTCTGTAATTCAATAAGTCTTATACAAACATACATATCCTTAGGAATCCTCCATATTGTAATCACCAGTATCACCAAACCCCCAAGATGGCATTGTTAGTTTCGTTTTACAAATCTGTTTGAAAACAAACATACTTTTTTTTTCTGAAATGCTGTATGCAGTTGAAATGCTTCAAAACCTTTCTCTACTCTCCTTTCCTCTCCTTTCTGTTTTCACCTCTCTCCATTTTTTACAAATGCCTTCTTCAAAAACTGCAGGACTAGCTCTGGCTCAAACAGCTGCAGAAACAGCTTGGCTTCAGACATTTACCACAGCAGATTTGCTTAATCAAACAACCATCAGAGCAGCTTTGTTCCAAGTAGTTGCCAAAAGCCTGTCATGCTACAACTTCAAAAAGCTGCTCCAGCAGCTTTGCTGCTCACCAGAGATGCTCATCATGCATGGAGGTGACATCATACATTTCTAAGTAGGAAATCCAGTGATATTAATGTTCAGTATATTGGTACAGTTTTACCCATTTAATTAGGGTATTTTTAGTAATGAATGCATTACTTTAGAGTCCATGGCCAGTTTATTTAGTTTATATCTTTCACAATAGAGGTGTTACTTTGCCCTAGATACTTTCTGTGGTTGGCCTCTGTCCAAACATAAGTTATTTCAGAGTTTGAAAAAAACTCTTCCAGCAACTTTAAACACAAACCCATCAGAATCAAAGACTAGGAAGCCTGCTGTATGGTCATTGCATTCAGGTCCTCACCAACACCTGCCAAATTTTTGTGTTTTCAATAGTTTTTTCTGTTTCACCTGAATTAAGCCTTAAGTGAATGTGACTCTATGATTTCCTGAGGCAAACTTACTCCAGAGGGTCAGTACCCCTACTTTCAGCAAGTTTATCTTGTCTCCATGGACTTGTAGAACAATGAACATTTCTCTCTAAAAAACTTGTCTCTAGAAATTTTCTCTCCTTTAGAGACACAACAACAGTTCTTTGATTCTAGGTTCACCGAATATGTTGGTTTTTTGCTTTGCAGTTATTGTCACTGCTGTCCTCACTTGTCTTGTGTGGTTGACTCCTTTCTTGAAGAGCAATGCCCAGAGCTGGACACTGTAGTCCATCTGAGATCTTGACAGCTGTGAGAAGAGTGGAGGGATCACCCTCAGTGATTTGTAGGCTGTTGTCTTCTTAAAAGGACTCTGCACATAGTTAGAGCTAGAGAGGAAAAGTACTGTATCCTAAATGTCACAGGGGCCTAAATCTCACTTGGGAATACTCAGTAAGTATGCAGGATTCTATTGTCAGCTAATATGATTAAATTTTGAACATACAAGGAGTTCTGGTAAGTAGAAATATTTGTAGCTTTAAAAAAATGTACACAACAACTTCTCTTAGTGACATAACTATTTGAGAAATGAAGCACTGATCTGTTCCTGTGAACCTACTCATTTTGGAAGTTTAGAAATTGCAGATAAACCATAGCAGCTAGATCTTCAGGTTTAATTCAAAGAGATCTGTGTTAACTTTGCTAAAATACTCATTATTTCTCAATTTTCTGTCAAGCTTTTTGAAAATACATTAGATGCCTTAGCTTTCATGACAGGTATCTTGTTTGGGCATATCTGTCGTGCTGGGCATTTTCTGTCATGATGCTTTCCTCTAGACAGACTTTGTTGGGTATTAGCTTTTTGTACTCTTTGTTGGGTATTAGCTGTTTGTACTCTTTGTTGGGTGTTAGCTGTTTGTAAAGCTGTGTGCTTTGAGAAGAGGATAGAATAGGACACAGTATTACTGTTTAGTTGTTATATCCATTGGGAGATGCAATTTTCTGTTTATAAGATTGGAAAACTATCCCTTGAAAGCTGTGAAGCTTGTTCTAATGGCCATCCAACTAGAACAAGTCACCAAATCTGTTTTGGTAGTAACACTTCTTGAGTGCAAAATACCATCCCAAAATGGATAACATTTCTGCTCACTTCAAACTTTCCTTCTGCTTGCTCCTGCCTTTCATTATTCCTCCTTCCCTTCATTATTTAAAATACAGTCTTGGCAGAAAATTCTCTTCAAGCCTCTATTTTTCACTTAATGTATGGATGACCACATTTCTGTGTTTTGTGTTCCACTTGGGAACTTTATTCACTTTGGAATAAGATATGATAGAACCATGGAATCATCAAAGTTGGAAGAGACTCTCAAGGTCATCCAGTCCAGACGAGCACCCAGCACTGCCACTGTGACCCCTAAACAAACTCACCCAGATCCACATCCAGATACCTCTTAAATACCTCCAGGGTGGTCACTCCACCACCTCCTGAGCAACATAGGTTGATCACCCTGACAGCGAAAAATTGTTTTCTAATATCTAATCTGAATCTCCCCTGCCTCAGCTTAAGGCAATTTCCTCCGGTTCTCTCACTGCAGGCACAGCAGAAAAGACTGCCATCCCCACTGCATTAGAACCTCCATTCAGGCAGTTGTAGAGAGCGATGAGATCCCCCTTGAGCCTCTTCTTCTCCAGGCCAAACACCCCCAGCTCCTTCAGCAACTCCTCAGAGGACACTTTTTCTAGACCCTTCATGACCCTTGCTGCTCCTCTCTGGACAATGTAAGATATTGGTACAGTATTATTATAGTTAAGTGCTGCATGTTAGAACTGAAATACAAGTCTATTTCTCACTTGTTGCTGAGTATTTGTAGCATTACAAAATTGTAGCATGAGATTTTTCCTGGTCTGTAATTACTGTGCTCTTTTACAAGTAGTAAAAGAATAAGTAGTAAGATTTAAGTATGATCTTACAGTGAATCATGTGGATGGTGGAAAACATTAAAACTACATGTTATTATTGTAATTTAAGTACTACTGTAGTGATCAGGATCCTGTTGCGCAAGAATTGTGAAAACACAAGTAAAAAGCCAACCTTATTCTGAAAAATAACAGCATAGCAGGATACAGTCTTTTTCCTTCTTTCTATCATTATTTCCATTTTAACAGAGGAAGAAGTCACAGCATGAAAGCAAGTTACTTGCAGATCAGAGAAATGCTCAAGAGACCGATTTTGAATCCTGAACCACTGAGTCAAGTCCAGCTCTAACTGCAATTCACCTGCACAATGTACAGCAACAGCAAAACAAGATTTAAAAAACTCAGACCTTCCATTTTTATAATTCTATAACTTCCCCATCAAATACCATCCCTAAACTAACATAAGAGTAAAGAGCCAAGAGAGAGTAAGAGTATAATAGAATATATTCCAATTTTACTGAAGTCCTAGCAATCCACCCTGGCCTGGGAAAAGCCTTATCTCAGAACAATGAGTTATAAACCAAGCTTTAGACCAATAGATAAATTAGTCTTTCCATGGTATTACATCTGCAGGAATCACCATGACTGTGTGTGTCTGGTAAACTTCATATCAGCTGTGCTGATTAATTTGAACAGAAATAAATCAAATGGAGTTTAACTGAGAAATAATTATGAAAATTGGATTGCATGGCAACAGACTGGGATCTGAAACTTGATAAATCATATTGAAGTACAGCTACTACAGAACAGTCAGTGGCTAGGATTCTGCTCAATCTGCAGCTCATGATTCATGGCCTCTAGCCCATGTTGTTAGCCAAAGTCAGTGTTTTGATCTTCTGCAGTTTTTCCACACCAATTGATTCCCAGAAGATGTATTCCTTGCCAAAATACCACATCTGTTGAGTTCAGCCAGTTATGAAAGGATTGTGTCAAGTTGACATCTGAGAATACTGAAAAATGGTGGTTATCTTCTGGGTAAAGTGACTTCTTTTGACAAGCTGCCTTTTTCCTGTCTTTTGGTCCCTGAGAATTTGAAAATTACTGTTAGGTAGGAAAACTACACTCACATAATGATGCTTTCAGGTTTGTTCCTGAGAAAAACTCAAGTTTGATGCCTTTTCCCACAGCATGCTTCTTCCCTTTAAGGAGATAGTGTCTAATTTCAAAATTCCAGCAATGCGTCTCTCCCAGAGGAACAGGTAATCTAAAGATTTATCCCTTTCTCTGAGTCCATTCATGCTGGCTCCAGCCCTCTGAGCCAGCCACCACCTGTTGTGGCTGGAAAGGACCAGCAGCAGGGTCTCTGACTGGCATGCTAATTGCACAGCAGAGCCACACTAGTTTAGAGCAACTGAGGAAACCTGTAAGCTGGATGCAGGTCTCAAAGGGCCTGCTGAGGAGACCTGTAAGCAGTGGACAGAGGGGGAAGATGATGGGAATGTGTCTGCATTACAAGCAAACACATCTCACTGCAAAATTACTCAGAGGTGAATTTTCAGGCACTAAGGGACAGAAGCAAGAAAATCAATGTAAGTTAACGGCCCAAAGGTTCTGTTCCCTCTCAGTTTTATTTTTCCCATTTAACGCTGCCTACTTTGAATGCATATGATGTTATTATATCCTCTATGGTTTTTCTAAGGTGTGTGGATGCTATGAGCTAGATCCCTGAGGAATAGTTTAGATCTGACTTTCAAATGTCATATACTAGCCCTGAGTTAGTTGCCTACAATACCCAAGGACCCAGAGCATTCTGAGCAGAAAGCCAACAAGGTCAATAAAAGATAGTAAGTGTATGGAGACCAATGTCCCTGAAGGATTGAAGTACTTAATCCCAGCCTACAGCAAGAAACTTCCTTCTCTTGGTATTTACTAACTACTAACTAAAGTGTGAGTTGGGCTCACACTTTTCAAAGAGGGGCCTAGCCAGGATCTCAGTTTTATCCAATAGCTCAGTGGTTAGTTTGAGGACAGATAAAGAACCATTAATTCCTCTTGTTGAAGCTGCTTTACTTCACTGAGAATAATTAAATATTCATTAGGCAAAAGAGAGAGCAATACTTTATTGCCTAACATTTGAGGCACTCAGCTACAAGAAAGAGGCCTCAGTGCCTGTGTCAATGAAATTTTAAGTATCCCATATTAAGTAATCATGAGGGTAGGGACTGGGATTCAGTCCTCTCTTTACTTAGGTGGGAGAGCTAACCACTGAGCAGTATTATAACACTAGGTTTTATATTCCTTTGGTTTTTTCCTTGCACTTTCTCTGTTTTAGCAAATATTTTGCTACACTATGCGCATTGGAAAGGTACAGTAAGAACAGATGTTGAATGCCCTTGCTCTGGAAAGCAGACTATGCCTAAAGTTAAATGGATCTTGGAAAATGTGAAAAACCTGTTAAAAAGATAGAAGCATGAACAAAAGAGATAGTGTCTTCCATTTCTCAGTTCAACTCTTCAGCTGATAAGTGAAGAGACAGGAAGAGTAATGGCAGATCCCTGGCCATGTTTCCTTTTTTAGCCCTTCCAATATGTCTGTACTCAGAGTGTTTTCTGGATTGGATTTTGAATGCAAGCTAAGGGATAGAGTATCTTCCTCAAGAAATACAATGCTCAGACATCAACACTCCCAGTTTCATTAATTTAGCCACTTAGCAAATATCATCTATTAAAACCCATGGACTTAGAGATTTTATATGCCTCCAGGCAAAGAGGCATCCAAGCGAGGACTTTGAGTGCCTATATTTGGGGTTCAAAAACCTAAATATTGCTGGGGATCCACTATATACACAAGATTTGATCATAAATGTCTAGTGGATACACTTTTGCTTGCTTGAATTCAGTATATTTTCTTTGCTTGACTTTAATATATTTATCTTTCAAAGATATCTGGTTTTGTCAGATCATTTCTGGGAGCCAAAGACCAAATAGGTGTTTTTAATTCAGTGACTAGGTAAAAAAATAGCTTGAGGAAAATGATAGGTTGTCCTGCTTAGTACTTGGAGTGTTGACTTAGCAATATGATTTCTCTTGTTATTATTTTGACAATTTTGCTCAGTAGCATGTGTATATCACCTTCTGTAATGGTCTCCCAGCCTAAAAATTTTGAGTTGCTGTGATAATGTATTTCATAAAGGAAGAGACATTTTCAGCTTGAACAGGGTGATTGTACAAGGTTGGAAGCACTGTAGAAAATCAGTGTACTTGTAATTTCATCAGAGCTATTTTCATTGGGCTTTTAAAAAAACGGATGCTTTATTTTAAGGATGAGCTAGCGCACATCTATCAAGTCCATACCCTAACTCTGTTTTGATTAGAAATAGATTTGGACAGTGCATTGGACTATCATTCAACTGCCCTTGTGTTTGCACCAATCAGCTCAGCTTTTGTACAAAGAACCCATTATCTAAGTGAGAAAACAGGGCATCAGGGAAATTCACAGATACAAAATAAGCTGATATAACTGGTTTTATGTGAATATAAGGATCTGCCTACATGGTTAAGTGGAACCAAAATAACAAAATGGCTCACATATTATACTCAGAGTTATAGTAGTTCAGTTCTTCACGAGTGCTATAATTTTAGAACAACAGTTCTCAATTTTGAAATAACTTAGATTTTAAAAGTGCATTTTTTAGAAAGAGGGCAATCTTTTTCTAAATAAAAGCACTCACAGACAGTCAAAGTCCAGCATTTAAACAAGGCCAAATTAGTTTCTCATATATTTGGCATTAGCTGTTTATATGAATTTAAACAGACACATTGACTACAATACTCAGAAAAGGCTGCTCCTGAAAACTCTAAGCAGTCCTCTGCCTTTGGACTGACAGTGTCTATACTCTAAAGTGTAAAGTTGTCCTCTACCTGGAATGTTTGAAAAGTGAAATGGACTAAAAAAAAAAGTTCAGATAACACTAAAATATCACTGATGTAAAGTGGGAAGATGCAAGCAGGTCTCTAATAGCAGAACATGATCTGTTGGTGGGTAAGCCAAAAACCCCAAAATATTTGAGCTATTTTTAATTTTGTGATAAAATAGAAACTTTTAAAATATCTGTATTTTAAAACCACTTTATTTCTGCTTGCTGTGTAATTAGAAAGATTTCAAATAAATCTTGGTTTTGAAAAATTTCTTGGGTGGCTGAGATGAAATGGGTGTGGACTTTGGCCATTAATCATAGGGTTCAATTTTTCACCAGAGCATCTTTTCATACAAATATTTGAGCTGAATAAGCATGTGAAGCAAAAGGTGTTTGAAGCTGACTAAAATTATTTCCTCTTTCAATGAAGTGCATTCCTCTTGCCCAGTTGCTCATACTACAAAATGAGTCACCATTTTTTAGGGCAATTGAGAGCAGACTTTCTCCTTTAAATATGCAAAAAAAATAAGTGTCCCAAATATTCTCCTGTAGAATGCCTCTTTTGTGGCGGGAGGGAAATCGTCATTCTATATTGCCACAGAGCAGCAACAGAGAGATACAACCTGGGTTCACTAACTCAGCAAACACTGCCTTGCCTGAGCTTGCACCTGCAGCCATATCAAGTTACTCTCAGGAAAATACATTCTTAACTTTAGGAATGTGCATATTTTCCACTGTCTGCTGCAGAACTTGAGTATATGTTAATGAACTTCTTTGCACAGGGATGATTTCCTGAAATGGGACCAAAATCTATTATCAAGAGTTACAAGTTCCACAAGTTCCAGCTCTGCGCAACCTTGAAAGTTGCAAGAGGCACTTGTGACAATTGCCCAGGCTGCTTCTTCTTTCATTAATCAAACAGACCCTATGGCTCAGAAAAGTGAGGAGACTCTACAGTTGGAGGAACTACCTTCCAGGGGCGGGGGGAAGAGGCTGAATGCTTCAGATAATTCAAGGTATGACAGCAACTATTGTAAAAATGGTGTGTTGTGGTTAACCCATTTGGCTATATGTCAAATTCCAACATAGTCAAGTACAAGAATTACAGCATAGTCAAGGCTCAACCAGTAATTTGCAACCTGTCCTTGGTTGTGTCATTTTTTATTATAAGTGGGGACAACCCTACCTAGAGCAGTGAATGCTTTTATTAATAGAGAACCAAGTGCTTTTGTAGCAAACTGCGTTAGGAATATCTCCAAGGAAACAATGGGTTTGGTTCCTATTTGCACAGCATATCTTAGAGCCGAGTCTGTTTGGTGACTGATAATGGTTATCACAACTATCAGCTGTAGAGAGGTATTGGGACATCCTTCCTGCTCCATTTAGCAGCTCAAGAGAATTATGATGCTCCTGGGCTGTGCTGCCAGCCACTGGGAGAACCATGGACATGAGTTCACTACTTCATAAGGAACTTTATTCACACACCTACTGAAAGTCCTGCTTGCTGAAAAGTCAGTGTGACCATACGATGTTTAGTGTAATGAATAAATTAAGACTGCAATAATCTGTAGGCCCTACCTGGAGACATGGAAAGGAAGAACCCTAGGTACTCCTCTCCCTTTCCTATCAAATGGCAGAACAGCTCTACAGAGGCACCTGCATGGGTTGTGCAAGCAAAGGTACAACTTGCTGATCCATGAGGGAGCTGTGTTACCAAGTTAGGACTTCACCTGACAGTATTTTATCACAGAGAAAATCCCTACATGGACCCTGGTATATAAGAGAGCATGTAGAAATATCACTGAACTTACATGGTTCCTTCCATGTCAAGCATATTCTTCTTGAATTGGGCTTATTTTTACCTAGGAATATTTATCTTGGTTTATTTTAAAACTATACCTAGACAAGCTTTAAACACAACACCAACATACAGTAATAATATACATTTGTTTTGGGGTTTTTGGGAAGCTGTTGCTGTTTGCTAGCTTAAAATTTTCTCTTCTTTTAGTAGATGTTGAGGTAATTCTTTATACTGCCATGCAAATTTCCATTTTGGGGCACTGCAAGTTGTGGTTCATAGTAATGTTTTGAAACTTTCAGTTAGATTTTCAGATATAACTTATAACTAGGCCTAGGAGTGAACTCAGGAAGAGGCATGTTTTAAAGACCTTCTCACCCCAGGATTGCAACATTTTGTGATAATTCAGGTTTTTAAAAACTGATATAAACCCATAAAAATAGACTTGAATGCATCTAATATAGAGAACTAAGCAAGCAACATTAGTGCTGCCAGCTGAGAGACTCGAGTATAAAAGTGATATGAGACTGCAGGCCCCAAGCCAGTGGAAACTGAAAAGATTTGCAGATGTGCTGTGGTCATTCTCTGTTGATGTTGGTGGTCAGGCTGTTATCACAGCACTGCTCCCACAGCTGTCATTGGAGTGATGCTGGCAAAGCCTTTGCTGGGAGCCTTGCTCTTCAAACTGGAGCTTAAATGCCATGATGACAGCTGAACAGAAAGTGAAGAAAAAGGGAAGACAATAGAAATCCCAAAGAAATATTGAAGATATAAATGGAAGCAACTATGGTAACTACTGTAAAGATTCAGACCAGAATTTCAGAGGAGTTAGGAAATGCAGCTACAGAGATGCCATTTTTTAATTTCAGTAACAGTTCTGTAAACCTGGGATTGGGTTAAATGACTCTGTATTTACACCAATGCAATCACAATCCACCTTGGATGCCTAAAGCAAATTCAATTCACCTTCCTGGTCTATTTATGCTGCCATTGCTCTTCACAACAGCATGCCATGATCACACAACCTACACATGACATTTTATGTCAATGCTACAGAAGTTGTTGACCATTTTTTATGGATGTCTAGATAAGAGAGGTTGCTTTCAGCGTACTTTGATGTCAGTGCACCATTTTTCATTGAAAGTGTAGCAACGATGCATCGATTTTTATCTCTAAGAAACATCCACTCTTCTGGCAGTTAAAAAAGAAACTATTCCAACATACAAAAATTGGTATTTTTGTTGAGAGTATCAGGTCTATTTCTTCCCATTATTCTGTATGTTAAGCCTTCCTTTTGTGTAACTTAGTCCCAGTGGACAAGATGTTGTAACTGGCATGTGTTTTTTCTAAAGACTTGGAACATAACAAATCCTTTAAGAGCACATACATAAGCTAGATGACCTCAGAGAAATACCAACCGTTCTTCTAGACTGCCAAAATCATGAACAGACTGAGGCATTGCTCAAATATGACAACTGACAACACCTCACATGCCAGATTGAACAACCACCCTCCACACACACTGTTTTCAGGTGCAAGAGGTGAAGTTGCATCCCAAAGCTCAGCTCTCTGCTGCAAGTGAATTGAGGTCTAATGCAACAAAAGCTCACCTCTCTCCTCTGCCCTTGCTGCTCAGCTATTAATCTGTACACAGGGGCATCCTTCCCTCTGTGCTTGCTGCAGACTGGATGGTGCTGGAAAAATGGACTTTTGAGGGACACACAACTTGAATTTGCATGACTTAGAACAGATGGAGGATAAGAACAGCCTGCTGTGCATGCGACATTACCTTACCTAACAGTATGTGGCAACATGCCAAATGTGTGGGTGTCCTGGCCCTCAAATAGGAGGGGAATGATTGCTACCTTTACAGGCATAATACCTTGCTGTATTTTCATGTAAGGAGGGGAATGATTGCTACCTTTACAGGCATAATACCTTGCTGTATTTTCATGTAAGGAAGGCATTTGGTTTACTTCCTTTTTTGGGACTTGGGCTGGGAAATACACACAATGGTACATGTGCCAGGACAAAAAACAGTTGCAGTCCTTCACAAAATTTTTTTTTTTCTAGGATGCCATAGTAGTTGTGGCTGAATACTTGCACAAAACAAACTATTCCATCGCAAAGTGGACGTATGTGAAAGTATGCAAAAACACAGGGGAGAAAATGAGAGAGCTTGCATATATTTCCCTGTGTTAAAAAAGAGTGTAGAGTTTCCTGCAATGAAGTAATAGTTAATAAACAAAATAGTGAAATAAAATTATAGAACTGTCATAAATCATAATCTCAGTACCAAATTAGGCAATAGTCAGTCCTTATGGTTATCCCATTTTGGAGGCAGGCATCTGTTTTTGGTTTTTTTTTCCTGTTTTTGAGCATCCACATCTTCCTACTGAGATCTGGCTTGGATTTCCAAAAAGTCCTTTACAGTTTCTGTTCCTGAAACACAGTGGTTTTGTTGTGTTGTCATTCCTCTGTTTCTTGAGAGCACAGAGGACCATATTTGTGTTTTCTAGCCCAGTTTCCTCACATCCAGGATTTCACTCTGAAGAGCTGTGATAACCAAACTCAGGCAAAAGAACAGGATCCTGTTCCCTAGACATGAAAGTTCTTGCTGTTCTCTGACTGCTCTTGACAGACAGCCCTAATTGTGTCAAAAATGTAACAATGAAGATGCTGCTATTTTCTCAGAATGATGCTTTGGTGCCTTAAATGTGGATTATTATTTGTGAACAGCTTCCCACAATAACTCCATGTTTGCCTATGTTCTTCCAGAGACAGAGCCCCTGGGCTTCAGGTCAAGCCTTCATGAATAAGCTCCTGCTCATCTTCGGTTTGTTTATCAGCAGGGAACAGCAACAACAACAGTATCAAGCAAGAAGAAAAGCAGAAGTCCTCAGCAAAGGTGAGAAGTCCTAACAGTATTAATTGAGAAATGAAACACTGAGTAAGAAACACTACATAGACTGTAGCAATGACTAATCATTAGAGTATGATTCAAGACCCCTGAACACTGCATCAGAGGTGTTATTGAACTGCTAGATGCAAGGTCAGTCTTCCACAGAAAAGAAGAAACAAAGGAGTTAACTTGAGAGAAAAATTCTTGTGAGCAATGAGACCTTTTCTTTTTGAAAGGAAAATTCCGTGCTTTCCCTTCTGGTTGGCCCGCTGTAGCGGATATGCTTTTGGAGTACAGCATGTACAGTGCATAAGCAACTATTGCCATTCATGGTTGGCTTCCAAATCAGCAGTGCTTAAAAATATGAAGTGCAAACTTGGCTCTTTCTTCTATCTTGGGTTTTGTTATTGTTTTTTGTCATTGTTGCTCTGAAAGAGTATTTGCTCACTTTTTTTTTAGCAAAACGAAAGATATAATTTTAACTAAGTGGATGCATTTCTCCTTTCTTCAATCAAAATGCTTTTCCTTTCCTTCTGATGTCAGCAGCAGACAGTAGGCAGTTTCCTGTAAAGAAACAGCACTGTAGCTGACTGTGTCTTCTCCTCAACATATTAATATAATCTCAGACCATCCTTGGAGAAATACCAGAAGAAACAGCTCCACTAGCACAAATACAGTAACTATTCTGTCCAGGCTCTATGTGAAACCTGCTCTAGAAAACATAATTAAACTGAGTGACAAGCAAGGATCAGCTTGAGAACTTCACATTTATCATGAGCAATCATCAATCTTAATTAGCAAAATATTTCATTATCCACACTTTCTTCCCAAAACAGAGTAGCTTGTTGGAATTAAAAGACATGGCTGTAGCTGTTGTTTATATTATTTCAGTATCTATGTGTGCTGGTGGCAGAAATGAGACTCTCAAGATGGACAGCAGTAGAAACTTACAGTGTGAATGAGGATGATCATTACTCAGAGCCAAGCAGCAGGTCAGTATGCCCTTGGACATGGATAATGCTAACAATGTGGAAATATTCACAAATGGTCAGAACAGCTGTTAAAGGGTGAGGAAATCGCTCTCAGAAAACACAGGGACAGGATGACAGCAGGGAAGCTCAAGGGAAGACCTCTTCACATTCAAATCCAGCCTCTCTCTGTAGCTGTACTCTCCTGTGCCAACAGATTCACACATAATGGCTGCAGTTTAGGTGAGTCATACATACTGAAGGAGAGGTGGACAGACCAAGGTTTTTCAGCCTTTATGCCTATGTATAATTTTAAATGTGTGTCTATACAGCAACATTTTGGATTGTTTTAGTTATTTAGTATTCATAAAGTATAGGATAATTGAAGCTGGTGTAAGAACCCAAAGCAATCTATCAGAAGGAAATGTGTGTGTCCAACTCACTTCATGAGCACATAAAAGCCCATACGGTCTCCTGTTAGCAACAAAGATAGAAAGCCCACAGTCTCATTTATTTCTTCAGAACTACTTCATTTGACTTCTGGGCACCTGACCAATGAATACTCCTCAATCATTCACTCTTACAGGCATGACTTCTTGCTAGTAAAAATGATCACATCATGGAAACAAAACCTTTCCTGGTATCTTACCCTATGTATTTAAGAAGGATGGACAACCAGTGTTCTCTGCTTTGTCAAAAGCCTTTAGAAGAAAAGAGAATTCTTATAGGACACATCACTACAGATCACTGGCCAAAACCTAGCTCATACTAGCCTGGCCTTCACTTGGATGAGACCAGTGGAGGCTTGCCAATGAAAGCCCTCTTGCCATCTTAGGTTTGGGAAAATATATTGCAGTAGGAAATGTGTCAATGATGTTAAATATAGTTTTGCTCATACTGCAGGAAAGAACAGTAATGTTTAAAACTGTGTCTGCTACTCAGAATTACCCTATGAACTGGCTGAAAAGATACATGAATAAAAGTACTGTTCCCCTTTCTGTTCCTGCTTGAATCTTGACAGTAGCATGGCTGCAAACACATATGTTCGTTCTCACAGTGGGGAAAATGCCTCATGTCTAAAATGTTCAGACAACAGTCTCTTGTCTGTTCCGTACTTATTAGTTGCTTGACTCTAATAAGGTTGTTATTAAAACAACCCAGTTAAATGTCTTTCATGTTGTATTGACTTCATGTCAAATGTTTATATAAATAATCTTTGAGGCATGGGAAACTTGCAGGATGTTTTCACAAAGTCCTTGTAGTGTTTGTCTCAGGAATTGTGAAGACACATGACGACTACAATAAGTTCTAAATAAAATGCAAATTCATGAAAAAGAGTTTGGGGTCCTTCAGAAATATTTTGCACTTGATTTTTAACAGGATTTGAACACACTTCATCCATTCCTATCTTTAATCAGAAATCCTGTGCTCTTGGATACCACGGTTTCTTCAGTTTTCATTATTCAATTCTACTCACCAGAGATTTTCCTATTTTCTTCAGAATTTCTCATTTTTCTTACTTTCCAAAGTTCTTACTGAAAGCCTTCAACAAATCAAATACTTGTCAGCAACTTCTTTTATCTTCATTTTAAAAACTTGTCACCTCTGTTTCTGTAGAAAGATATTTTAAACTAGTCTAGAAGAGTGATTTATAAGCTTAGAGACTGTTTTATTTGACCTCCTTCACCTTGAAAGGACATGTAAAAGGAAACAGAGATTCATCTTCTGCCATTTCATGAGCTCCCAAGATCCTTTTCATTGAGAACAGGACATGATCATTTATCCTGAGTAAATTATTGCAGGTTGCACATGCTCTACTACCTCTATAATATATTGTGTTTGAAATTGTGTTTTTCTCAAAATGCATTAATGTTAGATGCAGTATCTGGTAAAAACCTTAATTTTTTTTTCTTCTTTAGTGACTTTCCAAAGCATCAATACTTGCTTCTGCCTTAATGATATTTTACTTTGTCACTGACATGGCCAAATAAGCTAAAATAAAGGTACCTAGTTTTTTCTTCCACCCTGACAATCTAGATTGAAATTATGCAATGGTGGAAAGGCAGTTCAGAAGTTTTGAAAAAATACATCTCTAATATCTTGTGGCATCAGTAGCAACAACAGTCAGATGTAATGAGTCATGTTGTGTTAGTTTCAATGGAATATGTGAGACTTCAGCCATAGGTGTTAATGTGTTGTCCTCAATGTAAAGTGTTAAACCATTTTACATGGTCTGTGGTTTTAAGTACAGAAAGTTTAGCCTGCTCAGTCACATGGCAGCTGCACAGAAATTCATGCCAGATCTGAAAGTATATTGATTTGTATGTACAAAAACAAAACACAAAGCATGTGGAAATTGAAATCAAGTGGTTAAACAAGACCAACTTAATAAAAATCTGTCCCAGATTTCCTAGACACAAGTTATTAATTTAGAATCCATTATGCTATCCAGAAGTCCTTCTTAGCACAGCAAAAAAGATTTAATTTTCTTATTCATCTCTGGGATCACAACTGTGGGAGTAAAGATTGATTTGCTGCTTTTGATAATAAATATAGACAGGAAAAGCAGAAAGGATTGGAGAGTGGAAAGCAAGGGCAGTGTGGCTGTTTCTGAGCTTTTAAGACTACAAAATAACTGTGTAGTCTTGGAAAACAGTTTGGAGTAGCCAGTCACCCCTGGTAACTGCCAGCCGGGAGCACAATTCCCACTGGTATAGGATATCCCCTGCCTGGCCAAGTAAGGTCTCCTTCCTTCCACTCATCATCCTGCAGTGGTAGAGCAGCACAGGCTGACTCAAAGGGTGGTTGAAAGCTGAGTGGCAAATTGTGAGATCAAAAAATATAACTAGGGGGAAGAAAGAGATTCCAAGAATATGGAAAGTCAGGCAGACATCATTTTTTTGTTTAGCCAGTTTGTTGGGAAGTGCCAGGAGTCTTGTTTGATGGCCTGAGTCAGGTGGAAATTGTCCAGTGGGGGAAAAATTAACCAGTGTCCTTTCCTCAGGAAGTTCTTCCGAAACCTCTTCCACCATAATAGTTCCTGCTATTTTGCTTTTAGAAGGTTCAACAGGTGATGTGAGATCAAACAAGCCATCCATTCTGTTCTTCATCCACCTGTTTGGGTCCACTAATTTGTCACTTCAGTCTTTTCTGACCTGCCACATCATCATATCACCCTTGATCCATAGAGGAAGACTGCTCTGAACGAATGATTGTTTTTCCAATTTCTTAACCCCTTTGCCACTTTTAACTCCTAGAACTAATTGCAGCACTGTGTGAACTCCTACTGATTTCTCAGAGATGATTTCACAATTACAGTAGGCATGCAGTCTCCAATTATCACACAGGTAGGGAGAAGTCAACAAGTAAGTAACAAATTGTGTTTAATTTCAACCATGGATGCTTACAGGAATGTGACGTTCCACTAGAGAAATTAAATCCCTTAATAAGGCAGAGAGGAAAGAAAGGATTGTGGTCTAGCTGTCATGGCTAAATCTGTTTACATTTCAAGAACAGACTTCAAAATTTTCACCAACTACTATAAAGTTCAAAACAATCCAGCCAGCCTTTTAGGCTGGTGAGTCCTTCTCCATGGTAAATGTGTCCAGTGTTGCATAACACATTCTCTCAGAGATGGCAGCTAGCCACCTGGAAGTCAGTCTTATGAAAGGTTCTTTTCTCTTTAATTATAAAAATATCCACACAAATTCATCCCTTGCCTATCATGCTGTTTCCACAATCCAGTTCAAACTGATTTATGAATGAGAAAATGAAAACATTCTTACTATAGTCAATATAGCTATAGTTGATTGTACAATATCAAGAGCTGCATTTTTGCAGTTTAGGTACCATTAATTTGATCTGATTTACACTGATGACATTTAGGGCTGTCACTCCTCTGATATAGAAACTTGTCATTGCCAGCTATTTAATTTTGTAAAGACATTACCCAAAATTTATTAGTAATGGGTCTTAAATGGCAATTCAGTCTTAAATTATGGGGGCAGTGAACACCCTTGAAAGAAGCTTACATTTATATCTCAGATCTTGCAATTGGGCAAACTAGGAACACTCACAGGGAGAGCTGTAGCTGTTCAGCTGAGCTTTGCAGCTGCTTCCTTCGACTACAACCAGCAGACGGAAATATTCAAATTTCCATAACATAAAAAAATGAAAAGGACTGGATCTAGAAACAAGGCTGGGTTTTCCTCTTGCTTTAATGCATGGGTTTACACAGACACAGATCAGTGCTTACTGTTGCCTGCAAGAATTTTGCTATTGACTTCAGTAGCTCTATGGCTGATCTTCTCTACACTAGGGGGTGATTGACTAGTTATTTAATTAACTAGTTTAAGCAGCATTAACAATAATCTCAGCAGTACCCAATGGATTTTCTGCTTTAAATATACTGTGCACTTCTCTATTTATAGTAAACACCAGCAGTGGGATTCATCTGTCCAAATATAGATTCTGCATGGTAGGTGTCTGAGTTAACTGTCTAGGCTCCCTTTATAGTCAAGGGAACAGGCCTTCTAAGGGCAGAGCTCCTCTCATCCCATTTCCGATGTCTAAAATAGATTAAATGAATCACCTCCATTTAGGAGATCGAGTAGGAAGGCCTATTTCTGTTCATTCACTATGGAGGGAGTCTTGACAACTGGCAATGGTATAGATACCTGCCCTGTGGAAACTACAACACAGAAGGATACTTCCTGTCCTGGTGTGGTACCCAGAAGACTGTGGTCACCCAGCACTCTCTATGTTCCCTCAGATGAATAATTTATCACCTTGCTGCCTTTCCATCATGTTAGCCTCTATCTCCTGCATGATTCATTGGGAAGCAGGGTATGTTCAAGAACGGTATTTCAGACCCACCCTTCTTGCTGGCTTTCACTCTTCTTCCCATAGTTTCAACTCCATGGACTCATTTTACTGACAAGGAGGTAATGAGCTATTGAAATTAAACAGTGCTGCTGTGTAGCTGGTTGGGGAGATCATTGTTGAGCAATGTAACATGCTCTTATCCTTTGTCCCAGAGGACTGAGCAAACGTTTTGTGAGGCAATCCCATTTACTGCTGATGCCAATGCCAGGAAATGAACAATCTGTGTTAGCTTTTGACTTTTAAAAACAATGGGCTGGATGCAATGCCCTCTGAAGTTACTAGGAGTCTTGTTCTTCCTTTGTTTTCAAAGGGCATGGGGTCAGGCTCAACACTAGGAGTTTATTTTGTTTTGTTTTTACACTTAATGAGAAATAAAAGTTAAAAGCAGGTGCCGTTGTGATTATGAGTAGCTGGTCTGTACAGCAAAAGGAGAATGTGATTTTTAAACAAATGACAATCAACATTCCTATTTAAAATGTTTTTATACTAATTGGATATGGAATATTTTATCACACACCCCTTAGTTTAAGGTTTACATAGATTATTGATCTCTGCATTATAAAATTTAGACACACAACAGTTTTGTTATGAAGTTCTTTTATGCTCTTAAAGAGGAATTTCCAAAACATTGTATTGGTGATCATTCATTTGTATAGGAGTACTTTACAATCTTTCATGTAAATACTGATAAGGCTTCTAATGCTCATGGTCCCCTTTCCTCAATTTTCCTTCTCCCACCATGAAACCTCCCTCTGAAGACTATGCATAACCCACAGTATATTTATGTATGGGGTATAATGCACATGCTTCTGCTCTTACTCAGAGTCTGAAGAAACTGCTTCTACCCAAATCCAATCATCAATATTTGTAAAATGTTAGTTACCCTCAAAAGATGTTAATGTAGTACAGCAGTGTTACTTTCTTTAGTTTAGAGGCAAGAAATTAAATTTTAAAAGAACGTAATTGACTTATTCATGATTGTATGGACCCAAGTACTGTCTTCTCTGAGGTTATGTCCCATTCCCTTAGGCAGAGAACTTTATACCCTCTGCACTATGAACATTTATATCAATTTATGGTTATGTTCATTGGCAACACTCTCCATCTGTGATATGACTGACTCGCAGGAAGGACTGGTTTGCAGGGACTCTAATCCAGAGTGACAAGGACCTCTTCAGCCATTTAGATGGTCATGGCAGCACTGAGGCTGAGCACAGAGCGGCAGCTGTGCACCTTTTGTGCAGATGGCAGATGGCACAACTGCCTGCTAGGGCTTGGACTGTGCCTGCCACACGACTCACACGTTTGTTCACCAAACATAATGTCCTGAGGTTACAGGAAGTGGCTGGGTCTAATGGGCAGTAAGATCTCCTTCAAAAGGCTTTCTTATGTATGAAACTTATATAACATTTTAATAATCTAACATCATTCTTAGTATCTTTCAACACCTTTATTGTAACCTGGAGGGGATATGGAGTAAACTCTCATCAAGTTTGCAGATGACACTGAACAGGGGGAACCAGTTGATGAACTTCAGGGCAGGGCTGCCAAGCAGACTGACCTAGATAGGCTGGAGGAACAGGCCAACCATAACCTTGTGAAATTTAGCAAGGGGAAAAGGAAAGTCCTGAGAAGGAATAACCCTGGCAATGATACAGGCTGGGTACTGGCTAGCTGCAGAGCAGCTAGTTAAGAAGGACCTGGGAATCATGGGGCCAGTCAGGATTAGCCAGCAATCTGCCTGGCAGTAGGGAAAGCCAACAGCATCCTTGGCTGTTTCAGCAGAAGCGCAGCCAGGAAAGTGATAATCTCCCTTTACTCAGTATTTGTTAGACAACATCTAAAATACTGTGTACAGATTTGGATTCCCCAATGCAAGAAATCCACTAGCATGTTGGAGCATATTCAGTAAAGGGTTACCAAGATGTTCTAGGCTTTGGAGCATTTGTCTGGTAGTGAGAGAGTAGAGGAAATGGTGATTGTTCAGCCTGGAGAAGAAAGAGCTTTTGATACATCTAACTAGCAGCCTGCCAGTATATACAAGAAGGTGGCTCCAGGATCTCCACTGCAGCACATGGTGGGAGGATGACAGACAATGGGCATAAATTCAGACAAAATATGTTCAGGGTGAATATAAGGATAAACATTTCCCTGTGTCAGACAGAAAAACAGCTTAGCAGAGAGACAGAGCAGTCCCTACCCTTGGAGCTTTTCAAGACCTTACTGGATAAACTCCAGAGTAATCTTGGTCTTAACTTACAGGTAGCCTCCCTGAGAAGGAGGTAGGACAAGAGACATGAGGCTACTTCCAACTTGAATTATCCTACAGTCTTATGGAACAGAGTTATCAGCAAAAGATTTTGTCTGTGAAAAACCAAATAATATTTCCAAGTCACAAACCTCAGAAAGGAGTGTAAGTGCATACTAATCTTACATCAGGCACATTACACATCCTGCACAAAGCAGTTACTTCTTTTGTGTAACAATCTTTGCATTGGTCCTATTTTTAATTCGTTTATTATTACCAGTCACCACCAACACAAGGAGTGAGACAGGAGTATGGACTGCCATATTTCTTATAATAGCTTTTGGATGCACTGCAGAGCACACAAAATTACCATGTTTATGGAGAGATATTCTGGCCTCTGCCTCACTACAAAAACATGTGCTTTGCTTATGCAAAGTCCTCACATGTATGAAGTTATTGAGGTTGCTGTATTTCTATCTAGTATTCCACAGTCAGGAGTGTGTGAGCGTGCACAGTGTGACACACCACACTGAATCTGACACACTGAGAGGTATCTGAGATGCAACTGAGTTATTGTGCAAGCATGTACCATCTGTGCAGTAAAAGGGAAGGCCTACATATGGCTATTTATCCATGTTATATCAAACAGGCCAGAGGCCTGGAAATCTTAGCCAAATTGCCATAATTATCTTTTTCCATTTGGACAATAAAATAGAAAAACTGACACAAAGACAAAGGGGATGGAGTAATGCAGATGTAGGTATCCCTAGAACAAATGTGCAAGGGCTTTCCATGATAGCCCTTACAATTTTAAAACACACCACTGCCACTTCCCATGATGAAGAAGTGTAACCACTGTCTTATCCAAAATAAAAGTAAGTTACAGAACTACAGCTTTCACTTTCTGTTCTTTTTAGTCCTGGAATGGAACAAGAGTGGGGATGAATTGAACCCATGTTGGTGGGATGTGCTAATTTGAAATGCAGTCTCAGTACTATTTTCTGTCCTGGCTTTCCTGCATCAGCTTCTGCTTTCTGCTGCCAGGTGTCCTCTTGTTTTTGAGGTAGCTGTTGTTCTTCAGGGCTGGTGGGAAGCATCACTGTAGAGCAGATTGATTTCCAGGTCCCAGAGCAGTTTCTTATGCTTAAAAGGCTTTCTTGGACTTTCAGCACAGCATTCTCCCACAGGGTCAATACTCTGTTGGTTCAAAAAGTGAAAAGAGCAGAGCTGATGAGTGGTTTGCAGCTTGTTTTCTTTCTTCAGGTCTTGCTTACACTCTGACTCCCAGAAGCCTTTATTCAGTTGTGAACCAGAAGCCTCATCCCACCAGAAGAACAATGAAATAAAATAGGAGCAAAATGTGAAAGCAAGGAAGTTCTCACTGAGTTGTCTAAAATGCTTTGGGCTTTTCTATGCATGGGATTTTGTGCTGATCTAACAAAAATTAATTGGGGTTGAATCAATTTAATTAAACCACTGCAAAACTGTGTAATCAAATCCTTTGTTATGGTTAACACCTATGCAACTCAAACATCTGAGCAGCAGCTACATAAAGAGCTCAAAGCCATAAAAAAACTACTCAAGCTCCAGTGCACTAATCTCAGTTTCAATTAAAGCCTAAGAAAGTATGAACTTCATGACCTATACTTTCCTGTAAAGCAAAGAGAAACAGAAAGTAGTGGATGTTCTCAAATTAAAGAAACTATTGCCTGTTAGGGAAAGGCTAAACCAAATCAAGTAACTTTCAGGTCTTCTTTCTTCATAAAGTAGCACTAAATGGCAAAATCTTTAAATATATGTATGTATTGCAAGCCACCTTTAAGAACCGAAGGAAAGAGGCTCCTTGACTATATTGTAAGAGTCCCTTGACAATTTTGCAGCACTTTATTTTAGTAATCTGGAATAATTTATTGATAACTGGTCATCCCTTTCAGAAATTTCCAGAGAAATTAACCCACTATTACTCACATTGTACATCCCTAGGGAGCAGTTTGGTTGATGCTTTTGTGTATAGCAACTCCTGCCATGCTCAGCAGTGCCAGACTCATGTAGACCATCAAAGCTTTCTGCATAATCAGCAAAAAGGGATTGTTTTCTGATTTTGCCAGTTGGCAGCTGACAGTGGCTCTAATGGTAAGCTGGCCACTCCTCCCTGTTTCATTTTCCTTTGAGGATATGGAAAGGGAAAGCTCAAAGAACCCATGAGCACTAAATTAGCTGAGGTGGAGGTTATTTGCTGATTTCTGATTGCAGCAAAAACAGACTGAATATGAGCATAGTTAACTCACTAAAAATCAACAAATGATGGCTTCTGTTGATCTGCAATGTAAATGAGGAGGGGGATCGGGAGCCTTTCTCTCTTTCTCTCTTAAATACAGACTAACCAGAAACCCTCTTTGTGCTCCCCTGAGAATAAAACTGGGACTGGAAATTTGAGTATCTGGGACTGGCTCCAGCAAGAATATATATTGCCCTCCTTCACAGTTCTGTAGCTGTTGCTTTGTCTGCACAAGCCCCAGCTGGGCTGGAAGCTCGCTGATCATCTCATCTCATTGAAAGCTGATTATTGCTGAGGTTGGGAGCATCCCTCCTTAGCTTGCCACTGCCTTCTGCTGCTGCAGCCCAGGTTGGAGGAGGTCAGCTGCCTGAAGAGATAGCTTTGCTCCACACTCAATAAACACAGAGCTGGTCAGCTGGATGGGCAATGGATGAATAATTCCCTCCTGGCCCAGCTGTGCTCCCACTGCAAACAGCAGCACCAGCTACAGCACGCAGTGCTTTCTCTGTTAACCCAGCAGTTCACAACAAAACACTGAATTCTTCAAAGCCTTATTGAATAATCTTCATCACCATCAATTCCATTGCTTTCAAATTCACAAAGTATTTTTTGACTCTTTCCTTGTGTCCAAATGTTTGCTTGGTCACATCTGTGATATCTTTTTAGGTATGATGGAGTTACTGAAGAATAAGTGTAGTCAGAACTGGCCTCTCTTCCCATTATTTTGTTCTGACATGCATCAGTTAACAAAGTTTGTGCAGTTTCCTGGCCCAGATCTCTTCTTCTGGCCCTATTTTCATTACTGCTGGGAGACATGATGTATGTATAAAAGTACCCTTGTTTCCACCTAAACCTTTATATTTTTATTTTGCCAGATAAGCGTTTCTTCAATGTGTGACACCAATAATACTTCAGCAACTTTAGTTACTTGCACATTACAAGCACAAGAACTTTTTGTTCTCTGGTTCACACATACACTCCCCTTAAAACCTTTGCACATATGTGCAAGCAGGCACACATGCAGATCTACATTGTCATTCCAGTGGAAAGAAATTATCTCTGTTCAGAAAAATCTTCTGTGTTTACTGAACAGGCATCTTTAGGCTCAGTTATTACAACGCTCCATTATTTCTTTTGTTGCAGAATGGTAGGGCTGGCAGAGACTTAGGTAAGCCTCATTAAGCAACTCTTGCAGTATGCATAATCATTGTGATGGAAGTTATAGGAGGGTTTATGATATTCTTATATGAATCAATTAAATATGTGACTTAAAATGACTCACCATGGTTCTGCAGCATACATTTCCCATCTGTCTGACCTTTGTTCCCTGCACAGCCATGCTGGGTCTCCTTCCCACAAAATTCTGAACCAGGTATATAACTGACAAGAATTTCATATGACTTAGATTCATCACAAAGTGAGAGCGTGCTTCACAAAACGAGCAAGGTGTGTCACTGTGCTTTCCAAAACACACTCACAAATCATCTCTCCAAAGCATACAGAACATTATCCTTGGAAGTACTAGCATTAGTTATTCATCAAAACAGCTACCACCAAAAGGTTATGTGTCTTCACAGCTCACTGGCTTTATCTACTCATAGAGAAATATCTCATACAAAGCTCCTCTGCCATCCTGCCCATTGGTGCATGTACCATTGCACACAATAATGTGCGCAAACACTCCTCACTCTATGGAGTTGTCACCTGCGTCTCTGGATGAGCAATGCCATGTTCTTAGTCATAACTAGAGATGGTGGGAAGGGCAGTGCTGCCATTCATTATGAATCCCTTCCCCCAGTGACCATCAAGGAAACCATGACTCACGGCCTACACAAGCAGCGTGGCACACTGTTTTCATAGCAGGAGCATTAATTCATCCCCTTCCCTTACTGTCTGGAATGTGAAGAGTGGTGATCCACTGAAGACACAAATAAAGCCAGATTCAGCTGAGCAAGGTCAAATCAAGTTGTTTGGGCTATGACTAAGGGCTTGAAGAACAAGCAGAAGTGCGTTGCTGACTGCACTTGTACAACACAGCAGGACCATGGCAGGAAGCTCTAAAGAGAGTCTGCGTGCTGCCAGTGTAATAATTAATTCCCTAAATTGCACTGTAATTCTGAGACAGTTGAGTAAGCATCTCAATATTTCCTATTGAAAACAGAACAAATTTCCCAAGAACTTCTATGAGAAGTTTTCCCCTTTCCAGTATTTAAGATACAAAAAAATAAATATCACCATAGTGTGGCAGAAAAACAAAACAAAACACATGGGAACATTTTATGCTTCCATAGCACTGGCAATAATTATTACGACATTGGTAATCCACAATCCTACATTCAATAACACCAGTTGCCTTATAAATTAGGTAAAAAATTCATAGAGAATAACATACCACCATTATAAAAACCCCTACTTCTAAATAAAAGGGACTGCTAACTTAAGTAATGACTATGAACACTCCATAATTATCATCATTTTGAGAATGCATGAGCTTAGCATTTTTAATATCACCCCTTCACATTCTGATACTCACATTCTCTATATGCACAGTAGTAATGGTGAGGATGTTACAGTCCTACCTCCCATTTTAGGAGGAATAGAAAATACTCTGATTCCATGATGCTAAGAGCCAAGTGCCACATTTAAAAACAATATTGGATAAAAATAAATTCAGGAAAAAAACTCAGAAAAAACAAAAATATTTTTTCAGTTGTATGAGTTCCTTCATCTGTTTTTTAGCACAGACCCCCTATGCAGTTGTTGTAGCATAAATGAGGGATTAGCCAGGGGATGGACAAGATGCCAGTGACAGAGATACTAGGAGTTGTTTATATGAGCACTGCTGCTGGGAATATGTATGTGCAACTACAGATAAATTCAGATTGTATTATTTATATATGAACTGGAGTTCTTGAAATGAAGTGGCTACAGAACACACATTACTTATCTTGTCTCTCACCAGTATAACACCAATACTTATTTCACAGACAGCAATTCCACTTTATGACAGGCAGCACCTGGGCACTGCTCACAAAACAAAGGCTAAAACAAGTTGACTTGAAGGTCATACACTTTCATCTGCACCAAACATTGCATGAGAAAGTCAGTAGTAATACAATGTATATCCTACAGGCTGAACATTTCCTAGCTCCTTCAGAAAGAAGCACTCTGAAAACATCTATAGCGTTTTCACTGCTGGTACATGTTGTAGCTATCAACCAAGGAAGAAACTGCCTGCATGCTGTGTTATCAGAATATGTCTGTATAGCTGTGCTCCTTCCTTATTGCTGCTCCTGCAGATTTCATCATTACTTTTAAGTGTATGATTAAAAATGCATTATATTGGGGCTGCAAATTAATAATTAAGTTTGAACTGCACTCAGAAAACCCCTCCTAGTTTACAGTCACGTAACAGCTCGTTCTGCCAGGTATTTATTTCTTATATTGTTGAAGCTGTCTTTCAATGTCATCTAGGAATGCGTTCAGAAAAGAGAAAAGATAAATATGCAGGGCCACTTGGAACTGTAGTTCCACGAAGACAGTTATGAATGAGTGTTTTGGCAGACATGAATGCAAGACTACTTTTCCCAAAGGAAGGAAACACTGAAAACACGCACTTTGCCTGGCACCCCTATGTATAAGTCAACAACTTCCTGTGATGATTCACTAAGACTTACATCTGATGATTCACTAAGACTTACATCATCATCATCATCACTGTTGTTATTTACACTGAGAGCTCTTCAGAGAAAGAATTACATCTTGCTGTACACGTGCACAGCATCTACCATGGCTGCCCCATCAGAACAAGAAATTGTATTAATTCTTAGTTAATATGCCTTTCCTATGGCACATTTCTGTGCTTATATGGGAAAAACAAAGGATGAGAGAGCAGGTACATGAATTCCATCAAAGCTCTTGAGAAACACATGAAAATAATTTAAATGTTTCTTCAGCATGATATAATTTCCACACACACTCGCACATCAGCAGGTCAGTAGTTGCCTAGTGCTGAAGTGGTCTCCGTCTGAACACCTTCATTGGGACCAGCCAATATCTGTTGGGAATCTGCCACTGATTAGTGCTTTTCATCTTACAAAAAATGTCTCCTTCCTATTCCCAGGGAAAACATTCTCCATGTAACTTCTGACTTGGAACATGCCTGTCTGACCAGTCAGTGCTTTGAACCAGACCAAAAAGCCGCAGATGTCACCATCCCCATACTGATTGAGCTATTTTTGAGCTGAGCTCACATGGGTCTGGGTCAATGCTTCCAGAACAGCCTACATTAGTTTGATGTTCCAGCTGACAGTACAGAAACTCCAGCAGATACCACTTTTTGTTCCTCACCATGCACAGAGTAAAAGCTGAGCATTTTTCCCTGGCCTCTTTTTAAGAAAAGAAGTTGGCAATGGTGATGAAAATTTTCCTAGCAACTCAGCAGGAAATAATCTTTCCTCTCAGAGTTCCACAAGGCTCTGAAGGACTCTTCAAATTTTTCTGTAGCCTCAGAGATAAGTGCCCAAGGAGCAAAATTCTGCAGTTCTGCACAACAGAGGGACAGGCTGGGAACGAACAGCAGTAAGGTGAGAGAGTCAGAATGGACACAGTGCATCATTAGCACTCACACATAGGCTTTCCTGCCCAGCCAGTTCCACAGAGTACAGAGATCAAGTGAACCATTAATTCTTCACAGCAGTTAGAGGTCACCTGCATTTTAAAGCACCATTTTAGTGAGAGATATCTAACAACATAAGAGCAAAATAAATACTGTATTATTAGTGGTTGCAGTCTCCATTAGATTAAGCAATTTAGTAATCTACTGAAGTATACTCCCATTCTTTTTACTCTACATAGAAAAGAGTTACAAACATAAATACTAGGACAGAGAGATATGTACATAAAATATAAGTTACTGGCACTGTACTTAGAGAATAGTATCATGCCATAAATACAGCTTAATGTATATTATTACTAGCAATAGGAATTTGGAACTGTGGAAAATGTCCTGATTCCACAAATTTATGACACCTGTGTACCATAAACTTGATTACACCACACTCTACCATTTTATAGGTTTTCATTTCTTTTTCTATTAAGATTGTCTTACCTTAAACAGCTTTCCTTCTACAGCAAGTCTCATAAATCCAGTTTCCACCCTACTAGTGAGCTCACAGCAGAGACATTTCCATGGTACCAACGGGAACCAAAACTGGCTTATTCATCTTAATGGTGTGCTAACTTGCCCAAGTGTGTCCATTGTAATGTTTATTTTGCTGTTCTTTTTGCTATAGTAAGACAAAGCAGCATGTATGCATAAAGATAACAGACATAAAATACAATATTCTGCTAGCAGAAAAATAACATAAAATACATGTCAAAATCACAATTAAGAAAGCCAAAGTCAAGTAGAGGAAACATGCAATCCTCACAGCAAACCAAGATTCTATTTTCACTTAGTTTAGACATTTACACTTTTTTGTGCTGAGATTCCAAGTGCCTTAAGACAGGAGGAAGTTTAATGATTCATTTATTTCTATGAAGAAGAATAAGCTTTAGTCTGCTATTTATAACTATTATAGTCAATCCCAGTTGACAGGGGATAAGCTGCATGGGGTGTTCAGTACTTCACTCTCATCTGTGATCAGGCTCTCACACTGAATCTAATTCACCTCAGAGCAGCAGCCAAACTTGATTTTTGGATAGTTTTCTCTCAACTTTAAAAGAGAAAATGATAAAGCAAAATTTGGAAAGAAGGGATCATAGAGTGATAGAATCATGGAATGGTCTGGGTTGGAAGAGATCTTAGGCACCCTACACCTAAACCCATGGAGGACCCCACACCAGAGCAGGTGGATATGTCCCAAAGGAAGCTGCATGATAGCCCACATTGGAGCAGGGTCCTGGCATGACCTGCAGCCTGTGAAGAGTGTGTCTTTCCTGAGGGACTACAGCATGTGCAGATCCCACACAGGGACCAAGTGTGAGGAGGAAGGAGCAGCAGAGAGGATCTCTTATGGACTGACTGCAGCCTGCCATTCGCCATGGCTCTTCACTGCCCAGGGGGCAGGAGGCAGAGGACCTGGGACTGAGGGTGTGAAGTTGAACTTAGGAAAAAGAGGGGTGAGGGTATTTGTTTTAGTTTTTATCTTTGTTCCTCACCCTTTTACTCTAATGTACCTATCATCAAATTAAACCAATCTCCCCCAAGTCAAGTCTGTTTTGTCTGATGGTAATTGGTAAGTGATCTCCCTGTCTTTATCTTGACCCATTAACTTTTCCATCTTATTTCCTCCCCCGTCCCATTCAAGAGAGAACAGAACAAGCAGCTGGGTAGGCAATTGGTGCTGGTTCAGGTAAATTCAGCACAATGAATAAGAACTTTGCAGTTCTGGAAGATACAACACAGATAAAGTTTAAAAAAAGCCATGTGGGAAACAGTGGCTTATGTAAGTTCATTAAACACTGTGCTAAGTAATAAAGAGATTACCTTTCCGCCCATAATATATGAGGAACTGGTCTCTTCACAACAGAAGAAGAGACCTATTCTGTACAGTAGAAATCCTTTAATAAAGCATCTTTTGAACATTCCCAATGGTAAATTTCTGCCAGGGATACTTGATGAGTATTCCCACTTCCAGTCATAAAGTTGAGGGAATTTGGCCTTATTCTAAGAGCCACTACTTCTTGGGGTTATCCATCACAGTTAGTAAATAACTGAATATTTTACAGTGAAGCTTCTTGTGTTAAATTCAAAAAGTCAAAATACTACACAGCAAAATAGCATTTCCAATTGTTCTACAGAATACTCCTGATAGAACATGCAGCATTGGACTTCTCAGTATCACTTGATTTGATCTTGGTTGAAGAGCCAGTCTGCCGAATGAAGTTGAGGAACATGAATACAAGTGAAGTTTAGGTGTATGATAGAACCCACTTATTATGATCAAAAATTACATGTAATTCACACCAAGATTCAATTTCTGGTTCAGTTGTCACAGCCTACATGTTGATTAGGTGTAGCAAAAGACTTAGGATGAATAATAATTCTGACCTCAAGGTAATACCTCAAGGACTATCAAAAAATGACAGATCATTGTTGCAAAAAACAAAGCAAGCATTCTTTGATTTTTAAATTTAAACTCCATGTATTTATGCTAGTCTCATGACCTTTGGCTGGCATAAATGTTCACAAGAAACCAGACTGAAAATGTTGACTCCAGTGAGGTCCTGGGAGTAGGATTTTAAACTCAGGCACAGTGTTACTGCTCATATACTTCCATATTTGCAAACCAGAAGAATGGAACAATGGTATGGGATTTTTAAAATCCATTTATACTCAGATATGAAAAATATCCCTGGAAGACTGTTTGCATTCCAGCCTCAGAGTCAAAGACATCTGCAATAATATTAATCAAATAGAATAATGGGAACAAGCAGTGAAATCATAGCCTATTCACTGTCAGCCACCAAGCAGAAAGAAACGCTAAATTTCTTGTCATTGTTGGTAAGTGCCAGCAAAACACATTTGGAGAGCAGGGAAAAATGTCCCATGATGCAATTGATCATGAACATTAAAACAAAAAAAGACCTAGTTAAAGGTTTGAGGATTAATGGCAGCTGTCACAGCCCCAACTTCAGCACCGTAGCTTGCAACATGTCGGTATGACATTTATAGTAATGACTGAGAGTAAGTGTAGCATGACCTTTACTCATCAGCTAAGAGTAGAATAATGAACACTGTTAAGGACAGCAGAGTTATAAATCAATTATGCCCAGATCAAATGTAAGATAGACATAATATAAAGGTCAATTTTTTTCAAAGGAAGAGTTCTGAATTTCTTTATTTCTGTTGTTTTCCATCCTTAACATGTCTTTTGAAATTATCATTACATGATAAAAGTGTTAAATTTTTACTACATAGAAAAGGAAGGCAATTCAGCCAGAAATAATTTTCTGTTATGCAATATCCCTTTCTATAAATTGTCTGTGGTTGATTTTACTATCAGTATGAGGATTAGAAAAATACTGAGGAAATGTAAGGCCATGTCAAAAATTCTCATCCAGTCTTAAGGGATCTGTCGACATTACTGTTATAATCTCTATTTCTATTACTTCTTTCTGCAGATATCTTATGAAAAGCTTGTATATTCCAATGCATCTGCAAACATTGGGAGTTGGTGTCATTGGAAAAATGAAATACTCAACCCTCCTGTGATTTTGGTAGAGGTGCAAGAGTGGAGGACTGGGAGCAAAAAATGGTGAATAAGCATTTCCACTTTATTTCGGAGAATTGTAAACAGCTATTCTAAATCACTGCTGCTATCACTAAAGTAGAGTGATACTCTACTCCTACTAGAGGCAGGAGACAAGTGGGCAGTCAAATTATGACAGAGGCCTGCTGTTATTGCATTAATACTATAGTAATTATGGATGTTTCCTTCCAAGCTCACATTTTTATGCAGCCTACAGGCCTTTATTCCTTATCTCCAGAAATTACTATCGAGTTTCCCTTGACAATATGATTGGAGTGTCAAACACAACCTTTTCCCTACTCATAGTTCCTGATTTATTCTTTCACTCTCAGCATTACCTCCAGTGCTTGCCTTAGGATAATAAGTGTGCCATGTAGTTGTACGAAAGGATTCTAAAGGAACTAGTAGGAGACAACTGTCACCATGGTACCAAACTGCACCTTCCTTTTCTTGAAGAAAAACATTAATAGAATTGTACAGAATAGGTGGGAGGAGAAGAGTTAGCAACAGGAGTAAAATACATTGTCTGACATCCTGAACTTAAACAAAGAAAATTTTTTGAGAACCCAAGACTTAAAGAAGCACCCAACAACCCATTCCCGCTTGTGTTCACTTATTGTCTGCGAAGTCTTAAACACATCTACTGGAAAGAAAACAATTGAAGGGCTCATAGAAGCTACTCAGCTGTGACCTGTAGTAAGAAACTAAGGCACAAATACTCTTAATTCATGCAGTCATATACTTTCCCTGTTCTATTATGACTCTCCATCCTCTCTTTTGGTATTTAAACAAGTTTGTCCTGCTGTGTGCTAGACCTAAAAATGTATACTTTTCTTTCAGACAAGAAATTTGGCCAGGGAATCAAGCTCCTGCCTTTAGTCTCTTGCTGAACAAAGGACTCTGAACCAGGGAACTTATCAGCCTGATGTGGAAACACTTGATAATTTTCTCAGAACAAATACCCAGACTCTGAGGGAAACACCAAATCAACTTTCTTTATTAACAGGTATTGACTAAAGCAAGCTTCTAACAGCAAGTATTCTTTAGCTGTAAGATACTTAAAACCTGAAATTACATCTAGATTCCATTTTTTTCCAGTCTTCAACATATACAGAATATCATCCTTTGTGATGGTGGTGAATATCATATGAATATACAAATAGCTTTTTAAGGTTCTCTCGTGGTGTCTATCACTGTGGTGTGTCATGCAGCAGTCCTGTCTAGAAAGTAAGGCAGGGACTTCTGCAGAATTGAGGCCATAAGTTAAGTGGAAAAATTACAAAAATAGGCAAAAGTGGATAATTCTGTAAATATTATCTACTGTGCCTTGTAAAATCTGCAGAACAGCTGCAGATATACTGCAAGTTGTAACAATCCAGTAGTTTTTACTCTACAAATTCATAAACTGAGAGCACTTTGGTGTCTGATATTTGGAACTGACTTTGTTCTGTGACATCTCACATGACATTTTTCATGTGGATTGATAGGAAAAACATGGACTTTATTAGTTAGGGGTAACAGAGGCTTTCATATGTTAACATGGCGAAGTAGTGAGATAAATGGAGAAAAGAGCACCTTTCAGAATAAGGCAACAAAAAACTTAGTCTTGAAAGTATTTATAATAGAAATTGACTTCACCCTCTTTGAAACTGATGCAAAAGATGTAAATATTCATGGAGAAAACTAATAATTTCAAAAAGACAAAGAAATTCAAACATTCCAAATGTTTGATTTCATTTTCGATGATACTTAGGACAATTTATCAGAAACTGCAAGAGGAAATTCCAGGGCACTTCTGACTGACCAGAGATGATGCTTTCAGTTCAGTAATGCTGACTTTTCACATCCTGTGGTTTTCATTCTGTGGTTGGTAGAAGGGAATAGGTACCAGCCTATCTCAAACTCTAATATTAGGGTGAGTCAGGTTGAACTTTGAAGATGTTGAAGTAAGCGCAAATGAGTAAGTCAGACTAAATTCCTAGCTTCTTAGCTCCTAAAATTGAAGAAAACAGATCTCATGCTAAGAATGGTTCAGCAGTTCTGCTGGTGAACATCCTCTTCCAATCAGCACTCAGAGAATATCCAAGCTCTAGGAGACAACACTTGTGCTTAAAATAAAAATGTTGCTCCAATGTTCTGATCACAGTGATTCAAAGATGTGGTGTGTGATATCATGATTGTTTTCTAGATCCTTCCCATCTCATTCATGCATTTTTAAACAAACTAATTTGGTGAGAGCAAATATAAATACATAATGCCAAAACCAAGTTAAATGTTCTTAAAATGCAATGTATCATCTTGGACATTCAAGCTTTCTAGAATTCTTCCTATTGTTAATTTTTAGATCAGATTAATATGAATTACATCAGACAGCTTAATAAAACCATTTATTTATTTTTTTATCCCCAGAGTATTTTCTTTCACATCACTACTCTGGAAGTGCTGCTGGTGCTCTAAACATTGTTGTACATCTTATTTCCACAAATGGTTGTTTTTAATCATGGTTGCTTTTTAATAATTACTTAAAATTATTTTCTCTTGTGCAAAAAGGACAATTTTGAAAACAGACTCAGTTCTTACCACTTACATTGTCGTGGTATTTACCATTTGAAGTGCCTGACTGACAGTGTAACCTAACAGATGCCTTCATAAGCCGCTCACTTCAATGGTCCTTTACGTAATGGAAAGATGGTAAAGCTCCCACATTTGCCAAATGGGATTTCAAGTGGAATGCATGTCATTTCAAGGTGAAGTACTGGGTCTTCTACAAAATTTGGTTTCAGTACAAGGAATTTTAGTGCTTTCCTTAGAATTTGGGGCAATTATGGCCTATATTAAAAGTCCTATTGGAGTTTTCATACAGACCTGTCACAGAATATCAGGATGTGACATTAGTCCACAGCCCCTGGGAGTACAGTCCTGCAAAGAGAAGACCTCCCTCTATCTGTCCACAGTTTACAAATTAGCTTCCTGATCAGATCACCCAGACAACTGCATAGAAAAATAATGGATCCAGCTTGTGTACAGAAAGATTTACCAAACAACCTGTTAGAAGATTCTGTAACTGGACCACCCACATGACAGGGTGCTATGAACTAGCATCTGGAGTGAATTGTATTTTAAAAATATTCATGAGGAAGGAATGTGTCTCCAATCCAAACAATTACACAGATAAAATATTGTAAGTATCAGTAAAAGGCACTGCTTCAGTAAACTTTCCTGAGTCTAGATCTCCGGGGCTTAATGTCTCCAGTATTCCTGTATTTCTCAGACTTCCTCTCATTCCTTGAGAAGCAGGTGCATAGCACTTCTGCAGGCTTCCTGACTACACAGAGCTGGAACTGGCTTCCCAGATCTCTGGAAAATCCATGGATTCTGTGCAAGGACATGGAATGAAGCAATCTGATTCTGAAAAAACAGCTATTTGCTTGTTCTTGCATAGAGTCTTTGGGGAAGGAGTTCTTCATGATCAGTTGACAAATGGCTGGTTTATGAGATAGCAGATTTTCTCCCAAATTATGACTTTGGCTCTGGGTAGTGCAGCTCTAAACACCTTGTTTTTATCCTTTGTGGAGTTCTGTCAATCTCTGTGCAGATTTTGTGGCTGAAGCATATGTTCTGTGAACCTCATCCTTGGTAATCAACACTCATCAAGGTCATTGGATGTGTGTAGAAGCCACTGGTTTATTAGGTTACTGCTGCAGCATCTCAACACTTTATGCATTTTCTTTTCTCCAGATACAACCATTTTATCTTCAAGACATTTACTGGGAATTCAAGGCAAGTATATCAATTTTCTAAGAAAGCCAAGAACCCCTTATCGATTCAAGTATGTCTACCAATTATATGACATCATCTACACAAGCTAGGAACCTTAACTCTCTATCTCAGGACCTCAAACAGAAAGTTTGTGGACTGGATCCAGCCTGTCAGAACAGTTTTAATCGGGTGGTCACCTGCTGTCCACTTATCATAGGCCCTTCAGACACAATTTGGCAGAACCCATCACAATGTCCTGAGTTTGTTACTCTCTAACCTCTTCTCTCAAATTCTTTCGAGACTGAAGCAAATGGATTATGCTTGCCACAAGGCAACAGTGTAATTTTTTTTGCATCACATGATTTGCATAACCTGTGACAAAAGCACACATGGATGTCAGGGGAAAGAACAGGGACTAGTTTTATGAACATCCATGCAGCTGGAGACTCATAGAAATCAGGTCCACAGTGATGTTTCCATTTTGGTCATATCACATCTGCCTGCAGATGCAGGGCAGAGGAAGCACTGAAGTGTGCAGTCCAAATAAAATGGAATAAAGTCTTTTCTAGTAGAATGTTTGAGGAACACTGGTCATCCAGTGCTGCACACTGGACTTCATCATGGCTAGATAACGAGAGTGATGAAGAGGAACAGCATCTCTATGGACCTTTCTGTTCTATCAGCCTTTGGAATGAATCTCTTACTTATTTTCCCATCAGATCTTATGAGACTGCAAAAGTCATTATAGACACTTTTAGTATTGTTGTTACCTTATCTAGGGCCCCAATTAGTCTGATTTAATCACCGTTCATAGTGCTCCCTTTTGAGCTGTACCTAATATCATTATAAATTTTATGTGAAAAAGAATTGGCTTTTTTTAAAATAAGGCTTTAATCCCTATTCTTACCTTTTTCCAGGTTTCTGTTAAAACACAATATTCAATCAATACAGTTTTAGCCAGGCTATACTGCACTGTTTTTCATCTTCTCTTTCTTTTAAAAGTGGCCATAATCTGTTCACAAGTGCTTTTAAAATTATTTTTCTAATACTGTACATAAATTTTATTTATATAATTATTTTGATTGACAAAACATTCTTTCCTCTGAATACTTTCTAAATACCTTGAATTTTAGGGACTTATTCCAGATGTTTCTGGTGCCTTAGTGGTAATGTCATGTATTTCAGCAGATTTTACACTTTTATTTGCCTCAGTCTTGGCTCTGTTTTTTCTATGGATGAAGGAAGATTCAGTGCTGAGATACTTTGCTGTGCTGTGAGCAACACCATCTTGCCTTGCAAGCTGTCTTCTCTCTACTACATGCCCAGAATGCATGTCATATCAGCTACAGGGAATATGTGTTTTCAAAGCAATCCCTCTACCTGCAGCACCTCTTTATGACTTGTCAGGTTGCTGTGAGCCATCCCAGCATAAGAAGTATTGGCTCAGTTCCTTTTCCTGTTTAATTCAGCCACCAAGCAGAATGCTTTTCTAGATAGTCTGCGGTATTTTCAAGTTGCTGAGCTTCTCTCTTCCAAATCTTTGGCTGTGTTGTCTTTGTGATCTCTTCACTACTTTGATCATGCTCTTGCTTTTCCAGCAGACTTAGCCTGTTTATGCTTTTCTTGTAACAATATATTTTGTTGCCTTTCCAGCTTATCTTTGTTTATAACTTCCAATAACTTCCTCTGAAGTATTTAGTATCACTTTCTCAAATATTTCCCATACAGGCTATAGTGAGATTTCTTCATCATCCCAAAGTAATAGCCTGAAATGCACTCTTAGCTTCACCTTGCATGACTCCTTTGCCAAGCAATCTTAGCACTTAGAAAGGATCAGAGAGATAGCAACACCCAATCATCTTCTGGGCTGTATCTTCCTCTTTCCCAGAACAGAAGAGAACAGAACAGTTCATGCTCACAACCACATTGTACTTCTATAGACTTTAGCATTGCACCATGACAGTCCATATCTTTGGCTAAAAATAATGTGTTTAATGTGGTTTTTGGTCTCACAGCTTCATGCATATATATGTGAGAGAGCCAAAGAGAAACTGTGTGTGACATTGATAACCTGGCCATTCATTGACTTCCTGTTTTTTAATTCAGCCCTCACATTTATACCATCAACTAACAGATTCTGGAAGCTTGTCTAGACTGTGGTTTTATTTACCCTTCTTCTCTGAGCCTTCTGCTGTGTTGGTTGGTGTCTGCACCAGAATATCATACACAGTTCAGAGTACCAGCTGTAAACATGCAGGACCAATTTACCTAAGTACCAGTTTCCAGTGGCTCACTGAGGAAATTGTAATGATTCCTACTCTGTAGCAATGCTGTTGACATATTTTTCTTGCCCACTTGTCTATCTGAAATTGGAAAATTGTAATTTCATATTGTCTCTTCTATGTTTTGTTTTGATAATTCCTGAATTCTCTAAATCCTGTTGTATATTGGCCTGTTATTGTAATGTAAAACAATATACAACTGATTGCAATGTTTCCAGCTTTAACTTTAGGCTAAATATTTTTAACCTCTTAAATGCTGGATTTTTTTGGTTCTAAATTTCATTTTGCAAAAACTGTTCTGTTTTTAAATTTCATTTTGCAAAAACTGTTCCACTATGAGTCACACCAGAGAAAATCAGGAAACGTCATAATCTCCCAAAAGAAATAAAATGCAGGGTTTTGACCAGATCTACTAAGTCATTAACACAGACAAAATTATATCCTTGCGGTTCATACATTTATATGCAAGCTACACCTTGATGGGTAGTGAAGCTGGGGCAGGGCTACTGTCTCACTGTGATTCTAATGTTTATGGTCAAGAAGCTGGAGATGTAGCAATTTCCTGCAATGCCAATCTGGTCACAGGAGGCTCAGTACTGCCAGATTTACTACACAAAATCCTATGGATTTCCATGGGCTCGCTCTCAAGTGAGTGCCTGAGGAATAATGAAGATATGCAGAAACTTTGAGAAGCCACCATGAAGTCTCCCTGACAAGATAATTCTGCTTACTCTAGTTTTCCTTCCTGTTCCAGAAGGAAGAGGAGACAAGGGGGATAGCACACTATTGCATCCAATGAAGTGAAAACTGAGCCTTACAATTTTTTTTTAGCAGAAGCACTGCCTTTCTGTGTTAGGGAAATAAAGACACTTGCCTGTATGTAGACTAAGCATCATGTGCTGAAGTCCTGATGCTCTAATTTTCCACGATGAAGACTTGGCTGGGTTGGAATACTCCATTCTAGCTTATTACAGTCATCTTCCCTTCCCACTTCCATTTGGAAATGGATCAATAGTTCACACAGCTTACTATCTAGATCAATAATTTACATACATTCTAAAATAAGGCCAGGATGAAGCCAATACATGTACCTGGACTTGAGATTTATGACTCAGACTTTTAAAAAAAAGTGTCTGAAGTATTTTTGTCATTCTGAAAATGTGGTTAGACTCCTATTTCTATTGATCTCTCAGCATTCCCTGGAGGGCAGTGGGAAGACCAAGCTGTTTGTGCAAGATACCATCAACCATGTGGGCCCCTTTGGGGAATGAGGTATTGAGCAGTCTGAGGAATCAACCTGACAGCAAGGAGTGTCTGAAGAGTTGTCACTTACTTCAAAAACAGAGAGTAGAGAGTTATATATGATCCAGCAAAAGTTTATATTCAGTCTAAGGATTTGATTCTCCTCTCACTTCAGTGAAAGTGCAGAGAAACTGCTAAGAAGCCAATGGTGTATAAAAAGTATAAAGATGAAAAACAGAGCAGGAGGTATTCTGTAGTTTGTGGGCTCTGATTATCAAATTGACAATACTACAGCATGACAATTCATTCAATTCAACAAATCAGCATGAACAAAACAGCAGAGAACCAGATCTAATAACAAGCAGACAGTGACACAGGCCAAACTGTGTTTTGTTGACAGCAGTGAAAAGCCAAGCAGAATGCCATGGATTTCAGAACTTGGTCATAAGTCCCAGAACCATGAGACAGTGAGTCTTCTCACATGACATGTGCTATTTGCCATGTGCAGAATCAGCACATGTGCTGGAGCTGTTCTTGCTGAAAAAGGACACAGTACCTTCAGGTGCTGAGATACAGCAGCAGTGTCTGCATCTGACACATGCAGCAGTAGTAATATGAAGAGGAATTGCATGCATTTTCTTCCAGGAATGGTCACACTCTTTATACTTAAATCTGGGCAAAATGGCTAAAAAGCCTGTTTTTTAAAAAATCAGACTGAATTTAGCCACTGACACTTTTCAAAACTGAAGGTGTTTTGTGTCATTCACATCCCAGATTTGAATTCTGCAATTTTTTTCCATACTGGGCCAATGAAACTGGAGAAAAATCACTTTAAATGAACTTGCCAGATTCCAAGGCAATGCACCCTAGCCAGGGCTCTGAGGATTCTGCTGCTGATGGGTTTGCTGCTAGAAAATCGGTAGGCAGAAACACTGCCTAGAAACATGCTCACACTCTGTCTGAAATGAAGTTCAAAGAGTAAAAAAATCTGTCCCCAGAACATTGCTGCTGGAAACTTTGACAGTAAGTAGGTTTCCACTAGAGAATCCTTTATTTTTGAAGTCTGTAATAGGAGTTTAGTACAATGCACAACTTATCTTCAGGATAGACCAGAAAAAAATTTCTTGGTGAAGCATAGGCCTGCCAATCCAAAGCATTCAGCACTAATTAATTAGATTGGAAAATAATGTTACTTAGGAACTTATTTCTGGTTACGGATGTCTCTTTATCACATATTAAAACCAGGCAATCCCAGATAGATGTAACAACTGACACCCCAAAAGGCAGGTGTAGTCTACTCTTCACATGAGGGAGATCTTATAAACAAGCAGATGACTGGCATTATGACAGCAGGGCTTGCTGTAAGCAAGATAATATTATGCAGCTTTTTCATAATGGCATACCAAGGCAGGTATAAATCGTGGTTCTTGAGAGCAACATCAGCTTGGCTTCTGCTCTTAGCTGGTGTGTCTCCCATCACGAGCGTTTTCACTTAAGAAGAGTAAGATCAAGCTATAACCTTCTTTTTTTATAAGACGTACTTGGGATGATCACACTGGTGAACAAACTAGAAGTGTGATGCAAGACCATTTCATGAGGTAACGGGTCCTTTCTTACTGAGAATAGGCTGGAAAGCAAGAAGCAGTGCTGGGGGAGAAAGCACAGGACTTGGTCTGCACCATCCTCAAAGAGGAACCTCCGGAACTGGTGTTTCTGAAGAGAAAGTCCTGTGCTGTGCATTGAACTGTGTCTGTAACTTGAACCAAGCCGACTCATTATTTATTAATTTTACAGTTCTGTTTCAGTATATACTGGGAACCCATCTTCCATCCCATATTTTACAACAGTCACTTCACATCCCCTCGGTTCCCTTTGCTTCAGTGATAAACACCAGTTTATCCTTAGATCCATGGTAGTGCTATTATATAGTAGAGCTACACAAGGAAAAAAACCAGCTTCCATCCTTTTTTCAGGCATCCCTCCTGTGATGTCTGTATGAACCACAGAATGAAAACAGGCTCTGAATTCAGGCTAATCTCTTCAAGTACCACATGTCAGTGAAATTATAACAACTTAGTTGATTTACCACAAGAGCTAAGGGACTGGAAAAGAATAATACTATTTTGTGTCCCTGCTGTCTGAAAATGTATGTAATAAAGAATCTGAGAACACTGGAAGATGTTTTCCTTTATTTAGAAGTATTGACTAGAGTAGCCTCAGATAATATGCTCACAACAGAAATTTCTATTGTCAGGATGACATATTGGTGCAAAGTGAATTTTGAAAAAACAATCTTCCCTGATATTTTTCACAAAATCAACTTACTCTGGTTTTACAACTATTTACAGTGACATTTTTATAAATGAAAGGCATCCTCTGAGATTATGTTTCACCGTAAATAATTGTCCAGAACTTTTCCTGCCTTCCATGACCTTGGACATGAACTCAATGACAGGGAGAATTCCTCCATGACAGTTTTATATCTTAGGATTCACAAGGCAGATTTTTGTAGTTAAATCACCTGAGAAGCAATGGATCACACAGACTGCAAATCCAAACTACTTGTCAAAAGTCAGAACAGGGAGTTTCATTTTGTTTATTTCTGCATTGGCCAACAATGAAAACAACTTGATCCGGGGTAGGAAATGGTCAGAAGATCCTCATTTTCTCTATTTCTTTTTTGTCCTCTAATTTGGTAATTAAGATCTCAACTATAATTTCAACAAAATGGGTGACCCTTGCACCTAATGATTACTCCTGTTTCAAGGGAAGGCAATGCTCTTGACCACTGTGAGAAGACTGTCAGCTGGCTCCTAGATGGATCTAGATTCAAGCTATCCTCTCCCATTTTTTTTTTTCCTGAGTACTAAGATACATTTTCCTTACAATAAGTCTTCATGAAGTAATCATTGACCAAAAACAAATTCTGATTTTGACTGATTTACCCAACAGGTCTAATTTCTATAAGAAGAAAAATGAATATTCCTCCTGGGCTGTGACAACAAATGAATAAATTCAGAAAAGATGCATCATCCTTCTAAATGTATCAGCAAGAGCAATTTACTTGATTTCATATTTATATTTCCAGATCCCAAAAGTTAACTAGCAGGAACATTCTAGCATGAAGAGACATATAACTCAGTAGCAGGTCCAATCTTTATTTTCCAGGTATTCGTGAAGTGAATTTTCAACAATGTCATGACATATATATTATAGATACTAAATATGTATATTCTTAGGGTAGTTTGATCACCAACTCTGTGGAAAATTATGCTGGACATCACCATGGCTAAGCAAAAAAAATACTCAGCTAAAATTTGGGAACTCAGACTTGACCATTGGCTAAAATATCCATTTTTACATCTCACATGCTCTTATAGGCTCTTGAACTATGGTTATGCATATGATCTATTAATGCTATATAAACCACCAGAAAGAATTGTCATTTTAAAGCATATTTGTGATATTTGGAGCACTGAAGACTTAGATGTCAATTTTGCATTGATATAAAATCCTGTTCCATCTCATTGAAATCAACTGGGATTACACAGCTGTAAATTCTTACAGAATTTTTGCTGGTGATCACATCGTATCTAATTATCCCGTCTTATCCTAATTATCTTTAATCTGTCCTGCTTGGAGCAGCAGTTAAGAGGCACTAGAAGTGGATTCCAAAGGCGTTAAGTAAGAATTTGCACTGATACATGGCTTAAGGCTCAATTATAGTTTTTGTTCAAGAATTTACACTGTATTCTATAATACTCTTCTACCCTACACTTCTTAAAAATTCCAGTAAGAAAACTATTTTCTTGGACTAGGCTCATTGCAATTGTAGGCTCACCCTGGTTGGGACAGGCTTTCACACCAGAAATAAAACCATCATGAGGCAGGAAGAAAAGGGGGCTTAGCAGACTAGCTGCCCATGGAAGAGAGAAAGGGAGAGCATGTAACCAGATACAGATATCCATGTTGGCCCTGGTTGGGAGGGCACACAGGCCCCTCTGGGAGCAGGAGGAATATTTGGTTTCCTCCTTCCTCTGCCTGTCAGATCCCCAGTGTTTGTACTGGGTGCTCCCTCTCCGGCACTGCCGCTGGCTGGGGTCAGGTCGTTGCTGCAGAGCATCCTGTGCTTGCCCAACCTGTGCAAGTCACTGTCTCCTTCCTTTCCTATTCTGTCTCCTATTCACCAGTAGCTGCTTGCCTGGCACCTGGGGAGGAAACTCTCAGGCTGCAGGAGGGAAGGGTTTCCAGCAGGTACCAAAAGAGAGCCTGCAGACATGGTGAATGGCAGTGAAAAGCAATGTACTTCTTCTCTCTTCCTGGGGAAAAGTAATGGGAGAAATATGAAGCCCGCCTGCTTAGAGAGCTGGCTGGACTGGTGGAGGTGCCAGAAACAGGTGTTTGCTGACTATTATAGAAAGAGACACACCTTTTACACCCCAAAAACATTGAATTTCAGTGTTAAGAGGCTTACATTTTCCTTCTGAAGCATTAAATGATCCATTATTAAAGGAAAAGTATATGGGACAAGTCCAGTTCACCTAAGAAATTGTAGGGGAGTAATAAACAACAGCTGCCACCTGAAGCCAAAGGAACAAAGGCAGCAAAATAAACCAGCAGGAAGAGAGACAACAATCCAGTAGACTTCTTATGGAAAGAGGTACAGAAAGAAGATTGAAACATGCCTGGAGACAAGGTTGTTATGGATGTTGAAAATAAGATTAATTTCATATCCCACTGCTGTAACTGACAAAAATAAAAGGAAGAAAAAAGTATATAAGTAGTAGTTCACACCTCAAGTAGGAATACTCAGACTTGCTATGCAACGGAGACTTTATGTAGAACAAGTTTAAGGCATATTTTTGTGCTGCAAATGGCATGTACTGGGCTGCTTTGCCAGCAACTGTAAGGTGAGATTAGTGACCTCTTTGACTATGGCAAAGTTGTGGGGGCAGCTGGAACATGCTGTAATGCCATGGAAAAGCTGTCCCCTCAAACTGTAGCCACTTTACTGTGTTCTGATGATACGATACAGGCACAAGGAAAAGTCTCCCTGGAGCCTTGTCTTCTCCAAGCTGAACCACCCCAACTCTTTCAGCCTGTCTTCACAGGAGAAGTGCTCTGACTGCCTTCCTGCCCCTCTGGAATTGCTCCAGCACATTCATGTCCTTCATGTGCTGGGGACCCTAGAGCTGGATGCAGAGCTACAGGTAGGGTCTCATGAAAGCAGAGTAGAGGGGGAGAGTCACTTCCCTCACCCTGCTGGTCATTCTTCTTTTAATGCAGCAAGCAATGCTGAAGAACAGAAAAATGTAGCAAAAAGAAATAGGTACTGAAAGTAAAAAGAAAATACAAAGGACACACCATTTCTGAAGATTGATAGCCCTGAAAAGCTTTCAGGTCTCCAAGGAAACCTCAGGTCACATTATGCAAAAATAATGCCCAAATAAATTTCTAGTTTAACAAGACTCTGTAATGGAAAGGGGGAGAGTGCTTGGGAGCAGCCATTGCCACCCAATAGTGGAAATCTAAGAAAAAAAATATTATAAGGATATTAGTAAAGCATATAGTAAAGAGTGATCCTCATGACAATCCTCTGCCTTCTGACTATAAACCATTTAGGAGCTTTCTGTGCCAAATCTGCATTCAGATAACATGTTCTTTGCCCTGTGAACGTGTCTAATCCTTTTTAAATCCAGTTCCACATTTTCAGTGGTTATGCTCTTTGGAGTGAGATGATTTCATCAGTTTACCTTATGATGCTGACATGTAATGCAAATCACAAGCAATTAGAAAGCACCAGGAACTGATTTCAGCTACAGCTCAATATACTGAAACAAAAGAACAGTGATGTAAGGCTCTTATACCATTTGTGGCTGGAGATGATGGAGCCAGCAATTCACTCATTCAGGAGGAGTGAAAGTCCATAATCAAAATTAGCCTCACGTTTTCCTCAGGAAGTTTTTGGTTTTGTTGCAGTTGTTCTGTTGTGCTTTTGTTTTTCTGTAAGCAACAGCAAATGAGCCCTGTATGGAAAATCGCTGCATGTATCAGATGATATGAGCAGAAGATATTTTTCAGAGTAGGAGAACAGTGGTTCTAGACAGTCAATGGTAGGCTTCATCCCCACACCTCAGTGTGTTTGTATTTGCAACAGAAATATCCATCCAGTTCAGTGAAGCTCTGCCAATGGTGGGGTATCATACAGCAGAAAATCGTTTCAGAATCTTTTACAAGAAAAGAATGATGGAGAAGGCCTCCTGTTAACAGAGAGAACAACATATTTCAAGTTGAGCTTTTGTTTAAAGGAAACCAAGCCCTGATCCTGGTTAACCAAAGGAGTATACCTACAGAATAGACTACTCTTAAAGGCAGATTTGGAAGGGTATTTATTTATTTATAATATTATAAATATAAATATTGTGACATTTAAGTATTTATTACTGTTTAGTAATACCAATAGGCATGTAGTGTATTGTGCAGAAGAGCTTAAGCACTTAAAGACCACTAGCTTTAAGCATTTCTGGGAGGAGTCTGGTTTAAAAGGATAGTTACATCAGTCTACTGGCGAATAGAAATCATCCACAGCAAATACCAGTAAGCTGGTTGCTCAGGCATCATAAATATCTGGCTACAATACTAAATGTATTACAAAGAGGAAGTAAAACTTCAGTTGAGCACAGGTAACCCAAGAGGAAGCCTTACTTCTATATGCATAGTTATAACTGCAGTATATACTGAATGTCTAAGTTTCAAATTATGACTGTTGAGTAACATTTTTTAACTTATGGCTTCTAGTGCAGTACCATTTTTAACCTTGGCTGTTACTTCAGGAAGGGCTTTCTGGATGGTGCCATCTGGCTGTCATCAGCTGCTGCTCAGTCATGCAGTTGTGAGAATATATCTTAGGACAGGGGAATACTCTATTCCATCTAATTTTAAGTTCATGCTTCATAATACTGTAATATCTGATAATTTCTTCCTGTTTTCTCTGGTAGATTTTAGTTATTTTGATTAACTGCTTGATTTAAAACTACATTTGTAATTCTTTACCTCTAAATTATGTCTTTTTGAACATATTTTATCTTTTCATCTGCTACCTGCTACAAAAAACAATACGATACATTTGATGTGACTGACCACGTTTGGAATTTTGCTTGTCATGAGTGGTACAGATTCAAAGATACTGAATAATAGTATACATAAATCCCTTTAATATGCCAGCAGTCTGTTTCTAGCATTATCTATGGATGAATATCAGTAGTTCATAAACCCCGAGTAGTTTTTTTTTCCTCTCAGGAGTGAATGTGTATCACAGTACAAAGATAACCATTTACAAAGATTATATGGTTTTGCCTGTATGTTGTTTTCTGTCTAGATGAACCCCAGTTAATACAAATTTATTAGCACTATAATTTGTGAAAATCCTGCCAGATGTACAGCATCCCATTAATTTAAACGGCATGGCTGTACATGCACTTCACATATGTACTTTCAGACTCATTACACAATATTATAGTGTTTGTTTAAACTACGATTACCCACAGATTTGGTCTGAACTGAGTCACATTTTTCACTGAGGGAGTTTGCAAAAATACATGTTAGAGCTTAGCAGAGGGAGTGACTCCATGATTTTTTATAGAATGGCCTAGGCCTTGACCACTATTTCAGCATACCCACATTTTTCCTGAGTCTTGGATTTGGATCTACAATTGGTAGTTCAGGCTGATCAATAAAATGAGAGCTTTTCCCTACATAAACGTTCTACTAACTGAACCACAATCAATGGTTTAGTTTAGTGACAGTGGTGCAAATTCCCTTGTGCACATGACTGAAAACCTCAAACCCTGCAAGGAACTGCCTTAATTCTGATTAATTTGTGTTAGATTAAAACCAAATCAAGAATATCCACATGGGATTTTTGTAAGAATTTAATTAAGTTTTAAAACTGTATCTAGATAAACAGATGCAACTTTGTGAACAAGTGGGCCTAATACTACAAAATTATACTGAAGTAATTTTTCAGCTCTTTCAGCCTATTTTCAAGAACTGCAATTTTACCCTTAAATTCACTATAATTCTGATGAAACAGTTTTTGCTACATGCTGATCAGCTGTTTGCATCAGACAGAGTAAGAGGATAAAACACGAATTAGATTTATAACCATTTAGGATCTATTAGCCATTATGCTTTCAGTTTTTCATAAGTTTTAATAATTAATGTCCTGAGAATAGCAGATGGTCCCAATTATTTTCAAAATACTTTAGTAAAAATATGTATTTTTTTTTGTTTTACAATGTGACACCAAATGTAAGTACTTCTGTCTCCATCACTCTTCTTCTTTCTGACTTACATTCTCTGGTTTATTGTTATGCCTCTGTTTTAGCTGAGAGACAAGTTGAAAGCAATTGTCACTCCAGACAGAACCACAGATATGAAATTTCTGTTTAGTTTTAAACATGCAGACAAAAGGACTACTGAGCTCATTTGAATCCTTATATACCCCAGAGTTTGGAAATCGCACTGATTCAAATTCCAGTGAGGAAGCCTTATCAGCATGTTATTTCTTGTTATTTCTTCCTCTTGTTTTTCTCTCCATGTAAGCATCCTTGTTCCCGAATCAAAATATCGCCCATGAACGAGTAGTTCAGGGTCATATAGTCTACCTACAACTGTAGTGGCCATAGAATATATGTACATTTTATAAAACTCCACAGCAGTCGCATTCTGTAAATACAACATACCACAGACACTTCTCAAAACCTTCTGATAAATGTAAGACTTGGACTAATTCACAGCTACCATGTACTGCAGGAAAAAAAATCAGCATTCTCATCACTGAGCTGTGATCTTGCAATAGCAGAGTAGTTCCTAAACAAAACTTCTAGAGTGTCTTGGAACGTAGTGAATGGCCCTCAAAAAAGAGAATAGCAAGAAACTCAAGTTAATGGTCCCTGCCAATCTCTCCTAAATTAAATGTTCTTCTTTCACTTTAAATCTGCCTGGCTTATTGCGGAGCACATGAGGACAACACACAACTTTCTAATCTCTACAGGACACCAGGGGAAGAAAAATATAGATTTTTTTACTGTCTAGGCATAGAGTAGACAAATAGTGAGACGCTTCTCAAACCAGTGATTTTTAGAGATACAAATATATTGGGTACTCAAGACATCTTAATTTCCCATCCTCCAAAATTTACTCTTACTATCATATAGTCTTTATAGACTGATGTTTATAGAAGTTCAGTATTTAAGACATCATAGGCTTCTTACCCTTCCTACCGTTGTTAGCAAGATCATTTCATCTTATGCCCTAGAAACATGTTAGGACTTTTTTCCTCATTTTTGACCTGAAGTTCTTTGGTTTGATGGCATTGTTATTATTCAGATATTCTCCTTTCTGATGTACAACTATCTTTTAAAAGTCTTTTGGTCTTCCTTCCTCTGCAACTATTCCATTTTAGTCTGTTTTTGAACCTGTGAAAACTTGCATGCAATACTACAAAAAAAGTCTTCTTGGTACTTCATAAAATGAAACTGCATTTCTAGCTCTACTAGAAATACTTGAGTCAATGTGTCCTAATACCTCATTTCAAAGATGCTTCAAAATGGTTGCCAACAGCCACCCTCCAATAACCAATACACCAAGATATTTTTCTTCTGCTTTATTCCCTATGATGGATGGTACTTTTAAGTAGTTTGTACTGCTCTGTTATATTACTTTAAGAAAGAAAGAACTGACTCACACAGCCCTTATAGAGAGGAAGAGACTGTTCTTAACTTCAAGCAAATACCTGGAAGAGAAACACTTCTATGAAGGCAGGGAGTGGCAGGCAGAAGAAAAGGCAAGAAAAGTCCTCCAGAGCAGTGTAGGGGTGGAGAGATTGCTTTCTAAGGGGCAGGGAGCATAGCCAGGGCTAGAGTTCTATACCTTCTTGTTATGCTCCAAGAGAGGACAAAACAGAGGTCTGGCAACCCAGAAAGCCACTCAGTGGACTGAAATCACAACTAGAAAGAAGGATCCAGATGATGAAGTTTCTGTGGGCAGGAGGCAGGTTGTTTATGAATTCATTCTTCTCTGCCAGCTCACCTAGCCACTGGACTTTCTTTGTGTAAAACACAAACTGTTCTAGTGTACATACAAATTAAACCTGGTCTTTTGAGAATGAAAGTCTCATATTTTTTGACTTTGAAGAGCTCACTATAAGAAGTATGTTTAGGCAGACTCACTACAAAGTTCTGGCTGGGTTAAAAGCCCATGCATGCATGACTTTATGCTGCTAAATCCCTACCATTTCTGCCTCTTACTCTTAACCCAAAAATTATTAAGGAGTGTAGGACAAGTCTCAGGACTGTCCTGTGAGGAAGTGTCAGCAGATTGCCATCTTTGTCTTGAGAACTTCTCTTTTCATACATTGAAGTCTCTGCTAGTCAGCACTCATCGACCTAATCAGCTCTTGCGGTGATCCTCGTAATTTCCACTTCAGTAATAATTTGCCTTGGCACTATAATAAGTGCTGCTCTAACATGTATGAAAATTCAGGCTATCTCATTGTCCCTCTGTAAAAGGTCAATTATCTTACCCAAAAAGATTACAGTCTGAGACCATCTTTATTTGATAAAGCCAGGATTATCCCATTTTGCATTTCCCTTCAAGGCTTTAATTATTTTTTCTTTTAAATATTTTCTAACACTTTATACAATGCTGCATTCAAATTAAAAGACTCAGTTATTCATGTGATTTCTCTTTTCCCATTTTTGTAGAATGTAAAAATGAAGGGAGATGGAGAGTATATTGATATGAATACATTTATTCTGTCAATAAGGCCTGAATTTGTATTCAGTTGAGAAGAGCCACCTTCTATCAATTTTTTGGCTTCTTTTTTAGATATAATAAATACACTGCAATCAAGGTTTTCAAGGCTGCCAAATCTTCACCTTTGCAAGAGCTGCCCACCTATATGCCAGGTTCATAACAAATATAAAAGATTTCATAAGGAACTTCATTTCAGCAAAGCCTCATTTTTCAACAGAATACAGTGTCAAAAATATTAATCAGACCTAGACATAGATTTCTTTTCTGATATAGTCTTTTCCATCATCTCTGTGGTCTTTATGGCAAGCTTAATTGGCTGAATTTAAGTTGTTTGGGTTCTCATACCGTGCCCATAACCTTGCTTTCTAAGCTATTGCTTAATCTTTTTTGTTTTGGGTAGACATTGGTTAATGTCACTGGTACATTATGTAAGATGCTTTTATGGGGTAGTATTTCATTAGAAGACAAATATTTAAGAACCTTACTGTCTATGAATTATTTTTATTTCAGTAATATTAACAGTGATTGATGAGTAATTTAAGATGTATTGTCATAATTTTATAAGCATGTTGTTTTCAAAGCACTTTTCAATATGCTCAAGTTCAAAGAGAATTAATGGTGAGTGCAGAAAAGCAGTTAGAGACCTCTTACTTTTTATTTCAATGAATATTTGGTGATGTATTTATCACACTGTTCAAAATGTTTATCACATTGTGAATAGATCCATGTACAAATATAACTTCACATATTTTAAGCACAGGAGGGAATACTGTAAGGCATCATATTGCACTACTGATTCCCTGTGCCAGAGAAGGCTACAAGTCTTATAATTAATTCTTACTTCAAATCCAAGAGCATACTTCCTTTGAAAATTTCCAGTGACACATCTCTTACAATTCTTTCTTAGATGTTCGGGTACTGATTTTTCTTATCCCAAGACATTTTCAGTTTATTTCTAGCTGTGACTTTCAATATCAGATCAACTTACATTTCATTTATCATGTTTAAGAGCTGCCTTCTAGTGTATGTTTTTCACAGGCAGCAATCAAATCACCCGTGTACTTCTGCATTAGTGAGCTTTTTTCCTTTTCTCACTGTAAGTCATGCTTCTCTTTCTTTAATCATCTGCATCTCTTCCAAAGTGACTATTTAACATTTTTCTCAAGAGCATATTTTGGATAGAAAGCATTTTGGTAGACAGTGTACCAATGATTACAGCAGTGCTAACTCCATTAGCCACGGCATCAAACTACAGATATTTTTTCAGTTTAGTATTTCTTCTACCAGCTAATTTTTTCAGTCATTACCTTCCATACTAGGGTCCCACCTTCTTTAAGGGGCCTATATCCTTTCTTAAAAGCCCATATCCCTTAAGATGTCTGTGCTGAAACACATTTTGTTTGCTTGAAGCTGGTTACTCAACAATTCATGTCACTCTCTTGATGTTCTCTCTTTATTATAATTGAGCACTCCCCCACAGCTTCTGAAATGTGCAGTTTTTATCAGTAACCACTTGATGATGATTTGCCTTTTATAGTAAATATTTTTAAATCCATTTATAACCTACCATATCAAATCTTACTTGCATTGCATCTGCAGTTAATGAGCAATAAAAGTTCATACAATGAATCAACAAGATTGATCAAGACAGCAGCCTGTATGAAAATGTGTTTTACGTGAATTTGTACTTTGTGTAACAAAACTTGGCAGGCTGTGACCAAATCCTCTAGTGCACTGCTTCTGCTCAGCGATTTCAGGCTGAATTTTAAAATTTGAGATTAATATTATGCTTTAAAAATGTATCCATATTTTCAGAGAAAGCAATCACTGCACTAAAAAGAGATTAGGTCATTTTGAGATTGTGAGTATTTCTGCAGATAGCAAGAGCTGTACAAATACTCTTACTTTCCCAGTAATAAAAACCAGTGACTCGAAGGACCAAAATCCAGTGGGTTTGAAGACATTTCAACAGATAAAGGCTCTGTTGGTATGTTTCAGAGGTGCAGAGAACATGGAATGGGTGTGGTGGAGGTGAGAGCACCAGCCTCAGGAACCAGTAGAACCAGTTCTTCTCTATATAGCCTGGGAAATCCTGCCTTCAAAGACATGAGTTGACTGCTTTTACTAAAATATCCAGCTCACATTCAGGTAAAATTCAGGCTATAAATCACTATCTACTGGGGCCTACCTGGATGTAGGCCATTTTCATGAAAGCACACCTACTCCTACCATATGACAACAGAATTTGACTAGCATGCTTTGGATATTTCTCCAAGTGTGAAGCCAAAGTGAGGCATAGCAAACCTTTTTTTTTCCCTTCTTTTTATACTGTAGAATTGTTGTCTTCACTGGGAATCATCTCCTACCAATACGTGGCTCATCCCAATCACAATTCCATTTTAAGTGGGCTGCTTATTATGTACTATCCAGGTCTTCCACTAACTGCTGATGTCGGAACTTTTGGCATTGATCCTGCTATTTAGGTTCTCTCCATTTGTCCTTCACAGGGAGAGTGATTTCACAATGTGTATGCTTTATACACAGTGGAAGAAATACTCTTTTTCAAAAATTAATAGCCTTATAAATTAGGCTTATAAAAAGTAGAGAGAAGCACTTCGTTTTGAAGCTGTAGCATTTAAACATGTAGAATGCCAAATGAAACCAAATATGTGTTCTTTTTATTTGACTGGACTATGTAAGCTGCAGTTAGGGTCCTGTATTCATTGCTAATGAAGGAGATATTAAAAGAAATTATGTCCAGCTTTACAATCTGAATTTTAGTGACAAGTCTTTTCTCTATGTCATTATAAATATGTAAATCAATTTGATAGTGATAACATAGTTAACATGTGCTTTATTTAATGTTTTTGGTTTACTATCTCTTATCTTTTTTATCTCATAAAAATAATTGCTGTGTCTAAAGAAGGTGCTTGAAAGGCAAAGAAAGGGAGCCATTAAACCCAGTGATGACGTATAAAAGGAATAGTTCATAAGTCATTGCATATGATATTCAGGTCAGGATAGACTGACCTGAAACAGTAAACCACTTATTAATTATGTATTCATTTCCAGCAGTCGTTGGATTGATGATGGATTCTCTCTTCACGCCTAAGTTTTTATGGTTATGTCTTGTAGTTGTCCATGCTGATGACAGTCATGAATAAGATAAGGGGATCTATCCTACACAAATGTCCTCCATGGGGCTTCTTCAGATTGCTGTGATATTTAAAATGGCACGTTTTGTTTTAAATGACAGAGACAATTTGTCAGGGAAATCCTTAAAGATTGGCTGTTAAGATAATTCACAGAGCAACCAAATTAATCAATCTGATCCTGCATTGTAAGAGGGCAAAAAATTACTATAAAGGTAAATCTCAAATGTAGGAAAAAATTGCTGTATTATTTAAGACCTCAAAAAATTACTGAAAGAAAATATTCTCCACCCAAGATTGAAAAAGGAGAAATAGGTCAGCTATAGACTGTAGGTTTGAAAGAGATGAGCTACAAAAGAAATTTAGGACAAGAGGCTATTGCATCAGACAGAGGAAGGAAAGGGCAGTTGATAAGCAGAGTCTGCAGTAGGGCAGCAGAAATATTAAGGACCAAGAAAAATCCCTCTCTGTTTTTTCATCAATTTGCTTCACACTTAAGTCATCATCTACTGCATGGCTGGGAATGCATAAGTGTGAGCTTACTTTCTTCTAAATTGTCAACAGAAAGAGACTTAAAGGATGAAACTGAGTTCTCCTTTAAGGCACCTGAAAAACAGACCCATTATAGCTTGATTCATATGGAACAACTCACTAGGCTGACACCCACTCATTTCCTTTCAATCACAATGCAGGGGAGTTTCCTGTTTAATTGCTTCTCAGATGGTCATAATTTTGGTAGGTTCATCCTTTCATCTTCCTGATCACCATGAATTCAACATTAGAAAACATCTACCAATTAGGAGCTGCTGTATTGTGTGTACAGCAAACAGTGCAGCTGGATCAACAAGAAGGCAGAAATTATAAACACATAGTGACAGAATATGGAGAATCTGCTCAGGTGAAAACAAAAAAAGAAATCCCATCTTTACTGAATTAATAGAGACAAATTAATATACACTATAAGATGTTCACACAGGAAATCTAAAGACAGAAAAAGATTTACGGTAAAGAAACCCAATACAATTAACATCTGCTGATGCTAAAGAAATGAAGATATTATTTCCAATTCAGAATTCTTAAGAAAAACCCCCTAATCTGTTGAAAATAACCAAAATTAGGTGATAAAGTAACACTTTGCCTTACTAGTCCCTATAATTCAATAACTGTTCTGGTTCCATGTAAGGATATGGACATTCATTTATAAACAAAAGAGATAGCATACTAATGTAAATTTAGAGACCTGTTCCAAATGATTGATGTCAATTACCATAAAATCACGGATGTGTCTAACACAGGTGGCAACATGTAGGATGACAGTTTTAGCCATAATAAGGCACATCCTGTACAAGGCTCCTCACAGTACAAAATTGTTTTTCCAGACAGCTTTCTATTCCACATAGAAAATATTTTCCATGAGTCATTTTTTTAAAATGTAAAAGAGAATTAACTTTGGTTGTTCTCATGTCCTTTTATGTTTGCTGTCTAAGAACATTTAGGTGATACAATGTCTGCAGAAAGTGAATTTTAAAAGCAGTCTCCTCATGCTCTGTTCTTTGTTGTACATAAAACTCTCCAGTATCCTCCATGCCCACCTAGTTACTGTGTTGAAGATTAATATGATGCTCAGAAAGTGCATAGTAATTGATAGAAAGCAGGCAGTTACTGCAGAGCTCAAGGCCTGCCTTCTCTGTGTCCTAAAATCCATACAAATCCCTAGCTGAATCATATGTTATTAATCTCTCACCTATCAAGTGCTTTTCTGCAGCACTAGCCTTTCCTGTTAAGAGTACTAAGGACATTCCTCATTTCCACAATCCAGCAAAAAAGAGAGGCTATTAATCAGACCCTTGTAATCGAGATAGATGAACAAGGAGCATCTGACCCTCTCATATTACTTCACGACAAAGATGACTTTGACAAAATATCTGAAGATGTCACAGAGGTAAAAAAGTGTTAAAGTGAGCATGCACGGTTGGTCACTGAGAACAAGGGAAGCTGAAAATAGACTCTCCTTGTGAAAAGAAGCATCACAGACTTCAGAAACAGCATCAGAAAGGGTACAATTGAGACAAAATGAAACTGGAGGAAGATCAGGGAGAAAGAGCTTGAGAATTGTGATCTTTCAGAGGGAATGCATAAAAAGGAGCACTGTGGTGTTAGCTGGTGATTAGGGAGAGCTGTAACAACAGTAGTGAACATTTAACATGTAGCCTGACATGTAGCCTAACAAACTCTAGGAGAAGGAGCTAGAGAGGGAGGGCAAGAGATCTTTTTGCCTTTTGTCAGGTTTCTCATTAGCTAATGCTACTGGCAACTAGCTTCAATCAAAATATTTCAAGGGTTTTACACTTCATCCAAGCCTATTAAAGGACCAGTTGCTCACATGATGAAAATCTTGAATGAGTTTTATCCACCAGCAATGTTTACAGTCTCTTTCCACGAGAATTTGGCATGAAAGTTGCACAATATTTCTAGAGCATATTTAATGGTTCATTGCATGACACTGCCACATCTCTGGAGCTGAATCTGGCTGTCTTCTGACCTTGTGCTCAGCTCATCTACCTCATTAAAATGGGATAGAATGAAGCTAGAAAAACCCAAACCAAAATTCTTGCTTGTTTAGGGAGATGAATTGGCTCAGTCTCCATCTGGAGGAATGCCAGAGCCAGAGAAAAAGAGGGAATGAGACATGCAATAGTGTGTTGGAGAGAAAGGGGCAAGTGGGACTGATACATTTTGTGACAGATGTACTGTGAAAATTCACCTTTAGAAAAGAGGACAGTTACTGTTCCTATGCACCAAATACCTTGATTTGGTTTTGAGATTGTAAACAGAGAAAATTTCATCCTTTAAAAAACTGGAAGATTCAGCTATGATATACAAAAACAAGTGGTGGTAATTTTCCATGATGTGCTTTAAGAACTTGATGGAAAAGAGGACAAAATTCAACACATGAAAACCATCACTGAAGTCAGAAACTGGTTTACACTGTTTTTGTTCTGGAAATTCTTAAACCTAAAAAGGACAACAGGATGTTTTGTTTTATGAAAAGGTTTGAAAGAATTCCAGTATAACTACAAGAGACAATCCCTCCCTGTAAAGACAACGAAAACAAGATGACATGAAGTACTTTAAAAGATGGGTTATTAAAATTCAGTTCTCAGTTAACTGTCAAAATGCAAAAGGTAAGCCCACCATTTTGTCTTCCTTTAAAAGTCTCCTTTTCCTTTCTTTAGGTCGCCTTCACTTTACCAGCAGAGGGAGCAGGTGGAAGAACAAATTAAAAAGGAACTGACTTCAATTAAACTTTGATCTTTGCTCTTTGTTCCAGACAGGGAAAACAAGGACCAGTTTCATCAGCTGCTGCTAGCGGGCCAGATTATCCACAGCACAAATACACTTGTTTTGCCTGTGTTCTCCCTTCTTCCTTTTACAGTTCCTGGCAGTAAAATCATACTAGAAAGCCTGACAGTTCCACCAGTCCTGTCTTACTTTCATCCCTGTGGACTGGAAATATTTATCAGAAAATTGAGGCAGAATTCTAATGGATGACATTTTAAATTCAGCTGCACACTACTCGCAGCCTGTCCTATAGCTTGTAGCAATTTCACTGCATCTTAACCACTTTTCTAGAACTGGGCTCTACTGTAAATCTAGAAACATCCACACAATTTGTGTAAAATGAGAAGTCTTAAGGAAATTTATGTCTGAATAATGCAGTGCTAGTTTTCATCCATTGGAGAAGTTTTTCAGTTCACCCGCATCACACTAGGGGATTTTGTAAGCTAAAGTCTTGTTCAAAACAGTGGTTTTAAGCCATTAAATATTTGTCTGAGAAGGTTGATGTTCTTCTACAAACACCTCATTTTCTTCCCACCTCTCATTTTTACCTATTCACAGTTAGCTTCCTCCGCATCATTTCTGAACACAAAATGGACTTTATACCTAATAATGAAATTAAGTCAAGTAAAATCTTTTACTGTGAATCAAGGATCCTGAAATTTTTTTTTCTGTTTCAGAAAAACTCAGCATTTAGAAAGAGGGAGACTAACACCCCTTCTTTTTGAGAGATATATCTTCTGGCAACATGAGATTTTTTTCTTTAAAACACAAATAAATATATAGGACATGCAAAAGATACTTTAGAAGGATCAGGCACTGTTCTGCCCACATTAAGGAGAAGGAGATTGAGTGGGATCAGGTCAGAGAGAAATTCCTAATAAAATCTTACAGAAGCAGTTTAGCACTATCAAGAAGTATATAGGCTTCTCTCGGTCCAACATGAGATTTCTGCTTATTTTTCTTTTTTTTAACTCAGTCCTGTGAGACTTTTAGCAAGAAATAATTATTCCATAGAGACTTAAGGTGAGAATCAAATAGGTCTGAAAATAATGCTGTTTTCATTAGATCAAATGTGAGTTATTACTATAAAAAAGTAACCACTGATCAGTTTCTGAAATTCTGACTAGCACTTTACAAAAATGATTCACCACATGGCACAGAGGAAATGAATGGGTGGCTTTGTAACGACACCCACAGCAGAGCTATAGGTGTGGTTTATCTATCCTCAACCAGAGGCGATAAACAGGGCTTTGAAGACAAAGAGCAATGTCAAAGCCCTTACCTCCATTGCTGTACCTTAAGAAGCCCACAAAATCATCAAGAAAACTCTCAGCTTTGAGCTGGTAAGCAGTTTTTTAGAGAAGGTACCAAGGCATTACAAGCAACTGGAAGAAGAGCCTTTAAATCTGCCCTCAAAGTTGAAAAAGCTGTGCAGAGCTACAGCAGACATTTGCCTGTCTTCACCATATAAAATTATTTCAGGCTATATTTGATAAGATGTTTGATGAGGTCATGAGTAGCAGAGCTTATGCTAATCAGGTAAGATTTATTTTCTAAAATATAGAAATAAAGCCATTTACTGATTAATATCAATATCCCATCTATGCTACAGAGTCTCTTTGAGGTCATTTTTCTCCTAACAGAAGGTTTTGATTGACTGACCTAGTTGTACATTGAGAATATTATCTAGCCCAGTAGTTGACAAGTTTAGTCCGGTTCTTAGCTCATCGAGAGTTTCTCATGGAAGTGGAGATCCCTAAAGAGTGAATTCAAAGTGACTGACAACAGACTCACCTTAGTTGCCTTTGTTGGACCACTCAGAAGTACCTGACCATGGGCTGAAAATCCCTAAAATATCCATGGTCATACATATCCACATGTGAAATAGTTACAAGTATAATCCCCTTCAACCTTTTTTTAACCCTCTTTCAAGGAACTATTCAGCAGTGTCTCTTTACCCTCAGTCTGCCAGGACAATATTTTTGAGGAATAAGTGGACTCAAGACAAGAGCTCAGAAGATAAAACTCCTTATGCATGCAAATGGTATCCTCTTACTTGGTACAATACCAGATCAGTCTAATCTTCTCTGTATTCTTTGTTTATAAAATAAATTAGAATAAACTGAAAGGACTGATCATCTCATTAAGTTGGAAGCACTCCCTCTCCAGTGCCATTCAGAGGGGAACAAAGAAACTTCAAACATATTGACATCCAATTTCCCAAGGAAATTCACAGTCAAGGTTAAACTAGCCCTATTACTTATGCAGTTAGTAAGTGACTTAGATGATGAGTGTTACCTCTTTCATATTGGAAAAATAATTTATATAAAATAATTTATATTAAATAATTTATATGTAATTTAAAAGAAGGCTGGCTGCCCTGGTATTTTGTTTATTGTCAACTCTCTCTCTGTCCATATTCCTGATATTCATTTTAATAAAACTAACATGCTGAGATTTTCCTGGTGGGACATTGGGAGCCAGAAATGCTCTACAAGCCCTGTAGAGGGCTCTGAGTGGATTGTCAGCAGGAGGCCACAGATAAAGCTGGGGTTACTGGCGTCTCCTCTAAATCACTGTTTAAGATCCATGTAATTAGACCATATGTTAATGCCACATACATCAGTACTCAACAATGTAGATTAGACAAAGTATGCAAGAGCTCAAAACCTGATACTTCTGCAGGGTGATTCCTCAAATATCTTGGTCCTTACACTCAGACCCCACTGCAAAAGCCAGGTGGCACCTCTGTAAGAGAGGTAATTACCATGCTGTGATATTGCTTCTTTTTGTTACAAAGCATGGGGATATCTCATCCTTAAATGGATCTTGTCCATCTTTCTATTGCAGAGATTGATAGTTTTCACTACGACTGGGATGTGTACAATCTTCCCTTGAGAGCCCACAGTGAAAACTAAGGAAAGAGGTAAAATGTGATACTGTCCTGCAGCTGACTTCTACCTACCAACATAGCACAGCTCACTGGTTCTCCAGTGAAATGGCCTGAAATAGGTCACTTAATTCAAGTTAATTCTAGCTTATTTTTCAACTACTTCTCAGAAATCTTGATGAATGTTACCCAGCAAATCTTAAACTCAAAGAACTACCTCTAGGCTATGAAATAGTGTCAGCTCTTTTAAATATGTACATCAATGATCTCCCTGAAACTTGATCTTGTAAGTAGTCTGAGTATTAATTCTTAGGACTTTTCTGACCTTGAGCGTAACTTGAAACATGATTCAGCAGAACACTGTCAAACTGGCAGTTGCAGTTGAATGCTTTGCTACTGTAATTTCTCCTGTACTTCAAGTTTAGTTTCTCAGTGGAATACAGTCCACATCTGTTCTATCTCATAGTTTCCCTTAGTAGGATTCTGACTTTCCCTGTCTGTCTGATAACACTTGCTGTCAATGTCAAAACCTGCCCCAAGCTATTGACAGTTTTTTGGACCTACCATGCACAGTCTTCAAACATTAGCTACCAGTTTGCTACTCAGAAAGGAGTGTAGTTTTCCAATTTTGACTTCTTCACCACATGCTACATTAGCCAATATGCAGGTAATCACACCCAGTATTTTACTCACACTGACTAATAATATCTTACCACATTTCTATTCTGAAAGGTCTGGAGACAAAAGAGTCATAGCTATCAAAACCTTGCCTGACCTTCTGTTTTATTTGAAACTCTCCCTTTATCCCTCTGTTTAGTTCGACTTGCTTGGTATTCTGACATCTCATATAGTCAGCCCTGTTACTCTGGCATTTTAACAGCAGAAAACACAGACCTTGTTGACAGCAACCTGATGAAAATCCTACCATTTGACAGACACATTTTATACTGGGATCTTCCTAAAACACTTCCAGATTGCTTGAAGCTAGAATGTTGCAACCAGATTATGTTACGGCATAAGGGGAATCTGAACTGTGGGTGCAGGCTATGATTCATAACATACAACATAAGTTTCCTAATTAGATGACGTCTAAATGCGTCAGATTCTGTCTCTGAAAATGCTGACATTTCATATTGATGAGATTTACATATACTAGCATCTCTAGAATATTTTTACACGACCACTCTATTGCTGAGCAGGTTAAACAACTAAAAGTAAGGGGAACAGATGCTTTCAAGGAAGCCTAGCATATGCATTAGTGTTAGGAAATTATAATGGTTCAATGATGAAAATTACTGTCCTGTTGGTCAGCATCTCAGTCTCATTTGACACTGGCATTCAGATCATGCACCCTGCATTCTGTTGGATAGTCACATTTTCTCACTCTATATGTTGAATAGATTTTCAAATCACAGATATTGAGCATATCTACCTCTTCAAAGAGCCACTGGAGTACTATACAAGCTGTGTATATGTTGCTGTAAAATATAGCTGTCACTTCAATTTAGAGTGTGCTACCTAGTTCATACCCCTATCAATGCTCCTTCAAAATCAGGTGCAGAGGTTGAAAATGGAAGAGGCCTCAGTGCTGATATTTAATAGTATGGTGAACTAAAACAATAAACACACAAACCTCGTGTATAAATCCTTTGCTTTCACATTGCTAGAGTAACATATATAGTACAAGAGGAAAATAACTAAAAGTTGTAATTTAGCCTCAAAGAGTTAAAATGGAGCTATAGATGTGCTGCAAATTGCACACATCTTTAACTTCAGCTGGATTGAGGTCAGCAGTGCCATAAGGAAGTAAGATAATGAATAAAGGCCTATCTTCACATTGCTAGACTCGTCTGATCACATCAGATATTTGTATTGATGCATATGTGTACTGGCAATATTCTAGAGGGAGTGTTCACTACAGAACCAGAAACTAAATGTCTTGATATTTCTGCTGTTCATAACCTTTAATCATGCTACTTTTATTTAGGAAGAATTTCTCTGGAGTAGAGTTCAGCTGATAACTTCTTCCACATGAATCATCATAATGTCTGTTGCTATTTGCATAGCACTGGAAATTATCAAGATGAATTCAAATGACCCTTTTACTCACCGGGATGTAGTTAGTTCTGTTATTTTTTTTCTGCAAGTAATTTGTACTCATTGGTAATTGCTGAAGCCTCCAAAGGAAGCAGAAGTCTGAGGAATACAGGTATTTCTTGAAGTAAGAAGATTTGATTAGTTCTTCACATTATTAAAGAAGACACTATAAAAAATAAAGTGCAAACAAATCCCAGCAACACTTATCAAAGAACTATCAATAAGGGCTGAACAATTTTATTGACTAGTTTTTTTCAGATGGGGGTTCAAGGGTTGTTTTAATGAAACCTGTAATTTGGATTCGAAATAAAGTTTTTCATAGAGGGACTTTTTTTCTTCTTCACATCTGCCAGAACACAATTTATGCATAAACTTGGTTTTTACTATGCAAATCTTTTATATCTAAGATTTTCTGGGGACTGGCAACTATGAATACAAATTTTAAATACTTTGGACAAGATGCTTAGACTCTTATTATGTTTAAACAGCATCTTGTTCCTGAAGTGACTCCAGTGACTCCTCACCTCCAGAGTGAGGTACAGTATACTTTATCAGGATCTGGCAGTCAGTGGTTTACTTCATTATTAGCATTAATATATTTCAGTTCTGTCACTAGATGTTAAGCAGTTACAGGTTTTTTTTTTAAACCAATTACAACAAAATCAAAGCAGAATCCACTGATAGGATTTTGTTTACAAAAGCTGGTTTGATATCATTATTTATGTAGCAATGGGTTCATATTCAATTCACAAGCTTCTCTACACATAATCTATCTCACAAGCCTTAAAAAAGACCTGAGGATGCACTAACAGGGTTTGCTTTTTATCTGTTATCTGAATATTCATTTAAGAAAAGGCTATAGATGGCTTATTATGTGACATTAATTGCTAAGCTGGGAGTTGTGTGTACAATTTCTCTAAGTCCACAGTGAATGATTTGTGGCAGGGCAAATCTTTATGTGAGGATATGGAGAAGGGGAAAACCAAATATTCTTGACTGTAATTGACTATTAAAATGATTGAAAGTCAGTTGGCTTCTAGCCTGTAGGCGGGCATAGTTTTATTTCATTCTTCCCCTTTCCTAAAGACAGCATGAAAGAGAAAATGTGATAATAGTGAAGACACTACAGCTCTCTGGAAAGCTTAGGAATGCATTATGTGTGGAATGATTTCAGTGAGCTCAGGATGTCAGCTCACATGCAATAGGAGATTAAATGAGAGTGCCTGAAGTACTAACAGCTCCTGGCTGCCTACTTGCTCTTTGCTGGAGGCTGCTGCTTCACATGCAAGGAGAGCTGCAAAGGTTGTGCAACATCTCCCCCACCCTCATATTTACAATGGTTTATAGGTGAAGGTTAGGATAAATTGAAACCAGAGCTGCTGTGCTTGTCAGGCTCAAAGGCTCTTTTCCTGCCTATTCTCTGTGCCTGTTTCTGCTGTATCTCCCATGACAGGACCTGCTGAAGAAGGGCTGGTACACACTAATGTGACCTAATTGCTGCCTCCCAGTACCTGAAGAGAGCCTACAAGAAAGATGGGGAGAGAGGTTTTGCAAGGGCATGTAGTGACTGGACATGGGGAATAGCTTCAAACTGAGAGAGGAGTTTTAGATTAGATATCAGGAAGAAATTCTTTACTGTGAGGGTGCTGAGGCACTGGAACAGGTTGCCCAGAGAAGATGTGGATGCCCCATTTCCAGAAGTGTTCAAGGACAGGCTGGATGGGGCTCTGAGAAGCCTGGTCTAGTGAAAGGTGTCCCTGCCTGTGGTGAGGGTAGAGGGGAGGAGGGAGTGGGTTGTAACTAGATGACTTTTAATGTCCTTTCCAACCCAAATCTCTAAGATACTGGGATTTATAGGGAGGTGGCAACAGCTTCTGGTCTTTTAGCTTAGTTTGACACCACTGGTGAATCAACAGGAGTAGTGGACAAGCATACCTATTAACGATTCTCCACTGCTGGCATTAGTGAATTAGTGACTGAACAGCCTGTTCAGTCCAGATTTGGCTAACTGCTGAAGGACTTGAGAGCTTTGTGAAATTTCCATGGCCCAAGGAAGCAGAAGAAAATAACCTTGGGACAGTGAAGAAACTCCCATCTGATGTTCCTTGTCAAATACTCTGGAGCAAAGGTGGCTTAAATTGCTACTAGCACAGCAGATGGGTCCAGCACCATTTTTACGTCTATGGTTGCGCACACATACACACACACACACACACACACACACACACACACATTTGTATTATTTCTGTGTAACACCAACGTCTATGTTAGTGTTTGAATGTGTTTGAAAGGATCTATTAAACTCTCAGCAAATAAGAGTTTCCCTTCCCCTGTCATAGAAGATTGTTTTTTTCCCCCCTTTCCCATTTAAATATTTGTATTGCACTTTGGAATGGACAAAAACAGCAGGAAGAAGGAAAATACTGCCCCAGAAATTAAGAGTATAAGAAACTGGTAATGGGAACAAGGTTAAGGCAAGTAAGGCAGCACGGCAAAATCTTCATTAAGAACTTTCAAGTCAAATTCTTTGTATCCCAAAATCACAGTGAATCAAAATCAATGACCATACCCTACAAAGGACAAAAGCCACACATTTCTAAATTATCTGACTGATGAATATGACTGCAGAGTCAAAAGGCTACTTAGTTCAATAGCTGTGACAGTAGCCAGTGGCAGATATTTCAGAAAGAATAAAAGAAACAGAGCAAAAACGAATTATACTTTTGTAGATATTTTCCCCCAGCTGCTATAAACTGGCAATGTGAGATTGCAAGGTTCTTCCTGAAGCATCTTGATATGACACCCTTCTATACAAGCCCTATTATATACCTATGTATCCTATACCACAAATCCCATGATTTTGCATGGTATGGAGGTCAGAAGCACACGTCCTTGAATCACCATGGGAGCTTGCCCTCCCAATGAAAGTACGTTTAAACAAAAGAATTACATAGAAGCCAGAACCAATAGTGTGTAAATAGCTTTAAGTCATAAGTACTTTAGGACAGTCAGGCAACAGTATCAAACATTAGGAAATTTTTGCACTGGCAGGCAGATTGAGAATGTGTCATATCAGAAATTATTGGGAATTTATTGAAGTCACACCTTTCAGTGGAAAGCAGTTTTTGTAAAGGAAATTTTTTCAGTAACACAAACTACAACCCTGCCAGGAACCCTTCTGTGGCTCAGGGATGGTATGTCTTTTCCTCATCCCATCCCCACCCGGCCATTGCCCTCTTTTGATCCTTCTCCCTTGCCCAGAGGGAAGGGCCTTTTCAAAGAGCAAAGAGCAGTGAGACCAAGTGAAGAGCTCACCCTTCTTTGAGGAAATTAGACATCCAAGACCAGCATTTATTCTCAACAGGGACTATTTTAAAGATCCAAAAACATCACTGACAAAAAGCTTTCCTAACGTGCAGCCTGAATTTTCCTTTTTTAGCATGAGTCAGTCACTTCTCATTATACAATCATCTGCTCTGAAGTCCTGTGAAATTTCTTTCTTTTTGTATCCCCAAAATACATTGATGCTGTCCTTTAATTCCCTTTTATGATATATTTGAAAAAGCATTATCTACATAGAGATGACATTTCAAGTCATGCTATCATTTGATTTTGTTCTGTAAGCACTTAAGGAGTGTAAGAAATCAGAGATAAAGTCAGATGACAGGTCTTCACACTGGTAAGATTCAGGGGAATTCCAGGGGGAGTGTGCTAGATACTAGTGCAGGTATCCTTTTATATTTTTATTTTTATCTCTCCAGTGGCCCACAGATGCCTAAAGGCCTCAGAAACTACTCCATGAGGTCCAGCCCAAGCCTTACAAAGGCAGTAATTCTCTAAGGGTCTCAGTCAATAGTTTAGACAATACTAATTACGTGATTACATAGGTGAACAGTGCCATGAAAGGGTAAAGTCTGGGAAAAAGTGATTGTTTAATTTAGTTGTCACTATGACAGCAGTGCCACACATTCTAGTCCTCGAGTCAGAAGCCTTGGTGGATGTTTTGGAACAACACTACAGGTGCACATGCATACCTGTGCACAAAGATATTTCCAACTTCCTTCTTAACATGATCTTTCTAACTCCCCCATGGCAACAGCTGCCTTTTAACCTTTCCCCCTTCTTTTCAATCATGTGTTATGATGTTGTTCATAGTATAAAGTTTGTTAGCTTGATGCAGTGAGGTGTCAAAATCCAGATCCAAAAACTTCTAACATTTTTCCCTATCACCATGCAGAGCAAGACTAGTATTTATTTTCCATAATTTGAGAAGTTATATATAGACCCTCTATAGCTTTGACTTTTGCTCCTGGTGTACTTTGCTAAGAAATAGTACATAGGGATTTTGTCCATTATCACTCTCTTCTTTTCTTTTGGTGCCAGTGCTTCCCCCCTCTCCTTTTCTCTGACATACACTGAAATCCCTTTTATTCACATTTGGTGGCTTATTTTTCTCTGTATCTATTCAGCTCTTCAAGCAACTCCATTCTTTTGCTAGCTCTATCTAATATTCTCTCATTTCTTTTCTCTTTTTACCCCCTAGGCTGGTTAAAGGCTTTTCCGTTTTTTTTTTTTTTTTTTTTTTTAATCACGAGTCTTCTGGAGGGCAGACAGGCATTCTTAGATAGGCTGTCACAGGATGCATTCAATCCAACAGCATGTTATTTCATTAAAATCACTGGTGCTGATGATGGGATGTTTGGACAGTACTTCCACCTTGTCCTTGCTTGCCTGAGTTCATGGCTTAATTATGTGAGTGGAGGGAGAAAAAAGGGGGCTGGGAAGATGAAGAAACTGTCCCCTGCAAATATTAGGGAGGTTGAAAATGGCAAAGATAGCTAGAAACAACCTGCCTGAAACAGAAGTATTTTGATTTACAGACTGATGTGATTTTAGTATTTTTGTGACTGCCAGAGTGTGTGACCATTACCATAAACAAAGAAAATGGAAATTAGGCTTAAAATGGAAAGCTATGTAGAAGGTTCTTGTTATGTCACTCCTTCTGACAGAAAAAGCAGGAAGACTGTGCTCAGATTTCCCAAGATATTAGACATGTGGTGGTTGTTCCAAATGTTGCTAATACACCTATGAAAATGTTTTCTGAAGAGTAAATACTCTTTTTTTTTCTGTGAATTGAAACTGTGGCTTCTTTCTTTGCATTTTCACACCCCAGAAATATTTAGTTTGAAGACAGTTTCCAGGCTCACCTTTCAAAATAATTTATTCAGAGTAGTCTGAGTTTCAGCACAGCTAAATGTATAGGAGAACTGGACACAGTTACTTATGTAAACCTTCCTGTAAGACTAAATATTTCCTGGATCAGGTCCTGTATTTGTTACATTTTATTAGATAAAATAACAAACACTAGAACTTACCATAAAAACTGAAAAATGTTTCACTTTACCAAAAAAAACCCCCATTTTTACCTTCAATCATACTATGGAAAGCAGGTGCCATTTAAAATCCAGAACATTGTCTGTGGTTTAAAAGAAGTCTTTAAAAGGTCACACTGATATCAGTTATAAAACATGGTACAGCCATTACCATTCTTAATTTCTCCTCAATAACTATTCTCTTCCTGTTTGCTTTCCAAGTTTGCATCTTTCAAACAAAAATTTCTAAAACCAATCTTCCAGATCTCATCACTATAGCTACAACTCTGTCTTCAAAAAATTTTCAATTCAAATGCCGGACCTTCTATCTCTGTTTAATCAAGCAGGGGATAAGGGCTGTTTCAAAACTGAGTTGATTTTGGAAAAGTAGCAAAGAAAATTCAGGGAAAAAAAAGAAAGAAAATGTTTAAATACAGGTACTTTGGATCACAGATATCTGTGAGCACTCCCATAGTGTGTCATACATCTGTTCCAGCTCTATTTTCTCACATCACAGGATTATCTGTTCTGTCTCAGATTTGTGACTCTTGGATCTATAATGCAACACTTGACATCAGTTTGGCTCATGGGATGTTATCTTTCTCATTATAAACTAATTAATCTTTAGAAAAAGTAAATTTCAAATTAAAACTTTCAAATTAAATTGTTCTAAAAAAAAAATCGCATTTCCAAACATGAAACACATACCTTTTGTCTACTTTTGCAAAAAATTAAATCTCTCTTATCCTGGAATAATTTTAGACAGTTGTCATATCACACTGAATTGTCTGCTTCAAGAGCTCTATTAAGGACAGGCAAACTTATTTGAATAATGCAAGAACTGGTCTAACCCTTAACATTAACCTCAAAATATCACCAGAGTGAAGTTCAAAGAAATTCAGCCAGCCCTTGCATGTTTCCCTTGCCCACAAATATTTTCACCTACCTCAATACATCTTCATTTTAGAGAAAACTGGGAAGTGATGTAAGCAATCATTTCTTTCTTTCAACTGAACTCAACAACAGAATAATTGCCATATTTTTCATCCCAATCACCGGAAGAGGTGAAGAGACAATGCCTATCAAGTGTCAAAAACTACAGATAAATTTAAAAAAAAACCAAACAGCAAAATTCAAACTTCACTAGGCTCACCATCAGTGTATGATAGATGAGACGACATTACCTCTTAAAAAATTTCAGAGCAACAAGAACAAAAGAGAAAACAATTCAGCCAGCAGACAGAAAATGAAAGATTTATGACTTTTCCTAACTATATTAGAGACTATTATGTGAAAGACCTTATGCAAATACTTACTGGAAATTTATGTATAATATCCTCTGGCAGAATTTTTTTTGCCTTCTGTGTGTAACAGTCAAACAGAGCTTACATGCCCATCTAGCAGAAATGGAAAATTAAAGGAATTTCCCTGCACATTTCTTTTTATAACTGGAAATATATTTGCTTTTTTTTTCAAGTTTTATAAGCACTATATCAAATTTTAGCAGTGAAGACAGTGGGAGTCTTTACTGCATTCTCTGTAAGGAGTGGGCCTATTGAAAATTCTGACTGAAAAAGAAAGAGTCCTACACAAAAGGCAGCAAAACAGAGAACTTATATTCAGCCATAAAACCACAAGACTGACTTTGTATTTTGTCTATGAATATGAGAAAAGCATCAGATGAAAACTTAGCAGGTTGCTCCATGGGAGGATTCTTGATAACTGGTAGCATCTGCCATTAAACTAGGGGTTCAATTCCCATCTGATGATCTCAGGCTACTGATACTCACAGGGCATTTGTTATGAGAAAAGACAGCAATATGCTTATTATCCCTAATTTGGCTGTGTACATTTGTTTTTCACTCAACACCTCAAATTTCAGTCCAGTGGACTTAGTAGGAGTACTTCTATATACTTTAAGTACACTGAATATGTTTCATATCTGTTGGATGGGCAGTAAAGAAAATATATATGGAGGTTCACACAAGCAGTGTAGCTAAGCTACATACTAGAGGGTAAGTAATTTATTAAATTTAGTTGCACTAGTTTTTCTCTTGGCTTTGTCTTTCCTCTTCTAGATGACCATTTCTAGTGAGTAAACACACATAATTGTAGGCAGGTCTCCTGCTCTTAACTGTTGGAATCAGTTTTCCACAAATCCTTTATTAGATTCTTCGTAATTTTTGATGTTTGAGGTGAGTCAGTGCTGCTCAGAACTCACACTCCAGGAATCAAGTTCAAGATTTACACAAAAACTAAATAATTTTCCAAAAGTGACCAATGTTGTTTACATGGAAGGTTGTTTTTGATGCTTTTGTTTTGAATCTGCTTGATTGCAAGGCAATTGATGCTTCTTTTGCTGAGCTCCTGTATCTAAGGGAACGACCTTGAAGAAAGGCCTTAACCCTTGGCAGTGTGACTGAATCCTGAACTCAAGCACTTCGCAGCGTTTCACAGGCACTGGTAAGTGTACGAGTGTTACTGTTATCTTCCGTCCTCCAGAGGCACATACCTGACTGTGATGCAATGGAGCTTGGGGGGTGGGCACAGCTAATGAACGTGTCTGGAGATGGAACATGGTGAGTTCCTGTGTGATGGGTGAGAACAGAAGAATTTATTTGTTTCTACTGCTCACCTGCCAGTGCAACTATTTTGGAGACTGTGCGTTTGATTTTCCTCTGTACTTCAGTGTTAGTACACAAGCCAGAACACTGCAGCTCTTAAGAGTGCTTTACAGCACAATGGCATATTTTAAAGATGACAGCATTGCGAACTGTTCCAGAGGAGCTATTTGGCTTTTAGGATGACTGCTCTAGAAAGAATTCTCGGACTTAACAGCGCCAGGAAAAGGGGCAAGAGAAATACAGATGCTGCAATCTGGTTACGGAAATGACAAGCTCCTGTGCTGTAGTACTTAAACAGAGTCTCCAGCCGACACCATTTATGAGCTGTTACATACGGCTGCAATCACACACAGGCTCAGCGAGGCTTTCCATAGGGGTCACATTTGTTTTCACATTCACTTTGTAAATGAGTTTGTAATGTGGTGCAAATGGTAGCAAATGGACGTTAAATGAGGCTTGTATGTAGACTGAGCCTTTGTAAATATATAGGCTATTTTAAAAGCAAATAATAAGAAGGCAAGCAAAACAACAGCAGCCTCTGCGACAGAATCCAGTGAAAAAGGAGTTGTTTTACATGTACAGCATTTTGAAATGTGAATTTCCTGTTTAAACTGTCTTCAATCCAGCCTCAACTTCTCTCTCCATACTTAAGCTGCAACATATTTTACATTGCCATGGATACTTTGGACGGAAGACAGTGTGCACTAGCAATGAAATTTTCCACAGGAAACTATTCCAAGAACCTGTCCCACACTGCAGTGCTCACACAGAGTTTTTGCTCAACCGTATACAATCTTTTTCTAAAGGCTATGACTAGCTGGGACTTCGGCTGCCTGTCTGCGAGTTTGGAACAGGCCCAAGGTATTATCACTCTCTGGGATAATTACTGTTAACTGCATTTTGCTATCACTTGCCCTGGCTAGCTGTTTACACCCCCCCTAAGAAGGGTCTGATAGACTGCAGGAGGACACTCTCTTTAAAGTGCAAAGTAGAAATACAAGTTGACATTTAAAAAAGTCATTGGGAGACTAAAATACAAGCAAATCATAATGGTAGCCAAACAGAAGTGAGTGCACAGGCATTACACAGAGTTGAAAGTATTAGAGGTCTAAAAGGGGAATAGTAAGAAGAAATTCATTTGATACAAGCACCTTACATGGGGGAAAAAAGCCCAAAATTAAGGGGGGAGGGGTTTGTTAATTTTTTTTTATATTTAAAAAAAATGGCTAGGTTAGGCAAATCGCATAATGAACTTTAACTTGCCTAGAAAGGTGAGGATCTGTTACTTCTCTTTATCTGTCCCTCTTCTTTTCTTCTCCCATAGCAATTCAACCGAACATCTTTTTTCCCATCCAGTAGTGAGCTCCCCTCAGGGCAGCATTCATTTATGGACTGCAAGGTTGAGTCCTTCATAATACTTCTTCCCATTAACAGTATCATAGTGATGTTAAGATTTTTGAATGAGAGGTTAGTGGGGTTCTAGAGGTAGTTGGAAGGGGTCTTCTCTCAGCAGCAGCCTCCATGCCTAGGTAGTCTAAGCTCAGTTGGGGGCTGAATGTGCAGTAAATACCTCCTCTCCACCAGCTGGGACACAGGACAATCCTTTCCCCAGAACAGCCTTTTCACTCTACCTTTCCCTTCTGGCTTCCAATAGCTACATGCACACAAGTCCTGCTCTGTGATGATGCTTTCCTAAGAGAATCAGGAGAGCTACAAGGTGAGTGGCCCAGACAGTCTCCTTCCCCACTGTTGGAGTAGACAGGTCACACATAGGAGTATCCCGCACCTCAGGAGGACAACAGGTGGATGGCCACAGTAAATCCAGGGCTGTGCAAGGCTGTCAACATGTCACAAAATTAGCCACAGATACCATGATACTGAAGTGGTATTATGTATTAAATAACTGTTTATCATTGTCATCAGTTTGAATACCTCCAACTTAAAAAACTTAACACTCCAGATTCTTCTTCCTGGATGTGAACAATCTGCATTTGTGCCTCACCTCAATTACATCTATTGCCAAACTTCTCTTCTGAAGTTAGAGTTCTTGCCTAAAGCAGAACATTTTCATCTGTTTCCCAAGAAAAATTTTTAAATATGTCTTCCATTTGATATTGGTACCCAGTTAATATCCAGCTGATACTCTAGTTTTCATTGATCTTCCCTTCTAACTGAGTGCACATTTTTTGGGTGTGCAGAGAAATGTTGAGTGTGCAGGGAAATGTTGCAACACAATACAGCTGTTTGAGATATTAATTTTGCTGTACACAGTTCATCTATCTAAAACAATCTTAACAAGTAAGATTGCAAACACTTCATAATTTGTACTATATATAGTATGTACTGTATAGTCACTTATAGAATACTCATTTCTCAATCTGAAAATATTCTGTCAAAAAAACCTATAAAAATAGTTGCCATACACTCTCTTCTCTTTGCATGCTATATTTCTCCTTGTTTCCCTTCAAAGAGAAGCAACATCTCCTCCTGGCCAAATCATATGAAATGCCCATTAATATAGGAGTAAGAAATCTATTTAAAGATTTTGTAAATCTCAGCCTCAGTTGGTAGCCTGGACTACTTCCTCACTTCTCTTAGATTTTTTAAGTAATCCATTCCTTTCTCTCCAAAACAGGTGTCTATTAAATATTGTTCATCTTGGATTCTGGGTGAAAGCTTTATGGACAGCAATGCCTCTTTATTCTTTTTTTTACCAGTACACATTCAATTTTTTAAATTTGACTTTTACCATTGGCTTCTAAATATTCCTGAGACTCATTCTCTAGTTGCTCTACTTTTAATTGGTCACATAAAGCCACCACCTTTGCTCTCTGTGAATATCATCTTGGTTGAATGCAAAAAGCTTCCCAGATCAAATCTATCAGGAAGTACTCAGACCATCTGAGATCACTGCAATAAATTTAGTGGTAAGTTGATGTAGCAAGACACTGAAGTATATGTATTATCCTTCAAGATATTATAAGATATATGTAATATATAGTATGGAAGAGTAAATGGAGTTTCAAAAATTAAGATTCATCACCCTCCAAATATTATTCTGATCCAGTGCTCTTAACAAATTTTTAGCCTTTCTAAATATGCTGTTCTGGACAGTACTTATCTATCCTGAGCTCTTGTCAGGTGAACCTAGAACTTCATTAAAATTGCCCCAGGAAGTTAACTTCCTCTTGCCTGCATGCTATAAGAAAACTAAAGAGATTTACAAAGAAATGAAAGAGGAAATATTCAAGACAGGATTAAAAAAAATTCTTTTAGGTAACATTTGAACAGAAGCACCTACCTCCTTCATCTAGAAACTTGATTTTTAGGAGACGCAATATATTGAGCCAGTAAAATTGCCACATCCCACTCCCACTCAAGAAAGAATAAATGCTCAGTTTCCGTGTCTTTATGTGTTTTGGGGTTTTTTTCTTGTAATGGCAAAATGGCAGGAAACTACTACTCTACATTTTGGAAAGTTCTCTTTCAACCAGATCTTTGAAATTTTATAAAAATAGTTTTCCTTGGTTCTATCATTCTACCACTAGTATTTTATTCTTTTTTAAAATTGTATTTTCAAAGTATGACTCTTCTTCATTCAGCTTAAGGGTTACAAATATTTATATAACATTGATTCTCCAATAGTACAAATTTTATTTTAATAGATATTTCATTCTTTAAAAGAGCTAGTGAACATCTGACTTTCCTCTAGGTCTTGACAATGTATTGTGATTTCACTCTTTTTGGTTTCAAAGCATTTTCTAGTGTATATTAGAGCCATAAAATTTCTGATGGAAGTCGCGATTAACCTTAATTTAATTCTCTGTCAACATATCCTAACTGTTTAATCCATTCCCCTCATCACCATCCAGGAATATTACTTACTGCAGAAAAGAGAATAAAAACTCAATTTCTCTAGGCCTCCTCTAGAGAGGGGTTGCTAGCCTTTTCTCAAGGCACCAGTGGAAGGTTCTTGACTGAGAACATGGGTGAAGCTGCGGCCCTACGATATATTTGTTGAAGACTGGCATCTTGCCTCACTTCTCTGATACGATTGCACCAGGTCTTTCCTCTCAGCCTCAGAAAATTCATTTTATTACATCCAGTTCCAGGAGTTTTGTTTTGTCTCTAGCATTTCCTGGGATGTTTCACCTTTCACTTCAAATTCTCTCCTTTATATTGTTCTTCAGTCTTAATCAGATCCATTTGTGACTTTTTTTCTTAAAATTTGTGGTCTTCTTATGCCTGTACTTAAATCTCATCTTTATTTCACCTATAAGATTGCTATGAAGTATCGTGGTGCTGTCACTTGATGTCTACATCAGATTCAGATTGTATTTTTAGACTGTTTTCCAACCCAATTCAGTTCTTCAGGGACTTAATCTCTTCCTTTTTCTTTTTTTATGATGTGTCCTTGACATAAAATAAGGTATTTGAAAGGAAAATACTATATTTCATATTTGCTGTTGTAACCACAGTCCATAATATTGCTCACTTCCTCTTGCTCCCTTAAAGCAGCCAGAGATGTACCCTGAAACATTTCTGGTTTATGTCCTCTCTTCAAAAAGGCTACAGACTTCTTCAGAATCTTATCCTTCTGTTTGAAAGAGCGCAGTCTTAATATTATTAATTTCTTGGCAGGGGTACAGAGAGATTTTTGGGCTCAGCCTACAATGATTGCTGGATTTGTTTCCAGTTGCACAAAAAAGTGAAGATCTTGTCTGAAGTATTTAATAGGAACTCCCCTCTTTACACCTCCTGTGAACTTCCTCTTCTCACTCTTATATTAGTTTTTCCTCTATGATTTTTCTCTACAAACTCCTTCTGGTTTTACTCTTGATCTAATCTTGATTTATTTTGCAGCTTTGTTCCCCGCTGAAAGATTTTCCACTCCTCTTACCTTTTTAGACCAGTGACCCTTTCCACTAAATCCTTCCATCAGATTTAACCACATAAATCCTTACCTCTTCGGGGGATTTTCAGAGATCTGATTTTCTGATATCTGCCTGCTGTTAACTCCTCAAAGCCTCCCTGGTAACTGGGTTTGGTTTTGTCACTTTCCTTTTTCTAGTCTCTATACTCTTTTTTCTTTCAGTAACCATCTCTTGTAATTTGGGCATTGTGTGCTCTTCTGTGCTAAGGACTCCCAGGATTTTGGTTGGTTGGTTGGTTTGGGTTTGGGTTTTTTGGTTTGTTTGTTTTGTTTGGGGTTTTTTGTTTGTTTGTTTTTTTTTTTTGGGGGGGGGTGTTTTGTTTTTTTTTTTTTTGTCATGGGGTGAGAGAATAGGATAGTTTTTCATAGTGGTCCTCTAAACAGAAGAAGACAAGGAGCAGTGATATTTCCAAATCACATCATCATCTTCTTGAAGCTCCAGGTTGAGCAGCCATCTGCTCCCGCATCCCCTGGTGGTCCCCTAACAAACCATTTGTAATGCATTCATGAGGTCAAAATTACTTCAGCTGAAGTCAGTGACGTGGTTTAGCTATCCAGGGAATGTAAAAATGCATAATTCAGGCATTTTGTCGTGGGACTGTACAAACGGCGGTTGCAGAAGTGCACACGGAGGCAATGACAAGCTAAGTTTGAGTTCTGCATAGAACAATTTAAATTACATTCCTTTCTTGTTCACAGCTATTTCACACCCCTGTACAGCTATAATTCCTCTGAAGCAAAGGAGCACTTAAGTGACAAGTCCCCGTGTTAAGGACACACAACAGGGACAAACAGCAGCTTTTTTCTCTCTGCATATCCCAGGCAGGATATGGAGCCTGCACATCAAACCCATTCTGAAGAATTAGGCAGTAATCTATCTCTCTCCTCATGTCTACACCTGGTTTTAGTAACACCTGTTATTAAAAGCAAAGAACTATTCATTAACAAAGCTCGATGGGCATCTTCTGACTTCAGTTTTCAGTTTTAAAAGAGTATCTGAAATCACTTTCTCTGTCCCCACTGTGACAACTAAGACTGTGCTCCTACTTTTGACAGGATGACACCTGTGGTAGAAACGAGAAGCCCTGTTCATTTGCTCTAGGATAGCATATGGTCCACTGATTGGACTGCCGGCATGGGATGTGAGAGACAAAAGTTGGGATTTGCTGCCACAGCTCATTTACATCAGGACAATACCTATCAAGAGTATACTGCTTAACTGTCTGTGCCATATGATGCTGCTAAATGCTGCCTGCAACCTGGTGGGTATCCTAGGGACATGCCATAAAAGGCACTGAGGAATGCAGAAAAGCACCAGAATGAGGAAATCAGAGGTCAGACTTCCTTGATGAAACTCCTTTCAGTTTGTAGAAGTCAATAAAAATCCAATATGGCAGTAGAAATTCTTTAGGCATTTACTTAAAAAATTTCAAAAGCTTTTGACTTTTATGGAATGGGGAATATTTGAAACCTCAGAAAATTAACGCTGGAATTTTTTTTTCCTGCACATTTTTTTTCTTTACTACAAAGGAGAGCTGAACCTCTTGGCTGGCATTCAGAATGCCTAGATTCAATTCCTGCTTCTCCTGGGGCTTCCTATGTAAATTCTGCTTTCTTGCTTTCTTCTAGTTGAAAAAATGGGAATATTTCCTTTATACGTCTAGATATCGAATTTGCATCTTTGCCTGCTTACTTCTTTCTGTTATGGGGTCTTTCCTAAAGAGTTCTGAGTTTGAACAAATCTTTTATCCTTTCTTAGAAGTATGCTGAGACCTTAAGGAATTTTGATAGTAGTAAGAAGAAATACGCTCAGGCCACATTTCAAGCTTCATATTGGAACAGAAGCATTGCACAGTATCATAAACACGGGAGGTCTCCTGAGCTAGCCCTCTTTGGGGGGATCCAGATTTTTTTCAATGATCACAATCACTTTGCATTTAGAAACTAGGAAATTTGGAGTTTTAAAAATTTATTAACTTCTCAAAGCCATTCTGACTCATTGTGGATGTACCAAAGAAGTCAGCTAAACCATATTTTTGGAACAGTACCTAATCCTGCTACTGCAGAATTTGATTCTAAACCCTCATTTAAGAAAACATTTAGACCTGTGTTTCAGTCCACCCAATATGATAACAAGCCCTCTCATGTGAGAATGTTCTCTGAAGTTGAAGCAGCGTGTAGTAGCCTGATGTGAAAATGTGCTGAAGAGATTATAAAATTGAAGAGAGTATAAAATTGACCTTAAGCTTGAGTATAATATGCCTTTATCTGATGTCATGTTATGATAGGTACTGATTGTGGTATAGCTGCAAGCTAGGTCTGAACTTGATTCCTCCCTAACTGGCAGGTCTGGTATTTTATCTGGGACCACTTCAAACAGCCCTCCTGGCCCGGCTGTGGGTTGCCAACCCTACAGTTACCCTGGTTCCTGTTCACAGCTGCAGGGGGAGTTGGCTTGGTTTGCTGCTCTGAGAAATATTCATCCTTCACAAAATAGTGGGGAAGAAAAAAAAGCAAAAGAAAGATAAAGATTTGTCTTCCCTCAGATCAGAAAGCTGAAGCATTTTGCCCTATGGCCACACAATCACTAGATTGAGAGGAAGGAAGAGTGTGGGAAGCTACAGCTGCAGTAATGGATGGGGACTGCTCATATTCTCAGCAGCCTGCAGTCACAGTGTATTAGGTGTAATGTGAAACTGCACCCTTGGTTGCTAAGAGAGAGCTCTGCTCGCTTTCTTTGAAATAGCGAGGTAGCTGAACTGCTCCACAATACCAATGTACATCACACACGGGTGCTATTACAGGCCATCTCTGCCATTCAGACTTCACTAAGCTGAGCAACTCGGTTAGCAAAATGTTAACTGCTGCTTCCTCTGCTGCTTCTCTCTGCTTTTCCATCATGATCTTTTGTGTCTTTAGTTCATACCACTTTCAATAATCTTTTCTCTTCGTTATGGAAAAATACTAAGGCTTCAGCTAACTCTCTGAAGAATACGTCTGAAAGAAATCTACTTAAACTAGCAATGACCACATTACAGCTGTAGGAATTTTCACTAAATCTGAGTGATGAATGGTCTCAAAAAATCTGCCAGTTGGTATGGTTTCCCTATCACTATTACAGAAGTCATAGACATGTGTCGAAACACACATTGGAATCAAGATGTGAGAGGACATGATAACTACAAGTGATACCTTGATGGTTTCTTAAGTTGTTTCTTTTTTCCAGAATTATGAAAATAATGTCAATTCTGACATGAATGATCTCAGAGCATGAATATTTTTCATAGACAAATAATCCCTCAATCATTTTGGGTTTATTTGGTTGATCTATTTCAAAGTCAACATTTCTGCCTTTTCTTTACAGATGCTCATTTGTTCTTGTATATTCTTCAAATCAAATTGGCAAGTGATTAGTCTTTATTAAAGGATAAGACTTTGCAGATGCAAAAGGGAATTCAAAACTCACTGCAGTACACCCATTTTGTGATATTGAGATCATCGTGAAGACAAAATGCAAAGCTATTTCACCTACTTATTCTCACGCGTAAGCCAGTTTTTGTGAAGTGTCCAAGTGAATAAGCATTTTACCCACTCTGAAAAGTTAACTATAGCTGGTAACATCATTGACCACAGTGCCTCAGATTGCAAGATGGTTTTCATGTTTTAACACTATCTTTATGCGTTCATGGCTTTTTGGAAACACTCACTTCTTGAAATGAAACTTCTTAGTTTTTGTCTGATGGTGGTCTGTCTTTATAGAGAAGAATTATGAGGGAGTGTTCAAATGTGTGGAAAAAGGAGGCTACAACAAAACATATTTGTATTTATGTTAGCTGCTCAATTCTGACACTTTCAGAATCCACAGTCTAATCCAAAGCGCATAGGAATTAATGGAAATAGCCACAATAACTGCAGCGAGCTTTAGATCAGATTCACTGTATTTAACAGAGTTATCCTTGTTTGTTTTAAAAATAATGCTGGGGTTTGGATCAGAGACACGCTGGTCTAACAGAGAATACTACGGCATTTACTCTGGTTTGTTAAACCTGGATATGTCATTTGCAAAAAACTTATCTAGACACAGAATATTGTTATTTACAGCAGTAAATGTCAAATTAGTCTATTTATATCAGAAAAAGAAAATGCAAAAAATGTCTTTCCCAAATCCACAGCATTTTAAACTAATAGTTATGTTGGTACACAAATTACATGCTCAACTCAGAAGCATGGAACAGCCGAAAATCCTTATTTATTATGAATTAACATTTCTCTCATTGAAGTTACTGAGTCTTTATCAGTAGAAGAAGGGCAAGACTAATAACTAATACTTTTGGAAAAAGCTTTTCCTTAGCTCACATTTTTACCAGAAGTATAGCACTTATTAGCTGAATAGCTATTAAACTTTCAAATTCTCTGTAAAACTGAAAGAACCAGACCAGCAAGTTCTTCAAGCTGAAGAACTTCTGGATAAATCATTACCCAAATATCCAGCATTAAGGGAAAAAACCCAAATCTACGTGCACTTCTCCCACACACATGTGTCTAGTCTATTATTAAATCCTCAATGAAATTTGCATAGCTACAACCACAGGCAGTCTCAGGAAATGCTAAATGTCAGTAACAGGAACATCACTTAAGGTGGCCATCCTTAAGGCAGACCAGAACACAAATAAGGAAGAATGGGAATTTCTAACAGAAAAGATCAAGCACCACAGAATTTTCTCTGGAGCCTTAAATTAGGGATTTCCTGAGGGGTCTCCTCAACACCTTGAAAATCCTGGTATCTAGTATACAGAAGTCACCTAGGTGCTTCTTTAAAGTCAGGAGAGACCAACACCTCCATAACATTTATTCTTGCCTGTCACAGGATGAATGCCTAAGCTACTGAAGCATGGCACAAGTTCAGATGACAAGTCCAAAGAGACAGATAATTTTTAGATGCAAGAGGATTTCTCCTTCTTCCCTTCCTAAAGACTCCCTCTTTCTTGCTTTTTCAATGGTGAGATTATCCTTGACTACAAGAATAATAGCATGTCCCTACTACATAGGATTGATTTCATAGAATCATACATGTAAAGATGGAAATTTATGAAACAGGTAATTACCTAGAGAAGACAGACAAACCCCACAGCTGTATCCTGATAGAGAAAGCCTTCTCTGTATGTCATTATATATGTCCATTTAAGAGAGCAGGAAGAACTGGTTATGTAGCCAAGCATAAGCATCTGGCTACAGGATTAGATCACATCACCAGATCTTTTCCCTCTCTGTCTTTCAGGTAAAGGTTTTGCTCACTGCTGTTTTTATCTATTCCCTAAAACATATGGCTACTGTTTAATGAATTTCTGATATTATGGGAAACACTCATTTTCAGACATGCCAATTAAATTATTTCATCCTGAATGTTGTATTAACATGGGTCTTTTCATTTAATAACACTATGTTTCTGCAACACACAGTTCAAACCAAAGTTTTTAAAGTGCATATTGAGTACTTGGCAGATACACCTTCTGAAACACACAGAGACAAGCCTTTTAATGGAAATCATTAGATTATTTCTATAAGCAGATATTCAAGACAAGATACTTTATTCAAAATTTTTGTTCCTGAAAACATTTGCCTTGCTTCTTCAATGTCTAGGAAGCAGGTACAGATATTTTTAAAAGTTTGTGCATAAATTAGGGTGAAGAATAACACCTTGGGACATTAATGATAAATTAACATGCCCCCAGAGCAGTATTATAGAAATCTGGGGTTTTTAAAATGCATTATCAAATCTGTAATTCCTTTCAAATTTTTATGCAATGTTTTGTGGCTTTGAAAATATGCCTGATTTTTTGGCTATGTTTCACATAAGCCAACACATGCACCTGTTTAAAACACAGAAAGAATGTGACTGAAAGTAATGAAAAAGAAACATTTGAGAAGTGAAATGACTGAGGGTATCTCAGTTTTTCCAATCTTCACATTTACAAAAAGCATTTGTATTCAAGACCCCAAGCAAAATCCTCAACTAGAGATCTTTAAGTTAGTGGCTTAGCTTCAATTAGCAGTTAAATAACAAAGGCCAGATTTTCAGACATGAAATCAATAGTAACTCCAAATACTTAATTTCATAGGTCTGTAAATCAGTCCTGGGTGTTTAGATGGTTGAAGATAATGACCCATTTTCAGAAGAGCTAAATAGTGTCAATTAGAAATAAACTGAGTTACCATCTCTGAGAAGCACACCCTGTCATTATAAGGTATTAACCTACTCCTTTACGTTTGCCATCTTTTTTTTCTTTAAGATAAAAAGGAACATTATTCCTGCAGCAGAGAAGATCCGTCCAGCACATACAGAGTATTTCTAACCAGAGCTGAATTGTACTTTTTGCACATTGATACAAAGTAGGAATACATTTGCTGAAGTTAATGGAATGACTGTCATACTTTTTCGGGGCAAAAAAATCTCCAATTTCATAGGTTATAAATTTTATTTACTTTTCAATTCAAATGTAAGCATGAATTTCTGGAATAGGATTGTTTTAACATTTCTGAAACACAAAGGGAAAGAAGAGACTGCAGCAGGGAAGGCTTCAGCTGGAACAAGAAGTTTGCAGCTTCTCCTGCAACATCTTTATAAATAATTTTCATAATAAAGGGACCAACTCGATTTTACAGGCACTGAGTTCTTTCATGCTTTTATCAAGATGTTCGTACATGAAACAAAGCTAAAGACATTTTGCTACCTATTAAATAGTATCAGCTGGAAAGGAAGTTCCACCTAATTGATAATTAAATTTAGAAGAACAAACCACTCCATTGATTTTGATTATCAAAGATTTAGCCCCAGTTTTTTTAAAACACCACTCTTCATGCAATGTACTTGACTTTCCCCAATTTTACTGTGAAGAAGAAATGCTACGCCTTTTGTCAGTAAGTGGAGTGGTGCCGCTGTGTTCAGGACACCACAAATTTTGCTTCTAACAGAAGAAGGTTCCATGGAAACCACTGAACACTGATGAATATTTGACAATCATCTATTTTTACTCCTAACAAGTCTAAACATCACAAAGATAATTTTACCCTTTTTTTCAGATTTTTTTCTATACAATTTGAAATAAAATTTGATATTTCTAATTTATCAAATGGGTTTTCACTGCCAGTGTTAAAAATGTAAAATCCAAAGTTCTCAAAAATATTAGGAATAATAATTTGACATGGAGACCTGGGATTTCTTTCAGTTCTGCACAACACTGGGCTACTGTCAGAATTACATAAATAAGTAATTGTAAACCATGCAATTAAAATTTGAAAACACATGTTCAGAAACAAGAGGATATCTTATTCTCCAAACATTTCCAAAGGATTTTATTCAACATGCAAGCTGTACCAGTGAAATTAATCATTCACCTCCAACATTAAAGGTTAATCTCCTCCAACGAGAAAAATGTAGCATGTCGCTATTTCTCACTGCTTTGTATGGGACCATGTAAAGGTTGCCTCCCTTATTTTTTATTGAGCATTAAATCTCTGTACAGAGTAGAATAGCAGCATGTTAGCTATGTTGCTATGCCATGGCCAGCATAAAAGTCCTTCTGAGTTTTATAGTGGATGTATGTAAAATAATAAACTGTTCTGGAATGTTAATAGATTAAACAGATAGGAGCAGAGAACAGAAAGGGACATCTTAGATTCTCACAGCCATTTTTAAAAAGACTATCTGATGCACAGAGATTTAAAAATTGCAGTAGCTTATAATGGAAATCTAATTAATATAATGAAAAGTTTATCCTTCTCCCAGTCCTTATACTTTCTTAAAATCCTAACCCTGTCACCAGTGAAGACAATGAGAATCTTTCTATTCACTTGGAAGTGCTGTGGATTCCACCCCAACCCCTGCATGCCTGCTCACTTCAAGCTAGAATTTTTCTGTGAATTTTGAACTTTGTATAATGCTTAGACTGGGTTCCCTTTCTATTTCCAAGCTAAAATGTCGTGTCTCCAGAAGTCTTCAGTCTCAGATTAGTTTTCACAATTATCTATGTTTCATTGGGCACTATGACTACTGGATGTAGGAGAGGTTCATCCTCTTTAATATTGCCTATAATAATAATTTTCAGAGGGTTCCATACTTATCAAACTAAAGCAGTTGTGGTTTAATCCCAGCCAGCAGCCAAGCCTCAGGCAGCTGCTCCGACCAGTGGGATCGGGGAGAGAATCAGAAGATTAAAAGCCAGAAAATTCATGGGTTGAGATGAAGACAATTTCACAGGGACACCAAAAGCCATACACACAAGCAAAGCAAGAAATTAATTCACCTTTTCCCATAGGCAGGCAGGTGTTCAGCCCTCTCCAGGAGAGAAGGGCCCCATCACATATAATGGTTACTTGGGAAGAAAAACATCATCACTCCAAACATCCCCCCTTCCTCCTTGTTCCTCCTACTTCATATACTGAGCAGGATATCATATGGTCTGGAACATTCCTTTGTTTAGCTGGGGTCACCTGTCCTGGCTGTGTCTCCTCCCAACCTCCTGTGCATCCTCAGCCCCCCTGCCAGCGTGACAGTACAAAAAGCAGAAAAGGCCTTGGCTCTGTGCAAGCTCAGCTGAGCAATAATGAAAACATCTCTATATTATCAACCCTGTGTTCAGCACAAATCCAAAACACAGCCCCCACACAGGTCACTGTGAAAAAAGTTGCCTCGATCCCAGCTAAAACCAGCACACAAGTTCTTTAAAAAAAGAACTATTAATAGAGCCATTATCATTGCATTTATTTTGTGCACACATACACATCCACATGCATAAAATTAACTCTGTGGTGCTTCTCCCAGGTTATTACTTCATGCAACCTGACCTTCTCCTTGGAGTTTTGCACCAGTTCTGACATGTTTGTGCTTTTCCAAGGAGGAATGATTTTAGAGTCCTTGTGGATGAGGAACTGGAGATTTTGGTTTTGGTTTGTTGGTTGCTTGCTTGCTTTGTTTGTTTAATTAAAGCATTTTTAAAACACGATACAGTGTTGATGCATTTGTGTGGTTTTTTCTCTGTTGTCTTGGTCTAACACCATCTTCATGCTCTTTTATTCTATTTATTTTTTAATAGTTTAATTTTGGCTTCGCAGTTCACAAATTTTTCAGGACACACATTTTTTTTTTTTCCCAGAGAAGTGCACTCTTGTATACATATGTATGCCCTAGCCCAGCACATGGTAATATTACTTCTCTAATACAGAAGGGTTAGCAAGACCTGATCTGTCCAATCAGTAAAAAATGTGTATCCACACACCTTGTGCTTCAGACTACTTTGAAGACATACAAGTTAGTAAGAGAGACTTTTACAATAGATTTGTTCATCACCACCTGCATAGATTTTTGAGTAACCATAACATTCTTCACACAAATTTAGAAATCTCTGCAAAGAAATCCAATCTAAAACAATATCTAACTTTAGCTGTCCCTTCTCTTTCTATTCAGTTAATTGACTGATATTGTGATAAACACAAAAGGTGATATTTTTCCAATAGAATGGAAAAGGTGACAGTAGAGATACTTCACTGTTTTGCATCCAGTAGCACGTATTATTAAAGCATCAACTCCACATATCTGCCACATGAACTCATACTTCTCTTTAATAAATTAAATAACTCCAAGTAGTGTTATTGTGCCCTGACTTTCAGAAGATTTGTCAAGAATGAGGCATCTCTGACTATTCACTTAGCAAAGGAGCCACACTGTGATATTCCTGACAGTTTTGGGACAGGGGAATATAACAAATTTGCCTCTTTTAAATCATACTTGCATCCCCAGTAAAGCCCAAACCCTCTTGGGCAGCTCCAGGACTCAAAAACCACAGATTTGAAAGAGCAATCTGTGCAATGAAATGTAAATATTTGCTACAGTGTACTGTACACAGGAATTCTGAAGGAAATCAGGATGCTGAGCATCTTTATCAATCCGTCATTACCCAGAGTTCTCAGTTGGCTGTTTCAGAGAAATCCTTTTCAGTTTGTTTGAATTTTGGAAGAAACAAAGCTTGGGCATTGCTTTGGAACAGTCAAAGTTCTTTTCTTGTCTCTTGTGGAGCACTAAAACTCATTTGAAGGCTTGATTTGAGAACAGATGAGTCAGTACCTCCATTAACAGATTTTAGACCTTCATAAAAAAGTTGCAGGTTTGGTTTTATTGGGAGAAGTAACAGAGCCATAGGCCCATTCCCTCCTCCTTTCCATTAGCACAGTCTCACATGCTACAGCTGTGGTTGTGCAAAGGATTTAAATCTGCTCCATTTGTATGATCAGACAATGCATATGAAGATGAAAGATGGATAAGTAAGCATTGAATGCTGCTGATATCTGGGAGGGAAAAAAAATCACTGATTTATACAAGACAGTCACTTGCAATTTTAAAGAGTCCATTTTAGATGATACTGGCAAAAGAGAGTAGAATTTTGCTATAGCTTACTTCCTTGTGTTTCTTGTGCTTTTGGAAAAGAAAAACAAACAGACAAATCTATAGAAATTTAACTGCATGTTAGCACAAAAGGACTCAAAAAACAGTGCTTCATTCTGTCAAAAAAGAGCATTCCTTTTAGACAAATAAAATTTTGTATCAGCATTAAGCTTTAAAAAAAAAAAGAATGAAACTTCAAAAATTTAGTAAAATTCCAACAGAAAAATTATTACATCATGTTTTAAGATGTGGAACTAAAACTTTGCTTTACTTTCAATTAACAGTTTGGCAAATTTGTGAAACATTGGTGTTACTCCTACTGTCTTCTCTGAAGGAAATGTTAGCTGCAATAATGCACCTGGTTAGTTTTTCTGAAGAGTTTTTAAAGAAATCCAGTTCACAATCTTGGAATTTTTCTGCCAAAGGGAGACAATTGTAAATATAATAACATTGTGCAATTGTAAAAATGAGTAATTCTTCTTTCTTTATAAATTTTTAAGAAACATAAATACATGTGAAATTTTTGAAAAAGATATCTTAATAAATCCTGAAAATCTTAACAGAACACTTGAACAGAGAAAACTATGGTCGCATTATCTACTGTTACAAAATCACAACAAAGCCAATCCAGACTCTTTCAATATAACTGAAGTAGGTTATATTACCGTTTCTGAACTTGACTTGTTGATTCCTTTCTTTCAAAATTATGGCAAACTACCTTTCTTAGTAAACTCTACATAACCACTTTTTTCCCAACAGATTTTCTGCCTCCCTGTGTTCAGAATCCATTTAATGACTTTAATGACAAGAAAGTTTTCACTGCTACTAATAGTTAAGATGCCACAATTGAGTTTTCCTACTTGTGAACAATCAAGAGGATCTTTTAAAGCAGTCAAGAGATGGAATAGGTCAGCAGAAGTAAGAAGCAACACCATTTGACCTTCCCAAGGGGCACCACTAAAAGCTATATGTATATTTTAAAGAAATGGCAGTTTACCTCCTGGTGTTGTTCTTTGAGGAATCTGTGTCTCTACAAGTCAAGAGCAAAGAGGCAATGGGAAAATATGTAAATCCAATGGAAAAACAAATTATCTGTGCTGCAGCTATGTATCTTTACACTTCTTGGTCCAGTGACCAGAATTCAGTTGAATGAACTGTGAAAGTGAAGAGTATGTTCTTGCAGAGTACACAAGAACATAAAATTTTGAAGAGTGGTAGCAGAGTGGGTTTGAAAAAAAATTATACAGTAAAAATCTTTTAAAGGAGAGAACCTTTTTGGAAAGTAATCTTAAAAACTGTTTGTAACTGTGATAATCAACTAATTAACTGAATTAATCAGGAGCAAAATTTGTGATGGTCAATTTTTCAATTTTGTTGCAGGGCAATTATTGAATTGTCAATAATTTCAATCTGGAACACACTGAAACGTGCATATGTGTGGTGCAATAAGTTTTAAGAAAGTCAGAATGTAAAATACCTGTTCCTACTCTAATGGGATGTTTATACGCTGCGTTTCAACATGGTATGAAAAGCTAGTACTCCATCTAAGAATAAATCTAGAAATTAATCTGTTATCTGGAGATTTCAGAGAAGTCAGTGGTAGAATAGGAAAATTTTATGGTGATGGAGGAAGTACATGCACATAACATGGGTGTTGAAAAGAAAAATCTAAGAAAATCCAGCTAAGAGAGAAAAAGAACTATTAAACTTGTGAACAGAAAAAAAAATCCCTTACTTCTCTGAATATAACATACAGTGATTTATGAGGAAGAGTTTAACTCAGCTGTAAGCTTTAATGTTCAGAAGAATTAAATCCTCAGCCTTGAATAACATTTGCAGTAAATTAAAGCAGCAGTTATGCAACGTCTGGAGTACATTGGAACTACCCCATGATTACCATAGCCAGCCAAACCCTGTCCTCAAGCAGGCAAAACTTCTAACTAGGATGAAGGTTTTTATCCAATGTTTAGTCTCTTTTGACCTAATTCATTTCACCACCCTTACATTGGAAGTAAGGGGAAAGTTTTGTTGCTATGAAAGCCAGTACAGATATCTGGGACAAAATTAAACCTGATGTAACTTAAATGATGTCACACCAGGGACAGATTTGGCCAAGAGTGTCTGGGGAAGTTAATGTCTTCCTGAACTGGAGATCAGTGTTAATTCATCTCAATTCTTATGCTTTGCTGCAGTTACAACTGCAGGTCAGGCCAAGGAGCTACCCCATCTGTTGCAGTAAAGAGGGGACAACAAGTATGCTGCTGCTGGGCCAGTATCCCTTTTGTACCTTTGCAATAGTGACAACCTGTTAATATCTTTCCAAATATATGTTTCTTTACAAGTGTGACAAAACCTCTCCTGCCAGCCACTTTCTTTTTAGGTCCCTTCTTCTCCAGGCACTGCTGATAAAATCTTTTGGTTGGTAGCATTTCAAGTCAGCAGGACCTGCTGCAGCTCACAAACTGCACCTCAACATTTCCTCAGCAATGGTTGCTGCCATATCTCTTGCACTAATCACCTCCACAGAAACAGGGTGATAATGTGCTATCTTAAGGGTTGCATTCTGCCCTCTTACCCCAATTGATGCGTTGGAAATGGTGTGGCAGCATTATAGCAAGTACGAAAAATGCCATCTGTCCGGGAGTGCTTGCCTCCTTCATTTCAAATGTTCCTTGTCTGAGCACATGTTCCCACTGAAAGCTCCATGCATACACTGATGAGTAATAATGACTTCTTATTTAATGGCATTTCCATCCAAGAGAGTTATTAACAGTGAAAAGAATTTACTGCAAGTTTGACACATAAATTACAAGAAAGATACAGAAAGCATCTGTATGTCCCGGTGACAATGCCACCACACCTTAGAAGGAAGCTCAGGCAGCAGTGTTACATATCTCAAGTGTTAGGAAGATAGGAGAAGCTGCAGAATGCAGGGAATGCTCAATGTCTGCTGTTCTTGCTAAAGAAAATAAAAGGGCATTGACAAACATATTGGAGGAAACATCTGGTCTTTCTCAAACATCCCTGTCCTCTCCCAAACCAGAAATCAGGAGGGCAGAAGAAACAAACAAAGCTGGTTTTCATTGCCTTTCTGCTTGCATTGCCATGGGCTGGCTGAGGCGCTGCTTTATTCTGAGGCAAACATAAAGCATGGTCTGCCCTACACCTGCCATCTCTGGAGCATACAGTGGTGCTCTGTGCAAAGGGCAGCACAGTTTGTCATGTACCTCCAAGTGTGGTCCCCTAATGCTGGGAGTCTTCCAAGGAAGATAGAAGAGAGGTAATGAAGTGACCCACACATCATTGAGGACGTCCTGCTTCTTGATCCCTCTCTGACAGCAAGGTCAATTCATCTGTACAGCCATGAATGAGTTTCATGTTGCTTTTAGCCCAAGAAATACCTAGAAGAAAGCCCCACTATTAAATTGCACTTGGATAGGGACACCAGATTAACTCACAAATCCCAACAATATTGATAAATTCAAATAATCAGAACCTTATCCAGCATTTAAATCTTATCTTTATAGTATGGTTAATAAGTTAAGCTTCCAGTCAGCTGTGAAGTATGCAAGCTTTTAGTCTGCCACTGGAAAATGTCCCAATTCTTGTTCACAGTGTCAGATAAACCATTAATACACCTATCCTTGCTTTTGCATTACACGGCCTTGTAATCAGTTTGATCCCTACCCAATCTCACCACATAAAATGCTGTTGCTTTTCCTTCCAAGTGAAACAAAGAACCCACAGTTCTTCTGCTCCTCTTTTCTATACTCCACACAAGTCTACTTTTTCTTCCTATTCCCAACTGTCAAGTGAAATTAATGGGCTGCAATGCCATTAATTCCACCTGCTTTTCCCATGTATGTCTCTCTCGATCTGCAGTATTCCTCACTACATGATGCCCTTCCAAATCCTGAGATAAGGATTTGGCCGGGGGGGGGGGAGGGGCTGGGGGGGGTGGGGGAGGTGTTGCCTTCTTCAGCCAGCAGTGAAAGTGCTAAAGCAATGAAAAAGAAACTGATGTTTTCTTCCCATATTGCTTTATCTTTGGGAAGTAGAGATCAAGAGAAACCTTCTTCCTTTTTCCTCTGAGAATATTTATATTTCTTAGAAAATGTCATACGAATCCCAACATTGGTTAGAAGGATAAACAGAGTTTGAGAATTACCATAAAGGGTATAAAGAATGTAAGAGAAAGAAGTTTTATGCTGCTATACGAATCCATGGGTGCACTCACAGCCTAAATAGTGAATGCATTTCTGATCATTCTAACCCATAAATATTATAGTAGAATTAGACAAGGAATAGTAGACAACAGAAAAGATTATAAAAACATTGAAAGGCTTTGCTCAGGCAGAGACTGTGGCCCTTCAATCCAGAAAAAAGTACAGTCCAAGGAGATTAGTAGATAACTAAAATATCTTAAGTGTTAAGCAGAAGAATTACTCACTGTTTCTCAGAAAAAGAAGAAAGCAAGAGGCTCCCTGTGAAAATTACCAAGCCTCAGGATTCAAAAATCACAAAGGAAAGTGTTTTCCATGGGCTGCAGAATGAAGCAGTGGGACTCACTGGCACAGCATGTAATGAAGGTCAAAAGGAAAATAGTTAAAAAGGACTAGTTCACTTCATAGAAAGGTCTACTGAGTCCTGATAAATGTGACAGGATGACTGTTAGACACAAATCTAAAAATCCCTCATCAGCTATTTTTAGAAGATGGCAAGGAAGACCATAGGAAGAGCATGTTTTCCTTGTTTATTATGGTTCCCTAAACATCCATTATCAGACCTTCCAATCTCATCCACATGTTTGTGGGTCCTTCCTTCCTTCCTTCCTTCCTTCCTTCCTTCCTTCCTTCCTTCCTTCCTTCCTTCCTTCCTTCCTTCCTTCCTTCCTTCCTTCCTTCCTTCCTTCCTTCCTTCCTTCCTTCCTTCCTTCCTTCCTTCCTTCCTTCCTTCCTTCCTTCCTTCCTTCCTTCCTTCCTTCCTTCCTTCCTTCCTTCCTTCCTTCCTTCCTTCCTTCCTTCCTTCCTTCCCTCCCTCCCTCTCTCTCTGCCAGTGGGACACTTTGGAGCAGAGCCCTTGCTGTGAGATGCTAGCAAACACTTTGTCTCATGACATGCAAAGGATGAATCCCAGAATATGTAGGTCTCTGTCTCAGCTTTCCCCTTGGCCTGCTGCATGCCTCACCCAGTGATTATCCCAAACCTTTGTATATTTTGTGTAACAGAGACTTACAAAAGAATAAATGCACCTATGTAACAAAGAAAATACAAATTTCCTATCATGGATGTCAGTATCTTGGGAGATTCCCAAGAGGAAGACTAATCCAGAGATTTAGTTTGATAATCTAGACACAGATGTTTTTGTTACTTTGGATTCACCCACTTTTGTGCCTACGTCTTCAACCTAGAATAACAATAATTGTGGGGTGGGTGGTTTTTGTTATTGATTTCTTTTCTTTCCTTTTGCTAATTAATCCTGCAAAGGTTTTATGTGGCCAAATATTTCAGATGTTTTGATAGCAAAACCATAAAAATACCTGAACTTATACTACATGTCTACTAATGGAACTGAAGTCCAGCTCTGACATTTCCAAATGGCTTTTGCTCTCCCCAATTTAATGCACATAGCCTTTTTAAAAATAAAAGTGAAATCTAGCATGGTTCACTAAGAGTACTTCTTTAGAAGCTAGAGGGTGGATTTGCCCCACTTCATATCAAACCATTCATACCAGATGGTTGCAATGTCAATGTAAGGACAAAGTCAATGCAGATTTTAGAAAATAGCAATGTTGTGGAAAAAGTGCTCCCTCTGGTTATTTTGCTGGAGAATTATTTGCTTACAGCAGACGAGAAGTAGGGCAGAGGGCAGTTGGGTTTACCTGCATTGTTTTCACCATTACAGTCAGGACGAGGGTTGTTTGTCAAACGGGGTTTTGTTCCCCCCGCAAGCCCCAAGGGCACACGTTTCTGACACGCTGTGTTAGTTTTCCGAGGAGATGAGGGCTCTTTCTCAGAGGCCGTGCATTTTCTGGATGCAGCAGGGAGGGGAAGGACACAGATTCCTTCCCAGCGTGGGTTTCAGTCATTCTTTTTACCTGCTACGGCATCCATGTTGTTTAGGAGCAGAGACCCAAAATGACTGAGGCAGCTGATGGAGCCAGCACAGAGCCTCCTTCAAACCCCCCTGCTCCGACACAACAACAGTGCAGCGTGCTGGCAGCCCTGGAGGATTACAGCATCACCACTGGCTTGCTGTTAACCCTTTGGAGCTCACAGCCAGCCGGACTATGGCATGGGCTGGCAGGTGACAAACATCGACGGCACCCGGCACCCGAAGGCAAAGCGCCTCTCCAGAGACAGGACCAGCAACACACTTGTGCAGTACTTATTGCTGGTGTGGCACAGTCAGCTCTACCTGCCTTAAAACAGTAACAAAACGGAAAACTGTCTTCCAAAATTTTGCAAATGGAAAGAAAAAACACAAACAAGCCATGCCAAGACATTGTGAGGAGGTAGCAGCAGTTACTTCAAGGTTATCGCTTCAGGAGGAGAGTTAGCATAAATTATTTGTGCATCCACACAGGGAAATAGCATGGGCATGTTCTGGGCAATGTTATTTAGACCAAGGCAGCAGATATAAAATATTAGAGTGTATTGTGCTTGGTTGCTGAGGAGACTTCACAAACTAGTGGTTGCTGTGTTGAAAAAATAAAAAAGTAGTGTCCAAGAGACGTGCCGAACTGAAACCCCCAGAGATTAAGAATAATCTCAAAATACATCTTTGGGAGTGTGAGAGGTCTGCAGACTTCTGCATCACAACCATGTCATGGTTCCAGGTTGCCCTCCCAAGCTAGTGGATACTAAAGGGTGTCATTATGATCCCTCCTAGTTAATGGCAGTCACCTCTGACTGCAATACTTTTGCAGTCCCAAGCAAACACAGATTGGCAGTGCTATGTCTACATTTTTCAGGGGTTAACACACCTCCCTGTGATGACAGTTTCTTACAGGAATACTCTACTGGCAACCTGAGCAAGGACCAGGAAGACGGACTATTGCCTATAGCAAACCTGAGCTGCTTTTGACCTTGACAGGATAGGCTGTTTTTTCTCTTAAAACAGGTTAATCCTTGTACCCCCTATGCTCTGCATAGTGCAATAGTAAAATCATGGACTTTTGTTACAGGCTGCACCCATAACAATCTGCAATTCATGATCAGGAAAAAAATGGCTGTTTTCTGTGACAACCCATAATGGGCTTACAGATAACCAACTTGAAAAGTCAGGACTGTCCTACTGTCAGTCCTAGAACCTGTTTGGTTTCAGAACCTGTAATGTGATTTAACTGATACCTTTATTACTGCGTATTTGTTCGTTATCCTCTTGCTTCCTCTTTCAACACCTAAATGTCTACATATCAGCTGGTCCTTTTAAGTCTGTCATTCAACATCTTACTCCTTCTTTCCCTTCTTTGAGAAATTGTCTCCTCTTCCCTCCTTATAGGGATGGGAACACAGTTCTCATTCCCCCTGCCAGCTTTTTTTTTCTTTTTTCTTTTTTCTTTTTTTTTTTTTGGTCCCTCATCTGAAACTACTAGTGAAGATGACACAAATGATGTTGGGTAAGGCTGGTTGCACAACATCACTGTACTAATTAGTCATAGGCCATCTGACATCCTAAACTCTTCTAAGAATTCTTCAGTTTTTCTTATATTTTCATTTGAAAAAGAAGACCTTTTCCCCAAACACCCAAATGGACTAATCCATGAAGCATTTCAACAATAAGGAAATTAATATTTAATTACTTTAATTCTACTGTCTTATTGAAAGCACAGTTTCAAGCACGCTTATTTTATGTGTGGTTATATTGAGGCAGTCGGTTTCAGTCCCCAGGTCTTGTCACAAGTGATGAAGCCAAGAATAGATCTGGGTGTAAGTTGCATTGTTTCAGTACATTGCAATTCTGACTGTGTCTAGGTAGCATTGTTCCTAACGAGTGAAAACCAAAGCTCATCCTGTCTCTCCTTAAAAAAAAAAAAGTAAGAAAAGGCTTTGCACATTTTTATTACAAACAAACTATGTTGCAGTACATGCATAGCACAGCTACTGATTGTATATTTTGGCCAACCAAAATAGGTCAGTTAGGAAGCGCTCCAAAGTTGCACAGAAGTTGGCATTTCTGATTATTCGGGCTGAACGATTCCAATGGGCCAGTTGTCAAGCACAATTTGCAAAGGCTCCTGGCACTCTGGCCAGGGAGGAGTTCCCCAATTTATGTTATAACACAGACAACAGCAGTAACATTTTAATCAGACAGTTGAGCTTGCTGAGAAGCTCTGTTATAATCCATTGTTATGCCCAAAAGCCCTGCAGCTAGATATGGATGGGGAGTCTACAGTGGGCTGTGATTCCTTAGTGCAGCCACCTTGGATGTCAATGCAAAATTAAAGAAAAGATGTTTCCCCTCTCCCTTGACACACACTACAGCAAGTGACTGTAGTAAATTATTCCTTCCGCACACTAAGCTATTTTAAGAGCTATCTGCTCTGCAATTAGATCAGGGAATACCTTGTATGTAACAGGGGAAGTCACAATTAGGAAGCAGAGACAGAGGTCTTTATCTGGGGCACTAAGACATGGGTGAAAGATGGATCCCGAGAGCTCACTCTGGGCAATTAATTCAGGTTAAGCATGAGTTCTTCATCTGTACCAAACTTCTAAGATATGTTAGTCAACACATTTCTGCAATCAAGTCTTTAAAATAAAAAGTAAGGTTTTTGATCTCCTGTAATGTCAAAACCATTCTGTCTTTTAAAGATATTGAGGAATGGAAGGGCAACAGTATCAGCCTTCAATCTCACAGGCCACTTGAGGAAGCTTCAGTATAAAACCAAAAATACTTCAAGGAAAAGAGAGGAGGAGCAAGAAGAAAGAACCATAGGACTACGGATTTTGCAGAAAAAGAAATAGTGTATTTAAGAAAAAAACAACAATACACTTTTCAAATGGAATTAAAAATATATAACCTTGAAATTTAAATACTATAAGTACAATAGTTCCTAAGTTTATGTTTTAATTACATGAACTAGTATCTTTCTTGAAGCAATTATAGTGTCCATAATTAAATTGTGGGTCTTTTACAGTAATATCAATTAGCTCTTTAAAAACCACATTATTAATTTATCAAGAAGACAACTTGATAACACAGCGAAGGCAATGAAATAGATCAGTCTGTAACACCCAATGCTAGAGGGAACAGACTTCATTCAAAAGTAAATCGACAGTGAATCTCCACTAACTTCTGAGGAGCTGCACAGATTCACCCCTCTCAGAATGAGATTTGCATTCTTAACATCAAAACTTTCTTCTTTATCTATTTTTTTCCTGTTTTCTATACACACAACCATGAAGAAAATCATATTGTCATGGAGTATGACATGTAATGAAGCTGTATCACACTGGGTTTTTCTTTGCTGTAAAATGCATGTGTCTGGGAAGAAGAAAAGGGCATAATATAAGTTTGGAGGCAGAATGAAAACTGAAATTAAAGCAAACAAACCAACAAAATAAGAATTTCTTCATTGAAAGGGACTTAAGATACTGACAACAAAGTTCCCAGATGATCAAGAAAAGGAAGGAATATGAGAAATACCTGTGGAAAGTATTTCTGAACAGTGAAGAGATGGTTGGTATTGGTTGCGTGTGTTTGACAGCAGCTACTCTTTGGAGTAATAAAGGAATACTAGACAACTGTTTCATCTGCTGGTGGGTTTGGATGGCAGAGATCTGTCTGCACTCAATATGGCACTACTTTATGGGAAGGAAAATATACAAAACCTCTGAAGCAGAAGAATACAAACAAACAGTGCAGAGGGAGAAGTATGAAAATCTTCCCCCAGTGTGACAGAATTATGCAGCTCCTTGCTTACCAAGCTATTACACTGGCAACTGTGTTGAGATATAGATATAGATATAGATATAGATATAGATATAGATATAGATATAGATATAAATGTTAGTATTTCTCTCAGTTCTGTTTGTTACATCTCACCAATTTCATTACTCCTTCCTGTTTCTTCTTTCAACCAAATGTCTAATATCATTTCCTCTAAGCATTCTTCTAGAGACAATTTCTTCATCAGGGCCCCACAAATACCTTCCTGATTTGCGAAAGTGTCATCTGTATTTACATTCGTGTCTGTGGGTCAAATACCAAGCTCCCAATCACTTCAGCATGTGTCTGCAATGACTTGCTGATGTCGACATGCACCAGCTTTGGGCCATGCACAGAAAGTGTAACGTAGAGCTCCATCTGCTGCTGGAGGGGCCACTTGCTTGGATCATCACCACATAGATTCCTGCAAATGCATGTAGGGAGGACACAAAGTTTGTGCCACTGAATGGTCTTTGGGAGTTCTACACAGTCTGCCATTCATGTAGACTTCCACATGAGACTTTCTGCTTTGTTCCTATGCCCAGGATGCTTGGGCAACATTAAAAACACTGGGTGAGACTAGTCTCTACCAAATGAAATGTTTGGAGTCACAGAATTGGTATTTTCTACAGGAAAACAGCTGCACCACTGGAAAATTTCTCATTAATTTTAAGAAAAAAATTCAGGGTTTTTTAGATGATAAAAATCACCTGAATCTTCTGTAATATGATGTAGAAAAATGGTTCCCACTCTTCCAAATATCTTGAAAGAAAGAGAGGTATGCAGGCTAAAGTTAAAGTGGTAACTAGATATTAGAGACCCACAAAATATTACTGCAGGAGCATGAATAATACCCCAAGACTAGAACAGACAGAAATTTAAAATATAATTTTCTTTTCTTAATATTTTCTCACAGAAAATTGTCTTTCTTTACAAGGAATCATCTACTTCACAAGACTATTCCTATTCTATTACAGATATCTGAAGAGAAATGAAAATAAAACTATAAAAGCTAATAGTACATATTTGGGAGCAAGGTTTTTGTACTCTAATTGGTCAAAGCAATAACATAGAGGAAACCAGAAAAAATTTTCAAGGAGAACCGACTTTTTGCAAGACTTATCAAGAACTGTGCTTTCTAAATTATAGCATGCTTAGGTATAAAATTGTTTTCCTATTTTAAGTTTAAAAATAATCACAATGTGGAATGACTTCAATATAGCTGATACAATTTGTTCGTCCATGACAGCATTCCATATAATTAGATAAACTTAATAGATCCAGGTTTCGATGAAAATTATCATTTGTGGCAGGTTGGACCCTATACAGAATGTGCAAAACTCTGCATCTTCAGCCCATATATTGAAAATGATGCATTTAAGCTATTTTGTTTTGCAGTTAAGTCCCCAAACGTGACCTCTCACGCAACAGGATCAGGAGGCTGTAAGACTGTGAAAGACCTCTCGGGCAGCACTCAGCCAGCCTCTATCGCAGCGCCGGGGATTGCAACAGAAACTTGGGCAATACACCAAAAAGGGCAATAAAAAGAGGAGAAAGACCTACTAAGCTGAAATAAATGGGATAAGTACATAAATCAAATGCTCGTTGCCAAACCGTTTTTGACCAAATCCAGGAAAGACGGAAACAATTTTGCAAATGGCAAACCTCCAGAACAATGATACCTTACATATGGCTCAGGGAATGTTGCCTTTGAAGTTAAAAGGCAGCCAAGTGTGAAATCTGTGATCAATATAGGAAGCAGAAGGAAAAAGCTAACCAGACACAAATAAAAATTCCTGATGGCATTTTAATTCCACATGCATTAGACAGCTCCCAGGGAAAAGACCAATAACGGTATATACTTTAAATAAACTGCACGCAAAATACGCAGTGTTCATCCTTAATAGTATACTTGCATCCCTTATCAGTTAGGAACTCCTTCATTTCCATTTTCTTTTGATTCTCTAGGTTTTGAAAGGATGAGATTTTACAAAATTATATAAATTTATTCTTCTTTGCTAAGGAGTATTGTTGATATTTTTAAAGAAGATTCAAGACATTCATGTAGCTACAAATATTTGCTCTTTAAGCATTTAGCAACATTAGGAAGTATCATCAGCAATTAGAAGAAAAATGCATTAAACCTGAAATTAGATAAAACTTTATATTATTCCCACTGAAATTTCTTGTGGTGAAATATCGGCTGCATGATTTCAAGAAGGCCTGGCTCCCACTGATGCAGATAATCCAGTTAGGAAAAGCTTAGTGAATTGTCTGAAACTGCCTAAAACAAATTTTCCCTCTGCTATATCTTTCAGAAATGAAGCATTCCCAGCTTTGACTAGAGACAGTTCTAAGGAACAAAGCTGGGCTCCAAAGATCAATTTTCCTCAAAACATTTGAGGAAATCATGGCAAACATTTCAGTTTCTTTTTCTGATTTGTTTTCTGAAAATGAGATACAAAATTTTGAATATGATATCTTTTAGCTAACACCTGTTGTGTTGCCATTTAAAATAGGAGTGCTTCAGCACCTCAACTGAGCTCATATTTAATATCCTCTCCAATTTTAAACAGGTGAACAGTGTTATTGATTTCAACAGTATCTCGTATGTCTTTTAACAAAACAGAGAACAGAAGAATAACTGGCCTCCCAGGGCAAACTCAAACATACACAGCAGTCATTTCCAATGTGCGTTAAGCTGGGTAGGCATGGCAGGAGGCTGTTATGGCAAATATCACTCCCCTTTGATGAAGAAAGATTCGGGAAGCTACAGGCTTGCCAGTCTTGTCTCAGTTCCTGAGACGAAAACGGAGCAATTCTTCCCGAACATCATTTTTGGACAAATGAGGAGACAAAGGTGATGGGATTACTTGTTCAGTAAATACAGGTATGAAAGTGGATGCCATTTGCCTTGCCTTTAGTAAAGCTCTCGACACAGTCTCCCAGAGGATCTTTTCATCCTATCTGGAAATGTATGGCTTACTATACCTTTCCAGATAGGAAAACTAGTTGGACTGTCAGCCTCAAAGAGCTCAAAATCAAAGGGTAGTCAGTTACTAGCAATGCTTCTAAGTGTTGATCTTGGTACTGGTATTGCTTAACATCTGCCTTAAGAAACAAGGCACAACCAGTCACTGTCTGCTACCAACACGCTGCTGGCAGTAGGAATAATCTTGGCCACAGAGCTTCAAGGCTTCATAGGGATAGACCCCATCTGAGTATAATGCTGTTGACTAGTGCCACTAGAAGGCATATACAATAATTGCATAAAGAAACATAAAGCACACGTCCTATATGTAGAACTTACTTCATATTGACCTCAATTTATTTTCTTTTCATCTGTCTAGATACATCAGAGCAGGGAACAAATCTACTTTTTAGGTTTCTGAAAACCAGCAGCAGTGTCTCTTGTGACTGAGACCTCAGGGGTATCAGGAGCACGTTGAAGTACTTACAGCCACAAATTAGGAATCCTTTCTCATTTTCATAAAATGGCCTCCTTGATTTAAGATTAGAAATCCAGGATGGGATTTTTTATGGCTAGGCAGGCTCATCAAAATTGTTTCAGATCTCTCAAATTTATAATATGCCATTTAATTTTCATGGATTTAATGCACAGTTTTGACATGTTTCTGTTACAGAAGTAAACCCTGAATAAGCTGGACGAAAATCATCACTTTTCTTTTGTCTTCCTTTCTCTGTTCCAGTCATTTGGGTAACTATAGGTGTCCTGAACATTTTCTAAATATGAGCTGACACTGTGCTGTGCAAGTCAGGGCATCATATTTAGTTTTTGTAACTTCTCTATTCTCAAGTGACCAAACACATTTGACTAAGAATGTATAGTGTACCTATGAAAATATATATGAAAATATGAAAGATTTATTGCCATTTTTCCATTTAGTTAAACATGTGAATAGTATCCTAAGATAGCCTGTCAAATGTTAATGGAAGCATTGGGAAGGAAATCTCTTTAGCAAAGTTCTTTTTTTAAAAACTAAAAAACAATTGGTCTGGGAATACTCTTCATTACTCTTAGGGAAGAATAAAGCATTTATAAAAAACCAAAAAACCCCAAAAGAGACTTCATGCCTCCTGCTAGTGTCTGTCATGACTGAATAGAAGTTGTATGAGACACTCCTGGAGTTGGTCATCCCTCTTGACACATACCTCTTGAGCCTCTGACCATTGTAAGAGACCTACAAAGGCTTGTAGCCTATCAATTTGTGTAGGTCTGTTTGGTGGTGCAGGAACAATTCAGGATTTGTTTGTTCTCTTTGTATCAGCCCTAAGCCCTCACAAAAAACACACTTTGAGCATTGGATTAGCAGCTCCTCTATACCAGAAGTCACCGGACAGCCTTGAGGTGTAGGCAACCCATCCTAAAGACCTTTCACACCAAATACAATCATCTACAATAACACAACAAATAGCTTTTGAGACTGATGGGAGACTACTGTGGAGAGCACTATGGATGAGAAGTATGGCATTCATATCCAGGTTTAGGTCTGCTTGCTGACTTTGTATCACAGGTATGCAGTAATGCCCTTATTGATGAGAGAAAAACCATAAAGCATCTGCTGCTGGATTCTACTGGAATGGAACTCCCATAAATTATAAAATAACAAGTCTCTTAAATTTCCTATCTTGTTTTAATTTGAATTTATTCTTTCAGGAAGGAATTGAGTCTGATCATTGTTAATGCAAATAAAAGACTCCTGCAATTTACCACTAACAGCAAAAAGCCAAAGCAGAAGTAAACTGCCCAGAAAAAGCAATTATACCACCGTTGTGGTGTACTGATTAATAAATATACTCTAAACTACAGATTACCAAGCTTGTGCAATGAATTTCCAGATCCCTCCTAAAGACTGTCAAAAGCAGTTGCTAATACCACTAACATCCATTGACTTCAGAAGAAGTGTAATCAGGACAAAAAGAAGCACATCTAAGCAAGTATACATTGTCTTTCAACAGCATGACTACATCTAGACCAGAAACAACGTACTGAACTTCTAATAGAAAGAAAAGAAAGTATAATTTGTTCCTTTTTTGTTCTTTTCTAAGTAAATATTAAGTAGAAATACAAATGGTTAAACAACAATATATATTAACAATATATATTAACAAATTTTGAGAGTTCTCCTCAAAATATCGTGATATATTTTTATCCATGTAAACAATATCTTATGACAAAACTTACTAAGTGAGGTTCCTTCAAAAAGAACACTTTGACTTCAGCTGGCAGAGCAAAATTTACAATAAAACTGAAGAGTATCAAATTGTGGGTCCTGTACAAGGCTGTGGATTTATCTTTACAAAATACTCAATGGACTGACTGAAGTCCCCTCCTTATTAATGAACATCAGGCTTTGCAATTATAGGTGGGAGATTTCTTTCAGCCTCTGAAGTTTGTTTTCAGAGCAATGCCCTCTCAAATTACTCCTGCAGTTTACAAAACATTAGTACACTTGACTTTTAGTGACTGGACTTCACGATGCTTTTCTTAAAGGCATTCACTGCCAACTAGTGACTGGGGAAACAAAATAACATGCATTTGAAATTTACCGTACTTTAAAATGTTGCAGTTGACTTAGGGAAAAGCACAAATGCTTAACATCTGCAATATTCCATTTCTTGCTTTCTCAAAAAGGATGCAAGGGCACAAATTGGTTTGTGATTTGTTCATAAAACTATTCATATAAAATACAGCTATTAGAGGTTTCAATAGCTGAACTCAGTACAAGCTGTTCTATTTAGTTGCATTTATATAATCTTTTTGGAGGGCAAGTCAAAGAACTGGGGAAGCCAAAGAATTCGACCTTAAATTGGCTTCAAAAATATTAACACTCCTGGAAAGCTAAACAATAATTTGATTGCAACCATGGGACAATCTACTATAAAATCTTCTGGCTCTCACAGTCTTGGCCCTGATTACATTTCTCCCAGCAGAAGTGATGTGTAATTCAACTGGAGGAATGTAAAATGAGCAGGTGAGACCACAATCATGTCTTTTGAGTCCAGTATCAACCTCTCCACACTTTTATTTGAAACAAAGTTTTTTCCTCTTGATTCATATTACACTTTTCTTCCTAGATATACTGGCAAAAAAACAGTCTCTCTTTCTCTTTTACTTTTTTCTTCTTCAGAAATTACACAGCACATGAAGAAGCTGCCAAGGACAGTTCAGCTCTAAGTGTCATAACAAGCATCATATTTCATGCATTTCTTAACCAGCCTGGATGTACTTCAGGAATGATCAAATGATCTTTGGCATGTGCGAGCGAAGGACACACCAATATACCATGTCAAAGCTACAGCAGGAGGAAGCTGGTATGAATGCAAAGAGTTTACCTTCTGGGAAATATTTCAGCCTTGAAATTCACCAAAAGCCCTCAGAAAGAGTTTCAAACCTTAGAAAACAAAACAGGGAGCTGAATATTTACATCTTTTGCTCCTCCTGGATCTCTCTGTGGGTGGTGTCCCTTCCACCCTTAACCATGCAGTGATTCTGTGGGATTTACTTCCAAACTTGCACTGATGGATGACTACCCCTCAGACTGACTCCTTGTTTCTGCCTCCTACCTTCTCATGTGCAGGCTGTAGAGTAGAACAAGAGCCCCCAGGAATCACTAGGCCTGCAAAGAGCACAAGAGTGTATTAGAGGCCAGGCTGCTGGGATTCCAGGCAGGCACAACGGAGCACCATGGTCAGTAACAAAGGAAACAGGGAAAGTGCCTGTGACCTCTATTACAACACAGAGCACCTTCAGTCTCAGTAATGCTGTGTTACTGACCGGTAAAGTGAGCAAGAGTGTCTGGAGAAATACTGATTATAATAAAATACAAACCATCTGAGCCTGGTCTTTTGCCTCATCACCACTCAGAATGCTGAACTGGATCCCTTACCCCATTGTTTCTTTTGTGCCTTTCAGACACAGCTCCATCATCAAACTGTACCTGATGTAAAAGTGGATGAATCCCACATTTAAGAATGGCATTAGTTTGCATTGGTGTGTTAAGAAGACTTTCTTGTCATTCCAGGAAGTAGCAATTACTACTCTCATGAGAACAATCTCAACAATTTAACAGAAAATGTCAAAGGAGAGTGAATAAATTAAGAAAGGACATTTTAAACTTTGGTCTGTAAAAACCTGAGCCAAAACCCACCCAAGACAGCAGGAAAACCTGGCACAGAACCTCTGTGTTGCAGCTACACAGCTAATGTCTGTACTCTAGATGCAGCCTGCAGACAAGAGTGGCTCAAGGGACTAATTTGAAGACTGCTGTGTTGTTATCTGTGATATCAGCAAGCTACGGATCCAGATGGATTTTGAGACAGCGTTTTCCTACCACAGTGGTAGTCAGTTGACAACAGCAGTTTTTTCCAGGAAACTTTAAAAGAATTCAGGAGAAAATAGGACTGTCCTTACATTGATCTATTTGCAACACATGTCCCACAGCTTTTTTAGCATCTCCTCCCACTATAGATCTTACTTATTCATGTATCCAGCCTCGCTTTACTGCAGCTCAGATTCCTATAAAGTGTTTTGCATCTTCTTAACTTTCATAATTCTAAAAACAGCTTTCAGGAAAAATAAGGTTTGGTCTGCTCACAAGGACCTTCCTACATGAAGTAAGATTTTTAAAGTACTTAAAGTCCTGCAAATTTTATTTAAATAAAACACTGAGTCACCCACAATGAGTTCAGAGGTAGTTAGTTTCTGCCATGATTTACTCCTTTGCCCAATGGTTGAGATAGATTGAGACAGGAAGGGCAAGTTCTTACGGCACCAGCTAGAGCAGCAGAGAGGCTTCAGGGCACATATGAAGGGAGGAAGGGAAGGAAGGAAATTAAGAAGGAGGAGCACTGTTTTTTGAGACAGGAGGAGGATTATAAACTCTCATCTCCTTTAGCAGAGAAACACAGGACCAGATGGAACATCATAAATTAATGTGTTCAAGTGCCCTGCTAAGGCATTCCTGATAACCTCAAGATTATTCTATTGATGGCCATTTTATGTTCATTTGTTCATTGGGCAAGACTGGGAAGATGCATTGCCTCTCTCTTATTTAAAACTCAGTGATTGCTTGCTGATAATAAAGGCAAAAAAAGATGTCTGTTTCATTCTTATTTAAGCAACCCTTTAATCTAATTAAATCCAGTTCATCTGCTTTCCTTCCTACCTCCCCCAAAATCTTTAGACAAAACCAATGTAGTCAAGACCTTCTTTTCACTTTCATTTTGTTAAAAATGTTGATTTGAAAAAAAAATAGAATTTCCTTCAAATGTCACTGAAAGTTAAAAATAGGAAGGTATCAGAAAAGCCTTTTATAGTGTAATCATAACAATACCACATCACTGTTGAGCACCACAATTAAAATGATCCATTGTGACAGTGATGTGATACATCTCTGCATTTGGTCTTTCAGGAAGCAGAAAAAGAAATAGTGCAATTTTTGTTCTGTCTGTCAACCAATTTTTCAAATCGGGTACTCATATACTTTGAGATGATAAAGTATTCTTTCCTTTAGATGTTGTGATATGGGTATTCTTTAAACACATTTTTTGGATGTTAAAGTAACATTATTATATAGCCACCAAGACAAGAAAAGGAAATAATGCTTAATAATTAGGTCCATAATACTGGATCCAAGAGCCATAGTTTGTTTGGAAGACTGTGGCCAGGATAGTTATGTTGCCTTTTGTGAATTAGGTAAGAGTTGCAGGTGTGAAATTACTTTAGATATTTAGATAATTAAATTAATTTAGGAGACAAATTTGTGCTGACATTTATAAACAGGGATGCTGCTACAGTTCAGCCTGAAAATGAATTGTGAAAACCCTTTAAAGGTGAAGCATCTAAAGTGGCATTTCTGAGCTATATGAGTATTGTGTTTTCTTTACAGTGAAGAGCCATCAGAAGAGAACTGTTTTCTTCAAAAAATAATCCTGTTACATAATGCATAAATGATTACAAGGGTCCACAGTACACTACAATTTAAGTAAGTTACTCTTAATTTATAATCAGCTTTAATAAGATATTCATGAATACTTTGTTCCTTTATTCTGTGTGAATTAAGATCAAGGAAAATTGCAAACTTAAAGGAATTTTAGATGCATTTATTAAGTAGATAAAAGGACAAAGATCTACCATTGCACCAAATCTTGAATATGCAAGGAAATGTAATAAATACAAACCTAAGTTTAAGCCCTTATAGGTATTTGAAGTACTGTGTTACAAACTGTGGAGAACCCCATGGCCAGCCTCTAAGACCATGCTCTTGAAGCTCCCCTCCAAGCTTAGACACAGAAATCATCTTTTTGTGATATGAATGTTGCATAATCCAAAATATTTGGCCAGTACTTCTTTGCAGAGAGGGCTTTGAGAAACTGCAGCTTCTTTTCAGTTCTTTCTGCCAATACAGATGACGCAAACTTGCATTCGACAAGATCAAGGTGTCTACCTCAGGATGACACCAATGGAAAAACTGGTATAGGGGAAAATTAGCCTCATGGGGTAAGAGTTTAATCACTGCTTAAGCAACACAGCAGTTCACAGAAGAGCATGCTACCAATGGGTTGCACGAATCAATACCGAGTGGAACCAGAGTATATAAGAATGACAACTCAGAAAGAAGGCAACAGGGGTTAAAAAAAAAACCAACAAAACCCCCATAGCTATTTATAGTAAGGGAGACAAGGAGAGAGGAGAGATGACTTGCCAGGGCAGACTAGGCTACTTTGTATCATTACATCTGAAATGGAACTTTTAGAGAAAAGAAATAAATTCCTGATGTTAATTGTAGAGGTAGGAATAACTGGAATATGGGACAGTATAAAGGCCGTTTGCAGAAGGTGTACTACTGGGAACACCCAAACTGACTGAAGAATGAACTGAAACCATTAGAATTTTCTGATATTTCTGCCACTGTAACATTGTGACCTGGACAGAAAAGTGCTGTGCAAGGCTTTGTCATCCTGCTGAAGTCAAAGCAGACAACATCCGTTGCTCCTTCCTCATTCATAGATCTAGTCATTTCATTACAACATGAATTGGATTGGTCAAGCATATAACACTTGACAAATCCACACTGTCTCCTCTCAGTGACCTTCTTCTCCTTCATGTGGTGAGGACTGGTTACCAAGGGGACTTGAGCCATAATTTCCAAAAGATGGAAGCAAGGTTGACTGAAGCGGTGCAGCTGGAGAAAGATTGATTGTCCTTCTCGGACGTCCCGGCTAGCTATCCAGCACTGCTAGCAGTACGGGGGCACTATCCCCATCTCCGTGGTTCGGGACAGCACCTGAGGCAAATGCTCTGTGCTATGACAGCAGCGCTACCTTGTGGTCCTGGTTTGGCTTATGGTTACAGTCAGCAGAAATAAGAGAGCGAGCACTCCCCAGCTGTGGTGAATCCAGGTTTATTGGGCCCCAGGGGAAACCGACAACCGAAGAGGACAAAAAAGGGGTTGCAACAGCTTATAAGGAGGGAGGGGCACAGGGGAGGAGTCCGTCCTTGGACGAATAGCGTTTCAGAGGGGAGTGGGATACAAAAGATTGACTTAGGGAAAACCAAAAAGGGGATAACTTGAGGGTGGGGCCCCAGCCCCTGAGCCAATCACTCGATGCTCTAGCTGGAATTTCTAGAGAGTTCTAGAGAGAAGGGTGGGAGCGCCGAGTGACGGACAGGGCACTGGGGAGGGATTTGAGAAAGGGTACATTGATCTCCAAGGCAACTGGGGAGGAGTTGGGATAACTGGCAGCATAAAGGAGGGAAGGGAGAACCAGGGCAGAACCATTACATGATAAGGGGGAACAGAACAGTCCAACTTATACAGACACAACACAACAGTTGACCCATCTGGTCCCATGTATTTTTATGGGTCGAGATTTCTCAAGTGAATTCTCAATTGGCCATTCAACACTATCTTTCCTATTTGAACATGTCTCTGGGTACAAAGCTTGGGAAATGCTGATAAAGACAGAGGCATTTTTAAATCTTCTGCCACTAATTTATCCAGCACTTTCAGCCATGGGCCATTTTCGTCATTTATTCTTTTTGCTGCTAAACTAGGAGTAAGCATGCCCTTGATGTTTATTGTCTGTTTTAGCTCTAGCTGAACTTTTTCCTCCCTGCTGCCATCCATGCCATTGTGGCAGCCTCTATATTCTTTCTTTGTAGTCTGCTTCTGCCTCTTACATACATTCTTTTTGCCTTGGAGCTGAGCTACATGTTGCCTATTTTGTCAAGCCGTGATACATGTACTCATTTTCCTAAGTCCTGGCATGGACAACATTTTGCCCCTTATGAGTAATAACTTGAGCTCCTTTGCTCTTCAGTGATGCCTTCCACAGGATCTCACCCACCAGATCCCCATGAATAGGCCAACTTCACTTTGAAGTTGAATCTCTCTCTTGTTCTTTGCCTATCTCACCCCATTCAGGATCTTGAACATTGCTGCTCTATGATCACTGTAGACAAAGCTACCGCTGACCACATCAAGAAACTACATCATCTCAGGTCATAGTATTCCAAGGGCTGAGATACTCAGTCCTACAACACCAGTAGTAAATATTGCTACTGTAAGGCTGAAGTCCCAGGGCTCTGAATACTTGCAGAGGAGGGTTACTATGCAGCAGAAAATGTTTTCATTTTCTTTTCCTTCCTAAAAAAAATGGAAGAAATAGCAAAGGCTGTATAGCATGTTTGTATGGATTTCATTATTTAGTGGAATTTATATCAGCTCTTGCAAGAAAGAATTATCAATTTTGGCATGTCACATAAATATATTTATTCTTCATAGAACAGGGCACTGGAGGATTTGAAGCCATGCTCTTATCCACTTCCCTTTAAATACCCAGCAATGACAACCGTACCAGTCTCCCATGAATTCACTGGCAGCTGTTTATTTCTTTATGCCTCACTGTCTTTCTCCACCCTGTTGTCTCTTAAATTGTAAGCTCTTTGTGGCAGGAAAGCTCTTTGTTCATTGTTTTGGGGTGGGTTTTCCTGGACAGCACCCAGAACAACAAGGAATGAGGTTCCTAAGCTTTGCCATAATACTAAGCAACGCATGTTCATAATTTTTTCTATTTTTATATTTTTATAGGTGACATTTTAGACCCTTTTTACTCTGCTCAGCTAGACTCCAGAAGCTGCTCCATTCACATCTTCACAAAGATAGTGGTTTCAGCTGCACTAAGCAGAAGATTGATCCAAATAATCTTCTTCAAATATGTGTGATGCAAATAATGCCCAATAATGTCATTTACAGATCTAATCACTTTTCTGAAGAGACACAGAAGCACAAAAACATGACCATGTTACAGGTTGCTTTTGCCAGAGAAAGTAAACTGATCTTTGTTATATTGAGTGGTTTTGTTCAAAAATAACATAAAAACAAATAAGAAAGAACATTATGTTGTTCTTCATGATAGAGGAAGATGGTTCTTATTAATCTCCACTGAAGAATTGACATACTAGTGCTTCAGTTTTTACAGTAGATGCTTGGACCCATAGAAAGGTTACTTTCCATTTTTGAAAACTTTGGAACACCAGAATGCCAGTGTTTCATCATGCCTTCAGTGGTACATAGTCATGTGGAACAAACCTCACCTTTAAAAAAATTACACACTCTCTACAAGCATAGGTGCACAATTTCATGGATGATGAAGAAAGTGAAAACAGTTTGTCTCTAAAGGTGTCAGTTCCTCTTTTCACAAGTTTTCACAAACTGTTTCTTTTACAATTATTTGGTATGTTTTGTATTATTTTGGTATGACATTTGCAATTATTTGGTATGAGCTTGGCAAGTGCTACTTAAAATGCCACTACATTAAGAAGAGAAGCAACAAAATAATTATTGCATCGGGAGATGAGACTACTCAGGTCACCAGAGAGGTGGTCCAGCAGTACTGACAGTCCCTCTCATCCCAAATACTTCAGTGTTTAAGAAAATGGTCTATAGCTATGTAATATATTCAAGCATAATCAAAATAGCCCAGGATTACAAGAACACTGATGAAAGACTCTATGTTCTCATCTGTTTCTATATGTCAGACCCACTTTGTTGTGGAGGTACATTGAATGGAACATCTTTTTGTTCCAGCAGTATTCTGAGCAACATTTGAATAAATTAGTCTCTCCTTTCACCTATGTGAATAAATTTGCCAACACTTTTAAGCATCTGCAAATAAATAATAAGAAAAATGACCTTTCATGAAGTCTGACTTGTGTAATATTTTGTACTTCATGTGTATTTCTCTTGAGAGAATCTCTAATGCTTTGAAACCTGGATGTGTTCCACATGACTCTATCAAAGTTTAAACAATTTATTCCTGTATTAAATATGTGTGTAATAAACTCCAAAGAAGATCCACCACATTTACTTTACACCGTGACATTCTATCAAAGATCTAAGAACTAAAAAGCAGGTATTATAACTGAAAAGCAGCTATAAAGTTCTTGTAGCTTGCACATGCAAAATATTTAAAGTGTGCCTCTCAGAATTCATTTACATAATTTAGTATTTTGTTCCCAGGTCTGCTAGTTTTACTGAGATGCTCACAGAAACACTTCAAGACATGACTTCATTAAAATGCATCTGAAAAGGAAGTAGCTAGATAATTTGAGTTCATCTTTAGAAGATTCTGCAAACAGCAAAGGATTCTTGTGGGTCATCTAACCAGGCTGGCTTTTTGTGTTTGTTTTGCACTGCAAATAGAGTCCCTACCTTGCAGTACTCTAGCTATTGCAGCTGAGGACTCACAAGGGGAAAGAGACTAATGGACCAACAATTTTCTTCCTCACCCCATCAGTCCTGGCTGTACCAGGACATCATGTGAGACAGAAGACTGGGCTGCCTTTTCACAGCCAAGATCAAGTCCCTTAGAGCGATAAAAATCACCAGCGGTGACAAGTCTATTTATAAGAGTGATCAGAGGCTTACACTGTACAGAGTGGCTTTTCCATATGAGCAGCTTCTGTGAAATGGTCAGCAAAATTGGTAAAGTCAGTGTTTTTCCTGAACCTACTAGTACTGCAATAATTTCCATAACACTAACAAGTAATTTCCATAACACTAACAAGATGCTGTTTACAGTAGTACTCAATGCAGGTTTGTAGGGTAAGTGCCAAAGGTATGGAAATAGAAACAAAGGAAGACCTAGTGCATGCTGTTCTAAATGAGAACGTGTAACATAAAATTCACACAGCTTCAGAAGATCCAGGTGTCCACCTAGTGTTCCTCCAAAGCATTAATTTATGGGACAGCCTCCGAAGAGCTCACAGAGCTTTAATCACATTGCAAATTGATATGTAGTCTGAACTTCTGAACTAGACTTAAATAAAACAGATTCAATAAAATGCTGCACCCCTGTTCTCAGTGAAAAGAGGTTCAAATATCATTGTGTCAAAAGAGCAAGGCAGCTACAATTCCAGCTAAGAATAAATTTCTAGGAAGTGACAAATTTCATGTGAAACAACAACACAGGGACAGAATGTTTCTTTTGTCAGACAAGAAACAAAAGCTTCAAGGCACAAAGGAATCATGAAGGATTAATTACTTCACTGATACTGTCTTCCCGAAGTGGGTACTTCAGTGAATCGGCAGTACTTATGATGACATCTACCAAGAAAAATGTAATACCACCTCTCAGAATTATTCATTTTCACAGACCATGTTTACTGAAGCATTCTTTGTTTACTCAAGAGATTGTGGCTAGAAAACCTAATATTTTTGATGTTTCTTCTTGCTATAATGCCCATCATGATTGTACGAGTAGAGGCATTTAATAAAAGGAACTGGGTGCTACAAGTGTAATTACTGAGAGGGCCAGACAAGCTGAACTACCCAGGATATCTGTTTGTCTACAATGTGCATATAATAACTTTGTCAGCTTGACATCCAGTTGCCTACGTGCATTGAAATAAAAGATTTTGGTTCAGACTGTATTTCAAAGCCCTTTTGAAAGTACTCCTTTAGTCCAGATGGTAATAAGGTTTCTCAGACTTTAGGGATTTTAAAAGGGTTTCGTTTTTTAAGATGATAAGCATCACAGAATTGCTGACACCAGAGTATTTGTATATTGGACATTTGGATAAACACAAGGCAACTGGATAATTATTCTGAGCTCTTGCAGATGACAGAGATTTGTGATTCAAAGAGATCAAGAATATTTGGGGACCTTGCTCAAAATATTCAAGAACAACTGGATGGATCCAGCAAGAAGTGATCAGGCAGTTGACAGCCTGTGATACTAGTCCTGTCATTTTTATTTGGAGCAAGGAGAAGACATCTTCCAGATCTGCCTGAAAAGAAAAGAAAAATGTCATAATAAAACACCTACTAGAACTTTACAAGAGTTTGGACTTCATCTGAATGAAAAGGGACTGTCAGGAAATAGTGATATCCTCAAACAAGACAGATTTGTTTGGCCCATGTTAAGTGTTGCTCTAATGTCTTTTTCATTGCTTCAAGAACTGCTCTCCTCCTCCCATAGTAGGCTCAATTTCTACAGACTGTGATTAAAGACCCAGAATGAAGCAACCTCAGGAAAAAGAGCAGCAAAGAATGCAAGTTGTGCTAAACCCAGCCCCTGGACAGGTTGGTATTATTGCTGGCCTAAGTTTGAGCCAAAGAACAAATATTGTTATAGTAAATTGCAGTTTGTAGAGGTCATTGGCAAATCAAAGCAGTGCAAAAACATAGAATTGATGTGGTAATCCATACTTGCTGGGACACAGCAATAAAATGTGCTGACAGGTAAAACAGAGACTTACAAAAGTTTAAGAACACATCTGCAGATTACAATATGATAGATAAATACATTTTTGCAGAGCTTCATCAATAAATTGCATTTCATTAAATGCTTGACCAAAAAGGATAATTAAAAAGATACTACAAGTATAAGCATAGCAAAGGTATCTGTAACACTTCTATAATACTTAAAGCAGTTCCTGTGCTTTATGGTAGCCAAAGAACACTGTGAGGAAACCTAACTCCTCTAATTATCTGTGGAAGAGACACGTATGCCAGATAAATTGCTCTTAGTAGGTATAAAAAAATCAGTCACTTCTGAAGACACTCCATCAAGAGGAGTATAGGAATGAAATCCCAGATAGAATACCAGAAAAAAATGGAGCAAGGGAAAAACTAAACCAAAGTTCAGTCAGAAAGTGTGCTGGCTTGTAATCAATACTTGCAAAGCAGGGACCAGCCTTTGCAGCATTCTTGTTTACAAATTGCATCAGTAGCGCAAGGGAAAAATGAAAACACTCCACTCTTGGCAAGCATGTGAATTTTTAAGCAGACCTCTTCTGGGCTTAAGCAAATCTGGAGCTTCCTCAGTTTTGTCTCAAAATTTGCAGGAATTCTCATAGCATCTATATTGTTGGGTCATAGAATAGTTTAGGTTGGAAGGGGCCTTGGAGATCATCTACTTCCAAAACCCCTGCTATGGGCAGGGACACCTCCCACTAGGCCAGGTTGCTCAGAGTCCCTCCAACCTGGCCTTGGACACTTCCAGGGATGAGGCATCCACAACTTCTCTGAGTAACATGTTCCAGAGCCACACACCCTCATAGTAAAGAATTTCTTCCTAAAGTGTAATGCAGCCTTTTCAGTCTGAACCCATTTCACTACAAGTGCAACAACTGAAACAACTGATATAAGTGAAAGCCATTAGCAATTCTTCTGCTCCAGAAATTTTCCAGTTCAATCCAGACAGCTCCTGCTCTGCAATAGCCATCTATATCAGCTTGCACCCTATGCAAAAGCAAAGCTGGACTTGTGACATTTCTGCAGGTTTGGCCCATGGTAACAGTCTTAGGCAACTGGCTGGGTTGTAGTAAATTACCCAGAATATAGAGCTGTATTAGCTATAAATTTACACTGTTCAAATAAACAGTGAAGTAAAGGGTGCTAAAAATAATTTTAAGGTTGACTAGTGGAAAGAAAATTAGTAGGTTGCCTCAACTTTACATTTAATTCCTTATAATTAACTTAGTGTACACCTAATGGCCTTACTCTAAGAAGATGGCTACCGTGTTTATTTATAAAACAATAGGTATGTGCTATATTTCTTCAATTGTGTTAAGAGTCTTTGGTTACTAAGGAAGCGTGGATTAAGCCTTACAGCTTGTGTTTGTCTGTAGGGATAAGGGGAATTATATTACAAATACACATCCATGTTGCTATGTTCCAGGTTACCAAAGACTACTAAACCCTGGATGTCGAGTTAAGCATCAATAGAATTTATGCTTCAAATGTGACCAATTGCTAAAGTTTCTGATCTTGCTTCATTTACTTACTCAGATTGCACTGCACCTTGTAATCTGAAAACTATTCCATAGGAAAGTAAGCATCTACAACACTCTCATTTATCTGTACTCAGCTTAATTATTCAACAGAGAATGAATCCTTTGATTAGGTTTGTTTTATTTGGGTTTTATATTGTATTTTATTATCTGTGCTGGTCCAATACAAAGGACGCCGCCTTAATATCTTCCTTGCCCTCGTTTTCCAGTACTTTACCATGAGGAGGAGCTGTAGGGAGCTTTGTAACACAGAAAACTCCTGGAAAATTTATCTTTGAACACACCCTCAGCAAGCATTTGCTCCAGACTCCGCCACTGCTGGTACAAGTATTTCAGACAACTGCTTACATCAATTCTTCTGATCAGGATAAAGGCTTCACTAGACTCTTGTCCTCTGAAATTATCTAATGTAATTTCTATTTAAAAAAATCAACAATTTAAAGTCACTAATAAATAGATTTAGCTATTTTTCCTAGCTTTTACTCTTTCTCCCAAATGTAGGATGAATGAAACGAATTATTATTGCCGGGATTCATGCACAGTCACAAGTGTATGCATGCAAAGGTCCCTTCTGTGTGGGAGGTGGGATTTTTTTCCAAGTAGGAAAGTCTACCAGAAGCTGAAATCTATATTTGAACTGGCTGAGCTCTCTCCAGAGAAGAGGGAAAAAATGAATTAGCATGTATTACACTCCAGTGTCCTCTAAAAATTTAGTGTACACATTATTTATAAATCCCTATGGAGAAATTAGTAAAGAATTTAATTTGAAGGCTATAGAATTTTATGCTATTTCCTGCTCAGTTTTACAGCAGCTTTACTATCTAGTTATAGAGATGTAAAACACCAACAGCATACTGTGAATATGCTCTTCAAAGCAGTAGTCATGACAAATATTTTACAAGCCAAACATGCTCTGAAATGTTTTAACTTTTATTTCTAACCCAGATTAATGGCACATTTCTTTATGAAGCAGAAATGTTTGAGAAAATTACCACAATTTTTTCACTTGTTAGCAGGAGATATATATATATATAATGCCACAATATCCTTCTTATTTTCATTTTATTTCTGTGTTTCATCATTTAGCCTTCTCTTTCATAGTAGGAGATTCTTCAGTAATTTCCTGGTATCTCTTCTCTCCCTACCTTTTCTATCATTCTCTTTTTTCCAATATACGAGCAGTAGAAATCAGCTCACTCTTCATGTCTGTTCATTCTTTTGCTTCTCTGCTGCCTGCTGCTGTCTACCAGCATAACAACTGGTGCCAGTGACCGGTATGATCTGGACACCTTCTTGCTAGGAATTAAAAACAAGCTTGGTACAATTTCATTGCATGCCTCTTTAGGATTGCATTTAACTTTGCAAAAGCAATTCCTATTTCCCAACTTAACATGTTCAAAAATATCATCCCAGCATATTCAATCAAAGCTAAAGTTTTATTTTAATTGCAAGAATTTCACAATTTTGTTTTCAGTGATATAGTAATTAGGATAATTTGGAGCACTGAGATGTTCCAGTAACAGCTTTCATAACTGAAAGCAATGAATCACTGTCATTGCTGAGGGTCTCTAGGCCATCGTAGGAATTGGAGCCATACATAAAAAAGCTGCTATCATGGCCATAACTGCATATATCAGGTACTCTCTCCATAAAATAACACTCTATTTTCTTTGTGTACTGCCAAAACAGATCCAAAATCAACAACAGACATATTTAGAGTCTTTAAAGATGAACTAGTTTAAATCTTCTGAGAGGAAAAGTACAGCTCTGCACCTTCCAAGTAATTGATATTTTAATGTTAAGGGAAATATCTGCAAAGCACTCTCCACATATGACTAAAAGCACTGGACAATTAAAGGGTATTCATTGCATACTGAAGGAAGAGGACCATTATCCTCTCCTCAACTGAGCAGTTCCACCACAACAGAGAGAATAAAATTCTATGGACTTACTGCAGCAGCACAAAAAAGGCACAATTTACCCCTTTAAGCATGAGGCAACACTTGTGGTTCACAGGGCTTATAGCACTATTGGGATGCACGGATTAAGTGCATATGTGCAGGAAGGAGACCTCATGTTTTACAACAAACTTTACCTTGCTCAAGAAACAATTTTACTTATTGGTACAAAATGGGTGCTGTTAGACTGAAGGACGATAACAACTTCTACTCTTGGCTATGCCAATTCCATTTTAAGCAGCTTGGGTTTCTTTTTTGAGCAGAAACAGTCTTGACTTTCATTTCAGCTACAATTTAAGGCCATTTACTGGTTATGCTCAGGTTCTCTCCATAAGGAGAGCATACTTCCACAGGGCATTATAGGGCCCCAGGACTGCCCTGGTTCATTCTGTAATCAAGAGCCCAAGTTCTCACTTCATTCATAGTCATAAGATTCCTGATTTCCTTAGTGGTGATTCCATGCAACAGAATTGGAAAATGCCATGGTCTCCATTCCAGCAACATAATGTAAAGGTTTTCTCAGTGAGTTTAACAGCTAGGGACTTGCATGAAAACAAAAACATTCTAAAATCTAATTGGGAAAAGGCATTTCTATAAACACTCTTCTCTAAAAGATGTAGCTCAGCTATGTGGATTAACCTGCCTTAGATAAATATTGAATTAAATTATTTAAAGCAACCAGTAACACAGGAGGAAGTCTGAAGCTGGGTTGGTGGGGAGCAGGGAAGAGGCAGGAGAATAGAGACTGAGGGGGTAATTTGAGAAAAGGAAATAAGACGTAGATAAGAAAAACTTACAGGAAGAAAAGAGATAATATACATAAGAGAAAACGGGGGACACTAGATTTTAAGTATAAAGATTTCAAAATTTTGACTAGGTATAATAAATATGTTTTTACTTAAATTGACTCTCAAGTTACAGGACTCCTTAAGGGATGTGTGGGGATGTGTGTGTGTGGGGGTGATTTCCCTCAGGAAAGTACTCCTATTATTCTAATGATTAATAGATTCTTTTATATCACCTGCTTATCAATCCAATTTAAAACCAAAATGATACCTTTCAAACAAATTAAATAAATCAAGTTAGTTCACATAATTTCAAAGTAGTATACCTCTAGTATCAAAGCATCTAGGTAGCAGGTTTATTTCCTTAACCTTATAAGATTTATATGATATAGAGGCATTTTGACACAATTTATACAGATTACAAAGATAGAAAGATTCAGCTCTGTTTTAATTGCTATTGAGCACAAAACTGATATTATCACATAATTATTACAGCTCAATACCTCAGCATATCATTAAAAATAGAATGGATATCATACAAAATTTTCTAGACTGAATTAATCTGACTTTTTATCATCCAGTCACTCAATATCATGATGTCCTTATGCCCACCTTTGCCATTGGCATGTATCATTCCTTCTGTGTTCCTACTGTTCCTAGTCCATCAAGACTTATTAGGCCAGTGGAAGAGGCAAGAGCAGTGCATGAAATATATTGCCCTGGTTTCAACTGGGATAGAGTTTATTTTCTTCCTTGGAACTGGCACAATGCTGTGGTTTGGATTGAGATTGAGACAAATTTTTATTACACACTGATGTTTGTTGCTAAGTAGTGCTTATCCTAAGTTAAAGATTTTTCAGTTTCCTGTGCTCTGCTAGGGAGGAGATGCACAAGAAACTGGGAGGAAGCATGGCCAGGACAGCTGACCTGAGATGACCAAAGGGATATTCCACACTACAGAATCATGCTGAGTATATAAACTGGGGGAAATTGTCCTGGAGAGGCCAATCGCTGCTTGGGGCTGAGTATTGGTCAGTGGGGGGTGAGCAAATATATTCTGCTCTGGTTCATCGGTTTAACCTCTCTTTTTGTTTTCTCCCTTATCATCATCACCTTCATCATCATCATCATCATCATCATCATCATCATCATCATCATCATCTTCATCAATCATCATCATTATTATTAGCTTCAGTTATTAAGCTGCTCTTACCTTAGCCCCAGGGGTTTACCTTTTTTTAAATTCTCCTTGCCATCCCATCAGTTTCTCTGTGTGTGTGCTGAGTCAGAGGCTGTGTGTTACCTAGTTGCCAGCTGGGGTTAAAGCAAGACATACATACTGACAGAAATTGACAACAGTTTCAAAGCTAAACTTGCCTAAATAATGCAAATAAGAATTACAAAGGAAAAATGTTATGTATTAGGGTAGCTTCCAAGAACATCATCAACACCCCACAAAATCACTAGCTCAAATTTAAAGAGGAATCACCAGTCTCTGACACCTGAGTTGTGCAAGCAGTTCAAGCAAAGCTCTGAGATGGACCTACACCATACCCTTGTCAACAGATTTATGGTGGACTGGAGTCTGCTAGGTCATCCAAGCCCTGGGCTGTGCGAGGAAATGAATTAGCAGGACCCAGTCTTCAAATTACACTGGGTACAAGCAGAATGCCCTGCCGTACTTAACTCCAACCCAGCTATAATTTACTGCTAAAACTCCTTTGCTGACACTGGTCACCACATGGAAAGGTGAAATAATGAAGGAACTAAGTGTTACTAAACATGGTGATGCAGTCCAAACGTAAATGTTTCAGCAATCATGCCATCTCAAAGTGTGACTGTGCTCCAAGCTGTGTCAGCTCCACTATTTTTGTAGAGAGGGTAAATCAAAATGGGAAACTGGTCCAGCTAATGGATTTTCTTGTGTGGGTTATTTTTTAAGTGCATCAGTTCTTTGATATGGTTCACTGAATGCCCACACAAATATCGGTGTCAGCACTGCACAGTGGGCTGTGCAAAGGTGATCACAAACAAGCAGAAGCAGAGAATGCTGCCACTTACAATACCTCAAGGCCTAGAAAATCTCACATATGAGAAAAATCTTTACTACAACAATTGTTTGATAGAGTACAAAGCTTGTGATGCAGTCTTTGCTTACTGGAACCATTAATAGTTTCACTTTCTTCTGTCAACAAAAAAAATGTGTAGGGATTTAATGTCTTCCCCTAGCTCTCTGTCAAGTTTCATTTTAACATGCTAATTGATGCAGATTGCTGTCACTTCATAACATGCTTCCTCTAGAGGAGCCAGGTAATGGTCACATTTGTACCTACTTATAGGTAGAGTGCTTCCTGCAAAATAAAACATTTTAGGAGTATAAACAGCCCAAGACAGAAAGCATACCAAATCCCTCAAGGCTATGACAGAAACTGAAACAAATCCCCCAGAGGCAGTGCATTAATGCTTTAATATCATAAGCTGATGTAACTGCTGCTGAAAGAAGCAATCCCACTGCCTGTCAGGCCCCTCCTTGGCACCAGCATGAGCTTGCATTCATGTGTGTGACAAAAAGGATAAGTTGTTTGATCTGGGTCACAATTAACCATTATTCATTTACTTACTGGGTTTTACCTGGTTAATTGTAACTCAGATTGATTCCCTGAGCCGGGTCAACGCACGGCCATGAAAACAGCCCTGTCAGCAGAAAACAAAGCTTGGGAGTGAACTGGGAGGGACTGAGGAAAATAGAAAAACTGCTCCTTTCAGTAGTGTGTTTGCTTATTCTTGCTGAAAGTTTCAACTCTAAAATGATAGCCCAAAACACATTTTTTTAATTTCAAGTGGAAGCACAAAAAGAGGAATGCCAGTTATTTGGCAAAAGGGTCTGATGAGCCCACAATGAACACCTGCATCACTTAATGGTTCAGGAAAATAAAAGGGACTCCAGCTTAAGAAGATTTCAATTCCTTTAATTAACATCAATTCTACCATTTTTTGATTCACATGTAAAATAAGGATTCTGTAACTACATCTCCTAATTGAATTCCAGGCAATAATGTTTCTTTACCAAGTGCTTTTAGTGTGAAAAACCAGTGGAACCCAACATATTCTAGATGCATTCAAACAGGATTTTCTAATTTCCTACATTTTCAGATTAATTTCAATGGATATCTTGCCAAAGTACTGACAAATGACATATGATATGTAACCTTTCACAAATACTTGTAGCATTTTAGAACAGGAAGATGAGAATGTACACATTCCACAGATTGTTAATAGGGGTTGCAAATCTATTATTTGAATAATATATTTGAAAACATACAGGTCTTGCAAAAGCTAAATACATAGATTTGCTGGTTACTATGTAAAGCTCCAGAAAATATCTTCCATGTTATTTCCTTAAAAAAAATTATTTGCAATTGCACTTTTGTTTCTGTTCTGGTTAGACATCTTTAGAATAATATTCCTATGCAGTTTAAATGTTTATTCAATTAACCAAGCAAGATGAGGAAAGTGTAGCAATTTCTGAACACCAATACACTGGTTAGAGAGAGAGGCCTGAAAATAAGATTGCCAAGTAGTTTAAGTCACTGAAACTGTGACTTGTAAGAGTAGCTAAGTGCTGGTGATAAGAAGTACAAAAGTTATGATGATGATGACTACAGTGTAAACAGCCTTCTCCAGTGTCTGAATGCTGTAAGTAAATAGTGGATGACCAAAGTAAATAGGAATCTGCCCACATTCTACCCACAGAAAATTATACTAGAGCCTGCACAACACAGGCACCTCCTGCAACTGTATTGCAGAGGGATCAGAAAGACTGCACAGTGAAATTCTGGAAGAAAATATTGAGAAACATTACAGCACACAGGGAGAAGAACTAAGCAATAAATTACAGTGTGACAGCTAACTTTATGGTACACTTGAGGTAAGTCCTTCAATAGTATAGTGCCTAACTAGTTACAGTAGTTTCCAGACAGGAGACTTAGCCCCTCAGATATTCCTTTGTGAAAATATTTCAGTGAGATAGGCCTAAACATATAGTCCAGTACATAGGGTCTTGATAAAAATTGTATGTATTGTCCAACCTTACTGAATGCTGAGAGTTCTGGAAAGATTCATAATTCAAGATAGAAGAGATTATATTTTTATTAGATGAGGATAATCTGCAGCTATATGGGATACATTAATTTACATTCATGGTAAAAGAACTGCAGTGGTTTGAAGTAACAGGGATGTTTTTGAATGGAACATTAGGGCAAAGTGTAAGAAGATTGTGGATCAAGAACTTGGTATTTTAGATCCAAAGTAAGCACAATGCTGCAAAAAGGCTATTCCTCCAGAAGTATGATTGCATGAAAATGAACCAGCAATCCAGCCAACAAAAGTGGAGTATAATTTGTTAGCTCCTGATTAAGTCCCATGTTTATATTTCTCTTTTGATAAAAAACTCTGCTTAAGTAAATAGGTCCAAGTCTAATTCCTTCTTGAGTGTCTGGAACTGAGCTTACTTTTCATGCTGAGAAAAAAACAGATCCCATGTAAACAGGAGATTCCAAAGACATCAGTGATTAATGCCCTTTGCTAATATTGTAGCTTTCTACACTGTAGGAGAAAAGCTATGAAAATCCCTCTCCCACATATCTGAAACAGGTTGTCATCATCAATGTAAAAACCATTCTAAAATAATCACAAAGTAAGTCTTGCAGGATTTATTGGACTTGTTTTCAAGGGGAAAACCATTTGTCATGGAAATCAAGTTCTGAATAATAAAGTACACAACACATCTGTTTTCTGGATAAACATTTCCATCAAAGAGAGGACAGCTGCCTTGTCATGATAAAGAACTGCAAATATTCAACTCCTTAATACTGAGTTCAGTCCAGTAACATTACAAAAAGCTTATTTTAGAAAATTTATAGGAAAAACAATCAAACACCCAACACAATGAGTACAGAAATTATTGCAAAGATGCAAGAATGATCATCACAGAAAAAGAAAAAAAAGATGATTGTGCTGGTCAGACTGTAGAATGTTGCACAACTGAAGAAGAAGAAACTGGTGATACAAATGATAGTGTGATCACCTCAGTATATTAAAATCAGCTTTGATTGTGTCAACACCATTCCTCCCTTCCACCACAAAGTTGTGCAAAACACTTGTTCAGGCTTGTATCAACACATCAGAGAACCTGCAATTATGCTGAAACACACAGCACATAAGCACAGATTACAACAGGCAATCATTCTGCAAACAAAACATGAGGATCTGGTGGTCTGAAAACTTAGTCCATGAATTGGTATTTCATAAGAAGGGCCTAGTGTTTTTTCTAGCGCATAAATGTGCCTACATTTAAAGGGACAGTAGAAAAGTGCATAACACTGAGCCACAACAAAAGCTGTAAGGTTTGTCACCTTGATCCCCCAAGATCACAATTCCAGGAATAAGAATCCATCACAAAGAAGAAACAGTTAAAAACACGGTAAGAAAATAAACCATATCGCATATGTAAGGAAAAGATAACACCACCTATAGGACAGAGAGAGGTTTATGTGATGGGCTCTTCATAAAAGGGGGGAGTGGTTATGTCTTAGCTCACCTGAGCACTGAGATGAATGCTAGGAATTTGAGAGAAAAACTAGAGACGGAAAAAGAGAAAAGAAAAAAGGAAGGAGGACACCCGGAGGTATAGGTTTCTAGAGAGAGACAGAGCAAACTGCACTCTTGTAGACACAATACATGGATGGTGATCTGTATCTTAGAGAGGTGATGAGAAACATAAGTCACTGAGGTTACAATTTCTCTGTGCCACTCTCTGTAAGCACACAATACTGCTGGAGTCTGTATTTAATCCTATAGTACGCAATCCATCTTTGAATGCAAAGATGCCTTCTTGCAGTCTTCAGGCAAAACTGAAAAATGTTCATGCATTTTCAGAAGCTCCAATGTGACTTTATTAAAAAGCCTGGTCTATTAAAACTGACATACATTCAGCATAAAGAAATTAAGCAAAATTAAACTTCTAGGCAGTAGCAGAAAATATGAAGATAAGCTAAAGGAAAGAACATGAGAATTTTACCCAAGGATAAAAGTGCAGCCAGGAAAAAAATCTTCATCTTACCATTAATAATAAAATGCTAGAGAGGGCATTGCCATGAGGGACTTGTTTGTCAAACAATAAATCTGAAGCAACCAACTAAATGAGTTCTCTAGGGAGCCCTCTCTAGATTCATTACTTTAGTGATAGCAATACTACTACAGTAAACTTTCAATTGATATTCATTACATTACATTTCTGTCGTGATTTTTCTGGCCTTTACAAATAACAACACTAAATTTTTTGTGTTTGTAAGGTTTCAGTTTAAAAAAAAGTGTTCCTATAACTTCACAAAACAAATGCTAGCATTTTAGAGCCAAATTCTCTTCTTATTCACAGCATAAACTTTGATGCTATATCTCAGAGCAAAACTCAGCTCACAGTTTGTCTTTATAAGTTCAAAATACTGTCTCTAACAAGTTACATACTTTTAAGCCATGAGTTTTGCTTGATTAGGGGAAAATAAGGATATAGATCAACAGAAGTATTTACTACAGCATCTTCAGGAGAGTGCTCTTAAAGCCTTCTGCAAATGTGAAATAATTTCCCATCACAGTGTAGTGTAGCAGAGATGGAAATTGCTGCTGAGAGGCTAAAACACAAATAAATACCTGCTTTAAGTAGGTCTGCTAGAACTGTAAGCCAATAACGGTTGTTTCTGAAATTGAGAAATGCCAGGCTTTTAGATCTGTAATCCTGAGTAAAAGTCGTATATCAAGTTCAAAGTACACCCATACTTGAAACCGAAGGCTAGGTTAGAAAAAGTCAGCTACATGTGATTTGACTCAGGTCACACATCATGACCTCCACAGTATGAGGGAAAAAATGTGCCATCCTGATTGTTAGTCTCTAACAGTTATGTACTATTTGGAAAACTGTAATCAAACACTTAAGAAAGGAGAACTCTGCAGGTCATTAACAGCTTCAAAACATTTACCCTTGAGGAGAGTCTTAAACACATTTACTTTTGGGGAGGAGGGGGGGAAAGTCCCTAGACTAAAAGGTGATTTTATTAGATTTCTTTCAAAAGGAAACTAACAGAGCTGAGTACCTGAATTGTGAGGATCTTCAGAAACATCTTTCACAGAGCAAGTAACACTAGCTAGGGAAAATTAAATATACCTTCAGGAGCTGAAGATGAAAGAGCAAAAGCTAAGCAATAAACAGTGGTATCTTTTAAATGAGATGGGGCAGACACAGTGTTTATTCTGCCCTCACACAGTGCCAGTGCCACTGACGTACAGACACCAAGTCAACCAGCAGCCTGCCAGGTGATTTGTGTATACAAACAAGAACACAAACATTTTTGGAGCTTCCTAAGTAGAAACTTAGTACAAGTGGCTGTAATTAATGGTGCAATGCCACTACAAGTTGCTATTGGAGGGACTGAGACAAGCTTATGTCTTTTCCCCCTGAAAGGGTTCCAGTTTCCTGTCATTTTGTTTTCCATTGACTGCTCTGGTGACCTTGGCCAACCACCAGGTTTGTGCCACGACTGGTTCCATTTCTGACCCTGCAGAATTTGCAGCATGTGGAACTGACTGGTCTTCTTATTACCCTTGCTGTGGGTGAGTTTAGGGTCTTGAGCAGCTCCTAAAGCACTTTTAGACTCACAAGTTTAAGGCATCAAATGGGATTTTATCCAAGGGTACTGAGGGAGCTGGGGCACTAAGCTGCTCTCCTTCATTTATTATCAGTACTTTGGGAGCTAGAGAGGAGGAGCTGGAGAGGAGGAGACTCAAGGGTGACCTCATCACTCTCTACAGCTGCCTGAAAGGAGGTTGAAGCCAGGTGGGATCAGCCTTTTCTCCCAGGCAACCAGTGACAGAATGAGAGGACATAGCCTCAACCTGCACCAGGAGAGCTTCAGGCTGGATATTACAAAGAATTTCTTCATGGAAAAAGTGAAGACATTGGAATGGGCTGTCCAGGGAGGTGGTGCCATCACCATCCCTGGAGGCGTTCAGCTGCACAAAGTTCATCTAGTTCACTTGGTGCCATGGTTTAGCTGACAAGGTGGTGTTCGGTCATAGGTTGGACTCGGTGATCTCAGAGGTCTTTTCCGACCTAAATGATTCTGTGATTCCCGGGCACAGCCTTAGAGCACTGCCACACACAGCCGGGCCCACCCGCTTTTAACGACTGGGCGGAGCTCGGCCTCGGCCTCGGCCCCGGCCCCGCCTTCAGGCCGCCCTCAGGCCGCCCTCTCTGCGGCCATGGAGGCGGTGATCCATACCCGGGGCGGGGTTTGCAGTCTCCTCCCCTCCCGCCTTCATTTCCCCCGGTTATGGCGTCCGCGGTCCTGACCTTTGTCCGGAGGTTGTGCTGGCGGCTGCCCTGCGGGACAAGGTGGGTGCCGATCGCTGCGGGGCTGCCCGGCGGGGCCCCTCACGGGGCGGGCGGCAGCGGCGGGCCCGGGAGTCTTGGTGCCGTGACGGGGGCGTCGGTGCCGTGACGGGGCTGGGCAGTTCCCGCTGTCACCCGCCGAGGCTCGGCGTGCAGAGCCGTCCGTGCTGCCCTGCCCTGCCCTCGCCGTGCCGCTGCATGCACCGGGCTGCATGGCCCCGGCGTTACTGCACCGGGCCGGGCGCCGCTCTCATCCCAAAAACGGGGGAAATCGCTTTCTGCTACACTTGGGGGACCCCTCCGGCCGTGCCAAGCACCTTTAAGTGTTTGAACACAGTGTGGGAGTGGGAAACCTGTGTTTGATGCCTTCCTGAGGCAAATATTTCGCCACCAGAAAAATTGTTGATTAGGCTGGGGGTGAGGTATCCATGTACTGAAATGTTTAAAAGAGTGTGTGTGTTCGGGCCTTTTCTTGTTTTCTGTATTTTATTTTATCAGTCCCATAGATCATGTAATAATCCCATAAATGGTTTGGGTTAGAAGGGGCCTTAAAGGTAATCTAATTCAACTTTCCTGCCAGGGGCAGGGACACCTTCCAGTGGACCCGGTTACTCAGACCCCCATCCAGCCTGGCCTTGACAAAATCAAGCTTAATTTTGTGTCCAGCTAATTAGGGCTCCTCGCTAAGACTGTTCTGGCTTTCCAGACAATCACACAGTATCTTCTATGCCTTTATTTATTACATATCGCCTTTAAGCTGTTTCCAAATAAAGTGCTACGTGCAGGAGTGTTGCACTGCAGCAGCTGTGCGCCTTCAGAGTTAGCTGGGCAGTGGAAAGCAGAAGGGGTGGCTTGAGTTGCAATTACACTTGGAATTGTGTGATATACATTTTTATTGGAAACTCCACTGTGAAGTTGCTTGTATACGTTGCTTATAAAGTTGATTGTATATGAGTGAGAATCACAAAGTATGCCAATTCATAGAATTTCCACTTCCAATCAAAAGAAAGTGAGGGAAAGCAGTTCTAAATTGGGAAAGCACATAAAAGACTGGCTGCTGATCATCATTAGGCTGGTGGAGTCAGATGTATTTGAAATTACAAGATTCTATATGAGACAGCAGTTCATAAATCAGTATTTATTAATACATCCTGAACATGGGTTCATGTTTTTAGTATTTAATCAGCTATAATAAAGAAAAACAGTGGAATTTTTCTAATGCTGGAGCACCAGAAAAGCGAGCCTTATTTTCTGTCTTAGCAGTATGCAAGAAGAATTTTATCAAAGACACTGGCAACATTGGTGTGCTGGTGAATTTAGGAAGCATTTTTTGCAGTCTAAACTTGAAAAAAAGACTCTCATCCTTGAAACACTGAAAGAGAAAGACTTGTACAAATATAAAGGCAAACCCAGAATTGCTCTTACTTTATTTTGTTTTGTTTGTTTTCCGAGCAAGACATTCAGACATGGAACTGTGGGTTCCACAAGCTCTTCTTGTGCTGCCCTGTTGCAGTATATAATATTTCAAGTTTAAATTCATCTGAGATGGGGGGATGCTGACACAAATGCGCATTCAGAAGAGTCTTACTGAGGCCGTATGCATTTGACAGTCTTTGCACTCAGATCTTTGAGGTGGGGGCCCCCCAACACCACTGCTGTGAAGCCTTATCTGCACTTAGGGCAGGTCAGACAGACCAGTGGGCACCAAATGCTTGGTGTTGAGAAACCTCCATCTGTGCTATCCTTGTTTTGGGGGTTTCCTTTGGGCTAGTTGTAGTGTGATCCCAGCACTGAATGCCTGTCAGTGGCTGGGGGACATCTCCCAGTTTTATGTAGTTTAGAAGGGATCTGACTTGTATGTGCCAAGCACAACCTGGGGGAGTGGAGTTGGCAGCAGTGCAGAGACTTTCTCCATGAGCACTCTCCTGGTCAAACCCAGACAGTAACATAGTCACACCCAAACTTCCTAGTGTGTTCCTTGGTGTTTCAGCAACTTTAAAGGAGGTCAGATCTTGTAAAAAATCAATTTCCCATGAGCTATTCTTCTATTTCTCAGAAAAGCCTTTTTTATAGCAGCACTATTAAATGCTGGTCTTTAAGTAAAGTGAATTGAAAGCCAGTTAATTTTCTCTTACACTGTTGGCTTCTCCTTGCTTCTGTAGCCTTGTTGGTCTCTCCCTGGGCCTGGAATACTTCCTGCTCACAGTAAATCTCCACTACACTATCTGGTTTTCAGCTTGGGAGGCAGCAGTCTTAAGACTTGGAGTTCACTTCCCTCTGTCTCTTGAGCAGCATTCCAAATCTCTTCTTGGCATCTGTTTATCATCTCATGACAAAACATCTGGATGTTTACAGCCCACCCACATGGCAGGAGCTCAGGTGTTCCAGCACAATGCACAACAGTCCTTATTCAGTCTCTGCAGCCTTCCTGTACTTCTGCCTGAGAGCTTTTTGATCCTGCTCCCTGAATTGCATACCCTTTACTTGGTAGTGCAGTTTTTTTTGCATTTGTTGGTCATTGTCTCAAGCACCCTTTAATATATGTATGGCAAAGCAGGACATTATAATCCTTCTTTCTTTTCCTTTACCTCTCTCTGACTGCTGACCTACAGCCCCACAGACAACAGCTATGGCTCTTTTCTGCCTTGCTTCCCACTAAGCCAGTGAGGTGTAAAGTCCTGGGTCTTTAGAGCCCAGAGGCTTTGCTTTGCCATGAAATTGTGCTTTTATAAGGAAGTTGCTCCACTGAGAGCAGAGGTAGAACTGATCTCTTGCAGCTGAGACTATTTCTTGTTTCATCAAATGATTGTGCTCAGGGGCCTCCTTCTTAAAAGCAGTTCAGTATTCCAGGTCATTCTCTGAAAAAGCTTCTTGATTTCTGTTAATGATGTATCACCTACATCACAGGTTTTTATTTGGTTCTTTTTAATATGTGAGGAGCATGTAAATACATTTTTCCACTGCTACAGACATGCAATAAAATTTCCTGCATTTGAGGAGAACTGTGGATGCCAGCACACCCAGAGGACATGTAAGCCTTGCCTTGTGGAAAACCTCTTTGAGGCTACTGCATCCTGGAGGTGCCTCTGGTCCCCTTTTCCGTTCTGTTTCTTTTTTCCAGGTTTGGCCATGAGGACTTCATTGGCCTCAGAGAGAGAGTCTGCCTTGTATCCCTGGTGGGGAATGTATAGTTCTTTCTGTCAGTCCTATTCAGATAGTTGTGGTTGGGTATGGACATACAAATTTTAGGAACTTTGTTCTGACGTTCTCATGCTGCCTGAGCAAAAAGGGCACTATTGCCTCTTCACCCACTTTCTCCCCACCAGGCCCTATTTCTATATTGTAGCAGCTTTCCTTTTCTTTCCTACTGTCTGCTGACATCCCTAATCCAATTCCCTTTACAAGGAGAAAGACTGGATTTTTGCAGTGTTGCTATGAAGTAATAAATCAGACTATATCCTTAAAAACCCTGTTTGCAAACACTCCCGAGTCTCCTGGGGGTGTGTACCAAAACCTCTGGTGCTGGCAGTAGAAGTTGCTTTTATGCCTGAAACTTTTCCCCAGATATGGGTGAGTTGGATCTTGTTTCCCTCCTGATCTCAGTGAGGGAAACAAGACCCAACTCAACCCATGTAGGCAGCAGATGTCCTGCATCCTCCTGAACATCTGCCTGCTGACTTACCCGCTCACTAGCAGTTGAATGGGAATGCGTCCTGGCTCACTGACATGGGAAGTGTGTCCACATACAAGGGTTGTGTCTCGTCCTCAAAACACAGACCTTGATTCTCCACCAGGAAAGCCCTGTGGAGTGTGGTTTTTACTCACTGACGCTGTCTTACACAGGCTCTTGCATTTTGGTTTCTGACTCTCTGAAGTTGTGCCTCTTGGTGCTGTATTTCAGGCTGCACTAGTGTGCCTTGCTCAGCTCTTTGCTATTCCCTATCAACCAACATCTTTTTCTGTGACAGATTTCCATTTATCAGCCTCCTCGGCTTATGCTGGATTCTGTAGTGCTCAGGTATTCTTCTCTGCTCCTCCTGCTCAAGATAACCATGCTTATCTTTGCAAACTTCCTTTTGGTAGATCAGGTCTGTAGTTACAGTTGGTGTTTGTGATCTAAGTTATGTAGGTCACAGACCCTTGCCTGGCCACCAGAAAAGCAAGCAGAACACACACCTATTTTAAATTTTAAAATAGATTTAATAGATTTTAAACCTATTTTTCCCCTAAGCTTAGTCTTTTCTGTCTTGGTGCAAGTCAGTAGGAAGTTTAGAGAGCTCATCATACTTTTCTTACCTTTCAAGTAGTAATTTTTTTTTTTTTAATATATATTAAAGAAACCATTTTCTTTCCTTTCTTGAAACCTTGTGCCATTTGACTTTTGCAGTAGGTTTTTGCAAAATACTGGTAAAATCAGCTTCCCCTAGCATTTTTAAGGTAACTTTCAGAGTCTTTCAGAAGGGTTCTTCATACCACCAATGGACCTTGAATTTCTCTTTATGGGCCAGGATTCTGAAACATAGCCACTGGAATAAACTAATCTGCTGTGTTTTGAATATTGGGCTTAACTAGTCAAAGGAATGAACGACTAAATCTCTTAATGGGAAGCTTTCTCTGAAAATACTTGTTTTAATTGCAGGGGTTACTACATCTTGTCTGCTCATGCTGCTTTACCAGTACAACTTAAAAGACAAAAGGTAGTGGTGAGATGATTGGATAGTTTTTCAAAAAAGTGTCTTGGTAAACTTCTGTCCTTATGTAAGCACACTCTTAAGCTATTTTGAATGGAAATACACACAGCAGTTAAAATCAACAAAATGTAATCCAGAGCAGCAAGCTGTATGTAGTTGAGCTGGATTTCACAGTCCATAGCTAATATCAAGCCAAGATGTCTGGAAATCCTGAGGATGGATTGTTGTGGAACACAGCCTCCTGAACAATCCCAGTTCTCTAGGACTCTCTTTATATGTGAGATGCTACATCTTTGTGGTTCTTTTCTGGTCTCTTTCCAGTGTGACCATGATTCTTGTACTATGGAACTTGGGACTGGATGCAGTAATCCAGGTGTGGCCTCACCAGTGTTAAGTAGAAGAGATTCTGTTCTTAGTTATGAATAAAAATTATTTTTTGAGGATTAGAAATATTGTGTTGTATGGATTCTTTGATGATTCTTTGGCCCTCCAACACAGCAGCTACTGTTTTTCTGGTATGGTGTTCTGATAATATTTTTTCTGGCATAAGGTCTGGTGTAAGAGGAATTTAGCTTATAGAATGGCCAACAATTCTTGAATAATTTGGTCCTTGTGAGCTAAGCATTAAACAGGGCAAATTTTAAATTTCAAATATGCTGTCATTTCATACCATGATACACATGCTTGTAAAATTCTTACGGCTTCAAACATGTCAGTATAGTCAGCTTGTTTCTGAAACAAGAGAATCTGTTTGGTTTTGTGTTGATTTTCTTAATTGCTAGTATAAAGCCAGACAAAACTCCTTTATATTCAGAGGAAGAACTTCCAAGTTATATGGGTTGTCCACCTCTTCCCCAGATCAATAATTCTTCATGAACTCTACCATGATAGCAGAAGCCAGTTTGACGGTTGTATCCTTGTCAAGAAACCATAAGCCATTAATATTAAAGTATACGTGTTCTTGCTCTCCATACAGCCAACACAATTTGACCCTGCAAGCCAAATCAAAATGGCATTTTCCTTTCTCCATGGATTTTGAGTATTTGTTCATAACTTTTTGTTAAGTCACCTTGGATAATGATGTGTAAGGAATGTATTGGAGTTTGCTGCTCTCCAAATGCTGCAAATAAACTGAGTGGTTCTCAGCAAATGTCACATGTATTAGTATTGCAGCTCTATATTTTTTCTGCTGACATTCTTATTTTTAACTTTAAAGTGTACTTCTGTCTGTAAATCATCCTGCTTTTAGAGATGTCTTACATGGACTGAGCATATACAGGAGGTTCTCTCATGATTTCCAGTCAAGTCTGCTGGAAAGAGAGAGTTCTTATGGAGATTTCAGGAGATGACCCTAGTGTCCCTCCAAGCAGCTGTGATGAGGGCATAAATAAAACAAAACAAAACTGTGTGTGTGTAGAGCACAAAGATCAGATCACTTCATATCTCAGTGAATGGTAATCTAGAGCCTTCATTCTTAGCTGTTCTTTAATGTTGAAAAAGAAACTATCAAGCACAGCTGAGCCACTTGCACTAAACAACAGTGATTCAGCACTTCAATTTGCCAACAGACACATAATTATCATCTAGTTTTTATATGTCAAAACAGTGTAGGAGTGTAAAATAGTAAAAGCTGATGAGGATTTATACACTAAACTTGTTCTTAGAACAACGCTTGAAACATTCTAATGTAAAGGGGAAAATAATTTGGCTTTCATTTCTTTCTGTTTGTTAAAGTAGCAGTAAGTAAATTGTTTATAGAGTATTTGAACTGATGTTTTCTACTATTAAGATACATTGGAAATATGAGAACATTAGAAACATTCTTATTGCCTAATAGCAATAAATTTTAGTTACTCCATGCTGAAGTATAGTGGGGTACTTCCAGGGATTATGCTGGTGGAACAGGAAGGGATACGTCTTGGGGATTTTTTAGGAAGGCTGGAGTTCTGTCTACTGAGTCATCAACTCCTTCATATTGTTGCCATGGTTAATAAAACTAGGTATTTCCCCAAATGAACCAAATACATTGATGTCTAGAGAATAACTTTGATGCTGATAAGACCCCATGGATGGAACAGGGACTGTGAGCACACGTGCAAGAACTCTGAGCAAATGTAACTCTAAGCATTGTAACCAGCAGCTATTAAGCTAATTTATTAAATGCTTTTAACAAATTTGTTCTAATGTGCCGTGGTCAGATCTGTTGTTATCTCAACCCTTTGTGCCCCACACTGGGCATCAAAAAGGACTATTGTGGTTTAACCCCAGATGGAGTACCATGCAGCCACTTGCTCATGACCTCCCTTCTCCTAGTGTTCACTCCACATTTCCCAGTATAAGAGAAGAAACTTGAATGGACAGACCTAAAAATAAAAGCCTGAAGCAATTTGCCTTTATTAGTGTAAAAATTGTTAAGCTGAGGTTTCTTTTAACATTATACTTTTATAAATTATACATTTAACATTTTCCTGTTTGAAGGAAAATCTGCATATACAGCTTAAAGGAAGAGTGCTTTGCAGCTGAAAGTCTAACAGCAGCAGCAGGCATTGTTGATTTGGTAGGCACACATGATAAAGTAATTCAATAGCAAGAAAAGAAAAAAACAATCTGAAAAGAGTATATGGTGAGAAGTGTGTATAGTTGATATGAATTTCTTTGGGAACAGCCTGTAATAAGATGGCATAAAGAAAGAAAGGTTTACCTTTCTTCTACAGCCAGAAGAAACTATCCAGAATTTATCTGTAGATACACCATCTACACTCTCCATAGTTCTCTTTTATTTTTCCAACAGTAAAGGAGCAATGAGTGTTCCAAACATGCCACAGGATGCTCATTTTGCTTTAGCATTTTCAGGTGCCTCTTCTTTTTCCCAGCTCAGGTGTAGGTAGCTTGTAGGGAGAGAGTGACTGGGGAGATATGGCAGAAATGAGCCCTCTCACTTTAAGCAGTATAGGAAAAGCTCTTATATTGCTGTATAAATGCTTGGGCTATGTAAAAAATTTATGAGTCCTTAATGTTACATTATTATCTGTTTGGTTTCAGTAGAATATAATCAATGGCATGATGAATGATAACTTGGGGAACCTGCAGATTAAAATTTTCTAATAATTTTTATGTTAACAGCATAGACAATAGCTTCCTCTTGTCAGCAAAATAAAGTGAAGTACAACCTTAAATTTACTGCATGCAGAAAATGCTGCAAGTGAATATGGAAAATGATAAATATTTTCCTGGTTACCAAGGAAGCGTGGTACTGCTAATGCTTTGCTCATTGTCATGATTATTTGGTAATTAAACTTTGTTTTTTAAAATCTTGTTAGAGATTCTGATATGAAGACTTGGTGGGGGAATGAGAGAAGTTGGTGTGTCAGGTCAGACTTAAATCATTATTTTCAGATGGTTCACTCACTTTCTCATGGTTACAGTTTAAATACAGGTTTCTATTCCCCTTCCTTACACTCCTCATTTCCTAGCAGTTGCTACAATTGCCAGTGGTGACAAGCTTTTGCACCAGCTCTGCTCCTGTGCTCCCTGATGTAGCTGAACTAATGATCCAAAGTTGCTATTCCATCTCCAGATCCCTTTTGCCCTCCAGGGAGAAAAATCAGGAAAATTTTAAGGGAGGATCAAAGTGAGAGAAGTGCTACTGAAAGAAGGGGAATGAAGCCTGAAGCTGGTTGGAGTGGTACTGTCCAGGCACCAGCAGGCAAGGACTGCCCCAGTGACCTTGGCAGGGAGCACGTGTGGTTCCTCGCTATGGATGGACATGTCCCCACAGCAGGACAGGGAGCAAGGAGGTCTGATTTGGTTACTCTCCTCCTGTGTGACTTCACAGCAGTCTGTAAGAGCAGCACTTGCTGGTGCTGGGGTAGGTGAAGCTCTTAGGATAGGTTTTAGGCACCTGAACCTTGTATAAAAATTGGAGGTCTGGCTGGCACCTGCAAATCAGGTGTGGGTTGGGCTGGGAAGCGTGTGCTGTCTCTTCTTTGCAGGGATTCAGGAGAGGCATGCAATCAGAAGCTTGTTTTAGGTTATAACCAAACACTGAGCACCATGAGGTTTGTGGGAATTGATTGCTTTGTGTCATAACTAAAAGAACAAAAATACCCATATAACTCTTCAAACAGCACCAGCAAACCAGTATTTCATGTAATTTTCTCTTGAGATGGAAAGAACATGAGCAGAAATAATGCTGCTTTGTGATGCTGCAAAACTGTGTGTGGGAAATGGCAAGGGGTGGTTGCCATGCCCTTCACTGTTCTGCATGAGGAAAGTGTGGAAAGAACAATGGAAAAAATTACAGCACCTTGAGATCATGGCAAAGAAGGGATGTTGTACACATGGTCTGAAGTTTTATACATAATGGACAAAAGATGTTGCAGGATTCATCCAAGTGACAGTTTAATGTGCTTCTTGCTACTAACACCACTTCCTGTTCTTTTTCTTGCTTGTCTCCCTAAAGCTACTTAAGATAATGTAAAATGAGTATTTTCCATTACTGCCAGGAGTTTTAAACCCAATGTGTATCTAGCACCACCCGCTGCTTTTAATCCTAATAGGATTTTTAACTGCTTTTCTATGTGCTTTATTTCCCCAGGATCTACTAATGTTTAAAAGGAAACTTGTACTAAGTAAATGGAAGATAGATTTCAGGTATATCGCTCCCTTTCTTTTGCTGAGTGTGTCTGATATTTCCTGTGCAAAGAGATCTTTTGACTTCTATTTAATCTTTGAGGAGAGTGCTGTATTGCTTTAAAAATTTGAAAGTGAGCAGTCAGTATTTTACAAAAAGTTGGCATTTTTAACTCTTCTAAAGTCCTTATGCAAGGGACAGAACTACACAGAAGTGAGAGGCCTGCCTTTGACAGGCTTTGCAGTCTTTTTGTGAATAATATAAACAGTGAGAAATTACTTTCAGTGTAATTGCAGTCCTAAATTTAAGAGACATTTGAATGTTTATTGCGATAAGGGACATTTAAGTGAACAGGTAGAGTGAATAGGATGAATGAGGAGCCTCCAAGGTATCCTGAATGACTGAATGGCAGCAAAGAGATGTCTGAACCAAGGGAATAAATACGGAATGGTTGTCAACCTGCATGTTTCAGGTTCAGACAGTGATGCCCAGGATTTATTTCTTTTTTCAGAGTGTACAACCTGCGAAGTCCCCAGTGACTGGTCTTGCAGGAGAGCACAGGCGTTTGTCATGGACTCTGACTGCGCTGCCAAGTTGTGACTCATCTTGCTTCTGTCTCTCTGGTGGGAGCTGGCTTTTTACCCAGCTGGGGGAGGTTGCCCAGCCCTCACCACTCTTCTGTGGCTGCCTACAGTGAAGGTAATTTGTAGCAGTGGGGCAGTGGCAACTAACTAGGCACTTGGTGCAGGGCAATAAACAGGAAACTTTGCGAAGGAAATGATTTCACTTTGTTGCAGTGAGTAGATGAGAAAGAGAAATACAGAGGGGCTTTTTGGTTGCCTTTCCTAGGCTTCTTTTTCTGCTTGGATTAAAAGCCTGTATGTCAGGTTCCAGGCTATGTGCCTGCCTTGCATGGTTTCCACAAAGTCTTGTGTGGCTGCTGAAGTGGGGCATGAATTTGCCCAGTGAGTGACTAGGAAGGACTCAGTGTCACAGCAAGGGAGCAGCAGATGGAGAGAGCAAGCTGTTGCACACTGTCCTGCAGCAGCCTCTTCTGTTCCTCTGTCCTTGGGACTGTGGCATGGCACCACTGTGCAGTGCCAGAGGTGGCAGTGCTGCTGTGCCTGCTGAGAGGTGTCGAGTCGTCTCTTCACTCTGTGTGATCTAATTGGGATTGAGGGGCTTTCTTACTGCTGTTTGTGTGTGCCTCTGAAGAATTAAGTCCTGCCCAAGATGAATTAATTGTGAGATAAATTAATTTTTCCTTTGTGTTTTCATCCTTTGTTGTTATTTTAATAGAGAAATCATAGTAATCAGCTTAGCTTAGTGTGTTGAGAATTGATGAGCATCTGTGATGTGTAGGAAATGTCTGTAGAGATCAGAAGGCAGAAGGAATGGGGTGAATCATCAATGGTCCTGCAGAGATCTGAGCTACAAGCAGCAAGGAAGAATGAAAGATAAAAGGTCTTTTCTTATAAACAGACTTCATTAAACACCTAGGTTGCACAATTTCCTATTACAAATCAGTAGGTAAGGAGGAAAAGAAGAATGAACCATGAAGTATTTGAAGCGGATAGATAACAATTTTACCAATGTAAAATTAACCCAAATATTTAACTAAGAAGCAAAAAGTGAATATGACCAAACAGCAAAGTTCCTCTGAGCCTGGTCTTACTGAAAAATCATTCAACTTTTCCCCAGCCAAACTTTTTTGATTCTCCTAATTGTTTTCTTTTCATCTAACTTCTCTACTTTGCATCCTTAATAAGGAGTAAGTAACTGTGACCTGCTAAATGCAAAGAAACTCAAACCAAACCAGCCTTAAACATAAATATGTGTGTTCATACCTTTAGACCAGCTGCTATGGCATCCTCTTCTCCCTAGCTGCTCAACTTTTGTTAATTTATGATCATTATCAAATTGAATATAAAGGAGATTCTTAAAGCCTTTTTATGACACTGACTGTAGCCAGACTGGAGTGAAATCCAGATTGTCAAACATGGTGTAAACCCAAATCTCCATTTTTAAACACAGGATCTACCTCAGTCATTTCCTAGACTGACAAGAAAATTTGTAGCAGATACACAGATCATCTCGGGGACAGTAGCATTCCAGTAATTCCAAAGATGGATAGCAAAACTGGAGGAAAAAAAAAAGCCAAACCAAAACAAACTACTCTTCCAGCACTCTCATTTCTTCTTCCTGTTAATGTGACTTTAAAAACACATTTGGGAGTAAGAACTGAAAGTGTCATATTCTGGCACTCCAGGACAGACTAATGAAAGAGATGCAGTATTAGAAATCTTGTATCTGTATCCATTTAGGTGCACTTTTTCCTGTTGAGGGTATTTTTTTGATGCTGGAAACAGAGTCCCCAAGTTGGCTGAGTAACCTCCTGGCTATTTAAGGGATGAACTTGTTAAACTCTGACAGGGTTTTCTGAACACACCAGTTTGAATGTTGGTTACAGTGAGAGTTGTTTACCCTGTGTTTGTCTGGGTGCACTGTTATCTTAATAAAGGCTTACAGCTGATCAGCTTAATTAACGTGACTTTCTGTTCTTGCAGCCTTTTCTGATAGCCTGTTCCATTTTGTATTGTTCAGATAGGTTTCTTGTTACTGGCATAAGGTTTTGAAGCAAATTTTGAAATCCTTTCACTTTGAAAGAAATTCTGTGTATAACAAAAAATATTCTTTCTGTGTCTGTCATTCAAACTTGGTATCTCCAAAATATCAGAACTTTGACTTTATGAACAAAGAAGGGCTTTGGGTAATAGGACATAAAAACAGTAGGTCTTACAAATATTTTTATAAGACATCATATAGCTGCATAAAATTAAAGAGAAATAAAATTAATGGAGAACAGTTCACATTCTTCACACTTCCTGCCCGCAACTTCTAGGCTTTCAGCAGAAAATAAATTTTCTTTAGAAAATTAGAGCAATGAGGACATTTTTGAGGTAGGCAGTAGAACATCTTTTAAATTCTCATTAGGTGTGTATAAAAAGGCAGTATTTCTGTGATTTTTAAATGATTGTCCTGTAACTGAAATATTGACATTAAATTGATTAAGCATTCTGTCAGTCTCCATTTAAGATACTCATTAATTTTTAAATGAGACTGATTACAAAATCTATCATATATGACGTTCCAACATGACAGGTGTGTCTGTAAGTTAGAATAGGGAAAGTTGTATTTTATTTTTATAAAAAAAAAAAAGTATTTTTTTACTAGAATAAAGAAGAAAGGTTCATACATAAACTGCAAGCATTTTTAAAATAGTCAAAATGCTTAATGTATATTGCAATTTTACAAAAACAAAAAGCTGTGACAACATGCTTTTGCCCTCTTGAAATAAATCAAAATGCCTAGGGAAAAAAGAAGTAGGATGAATGCTTCCTCTTAAATTTCTTGTATCTACAGTCATCTGGGCCTATAATGTAATGGTGTTGACATTTGAAAGTTGGCTTTTGAGTCCAAACTTTACTGGAGTAAACCTGCTTTTACAAAATATTATAGAATTGGGTTAGGTTTGCTACTTTTGGGGGAGGTTTTGATGGAACTGCCTTTTTCTGGTGGGAAGTTGTTCTCCCAGAATATTTTAACTACCTTTCTTTTTCTCAAGTGTCTACAAGCTGTTTTACTTACAGTCCTTTTCCAAAGTACATATTGAAATTAGTCTTCACTTGTACTGCCTTGAAAGGAGAACAGACTTTCAAATTTAAGTGTTTCTAGCTAGAAGCATACACACTTGAAAAGATCACGAAGGAGCAGCCAGGCTGCATACTCATCTTAATTAATGGATGTATAAAGCTGCTAATCATAGAACCATTTAGGCTGGAAAGGGCCTTGGAGATCATCAAATCCAACCATCAACCCAGTACTGCTAAGTCCACCCCTAAACCATGTCACCAGATGCCACATAGACACATCTTTTAAATACCTCCTGGCATGGTGGCTCCACCACTTCCCTGGGCAGCCTCTTCCAATGCCTGACCACCTGTCTGGATATTAGGAGGATTTTCTTTGCCGATCTAAGCTTCCATTGGTGCAGCTTGAAGCTGTTCCCTCTCATCCTGTCAGTTGTCACTTGTGAGAAGATATTGACCCCCACCCAGCTACAGCCTCCTTTCAGGCAGTTGTAGAGAGTAACAAGGTCCCTCTGAGCATCCTTTCCTCCAAACTAAAAAACCCCAGCTCCCTCAGTTGTTCCTCACAGGGTTTGTGCCCCAGACCCCTCGCCACCTTTGTTCCCTTCTTTGGACACATTCCAGCACCAAAATGTCTACCTTGTATTGAAGAGCCCAGAACTGAATGCATTATTCAAGGTGCTGAGTACAAGGGAATGAGATTTAAATAATTAATAAAAATTAAAAATTTCCAAAGGTTAATTATATCACAGCAAAAGCAAACTTCTAAAGCAACTTTCTTGTGACTTTTAATGGTTCTTCTTGTTAGTTTCTTCTTCTTATTGATTAGTGTTGTATGTAATGTTTCACATTTACTTTAAATGTCTTAAAAAGCAGTGTATTTGTTTCTCCTCTAGTCTTGCACAAAAATGAAGTAATGGGATTTTTTTTTCCCCCACTTACTCCCAGGCCAACACAAGCTGTTCGTGTTCCAGTGATTCACCTGCACATGACTGCAGCCACCATGCAGGTCAGCCAGAAGGACTTCCAGAAGGCTCAAGAACAGCTGAAGCTTTTGAAAAAGGATCCTGGGAATGAAATGAAGTTGAAACTCTATGCCCTGTTTAAACAGGTAGGCATGACTTGACTTATTTTGTTTGGTAAGGAGCATTTATAACCTGAGGGGATGGGCCTGTAAAATTTATTTCAAATACTGGCTGTTCAAATGTATTGTGTGTTAACAGGCTCCTCATTTTATGTGCTCAAACTGTGTTCCTTAAAACCTAAATTCTGAGGGAAACCAAACATGTTTTTTCTTGCTTTCAGTAGAACCTTTATTCAAAGAAATAGAGCAAAATTACATCCATTGTGTGATGCCTTCCATATAGCAATATTGATTCAGCTTTGGAAAATGGCTTATGCCTAGGAAAAAAAAAGAGTAGGCTGAATGCCTCCTCTTAAATTTCTTGTATCTACAGTCATCTGGGCCTATAATATAATGGTGTTGACATTTGAAAGTTGATTTCTGGAGCTTTTTCCTCTTTTTTTTAGTATGGTCATTGTAGGTTTTGTTTGGGGCTTTTTGTTTGTTTATTTTTAAATCAAGGAACTGTTCCTCCACAGTTCAAGTGAAGGTTATTCTTTACCACAGCATGAACGGAGACCTTTGAAGAAATAACTTTATGCCCATAGCAGGGCTTGTATTGGTATTTCGTGAAGTATTTGTGGATCAGGACTGACTGCAGGGTCAGTACAGGCTGTGGCTTTTTATGTTGAGGAAGACAATCAGTAAGTCATTTAAAAAACCTTAAAGACAGCTTTATTGTTTAATAATAGAGAGCTCATAAATGTCTTCCTTTCCATGCCTTTCCTCTTTCCCTCTTTTTCCTGTCTCACACTTGAAATATTTCTTTCCAGTAGTTTATTTTTCTTCAGGAAAAGGGATCATAGAATACTTCAGGATAGCTCAGACTCTTGCAGTTCAGCTACTCCAATGCCCTTGCTCATAGCAGGGTAAACTTTGAAGTAAGATCCAAATTAATAGTTCCTATGAAAAGGTCTCTTCACACAGGTAACAAGTTTTAAACGTTCTTTTATAAGTATAAAATTTTCATGGTTTTTGCGGCAGGAGAACTTGACATGCATGGGGGTTTTGGAAACCAGCCTCTCATATTGGCTAGGTGCTTCTGGAAGCCCAGTACAATATTAGAAATAGCAGACACTGAAAATCTCACAGTGTGTGAACTGTCAGAAAATTGTCCGACCCGTATTCCTTCTCTCTGAGAGTTCAATTCTGTGTCCTGATCAGATAGGCATTCAGAACAGACATCAGATTTTCTACCAAATCATCTGAACTTTAATCAAAGGTTTAAATAAGTCTGTTTCTCTCTCTTTTTCAGGCTACTGAAGGTCCCTGCAATGCTCCAAAACCAGGTATGCTGGACTTTGTCAAGAAAGCCAAATGGGATGCATGGAACTCTCTTGGCAATTTGTCTCAGGTGACAAAACCCATAATTTCACTTAGATACTTTGTAGATTACTCTGCCTGGTCTTGAAGTGCCTGGTCTTTAAGTGAGTAGCTGATGACTAAAAATATTACATGCTAGTTGAGCATCTCTACTTCAGCCATCAAAATGTTTCATACTGTATTCCTCTATCACTTCCCTGCTTCAGTGTTTGGAGATTTTATTTTTAGTGTGTAAGTCTCATTCTACATTATTACTGCCAGCTTGTAACTGTGTAAGAGATCTTAGGTGGTGACTTCCAATGAGAATAGTGGTTTTTGTATTATGGTGCATTCTGCTCTTCCCTTTAAGAAAGATGGATTGAGCTTCTCACTTCTTACAACAAAACACAAATCTCTGAATTCAGCATATTTATAACTTTGCCATTTTAAAAATTCAGTCTCTTATGCTGTTGACTAAAAGACTAGAAAAAATTGGTATATTGAGAACCTCTCTTCATTCTTTCTTTCTCAATATATCTTGATATTTTTAGTATCTTTCATAACCTTTAGAGAAGTCAAGTGAAGCAAGCAGGAAGAATAAAGATGCAATAGATACATAAGCATTCCTTTTTCATGCAGGCTTTAGTAAGTCTGACTGCATAGAGCTGCCATGGTTTCCTCAGCTGCTATTAAATGAAGGAAACAAGCTTTTCAAATCATCTGTGTCAGTGTTTCATTAGGCCTGCTGCTCAGTAGTAGTTGCTGAGCTCAGTCAAAAAGATTCTTTAATATAGAGGAGGGGTTTTGTATTTTTCTTTTTTTTTTTTTAAAGAAAATATGGTTGCATAATCTCATGTATATAAGATATTGTTCTGCTTTGGGTTTTTTGGGGTGCATTTTGATATTTTGTTTAGTTTGGGGTTTTTAGGGTTATTTTTGAGATGGCCCTGCAGCTTTTATGAGTAGTCAAGAAATACTTAAGGAAAAGAATTGGCTCCTCAAGTTAGAGTGGAGAGTGGATACACAATTTAATGTGCTACTCATTATGGACTATAGAACTGTTCAAAGTATGTTATCCTTTCAAGCCAATAAGTTGTAACAACCAAGTACTTAAAATTCTTCTAAATTACTGCTTACTTTAGAAATAGGGAGACAGGATTCTTTAGGCTTCTGTGTGTCATGTTAGTGCTAAATGAAAATTATTATCTTCAAGCAATTTTAAAATGCCATAAGATCCATTTCAGTGATCTTATTTTCAGCAACACATATTCTAAAATAAAAACTTTTGTTGGAGGACTGTCTGGCTGGAAAGCAGAAACAAAGGATCCATAGAAATGTGTAAATGCTGGGAATATGACAAAGGTCTCTCTGGAATCTTAATCATGGGTGGGAGCACTCTTCCAGCAAAGTAAATGTCATCATCCCGGCATCTATGCACTTTTCATTCTGTGAATCTATTGCTGCTGCCTTTAAGGTGACTTAAAGCATGTTCTGCAGTGCTCAAATACAATATTTTCCCCTCCTCTCCCCCCTAACTGGAATATATTATAATGAAGATTTTAATATTCTTTTGCCTGAAGCAGTCACCTTCCCCTCTCCCTCCACCCAGGTACCCATTTTATTAGTACTGTAACTGATTTCAATTGTCCCTTTTCATAGTCTTGTGTGTGTTATTTTCTTCTTACTTTTTAAAGTATTTTTTCTTTTTTTTTCTTTTTTTCCTACCTTGTTTTTAAATTTCTTGTCTTTTGTTGCAGGATGATGCCAGACAGAAGTATGCTGAACTTGTCTCAAGTCTGGTCTCTGCAGAATCTGCTCGTGAGAAGAAAGAGGCTTCTCCAGAAGAGGGCAGACACGATGGCTATGAAACATTAATAGTTACTACCAAAAACAATATCACAAAGATAATGTTTAACCGACCTGATAGGAAAAATGCCATCAACCATCAGGTAAAGAAATGAACTTGCGAGGATTAATGATTTTGTTCTTTCTGAAAAAGCTACTTTAATCTTTACAGGATCCTCACTACGGGTTCAACAGAACTGACTGAAGCATGGTGGTCTGACCTTTGTGAGGGATCCAACAACAACCTAAGGAATAAATATCCAGTACAAAATGAAATCATTCAGCTAAAATTTTACAGATTAGGCTTTTCTGTGTCTTTTGATTTCTTTCAAACTTAGTATAGGATTATGGTCTAGAGTAAATTAAAATAGCAAACTGCAGGAAGACTGGCCTGTGTTTTGGATGCAAGATTTGACTACCATGTTGACTATAACAAAGCATTTGTGCAGCCTTTGGTTCAGTACTGCTGCACATATGTGTAGGTGATCTTCTGTTTCCCACAGTTATCTTCATGAGTAAGTCCATCCTGTTGAAAGCATCACAATCATCCTGGTTCACAACTGCAGAAATACAAGAGCAGGGTCTTCACCCCACTGCTGCTGATTCTTTAGTATGTTATTTTGTCCACTTAAACTGCTGTATTGAAATTAGCTGTTTCACATCAGTGCTTGTTTTTCCAAAGGACTTTATTTTGTCCTTTAGATTTGCACTTTAAGTTTTCAGTATTGCAAGCGCGTGTCTTTATGGTCTGAAGTACTTCATGTGTAATACCAAACTTTCTGTGCATGACAAATTTTTCAGCAGTTAAAAGGATGATAGCTAATCTGTCTCTTGAGTTCCTTGTTGTCAATGTCAATCTCATTTTTAGGTTCTTTTGCAGCATCACATTTGTACTTTGTTGATTTTCCTTTTATGCAGATGTACAGAGAAATTATCAAAGCACTTGAAGAAGCTGGAAAAAATGATTCTACCATAGCAGTTATAACTGGTATGTTTTATGTTATACCAAGGTATAGTACTGACATGAAATACCTACCTGTGTTTAGGCTAAGGTAAAACTAAGTGAGGAAATCCTTTCCTCTGTTAACAACCAAAGGTTTTCCGAAGTGTTTTGGCAAATTTTCTTTAAGCTGGTGTTTTAAATTCTCAAGCAAGCTTGCTGTTACATCAAAACATCTTTCTCACCTGAGAAGATGGATATGGAATACTCCTAAAGGTTTCATTACTTTTGAGTTGCTGCCTATCTGGCCCATCCTCATTGCAGAAAAGTGTCTTTTTAGGAAATTAGCCAAAGCTCAAGTTTTGGCTGGTAGCTAAGTAGTGTGACTTCAAGGTGAATTTGGGCTTGACCCTGTTTACTCTGAGGTAATTGCTTGCAAATTCTTCTCCACTGTCTGCTTTACCAACACCTGGTTCCCATTCCCAGGATGCTGGATTTCCTTTCTGTAGCACAGACTGTGCACCTCAGCCCTTACAAGATAAGAAAGACAATTGACACAACTGAAGCTGGAAAGTCTAACACATTATATAGCTGTGAGTCAACAGCAAACACCTCTGTAAAACCTTTCTGTTCCTTTTCACACAGTGAATAAGAGCACTGCAGTGTAAAGTAGGTCTCATCCTGTGAATGTCCTCATGGAACATAGGGTGATTTAGGCAATTGAGTCATGCAGTAGTCAGCTTTTAAATGCTTCTTGCTTTTTTGGTGGTGCCTCAAATTGACTTATGCATTGAATACCAGCTTATCTGTTTCTTACTGAAGAATCCATCTTCCAATACAGTGATTTCAGTGCAGTGCTGTCAGTCTTATGCTTAGATTGCTGTGCCTTTTTCTAAATAGATCATAAAAATCTGAAACTCTACCATATACTAAATAGGTTATTCTGTCTCCTTTTGATTTCTTCATCAGTTTGAAGGTGGGTGAAGGGAGGTGCATAAACTTACATTTCCATTGCCCTGTTTAAAAAAATGTTTCTCTCATCTAATTGTTTGAATGGTTGCAAATTGACAGAAAAACACCCTAAGGAAGTGTGCAGGGAAAGAAATAAAATATTTTTTCCATCTGATAGTTACAGAAAAAAAAAAAGAAAATTAATTTTCCCCATCAAATATTTCACAGCTAGCATTCTTTGGCTTTTACTGATTGTTTTTTTCAACAAATTGACAGTCAAAGCATATATATAAGCCCTAGATGTCCTTTAAGTTATTGTGTATATTTTGAGAAAATCCTTATAATTACTTAATGCTATTAGACACTCAGGATGAAATTCTTTTGTAAATGAGATAAATCAAAGCTCTTCTCTTTCCTACTCAGAAACCATTGGTACATTTACTCCTATATGTTCTCTGCAGGAAATGGAGACTACTACAGTAGTGGAAATGATCTGAATAATTTCACTAATGTCCAGCCTGGTGAAATGGAGAAGATGGCAAAAGATGGAGCAGTATTACTCAAGTAGAACATCTCAGTTTCATATGTACATAAGTTACTGTAATGGGAAAAATATTATTTGCAGACATTGTGAGAAAACAACAGCAGAGACCCAGATTAATCTACTTAGGTGACTGTGTCCATGGGCTCACCATGTGCATAAACACAAAGATCCTGTGGGAGGAAGTGGTATTAATTGTATGAAATAAATAGATTATTATTAGAAGTCCTTTTAAGTGCAGTGATGCTAAAGACTTGATTTCTTTGTTTAGTCCCCAAAGTACATACAGGTATAATGACAAAAAGATTGTTTTAACTGTATGTGAAAAAATTGTGGAGTTTTTGATATCCAGCAGTGTCTACGCTTCCAGGAAATGCCAAAATACCTTCTCTGACAGACTTCTTTGAACAGAGACAGGTGTAATGAGCTTGTTCAAAATTGCCCAGTAATTCTGGGATCTCGGTTCTGCCTTTAAGTTTTAATTTACCTGTTAAATGAATTTATTTTCTAAGGCTGAGTAGATCTGGGATATCATCTCACATAAGGGTCTGCTTCTTTTTTTCCCTTACTTAAAGCAGATTTTGTATTCCCTTACTTCTGTATGTGATAATTGCATCTGAGAGATGCTTGCAAATTGGATTGTTTCCTTAGGCACTTGGAAACAAGTGCCTATATATATAAACAAGTCTATATATTGGTGAAAAAGCTAAAATACACAGAAAATCAGCAGTTTTGGTTTATGTTTTAAGATGTACTGCAAGTAAAGTACTTAGTTTTGCAGCTTTTACTTAGGTGAGCTGTCTGTGGATCACAGTTGCCCCTCAAAGTGCTTATGATGAAGTGTGAGCCTGTTGTGAAGATGTTACTCAGTGGTACTTGGCTAGTGTTCCAGCCTGTGGTGTTTTGTAGGGTGTTCAGCACAATGCAGGGTCTTGTGAGCTTTATGGTCTTTAACCTTGCTCTTGTGAGAAGTTACTATTACACAGGCACAGTGTTCACTACAACCAATGCACAGAGAAGCCAGAGAAATGGAGTTCTTACAACATTGTTCTCTTTTGGAAAATGTTTTATTTTGAGAATGCATTTTGCACCTCTTGGATGGAGAAGCAGCTGTCAGATGAAACAAAATGCTGTTTCTCAGACGTGTGCAGAAGAGCTCTAGGGAATTCTGTGTTGAGGTAGCATCACAGTGTGGTGCCTGTTGGGGCTTCACTGCAGAACAGAGTCTGTGAAGGGAATTGCTGTCCCATGGGTGGAGTTGGGATGGATGCATAGGCAGAGGGCTCTTGTCAGTGTGCTGTATTCACCAACTGTAGCTGAAGAGGAAAACACTTCCATAACTTGATCACATAGAAAAGTTGTACTCTGCTGACATGTACATGTTTGATTCTTAGTTGCTAAGGAAATGCAGCTGTTTCAAATAGTTCTTATTTTGTCAGAAATAATTTCTGAAAGGCTCAAAACCCATACATTACATAGTTTCTGTCTAGCTCATGGGTTTTGTAATGCAGTGTCTAATCACCTGTTTTGCAATTTGTTTATATTGGATGAAAAACACTTGAGGTGTGTCTCTTACATCTTGCATCTTCTGTTTTACCTTCTCTCTAGAGACTTTGTGGGTCATTTTATTGATTTTCCTAAACCACTGATTGCAGTGGTAAATGGCCCAGCTATTGGAATCTGTGTAACAGTCCTTGGTTTGTGTGACCTTGTCTACGCTTCTGACAGGGTAAGTGCCTTGGATGTCCTATCCCAAGACAGTCTTAAAGCCTCTTTCTGTATTAAATACTATTTGATTTGGGGTAATTTGAAAGAAAAGAACTCTTCCAAAAAGTCTAAAGGCTTTGTATATCACATCAAGGAACACCTACCTGTATTAATAACCAACACAGGGGTGCATCAGCCACTGATTAACAACCATGGAATTTCTTGAATGGCTTGAAGTTCATACTTGAACTTCCTTTTACTTGTATGTAGAATCATTGATAAATGCATCTTATTTTTGCCTTGTATTTTTTTCTAAATCTCTGTATGATTATATTAGTTGCATACTTATTATCTGACATAGTTTTCACTTTCTGTATATTTGTGTTTAAAGTCCATGGCAAGCTCATTAATATTTAGAGTCTGCTAGTACCTTCCTACCAGCTCTGGGACAGCTTTTGCTTGAACACTTGTTAACAGTTTTTGGAGGATTTCTATAGGATCTAACCTAGCCTTTCACTTAGATTATCTTTCATGACAGTTTTCCTATTACCTTCAAGTTTATTGAAGCCTTCTCAAAGTTGATTGTTCTCTGTTCTAACAGATTGTTCACTGTTCAGCTCTGACTTGCAATTATGGTATTATTTTGTATGACTCCTTGCTGCATTTCTGGCACAGGCTTTTTTTAGATTTGCTTAACATTTGGTGAAAAAAGATTCAGTGACTAGAATTTTTCAGGAGAAGAATAAACTTGGCTTCAGAAAGGCAAAAATGCTTTTGCCTCATAAATTATTTGGAATATGTATTTAATAACATTTAAGACAAATGTGCATGAACATCCTTTCTGTAAAGATTTTGCACCTACACATTAGTTTCTCTAAGTGCTGTATTGAATTAATGTAGCTTCATCAATAGGGTTGTTGGATGTGGAAATGGAGTTACACAAAGTTGGCTGTGGGGTGCACTGAGAGGATGAAGCAATATTACCAGATGGTATTTGAAGGCTATTATGGCAATAGTTCAGCTGTGTTTGGTGAACTCTGTCTCAGTAGAAGATTTTAAATTAAAATGAAGTCTTAGTATTTCAATTCCATGCTTTGATCTAAGGTTTCCTTTATTTTCTTCTCTTTTTTTTTCCAGGCTACATTTCACAGCCCATTTAGTCAACTTGGGCAGAGCCCAGAAGGATGTTCCTCTTACCTGTTTCCAAAAATTATGGGCTTAGCCAAGGTAAGAATGTCTGCACAGCCTGTGGGATCATCTGACCTTTGTGTGTTGGTAACCTCTGATTGTGACAGCAAGTGTAGTCTTCTGTCCATAGTCTTAATTTCTCTATCTATTTTAGAAATAAGGAAACTAATTTATAGTAAAAAGAAAAAAAAATAAAAAGGAAAAAACCTGAAAAATCAAGAGACAGCAGAATCCTTTTTTTTCCTCAGAGCAGCATAAATCCTTTTTGCTTCTTTTGATATCCAACAGAAAAAATCTGGGTAGTTTTAAATACTTATCTTATATTTCATGCATTAATATAATTTTGAGTATTAGTATTTTGAGTAATTAGTATTTTTTTGAGCAGGGTTTAAATCTATAAAGAGCAGAGCAAGTGCTTCATAGACATCCAAGTACCAAGAATAGTCTGTTCAGTGAGACACAGCCTGCCAGTACATGTTCTAGAAATTTTGGAATCACTGCAAAAGTGAACAAACACATTTATGATGAGGTAATTTCAGATTGCAGCCTGGAGCTCTGCTCAAAAAGACATGCACAGTCCTAGTGAACAGTAGAAGCTGTAGGCCAGTCCCTAGTGATTAAGCCCAAGGGTTGATTCTGGGGTATGAAACTTGCTTAACCTTTTCTTTATGGCCTGAATGATGGGACTGAGTACCCTGCTCAAGCAGGGCCTTTGAAGTAGACAGTATCTGGAGGTTCCTTAATAATTACAATAATAATCATCACCATCTATTCTGTGTTCTTTTCAGAGGGCAGATATTAACAAGCAAGAAAGTAAAATGAATGTGATGTGGAAGCATGCAGCTTCTCTGTCAGATAACTCAAGTCTTGTGTCTTGTTGAATCACGCTTTTTTGTTTTTTATAGGCAAGTGAGATGTTGCTTTTCAATAAAAAGCTGACTGCAGCAGAAGCCTGTGCCCAGGGACTTGTGACTGAAGTCTTCCCTGACAGCAGTTTTCAGAAGGAAGTTTGGGCCAGATTAGAAGCTTTTGCAAGCCTCCCCAAAAATGTCAGTATTTTTCATTTTTCTCCACCTTGTAAGCCTGTAGCATTCACAATTCTTCTGCCAAACCTATCCTGTCGCTTGGTTTCACTTCATCCTTAATTGAAATAATGAGGCTCAATATATTTTCCTTGAAGCACAGATTGGTCTCTCTGCTGCTGGGAATCAGATCCTTCTCTTCTACTCTGCATCTAAGACACTGCACTGTCCACAGAGATGCAGTGGCTGAAAAGTTTTAAAAATTAACTGATTAATCCACCTGTGCAGTGCCTCTGTGAGTGCCTTAGGTGGCTTCTTTTAGGTTTTTATTTTGGCAATATTTTATATTTAAGAATCTTACCACTGGTTCTGCAGTATTATTATAGAGTGTGCACCCTGGGTACTCAAGATGAGACACTGAGTGGCTTTAATTTTTGCTGAACACAGTGTTTCTGCTCCCTAGTTTAGGATTTCCAAGACTACTGAAGTCACGGTGGTCTTGTGTTTCCTTGGACAGGAGGAGATAGCTATGCCAGCTGCTGGTAATGTGAGTGGCATTTGGCACTGCAGACAGTTCAGTGGGTTTTGTTTCTTTTGCCCATCTACCCTGATTATGAGCACTTATGAGCAAACTGCTGGTTTGCTTCCCATGAGCCTTCTCCACCTTATTAGCAGTCTGGGGAATTAAAAACAGCAAATATTTCCAGCAAAAAGGTTGACTAAAAGCTAGGAGATCTGATGTTAATGCATTTGGGTTAGGATTCCAGTGTGGGTTTTGTATTTTCTGAAGCATTAAAGTATAAAAAGAAAACTTACCTTCCTAATGTTCCTCTCTTTCTCCTCCAGTCCTTGGCAGTGTCCAAGCAGCTGTTACGAAGTATGGAAAAGGAGAAGCTCCATGCAGTCAATAGCAGAGAGTGTGAAGTGCTGACAGAGAGGTGGTTGTCTGATGAATGTGTAAATGCTATTGTCAGCTTCTTCCAGAAGAAATCAAAACTCTGACCTTCACCAGTAGAGTAATTCACCATCTGGCAGTAGCCTAATCTGCCCTCATCATTGATAAACTTCCTCTTCAAACAGTAATTCTTATACCTTTTCATGTGGTATATCTGTTCTGAGTACTAGGTCAAACCTGGTTCCCAAAATTAATACACTGTTATGTGCCTTGGATCCATTATGGATGTTTAGGTTGGGGAAAATGTTCATTATTCTGTAGGCATCAGTGATGTTTCTGAATAATACTAAAGCAGGTTGTCTTCTAAAGGAAGCAAGAGATTCTATAGCACTCTGTTTTAATAGCTCTTCAATAAATATCTTATGAATGATTCTTTTTATTTGTCTGGGGCAAAGGAAATACTGTATTAATGAAAAAATAAATAGAAATATTTAATTACCATTGTGGTGATTCTTATTCTTTCTGTGAAACATCCTGAGTGAGAGGGCAAGTAGTTCCTGGGAGCCCTGTTAATGTAATAATCTTACAGAAATTCACTTGACTTCACATTCAACTCAAAAGCTGTTTGTTTTGAGCTTTGTGGGTCTAATCCTCTATGTATTTTTCCATTAATTGCTTCATATGACTCCTTTTCTCTGGAAAAGTGTGATGTGTTTGCTTTCCTCATGGGAAAATGCAGCCTGTGATAACTTGTTGCTGGATGAAACAGCAGAAACAGGGATGCCTTGATCAGTAGATGCCAGCATACCTCTTACAGCAATGGGAGATAAACCATAAGAAAAAGAATAAATCAACATTACTTCTAGGGAATAGAACTCCTGTGTGGTTTTGGTTAACTTTTGGAAAAGTTAAATCAGTGTCTCAGATCACTTAGAAAGTTCATACCTTTAAGGTTCACAAAATGTTTGTTTGAAATTAGCATCTTTAGTAATTTATACACATTTTATAGGTGTCTGGTATTAAGAACAATGAAGTTTGATGAACCTCTTAATTTCTATTTACTCCATACAACAAACCAGCAACTTGGGATAATTTCTTCTGAAATACAGTCACTTATTAATTATATCTATTATAATTAGATTGTGAGAATTATGTATGTGTTCCTGAATGTTCCCTTCCAAGGCATTACTGTTGCATGGTGCCCATTTTCCTAATTGGGGGTGCAATGTACAATATGATTCGGGCCCTGCTTGGCACAGTGATACACACACCTACTATCTGCCTGTGTTTGTATAGAATCACAGGTAAATGATCAGATGGACCACATGAATACCAGAAGCAAGATGCCAGCACCAAGCTTCAGAAAACAGGATGGTCTAAGCTTACACTGATTAGACCTGCAACACTCATTGATTACATTCACTGTAGTTACTGCTAATTCAACACCTATTTGACTAAAAGCACATTTGAGACCAACAATTAGAAATCCAGAGTCTGTCAGAACCCACAAAACTCTGCCTATAAGTGATACACTTAGTATTTTCAGGCTGCATTCTGAAGCCAGCTTTTGTGTTTCTAAGATTGAATTTACAGTGAATATCCATAACAACTGTGCTGTGTTGAAGTGCCTCTCCATTGTTACAGCTGGATGTGAACACTTCCATGAAGGTAATGTCATACATCTCTGATCTGAACAAGGTTATAAAAAGTTTTCAAACAGGTTAGAATTTATGATGAAAAACTAAACTATGGTCATTGTTAAAAGGTTTCCTGCACCTAGAAACTTTCTTACAGACAATTATGCACGTTACATAATCTTTTAGAAATCAAGAAAAATGTCTACATTTGCAAGATTTTCTTTGAAGATTATTTTTCTTTGATTTGCAAGTGAGCAAACATTAAAATGCACTCTGTATTGCCTCTAACATGTATGTAATGTCAATGTCAATTGGTATTAATACATTTTAGCCATAAGTGGGTGGAGTAGGTTTAGAATGCAACATGTAAAACCTGGGGAGGAAAAAGCAAGCCCAAAACCTTTGTCCCTTCCTAAAATCCCCATCTTCTTCATGCAGACCCAACACCTGAGGGATGTTAAAAGCCAAGTTCAGCTCACTGAAACTAAGTTACACGCTTGTAGCATGTTAAAACTTCCTAGTAAAGGATCCAAGGAAAAAGGCAAGTTGCTAATTTCTGAGAAGTGTTTTCACATGCATTATATCTCAAATTGGTTTTCTTTTTTTTGCAGGACTCTTGCAGACCTATTGCTAAATTTGAGGTTATCTGAACATCAGTGTAGCAGAACAGAGGTGAACTTTATTGGTCAAATATATTAGGTGTCCTCTTTTATTTCATGTTCCTTGTGCTTACTGTGGAACAAATTTCTGATATTTGAACAAAATTTTCCTTACTGTAGCTACAGCTACTCAAAATATCAAAAAGAATGAATGTTTTATGCCTGGAAGAAGAAAAATGAAGGTAAAATTGTTCTGAGCAGGTAAAAAAATGTTTTACTAATTATATCAAGTTAAATTGAGTAGTTCATGTCATAGGCACCCACCCAGGCTAAACAGGGGAGAGCAATGCAGGTAAAGACGTGTTAGCACTCTGAAATTAAATATCAACAGATAATCATGTTTATGTACTTTCTAATTGGAGCACTCAACATGTTTTTATTAATTGATGTCAATTTTTTTTTTGGTCATTAAAGTTAAGAAAGGGCATTTGGGAGGTAAAGACCAGTATGTTCCAGTAAAAGCCTTGAGTCTTCTCTCAAGCATGTTAGTCTGTTGCACCCTGAAGATGCTTGTAGACATCTAAATATACAATTCATTAACCCCATTATTAGTATAATTTCTTCAGTAGATAATCTTTATTCTCTGTCTGATTGTTGGTTTTAGTTATTGATGAAGTAGGATACAGCAGGAAGGGAGGTTTTGCTTGGCTGTTTGTCTCATTGTTACTGGGCTTTCTCTTCCAATTTAGTTAAGATCCTGGAATTGCAAGAACCATGTCAGTACTTTCAATTTCAAACAACATTTCTTGTGCACCATGTATTCTAATTCATAGGAAACATTTATGCAGATTGAGAACTCCAACCTGAACTTTGAATAATCACTTACCTTGTTTTCCCTGAATGTATACACAAATAATGATATATCCAATTTGTATCCCTCACAATAATTAGGGATAAGAAATGGGTTCACCTTAATTTATATCTAGTGAATGTGTAGAGTTTCATGTTTTTCAACCAGTAAAATATCTATTGCAAATGTATTTTTTACCTTGTCTTTTAGATAAAAGTAGTGTAACTAATTTACAGATATGAAGTAAGGAATTCTTTACTTATTGATATGAATGTTAATTTAAAAACCTGTAAAATATTTGCATAGCTTAAAAGACCAGGAATTAAAATACTTACAGAAATTCCATGGAGTTTGTAGCAACATACCTAAAAGAAGCTAACAAAACAATTTTTAAGTTGCTGCAATTTGCAACAAAGGAATGCTTTTGCTGTCTCACAGCACTGCTGAATGTTGTTCTGTTTCATTTTGACATTTAAAGTGATGACTGTGGAACATTTAAAAACTTTTTAAAAAGTATCTGAGCAACAAAAGCCAACTTCTAACATTCTGATATTGTTCCATTAGTCCTCATCTTTGGAAAATGTGTGATTTTACAGTTCTTTTGTGATACAAGTACAGAATGCCATTTTTTATCGAGGTCTGCCATTGTAAAAGAAGTAAAAGGAGTAAAAATAAGGTACCAGGTAAGTACACAAAATAAGTGGAGAAATTTCTTGGAAATCTCTAAGTAGTAATAGAATCCACAGACATAGAACAAAACATTTTGTCAAGGACAAACAGTATCAAATTGATCTAATTTCCTTCATTAGTGTGACCTGCTTGGTGCGTAAGTGGACAGCAGTGAATGTCTTTTAAGTTTAGTAAGGATTTTGTGCTGTTCTGCTCTGCAATAAACAAAACCAGGAAATGGGATCTAAATTAAATCACAGTTTTAGGGTTGAATTGGTTGAAATACTCAACTAAACACTAAAGTTATCAAAGTGAGAGGGCATAGACTGGGATCTGCAGGAAATACATAACAGTTTGGGCTGGAAGGGACCTTTAAAGATTATCTAGTTCCAACCTCCCTGCAAGGAGCAGGGACACCTTTGACTAGGTCAGGTTGCTCAGAGCCCCATCTAATATTCCCTTGAATTTTCCAGGCATAGGGGATCCCCCATATCTTTGGGCAACCTGTTCCAGTGTTTCACCACCTTGATTGTAAAAGACCTTGGCCTTAATATCCAGTCTAAACCTGCTCTCCCCTTCAGTTTAAAACCATTACCGCCTGCATGTTGCAACAGATTCTGTTAAAAAATCCAAGTGTGGTAATGGCATGTATCTTCACATATATTTTTCTGGAAAAGCACACAGAAAGAATTTGCTGCTGCTGCTTTTGCTGACTGTGTTTGTAATTTAATTTGATGTCAGAAGAAAACATTATTTTATAAAATACGTGGCTAACACCAAGTTTTAACAATCATAAGCTGGATTGTTCTTAATCAAAAGGATGAATTTTAGTGAAGAAAAGCACCTTTCCACTCATACTACTACTGTTGTATTTTCTTTTGATGATTCTACTAACAATTGTCTAGCAATGCTGCAATTCGATACCCCAAGCATGGACATAATTGCTCTAAAATTGTTACCTCAGAACTATTTCAATACTGATTAACTTTTTAGCAAACCTTACATAGGTTTGTTTCAAACTTAGTTCAAAAAAATTCTGCAATATGAAGTAAAAACTCAAAAAACCTCTTCTATTAAACATTTCCCTTTCCTAAACCCTGCCCTTACCTCATAGTTCTTCATCTCTGAGAATGTGCTCTCCCTTTGGCCTTGCTGGAAAACATAGAGAAAGGTGATACTAATGGGGTGGAGAGGGGAATTGTACCAGGTTTTGCTATTATGTGCTGTAGCTAGCAGAGAGCACATGGCCAGGTTTTGGCAGGTTTTTTTTCTTTTCAGTATGCTTTTGCAATTGTTTTGCAAACTCTGTATTTCAAAAGATTTAGGAAGAATGTCTGTGATATTAAGTTTCCTGTTACAGGACAAACTTGTAAGAGCTGTGCCTTCTCCTATAGTAAATCAGGAAAGCAATGGAACTATGTGTGATTGTCTCTGCTCAATTTGAAACTGGGAGAAGCATGATGGGGGCTTCTGCCACTCTCTCCTTCCCTACTCCATAAAGCCCTGTGGAAGTCCAGGGGCTTAAGGAGTGCTCAGCAAAGGCAGATAATATTTTACCCCTGTGATGGATATTAAACCAAGAAACCACTAAAAATTTTTAAACTCCTGCCCCTTGCAGGGATTCAAAATCAGCTTAAACTAAACCACGGTTTCCCTTGTACCCTTCAAGCTTCATTTCCTTTTATCATTCCTATCACAGATAAAGACCCTGATAACACTTCATTTTCTTCTGGCCAGTGTATTATCACTGGGGATTCATCACAGGCCACTGGACTGCTCATGGTTGTGGGAAAAATGAGATTGGAGCTACAACACTTTTTAGACCAAAAACCACACTGTGGTTTGCGATTTTTAGTTTATTTATTTGTTTATTTTGCCTGGCATCTAGCTGTGTTATGATGTTTGGATAGCTTTTAATTCACAACATTGCAGCACATACTCTGAACAAGACTCTGCTTTGTCTCAAATTTCTGTCACTGAGGGGCAGCTGGGAAACAGGAAGGAAGCCTGGATGTTACCTAGATGTTACTTGTGTTTTGATATCTTGGTTTATGTGTTAGTTCTGTTCTGTGATTAGTGTACTAGAAATCAAAGAGATGTTGTGAATCCAGTAGGAACAGTACAGGAAAGGTCCTCAGCCTCCCCTATGAGCATGAGAAGGTAAAGTGGGTGTGCATCTTCATGTGGGAGTCTGGAACAAATCTGGAAGTTGGTTACACAGGACTAGCTGCAGTCTTTGGAGCAGATCATCTGTGAGGTGTCCTAAATTGCTCTCCATTTCATGTATTCAACTACTATGTAATTTATTACAGGAAATGAGGATTTCTGTATTATTTTTAAAGAAAACCTCCAAGAAAATAAAGGTTTTGATCTAGGCATTATTTGGGATTGTCATGTAAACACAGCTCAGGTTTTTTATTAAGGCCTTATAAATAGATTGCAAATTACTTGCAAATAAGAATGGATGTGGTATATTAGCTTTAATGAGCTACAAAGCAATTTGGGTCAATTTGTGAAACTGCTCATTTCCTATCCTGTCAGAGTGCTGGATGTTCTCTGTAAAAGAAGGAGGAACCTCTAGGCCTATTTTTGCTCTGCCAGATTTCTTTAAGCCTCCTACAGGGGAAAAAAAAGGATAGGCATTCTGTGCATTTCAGATTTAATTTAAAAACTCACAGTGACCAAATTGTCATTATTCTGTGTGAAGGAGATCAGCCAAAGGAACACTGGTTACAGGCAGTCCTCACGTTCAGCCATGATGCTGCATCTTCATTCCAGAGGCTGAAAGGAACACACCTTTACCAGTTTAACCCAGCTGGCCTAATCTGTCTGGATATTAAATCCAGACTAAATTTTTTGAAATTATTTACAGAATTGTGTGTTGCCTTCCTAGTTGACTAGTAAATACTCAAGTAACCATGGTATGGAGGTCAGCTTGGCTTTTTAGTTGAGCAAAACCTTGTTCCTTCCCATGGAAAAGCTGCAGCCCAAATGTCAGGTTGTTTTACATGGTGTACCTCATCTAGATAACATTTTTAGGATGAGCTTTGTTTAACATAGGAGAAAGATATGTAGAAGATCTGAGCTGTCCCCTTTACAGAAGGAGTTTTGCTATCAGTAGTTAAGAGCTGTTTGAAAAGTGAATATGCAGAATGTCAAACCCAGACTATTAAATACCCTTTTCTTGCTAAGACAGAAGATTACTTAAGGTGGTTACCTGTCTTCTCACCAATGAATTCAACTTCATCCTCTACAAAACTATGCTTGTGCCTGATACTATGTCAGATTTTGTGACAGATCTGCCTCTCCAAGTGGAAAGGTCTAGTGTAGCTGCAGGTTTAAATTGGCTCTCAAAGCCTTGAACATGTCAGAGTTTCACTAAGAGTCTGTGATAAGGTCCATTTCCACTAACAACACAGAATTAGGGTTTTAACACTTACTGGCAATCAAGAGTAGTTTCTTCTCTGCCTTTTTGTGCCCAGTAACTTTTGTTATCAACTCCTTTTTAAAGCTGTACAGACTCCCTTTGCTAATTAAGTCTTGCTAGCTACTATCTTGCTAGCTAGTAGCTTGCTAGCTACTAGTCCCATTTTTCAGACTGGTTGTACTTCAGGTATCCTCAGGGACCCTTCTAGTTTATTTTGTTGCACTCTCACTTAAAAAGTCACTTCTGAGACTGAACCATCAACAGTTACTCTATCAGATATAGCTTGTTCATTTATACTTCCCATAGGAAGCTTAAAATTATTTCTCAGTAACTTAAACCAAACACTGAATCTTTGTAAATATTCATGGGTTTTCATTATTTTATAAATAATTACCTCATACCTACTTTATAGAAATATCTGGGCCACAATCATCAAAATTGATGTTTATGAGGAAATAAGATGGTGAAGAATTCAGTAGATGTATGATAGAAGGAATGCCAAGGTTTTACATTTAGAGTAAGTATTGTCACAAGTTAAAATTAAATTTTAATTATCTACATACTTAAATTAACAAAACTAAGACACAGAAGTGTAGAACACACATGCTAAGTCTCACTTCTGTACTCACACATAAACATACTTAAACTAACAATGTGATACATAATTTACAAGTTAATAAATGAAAACACACATTCCCTCCCACTTCACCATGCTGCTACTCCCCACCTATTTTTTCCCTTAAAAAGATTAATCTGTAAGTATATATGGCTTCCCTTCACTGCAATACAATCCAATTCTCTTTCATCCCCTGACTCAATACAGATTAACATCTTGCTATAAAAGATAAAAAAAGACACAGTAAAAATAAAAGTGAATTTACAGTAAATCTTTGGTGCTGAGGGGCTTCCAAAGCTATGGGAGAGCCAACTTAACAAAAGCTCCGTTTTACATGTTCAGGAAGACTTTTCCCAGAGATTCTCTAATGCCTCTGATACCTAAGGAGGGACCCCACTCAAAGAACTACACCTAATTTCTAGTGTATTCAAAAGTTGTTAATAGATACAGCTTTGCAGTAGAATATGGAGGCAGAACAGAAGACAGGATGAAGGCAAGTTTTAAGCACAGTTTATTAATTTCAAGCAATTGCCACTTCTCAACATCCTCCACCCACATTACAATTTTACACATGCTGTAGAAGATCCCTCTATCTCCAGCAGTATCACAGTCTGGTCTGCCTTCTGTATGGGGGTCAATATACACATAAAGGTTCTTCAGAGGTTTAATGCCACTTACCCTATGTATGGAGATAAAGTATTATTAAAAAGGTTTTAAAGGAATCATTATCTTCTATTAAAAACTCTTGAACAGTAATTAATTTTTAAACTAAGTAGTATACACCAAGGTAATAAAAACATATTCTAACTCCACAGGGCTGGAATCTTGTTTTTTTGGAAGGCTTGGAAAACTGAGTCTGTTAAATGTGAAGCTCCTTGTCACCATGAGGGAGAAGGAAACAGAAATCAGCACAGTAGATTTAGCCAAACCTTCTATATGTAGGACCTCTAGCAAAGACATAAATTAAAAATGTGTGCTCAGGAGGAAAAGGTAAGTTGTCCTCCCTATTAGATAAGCTGAGAAATTGTTCACTCTGTTGCACAGCTGTTCTGTTTGCACCCAGCCACATCCATGAATTCAGCTGCCTGTAGTGGCAGCCAGCTACTCTCCTCAGAGACCTCAGGCTACAGGGACAGGCACTGCCCAAACTGGAGAGGGGCCTTAACCGTGTCAAAAAATCCTCAAGCCCAGAGGTTTTTGAAGCCAGAACTGAAGTTTTCTGTCAGCTGGATGGGGGACTGAAATCCACTATTTTCTAAATAAACCCTGCCAGCTATTCTCTGTGTGGATAATTAAGTTTGACAGAATTGAAATAAATTATGAAACTACTGAAGATAAAGGAAAAAGCATATCACCTGCTTAAATGTTTTCTGGTTAACACATTTACATTAACCAAATATAATGGCCTATTTTTTCCTAAATATAATATATTTTGTACTGCTTATTCTATCATTTTAAGAAAACTACATTTAAAGAGTAATGCTAGTTTACCTGCATTTAATTGCAATAAAAAATCTCTTCAACCAGAAACAAAACAATCTATGTAACAAATTTTAATACAGCAAGTATGTTTCAGGAAGTATCAGTAATGCAGCAGTGTTAATCAATTCTAAATTGAAATGCTGGAAACTAAAAGATTAAGACAGAACTAGATGAAGAGTATTTTTCATATCTTTTATAGGACAGAAACCTTTGTTCATGTCTTCTGGTAGCCTTCATCTTCTTTTGAGCTGCACCTACAACACAAAGAACAAGTAAACGAGCAACTTTATGCTTCTCCAGAGCAGCTTAAAACAATTCTGTAGGCATTAAGGGGCATCTTTTCTACTGCTTTGTTTCTGTATCACCAACTTATTTCATTGTTTCATATTCCTATTTTAATAAAGTACAAAGCAACAGAAAGAATAAGCTATTACTACATCTGTGTAAAAGTGCCCTCAGAAGTGCTGCCTATGCTGTAAAAGTGCAAGTTACACTTGCTGTATTTAACTAGCAAGCAACTAGTGTTTCACTAAACATGAAAGCTAACTTCTTTCATTTCCTGTATGAAAAAGATACCTCAATATGTAGAAATAGGGAGAGATTGGTTTCTATTAGGGATTTTACAATATAAATTGAGAAGAGACAGGTTGAAGGTTCCAAATAGGTATACAGAATCACCCATCTCCTGCTTGTTTTCGTAGTTAGTTCATTACACCTCCTCGGTGGGGTACTCCCCACCAGCAGAATGACCTGCTTTGTGGCATTTTTCCTCATTCTTGAGTGCACTAAGAGTGCATGACTGTTGCCATTATGTACCTAGATGGATACAAAAATCCTTCTTAGTTCAAAGTATTATAAAGTACGTGAAACCAGTGGGGTTTTCACAGCCTGTCAGAATATATTAATAAAAAAATGAAAATATGAACTTTTAAACATCGTCAAAGAGAACATTAAAACAGCAGTATGGACCTGAAAAGGTTGTTTCTGTTTTCCTCACCCTGTATAACCAACTCAAATGTCTCAAGCTCTTTTAACTTGTTGCTAAATGTTTATCTACACATGCTGTCAGAAATAACCTTGTTAGGAAGGTGAAGTTGGTGTCTCAGCAAATCAGACCCATGGAGTAGGCGTTGAGTGGCCTGTGACTCGCTTTCCTTTTTTCTCTTTCAGCACCATCAAAAAGGAAAAGTGAGAAAAACAGCACAAACATTAGTTAAAGCCTGAATTTAATCCCATGTCCTACAGGAATAATTTCATTACAATGAAAGCAGACAGACAGTATCTGTAGGGTTTTTTGCTTTGTTTTTAAGCAGTGATAATTATATATCCAATTAATATAGCCTATAGCTCTCCCAAAGATCATAACATTTAATAATCCCTTTAATTAAATGATTAATAGGAAATGCAGGGGCGGGTCTTACAAATTACCTGATTTACCATCACTGAAGACAGATTCTTTTAAAAATGGCTACAAATGCCTTGTTCACAAAAGACTTTATTATCTAATGATGCATACTGAAAACATACAGAAATCTGCATGGTCCACTTTACATGCAGCAGAACAATCTTCACTTTACAATAAGTAAGTGTCAACTGTTTTATGCAAGAGACAACACTTTAAAGTCACATTTCTTAAAGAAAAGCTTCATTTACAAAAGAAATAAAAGGTAAAGAAGCAATTACCGCTTTTAAAAAGCAGCTGCTTTGTTCAAGAGTGGAAGGTTTATGCCTGTATTGAAAGACAACATGATCACAAATAATGAAAACAATGAACAAATGAAACACTTTTAGCATAAAGCAGTACACTTTCAAAATGACATACAAATAGTTAAAAATTATGTTGTCTATCTATCCTTTAGATATAAGGTCTTTCGAATGAGATCCCAACATATGTAATAACTAAATGAAAACTCTTCTGTAAGTATTGGTTCTATGTCATAGTGAACTGTATTTAACAAAATGTATACAAAGTCTATAGCAAGTTGATTAAAAAAACTAAAGTAATAAGAAACAGTACACTGAAGGCGCTCTATCCATCAAGTGCGCTCTCTCCCAGTTTTAAATGTGATGAACAGAACAGAAGTTGTAACTATGCCACAGTTGCAATGCCAGAAAATAAAACAAGATCATTTCTCAAACATGCAGGGAATTCTGCCACAATGCTATTGTCTCTCATTTGTCAGTTGTTCCAGTAAAATAACAGCTTAAACACCGGTGATGTTGATGGGTTAGCTTACCTTCAGTGTACTGAAAGTTGTACACAACCTGCTTTAAAAGAGGAGACCATCCCTGCGGGCAGGCTCAAGAAGGAACAGACCCCCTTCGGCACTGACTACACCAAGGGCATGCTGCTGTGGCCTGCACACACACACCTAGGAAAATGTGAATATAAACAGCATTTATGCTGGCCATTTTGTAAAGACAAAAATGAAGCCAAGTCTGCTAAAAACAAATCAACCACCCAGTATTACTGCTCTCTTTTTTTTTTTTCTTTCTTTTTTTTATAACAGATGCTTTTTTCTTTTTATAATATATACGAACTGCAACCATATACATTAGCATTGTACTTTTGTGCAGTCTTGGCAATTAAAACAGTTCTACAGTGAAAATTTTCACATAAGACACAAAACAGAATTACTCTAACATTTCTAAAAGAAATATCGGCCTTGATGTTAATTCAAATGTATCATTTCTTCCTCAACTTTGCAGGGGAAATATTTATGTTTATATACATTAATAACTGCTGTGAAATTTCTTCAGTCTTTGTATCTTAATTAATCAAACCCTTTGAACTTCTTCATCTGGTTCAAATTTTCTCCTGGATGAAGGCATGCTGCAGAGCCTGGTTGATGCTAATCCGTTTAGCTGGGTCTAGCATTAGAATCTGGTCCAACAAGTCCTTAAGCTGGTGCACTTTTTTACGCTGGTCTTCAGGGAGTCGTTGGCACCCAATCAAGTCTGCTAATAGGTCCTTGGTTGGATTAATGGTGCTCATAACAGTAACCTTCTCCTACAAACACAGAAATGGTAGCCTTGTAGAACAGAAGTAGCACAAACCCCTTATCCATCCCTTCTACAGAGCTTCAGCAGCAGCTTTTCAGCAGCCTTGTCTTGTACCTGAGCAGCAACAACCTGCCCCCATATGGCCTCATAAAATTGTCATGTGCAGAGAAAAGAGTGGAAAAAACACTGTGGAGGGGGAGGCCACAAAAACAGGTTCACACATGAACCTAACATCCCGTAACTCAGAACATGGAAGTCCACATGGAAAGTTCCCCAATCTGACCATTATTTTGTGATTCTTAGATATAATGTCAAAATGATACCAAAATTAATAGTGACTTCATACAATATAACCATATCATACTAAAAGTCCTTCTACCAAATAAAGGCAGAATTTCTTTTATTATTAATTTAAGGACAGATTATATGGAGATTCCCTGTATATCTACCAGATTAAATTTAGTTTTCTTAATCGTGTTCCTACATCCTAGGAAAAAAAAAAATCTCTTTGGCCACTTTATAACTATGTAATCTGTCCATACTGCTGCAAAAGGACTTTCTAATCGCTTATAAAATCTTGTTTTTAATTAGGAAGCCAAGGTACATTTGAAAGACCATGTAGTAGGAAAGCTTGGAAAAAGTCATGGGTTAGTCAACACATGAAGGACTTACCCTTTCCGTCACTTTATCTACTTCTATATACATAAAGTTGAGATTTTGATCAAAGTGCTGATCTTTGAACACACCTTTTCGAATCATCTGAAAAATGAGGAAAAGGCAAAAGTTTCAGGCAAGTTCTCTGTGTCTTACACATTTCACAATTAACATCACTGTATATTAATTTGCTAACGTAAGTAACTTAATACTAATAAAAAAATACCAAAGGACAGGAAGAGATGTTGAGATTGAATACAAAGATACAGTTCAAACCCTTTGAAAAAGGACACAGTATCTTTCATTGACTTACGCATTTTTTTCAGGTCAGTGCTTAGAAGGTTTCTGTTTTCACTTTATACTTAGTCTATGAAAAAGAAGCTGTATACTTTCACTTCGTAAGATTTTAAATCAGTATAAATTACACAGTCAGAGTAAAGTCTAGTATTTACTGTTAAGAAAAAAATGTATATGATAAGAAACAGAATTCCAGGAGAACAAAGACTGTATGTTCTACTGTACATTAGAGCAGTTTCATATATTAAGGACTTTTTTCTCTTACCTTGTTTGGCATCTTTCCTTTGAGATCCATGGCAAGTTTCAACATATGATTATTGGTTTTGCCAGGAAACAGTATTTTTCCTGTATAAAGCTCATATAATGTGCAGCCTACAGACCACATATCTATACCATAGTCATAGATTTTTCCTATAACTGAAACAGAGCAATTATAGTTAATTCCATAAAGGCAGACATTGATATAATATCACAAAAGCAGATAGATGAAAAAATTCTGATTTGTAAACTATATTGGTGCTGCTCTTCTTGGGAATAAAAAGCTACCATAAAAGAAGGACATAAACCTTTTAGCTTTTGAAGTACCCTGTTTTAGAAAGGGAGGCTTTTACCTAACACCTAAACTGATCAGCTTTAAATTAGCAAAAACCAAGAAGTCAGAACAATACCTCTAAATTGAAACATAACTATAACCCATCAGAGTGACTTCTCACTGAGCTGATCACCAACCTACATCAAGGGTCACACGAACATGCCTTCAAAGTCTGAATTTTTGAAAGCCATCATATTCTCAGAGTCATGTTTTGCTAAGACTAGAGAATAAATTCAAGTCAAATTTTCATCTGCTAGTTCTGGCACTTGCTGGCAAGTGATAGATGTAGCTAATCCAAAACGTACTTACTGATTTCTGGAGCTCGATAAAATCTACTAACTAGATAAGGTGTGATGTCGTTATCTGCAACATGTGAAGCTGAGCCAAAATCACAAAGCTTTAGTATTGTTTTAGACTCATTCACCTGCAAGTTGAACATAAATATCCATTAGCACTATTTGTGGAGAGAATTGATAACAGAACTGTAAAAGTGACAACACATTTAAGTCAGAGACAGGAAAAACATTCAGTCTTTAAACTGGAAGTTCCTTCCTCTCTAATATTCTAAGAAAATTATACTACTTGCTCAAAATGAAAGTGAGAGTTAATGTCTTCAGACCCTACAAAATACAAAAAAAAGGTCAGTTTCATGTACTTTCAAGGATGTACAAAACCTCCTTGGTGGACCCAGATTTCATTCTAGGTATTGAAATTTTACTGATTTAGACATGCAACTCCAGTATCCAGAGTACCACTTATAAAACAGCGTATTATTCACATCTCATGCTTACATAGCAGGTTTTACTGCTGAGATAATAGTAAGAAAACATTTTAGGTAAATTAAAAATCTGAGTTTCTCACAGGGATGATGTCCAAAAAAAACCAAAGGAAACTGGATTTCTCTGATGTAGCTCTCATGCCCTACCAAAAAAGAGGCATTAAGGACCTTTCCCCATCATCTCACTTACATAAACAAAATCTCCATTCAGACTCAAATAATCTGCTTCCATTTTGCAGAAAGCAAAAACATCTCTCAACTACTGATGGGAAAATTTCAAATAATTCTCCTGCAAGACACTGTCCTACTTTGGAAAGTCTGCTTTCTATAAAGATAGGAGGAGATGTTTGCTTGAAAAAGATTTTATTAGATGCTGTGTTGTATTTCTTTCTTACTATTATATCACAATATCATTTTATATCAAAGTGTGAACCCTTAACATTTTCAGTAAATTTGACTTCACCTAATTTAACAGAATGATATGAATTGCAAATACTTCATTTTAAGCTACAGACCATGCAAAAAGAGAGTTTGAATTATTCGTTACTTACCAAAATATTATCTGGTTTAATATCTGCATGTAGGATATTGCATCTTTTAAGAAGTTTTAAAGCCAGGAACAATTGCTGGCTGTAGGAACGCACAGCTTTAATGTGCAGTCCAACATCTTTCCCGTACTTCTTCAACACCTCTCGTAAATTCATACTGTTAAGGAAAAGGGGGAAAAAAAGAATGGGAAAAAGCTTAACAGAAAAACTGACAGTGACCTCCTAAATTCTACGACAAACTTGAACAAACTAGTTAGCTTTACATATTTTTTGAGAAACGTAGCATTCAACTTTCCACTCTGTGAGCTACAGAATTGAAATAAAAAGGCTGGTCAGTCAGATCTGTCTTATGCTGTGTAATTACTTACTACACTGGACTTACTTAATTCAGATTATATCTTTAATCGATATTTATATGAGAGAATTTATTTGCGCACACACAGAATTTTCTTAACAACTGTAAACCCTTTGTACTAATTTTCTCCAGAAATAAATGAAAAAGGAAGCACACAAAAGATAAAAGCTGAGGAGATTTTTTTGGTGACCTAAGCAGCAGATAAAAAGACCGTCATTCCAGGACAAAAACATAACTGGACATAAGAAGTGTGCTATCAAGATAGCACAAGAGAATAATTTGTTCTACAGCTCATTAATGAAATATGATAGTAATCTCACAAAATTGTTGGAGTACATAACTTATTTTCACCACAAATATGGCAAAACTTAAAATATGACATACACAGAAAACTTAGGATTTTAACAACTGATGTCTCTAAGTAGGAATGGGGACTAAGGCAATTAATACATCTGATCTACCATAAAACAGTATCAACAATGAACCTGTCACAAGAGCTTAATTACTTGAACAGAAAGTGAGCATGCAAGAATCACTGTAACAACTTTCTCTCTAAGGCTGTTACTGTATGTGTACTCTTTACAGAATATACAGCATTTCTTCAGTCTCTCTAGGAATGCCTCTTAACACAAACCTTTAAAATGAAGAATTATGAAAACTAATAAAAATACTGACATACACAAAAAATCATTAAGAGCAGTACTAGAGAGATGAACCATCTTTAATACATTATCTTGTTTCAAATATTTTCCAGGCAGGAAATTCACAGCAGTGCTAAAAATAAATCAGAAATAGTCCAGTAGTCTGTGAATTTGTGCCCAGAGACATTTTTTTTTTGTTTCAAAGTTCCTTGCATTCTTGAATCTTGGCACTAGAACAAGGTATCAAAACAACAGCCAAATCCAGACAGGTAAAGAACATACAGTAGTACTTTACCTTTTACAGAGAACCCCAAACATTTGTCATCTTACCTGAGTGGCTCAAATACCAGACAGAGATGTTGTTTGTGGTAGAAATGCCTGAACAACCGTAGACAATGAAACTTGTCATCAGGATCAGCGTCATTGAGCTTCTTTAAAAATTCCAGTTCTTTCAGGCCAGTTTTTTGCCTGAAAACAGAGAAATGTGACTCTAAAACAAAATCAGTTAGATTCTAATATCTTTTTAAACCTAAACATTCACTTGTGTGGCTATAATTATCCAGGAATGAGAAGTGTCTTGTCAATACTTAATATACCACAGCTGAAAAACCAAAATCACAACAATGGTTTGCTGTCAGGAACTACACACTAGGTAAGTTTATTTAATTCCTGGATGTTCACTGTACCTTTGCAACCTAATTATTCTTTCCACATTCTCAGTTGCATCTAAGGCTAAAACTGGATTTTGTCCTGTAATGTGACAAATTTCAAACAGCACTCACCTGAGAAGTTTACTTGTTTAAAAAAGTGCTTCACCACATACAATAGTATTAAAAGACTTAAACTGAACTGACTATGGATTCAATTACACATCCAAACTTATTACCTATACAACTCACCAAACTAAAACAGCTCATCACCCTCCCTTTTGCCTTTAAAACTTTTCTGGATACTTACTCAGGTAACTAAAACCAATCCAGGTACACACACAATAAGACAACTTTTAAAACTTCCAAGGTAAAATACATGGAAAAGATTTTCATTTAAGTTGTCATTTACAGAAGAGGACACAAGAAATTACTGTATAAATATTGCAGCAGATGGTGAAAACAAGTACTGTAGACAAGTCAAGTCCTCAAATGACATAGTTTAAGAGATCTTACTTGTTAATGTTCACTCATTCTGAAAGACCTCTTTTTTTATTTCAACAGTGAGAGTACCATCTCTTTTTATGTATCTTATATACATTCAAATGTTTAGAAAATATACAAAAATAATTACATGTATGGAGATTTTTTTTAAGTTGCAGGTGATTGACTGGGATCCAACCCACAGCCTGCCAAATAGATTTGGTCCAGCAAAATAAAATTTTTACACTTCACAACTCCCCTCTCAAGAAATGTAGGACTCAGAATTAGCTTGTAATTCTGTAACCTTGTTTCTTGTTATCACTGTTCCCTGCAGTTTTGCAAATGAGAAAGTGCCTGATGAAAATGCAAATAGCCTTCTTCCTGTGATAGCTGTAAAGAAGTGTGGATACATAGTCCTGAAGCGCTTCCCATTGTCTGGCTCGTATTAGCAGAAAAGGCAGGAATCACAGTTGTGATCTGTTACTTCACTTGAAACAGGGAGATTCAAATCACACCATGAAAAACTTCCAACTATTCCACATGCTTTATTACCATCAAAAATCCCCATTACTTACATAAGTTCATTGTTCCTGATGATTTTCACTGCTACTTCTTGGTTTGCTCTGGCCATGTCCCTGGCTCGCACCACGTTGCTGAAGACTCCCTGACCAGTGTAACCATAGACATTGTAACGTTTATCTAGAACTTCACCTATATTAACACCTGAGGGATACAACCAAGCAAGTTCAAGTTACAAGGGATTAACATAATGGAACTTTTCAAGAAAAATAAACCATTCTCTATCATTACAAAATATGAGGGCAAATAGCCAATATCCTTTAATTTCATGGTGCACAATGTTTTCTATCATCTAGCTTTGTGGAAATTATGGGGAACAAAGGGTGCGTCTCTAAGTCTGGAGTCCTTTCAAAACTGAGGTTAAGACCTGCATGCTTGTTTCATCCATTATATTACACACTCAGAGAGGGATCTGGGATACATCTACATTAGAACAACATTTCAATACTTTTATAATGAGGACCCTCACTCAGCACCCTCACTCTATCTGTCCTTGCAGAGAGACAAACACAACTTACGGTAATAGCCTTCTGCATCTGTCCAGTTATCCCTGAGATTGGGGTTTTCTTTGAAGTCTTTTCCAAACCCAGCAGCCCTTAGACGAGCACTCTGAAATAAAAAGAAAAGTAACAGCTTTGCTTGTGTGCTCTGTATTTTTCTTTGACGTTTACTTCCCAAAGCCCTTTTTCCCTACTGAAAAACTGTTCTCTCCACAATACAAACACACTTATCTTGCAGGAGAGAGAAACAACTTAATGTTATTTACATACCAGTATCTAAAGACTGATGCAAAGAAAGAGGATGAGATCCACCAACAAAACTATTGTTATTAAACATAAATGGGCAAAGTTTCAATTAATATTCACAAGGAATTTATCTAAGTCACATCAGAATGCACATTTTGGACCATCTGAGTAGGACTATTTATTTACAGTAAGTTTATAGTAAAAAAGTTCAGCAGTTTGCAGGGAAAGCACAACTGTTTAAGCCTTGAATTTCTGTTCATTACATGCCACTTGTTTCATACTGTTATACATACTACCATAACACTTCTACAACTGCTGTTGACAGCTCTTAACAGACTGGACAATATTTTAACCTCAAATTCAAAACAGTGAGTAGTAAAGTTTATCTTCAATTGAACAACAGTTCCTGGAAGAGGGAGCTGTTCACTTACAAGCCATATAAATCCCCACTTGTAACTTCTGAACTTTTAAAAATGCACCCTCACACACACACTACCCTTCAAGTATTCATCTTTTTCCAGGTCAGAGGGATACTAGTGTTACTAGAGTAAAACCACAGCCTGTGTTATATCTGTCATAAAAATTCTCCAGTTAATTTTGGTTTAAGTTAAGAAGAAAGTTCTTCAGTTATTTCTCAGTGTTGTGCATCAGCAACAACGCAGAGGACTTACAGAGAATGGCACATAAAGTCTCAAAAGTAGTCACTGGACTGTCAATACCTGAGGGCCACTGCAGCATATTTAGAGAAAAGCTAATGAAAAAGTGTTAAAGTAAAACCAGGAAATGTATCTCTTCATGCCAAAAAATCTCCAAACAAACCACCAGATTACTCCAACATAGCATCATTAGCCAATTACAGTATTTTACACATTTTTTAATTAACCACACATGAATCTCTGGAAAAAGCTCATATTTAGAACATGCAACATGGTAACAATAATAAAAAGCTGAACTTATAAATAGATTCATGTTTTTACCATGTGCCATTGTATTCAAACAGCAGGTAAATTCCCCAATTGCTAACTCTGTAAAATTGCCACTAATTTCAGCAGGTTTTATTTCACTGAAATACTAATTAAGAAGCACTTTGCCTGCCTTGGCTGACCAAAAGATTAAGAACACACAAGACACTTAGCAGCACGTGCTTTTACAAATCAAAGTTCTCACAACCCTCAAGTGACAGTGACTTTAGCAAAAATCAAGCAGAAAAAAACCCATACATTTCATCTCCAAGAATTACCTACATCAAAGTATGCAGCAAACATATCATCTGATTCTGTGAACATATCGGGAGCTAGCAGCTTCTTCTGAGACGAACCTTAAAATGAAATTCAGATTACTCAACATGAAAAAGATGTCAAATGATAACTCTGTAGCCAGTATAATTTGGCACTTGGTATCTTTACAACATAGTCTAAGATCAGTACATTGGCAAACAGGTAGCTCTACTAATGTTTCTAGCAAATACCATTTCAAATTCTAGAATATAAAACTCAGACTAGTTAAGTTCTTCAAACAACTCAAAAATTTATATCTCTTTTTAAAACTATGTGCAACAGCTTTCAAGTAAGCATAGCAGAAAGAAAAAACTCCATACTTACATGTTCCCTACAAATAATGACTCTATATATATATATATATATACATATATATATATATATGTATATAAAGAAGTATAAAATTACTATGTGTCTATATAAAAAATACAGTCATGTTTTCAATACACAAGTTCAGGCTTTTCTGCTAATCATGAAATATTTTACCAAAAGCCAAAGTTGTAAAGCCCAGAAATTCTTTCTTTGAAAAATGTTTTCTCCAACCCTGCTAAAAAGGACCCAGTGTGCAGCTTTTTTCAAACACAATGTTTACTATTGTGTTAAAGAGAAACAGTTTTGTTATGGGCAAAATAATCCCTTTCTCACCTTTTAATCATCTTTAAATTCCAAAGACATTTTACTTGGTTGATAAGATAAAAGCAAAGAAATATAAATTAAGTACACATTAGTAAAAGCAAGCAAACTTCAAACTATTTCATTCATGCACACATTATGGCAGCCCTCCATGAACATCGTAAACTGGAGACCCTCCCTTCACTATGCAGTGAAGAAAAATAAACAGTTAATTCAGCTCAGAGGCTTCAGGTCTCGTGATGCACAAGCCCCTTCCATACCAAATAAGCAGACTGAAATCTGACAGCAAAAAAAATCATCCAGCATGCTGATACCACTGTTTCTAGGTACAGAACTGCCACCTGACACTTGTGGGGAAGCAGTTTATACCACTGTTTTGAGCTACAGACCCTTCTAGAAACTTCCTCCAAGTTTTCCTTAGGTCCAGTTACCTGTACTGGGCTACCTACAATGAGTTATTGACTAGTTTCTTAGCAACTTACTACTCTGACCCTATAAGAGGTCAGGATAGAAATAAAAATTTACTCTTACAGAGGAAGGTAACCCACTGGTTTCAGCTGTTGTCACCTCCAACCCAGAAACCTACCACTCAGATGTGAATGTAACTTTAAAAATCTTTTTTACATGTGGAAAATGCCTAGGTAGTTAAGACTTAAATTTTCATATGCTTTAATAGACAAAGTTAGGGAGCAGTACATGCTTTGACAAAATAGGAAAAACACATTGTCTATTAGACATAATAAACCTAAACTTGTGGTATGCAAAGAAAGCTCTATAACCGTTCTTTTCACCAATGTCGCAGGAGAACAATCTGAAAATATACAGCTCAAGGGAACGCCAGAATAAACTACAGAGCAGTACAGCAGTCCCAAAGAGATGCAGCTTTATTACTCTGAAGAGAAGCATCCACTAGAGACAGAGCATTTAGCCCCCAAAGACAGGTGTGGCACAGGACATGAAATACAAGCTAACTGCAACTCGCCCTCAGAGGGGCTGGGCAGGCTCCACAGCCCTCGTTAAACATTGCTATTGCAGTTAAACAGTAGAGAGAAACCAGAGCAGCTTAAACTAGCTCAAATAGAACCACACAGCAACTGCACACACCTCTCACTACTTGGAAGATTTACAGTAATCCACTTTCAAAAGACAAAAAAAAGCAGCAGACTTTCAATACTACAGGGTGTGCTGGGAGATCTACCGTGCTCCTTTTGCTGCAGCTGGCAAAAGGCAGGTTTTTATCAAAATTTATTTCATTTCAACATGGCTGTACAACAGAGTACATGACGGGGGGAAGAGAAAGAAAATACCCATTTGAGCAATTAGCTATGCTGCTAAAATGGACTTACTAGCAATGACTCTCAAAAGCTTTAATCATTCTAAATTACTACAGACCCACCTATATTCTTCTGTAAAAATGGCTTTGACCAAAAAAAAGTATAAAAAAGGAGCATAATTTGCAACCCTCACAAAATAAAGTATAGGACTATACTAAGCTTCTAAGAAAACAACTTGCCTGAGTGAAAAGAAAAATTTGGAAGGGTAATTCTTAACCATATAGACAGACACCCTTGTTTGCTCTTCCAAATGTAAAGCACAAATTGTGTTAAGAGTTACCAGAAATGTAGAGAACGTGTTCCACTCATATTATCCTTCCTGATGAGGAAGCTTTATTTTAATGCGATGTTTTAAGCACCATAATATTTGCGAAAACGTTCACAAATTTCATCCAAAAAGTCAATCTACTTCCTAGTCTGGAAGTATATAAGTAAACTAAGCCAAGTGTCTGAGCTTTCATAAACTGCATTAGAGAGATTTCAGAATCTTACCATTGTTCTGTTCAACTGTCATGAGGTTGTGCTTGGCTTTCACTGATGCCTCAAATGTGTCCACATTTTCCCGCTCATACTCCTTAACATCAGCAGCAACTCTTTCTAGGATGTCATCAGGAGAATTTGAGCGACTACGTGTACTACTCTGAGGGCTGCTCGGTTCAGATGGTACAGATATGTTACTGTCTTCTGTCTGGCCTTTGTATTTCTAAAAAGAAATTTAGTTTTTAATCTCACTGTTACAATTTATCACAATTTAAACATTTTCATATCCACCCCCTCAATGGTTTGAGCTTTCAGCTGAAACATTAATCTTTGCTTTCATAATCACCTATGTCCATAAAGACAACAGATTATTTTCAGAATGGGATATAACTTCTGAAAACTCAATTTGTCACAATGCACCACAGACCAGACCATAAGACTGAAATATTAATGTGTATTCTTTAGGTCTTTACATTTCTGTAAAAACAATTATTACTGAATATTAACTATTTAGTTATGCACAACAAAATGTGAGCAGCAACAAATTTATTACTAAACCATCCTGGCACACAAACACTGAAATACAGTCTTTGATGAAAAATACTTATTTTATAGCCTACATTCTAGAATATTTCCCAATTTTATTAGTGTTATGGTACAGAAAAGTAGCCTTTAGATTCAGTTTTTTTAATGTGAACTATAAATCCTATTTATTCATTAGTGTTGAAGAATTTCCGAAGCATTAAAAAACTTCAAACATCATCTTTTCAATTTTTGTCACCCTTAAGTACTATGAAATTATACAGACCTCACTTCCTATCCCAAAAGGTAAAAATCAAGATGATTTTTAGAAATACTGCTACCACTCAGCTGTCTAGGTTGAACTATTCAATCATACAAGCAGAGGTTTTTCCATTTAGGGAATTCAGCTCTGCAAATTGCTTCCAGCCTGCACCAACATCAGGTGTAACCAGTCTTTAAAAGAATTTATATGGTTTGGCTCAGTCATAGTTCTGAAGGATTTTTCAATGGGCTTTGCATAAAACCATGAACAGAATTTTAGTGCTATTTAAAATAAGCACTACATCAAAGCCAGTAATTTTGTACCTGATACTACATAAATACACTACAGCATTTTGCTTACTATGTTCTAATTGTGTGCCAAATCCCACCTTTGAAAAGAGATAGCTGACTCGTACTGTACAGTGACACCCCCTCTGGCCACAGCTTCTTTCAGGGGTTTTGATCACACATTACACTTGTGATTACTGTTACCTTGTTACTGGAGTAAGGAGTTCATGCAATTCACATGTACTTTTAGGGAGGACAACATGACAGTGGCTTTACATAATTTTGGAAATTGACAAGGACAACTTCTACTTGAAATAAACTGACCAGGTTAGGTTAATTGATATATAACTTACTGTAACACTGATGTTATTGTATCAGTGATACAGCTAGGGAGAAAACCTACAGAAAAAGGTAACTGAAGAACATTTTTAACATGTCTTAAGGCCATCAGAGAATGTTTAACTGTAGCAAAAAATGACTCACAGAAGAGTCACTTCAGTTTTAAAAGTAATGCTGTGACAATAGAAGCATAGAGTTTGAGAGACTAACATTTACAATGAACTAACTGGAAAAATACTGCAATAGGCATTACTATTGCAATTCAGCAATAGGCAAAGAGCCTTCCATTACCCTGACATTTTACACTAAAAACACAGAATCAGTTCCTGTAACCATGTACCTGAACAATTGCTTGTCGCTGTAATCTCCTTTGTCTTATCTCTGCTTCTTCATCCTCTTCTTCCAAATCAAAGTCTTCAAGACTACAAAAATATGGTTTTTTAATATGACTTCATAAACATATCATTATCTACTGAATTTTATGAAGTGCAGTTGCTTGCCAGATAAAGCACAGAATATATTAAACAATAGCTGTTCAAATGACTCAGAAAGCAATGCAGCGTATCCCACTGCATATATTTACATTTCCTTACAAAGAAAACTTATCTCTTGGTATCTCATTGAGACTTTCTGCATTCTATAATTTTAATTGCCAACAATTTAACAACCCTCTTCTAAAAGACAACAAACAAACAAAAAATCCTTGTTCCTTTTCACTGCAGCATCATTTTTACTTAATAATTTCATTAAGAATGCATACTCTTACACAATTAAATAGGCAGAGGTTTAGGAAATATAAATACAATTTGCAGACAGCAGTTAATCCTTTCAGCTATTAAAGCTTTTCCTCAAGCAGTAAGCTTTAGTAAGCAGGCCAAAAGTTTTCAAAAGCTCCTGATCAGGTTGAATTTAAAAACCTAATGATACATCCTCCCCACAGGTCTGCCCACTAGCCAACAGGTCTTGGTATTTTTTGCATATTCCAAAGTTTTTCAGATTCTCACAACAGTAATTGGACAAGACCACAAGTACAAAGACATGATTATGGTTTTAGGTGACAACTCAAAACTACAGCATCAAGATAAATGTTAGTACATTTTTGGTATCAATGGAACTGCAGATTATAAATAATCAGTGTAAGTTAGAAATATAGTCTTACTTTTCATCTGATGAAGACTCCTGTTCAGCTTTCATGCCCTCAGAAAGACTACCTTTGAATTTGTCTTCTTTAACTTTGCTTCTGCTCCGACGTCTATGGCCACCACGTGACCTGGACCTCCTTCGAAGGCGAGATCTACTTCTCCGGCCTCTGTCCCTGTTTGATAAAAACAAGAGATTTGGATTTGGGACTGGGGGATTGTTTTTAAGAAAAGAAGGAAAATCTTTTCAGAAAAGTAAGACATGAAATGATTCCAAGTAATGAAACAATTTAATTAATGGAGGACAAAATGAATTTAACTGTGCTAGCACATATTAATATAGATAAAAAAAACCAAACATGGTCTCTTTACACACATGATAGCAATCCTTATTCTTCCTGTAGTATCTTACAAAATACACTTAACATCACATAAGGAGGTATCCTTACCTCCTCCGAGGAGATCTACTCCGCCTCCTGGGAGATCGGCTACGTCGAAGGGGCGTTCGAGATCTCCTCCTAATGGGGGACCGAGATCTTCTCCTGGATGGGGACCATCTGCTGGGTGGGCTGACATCCTTGGATCTTTCACGCCTAGACAAAATGTCATCCCTGGTCCGTGTCCTTAAAACAGAGGAAGAGAGTGGTAGTAAAAATCAGGAGCAAGCTGAAAACAAATAAATTATTCCCTCTAAAAACTCACTTGAAAATTTTACTGCAGGTGAGGGACCACCAGATGGGCTTCTGAGGGAGGGAAGGATAAGTAGCCAGCAGAGCTGGCTGCCTTTCCTGTGTGTCTCTCCCCATCCTGGGAAGTGTGTGCCCATGCAGAGCTCTAGCTCAGGACAACTCTGGAAACAGCTCATTAATTACTACCAACAAGCTAAGAGTGGTTTTAAAACAAAGCTTGTGTTTAGATCTTACATAAACAGTGGCCTGTTTTCATGTTTACCAGACACAGTACTGAAACAATACATAAACCCCAAACTCTTATTCTTGAGAATTATTTCACCAACTTCCCACCATGCTATTGAAACTTAGTCTTAGGATCATGCTATTTCACAGGACTGACAACAATGTCTGTTTCAGCACTACAACATTTCACACATTCTAAAACAGCAGATGAGAACTAGAATTCTTAACTAAAATCTAAACTATCCCATCTCAAATTAAAAAATAATTCAAGTCTGATACTATATACACTCTTCAAAATGTCTTTATTCTTGCCTAAACAGATTATTCTCACAATTATTCAAGAAAAAAAAATCCTTGATGGGATTAAAAAGCTTAACTGCATGACAGCAAGAGGTCAGTCAAAAACTAGAAAGAACATAAATTATAAATTTAACAACTACTCTTATGAAGCTGCATTAGCAATCAGAAAATAGTTTCACCCTATTTCAAAGGAAATGTTTCTACTCTATTTTTTTCCTGCTCCTTTTTTTTTTTAAATTAAATTGGAACAACTTGGAATAACAGCTGTTATATCTCATCAATGAACAAAATATCTTAGGTCTGAAAGACTAATTCCACTCATTCTGCGACTTTTTTTCGTTAGTTTTTGAGACTGCTACATCAATTTCAATTACCTTAACTAGAGACAATGATCAGACATACAGAACTGATGCAAAATAGTAAACAGTGAGGCAAAAGGAAAATTTATGCGTATGCAGAGTACTGGCAGTTTCTACAAGGAATTACTGTACTCAAATGCTGGAACAGGCCAATACCTTTAGCCCAATTAATTTATATTATGTTCCTGTGAACAATATTACATAAAAAGGCACAGGATGAAGAGTTCCAGGCTTCCAGACTAACAGAGCCATTGTACTGCCAAAATCTAATCACAAAAAATAAATTAGTTCAGAGATCACCAGGGTGAGATGAAAAGTGGAAGATGATTAAAAATTCATAGTAACATCACATAATGAGTAACTTCAGTCAAAGACCTGAGAAGTGTCTTACAAGATTAGAACACTGGAAACAAACTTGAAAAATGAAATTACTGGGATTTTTTCTTTGTTAAAACTATTCATTAAAGCTCCTGAAATTCTCTGGCAGTTTGAGTAATTACAAGTAGTTAAAACCCGAAAACAGGTGGAATTAATTTAGATGTCTTACAAGGAAAGATTATTCCTGCTGATCTGCAAACACCTCCAGCAGAAAATATTTTAGTAGTCCCCCACTCACATGCTGCTCACCACGCAGTTACAGAAGTATGACTTTGACAGCAAAATTCTAGACACATGCATCACTTGAAATAGGTGTCTAGACAACCAATTCAAGCTGGCTGCAATGCAAGCTGTCAAGAAAAATGAAAACTGAAAGATGCAAAACGTTGCAGAGGAAAAGTCAACTACTATGCCAGAAAAACTCAGTGGTTGGGCCAACACATTCCTGATAAACTGACAGCATTTACAATACTCGCTTGATCGGGTTAGCATCACTGGGGCCACTCTCCAAAGTACCCAAAGATACCCCATACCTGAAACCAGAGTAATCTCCATTGATTCAGGCTGAAACTTTCACATTTTTAGGTGCCTATTCACTAAGCTTTGTGGTTTCAATTCATTTTAAAATTCATATTTCTTAGTTCTCAGCCTGGGTGAAACTAAACCCCCTGATACAAAGTTTTAAATTATTTATTGTCCACTGCTGAACTTTTCTAACTCTTAAACTTCTTACAGCCAATGAATTAACTTCCAAAAACGTGCACACTCATATTGTTCTCTTCTTGGAAACTCGCCACCCAGGCATTATTAGCATTCAAATGTCAAGGTAACTGCTTTCATAGGCTAAATCTTTTTTAAAAAATGCCAAGACTACACCAATACAATAAAGAGTTATCCATCCTTCTCCTTTAAGTGTATGCAAAATATGATAATTACAGATGGCAGTCCAATAACAAAGCAACACTACCATTCCACTAGCAAATGAAAATCCACAGTATTTTGAAGGAAAAAAAAAAGCTCTGAGAAGGACATCTTGACATAAAAATTGGCTTACATTCACACACACTGACTCTGTCATAAGGGCTTTTTTTGAGGGGAAAGAGGGGTTAATTACCCACTTTTAGCTAACACTAATATGTAACACTGAAGAGGATTCTCACTCCACAGAAGTTTCAGAAAGCAACAGAACTACTGACAAAGAATCAAAATAGTAGCCAAATTCTGAATCCAAACAGCATTAAAAAGGAGAATACAGTTACAAAACTTGCTCCGAGTAAGAGTGTGAGCAGCAAATGACTTAGCACTTTAACAACCACAAGATGAATTTGCACCTCTGACAGCTGGGAAGAATAGTCTTTAAAAAAACCTGAATACATACAAAGGAAGCTCATGATATAATGTACTATCTGAGTACCTTTTTTATTACTTATTTTCTGAACAAAATGAGGAGATAAACTCCAAACTAGAAGATAGTTCATCTCCTAACACATTTTTGTGGTGGCTCATGACGCCTTTAAGTTACCTGGGAGAAGAAAGACGCCTCCTTTCTGATTCTCTCCTTTTTCTTTCTGCAGATCTACTCCTCACTCTTCTAACTGGAGAGCGGGTTCGAGAGGGGGATCTGCTTTGTTTAGATCTACGGTCGTTAAAGAGAGGGGATCTGCTTCTTCTTGACTTTTCACGCTGCTTGGGAGATAAGCTTCTCCCCTTTGGGCTGCGGCCAGGTCGTCTGGGGGACCTGTTTTCTTTCCCTGAAGAAGCATCTTTAGAAGGAGATTTAATTGGCTTTTTTTCTTTGTCAGTCTCTGATCTCCTAGGTTTTCTATCTTTGGACCGTGATCTTCTATCTTTGGATTTGCTTCTTAGTTCTGCTGGAGATTTAGATTTTCTACCACGATCTCTGCTTTTGCTTTCATTTACAACTGGAGACTTTCTGCGGTCTCTTGATTTACTTTTATCATCAGCCTTATTTCTATCCTCTGGAGGAGACTTAGACTTTCTGTTTTTCTCTTGAGATCTCCTCTTAAGTATTGGAGACCTAGATTTCCTTGTCTGATCTTGAGACTTACTTCTCTTATAAGGACTTTTGGATTTCCTCCTTTCTTTTGACTTGCTTCTAGTAGTCTTCTCTTTTACTCCATCAACTCCTGCCTTGGATTTCTTTTTGTCAGATCTGTGCCTAGTCCTTTCTTTTGATTCACTCTTACTTGATTTCTTGGAACTAGTTTTATTGTCCACAGGTTCTAATTTCCCCTTAGTATTTGACTTTGCTGTAGGTCTTGTTCCATTTCGTGCTTTTTCATTAATCTCCCCCTCTTCTTCAGATCCTGACTCATAACCTTGTAATATTAATCCCATCCCAGACTGGACTTTTCCTTCCATTAATTCATTTTCAAGTTCAGCTTTCAGCAATGCTCTTTGTTTCTCTAAGTCTTCCAGAGGAGCCAAAAAATCAATTTTAGTTCTTTTAGCTGGTCCATCTTCTTTGTCAGAGGCATCAGCCACCTCTTTCCATTTATGTTTCTTATGTTTGTGTCTGTGTTTATGTTTTTTGTCCTTGTCATCTTCTGAAGAATGTTTGTGTTTCTTGTGTTTACTTCGGTGTTTGTGTTTCTTTTTTTTGTGTCTGCTGTGCTTGTTCTGAGGTTGGTCTGCCTCTGACACTTCCCCATTTTCTTCATTCACACTTTTCTCGGATGCCTCAGCATCCTCAACCCTGCAAGAAACAAAGAGATCAGTACTATAAACTCACTGTAGTCCTTTATCTCATGTTAAATAGACAGCCTTTTATGATAGAAACTAACTGGCATTTATTCATCTACCTTTGGGAGAATTAAAAATGTACCAGTAATTAAAGTAAGTTATAACAGCAGATACACTTCCTTAGGAACAGACAGCTATGGCTGCAGAAGGAAGTAGTACAGAAGGAACAGACAGCAAATGCACTGATAAAACCCAAAGTGTGGATGGAATCAATGCTTACACCTTTACATTCAATTCTGATCTATCTCTTGATAGCATACAACAGTGCTGAATATTTATTTGTCAGTAGTACATCATCATCTATCTGCTCCACTCCAATGCCTAACCCAAGCTATGCCTTTTACAAGTATTTTCAAGTGGCAGAAAACAGTTGTGCTACAAAGATCAAAATTTATTTCAAGGTATGATGCTGACTGCCTTACAAAACCTCCTTGCAAAATCTCATCCAGAGCTGACTCTCTTAGCTGCAATTCTTTTCTCTAAGCGTACACACCTGTTCAAGTTGAAGAAGTTCAAGAAATGTTCTTACAGATTTATATTATTTATGTAATACAAGAAACACTACTGAGGAATGGGACAAATTAAGGAAGTCTAATTTCAGAGCAGCTTTCTGATAGTATGCAGCAGATTAGTAGCTTCAAAAAAATGTGGTAATCTTGACACCTGTAAAATGCCATTGACCAAAACTGCTGAAACTAATACAGCAGGTTATTAAAATAAAGACATACAGTGTTTCTTCTAAGAATTTAATTTCTCCAAAGAGTATCTTTAAAAAATATAAAATTCAGTCCTGATGTTACACATTCCCTTCTATTATCTTCCATAGCCACTGAAACTGGCTTAGCGACGGGGGTTTTTAGAGTGTTTAGCCAATTCCTCCCAATCTCCTTCAGAACATCAATTAAGTTACTGTCTGTTAATACAGACGTTTGCCTTTTGAAATAATATTACAGGTGCCAGAGCTCATCTTTTTACAAACTCACCCCATCTAAACAACAGCTCTGAAATTTACTAGTTGCCACTTTAATATCTAAGCATAGCTCTTTGATGTATACTAAGCCTCATTAGGTGAAAAGAAATCCCCCAAACATGACAGTCAGGAGTGGGGGGTGAATGTCTACAGAAATGTGGAATATCTTCTGAACTCTACTGGTTTCAGTTGTTTCTGAAGAATATGATCAATCATCTGATCCAATTAATGTATCAGAGATGTTCTAAGCCAGACCTAAAGGACAGCACCTCACTCTGAATTTGATTAGTATCTTCCTAATTAAGGACAGGATCTGAAGCAGTGCACATTTACTCTCTCCTGCCTGATTAAGGCAAATACCTGTACTAGTAAATAAAGCTGACTTTTCTGCAAAGTAGACTAAATTATTGGCTAAAATTGTTTTTTAAAACTTTAGTGCTATGAAATGATTAATGTCCAAAAGGAACAGACTGTTAGAGTTAAGAATATAAAATATTGAGAGACTTAACTCAGAATGCTGCTTGTCTTTTATGTTTTTATAACTACTTCTGTTTATTCAAGGCACACAGAAAGGTGTTTTTCTTAACTGCTACCCCCTGACACTCCACACCATTATGATAAAAGAATATCAGAACAAAGGAGGAAAAAGTGGCTTAAAAAGAGCTTATTTAATCTTGCGCTTGGCATTATAAAAAGTTTAAAAAAGAAGAAGCATTAAATGCAAAACTTCTTCAACTTGGATTTGCCATCCTGAGCAAGTCGGTGACCTAAGTGGGGAAATGTAACAAGGAGAAATTTATGAGAACTATGTGCCCTTCAAAATTTCTTTTAGTTGGATCCAGGATCCTGTGTAAGTCCCCAGTTAGCACACTAAAAGTACTTCAAGACATTATAAAAATATTAAATACAATACAAATTGCATCTGTTCAAGCTGTTCCAGGTAAGTCTTCCTTCTCTTAACAGCAGAAAGCGATACCAAAATATTTAAGAAAGTTATTTTGCTATTGTATGTATTTTGGAGTTATGTAATAACCTCATCCTAAATTCTGGAAAAGCCAGCTGGTAGCTAAGGTGCCAGACAAGACACATCACCACAACAGCATCTCAGGCCACTACAGGCTGCCAATACAACTGCCAGCTGTCTTTGTAGCTCAACAATAACATTAGCTTGATTAATGTGCAAGAAACAGTTCAAGTTTTCTTCATGTACAGGGAATACATTTATTTCAAGTAATTTCATTAAACTGTGGATAAACTTTTACTTCCACTAAATGCTTCAGAGATATAATGACATGGATGAGAAAGCCTTTTAAGAATATTTCAGAAGGTGATGAGGCATGTCTACATGTTTAGGTGCTAATGGCTTTAAATAGAGAGAAACTGTGACATGAACTTGTTATAGCCCTACTTTTTCCTATTTTTGAATTCAAGGAGAAGAATAACAGGAAGTTCATAAGGATGTGCAGCGATTTCACCCATCTCTTCCTTCATACAGGGGTCCTGTCATCAGCTTCTACCTTATCACTTAACTTTCTACAATACTAAACGCTGTTCTCCATGAGCATGTGTTTTACACGGCTCACATATACTCCCACTGCTTTTCCTCACCCATTTTCTACTCCCAGGATAAATAATAAAAATCAAGCCTCAAATCAAAACTTTTAAGGAGAAAAAGACACAGAAAGCAGTTCATATGGCTAAAATATTAATGCGGTAAAGAGGAGAGATAGAGCAAGCATTAGATCGTTAACTCCCAGCAGAATTTCCAGAAGACTGTGTTCATTCAGGAGAGTGTGGACAAGCCCAAACCCCGCGGCACAAACCGGGGCGCCTGGAAAACGCACGCCCGGGAGCCCCGTTCCGGCAGGGAGGCGGCAGCTCGATCTTCGCTTCCCAACGGGAGCCGGCACTTGCCAGTCATTTCGAGGGCTGGAAGGAGGGGCTGGCGGCAACAAATCACTTTCTGCTGTTACCAGCACAGGCACTTTCCACACCGCGAGAGCGGCCGGGGCCCGGGGGAAGGAGGGAGGAGGGTTCACCGCAGGGCGGGCAGCGGCTCGGCGGCCCCAGGGCAGCTCCGCTGGCCCGGAGCCCCCCGGCCCGGCTCGGAGAGAGTGTGAGGGGGGGTGTGCACGCTTTCAGTGGCGTGGGGGATCCCGGGAGCGCCAGCCCGGATCGGCCTCAGGGATGCCCGAGCCCTGCGCGCCCGGGCGGACAGCAGCGGCCTCGCAGCCACGCGGAAGATGCGCATCCCTCCGCCCCTCGTTCCACGTCCCCCGCACCGGCGGCAATCCCGGTTCTCCGCGGCGGGAGCACCCCCAGGGCGGGAAGGCGCACGCGGGACTCCCGGGGACACGCGCCCGCCGCCGCTTCCCTTCCCCCCTCCCCCCGCGCGGCCCTCCCGAATCCACGGGCGGATCCGGCGCCCCAGGCCCCGCCGGGCCGCCTCGCCGCGAACCAGCGGCTCCTACAGCAACCCCCCTCCCCCGGCGCGGCCGCTTTCCCCCGTCCTCCTCTCCATACCCCCTTCCTCCTCCTCCCTCACCACTTCCACCCGGGCCGCTTCTGGTCGTCCCCGTCCCATGTGTGTGTCCCGCCTCCCCAATCCCCTCGCCCGCGCTTCTCCCTCCACCTCCCTTCTCCTCCTCCCCAAAGCTCCAGGGCAAGCAGCCTCCCCCCCTCCAGCCGGTCCTTACTCGGGCGGTCGCTGCTCGGGCTCGGCCGCGGCGGCCATTTTGAACTTCCGAACTCCTTCGCTGCCGCCGCCGCTGGGAGGGGGCGGGGGGAGACGCGGGGCCGGAAGTGAACCCCGCGCGCGGGGCCGAGAGCGAACCCCGCGCGCGGGGCCGGGAGCGCGGCGCAGGCCCCGCCTCCCCCCTCCCGCCACAGGGTGGCGGCGGGAAGGGATCGGGCTGAGAATCAGCGGGGTTGGATGAGGTATTGGGAGCGAGCTTTTCGCCGTGAGGGCCCTGAGACAGAGGAACACGTTTCCTAGAGAAGCTGTGGATGCCCCATCCTTGGGAGCGTTCGGAGCAGCCTGGTCCCGTGGAAGAGTATCCCTGCGCATGGCAGGGGGTTGGAACTGGGTCAGTTTTAAGGTCCTTTCCAACCCAAGCCGTTCTGTAATGCTGTGGTCCTGTTGAAAGACGTCGCTCCGCTTAATTTGCCTTTCCCGGCTCGGCCTGGCTGTGCCGGGCTGAGGGAAGGGGTCGCTGGGGCTCGGCCCTGTGTCTGGGTGCGCTCCGGTGGTGGCTCCTGGGCTGGAGGGAGGGGGCAGGTTTCTCACGGCATTCTCGCCGTTTAAAACAAGTATTAGATTTAAGATCACTGCTGCCTGTCTGGTAACAGGAGCTGTTATAAACTTAGCATAGAAATGACGTAATATTGCTAACCTGTATTTCGTTTTTAATTTCAGCAGGTGATTTGAGCAGTCATTTATGGCATTTTTTTCATGCAGGACCCTCACTTCTTTGAGATAGTTGTAAAATCTGCAGACATTCCCAGGGCTGGAATCTGAATCTGGATGTCGTTGCTTCCCAGACTGTAGATAAGACACTCGAAATCATGAAGTGGATTTTATTATTGTCTTCTCACAGATTCACAGATTATACTGAGTTGGAAGGGATCCACAAGGATCTTCGAGTCCAGCTCTTAAGTAAGTGTCCAGTACAGGGATTGCATCCACCACCTTGGTGTTACCAGCTCCATGCTCTAACCAACTGCAACTCTGGAAAATTAACAGATTTAACTACAAATATCCATATGTTCTGTCAATGAACCCACACATCACCATGAGGACATCACAACATCCCAGCTGTATGCTACTTTGCTTGAGGATTTTGAAGCCCAGATTGCCTGGTCTGGTGGAAATATTTCTGGTGGAGATACATAGGTGCAAGCTCTGCCATTTCACAAGCTGGATCAAAAGTAAGATCAGGAAACACCTGGCTCAGATCTGTGAAACTGACATGGCATGTCAAATTTCAGGCTGCCCTAAAATGGACCAAGGTAAAAATGAGCTTTGGAGATGAAAAGAATGAAAACAAAGAAAATCTTGCAAAAAATTGCTCTTTTGTTGCATGTGTCTCAGGTGCCTTAAAATAAGAGTCCTTGCTGTTGTGACATGAGCCCAAGCATAATCCTCATGCATCTCACTCCTGTGAAATGAACACCTTGTTTGGAGAAGTAGCAGCTTATTTTCAGCTTGAGGAACCCTGCAGTGCTGACTTCTCTTCCATATTCCAAGAGGAAGGACAGATAAACCCAGTTTATGCCTCTTAGCATCTGTCATGTTTCCTGTGTTAGAATCCAGACATTTGCTGGGGAAATTAAAAACCCCTAAGGCTCAATCAAGGTGTAAACATCCTACGAAAATCAGTTGAAATTCCAGTTGAAACCTGGATCTATAGGCTCAACTCTCCCTATGGAAGATGCTCGTGCCTTAAAGCTGGGTTCTGAGAGAAAACAGCATTTCTGAATGTGTGAAATGTAGCACTAGAGCCACAAGATGCTGAGAAAATCCATTTAAAGGGTCATGATGTCGATCGTGGCTTTAAATGTGTTTATTGTCATATGACTGAGTAGATCTTAATGGAAAATCATTGAAAATCACACATGTGGATAAAAGAAACCTGCCAGTGCTTTGTCTGTGAGAGTGCTTTTATATCACTTTATAAAGTGCCTGGAAAGTGCACAGAAACATCCCTCAGAGGTAACCTCATCTCAGTGCACATCATCTGAAACTGAGCAGATAAGCAATTTTAATGTAGCTTGCTTGGCATTATCAGGATATGGTTATGTGCCCACACAGTGATTTTACCAGTAAGTCAGGATTTATTTTTTGCTCTCATCCAATTGTCTCCTCAGCTTAAACTTATTGCTGCAAATAATTTTGTTCGGTCAATGCAAAATGTGTTGCAGCCTTTCAGTATGAACGGTAAATGCTATTATCAGAAGCTACTGTAAAACATCTTCATGCTGGTTTGAGTAAAGAAAACGTAAGAACTGTAAAAATTCTAAAAATTTGTTGTAAATGTTCACATTTTGATGATGTTCATTCTGCAAAATCCTTTCTCATTTAATATGTTGGATTATGGCTGTTTCTATGAGTAGTTGATCATCATATTCCAGCAATTTCAGTATTAGTACCTTTTTAATGACTCTTAACATTACTGTGAAGGTACTTCTATCTAGGTGAATGCCTTTTAGATCAGAATTTGGTGACATTTCTTATAGCTAAATATTATCTCCATTGATATATGAAAGACCTTGAGTAGCATAATCTGTCTCCTAAATCACGAAAGAACATTGTTCCAGTACTCTAGTTCTGTTCCCCTTTGCATGAATTACTAATGTCACTTTGGTACCAAATTACACTTTTTTCCTCATTGCTTAAATACTGCTTCTGTTAGTAATTCAAGTGCTTTGCCCTCCATAAAACTATGTATGTAGTGTTCACCTTCATGTCTGTAGGTAAAAATCTTGAATGGCAGTGCACAAAGGTAGTCTGGGCATTTTTCTGTTTAACTATTCAGTATTGCAGGTGGTTGCAGTGATTAATTGATCTTAGCAAGGTTGCCCTGGCTGCTGCTGTGATATAAACCAAATTCTTGCTTTGTGGGTTGAGCTACTGCTTTGGTTCTGATTGCTCAGTATGGCCAAGTGAAAGAGCAGGTGGTTGTGAAATAAGGTGATGGCTCATGGGTGTGTGCTGGAGTTTGTGGCAGTGGTCAGGTGAGGAAACGGGCAAGGTTAGAAACGTGGAGGAATGTGGAATGACAGGGCATCCTGTGGTTGTAGCCAGGCATCTGTGTCATGATGGAGGGTTTAGATTAGATTAGGAAGGGCTTTGATGGAAAGGTTTAGATCGCATTAGGTGTTAGGCTGTCTAGTTTTGATGCCTTTGTTTTTGGGATACATGGGCTCGTTCTGAGGTTTTTACTGCTTGACAGGGCAGGAGATAGAATTTTTAAAAAGGTTATAGCAGAATTTCTGGAGGAAAAGTAATTGAGAAAATGGAAATTTTTAGAACTAAAAGCAAAACAGGTTTTTTATTTGCTTCACAGTGAATTATAGTGTCTCCTTTATTGAGACTGTAAGCCAAGAACAAAGCTACAGTCCAATATAACTTTTTCTCTAAGGGGGTAGGAAGGAAAGCACATGGAAAGACAATTGAAATTGGCAGTATTTCAAAACAGAGATGACTACAGCAGTGAAAAAAATCATAAGTGCTTATACAAACTGTTATTTTTTTAAGTGAAAGGAGAACTGCTTTTTATTAACAAATTATAAATTATTTCTTGAAATGAGTATTTTCATTCATTTCAAGGAAGCTTTAGTGTAAAATTATAAGGAACTGTTGTCTGCTGATTCCTTGCTTGAGGACTTGATACAGTGAGAGCCTTCCTGCTGGCTATGAGGATGGTTTTTGAAATAGTTTTAAGCACAGCTTCTTAGCACTAAGCTTGTGTTTAACTTCGTACCAAGTTCTCACTGTAATTGCTAATGTTATTTGGTACAATATGTTTGTTGTAGCTTTTAACCTACTTGAAAGCCTAACTGGTTAGTGGAAAGCAATGTCCAAATTGAATCTTAAATCTTAGAAAAAGAGTTCAGAAGTTGCTATGAAGTTATTTTATATTAAAAGCTTTACAAGAAAGGGTTGGTGGTCTTGATTGCATTTCCCTTTAGACAGAAATTCTCTGGGCAAAACCTGCAGCCTCCTACCACTACTTTCTCCAGACCAAATGTAGACTGTCAGCAGATGTGCTTAGAAGAAAATGGACACGTAAAGTGTGTTGTGTCTGCCACTAAAAATAATCCTTGAAGCTTGGGTATTCTGAGATATCTGTTCCTTCAATATTTTTCATATGCTCCATAATTTACAACAAAATAATTCCACTGCAAGTGCATATTTTGCTAACTCATTTTTAATTGTGGTTTGAAATCTTTAAGAGCTCCTTGTTATCATGTTTTTGTTTTTGTTCTCTTTTGACACTTTGAGTTCACTAGGCATTCTTAGAGCTGAGCTAACCTTGGATTTGCTGTCAGAGCCCCCATGGTCAAATTATGTCATCATAATAAATAATTACTCTTTCTTCTTAAATGCTGTGCATCTCAGCCAAATTTGGCCTCATATTGCCTAAATAACCACAAAATACTTTAAAACTACATAGGAGTTCAGTTTGAACATTTATGTTAATAACTTTAATGTGGATAAATGTCTTTATTTTAGATCAACGTATTTTCTCTGGTTCTAAGCTACTGCAACAAAACCATGGCTTTTAATACAGCTAAGGAATGGATCAAGGTCTGCAAGCATCTGTGCAAGCATAGGTACTGTTTCTAGCTGTACTGAATGCAAGATGTGAGTTTTTTTGCAGTTCTTTTTATTTTTTTTTCTCTTTCAGTGCTAAATATTTGCGAAATACAAGTGTACATACAAGTAAATTTGCTTTAATTGAGGGAAGAAGGCTTTAAAACTCATTAAGATAGATTAGAACAGTGGTTTGAAGGGCAGGGAGGAAGGATTAGGAACTTCTTAGAGTTTGCTTGAGGGCACTCAACAAGGATCCCCATCTTTCCAAGGCAGTAGGTGGGCTGGGATGTGGCAGCTGCATTGAGCTTGCAGCTGAGCAGCTCTTGCATAGGTAGAGGAGAAAAGGCAACATTCAGTGCAGGAAATCTGGATGGCAGGACATGATGAGATGCTGGGGTTTTGAATACTTCTTGGGTTGATTTGAGTTTCTGATGGGCTCATTTTGGCAATTGATTATTGCTTGGTTGGATAATTAGCTGTCAGTTTAAAAGGAAATTCTGCCTTGTTAAGTTAGTAGCAGCAAGTCACTTCCTTTTTCCAGTGTTGCTTCATCTCAGTGAAGCTTTATTTCCATCTGCAAGAGGTAGAGATCCTTGCTTCATGCAAAGAAGACTCTATAACCGTATCATTTTGTTGTTTGTTGTGTTGCTAAACTGGGGTTGGGGATGCTGTACTGCTGAGAATGTCAAAGCTGAAGGATGCTTCATGTCTGAAGCTTTTCTGGCTTTAACTTTATGTTAATGTGACTGGAGTTACACCAGAATTGTAATACTCTTCATGATGACCATCTAGGTTCAGTATTCAGTTTAGATCTATTTTTACCCAAGGGTTTAGTCTCTTTCTGATTTCTTTTTGGACGTTTCACGATGTCAAATGAGCAAATCAGCCAAAATGATTCAGCCAATTTTCTAGAAGGTATATGGGGAAAACTTTCTGTTCATGTTTTCAAGTAGAACCTGCAAGACTGTGGATACCTTCCTAACAGTCCATGGCTTGAAGGAAATACATACACATTCTTCAAGAGATGTCTTCTGTTAGAACAGTTGAAAGGCCACATTCCTGATGGAAAAATCTGTTGAGATTTGGCCTTTTCAATGTCTCTGAAAAATGCAGTGAACAATGGCAATACCTTACTGCAGGAAGCTAATTGTGACAGACTGTTTTAGGGAGGCAGGGACAGGAACTAGGAAAACTTGCCAGTTCCTTTGGCACCTGGATTGCAAAGGTTTTTAATTCTTTTGTTGACGGCATATAAAAGATGTTGGCTACTGAACACCAGTGAGGCTGGAAAACCTGTGAGCTGTTGCCAGAGATAAAGACGAGATGAGGAGATGAACTTAAGTAGAATTTGGCATGTTAGGAAAAGTGATAATGGGTCATGGCAAAGTGGGCAAATAGTAAAATAATGGGGATTCTCAGAAAATGAGAATAACTTGGGCCACAGTTTGGTCTGAAGTGAACAGAAGGATTTAGTCTCAAACATGTGAACCAGCATTAAATTAACAGGGTGCACAATCACTTCCATTTACTATTGCTGCCATTACTCAAATGACAATTAGTTGAAGCATCAGAGGGTTTTGGTGTGTGTGTGTGTGTGTGTATATAAAAATTCCCCAATGTGAAACCTGGCATTAATGTTTTAACTTCTTAGGTATTTTGATTCCAAAAATGAAACCTAAAACTTGTTGAGTGTTGAAAAGAAAACAAAATCGCAAGAAAAGAAGAAATTAAGAGAGCTCTCAATACAGGTAAAAAAGCCAAGCACTCATCTGTGTGGGTGGGTACACTTGCAAAATCTTCAATTGCCTGATTTGCCTGTATGCAAATTTTTGCTCCCAGTGATCCTTTTGAAAGTCAGTGTGTAGAATGGGTAGTGCTTCATTAGCCTTGCTTTATTCTTTAGAGAGCAAAGTAGATATACAAAAAACAATGAGATTAAGGTTACCAAGGCAACTTTGATTTTTGCAATTTAACTTTAATTTTGACAATATTTAATTTTTATTTCTTGTCTTAGCAACCTTAATGAGTTGAGGCTTGGAGTTTTTTAATCCAGCTTTTATATTATGTTGTAGGAAATATGTTGGGAATTTACCTTAATATACTAAAATAAATGACCAGAAATGCTGTTTGCTTTGTAGTATGTACTGCTGTATGTTCTGAGTTACTAGGTTCTACATTGCTATACCCCATGAATGTGCCATACAGTGGCTATATAAAAGTTCACGTATTTCTTCCTTATGTCCTGTGACATGCAGACCCTTCCGAGTTACTGGCTTCAGCTCCACCACAACATCCTTACATGTGTTGGTGGTATCTTGACTAAACCATGCTGGTGCACACTGAATTGGAGAGTCAGGTAAGTGTTTGTTTATGCTTGAATACAGCCCATGAAAAAAGCAATAAGATTCTCAAATATTTTTTAATCTGTATGTAGTCACATGTGACAGTGTTCACAGGGGTTCTTGGATGAGGGAAGAGACAAGAATGTTGACTCCATGCTCAGAAGGCTTGATTTATTATATTATGATATATATATATATTACATTATAACTATACTAAAAAGAAATAGAAGGAAAGGTTTCCTCAGAAGGCTAGCTAAGAATAGAAAAGAATGAATAACAAAGATCTGTGGCTCGGACAGAGTCCAAGCTATCTGGTCTGTGGTTGGCCATTAATTGTAAACATTCAAGATGGCCCAATCACAGACACACCTGCTGCATTCCACAGCAGCAGATAACCATTGTTTACGTTTTGTTTCTGAGGCCTCAGCTCCTCAGAAGGGAAAAAATCCTAAGAAAGGATTTTTAGTGAAAGGATGTCTGCGACAGTCACAAAACTGGCAATTCATCCTCCCTTTTCTCTTAGTCACTAGAGACTCCAGAATCCAGCAGTATTTGTAATCTGATGCTTGCTATGTCATCACATTAAAAGGTGTAGGCAAATTAATAAATAAGGCTTGGTGACACTGGGTGAGGAAAAAGTCTTTAAATTTTTCTTTCTGTAAACAGCTGTCTGCTGAAATGTCTCACATGATCAAGTTCTGCTTTTTACAAATTATCTTCAGAGTTGGTACTTCTGTTTTGAGATTGATTTATTTATATAACAGCTAACATCAGCTTTTATCTCTTGTTTGTAAGCTTCTGGGAGGGTGGTGAAAGGACAATTTTTGATATTTTGGTACTTTGTTGCTTGTACAAAAGCAGTAATATACAAACTATGTCAGCACCAAAAAAAAAGAGTCAAATTAAGTTATTCTGTGCCAAATGATACTTGCGTGGTTGAAAATATTTCATTTACTCTGAAACAAACACTGGGTATCTTCTCAATCATGTAATGGGCTTTTTACCCCCTAATTTTATGAAGTATGGTCTATATATTTAAAAGTGTATGCAGCACTGCATTTCTTAAGACTATATCTTGGTTTGACATTTCACTGATCTTTGTATTAGTCTTAACAACATAATTAGCATTTTATGTTATTTTAACAATTTTTGGATATTCGTAACATAATGAAAATAAACTCCTTGTAGCATGGTAGCTGTATTATGCAAAAAGGTAGTTGTTCTTTGTCTGCATGTATTATGATCACTGGAAGTTTACAAGAGGAAGCTTAGAAAAGATAGGAATGTTAAAAATGTGCATTGTAGGATAAAGTTTTTATATGATAAATACATGGTAATCTGGTAGAACAAAGCGATTCAGGTCAAATGAAAAACCTGAAAATCATATTTCTCCTTACTGCATTTTCACTTTTAAAAAGAAAGGCATATTTATTGTCATGGCAAATACATGAAACATAGTAGTAACTTTTCAGATGCTGTCATTTTAATGATTATAGTGATTTGTGCTTACCTAATTTTGTTTTTATCTTTTGTTGTGCTGAGCAGCACTTTAGCAATTTTATAATGCAACTGTGCATCCAGTAATGATAATCTGTATTTCCAAGATGTGTGTGAATGGCAGTTAAATAGTTCTGTAAATCACTTGACTATTGATTGTATTTGCAGTATACACAAAAATAAAACAGAGCAGTTCATTCGTCAAAATTACTTATCTTTAACTTGCATCTAATTTTGCCCTACAGGTTAAAAAACACCCAAACAGCACAACAATGAACAAACAAAACCAAGTCAAACAAATTACTTTTCTCGAGAAGCTGTATTTTATGTGTGTGTCACAAACATAGCACAGAATGAGGAGCAAGGTTTATATTCTCTACAGCTTTGTCTTTCATCACCTGACATTTTCATATCTCATTTTTAAGTCTTTCCATGACTGATAGTATTATAAAATATTGGTATCATGTATTTTGGGTTTCTTTTTCAGTTAGTTTACTTAGCTTATTTCTTAAATGGTAATCCAGAGAACAGTTGAAGGAGCAAATGGAAAATTTCAGAGTGCTACCACTCTTTTGTCTTCATTCTGGGATCAAGTATTCAAAACCAGACATCAATTGAGAGGACATCACAAACAAATCTATTGTGAAGAAACAACAAACCCACAAATGAAAGAGAATAAAAAATCCTGAAGATAATCCTGTGTGTTTCAACAAAAAAGCAACTTGAAAGAAGGATTCAAGCTAATTTAAGTGTAGCATATACAGTAGGTATGATCAGTATTATAGCAAAACTTGCTATTTTGTTTCTTAATTGCAGAATATTTGGCACATATATTTATTTGCTGATTTACTTACATATTTTTGTAAGAAAGTTGCTCTTTGATAGCCTAAATAAAAATAGCTCCCTCCTGCTTGGTTTGTGATATTACCAGTCTTTGGAGTAAATTAAGCATTTGCTGATCAAAAGGTGCAGCTAAGGTTTTCTGCTATAGTTTGTTACAGGCAATAGCAAAGTACAGCCCCTGAAATAGACTTTTTCAGGAGCCAAGACAAATGCTGTGAGACTTCTTGGAATTCTGCAAGTTAACTAGGTGAAAAACAGCTTCCTTTGGGTCATGGCTGCATTTTTAAGAGGACTACTAACTAAAGCACCAATTTTATCAGTTAGTGTAAAATTCTACTTATCTGCACTTGTAAGAGTTAGTATCAAAACTTTGCCTTACCTCAAGTGTATCCTTTCTTCCTAAGAGATTTTGAGAAGGCATTTGATGTTTTCCTGTTACTCAGAAAAGATCTCTTTTTCTTTGATAAAGAAGATAATAATCTCTAGCAGCCGCCTGTCCACGAGTTGACATTACAAAATATTCAGATAGTTTTTCTAATATTTAGGTAGAGAAGCTTGAATACATCTCTTTCTCTAAGTTTCTTCTAAGTATGTACATTTGGCTTGGGGTGTTTTCTCTTTTTGTTGTTGTTTATGGACATACATGTCTGTTACATTGTCAGAAAACATTTTTACAATAGTTTAACAAGAGAAGTCACTTTCTTATTTTCACAGTTGTGTATCATAAATTAATTTAAATCATCAAAGCTTTTTCCCCCCAAAAAAGCTTTGATGATTTGAATTAATTTATGATACACAAAAAAAAAAAAGCTTCTTTATCCCAACTGTTTTCTAGGACTTAAATAATTGTCTATACTGAATCTGGCTTTCCTCATTTTAAGTTGTTATTGCTCATGTGGAAAGAAAGAAATGCATGTTTTAGTAGCTCTCTGAAATTGGTATAATAAAAAGAAAGCAAAAATGCAATTTGGGTTCAGCTAGTCAAAGGTATAATTGCCTGAAGTGGACTAGAGCATTTTTGTTAGTAAGTAGGGAGCAGACCAATGTGCTGATTATTTACCTTGCTCATAGGCATCTGCCTTAGGGGCTTTTTTAAAATCAAGTAGTCAGTTAACAGAACTTATCTCTTTTTAAGTGACAGAAGTATAATGTTAAGCACTTTACATCATTAAAACAGTTGCTTGTGGAGTTACACTGGAGTATGACAACCCAAATTTTATCAGAGGTTACATTTGAAATGTGGCATCTGATTTTTACAGCTCTGTTTTGAAGGAAAAAATGAGCTTTTATGGACTGGATCTCTGGAGCTCTCTCTGGAAGAGGGAAATTAAGAATTTACTTGAACTTTTCATACCTACTTCTTACTCGAGCTTTGCTTGACTTTTGTACAGCAAAACAAACTTCATGTCAACACTTTTCATTTCCTACAGTCCCCCTGAGGTGCAAACTCGTAAAACTGGCATTGGCTGTAGTCCCAGCCTGCAGGTGTCCCGTAATTCTTTCCACTCAAGGCCTTGTCCCCACAGCAGAACAGGATCTGTTGGGAGTCACAGCCAGCTCAGTGGTGTGTCCTGCGGCACACATGGAATAGCTGGTGGCAGAAGGGTGTGAGGATAACCCTGCCGTGCTCACTGTGACTGAGAGCACAGCCTGGGCCCTGCACACAGCTCCAGAGTGCCAGAGCAAGCTGCCTCATTTTCTCTTCGCCCCTCTCGTTATGCCCAGATTACAGATGCACATGGGAAGTATATTTTAGAGTCTATGGATACTGCAAAACTTCAAGGAATTCCTTTAAACTGAGAAAGATCTGCTGTCAGGAGGTTACCAGCAAAGTGTTGGACTTGGAAATCCAGCTGTGTTCCTGGCCGTCCTGTGGCGCTTTGTTTGTTTTCCTCCAGGAGGGGGCAGCAGATAAACAACATCGGGGGCTGTTTTTTACTTTTCAAACGCTTTCCAGTGTCCTCCTGCCTGTGAGTCACAGCAGTGGCTCCATACTTACGGGAGGGTTTATAATTATAATTCTTACCTGTTTGCTACGAGGACAGCTGGAATGTGTGAATCGGAAGTCTTCATCCTGTTCAGTGTTAAGCAGTAGAATATATTCAGCAAAATCAATCTCAAGTTTATAGAAAGGGCAGTTCAGTATTGAGAGTTAAGATTTTATGACATGGCAGTAGGTGTGTATATATTTTAGAGGATAAAATAACCAAGCAACCCAACCCCATGAGCTTATTAGTTAATGTCACCTAAGTCTTACTTAACATCTTTCAAATACTTATTTTCTATCATGTTTTATATTACAAGTCAAAATAATGTTCTCATAGTTTTATTTTCTGATGAGAGAAAAAAGACTAAGAACGCACTGAATCTAGGGACGCTTTTCATTCGTGTGTAATTAATGTGCTCATGTACATTCTGTGCTTGTGCATTCTGCTGACAGAGCATAGGAGTTAAAGTCCTCAATTCATGGCAGTGCTAATGATGCTAAAGAATATAGCCAAATTTTATTGCATTATTTCAGCCACATAGTGCAGGTTTATCATCTAAAACTTTATGGAGGTGTACAATATTACTGATTGGGAGTATAGTGGAGTCTTTTAAACTGTAGGGAAAATGCTGATTATTACATACCATTGTGAATTTCTTGAAAGTGTGTGGCTGTAATTCTGTTTAAGTTACAGATCAAGCAGTTAACAAAAAGCTACAGAGAGAGCAGTCAAGACTTTTCAGCTGCTAAATTTTATCCAGTAGTTTATATAAAGAAAGAAAAAACATAGTGGCTTCTGTGACTATCAGCTGCTATAATCAGTGTTCAGTAGCTAACTGGGAAGAATTAAACTAATTCCTAACAGGACTGATTCACTGATAGACTTGCCTTGGTGATTTTCATTAAAATTGTGTTGTAATGCATGTGAGACCTTTGTGGAGCCTAAAGCTTTATCAAGTTGACTTGACTTTTTTTTTTTTCTTTTCTGGTGATTTTCCTTTTCAAAGATTAAAAATGTTTAAGAGAAGAGGAGATAATTACAAAGATTTATTCAGAATGGCACAACTTGCCTTTCAGAATTGCCTTTCTTCTTAAATCCCACTCTTTAAATCACAATTTTTCCATATAGGCCCTATGGTTCTACTAAGTCACTGATTTAGCACCTTCTATGCATCAAACACTTCAACAACTCCCCTGAGTATTTAAGTTCCTTCATGCAAGTTCAGGGCTTTTATTCTTTGAGCAATGTAAGCTTTATTTTTCTAGTGCAGGAAAGATCCACACAAATAACTGAGGATGAAATTCCCTTTTTCCTCTTTCTTGTTTTGAATACCATTGCACAAAATAACTCTGTGATTCATTCTTGCTTTGTGTAGTAATTAGCAGGAAGACTTTTACCAGTAGAAGTCTTGAGCATAGTATAAATTAATTCCATAGTATTCTAAAATACTTGATTTTCTGAGTGTCTGGACTTGAACTGCCTTTGCAAATATGTCATTAAAATAGCTCTGATTTCCTTATAGAGTGTTTAAAGAATGAGTAATCCTGTTTATTACATCTAATAAATGAACGTATTGCATGTTTTTGGGAATAGTATTTACTCAGTTATTAATTATTTACAGTGTGTTTTGAAAGGACATTGTTTCCTTTTGCTGGAAAGGTCAATAATCCGGATAGGTGTGTAAGCACTTTTTAAACCTGCTATAGTTGGTTTTCACAGGACAAGGATTTTAAACTTTTGTGCTTGCATTCTCTCTTTGAAGTTACTATGTGTTAAAGATGTGATTTTAAAGCATAAAGACTTGTGCGTGAATTTGTGAGCAGCCAGTGCTTCCTCTGTTGTTCCTGAGGTATACTGAGGATGATGAGGGGGATAATCCAGAAAAATCAATGAATTTGGGATAACATCTGTAATCTGCATTGGCTTTTTCGAATGTTTTACCATTTCCCTTCCAAGGAATTTTCTCTTTGTTAGCACATACATAATTTTCATATGGAGTTTTTTTTCCCCCCTTTTTAAATAAATTCCATTTGCAGGCCTGCAAGAGTAACAGATCATATAGCAGAAACAAAAAAATTCTAGAAAACTTTGGTAGACCATTCAAACATCAAAATAGAATAATCCAATATGATCGTGTTGCATTATGCAGTATTGGCTGCTAGGAATTTAATTCAACACAGCAAACCATGGCATTTGGGGAATATAAATAAATAATTGAAACATAATAAACTGAAGTTTTTCATTGTATACAGGTCTGATAAGAATCTTTGTGCTCTTATCTTTCCCACACTGGTATGAATCTTTCCTAACTAATAGCTTTAAATACTGATGATAAAACACATTAAAAGCCTAAATTAACACAGCAAATGAGAAATGTAATCCCTTTAGACCTCTTACACAGGAAGAATAGGTGATGATTTGCCAGCTGTGACAGGGTTCATTTCCTCTCTGACAGGAAGCATTCTTGTAGTTAGCTTTCCAGAAACCCATGGGAATACATGCTGGCATCAAAGCCCTTCATTGGAAATAGGGAACAAGATCTCTCTGACCCAGCAGGTGCAAACACAGGTGAATTGCATGGATGTCCTCTTCATGTTACCACTTATGTAAATTGCTCAGGGAGGAAAAATAGTACTCTACTGTTGAGTATTGAGTGCTGTGTAGGAGTGATTATTTTGTGACATGAAAAGGATTTCTAGGAAAAAAGGGTATTTTTTCCCCTATTGATAGTTTTTTCTCTTATGTTGAATATGCAAAAACCAAAAACTATGACCCTGATTTAACAAAAGCAGGTGAATTTTTAACTGATGGTTTTTTTAATGGCAATTTGGGATATTGATCTTTAGGATATGTTTGATCCTAGTTTAGAATTTGTGTTCAGAAGACACCTATGTAAAGATAGAAACACTGCGAAGACAAGGACTACTTACGTTCCTGCCTTGTTAACTGAAAAGGGCGTCTTGGCTAGTTCAGAGGGATGTGGACTTTAACCACAACTTTTTTTTTCTCTTCTGCTACTCCACAGCCAGATTAGAAATAGGAATGTCTTCTCAAAACTTCTAAAATCAGCTTGCACATGTAGGTATATTTGAAGATTTTCAATATCGTAGAGTTGGGTTTCCACCTTGACTACATTCCCTTTCCTTTTCTGGAAAGCTCCCTACCTCAGCTTTTTGTTTTGAACTTCACTGAACCTCTGTTAAAGGCCCAGTCTCTGTGACTTATGCTCTGGCATTCTTTCTGACTCAACCAAGCGATTTGTTCTAACAGACTTTGCATTGCCATGGTTATAGTAAAGCCATAATTCTGAGAGTTAAAAAAAAAAAAAAAAAAAAAAAAAAAAAAAAAAAAAAAAAAATTCTGAATTACAGAGAAAAAGTACCTTGTAGCATTATCTGCTTGGCACTGTGTTGTCATCTTATTGCAGGGGTTCCATACTGTCGTCTCCTATCACAGAAGTTTCATACACTCTTGGTGTTTTCTTGTGGGCAGCTCCTCAGAGCACCAACACTTTCTTCTTCACAAAGTGGCCAACTAACTCCAGTTCTCTTCTGCAGCCAGCCAAGCCACTCTTTTATAGCACTCTTCTCATTGGTTACAGCTATGGCCTGTTAAAGTCAGGCCTGTTCCTAAGCTTTGCTAATTGGCCCAGCTGCAACTCCTTAGGGGTAAGAAAGATTACTTTCTACACTATCTTTATTTTCTTGTATTCTATCCCCCTATAGAACTGTTGGCTCCATTCCATCTTGTTGGTATTTAAAAAGTGAAGCCTTCCTTCTTGCTTCTAAACTGAGCATTTTACAGGAATAGAAAATAAGATTAAGTGAATACATAGGATGGAAACAGGCTATGTTGGGTTAAAGCTCTCCCGAAACCTCCTACTTGGGGTGTGCAGTGAGTGGGTGGACAGGACAGTGGGAGCCAATTCGATGCTTGTGATAATACTTAAATAAAACAGCTTGTGGAGAACTTGTTGTATAGGACCTGGCAGCAGAGTGGATGCGGAATATCCACCTTTGTCCTTAGTGGCAAAATTACCTTTCCCTGAGTTGAAGAAACAAAATACTCTGGCAGTCACTTGGCAGGAGTGTGGCGCTCCAACACTTGAGTGCTGTGGGTGGTGCTGCATCCCGCAGCATCAGAGCCGTGGCATCACTCAGGGTGGCACAGGAGAGTAGGCAGATGCCTGGCAGGAAACCTGGGTGCGAAGGGGGCTGATAGACATCTCTTGCTACTGGGACAGATGGCTCTCAATCTCTGTGGTAGCAAGTGTGCCATGTCTTCAGAGACAGACATTTGCTCTATTAAATATTCTTAGCTTATGTAGAAGCCAACTGACAGGCCTTCAAAAGTTACAGGAGAAGGAGAGTGATGGGCAAAACAGCTTCTGCTCGGAGGCTATCTGGGTAGTGTGGCCAGGCACTGTTAATGGTGTTTAGGTGCATAAGTAAATAAGTGTCTAAACCCCTGCAAAATAAATTAAACTCATTAAAAAAAAAAAAAAATCTTGAACTGCCTCCTAGTCTTTGTTATGCTGCTATGTGACCCACAGCAAACTCATGTAACTGGTTTTAGGAAGCTACTTATTACCTAGGAAAATACAATTTGCTACCTTGACAGCTGCTCATGAACATGATGTCAGCCTCTTCCCGTTCATTTCCCCATCGACAGTTGGAGGTAAACCTAAAGAATGTTGGCTATGCAGTGGTCATGCAATGCATTAATTCTTGAAAGATAACAGTGGTTGAACTGGTACACGAGAGATGCTTGTAATTGTGCTGGAGTGAAATGCTGTCTTGAGGAGAATTGTTACTTGAAATATGTTCACTTTTCATTATTTTTTTAAAACTCAAATGTTTTCTTTGGTATGTTTTATTTTTGGATGTAAAAATGAAAATTGGTTGGCTTATGTGGGGCTTGTCCTCTATTCAACCCTGACCATTCTGTGATTCTGTTTCATTTTTTCAGTCTGTTCTTTCTTCCTGATTAGGTTCATTTCAGGTCCTCCACTGTAAGACTAATATTTCAGAATTTTCATACAAATGTGAAATTGAACATTGTAATTTAGATTTTGTCAGTAGGAATGTAAATGAAAGGGGTGGCCTGTCCTTTAAGAACATACCTTTCAATATTTTTGTTTTTGAAAGCCATTCTTTTCCTTTGTATTTGTGACCTAAATGTTCTCCTTGGTGGCTTTACAGAAAATTCTTTGTGTGTTTTCTTGATTAAGTTAAAATGATTTTACCTTTATAATTTCCTATTGCTTTTTGAAAATTTCCTGTTCTGCTACATTTCCACTTTCTGGAATTTGTTTGGTTTTAGTTGGTGGCCTAGAATACACTTGAAGCTGTCCCTCTGAACTTTGATTCAGAAGAAAATATCAAAACTCACTTTGGAAATGGTTCTGGCCAGTCTATCTTGGTTAGACATGTGGTTGAAGCCAAATTTAGACGCAGTAGGTTTGCTACTGGCAAAACAGACTGCAACCTTTAAGTGCCCAGAGCAGTGTCTAAGATCATGCTTCATTAGCAACAGGATCATGTGAAAAATGAGCTGTGGCTTGGAGGATGTGCTGTAAAAGCTGATCCCCTGATACTCTCCTGAATTTCCCACACACTTGGCGTTTGCTTGGAAGATAAAGCATCCTTCCTATTGCTTTTCATTTCCTGGTAGGTGGGAAGCTTTCCAAATTTGAGTGCTGCTCTTGTGCCACTATGGTGGCACTTGCAAACACATGCAAGTGAGAGGCTCTACAAATGTTGGCTGTGCTCAGAGAGTTGGTAAGTGTAAATAATCCCTCTGCCAGAGAAATTCTGTAAATCTGCTGGCTTTTAAAAAACGCCAAAATCCCACGCTTTAAGGTATGCACTCCTACCCAAGCCAAGTATTTACATATATTCCTGTTGGGACCTTGGCTCTGTGCAGGCTTTTTTGCCTAAGGGAATTGCTTTCTGGCTCTTCTTTACAGCTCTCTCTGTATCTAACTACCACATAGACCCTGCTGGAACATGAATGGAACACTAATGGGATAAATACAAAAATATCCAGTAGGTGACAGTATCAGTGCATATATGTGAAGGGGTACTGGGGCAAGTGGTAGTAACTTATATTAAAAAACCAAAAACGTATTCATTCACTATTTTTATGTCTTAATTTGATGGTTTAGGCTCACTACGCAGTTTTTTCACTGATTTGTCTGCAACTTCGCTTGTTGTGTTTTGGTTCCACCGCCCCACCCCGCCCCCGCGGACTGAGGAAATGATCGCATTCTTGGTAGTGCTAAACACATCTCCTCTTGCAGTGTTGTCAGGGCGTGTCTTGTGATAAGTGGGAGCACTAGCTGGTCCTAGTAAAGCCGAAATACATGTTCCAAGTACGTACTTAGCAGCCTTATCGGATGTTTAAATGTTAAATTCATGTCTGTTTAAACTCTTTAAATAAAGTACTCTTTTTTTTTTCGTTTTTTTTTCCTAAAGCTGGAAGATTTAAACTAAGATAAGCTAATATCCACGAGTTCACTTCTTGAGGTGTGCAGTGCTTGGTGGAGAGAAGGTTTGATTAGCTTGGGTTTATTACTTACATAACAAAAAATAAAAAGCTTAATCTATTCTGGTTCTTTAGCTGTCATAATAATGGTAGCTCTGATTACAAAACTAGTGCTGTGTTTGGAGAGTCTTTTGATGCCTCAACTGAAGTCTGGAAACACATTTATCAAAAGTGATAAAACCCTTGAGTTTAAAGAAAGTTCCTTCTTCACTTAGAGCTTTTCAATATCTGGTAATGGAAAAACAGGCTAAAACACTTTTTCCTAGCTTTTGTGGCAGGTGGGCAAAAATGCAGAATTGTAAACATTATCCAAGTGTTGTAACAAAAAAATTAATGAAATTCATATAATGGAATGATGACTTACCTTGTTACAACGATTTCCTTAGTGATTGGATACAACTTAATGACAGGGAGCTGTACTCTTTAAGGCCTGTGCTACTAAAATTGCTTTTAAAATTAAGCCATTCTGTAATATCTGTCATGATATTTTGTCTCTTTTTGCAGTATTACTTTAGAAGCATTTTTTTTCATTTACTTGTAATAAATCAGTCCTTCTTACAGGGACCAACTATTTTGCTGCTTTCAAATTATCAATGTGCCTCCTTCCACCAGCCTGCTTTGCCCTGTTAGGTGCATGTTAGCCATCATGATACTATAAACACTTGCATGCTCCACTTCTGCTGTGAAAATGGTTCCATTGGAAATGAATAGATTTTTTCTTTAATAAGTCAAAAACTTATAATGGCAGTCTATGAGATCAGGAAGTGAATAACTTAACTAGTGTTCATTAAAGTAAACAATAACACTGTCTAGAAGTACTCTTTTGTTGTATGTGAAATCTGTACTTAAAAAATATTTAGTTCTTATCTGCATAATGTTCCTGACCTAAATAGTTGGGATGTTTGGAATTGCCACTTGTGAAAGACACTGCCTGAATTGGACAAATACAGTTAAGGCGGGGGTTTTGTTGTGTTGCTTTTTTTTTTTTTCTTACGTAGATTATTTCAGGTCTGTGTTGGTCTTAAGATTTGTAAGCACAATAGAATGTAACACCCTCTACTTCTGAAATTGTATAAAAAGCACAATAAAATTTAAGAATACTAAAGGAAAAAAGAAAAGAAAGAAAAAAAAAAGAAAGAAAAATCAGGACAAACCTCACCCAGTCCCCAAGCATACACTTTGCACCCACACAGAGCCCATTGACTGATTCAGTGGGCTGTGTTCAAAAGTGAGGAGTAAAGAGCAGAAATAACACACAGATCTGAGTGTAAGCAAGACTAAGGATGGCATAACTACAGTGATGAAATATGCTGAAAAGTGTAATCTATACCTATACAGTATTCTCATATAGTTAATGAATAAATAGGAATTGTTTATTGATACTCAGTTAGAAAAGAGTGCATCTTTACATGTGTTGATACTTGAACATATGTGTGTGAGTATGTAACTGGGCTGTTCACAACAATCTTTTACTTTAGGGCTTTTGTCTTATCAAGAGCTTAGAGCTGTGTAGAAGATGGGATGTAAATTTGCTTGAGATATTTTCCATATTAGTGACTTGGAAGAGCAGATGACTGCTTCTGATGGCACAGAATCAGACAGGTTCACATTTTTTGTAGCTTTGCTGTCAAAGACCACAAGAAAATTTCCTGAAAATTGTGTGTTTCTGATGATAGTAGAGATGGCAAGGGTTCTGTGCTGCTCTAAAGTAATGTGTGGGAAAATGTTTCATCTTTTATACAAAACTTAGTATGAAAATGGATTTTTTTGTTTGTTAGATCAACCAATTAAATTTTTTGTTAGGTGTGAAGGAAAAGGAAATATGCTTTCCTATTAAGCATACTTGTAAGGAGGTCTGGGGGGTTTTGTGGCTTGTATTCATGTAATAGCACCACCACCCAAGTACCACTACCCCAAACAGAGAAAACCCATTAATATTGGCATCACAAGCCATGAGGTTTTTAAACTCGTATGGTTTACTAGTCTAAAAATCAGTCTAAAAATTAGGTTTAGCCAACTTAATTGTTTAATCTGACCTCTCTGTGGGTCCCCTTCTATACTCTTGGAGAATGATAGGCATTCTTACAAGACATCATAATTTCATGTGAAACATCACTTAAATGTGTGGGCTATTCACCTGTTAGGATTTCTTACTGCCTGCCTACAGTTAACTTTGCAGGGGAAATTTAGAAGGTAATACAACAGTTTGCTAACAGTAGGTGTATCTGCCTATATGTGATTTTTTCAGTATCTTACCTTGTCTGCAGAGAGCTGCCAAAATAAATGGATCCTCAATATTTATAGAATCGAAACCTTAAATTCAGAGAAGTTGATGTTACAGATTGGTAAGTTTGGGAGTCTCACTGTTTGATGTTAGGTCACAAGTGCTGAGACTAACCCACACGTCTCAGATTAGATTCTCTTGTAACTTGTGTACAGCTGTATTCTTGTCTGGTCTTGCATGAGGAAAAGTGCCAGAACCCAAAGGTTTAGGTTCTAGATTTGGTATTCCTGAATATGAAAGAACTGAGGTTTTGATTAGTATTAGATGATAATTACACTGTCTGAGGGTAGGATTTTGACCCATAGTAAATGTGTGGCAAATCTCACATTTTAATGTAGAATGAATCCTTGACAGTATTTGTGTTACAGTTAAGTTCTTTATTCTGAGGTATGTCCTTCTGTCATAATGCAAAATAGGTAGAATATATGACAAATGCAAGTTCAGAGCAGTTTGCAGCTTTCACTACACTGAGCTGGAATTATCTGCACACAGAAAAGTGTGCAGCTCTGGTGTAGGTGGTTGCATGCTGGAGCAATTGTATCCAAAGGATCTAAATGCATATAGGTCCTATTAAGATGGAAAAGTAAATTGGGACAATTCTGTTTGTAGGAGTTTAGATTTTTTTGTCTCTGTGGAGATTTTATTTTAAAAGAACAGATACATTCATAGTCGCACAAGTGAAATAGAAATACTGCTGAAAACATGGTGCAAATACCACTAACTTACTGCAGTAGTAGGAAAAAAAAAAAAAGTGAAAAGCATCATCTTACTTGTGTAAAAGGAGAGGCACTTTAGGTGTAGAATCCCTCACTTAGGAATACAGCCAAGCTGTCAGTGAAATTGCTCAGGAGAGCTGCTTGGGGTTAGCTCTGCTGCTGGGCAGAGATCTTGCTAGGGATGGCTCATGCCCTGATCCATTGTTTGGCTATTTTGGATTTCTGAGCACTACAGCTTGAGATTGACAGGCTGTGTTTGTGCAGTGCTCACTCACTGCTGCTGGGGGTAGTCATCACTGAGATAATTCTGTTTTATCACAGCATTCAGAAGAGCTTGGACCTTCACACAGGCTGACATCACACTGGTGGTGAGGTGTTTGGCAGTAGTTTTTGCTGCTCTTCTTCCCCTGACAAACAACTTCTCTGAAAATACATTAAGAAGTATCACCTGAGTTCAGGAATCTCATTAACCCATTCCCAGGACATCTTTACCCTCAAACGACTAGTAGTGGAACAGGAGTTCCACTGTTTAGGTTCTTAAAATTCCCCCTAAGCATTCCAGCAAGGAAGAAGTTGTTGGAATTGTCAGGCTTTCGTGCTGAAAGCCAGGGGTTAAGAAAAGAAAAGAAGAAATGGTTCTTATGTGGCAATTAAAAGCACTAAGAGTAGTCTTTCCAAAGTGCTTTGCATGGGGTATGGTACAGGTGGTAACTCCAATGCTGAGAGGATTCTGGGATTTGTCCTGTCCAAAGGGTGAAAGTGTTGATTTCTGTTCTGGTTACCTCTTGCTGATGCATTCTGCTTACTTACAAATGAAGAGTTTGACATTTCAAGGCAGGATGAGTTGAAATGTGCCAGAGCTGACAGTGAACCTTACAAGTGGTTTCTTCTTTTCATCTTTTTTTTTTTAATACAGTCTCTATGTAAAACAATAAATGATTCAAGAAAATATACTGATGCTGTAGCACTCAGTGCAGTAAACAAAATTCACTAAATTTCTTAATGGTTGCTTTTTGTAACAAAATGAGTATATTATCATAAGCTTATCCAATGTTGAAATAAAAATATAAACTATTAAAACATGATATCAAATGAACTTGACTTAAAAAATTCAGTGGCTAAGTATACCTGAATTTTATTTAGCCGAATAGAAATTGCTCTTTAAAATGGTTTTACTCCAAGACTCCACATTTATTATTTGACTATGCTTTTAAAAACCTATGGGGATAAAAAACCTAATATCACAACTTTCTACCAGACAGAAGCACTGTTCTCTGAAACATAATTGTGAAGAATATACTACTACAACAGGATAAAAGTTTTCCTTCAGGTAAATTGTAGATTTCTTGATTTACAGGAAAATGTTAGTTAGAGGCTTATGTTGAGAGAAGTTACTGGCAATTTGTAAGTAGAATCTCTACTAAAGAATTAAAGAAAAAAAAAGTTAAGAGAAGAAAATTGTCACAGTATAAGAAACTGGTAAGCATCCCCAGTCTCATCTTCCTGTTGTACATTTGGCACAGAAAAGGTTGGAGGTACATACCAAACATAAATACTTTGTCCCTCCTCTTCTGAAATAATAGTAGTTGGACATTTGCAACTGAGTACATACAGTATTACTAATGGGAAATGTTTTCTTTCCTTAAAATACTGCCATGTGAATTGTATTAACTTGTTTGCACAACAGTCTGATGGTTCTTTAACTTGAAATTGCTTGAGTGGTAAGTACTCATTTATGACATCAGCAGTACTTTATTTTGAAGGATTCCAGTGGCTTTCCACTGCCTGCTTTGGGGAAATGTTTTGATCCTTGCTGGTGTTGGGCCCTGAGGACACTGATGTAATGTGTTGGTTGTTTAATAGCATTTAGCAGCAGCAAAGGGATGCGAGGGAGATGTAGCTATGTGGAATTTAATTAAACAAATTGGAATTCAGCCAAAACTCAGATCAACAGTCCCAATCTTGCAAAAAGCACAAAGGGACTTGTAATAGTTGGTAAGTGAACTGAGCTTTCATTTTGGTGTCACCTTGACAATTGTGTTGTAAGGAATCTGCTTTTCTAGGGAATTTATTCAGTAGTGTTGTGAAGAATAATCTGTACCACTTACTAAATTACTAGTAATGGCTAGAGATTATTTCTTGCAGCATTCTGCCCTGTTTTTACATCTTTCACATAAGCACCAAGCATTTGAGAACAGGCAAGAGTAGCTTGGAGTAGCAGAGCTGCAGGTGTAACATGCTGCAGTTGCATGCCCACTAGAATTTTTAATATGCTGGGGTTTTTTTTCCTCTTTTTCCCCATTGTTGTTCAAGAAGGCTATATAGTAAGCTTGATAAGTTAATTAGAAAGGGGACCTTGAATACAAAATAAGTGCTCTATTTCTTTTGTGTGTGTGTGTGTTTATTACCCCATTATAAGCAGGCAGAAATATTCAGCATTAATTAGTTTACTGAAAAGACTGACTGCTGATAATAGGTCTTGTATGTACAAGGTATAATTTATAGAACCAAATTCTAATCTGTTCTTTATCCCAACCCAAGACAGCATAGTTATTCTGAAGTAAAGTGAAGGATTTTGTTATGTCCTTGTAAGTGATCTTTCAATTTGAATATGACAGGTTCTATCAGAATTATTTCTTTGCACTCTAGAAAAGAAAATTTTGGTGCAGAAATTAATAATTTTGACATATTTCTGGTTTGCTTTTTAAGACATCTTGGAACAGCAGTCTTTTATCAGAAGTTAACACACTTTGGTATTTCAGGAACAGCTAGTAGTGGAAGTCTGATGTGGCTTTCATGTGTAACTATCACTGAATAATATAAAATATTTTAAATGTACCTTGTTTACTACCAATTATTTTCTAGTTGAACTGCAAGTTATAGTAGAAATCTTCCAGGTCTGTTTCTGACTCCAAGCTAAATTTTTCAAGGAATATCTGAATTAGTATGCTTTATTTACTCTCTGTGTAATCCAGCAAAGAAGTTGGTGGTGGTGTGCATGGTTCTTTGAATGTCAATTTCTGTGAGTCTGAGGGGACTCTGAGCGAGGTATTAAGGTGTTAACTGTGCTTCTTCTTGAACAAACTGATTCTTGCATTCCCTGTCCTTCCTACTTTGCTGTCAGGAAAGACCTTTCATAGAGCAGTATCTCCACAAAGTGTAGGCACAGCACAGGTTAAGGGCTGTAGCAGACCTGACAAAAGACTCTTGTGTTATATTCAGGCAAAGGTTCTACTGCTATAAATAATGCATGTTTTGACTGGAAACTTCGAATGGAAATATCCCTCTCTGAAGGCTCATTGATTTCAGTATAATCTCTAGGGGCAGATTCTGCTTACATGCTGAATATGCAACACATTCCCCAAATTTGTAGTTGGTTTTCTTCATCAGCACTACCTGCACAAGTGAGCTCCTTCCTATAAATTAAGATAAATGTCATATCTGCATAATCATCTGGGAATTTCTGTCACTGTGTATTATAAAAGTTGCATGAAACACCATTACAAGATGGGGTACCCACTAATGTTGAGAATTCAATATTGTATTCCTAGAATTACAATATTAGTTTCCTTTTTGCTTGGTTGATATTAATTGGAGGGCACACCATACCTATTAAATTTGATTATTAGTAGGGAATGACTTTAAAAGAAGATAATGAACATTCATTTCTTGCCAGATTTTTCTGAGTTTAATCACACTGTACCTGATGTTAACCACAGGCCTAGGCCTCCATGTACAGCCACAGCGGCTAGGCTGACACCTGGCTAATTTGTGAATCTGGAACTCTAATCCTATCCAACAAGATGGGCACAACTTTTCATACTATTTTAATTAAATTGATTTAAAACCACACCTTAAGGCCTCTTCTAAACATAATATCTTACTGACTTCACTAAGGGTGTCTGACAGTTACCAAAGTGGTGTCTAAGTGTGTGAAGGCTAGTAGTTTGCTTTGGACTAGGTTGATTTTTTCATTAATTTGGATCCTTTTGGTTTGCATGCATTCATCAGTCTTATTTTGAACTAATTTAACAGTGCCAAGATGAATTTTGCAAATTATGTTAGTAATTTATAGATATTAAAATAGTAAATCAGCTCCTGCCACACAGCTTGCAGAATTGTAGAAAAAAGATAAATAGATTGGGGTGGCCAATGATATTTTCTTGCTGTCCCCTTGTCCCCTTTTGGCCCCCTAATCTCCTGTTGTTTGTGGTCAAGCCTGAGCACTTTACACCTAGAATGCATCTCAGATGGAGAATTTAGGAATACAATAGGATTTAGGTGTAGAAGTCCTGAGTGATGTGGAATCCTTCCAGAAGAGCCTCAAGGCTGATTTCAGAAAAGGCTGGAGGAACACAGGAGCCCAAGCTCTGAGTGCCCATAGGAACCCAGTGTTTCAGCGTGGGTGTGTACTGAGGTGAGCCAGGTGCCTCAGAGTGCTGTCCAGAAGATGCTGACATTGAGTAGAGAGCCTTCAAGAGGCAAGGCTGAACACAGGATTGGCTTTTTAGCCCCAATCTTCAGACTGAAGTACCTCCAGCTGGTCATGATTAACTCATCAACTCTTAACTCCTCTTTCATCGTTGGAGTTTCCATTGACAAGACACAATCTGGCAAAGTCCTGGTGCCTCTACTTTAATTTATTTGTCTCTGTGAAGATACTGTGTCATGCTTCAGAAGACTTCTTTGCACAGTAAGACAGTGTTTTGTATTCTGGGTTTCCCAAGAGAGTGCAGAAGGATTAAAACCTTTTGGAAATGGGGATTATTAAGTGCTTGTATGAAAATGTTATTTATGCATGAAGAGCCCAATTTCTGTTTCAGAGAATATTCAATTATGCTGTATTAAATGGAACAGGATTTAGGTCACATCATTCAGTGTAACACATCTTAAATGTTATGTTGTATAGACATTCTCTTATTTCTCTAATGGCTAATAGCGACTGGATTGGTCTGTTAGCAGTGGTTTCAGATGTTCTTTTAGGTTGATGGTCAGAGCCCTTCCTTTAGGGGTGGCAGAGGTCACATAAGGCAGAAGAAGGGTTTTTAATTTTTTTTCACTGAGGCTTCTAAGTCTGGGGCACAAGTGAGGCAAGGAAAAACAGTTCTGTCTCATGCCTGAGTCTTTTCAAAGATACTTGTCCTCTTTAGGACAATGTTAGAAATAGAGAAGAAAAAATTACTTACTTCCCATCTTTCCTTAGGAGATTCTTCTTGAAAGCTAATTCACGATAGCTACAAAAACTTAAAAAGTAGGGAGGAGAGCCAGATAGAACTGCTCAAATATGATTTTTGTTGAAGAACAAAATTTTGTTAGTGCTATTATATGTAGTTAACTCTAAATTTTGCAAGACACTGCATTGTATTAGTACATTATTATTTTCTGTGTCGTAAATATACGGGACTTAGTGGTATACATGATGTACACTCTTGGATTGCATTGTACCTAAATCAGTGTTTCCAACTATACATTCCTGTTCCAAGGTAATTCTGCATATAATGGGAAATCTAAAAGGCGAACAGAAATAAATTGGTGACAAACAGAGCAGCAACGTTGGCAGAAAATATCTTGAAAATATCTATGGATTATGTTTCCTCATTTACATTGTATTTTCTAAATAAACAGCTCCCTGTGGACTCTTAAACACAAAAAATACGTGCTAAGAGATGGCATGAGAAGATGAACCAACAGAGGTAGGGTAGGTGAAAGTCCAATGCTGTAAATATATATTCAGCATTCTTTTGGGTCATTGCCCTGATAATTCCACACCCTCTGAGTAATATGGTCATACAGCAGTGACAAACCACCATAGCCCTGGGAGAAGGAAGCTCTTTTTGTGTTCCCAGACAGGCATATGCAAAGGTATGCCCATAAACTGCTGCTGAAAGTGCTGATTGCATCTAATTGGTGTTAATTTATTCTGGTCTGAATTGTACCGAGTAATAGCTGTTAGCAGGAGCAGAAGAATTTTCTTCTTTATAGGTGGCGATTCAAGCCTTGCTGAGGAACAGAGTGCGCTGTTGTGCTTATTAGTAACTCTTATCCCCGAGGAAAGGGATCTGTAGTGCTTCTCTTTTGTGTCATGAAGAATACTTTGGCCAGAATTTTAGTATTCTTGCCAGTACGGATTGGCAAGAAAGCGTGGCTCCCTGTCCTCAGCCCTGCCACTGAGGTGACACGTACTAACAGCCCTTGTCCAGAATGAGATTGCTCAGGCAGTTGTTCCCAGATTTTTGCTCCTGACACACTTGCTGTGCAACAATGTCTCTCTCTGGCTCCCAGTTTATAGGAGTGGGTGTGTCCAGTGTTAGAAAAGGCTGTGCACTGGTAAATAGCTGTGTTACTGTTTCATTGTCCTTGTTCTTTCTTCGTGTGCAAATACAAGGAAGCAACAAGCTAATATGATGTTTTAACCTAATACTAAGAAAGCTTTACTTCCTCTGCCATAGTCAGAGCAACTGGCTCAAGGCGTTTGATTGTTGTCTGATTTTCGGAAATGATGTCTTGGTGGTTGGAATGCCCTTTCTTCACTTGCCAGCTGCTGCGTTGGGGTGCCTCGGTTCCATTTTCCTGTGGCAGCTTTAATTTCTTTTCCCTTAACAGAAAGTGAGCAATGCAGCACACCTTTCCTAGTGTGCAATTAAACCTGTCTTAGTCACTGCTGGTGGAACAGGCAGAAACAGATCTTTTGATAGAAACTGTCTCTAATTAAACTGAGACAAACATGTCCTGTTTAATGTTTGAGGAAATCTCTTCAGGAAAAAAACCATGCTTGCTAAGGATAGACTTAGCATGACCTTCCTTGTATTGTACTTTCCTTCCTGTAGATGACAGATATGGTTAAATGCTGGTACCATTTCTGCAAACAATGGCTTTACTCCACACCCTGCTGCAAGAGGTCACACTGGCTGCAGCTGATTCTTCCCAACCTGGTCTCGTACTAATTTCAAGCTTTTCTGGAGCTAGATGTGTGATTGAGCTTTGCAAACTTAAGTGGCCTAAGCAGTAATGCATTTCACCTAAAATTAGATACTTGGATACTTTCTAGAGGCAATGGAGACAGTATTTGCTCCTGGAAGTAATCAATCCCATTCTGGTTGGGGTGGTGGGTAGCAAGTTGTTTGCTTCCTAGGTGTAGCCACAGCAGGAAGTGTTTTAACAAGTGACGTAATATCTCTGCTCTCTGCAAACCCAGCCTAGCAAGAGGATCTGGCATGGGATCATTTTCAGTTGTATTTTCAGAAAAAATTAAGCGCTGTCAATAGTCAAATTGGTTATTACAATTCGTTTCTGCAATCATCTGACAATTGTAATGGTATTTCAAAAAGACCAGTCCCTGCAGTCTCGTGCTCAATGTGGAATTTTCATAAGTAAAAGTCGTATTGTCCATCATGTTTTTCTCTATTATGTATAAAGAGCTACTCAGACTAAGATTGGTGAAGGAATACAGCTAATGGTAGATTTGAAGAAAAAGTAACACAATGGCATAGATTTTAAGGCCAAAAGAGGTCATAACAGCAACATCTCCCAGATAACTTCTGAGATAAACATGGACTGTATGCTGTGGCCTCAGCACAAAATTGCTTTTTTAATGGTCTCACTTAAGCAATTTCATGAACAGCAAAGCTACTAAAGCCTTGTTCTCAAAGTGTGTATATGCATGAGGCATGTCCTCCCAAGGGATTCTCTGATGTCTAGTTCTGTGTTCCATTCCTCTGTGGGGAATAAGAGATCCATGGGTTAAAAGGATATCTTCTGTGTTAAGGACTGGCTGGGCTGTTTGACATCTTTATTGATGATCTGGATGAGGGAAGTGAGTCTACCTGTAGTAAATTTGCAGACAACACCAAGTTGGGCAGGAGTGTTGATCTGCTGGAGGGCAGGAAGGCCCTGCAGAGGGACTTGGACAGGCTGGATCAATGGGCTGAGAACAACAGCATAAGGTTCAACAAAGGGCAGGTCCCAGGTCCTACACTTTGGCCACAACAATCCCATGTGGAGTTACATCTGGCACTGGTGAGGCCTCACTTTGAGTATTCCATCCAGTTTAGAAATCCTCACTACAAGAAAGACATTGAGGTGCTGGAGCAAGCCCAGAGAAGGACAACAATGCTGGTGAAGGGGCTGAATCACAAGTCTGATGAGGAGCAGTTGAGATCTGGGGTTGTTTAGCCTGGAGAAAAGGAGACTCAGAGGTGACCTTATCATAGACTTAAGTCATGCCAGGGAGGTTTAGGTTGGACATTAGGAAGAATTTCTTTACAGAAAGGGTGAATAGACATTGAAATGGACTGTCATTCCCATGCACAGGAAGGTGGTGGAGTCACCATCCCTGGAGGTATTTAAGGAAAGACTGGATGTGGTACTTTTTGCCGTGGTGTACTTGACATGGTGATGTTTGCTTATGGGTTGGACTCAATGATTTCAGAGGCCTTTTCCAACCTGATTGATTCTCTGTGTAATTCTGTGATCCTCTCTCTTTTGTCTCTTTTTACAAATCATTTAAGAATTTCATATTTAGCAACCCCCTACCTTTTTGTTGAATTTCATTAGACTTTGCTACTGGGTTCCAGAATTACTAAGAAGCACTGGACAGGCCCATGTCTATGTAGAGCACAAAGCTAAGTTTTATTTTCATGGGAAACTTGGCAATAAATTTAGACTAAGTGGTGTGGTGATGAATATTGAGAAATGACTGATTTCGTAGTGTTGTTGACCCCAAAAAGCACAGAAAGGTGCCTGTGTCCAATCTCCCACCTGGCTTGTTCTCTGTAGTCCATTTCACAGAATTCCTGATAGACAAGAGGTGCCTTGTTTTTATGAAAACTCTCTATAATTTGAACTTAAAAAAAAGGAAGTTTACTACTTCAGTTCATAATAAGTCTTAGCAATAGGTCACAGCTGAAATGTTACTTATTTCTAAATTGGTGTTATTTTTTGCCTTAACTTTTTGCTATTGATTCTTACACTGCATTTTCCTGCTAACTTAAACAACCCTTTGAGACTATCTATTTTTTACAATGAGGCGTGTGTGCGTGCTGTAATTGGATCATTCATTATTTTATTTTTCGATAAATGAAGCACATTGAATTCTTTGGGCACCTATGACAGGGCATTTTCTCTAGCCATCATATTCTGGCTCCTCACTCTGTAATTGCAATCTATGTGGTCAAAAACATTTCTAAATTAATTGTCAGATTCTGGCTATAGTATGCTTTCTAGCTGGCACAGGTCCTGCAGAAAGAGAGCAATATCCAGTTTCCTATCTGCTTTGCATGATAAAAATGCATGATAAAGTAAGGATAGCAGCATCAACTAATTTGTTGGGGTTTTTTTTGTTTTTTGGGTTTTTTCCACTATGGCTGGGAAGATGCTACTTCAGTACAAGCTGTAGAACGAGCTAATTTGAAGTTGCATTTTTATATTTATATTTAGTTTTCCTTTTACAACTCTTGCATTCATTAGCAAGCATTTGTTGAACCATGCTGTTCCTTTGAGATCCTCAAATGCCCTGCTCAAAGCCAAGCACTGTGTGCTTTCAGGAAGATGTTGGTCTATCACTACATGATTCCATTTTTCTCTCTATGAAGAACAATTTAGATTTATTATTGCCAGCTGTTTCTTTCTACGGTGTTGTGCTGTGGCTTTTTCTCAAGTGATTAGTGATCCTGATTGATTCAACTCCTTGCCCTGCACAGGGATAGCATCAAGGCTGCTCTGTTATGTTAAATTGCCTGGCAAGCTAGCATCACAAAAGATTTAAAACTGTAAGCAGAAAGAGCACGTGTTTGACCAGATTTTGCTCTTCTATAAATTTCCTCTGAAGGAGTAATTATTTATTTATTTATTGCAATAATAAACAAATGTGATTAGGTTTCCAGCCTGTCTCAGTTTTATCTAGTGTGGTCATCCTCTTATGATTTTCTTGGGTAAATGCTTGCACCAGTTTTGTTTGTTCCCCCTATCTGACACATGAGAGCATCATCTCACTGACTGCTAAAAACCTCTTGCTCACAGTGAGTTTCATGCAGACACAGTAAAATGCTTAATCCTCAGTCTGAGAGTGATCAGAAGAGTCAAGTTAACCATTTCACCTTATGGCTAAACATTAATTACATAGAGTGCACTAATATCCTTTTTTAGGAAACATTTTAACCTAAAGCATTCAGTGATTAGTGCTGGCAGGTCATTTTTTTCCTGTGCTGCTGCAGAGCAAAGTTAAACTTCACTGGCTGCAGCTGTGCCTCTAGCTGGGTGATGAGTTCGTGTAGGTTTAAGGCAACACTACTGACAAAATGGATGGATTGAAAATCAGATTCCTCTGTTGTTACAGAACAGCCAGGCTAGAATGAAATGGCAGTGGTTCAAGCTCATGCTAGACAGACCATATGGGCCTTACAGTGAAATCAAAGGGTGTTGCATATGTGTATTGCTAGGCATAAGGACAACAGCTCCAGCTTTCAGAACTGCTGGCAAGAGTCCTACATAGAAGATATGTTCCTTTCCTCTATCCCTTAAAAGTCATTTAGGAGTGAAGCCAGTGTCCTTGCCTGTCTCATGCTAGAGCAAGATGTACTAGGAAAACATGCCTCTTTATAAAGAAGTGGACATCATTAATATATTTCAATTATATAGGCAACTAAATTCTGAAATAATCCACTAAAATCACCACAAAACTATCAATTCTGAAATACAGGACTGTAAAGGATCTCTTGGGTGTTTTTGTCTTACCCCTCTTCTCCCAGTAATTAAATGAATGCTGATGAATTTATTAAATTCAGTTTTGAGAGTTTGTCATTTTCCTGCCCTATTGGTCCAGAGCTCTGATTCTCTCCTACCTTAATTTTCTAATTCTCACCACAAATTCTAGTCTTACTGGGTGATGCCATTAACAGCATATGAGATTTTTGAGGGAAATACCCAATTGTTTTGTGTCTGGGAGAAGAGTTTGAGATGACAAGTGTGTCTTGAGTAAAAAGTGCTGGTTGAAGACCTAGCTGGTGACTTAAAGCTCCATAGTAGAAACAATAATTTTTCCAGCATGCAAGTGGTGAGTGAGCCAAGTCATCAGGTAAAGGAAGTAAACCCACAGCCTTCCAGGAAATCTACTTCTAAAGGCTTTTTCCCAGCCTTACAATTTGCATGGCCCTACTGAGTACATACCTGAATTGGTAGACCTCCACAGGAGATTTTCACAAATCCCATTGTCTTTTATGTGGTGCTCTAACTAAATCAGAACAAGGGTAAAAACAAATAAGCTCTGCTGTGACTCAGGCACGGGTAAGTCAATGGCAATGCTGTCATATGTTAAAGCAAATTGCTCAGGCTGTGGGAAGTGTATCTTTACAACCTCTACACTCACTCTCACCCCCCCCCCCCCCCCCCCCCCCGCCCCCTATCCTTACATCCTCTCTTTCATCCTCTGCATCTTTCTCTTCTCTTTTCAGGTCATGGTGCCATTAGTTCTGGTGCTGTGCTCTGCATAGCGGAATGAAGTGTGTGTGCCTGTCAGAAGGCAAATCTCACAGGTTTGCTTTGGCTTTGCTTTCTGACTTCTGGGTTTAGCTGTTGATGTCATTTGCTAAAAAGCAGAAGGGATTGAGCCATTAGCAATAAGGCATTTCCTTCTAAATTTATTTTCCTTTCATGAAATGCTTTCACGCTTTTAAGCAGAGCATTGTTTCTGCATCAACCCTGTCTGAAATTGTGTATTATGCTGGCTGCCATCCAGGAAAGGAAAGAACTATTTAAACACCTCTCCATGCAGTGACAACTGAAAAAATTGGGAGCTACTATGCAAATCTGGAAAGTGTGAGGGTTGTATGGCTTAGTGGTTTTGTCAGTGCTGCCAATGAATATAAGGGCCCTGCTAGCACTGTGTGTATGAGGCAGAGGTAGTAGCAAGCCCACAGAACCAGAAGAAACTAATATCTACCCCAAACTCTGTCACTGATGAGTCTCCCAAGAGAGTAAGAGAAATATAGTGCTGCTAGAAAGGGGTTTAGTAGTGTGAGAAATGGCATTGTGTTGTGCAATTTGACTTACACAGTGTTGGTTTTTGAGGTCAGGTCTGCAGCTGGTATAAATCATGACAGTGAAAACAAATGTTGATGCTAATTTCCCTTGTAGTCTTTAATTCATTTTTATGTAAATATGACAATTGCAAAACAATTTGAGGCAAAAATCCTAAACACTGTGATAATTTAAGCAAAAAACCCCACATGAATCTAGATCCATCTGCAAACCACTCAACCTTAGTGGAAAGTAGTTCAGAATTTTGTATCACAAGTACCAAACACTGCAGCAGCATTGGATTTAGAGTTAAGTGTCTTCTGCTTTTACACAGGTGTAAATTTGGATCATATCCAAAGACATTAATTGGCTTGCACTGTTTCTGCACTGGTGTAAGGGAAGAGAATGGTCTGCACTGGAGCATCTGGGCCTCTCCTAGAGAATCACAATTCCTTCTCTAGGAAGGGATCTATTTTACAGACTTCTGTTGACACCACAATATGAGCCAGGGATACAAAAAGGTGTCACCTCTGGCTAGTGGAGCCAGGCCAGGAAAATGTCCTAATACAAATGCAATTGCCCCAGTGAAACTATTATACAGTTACAGGGTGACTTTCAGAAGGGTTGCCAAATGCAGTGGTTCTGCTGCTCCTGAATTACATCTGCACAAGGGAAGCTTTGCTGGATGCTTTGGCTGGAATGGTTACTCCAGCAAAGCGTCCTGATAGTATAGATCAGATACAGTCTTTTAAAACCCGCCTTCTTTAGCAATTAATAATTAGTAAGCTTTAGGCAAATGGGAGATCTGGGTTTTAGGCAAACTGTGGAAGACAAGTTAAAGCTGCCCAAACCAGCCTGTACTACATAATACCTGTGAAGCAGTAATTACGGTCCTCCCTTGCAAGCACAACATTTAAGAAAAAACTGTGGTTTATTCATAAGCTGAGGATATGTTCTTTTGGGTTTGGGTTTTGTTGTTGTTATTTTTGAGGGGTTGTTTTGTTGTTGTTGTCTTGTTTGTGTTTGTTTGTGGTGGTTGTTGTGAAGAGATACCAGAAGACATTATATTCCCTTGGTGTAAAATACCTTTAAATTGTAACACAGTGTTTGGGTTTGAGTGACGAGGAAAAAGCAAAGCTGCATCTGATTTGGATATATATGTTTATCCTGCAACCTAACTCCCAGGGCTTTCTTAGGACATCCATGAAGCCAATCCCAAACCCACATGTCTGAAAGGGCTCTGTTCTGTCCCATTCTTCTTATTTATGGAGTCTTTCTCCTGATCTGGTGATCTTTTGCCTAGTTGAAAATAAATGGTTTGAGAAATGAATGAATAATAAACAGGGCTAATAATAATACTAAATAAGCAAGCTGTTCTCTTAAAGAAAAAAAAATAGAGAAAGAAACATCTAACTTTTTCTAGCTATTTTCTTTATTTTAGCAACATGACTTGCAGTAATGCTTCCAGCACAGAGATTCTTAGAGAGTCATAATTCTTCTGCTTTGTAATTTGTTGTGGTTTTGGATAATCTAGGCATTGTTGCCAATGGCAGAATGGGGAAAGTGGACAAATTTGTTTGTATGAGTACACTAGCACTTGCATTCATCTCTGGCTTATATGTGCCTGGAAGGATTCACATCTCTCCTCTCCAAGTATATGGCCTCCATGTGTTTGGGATTTGTTGTTATGTTCCAGTCAGTGCAGCATAAATCCTTATTAGGTAGGTCATAATGATTCTTACTACTCAGCTGGGCATGTATTTGATAACTTTAGCACTTTGCTAGTAGAATTTGGAACTAACTTCTACTGAAACAAGGTAATAAAGCAGCCTTTGAATTTTTAATATCTCTTATTGTGCAAGTTAAATAGTTCTGTCCCTTTGCACTGACTTGTTAAGACATCTCCCTTAATATGTTGTCAAATTAAGATATTGCAGAGAAAAATATTGGAAGAGAGGGAAAAATCTCTACAGCCAAAGAGCAAGAGAAAGAAATTTCTGTGTGTATTATCTGAAATGAGGCTGAGAACAAGTGAGGTACCACCAGGAAAACTGCTGCCGTCAACACTGCTGGGAAGAGCTGTGGTGAACATCTGGTTCTTGAAGCTCTGTTGCTCTGCAACACATCTGGAAAACTTAAACACATTTTTAATGACATGAATGCAAAATGATGGAAAATAAGGCTCAGCAGTTTGTTTTACTGTAACACATTCAATTATCCAAGGGTCCAAACCAGTGATGTGATGAGCCTTCTCCAAAATCATCCAGTAAAAGCAGACAAGAAAAGTGACCTATTTCCAGATGGACTCCCACAGATCATCCACTGTATGTCCAAATATTTCATAGGCAAGCACACCAGCTAATGATATGTAGGGTAAGCAGTAGCAAGATTATAAGCTCCTCTCACTCATCCAAAACTATAATCTCTGCTATGTTTCAAAAAAAGTCTTCTTTAGAATTTCTACCATGCATCTCTAAAGGAAGTAGCCTTTTGTGGGGATGAATTCTGATTTTAGCCTTCAAGTGTTCTTTTTGTTGTTACAGTATCTCTTGTGAGAGCCAACTGAAACTGATTTTAAAATTATTTAGTATGGACCATCCATTTGGTATCTCTTGTGTTTCTGATTAGATTAGCACTGCTGAAGGGTTTTGCATGCGTATCACAGGAGACAAATAAGCAGTCTTCCAAATAACAAGGGAGATCTTTAAACTTGAAAAAGACAAGCTTTCATTATGTCAGAATGGGCTTTGTATAAAATGTTACAACTCCACACAATTATTACAAAAAGGGCTTTTTTTTTTTTAAAAATTGGAGACTTTCACCTGAATCTTACCGATTGGTCAATGTGGTTGTCATGCTACATTCAGAAAGCCCTGAAGAAATAATTTCATTTTAACAGCTAATATGTGATTCTGCCTGCATCACAAATATGCCTTCAAGTCAGAGTTTACTCATAAAAACCCAAAAATGCCTAAATGTACATGGTTGAATTTGCTTCTTTCCTTACATGAAATCTGCCAGCCTCTTGCTCCCTGTTACCACTGCTTAGGAAGATGCTCTTAGGGTGTGGTGAGGCACTGGAGCAGGTTGCATACAGAAGTTGTGGGTGCCCCATCGCTGGAAGTGTTCCAGGCCAGGTTGAGGGGATCCTGAGCAACCTGTTCTAGTGAGTAGCATCCCTGCCTGTGGCAGGAAAGTTGGAACTAGGCAAGGTCTCTTCCAACCCAAATCATTCTGTGATTTGTGGCAGTGATCTTGGTGATTTAAGCCTCCAATGGAGAGGGACATTTTGGTATCCAAGTGAGTTTTACGAAACCAAATAACTGTAAAAGTTGGAGATCTTTTTTTTGCTGTTGAAGTCTCTAAAATCTGATTTACTGTCAGCCTAGAAGGTCTTCTTTTTACCAGAATTACTCTCTGCTTTGTCATTGATGGTGAGACTTGAATACAGGTTCACTCTGAAAATTTTAAAGTACAGGGCATAGCTTAGTAACCAGCTACCTGTCACTGTTACCAAATCTCCAAAACCAAAATAAGACCTCTTTACATCAATTTTTCTGTGTTAAAGAGAGCATAATTTATTTAGGTGCCTGGAAGGCATGGGGAATCACTCCTCCTAATGTGCCCCCCAATTTCTACAAGCATGTTGCTAATTTTCAGTCCCTACATGCATATTATAATTTGTTTATTACCATAAAAACCCTCTCCATGTTCCCCAAGTTCCTAAACCCAGTCTTGTTTTGCTGTAGCTGCATTCCTGAGCCAAATGTGTCCTCTTTTTCTTCTAACAACCTTACTTGGAGAACAATTTCTGCATGCCTTGCTTCTCTGCAAAAGGTCTGCAGGCACAGTGTCTTCTCTGCCTAAAATTCACAGTTACAGTTTCTTTCTACTAAAAGCTCACAATTACAGTAGAAACTGAATTACCCTTTTTGGTATCAGGGGAGTTTTATGTGAGGATGAGAAGATGAGACATTTTACTGCACCAAGCAAAACAAAATACAGGATTTAAAACTAGTAGCAGGAAAAGCTTTTTAAAAATAACTGCCAAAGCTTGTGCTGATCTAATATGATGAAAAAACCTGACCAGCTCACCTGCAAGTAGAAAGCATCCTTAAATAAAGTTCAGGAGGCCACTCCAGCTTGCTGACTTTGAAGGTACAAGATCTGTCCAGATGTTTGTTTTTTCAGCAATCGGGAATGTGTATTTTCTTAAAAGGTATAGTGTTGTCCTGAATTACTCTGCCTGGAGGAACTCTGTTGTTCTCATTAGTTTGAAGAATGGATAATGCAAGGCAAAGGCAGGCATGCTACATCACCTTTCTGAAATGCCCTGATGGTTCATTCACAATGTTCAGTAACCACATTATAAGTGGTCTTCTGGGTTTCTCCTTTGGGGGGCTACTCCTGGTGCATCCTAACTCACTTAACCAGCTGCAGTAGTTTGAGAGTATTCACTCTCGCTCTACAGGCTGAATGGAAGACCTATCTTGGGGATTCCTGTTAGCTTTTTTAAGTTTGCATTAGCAAAACCATCCAGTTGTTCACGGTCCCTCTAGCAGCCCTGCTGCCAAATCCTGCCCTTGAAGGCAGTGAGGTGGGATGACAAACTTTGACCCCACCAGGTCATAGCAGCGGGATAGGCTGCATCAGAGTAGACCAATTTCCTCACTACATATTTGTGAGGCTTTTGCTTTGGTGCTGCTGCTCTGGGGGAGAATGGAGATGGACAAAAAGCCGGGGTAGAGACATTGCTGGCCTGCATCTGTCTCATGTAGGCAGGTAATGTTCTACCAAGATAAAACAGGGCTGGAGAAGATTCTGCAGCATAAGGCAACACCAGCCTGGTCTTAACTGCCCCTGTTTGTTTTTTTTTTTTTTTCCCCAGCTGTCACATTTGTTTAACTAGAATAGACAGTTATATGAATAGCCCTTTGCTGCATCCTCTTCTGATCTTAAAATTTCTGTTTAAGTACTATGCAGCAACCAATTTACTTCCTGCCATGAAATGCATTATGAATTATCACAGTGGAATACTGAGATTTAGAGTAATTGAGTTTCAAGCTCTGACTTTCTGATTCAAAGCTCTTGGAGTGATACATATCTGCCTTTGCAGCCAGCAAAACCCAGAGATTAGAAGCTGATGCAGCTGTACTCCTGTTCTCTCTCAAATTAGTTTCCTGTCCATGTTGATTTGAGAGTACAGTTGCAACATAAGGTAGTTGGTGGTTTTGAGCATTTTGGGTTCCACCTCCGGTCAATCCCTTTTTTCTTGTTTGTGCTGAACTTGTTACAAAGTGTCTGGATAAGAAACAATTCCAGAGTAAAAGGCAAGCAGCTTTCAAGTGAGCTACGTGTGTAAATACATTATCAGTGGCAGCAGAATGGTGATGGTGCCTCCACTGTCAGAGTTTGCCACTTTGAAGGGGCCTGTCTCCCTTTGGTACTGCACATAACACATTTTGGGAGCCCCATTGCAAGTAAAACATTTCTTTAAAGAGAGTTGATTTGCAAATTGCAGTGGTCAGAACTGAGGCTCACAGCATTCAATCCCAAGCTCTGAAGCAATGAGAGTGTCCTCAAAATATCAGTCCTCTCCGGAGCTCCTTCTGTCTTGCAGACATATGGCCAATGTTAATTACTGCTGAACAGAATGCTAGAACTATGATAAAAGATCAAATTATTTAAGATCCTTAATGTTATTTTGTGTGTTGAATTATATTTTTTCTTGATTTAAAGCAATTTTTTGTAATATTTTTTGCTCTTTGCTGTTCCTTCTTTTTTAAAAACTTGTAGTGGAAGGGAATGTAGAGTTTGAAAATCAGGAATGGTTAAAGTGTTATTTGCTGAAATGTGGGAAATGAATTTTCTGTTCTGGGCCAGTTTGTTTTGACATCTGGGAGGATGCAAGTTTTCAGCTGCTGGCTAAGCATTATTTCATGGTCTTCATGTAGTCTAATCCAGCATTTCCTTCTTTGAATCATACTTCTCACACTTGTTCTTAGTTCATCAACATCTTTTCTCTTTTTCTCTGGAAGTTCAGCAATTTTTCAAGAATAAAAGTATTTGATTTTCTTCTCTGGGGAAAAAAACCCCAACAAAACAAAACCCAATGATTTTTGCAGCATTTTTATAAAGATATTTGGCTTCAGCAAGAGACAGTGGAAACATATTTGACAGAAACAAAGATCCTCATTAAGAAAAACTTCAAGTATCATCTGAAAATTTGATTCTGGTTGTAGCTGGACTGGCAGCACATTAGCATAAGCACAAAATTAAGTATGAGCCTGAGTTTTTTACTGAAGTGGTATTTTTTGATGCTAGAAAGGAACAAGCTCTCAGAGGACTGAATTAACAGACTCCTAAAAATCTCTTTCCTGTGCATATACTGTTAGTGGTCATACAATAAGCCAAATTCTCTCTGCATTTCATTAGCTTTGCCCATGCATGCGTATATAAAGAGTATGGCAATGCCCATTGAGCAGACAGTCTCTCAGTGCTCCATTGTGTTTGCACATGCATGCATAAGAATGTTGCTTTTTAATATAGAAAGGCTGCTGTTATGTGCTCTGTGATGATCTTTGTGTAAGCAAGCAAGGCTTCCTGCCTTGTCCTGTCTCCTGCTGCCAACAGCCCTGTCTCACCCTGTGTCTGCATTGGGCAATTGGGCAAAGGGCTTTGGCTTCCCAGATCCCAAACTCCTGTTTCCCATCATGGGATTTCTATCCTAAAATTTATCTGCCGAGATCGTTAAAAAAAAAATAATTTTCTACCCTTGTGATGTGTGTTATGGTTCAGTCTTTTTCACTTAGAACCATCATTTTAATTCTATAATTAGAATTAAATTCTAATTTAATTATAATATTTGGCAAGAGACCATGGAAACATATTTGACAGAAACAAAGATCCTCATTAAGAAAAACTTCAAGTATCATCTGAAAAGGTGGGACAAAATGACCCAGATCTGTGCAGCAAATGGTGTTTGCAAATAGGTATCAGTGTGACACCCAAACAAAGAAATTAAATTATTTTAAAATATTACTGTATTTACAGCCATCTTTTCTGCAGAGGGAGCAAGGCCAGATCCTCATGTATTAAACAGCACACAATCAAATCATTTGGAAGTCTAGAGGAGTGTACAGTGTGGAGGAAACATTATTAAAAACCCTGTTGGGACTTCTAATGTGGATTTTTGTGCAGGAAAAGACAGGTGGTATTTAGGAGTGTGAACCAGTAATTAAAAGCTACATAATAGATACATGCTTGCACATATATTAAAAACCTGTGTGGTGGAAAACATAAGTGATGGAGATAACCATCAGAGTAAGAGTAACCACCACATAAAAAGTGTACAACTTTCCATTAATAGAATGTGCTTTGGCTGTGAGCTAAATTACACATCTCTCCTGTTCTAGTTTAGAGGCAGCTGTGGAGTGATGGTGACCTTCCTTGTCTGTGTGATAAAGCAAGGTGTTATCAGTGGAAAATTAGATCCGTACTGCCTTCTTCAAGTCTTTTTTTTTTTTTTTTTTTTTTTAATTCCAGGTTAAATGCCTGTAACAAGAGAGAAAAACATTTTATTGAACTGTTCAGTCTGAAGTCTCTTCTAGATATCCTTGCAGGCCAGCAATGCCACTCTCCCCCAACTTTCCTCAGTGCCTCACTTTGCTGTGGGGTGTTTCTTCTTTCTCCCCTGGGGAAGCTGGTTAAGCTGACTCCTCTGCAGGAACTTGTGCTGATGCCTTCTGAAGTCAGTAGGCATCTGCTTATTTAATCAAATGATTATCAAAGCAAACCCTCATCTGCAGTGCTTCCTATAGCCAGTGGGGAAACATTAACTTCTGATCTGGCAGGTTTTGGGTACCATCTGCCCTGCCAGGCTGTCAAAAAGTGCAGCTCAGTAACCCAGCTGGAATTGTTTGAGAATATGTCATGGATATATACGAGCAGAACGTGATGGTTACTTCTCCATCCTCAGTTATTGCTCTAAAGCAAGCTTTCAGGAGGTTTCCAGCTGACATGGAAAAATCTTAGAGCCCAAAGTAAATACAGCAGGAAGTGGTGGCTCTCCACATTTCCTCTCAGGGGCTCCATTGTTATGAAGACACTGCTCTTGGAGGGAAATGACCAGGTAAATCCTGGCCTCTGCCAAATTAGTCCAAAGTAGGGCCATGGACAGATAAATGAGCTTGACAGATAGTGCTTAACGGACTAGACCGGAACTGATCCTCTTAAAATCAAAGCAGTCATGACCATACAGCAGTTTCCTCTATCTGAAATGGAATTCTTGAAACTATTTGGGTTTGAAGTGCTGAGAAAATGAGGTTTTATCTGCTTGTAGAGAGCTGGGAGTGGATGGGGGGAGATCAACGGGTTTGATTATTTCTTTGCTTTTAGCTCAACTATTCTGTGTTATGAATTATTCATGGCACCAGTGTATGGTACTGCTAACATTTGTTGTTGCAGGTTTCATTATATGCAAGTGTGCAAACCCTTTCACAGACACTACACAGGACTTTTTTTCATTATGTGAAAGAGTGAATGTATAATTAAGAGTGTACCAGTGAAACCAGCACTTACTTGCGCTATCGTAACAGGAATCTGTTCTTTTCTAATAACATTTTCAGTTCATCACACACACTGTATCTCCTTGCAATATGAGTTATAACCTTGCCTTTCTTGAGTCAGCTTCAAATGGTGCTTTTTCTCCTCCTTATTGCTGTGAAAGAAGTCTGAACACTGTAGAATGTGGTAATTTAAGCTCCCCGTGTTCAGATATTGCTGGCCTCTGCTGGTACATAAACATCAGGCTTTCATTAGCCATAAGCATGAGAATTTAGCTCTGAATATGGTTATCCTGATATATCTCTGGAATATGTCCATTGAGAGCCACAGCCTGACTGCAGATGTCGGCTTGTACCTGGGGTGGTGGAGAGAGCTTGCCTTGGGAAAAGAGTTAAGGCAACTGGTACTCTGTGAATAAGGGCCTAGATTTATGTGTAAATAAGAGAGGATTTTGGCTCTAGAGTACAAAATTATACTCAGGGGATGGTGTTTTCATTGCATTTATTTTAAGAAAAATCTGCTGTTGGAGCAGGAGCAATTTAACTCTTATTATACTCATTTCTGTGAGACTCACTGAAATATTCCCTGCTGGAATATTATTCAGAGGGGACTTATTATGTATAAGGTTCTTCATCTATTTAAAGTTTCTTAGGTTAAAACCTCATCTGCTGAAGAAATCATTAAAACAAGCACTTTCTGTATGTCAGAGTTCACTCAAACTTTCAAACTAACAAAAGAATATTGCCTTTTTCCCTGCCCCTTTTTCTTTAGGTCCATGTTCACCCTTCCAACACAGTGCTCAGATAAATAGGTTCTGTTTGCAACTCTTTGCTGGAGCAGCAGGGGAATAGAGAAAAAATGATTTATTCAAGTTGTCATTACTTCAGCGTGGGGGAAAGAACACCACAGTGCTGTGCCTGAGAATCTTTCTGGGACTGCTCAGTATGTGTCAGGGACTGAGATGAGGACCAAGCCAGCCCATGAGGAGCACAGACACACTTTGCAGGAGTTTTCCTCCCCTCAGTCTGTTGTTTCTGCAAACTCAGCAGTAAAGGGAATCAGAACAGGGAGATTTAAATGTATGTTTTTTAAAACATTCAATGTATACTGTCTTAAAGTCTGCCATGGCTGTGCCAGAAGGCAAAGCTTCCCTGGAATATTTGAAGAAGTTTTTCAAAACTTTTTTTCCTCCCTTTCTCAGTTGGAGGTTTTTGGTTTTCACCAAAAAGGAATTTTTCAATAAAAAGGAAAGTGTTTTACTCAAAAGTCCATAGAGCAGAAAATCCTTTTGTTTCTTAAATTAAAAACAAGCTATTTTACTTCAGAAACCCCATTCTTGACTTGTTTAAAATCTCCACAGAAATAATTTGGGATTTTTTTGTTGGGTTTATTTTCAACAACTAAGCTAATAAAATACAGTAGACTCTCAGGAATATTCTATTGTTGTTACAATGTCTTAGCAAGTGAAGCCTTCCCTGATCTGTGATTTCATCTCATTACCTCTGCACACAGTAACCTCAGCAGTGCTCAAAAGCCATTCACTGTACCAAAACCAGATTGAGCCCTGCTGTAACTCCTGCAGCTCAGCGGGTGAATTTGCCCTCTGAAATCTCCAAGGCAATTTAGAAAATCTTATTTGCAGAAGGGATCAGATGAGAAATTGTTGCTGTTTTGTTTAATCTCATTCAGTTTTCCAGTAGAGATGGGACTGTTTATTCCCTGTTCTGCAGCAGAATTTTCAGTGCATTCTGGAGTTCAGGCATGTGAAGGTCACACACACCCTACCTCGGTTGCATTTTTTATCTCCGGAAAGAAGAATGTCTCAAAAAGGCACAATTGTTATTGCTACTTATATTTATGCCTTGAAAGAGCTGCCATTATGCAGTAAATTACAGTGTTTATATATGGATTTGGGACCTTGAACAAAAATAGAGGGTTTTCTTAATCCCATTTGTCAGAGGCAAAGATTAAGTGTAGATGATCCACTAAAAGAAAAATGGAAAGAGTGTCTGGATTTGATCCTAGCCTGACAGAAGTGGTAAGCTGAGGATGGAGCTGTTCACTCTTAAAGGCAAGCCAGGGATTCTCCTGGAAAACATTATGTCTATTGAGAAATTCTGTAGAAATCCTCAACATATGAAAATATAGCACACACAACATTCAGAGAGATATAAATGAAGCCAAGCAGAATTCCTAGATATTTCTGGCACTGTTGCACAGAGAAGCCTTTGTGGTGTGATGAATAAAAAGTATTTAACCTCTGGCAAAAGCAGTTTGTGAGTACCATACATTTCAGAGTAGACAAAGACTCTGCAACATGGCAAAGGGAGAATATGTGACATTCCATCCACTGTAACCCCAGATAGTTTCCAATCCCAGATATTCTCCAGGGACTGGGAAGTGCATCTGGGACTTCTGAGGCATCTTTTGCATTGTAGACTGAAATCTAAAACTTAGCACTGTTTAGATGTCTGTGAGCTCTTGTAGGCTGCTCAGGCTGATGTGAAAGAAGCTTCCTAAGATTATTCCTAGTACACAGTGGGTTTTGCCATATCTGGCTGTAGTGGAAATTATCTACAAAAATTTATAGCATCTGTCTCAGGGTTCAAATCTGTTTGACATGTAGGAAGAGCCTGGGTGGTAAAATGAAGCTTCAAAGGTGACAACTGTGTTTTGAGCTTCAAAGCCGGTTGGATCAGCTGTAGAAGGACAGAAGTAAGATTTCTGCTCAAAGCATTTGAGAAATGTAACAGAAAAAGGTACATGATTAATGTTTGTTAGGATATCACAACCTAAATTCACACTCCTGTGACAGAAAAGAAAATGTATTGCTTGCTTAGAGCTGAGACTGTTAAAGCCTTACTGTCAACAAATGCTGAAATGCAGCTTATTTTATTGCCTCTGGAAGTGATCACTGTGAGAAGCTAGGGTGATCAGCAATGTATAGCCTTTCTCCCAGCAGGGAGGGGAAATGCATTTTCTGCTTTGAGAAATCCAAGAGTTGACTTCAAAACAACTTGTTGTACATCTACTGCTATGCAGGAGTCAGAATTTGTCTACTACATGCTCTGTAAAAAGCCCCAGATGAATTTGCTGAGATGCTCTAAAAATTTTCCTTATTTCCAAGGAAAATCTAATAGTGGAACACAAGTGGACCAATACAGACAGGCCATGCAGTGCTGCCAAAATTGTTCCCTCTTCTGCACTGGGAGAGAAGCAAAAGGGCAAAAGAGAAAGGTTGGCATGGATTTTCAATCAGCCAGTCCTGGATTACTGCTGCTCCATACAGCATAGTACTCTCACCTCCCTTTCTGCTCTGATTTGTTGCCTTTTTCTGCCATGTGTAGAAACAGACCCTCACTTATTCTTAGGTATTGGGGAATAGATGTTTGAAGGAAATTGTAGTGATAATGTGCTGCTTTGATACCTATAACCCTTGAAAAGAGACTTTCTTCCAGAAAATAATATGTTCTGCCCTGGCCCCAGATTTCCCTACTCTAAAAGTCAAACTAAAACTCTCCAAAAAAACAAGTTCATAAATAAACCTTCTCTTTCTTGATGCCATGCCAAGCACAGTTCCTATTCCACAAAGACCACTGCTGGTATTCTTTAGTGGGCACTGACATGATTTGAATGTCTTTTAAAATGTTTTTCTGTTTAATTCTCTTTTTTTCTTCTGCTGAGCTCTCTCATTATCCATGGCTCTGGTCTTGCTTATCTGCATTCAACTTATTTTTGTGGTTTTGAGAGCTGCAGTAGTTAATGCTGAAATCTGTGAAGGCTGATAATTAATTACAAATCTTCCCTGTGAATTCTTCCGAAAAGAGCTCAGTGCTTGAGAAAGGTTGTGAACAAACAGAACCAGGACCCAAAATCTCTTCCTGCCATACTTGTGTCAGAACTCTACCAGGGCAATACTCCCCTTGTTTTAGTGAGCTGCTCCCTTGCTTGCAGCTGATCTGGTAAAACACAGAGCTTCATGCACCTGCCTGCTGCTCTTGGTCCCACCAGTGAGCTGCTGGCCAGCTGCTCTACCTGCCCATGCCGTCTCCTCTGAAGAACAGGGATGGTGCTGCCAGCTATCATGGCATGCCTTTGGAAAGTGCTCTGAAAAGAAAGGGAGAGTAGCCAAATGGATATTTGAGAAATATATGGTGAAATATCCTTTAAATGATAGGATAATGCTAACATTTTCCTGGTGTGCTTCAGTGTAAAGCTTGGTTGGCTAGTAGCCAAAGCCCTGCAAGGCAGGACTGCTTCTAAGTACTGCTATTAATTATGTACTATCATTTATTAATAATTGATACTGCTTTTTTAGACAGACAAAAAGTCTTGGAGCTAGTTAAATGTGCCTAAGAAAATGATCCCTCCTCTGAGGGGTTGAAATTGGCAGGAATTGCACTTGGGGATCAGCATGAATGCAGTCCTGCAGTTTGTTGTTGTTTCTGACAGTGAAGCTATTGTGGGGTAGGAAGGGAGGGAAGGGGAAACAGCCACAGCTGGAATTTTCCCTTCTGCACACTGCTGCCTCCCTCTCTGTGCCTCACAGCCAAACTGCAAAGCTCTCTAGAGCTGGCACAGCTACTGCAGAAGGAAGTCCTGAGTGCAGTACCGTCCCCAAGGTTGCTCTGTGAGGCTGAATTTCAACATCTGCTGCTGCAGCAGCTGAGCTGGGATCCCAGATTTTTCACTTGTGTTCATGTCAGCATTGATTTCTTTTTGACTGACCCTTTTGGGCTAAAATTCCATTTGCAAGCACTGTCCACTCTTAACCTCCTAGGGTCTGGATGGAGAGAGCCTGTGTCTCAGACATTGTGGAAGTGATGCCTCTAGAGCTCATTGTGTTTTGGCTCTGCTTCTACATTGGTTTTAGCAACTAGCATAATTGCTGAGGGGCTGAGCTATAGAAGAACGTGGATTATTGTAGTAATTTGAAATTTTAATGCTGAGAATGAGAGGTAAATCCAGAGAGGTTCCTGTTGTCTCTGTCTAAGAAGCACTAAATGGTATCCAGGGAATCCCACTCAGGCACAGAATTCAACCCCCCCAAGTGGTTTCGCCTGACCTTTTGTTTCGGATGGTGACTTTTAGCCATGTGTTGGTTAAACTTACACTTAAGTTTAAGTTACCTGTTGCCCTTCAAGAAACTTAATGGCTTTGTGAAACTGTCAAGTCCATGACAACCCTTAAAGCCCCTGTTCCTTTTCCTCTGAAAGGTTCAATGATTGTTAACAGTACAGAATACTGGAAGAGGTCACTGCAGACTTCACTAATCACATATATCAAATATTCAACATCCTTTCTTTCTGGAAGGAACTAAGAAGAGCGTCCTTCAAGTTAGATTGGATAATTAATGAGCAAATTACTTCTATTTTTCATGAGTCAATATAATAATGTGTCAAAAGATAAATATGTTCTCTATAAAAATGTTATTGCTTGTGTTACAGTGAATTTTTACTTCACTAATAATAATATTTATTATTAGTGTATGCTATTTTATAATTGCATAAAGTGAGATAAAATGGCAGTGCTGTGAAAACAGTGTTTTTAAGGGCTAAAATAGAATTGTGCCGTAAGAGCTGAAGTAACTGTATTGTAATGAGAAATCAGTTAATGCACATGTCACTAGCAAAAGGGGGATTGGAGGCAGAAAATATGTTTTACAAAAGCCAGTTAAAGGCTTACATGGCCGAAGTTTCAAACAGAACCTGGAGAAGTTAGTGGGGATGACAGAAGATATTTCTGGTTATATCCTTTCATGGAGATAAGGAGGTGGCTTCATGAGTTCTCACAGGGCTTTGTTACTCAGGTGAAAACTCCCACTCTATACAAAAGTATTTTATAATGCCAAAAAGGTGGTACTGCAGCTCTTATGGTTTATGATGTAATAACTTCAGCATGCCTGCAACCCTTTCCCCCTGCGAACTACTCCAGCATCTCTTGAGGATAAGCATCATCTTCTATGGTTGTTCACAAACCTAAAAATGACAATTGCTGCTATAGGTGAAGATGTATTTCTTGTGTTTATCCAACCTAGCTAATGAAATTGGACTGAGAACAAAAATACAACCAAACAAAAAAGACAAGGCGTGTTTGTAAATAGCTTTCCAAATTTGGCCTTAGAATTTAAATAAAGATTTTTTCTTTCTTTTCTGTTTTATTTTTATTATTATTTTTAATTAATAGAAGTCCTGTAGACATTTTGCTCTAGTTGTCAGCTGCAAATAACTGAGCAAGAAAAGAACTAAAACAGAATAGAGAGCTGCAATAGGCAGCCAAAACTGTGGGTGGGCCTTCCACAGAGCTAAAGAAATGAAGAAAAAAATGGGAAAGTCAGCTCCCTCTGAGGGATTTTCCTCCAAAAAGCTTTAATGGGATGGGAATTCAGCTACCAGCAATTGAGGAGGCAATAATCTGAATGACAAACATACTGCAAAAAACCTGTGTCTCTACTAGCACAGCATTGCGTTCTTTGTGCTGGATGCTTGAGAGATTGAATTCTGTAGTGTTATTTTTTGTGGCAGTGGGCTTTGTTCACCTGATGTGCCAGAATTTGCTACTAATTTTTGAGTAGTAAAGTTAAGATTGGTGTAGTGCCAGTCAGTGCCTGCACATGATGGCATCAGCTCTTAGGGCTGTTGGTTCACTGGTGTTGCTGATAAAATCAAACAAATAAAAGGGATCGGCAGAAGCCATCTGAAATAGGAAGCTCTTCAGAAAGGTTTTTGATTAGTTGTTAGTTGAATTATGATTGCTTCAATTATTACTTTGTTTTTACTCTATTAGTTTCTTGTCTATGATAGCTATTATTTTAAAAGCAATCTTTGAGATGTCATATTACATGTCAGAGATTTTAAGACTTGGGAAGCAATAAGGACCAATAAAACTCCAGTTTTATTGCTTAAGTGCTGAGTTTGCAGTTGGATCAGATTAGCATTATATGGGCCTTTCTTTTAAAACACTGACAGGTATGACTGCAGAGGCATATATCATAGCTGGGTCATATCCCAGGGATCAGGACACATCCTCCAATACTTTTGCAGCATAGTTTGGACCATTCTTAGGAGTGATGAAATGCTGGAATAGGTTTTTTTTAGTATAATGGTTTATGTATGAGTCTCTGACAAATACATAAGCTAGGCTTAAAGCTAGGCTTTTCCTGCACTAGCTGTGCTTCTAAATAAACATTTCAAAGGTGCTGAATTGCTTAGGGGACCTCCTGAGCTTCATGTGAACTGATGGCATTCAGCTGAACTGAACTGACCGCATTAGAGGAATTCTGAAAGCATGTTTGTGTGTTTCCCTAGTGCTGATCCTAGTTCTAACACATACAAGTTTTAAAGTCTTGACTTGTGTAATTTTTTTCTGAAAGTTAATTGCTTTCTTGTGAAAATCTCAGAACAAAATGTACTCCCTATATTATCCCTGGAGAAAAGCAGAAAACACATTTCTTGATGTACCTTTCTCTTTCTTTATTACTGATGATGTTGTTCTGTTCATTTTCTTCATTGCTCACTCATACAGGTGAATGAGAAAGGAGAAATGACCCCTCCTCAAAATTGCCTTAGAATATCTGGGCACTTAATAAATGCATGAACTGACAATCAGAAGGCACATTTGTGGAGTGACCTCTATGGCTGTGGACACAAACAACCCGAGCAAGTGGCCACCTATGCAGGACAGCTCACCTCCAAACAAGCAAACCCTCTTCCTCTCTTGGGAAGGGTCCATTGGATCATTCTAGCTGCAAGATCCTGTCTGGTGATGGTTTAGGGAGAGTGCAGCTGAAATAGGTACATTTGTGACAAAGAGAATGTTCAGGCAGTTCAGTGGCGAAGAGAAACATGTTGGAGCACATGGAAATGCTTTTGGACCTGGTTGGTCAATGAGGCATAATAGGTTAGTGTGTGCTGATTCTCTCTTCCTCATGGTAAACACATCATATAGGACAAGAGAAGTCAGAAAAGCTCATTTCTAACTCTGTCTCAAAAGCAGATCTATTGCTTGATCCTAATCAATGTAGCTGTCACTGTGCCTTTAGCTGAAAACCTGGGGAAAATTACATTTCTTAAATGACTTATCACATTGATGCTACTGCTATTACTGTGATAAGAGCAGCTCATGGGTCTGCACAGTCTGGCTGTAGCCTTTACTGCTGCTCCAGACAAAGACTATTGCAATTTCAGTGTCACCTCATGGGCAGGAAGCCAGTTTGGCAATGTCAATTCTCAGAAGTTTGAGTACACTTTCCATTATATCAACCCACACAAACGTTAGTAGTGGTTGTAAAATTATGCAGCCTTAAAAAAAAATCCACACACATGCCAGTTCTATTATAGACCCCATCTGTGCATCTACTAGTTCAAAACAGAAAAAAAATCCCTTGCCTAGCATGTTGATCCACTAATTATTATAAACTACATCTCGCAGTAACATTCTGTTTCAATGGTGTACAGCTGTTTCTGTGTTTCTTTAGACTTCTTCTATCTTTTCCCAGTCATCTTTCTTAGTGCTTTGTAGTCAGAGGAAGAATTGATGAAGTCTTTAAAATATTTGATTTGTAGTCTTGATCAAGAACAGTGCACTCAGTCTTTCAGATGAACTCAGCAGACTTCAGACCAGTATCTAATCATAAAAACCAAAGAGCAGTGAAACATACCCTCTGCTTTTACCCCCACAAAGCTATGGACTTTTTGTCTTCTTTTCAAGGCCCATAGGGATTTAATTCTGCTTCTCAGGCTGTCCTGTGACGTGGCAGGATCAGATGGGTATTTCAGTAGCATCAGAGCTGGCATATGGACCTCAGTCCCTGTTGGGCCAGGTCAGGGCTCCATGAGCTGTTGTGCTGGGCAGCCAGACTTGCTCCATCTCTGCCCACTTTCCTATTCTCCTTTCCAGGCTCCTCACTCAGTAGTGCTAACACAATGACTGGTGAAATCCCACCCTAAATGAGCTTGGGGAGCCCATAAGCCAATACTCCTTATTTCCCTCCTCCTCCCCAAATTTTCACACTCATTTTTTTAGCTGAACTCTTCCCCGAACTGGTTTTACAGTTGGTCCATGCAAAGGGAGATATCGGCAGAGCTGAAGACAAGCAGCATGAGGTGAGGAACAGGGCAGACAAGAGAACTATTTGCAGGGTGTTTTCTCCCAACTAGTCAATGCAAAGCCAAGGAAATGGAGTTAAGCCAAAAGACTAAACTATGAGGCTCAGGGTTCAATGTTTACTCTGTGAGTATTTCCACTGAAATTGCTGCTGCTGCTCCCAGGAAAAAAGTGTGAACACAGTCTAACTCCATCAGCCCTCAGCTCCATCTGGTGATGGATCTCTTTCAAACATGAAATAAATTTGGATGCATTTATGCTTTACCTAAAAACCATGCAGTACTTCCAGAGCTAAGTGTTCAGTTGATTCTGAACCAGGCATCATTAGAGCTATGTTTATTTTAGTTGTTTGCATCTGCAAACCAGCTCAGACTGAAGGCAGAGAAAGATCTGCATGAATGATTGCAAACAAAAAACTGCTGATTTCCCCAAACTCCAGTTAATTGACCATCCACCAACTCTAGGAAAAACAGATGGAGACTGTGGCCAGAAAAATAGTTTTTAAAATAAAGTCTTTGAAACACCAACAAAGAACCTGCAACACAAATCTGTAGCAATGGCTGCTTTTTGGGAATCTTTAGTATTCAGTCAGAATACTAAAGTCAGCAGAGCAAGGCATACATGACCCTTGGGCCCCACTTCATGTTGGCTGAAAGCCATCCAATTGTGGCACACTATAAACATTGCCTCCTCTTGCCTGGTACTGACAGGTTTTCCCACAGTGGGAAACACCAGAAGCCCCAAATGTTTTCTGAGGGCTTCTTGAAGAAAGAAATTGAATCTGAAAACTGGAGTCCAAGCAGCCAGCCAAGGAAAGGCGTCTACAACAAGTCATCTAGAAAAGATAGAAAAGCCTCTGACTGAGGAGGAAGCTCTCTGACCTGAGTGTCAAAGAGTATCTTTGAGGAAATGCCTGTGGAGTCTATGAATATACCCACAAAATCTTTCTCCTGTCATGTTATTACAATTTGGGCTGCAATCTTATTGCAGTGTACAAACTAAATCCAAGATCTAAGACACTGTTCCCTGTTGGTCTCTTGGCTGTTCACATAAGAGGGATGAGGAGAGAACATAGAAATGTCCCCATCTGCACTTCTTGTTTGAAGGCTGTATTGTGCAGTCAAGACAATGGGGAAGACTAATCTGCTTGAAAGATGTTGTATATTAAAGATAATCTTTGAGCAATGGCTGGTCTTGAGGGAGGGATATGAAGCCTCTGTCAGTGCCTGAGGAAGAGAGAGATGCTTAGTGTTTCACTGGAGACTAACCCTCACATTCATCTGCTGGCCCTGATCTCCAGGCTGAGGATGCAATACACGTTCCTCTTCAACTGCTGGAAGAACAGAGCAGTTTTGTGCAGTGACTGTGCTGGGGTTGTAACTACTTCTGAATTTAGTGAGAAAAAATTGTTAAATTGGTGGGATACTGTTTTTCAAACTGCTGCTTTCACTGTTTCAGGTAAGAGTTTGCCCTGTAAAGTGAGGTCTCTGAGTAAGCCTGTGCACTTCAGCCTAATGATGCTTTTTTTCCAAGACAAAAGTTATTTCAGATGCCCCAGAGCCAGAGAACCTCATCTTTGCTTGTCCTTACATGTCATAGCTTACAAAAAACTTCCCTATAAATTAAAGATGTGAGAGCAAACATCAAAAGCCATGACTACCGTATGTGCCTCAGGAAGAGAACATGAGACATCAGGGGACATCTCTTTGATTATTTTTTTCCCAACAGTTTTACATCACTCCACAGTTTACAATTGCAGGGGTATTCCTGCAATGACTGAAAATACTTCCTCTATGAAAATAGTGATTTCTCCCCACCCTTTCAAAGCAGACTCAGATCTTCTCCCCTCCAGTCCCATGAGCATTGTAGCTGGCTTAGATTTCACAAGGAGCTTTTCTTCCTCCAAAAGTCTTAAGAAATTTCTCTATTTGAGCTTCATAAATGTGATCTTCTTAGCTTCACCATCCAGTAAGTGTGTGTAGCAAGTGCTTGCCATGCCAGGCAGTGATTAGAAATTAGATAGCTTAATCCTCAGCCACAAACCAAATGGTGTGTATGAGAAGGAGAGGCATTGCACGCTCCACCAAGACGCCAGTCACTCAGGAAGTACACCACCTTGCTTTATGCACCATTTTTTTCTACCTCAGGCTTTGATGTTATCACTCACTACATCTTTTGTAAAGCTTACAGGTCATTGCATGAGTCATGCCTTAGAAGGATGTTGTTTCATCATGGCTGAGGCCAATCCAAATCCAGCTGGTTGTCAGTCAATGCTTGCTCTCACTGCAACAGGTTCTGCTGTTAGGCAGTGGAGTGGTTCAAGGAATTGATCTGGGTAAAAATGAGTTTGGCAAAGAGTAAAAAGTTAATTTTAATCTCCTTTAAGTGGCTTATTTTCTAGTTACCATACTACTTATTGCTGGCACAAATTAAAAGGTGGGGAAACAGACTACAAAGACAGAAAATCTGGGTGATTCAGCAACCTACAATATTCTTAAGGTCAGTTAGGCACAGTCAGACTGATTCCATACTGGCTATTGAATAGGGATGTTTCAGGAGTTATGGACAGAGAGTTTCTTTCTGAATGATGGTGAAAAAGCAATATTTTGTGAGGAAGCAGAATTAAAGGTCTTTATCCTTGTCTCCAACAGTGAGAGCTGTAGGAATGTCATGGAGGTCTTCTGAAGAATGAAAGCATAGAATCATAAAATCATAGAATGGTTTGGGTTGGAAGAGACCTTAAAGACCATCTGGAGGGGGAGGGCCACCTTCCACTAGGCCAGGTTGCTCAAAGCCCCATCCAGCCTGGCTTTAAACACTTTCAGGGATGGTGGCATCCACAACTTCTCTGGGCAGCCTGTTACAGTGTATCTTTACCAAAGTAAAGATTTTCTTCATAATATCTAGTCTAAATCCACCCTTTGCCAATGTAAAGCCATCACCTCTTGTCCTATCACTCCATGCCCTGGCAAAAAGTCCCTCTCCAGCTCTCTTGTAGGCTCCCTTTGGTACTGGAAGGCTGCTCTGTCATTTCCCCAGAGCCTTTTCTTCTCCAGGCTGAAAAAACCCAACTCCCTCAGCCTGTCTCCACTGTACTGTCTTTAACATAAGTGATGCTCGGTTTGCAAAGTTCAGAGCAGAAATATCCAGCCTAGGGATGTAAATTCAGATATTTTGTTCCACTCTGGGAGAGCTGAGACCATTCTACTCACTTTTCTAACTTCCTGAGCAAGTGTGGTGAGCTCGCAGCAAAGACAACAGCTTGCTGTAAGACAAATAGGCAGGAGAGCAGCTGGGGCCTGCTGACTCAGCTGTAGCGGCTCCAGTGCTTCCTCACATCCTGCTGCTTTGCATCCTCAGCGCTGGTGTCACAGCTTTCAGTCATGGGCATGTCACCTCCTGCAGTCATGAAAGGCAGAAAGAGAGGTGAACACGCACACACACAGACACAGAGACACACACATGCACTGGTGATGCCACAGCAGCAAGTACGTGCTGGCCCTTGCACAGCAGCAGTGCCCTCATGGCTCACACAGCTGCTCTGCATCCAAGGAGGGATGTCCCTGGCACTGCCACAGCAGATGTCAGACATGGCAATTTAGGGGTCAGAGTGCCAGCGCAGCCCCAGCCAGGAGGTCACGAAAAAAAAGGCACAAAGCAAGGCTGCATCTGTTCTGAAACAAAGGACATCTGTCCCTGGCCTGAGCAGCTTTCTGGCATGATTTCACAAGGACAAAGGCTCAGGTTGACTGATACAAGGCTGGTAGTCAATAAAACAAGTCATAAGGTCTTAGGCTGTCCAAATGTGTGTTGACAGTGAAACGGCACTCTGGCAGGAGTGAGGTTTTATTCTTGCATCTAAAGAAGTGGGTAGCACAAGATGGGAATCATCCTGTACACTGCCTTTAACCACACATCTGCCCATGTGTTAGGATCTTTTGCTCTATTTAAAACCTACACTACTATCAGATTGTAGACAACAGATGTTCTATTCAAGTCATTTTGTGTGTGACATACTCATAGTAGGAAAAGTTCTTTTGCTTCTTTAGAATTTGGGTTCATCCATTCCTTTCTCCAGGTTGTTAAATTTTACTTATAGTAACAACTTATGTATTGAAAGGCTGCAAACCACAGATGTGCATCTGCCTTCTGCATGAATGTGAGTCTTACAAGAGAAAATCTTTTAGAAAGGACAAACTTCAATAAAGTGTTCGGGAAAGAGGCTGACCATAGCAAATTCTAATTATTAACTTGCTTAGCATCATTGTTAAACAATATGCTGTGCCTCCTTCCCTTCCCTGCTGGTGCCGGTAGTGGCTGTAATGCTTTTTAGCTGGGGAGAATCACAGCACAAAATTTTGTAGCTGAGTGTGGGTATACATGTGCACATCAGTACAATGCAGTGGAGATTTAGTAGAACAATATCACAAAACCAGAACAACCTTGGACTGCATTAACAAGATGAATGTATTTAGTTGTTATATACTGAAAAACAGAAGAAAATGACCACTAACATTTTATGATCTTGTAACTTTTCCCTATGCATTTCTTTTTATGTTCAGCCCAAGCTACTGCATGCCTGTCTGTGAGGTGTGGGGAGCAGCCAGCAAAATCCTCACAGCCGAGCTGCTGCACAACAATGCATGAGAAATCTGTAATACACTTAGCATTTAAGAAAACCCCAAATCTATGAAAAAATTTTACATGGTACTTCTTAATTACATGCTGGCTCCGCTGTGTTTGCACATGCTTGATAGTGTTCAGGCAGAACAACATGGAAAAATTTTAGCCTGGTTTATAAAGCTCTTGGGATGATGTACTCACTGTCCTGCAGGTAAAAGCCTCTGACTTTCCATCTCATAGTGGTAGTTGTTGGAACTGTTGGCTTTGCCTGGCTGTTAAGGAGCTGCTTTTCTTACTGCATCTTTGAAGAAAAAAGAAAATAGAGTATATTCCAGGGAATGAAGACCAGATGTTTGTATCCTTACTCTGCTCATTGAGTGGGAAATATGACTGAGAAAAAAGGGGAAAATTTCAGAACTGAAACATTTTGCTAGACGGTTTGAAACTTTACACGTGCTGCTGCATCTGCTACATCTGCAGTTTTAACAGGGTGGTGTGAGGCCTAAAATTCACACTGGCATTGAGATGAAGTATGTATATCACAAAATACAGAGGTAAAATGAAGAAGATAGAAATTATTCTTATGTTTACAGGAGTATGAAGATAGAATTTTGAATGTCCAGTAATGGTATGAGAAACTGCAATGAGAGAACAATTACAAAAAGATTTAATTTTCAACTGCTAATTGAAGACTTTCCTCTACAGAATGACTTGTTACATACTGTTGTTTGATGGCTTTTGAAAAGTCAAAGTTTGCTCAATTCCTGGCCACCTCTGGCTAGAGGCATGGCCCCCGGCCAGCACATGCTGAGTATAGGAGAAGGCAGAGCCCTTCTCCAGATCAAATTTTCATCTGTACCCACTATCACTGGCAAAGGATGAACTCCTTGAATGCTTTTACTGGCTCCTGCTTGGGAAGCTGCTCTTGAATTTAATTCAAGGTCTCCACAGATGTCAATATGCTCTACCAGCAGATGAGATAAAGACATCAATTTGGGCATAAAGCCATCAATTTTGTCCTAAAGTAGCTTTTTGAAAGTTTGGGGGCCTGGGAAGAAAGTTTGAAACATCTATGGATGCTCTTGAATCTAGTGCCACCTTCATCACCATCAGTCTCAATTTTGTTTTGTTCTTCAGTAGTTATAATGATGAACCAGATCTGGCAACTTACTTGTGTCAGAAATATCCTGATTTAAAACCTGGAGCAAAGTCATACTACCTGAGGTTTGTTCAAACACAAGTTTCTAATCAGTAAGTGTCCTGGCACCACTGAAGGAGTGGTGAAGTAGTGGGATTGAATAGCTGTGAAGGGCACAGGAGCTGATGGAGCTTCACATGAGCACTGCCCCTAAAGGAGATGTGCAAGAGCCATGGTCTGGGTGAATTGCAGATGTAATGTACAATGCAGAGGCAAGTAAAAAAATATATTCTTGGATTACTATTAATTAAGTAATGCAGTGATAGGGCTCAAGCTTCTGCTACAGACCTGAGAAAATTATTCTGCTGGAGAATTTTCATTCTCCAAATTCCTCAAACACTCCAGAAGTTATATATAGCCAAAGGTTTTGGAAGGCTGCCATTTATGAGGAAAAGGACAGTATTTAGCACATACTGCTACTATGACTGGGACTCAGAGAAACTAACAATATACAAAGTTGAAAAGATGTTGTATTTATAGGTAACAAATTCTTTAAGAAATCAGCACTATCAAGTGTTCACTCAAAAGGATGACCATATGTTTATTTTGTCAGCAAAATAAGAAAAGCTGGCCTTGATTTTTTCTGGTTTTGTACTGTGACTTGGCTACCCTCTCCAGCTATCTGAAACAAAATGAGAGGCATTGTTTATTTACTGGTTTGAAGCCAGCTTCTTGCACTGAACTTTCCTAAATGTTGTATTGTAAGGATCAGTACTTTGCAATGAGTATTTTAGCCTATTGACGTGTATTTTGGATTGTTGTTTCCAAAAAAAGTGTTTTAAGTAATCACAGTAATGACTGAGAAAGATTAAGATGGTTCATCTCTTGCAAAATGTCATTCCCACTCTTTTTAGTTAGCCTTAGCCCTCGGCCAAGATTTGTGTCCAAGTCATATACCACACCCCAAAGAAATACGAAAGTTTTCATAAGAGGAAAAGAATGCTTTGGGATCGCCAGAATAAAAGCTTCCAAAAATATCTTGCCATTGAGTCATAAACAAAGACATTCTGTAATGGAGGGATAAATGTCATTGGGATTAGTACCAGATCTTGCATGTTTGTAACTGTTAGGACTTCTCCAATCCTGCAGTGGAAGTGAACAAATGCTCCAGATGTGAACCATGGGCATGCTGAATCCAGAGATGTCCAGGCTTAGCCTTTGCCTGCTCCTTGTTGCTCCCTTCTGTCTGTCCAGGCTCTGTAGCCAAATATGTCAGTTCCCTGAATTGACACTGAGACCCAAAAGGCCCTGCTGGTTCCTGTAAAATCCTGTGCCCTAAAATAGTGTCAGGATGAAGCAGTATGGAAAAGGAATTGTTTATTAATGCTACAAGTAGCAAACAGAACCCACTATTTCTCCACAGGATTTAGCATCTGAGTTATTTAAACAGCCTCTGGGTTGTCTACTGTCCCCAGAGAGTGCTCCCTTGCATTGGATGAAGAAATATGCTGTTCTCTTGCTCATTTCTTCACAGTTTCTTGACAACATATCGAGCCATTTATCTTCTGATGGAAAGTCTAAAAATGAACACTGGAAATTCTTAAGTAAAACCTGGCAATTTTAAAAATTTGAGTGCACTGTTCCCCTGCCCTAAATCCTTCGTCACTTACAGTTGCAGATGGATGGTGGTCAAAAACACACTCTTGCGTGCATGTTTTGTCTTTAATAGATCTTTCTCTCTGCGTTTTATTCCTTGCAAACTTTCCTGATGGATATGACAGAAATTTGAAAACTGTAGGTTTTTATTTATTTATTTACCTACTTAATTTGCCATTAAGCACCAGGAATGATTATTTGCTTTCCTCTGAAAAGTTGTTCATTGTGTAACATTAATTATCCATGGTTGTACAGACTGCAAACCCTCTAGTGGCACAGTGGCCCCTGTGGTAAGTGGTGAAACCTCATCGTAGTACACATTAGCAATATTTTAGTCAAGAACTTGTCAGCCTCCATTAACACACACCCCCCCCCCCCCCCCCCCCCCATTATTCAGGATTTCTGAGCAACCTATAAATATTTGTTCTGGTACAAAAGAGCTCAGCTGAAGAGCTCCTATTTTTAGCTTGAGGTTAGGTTTGGTTATTTGTTGTTTCAGTTTTCATCTCCTTTAAAATAGATGCTGCCAAGGTTAATGGAACTATAATTTGACCTCGCTTTTTAATACTGTGCCTGTTTGTCCTGTGTGTGTATTTCTGTATATGTGACCATTCCCCTGACAAATGTGTCACAATGTGTCACTGCAAAAGGTGGAGACAGGACAATAAAATTAATTGGTAGCTTGGACAAGACTGAATTCAGTAGTAGTCAGGCACAGCCTATCTTGTGTCACTAGGTTTTGAACCTTTGTTAAAAAAAAAAGGTCCTGTAATTAATCCTCAGTGTCTCTCTTAGGGCTTAATCATGCGGTGGGATGTGCCTACACTGCCCTAAATGCTCAGTGAATGGAGTCATCATCTCCTGCCCTGACCCAGCAAGGCACTTCAGCATGGTGGATGGCTCTTGTGACACATAGCTGTGATGGGTTTGTCTTTTATTAAACAGCACAGAAGTTCTCCTAATGAACACAGCGGTGGGGTTTTCTTCCTGACTGTTCAGAGTGCAGCAAGCCTCCTAATGGAAGCAGTCAGAATTATCATCAATTATGGTGAACCTAACTGAGCTCTGCTGGCCTTATGAGGGGATTGGAGCAATTTGGAGGACTTTGGAGGGCAAATCATGTGTCATAAAACTCCTCTGGTGAAGAATACTGCACACTTTGATTGGTTTATTGATGTTCATCTGCATAGCTGGCATTGAGTAGATACCTAAAAGCACAAGGAGGGGAATGCCTGTTTGGGCCTTGTTTATCTGTCTCTGAATTGGGAAATAGAGTAAGGGGCAGAATTTTAGCTATCAAGCTTTGCATTGTCCATGTTGCATTCTACACTATTTTCCAAATACCTACTTAATCTTGTATTGAAAAAAAATATTGCTAAGTTTTGCCCTTGGGATATGAGAATACTGCAAATTAAAGTCACAGTTCATTCTAAATTTGGCTCATTTGGGCATATAGAGTAGATTAAAATCTTTGTTGACTCTTACGATTTCAGTGCATGTGACGCACCAGGGACATGTCTGAGGTTCTGGTTTGCCCTTGGAGGGTTCCTGTTATCCCTGGCTGCATCAGCACAGTTCTGGGTTGTCCTCAGGAGTTCAGTTGCTTCCAGTTGCCCCCTAAATGCTCCTAGAGGTGCTCCAAGAGTTCCCAGTTACCCACAGGTTCCCCCCTAAAAGGGTTCTTGGTTGCCCTTAGAGGTTTTCAGTTGTCCCCTGCAGAGATCTGGGTTGTTACCATGCTGCAACATGGAAAATTCTGACTTTGTATAAGGAAATTTTTCTACTGTGAAGGTGGACAAACTGGAATGTGCTCTTAGAGAAGCTGTACACTCTCTATCCTTGAGGATCTTCAAACTACAGCTGCACAAGCTCCTGAGCAACTTGCTTTATTTTGAGCAGGAGGTTGGACTGAGGGACTCTAGAAATCCTTTTCCAACTGGAATCACTGCATGCTGATTTTGAAGGAAAGAAATTATTATGTTTATTTCAGTAATTTAATGGGACACCCTAGATCTTGTGATTGGAGTTAAAAATAGAGTTTGGAGTTTTCCCAACCTCCAATCAATCACATCTGTGTTTCCAACTTCTCTTGCACAATAGGAGAGCAGTTGCTTTCTTGGTATTATTTTAGATGGTACCTGGCTGTGAGAGGTAATTGCAGTGACACATAGAAAACATTCAGTGATTGCAACTTAAGTCATGGCCAAATTTGACCTTAGAAAAATCTTCTTTTAAGTTCTTCTACCCTTGTTATTCCAAAGGAGCCAGTTCATCACAGCCTTGCTGGAGTTCTTCAACTCCACTGTTAACGGTGAAATTGTATCAGTGTATTTAACTGGAGCACAGGATAAGTGTAGTGAGACCAGAAAATGCCAGACACTTGTAAAATAGCATGCTATTAAAACCATATGTATAGCAGTTTTTCAGTGACAATTTGATTTGACTTTGTAATTTTGTTAAAAGGACGTAGGCTGGGTCTGTATCACTTTATTAAACGTGCCTGGGAATGGTCCCAGGCAGTGAGGCCAGCTGGCATGGAACAGCCTGCATCTACACTGGTGGACTGGCTTGGCCTGTGCTAGGTGGCTGCAAGCAAATTGCTGCTTGGGTGTGGTTCCTGGCAGAATCCTGCTACCAAAACAGGTAGAGAAACTGCTTGGGAAAGTTGGAGCAGGCTACATTCATGCCAAAGAACTCTCTCACAGTTTATTAGCATAGGTAACAGTGTTGGACCATGTAGGCTCATTGTGGGCATGCTTGAATTTACTTTGTACTCAAAGGTAGATGAGATTTTTGTGCTGCAAACTGTTTGTACATTTCAGATAGCTCCAAAGGAAAATACCTAGAAACAAGCATTTCTTGTTGCTGTTGTCATATGAACCAAACTAAGCATGACCCACAGACCTTAGAAAGGCTGAAAAGTACAAAAGTAAAACCCATGGATGTTGCTTATCTTTGCAGTGTGTGAGTAGGGCAGTAACATATGTGTGCATGCATCTAACCTACAAACTATGTAGAATGGGAATTAACCTGGTCCAGTGAGAGCATGAACTATTCTTAAGGACTGCAGAAAAATCAGAAATGCTGAAGTGAAGCAATTGCTTGAGGTAGCCATGAAGCATTTTTCTATTCTGAACTTTATTTTTGTCACAAATAGGGAAGAATTCCCTCTGTTTCTGATGGCTTCAAAAAACAGTCCACAGAGAACATCTGGCCAATAGTCAGAGGATGTTGCTAACACTAGTGTAAAAGACAAAAATCAAATGACAGTGGAAATCTCTTGGCTTTCCCCTCTTCCAGCTTGGAGAATACATCCATGCAAAACAGCATGTCATCAGGAGATGATAAGTTTTTTTCCTGGAAGGATTCTAATATAGCAAATTGATAGTATGTGCTGTGGCTGCATTGCCCTACCTTCAGAACTGAAGGAATCCTTCCTGGGGCTGTGGAAACAAAGTCACTGCAATGATAGCCAAGTAGAGCCATTTTGCTTTTCCTTATGAGGTTATTTCTGGACTGAGAAAATATGTCCATGGTCATTTATGAGCTGTCTTTGAGAGCTTCTGTGCATATTCAAGGATGCTTAAAGGGAAGGACTGCACAAACTTTGCTCCAGGGAAATGCTCTGTGGCCAAAAGGCTACAAAAATTAGTTTTGGCTGCTTGCAGGGTTTGCATCAGGGGTAATGTAGAATGCATCCTGGTCAGTGGCAAACACCAGGGCTGCAAGGATGCACAGCCTGATGTTTGTCAGGCCACACACCATTCTCTGCTCCTGCCTAAAGAAGGGAAATTCTATGGACTTGCAAAGGTTCATTGGTTCTGAAACATGAAAATAACTCCTCTGGAGCTGTATTTCTGCCTGCTGAAATCAGTGCATAGACTTTCACTTGAGATCTCCATCTTTGCCTCAAGCCCTCAAGCCCTTAATCCCAGGTTCAGGGACAGAAGCAGTGTTACCATGACACAATGGAAATCACATGAACCTTACAATTTATTTTCTATCAACCTCTTTTTGGAACTCATATCAGATTATGACACAGTTATACAAGATATAAGTTGGACAGAAGAGCCACATAGTGCTGTTCTGAAAGTCTTTTTCCATAGACATAAAGAGTGAGTTTAGTTACAATGTATGCTGTAAATCTTGCTGTGGTTTTCTTTACAAGTTTTAAACTGCTCTTCAGAAGTGATTCTTTTTCTTTCTGTTTTGCAGTAGTTGATTTTAATTCCAACACCACATGTAGTTGTGACCACTGTCTCTGCAGAAAGGTGAATTAAAGCTGGCAGATGCAGAAAAGGGCAGTGAGAAAGATCAGCAGAATAGGGATCCTGCTTTACAGTAGGAACTTGAAGGGAATGATTTGTTTAACCTTGCAAAACAAAAGCAGAAATGGGATATGTTTGCTGTCTGGAAATGTGAGTGTGTAAATACCAGAGAGGAGAAAAGGAGCCATGGATGCCTTAGAATACAAATGACCAGGAATAAATTTAAGCTAGAAATTACCAAATGGCTTTTAGTTATTTGAACAGTAGCTTCACAAGTGGGATTCATGACTGCTTTTAAGATGGATCTTGCTGAGGTGGTGAATGGAAAAGGATGGTGTGGGCACGTGTATTATCAGTGGCCTGGGCTGAATGTCCCGGTAGGTGCCTGCTTGTTCTGTCTTCCTGCCATTACTGTGCTGAAAAGTTGTCTTGGAGTGAGATAGACATCCAGCAGATCTCTTTGTTCTTCATCTGGAGTTTCTCTTCCTAATTTTAAATTCTCTTTTGATATGTGTTGCAACACTTCCTGATTTGAATGTTTGCCTTAGGGAAAATATCCTAATACTTCTAGAGATGGGCCTGATATGTTTTGAGCAGGTCCCACATACCTGCTCCAGGGCAAGAAAAGCAGCAAGAACAAGCTGGGAAGGATTTATTCTTTTGGCCCTGGCCCAACTCAGTTATCCGAATGAAGTCAGATCCAGGACTTGCATCCCATAAAGATTTTTTGGGGAGAGAAACCCACAAAACTTTCCAATGCATATTGCTTGGGTTAGATTTGCAGGAGCAGAGAATCTGCTCTTCCAAGGTGGTGTGTCCAATTGTAAAGGAGAACAGATTTCTTCAGAATGTGAAGAATTCATGGATATTTGAACAGGTATTCCTACCTGCTCTAATGGTGATATTTCCCTGCCAGGTTTTCAGCAAGCAGAATTGCTAGAGGCAGTGGCATCTTCATGAAAGCAGCTCCTCTGTATACCTGATGGCTTCTACCCAAAGAAAGTCTGAGATGGCTTTTTCCCCTCATATTAAGCCATACTGGTGAGTTTTCAGCCTCATATGAGGCCAGGGCAGATTGTTTTGTATTGTGGAAGTAAAACAGAGCTGAAAGAGTAGGTTGACATAGGCTGAAAGAAATAAGAAATAGAAGATATATGGTACACTGGAAACAGGCTGCTCTGAAAGCCAGAAGAATGGGATCCAGTAAGTGACTGTCCAATCTCACTTGATGTTCCCAGAAGCTGTGGGAAGAGCAGAGCTCCTAGACCAGAGTCAAGGTTCATTGAAGTGGGTGAGAAAATTGGCTCAATCACACCCAGAGGGTGTCAGTGCCACAGTTTGGCAGAAAAACTGACTTAAAAGAAGAAAAGGGTAGTGCCTTTCTGTAGAGAATGGAGCTGGTCTAACTCACTAGTAATGACCAAGCCATGAGCAGCTGAGGCACCAGAGAGAGACCTGTATGACAGATCCCCTGAGCTATGGGGAAAAAGAAGGGAAGGGAAAAAGAAATGCCTTAGAACACCCACGGGCAACATTAATGAAAAAAGAGCTCTCATTAATTAATTAATTAATCCAAATTGTAGAGATTTTTTATTAATTAATCCAAATTAATCCAAATCGTAGAGAATTTTCCCTTTTTTTTCTTGCTTCTTTTTTTATTTTGATATAAATATCTTTTTTTCTTTTAACTACTTCAAGGAGAGTTCTTTGCTAGCAGACATGTATTAGAGACACACTGACACCAATCCCATTTTGCTCCAGAGCCTGTAGCAATGGGCAACAGAGCTGCAATCATGGATGAGTTAACAATCTCCAGGGTGACTTGAAGGTATTCAAAAGGAAATTTGCACCTCAGGCACATGCAGAGCTGCTCTGCACATGCTCCCACTGTGACAATTCTGCTGTACAAATAAAGGCCTGCCAGTCTGGGAATTATTTTCTTGGTTGCACATATCATAAATGTGCTATGGGTCAGCTAATCCATTTTGGCAACACAGACACTGGTAAGAGAACAGAGAATCAGAAGAGGTTATGTTGAGACATCCAGAGGTGAATTCTCCAGAAGATACAGTGATCAGATGAACCTGCAGTACCCCAAGAAACCTACAGGTAACATCATCATCAGTACCCCAAGAAACCCACAGGTAACATCATCAGTAAAACCTTCATGTTGTAAATGAATTGGAGGTTGGTTGTGGCATGGGACAGTTCAGAGCTCCCAGCTTGCCCCAAATATGTAGTAACTTCATATCTGTGCTCGTATCCACTCTGTCGATAGAGTCAGTCAAGTAGAGTGGGGAATAGTCAGGCTAAATCTCTCTCACAGGACTAAATGATTCTTGGTTTGGAGTGCAGTTTCCTATGTGGTTGGTAAGAAACTTGGCCCCAAATTCCACTTCTTTCCTTGCTTGTCTGCTTCCTTGCAATATTATTCCCATGCTTCTTTATAGAGTGTCAAAACTCCATGATGCCTCTTTCTGCCCCTGATGCTTAGATAACACAGTTTTGTGTGTAGTTCATCCAATCCAACTTAGCTTTTCAGTTGAATATACATCATATGACAGATAAGAAAATGCAGCCCTTTCCTTCTACTCATGTTTTTAGTGCAGACTTCTTGGCCATGTTGGCATTAATATCTATTCTTGCCCTTGTCTTTTTGTCTTCTTTTTTAAAATAGAGATGAAGTAGACAAAGTCTCTACTTCACAGGATTTGGGATTGTTTGAAGGTTAATTAATAAATATTTGTTAAGTATTAATGGGAAGATGCATGGGGATTATTCTGTTCCAAGTGAAGTATTTGAATGAATACCTACAGCAGCTCAATATGAAGCAATCAGAGGAACTTTATTCCTCTGGTTTGCATTCAGACAAACCAGCTTAGAACCCTCTCATGCCAATTTCAGTATAAGGCTTTGAAGAATATATGAAACTGGTGACATAAGCTTGGCCCACTGCAGGAATAAAGCATGCATTGCTAACTCCTGCTAAATTAAGCAGATGACTTTTCTTTTTTCCTTTGTAAAGAGCAGATTCCTTTATGGAAAATTTTAAAAGGGACCAACAAAACACCAAGGTAACCGATCTCATTCCAGCACTTTCAGGTTCTGTTTTTATTGCTCTTGGGTCCTTGCTGCTTCCAATTATTTATGGAAGCTGTGAGTCACATGGTGGAGCTGGAATGATTCAGGAGTTTGTTAAGTGAGGAGAAACAGGAAAAGAAGGGCCTGGTGGTTCAGGCAAATTACATCAGTGCTTCGGCATCTCGTCCCAGGCCTTGGAAAATGCCATGTCTCCATGAGAAGGACTGCAGAGTGATGCTCTCAGAGGCAGGAGCACTTTGATTTCTTGGTCAGCATGCACAATAACACCAGACATAGTCTCTTAAGATTTATGGGTAACAATAAATCAAGTGGGAAATACGGGTGTGTCAATTGTAGCAAGAAAAACACCTTATAGTAGTGAAGAAAAATTTCATCCAGAAGGGTGATTGTGCATCTGCAGAAAGTACAGAAGCTGTGAGGAGTGTCTGATTTTCTTTACATTTCTTATTTGACTGCCAGTGTAGGTTTGCTTGGCTGGATTTTCTTTTTTTCCTTCTTAAGAATAGGAATTATACCTGTGTGATAATTCCTGTGAACTCTGCAAGCACAAAGCTAGCAAAGAATTTATCTATTTCCTGGGATAATGAAAAGGAAGCTGCCAGGCACTCATCACAACCTGATATACTTTAGCCATGGGTCCTTGAAACTGTGGTTTTGGTACCTAGTGAGAGATTAGCTGAAAAATCTTTAGATGCTAAGGCAGCATGTTTGCATTGACATATTTCCTTTTCAAAGTGGGGCTGTGGCTTAAGGACCACTCAGTGCAGAGCTGATAAGAGTCTCTGAAATCCAGCACATTGCTATAGCTCAGGAGACAATGCCAATGACAATTGTTGTCCCTTCAGCTACTACAATATAAGAATAAAATTAAAACCAGTGGCAGTACCTGGCAAGAAGCATGTCTCAATGTAAAAGTGATGGAAGTACACCAGAGAGGGAAAAAACCAAGTATGTGCTGAATTCAAAATTGTTTTTAAACTTTATTTGTACTGTTTCCTCTGTCCATTGTGTCCTCTTTTAAGTAAAGTACATACCTAATGTTAATAATGACATTTTACTGACATCATATAATGATCTGAAAAGTCACACCTTGTGGCAAGCTGGTAAAAAAAGTCTACATCAATAGGCTTGAAATGTAGAAAATCATTGACAGAATCACATTTTTGCTGTTGGCTGCATTATGGCCTTCCTTCTCAAAGGACTGGAAAAGCCCAGCTGTAGCCTCTGCAGCAGGACCCAAGTGTTCAGCTCCAGTCTGGAGACAGGGAAACCAAAGCACAGACCTTGTGCCAGTGCTGGGCAGAGGGGTTGTGTGCTCCCAGGGCTGCTGCCACCATGTCTGCTGTAATGCCTGTCCCTCTTCCAGCCCCTCTATAACACACTGGAGGAATGTGGTGTAGGAAAGCTACAGGAAAAGAGGGTGGAGGCAATTAGACTGCTCCTCTGGCATGTGATTTCTCCCTAACTGTACTCATTTGCAATAGGCACAAGCAGTGCTGGAGGTGAAGCAGCAGCAGGGCCAGGCAGGTCAATGCAATGTCACTGGCAGAGCCCTGGGACTGAGCCAGGAGAAGGGCGAGAGAGTGGAAGCAGGCAGTGACAATCATAGCACAGGTGAAAAAAGCTCAGCAGCAGGAAGGGGCCAGCATCCCAGCCTGCTGGGAGATGCATGTTTTGGGATGAGGCTGCCACAGCTGGTGGATTGCATGCAGCAGCTGTGGTTTGCTAAAGTGAGCGTCCCTGGCAGCCGTGGTGGGCAGCAAAGCACTGGTCACTGCCTACAAAAGCTGCTTTAAGAAGCTGGCTGGTGCTGAGCACCTTCTGCAGGTGCTCTCACAGAAGGAAACCCCAATGGGGAAGTCATTGTTTTCCCCCTTTGCCTCCCACACTGCCCTCACAGACCAACACTGGTTCACAGAGGAGCTTTTTGCCAGATAGCAGCCCCTGTGGTGTATTCAAAGTCACAGCCAAGGGACCCTCTCTGCTCAGTGCCAGCCAGCAGCCCCAGGCACTGCATTTCCTTTTTTCACCTTCAAGATGTGGTTCAGCAAGAGGAAAAATGTGGCACAAAGAGGATTATGAATGTCATTTCTTTTGGAGATGTGGCAATCCCCATGAATCCCTTTCCTGCTAGCAGCTCCAGTGCCACTGCAGCAGGCATGGCTGGCAAGGGAATGAAAATAAACTCATGAAGCACTGGGAGGAATTCTCAGGAATGTGAGTTTAAAGTGTTTTAAACCAGCTTAGTTAAAGCCTTATCTTCTGGCACTACAGACACATGTTCAGATTACAACAGTACTGTTAGTGCAAGCCTGAGGCTGAGGAGGGAAATGCTGCAACAGTGGAGGGCTTTATGCATGGGTGGGAAGTTGTGTTTTCCCTTGGGAGTCCAGGGAGTTAACAGTGGGAACTGTTAATGAGCACTGTCATTGCAGCAGCAGCCAGTCAGAAACCACCAGACCTCATGTGGGTTAGTCATGTCAAGTCACAAGATGTGACATTGACTGGTGACTCCAGAACACACTGCAAATTACTTTTCATATGCTGAAAGCACAAATAGAAGCAATTCTTTTCCCTTTTTCTTGGTAAAATAAACTGAGAAAACAAAACTGTTTTGACTGAATAAAATATTTTGGCAGCAAACAAGTTTTGTTAAGGCACTTAAATTTTTCAAAACTCTTTAATTCCTTGTTTAAATTATATTCAGATAATTCTAAAAATACAAAAAAACCTGGACATTTGAGGATGTAAACATAATTGTTTTGGCTATCCTGTTTTTTCCCCCAGTTGGTTTTAACTTAAATGGTCCTATGATCTTGTTCCCGATTTGTAGGCCACTTTCCCCTCCCACAAAAGCTTATTTTTCAGTGAAGTTTTATAGTATATTATATTACATTTATTAACTTAATCTACTTTGGCTATTTTACCCCTGAAGCATGCCCACATCCAGTGTGACCAAGCAGCATTGTTATTCCCCTACTTTAGAGACTTTCCCAAATAGGAATTCAGATTTCTATACATGCCTTTCTGCATAATTAGTCTTTACCAAATTCATATACCCTGAAGTTCTCAGGAACACCTGTCTTGCTTATTAATTTAAAAAGTTTGACACTGTCTACAAGTGCCCACAGTCCCAGGCCTTTTTTTCTTTTCCATGAAGCACAGTAAATAAGGCTATTTCTAATGAAGTCTGTGAGCTGGCACTGATGCCAAATTTGGATCTGTCTGCAAAATCTGTTTCAAAGGAAGGCTCTCAAAAGCAAAGTGATGGCAATTATTGTTACTATGAAATTCATGTGAATTCTTTGTTCTTACCTGAATTGAAGGTCCACCCTGTATTTAAGACCATGGGATGAGGTTGATTCTGGACATTTTAAGTGGTGTTACATGTTACAGCTTTAAGGGTTTTGTCTAACAGCACTTTGTAGGGAGACCCATAACTGCAGGGGGAAAAAAAAAAGAAAAACAAATAGTTATTTTGCATTTGAATCCTGCCATCCAAAGGGAACTGGATTTTGCCTTGAATTGCATACATTATTGGAGGAAGTCTGCTCTGAGTTAAAAGAATAAAATGTGTCATGAAAACTGAAGAATATGTAGAAGTTTCTTTTATAACACAGTGTGAAAGGGAAGGATGAAAAATTATTAGTTCCTGTGTTCTCATCCAGGGTCCTAATAGCTCAGAAAATAAATGGCTGATCTAGTGAAGGTGAAGTGGGTTGCAAGGGGAGAATAATTGCAATTACCAGTAGGATACAGAGTTTTCACACAAGGCTAATTAGAGATGTCTGATAGCACCACAGCTATTTTTAATTAGCCATGTATGTGGGAGAGATAGAAAAAAACTTCCATTTAGGTACATTGTCTGGCAGGAAAAATTCAAGGAGCAATAGCTACATGGCCTCTAATCCAGATAAATAGTTTTGATCCTTTCCCTCAGACAGCAGTAGGCTATAATGAATTTCCTCTGGTCTGGTTTGTCACTTTGTAAAGGCATTATTTGATTTTTTTTCTTGGTGTCAGCTATCAGTAGCTTCATTTTCATCCCATCACATCCACATCCTTTAGACATCCTCTGTGTTCCTAAAAAGTCCATATTTGCTTCTGATGGATGATGTGCAGAATCTGGTTGAACCTGGAGGGTGGACAACCAGCTCAGAAGACCCTAGACACAAGATTCTTCTCTCTAATGAAAATGCCCACACAAAAACCTGGGGAAATTTTGTATGGGCAATCACTCAGAGGTATTTTTCTTTCTCATTTCATTGATTTATGCTGCTTCTGCAATCTGTTCCCCGGAATATTCAGAGGGCAATTTTACTGCTTTGCATGCCTATGCTGTAATGCTGTCAAAAGACACAATCAGGGCCATGAATTAAAATCATAAAGTAATATTGGTGCCTAAATAGCTTTGCCTGAAACAGTGGCCATTTAATGGTCTAGATGAAGATCTGTCCACAACCTTTCATCTTTCTTGACCAGCTTGAATTTATGTATGCATTCATTTTGAACAGCTACATGAATATAGAGAAACAGTTGTTAAGAGTGTTTGAAGTCTTGTTATAGGACAATTCCCAAGAAGTGAAAAGATGAATGCAATAAAATAATACTTCAACCATTCTACTCTCAAAGTATTTCATAAACACTAGCTTCTTCTCCAAACACTTTCCTCAATTAGAGAAACTTCATCCACTATTTACAAAAGAGGGATTTGAAAAGCAATGAGCTGGAAATTTCAATGAAGCTCCCACACACTTTCCTTGGCTCAATGCAACTTAATTTACTTCCAGAGACCAAAATGTTTGGTGCTTCCTATAAGAACTCCATTGTAGGCCTTTTGAGCCTCTAAAACTGGTGTCTCCAATGCAACCTTGACTATTGTAACAATACTGACCTTTTATTAGGTGTTTGGCAGCTGCTTAAGAAATTATTCTTCACCAGGTGGTGGTACTTGATAGGCTCTCTGCAAAGAAGAAATCTTTGCCATGTTGAAAATTCCCCCAGAATCTTTTTGCCAGATGCAGAAATAACCCCCACATGGGCAGAGGTGTCCTAGGTTGACTACCTCCATCCCTTCTTGGCCAGCAGTGTGTTGCTCACAATTCCCACCACAGTTCTTGCTTTCCCTTGCATGCACTGGGATCCTTAAGCCTGTCATCATAAGCCTCTTGTTAAGTGAAAATGCATTTGCTTCAAGTTACTGACATGGCTGGAGTTGGATTTGTGCTTTGAGTCAGCCTTATCTGACCCCTAGAAATGTGTGAGGTTTGCAAATAAACCCAAGTGCACGTGGTAGGCCTATATGGGAAAGTAGACACCCAGATTAATTTTGCCAGATCTGTTCAGGACCAGAGCAAAGTTATGTGACTGCTTATTTTGATCTGGCCTGTGTGCGATATGGAAAATTGCTGCTGTGGGTCTGGGAAAATACCTGGAACTTTCTAAACATTAATTAAAAGTTCATTTTCCAGAGAAATAAAATATATTCTGGCAGCTTCAGATTTTATGGATATTGTTTGGGTTTTTTTATCAATCTCCTGATAAAATTACTCCTTTCCAAGGCATCCAGTACCTTTCACATGTCACTGCCATTAGCAGGGTCTGCACCATTGCCCCAGGTGGCCTTCATTCAGGGATTCAGGCATGTGCTTAAAACAGCAGTGTGCTTTAAAAGGCCCTGAGCCTTTATACCTGAAACCAAAGCCAAATCATATTGCCTGGCTCTTGTACTTCACTGCAGTCCTGCACCGTGTGTGTCCCCACCTACAGCTCCATCCCATTCCCTGTTGGATTCCCTTGACTGGAGTGTTCTTCTTCAGCAACAGCCTGCATATCTCTGGGACTGACCTTTTGCAAAGGGTCACTTTCTAGCAGGGGTTTCATACAAAAGGCTTTCAGGGGATCTGGCCTTCCTTACACAGGAAAACCGTGTGCCGTTCTCCAACATTTCATAGCATTGTTGGGAATCTTGAGGAATTTTGGGGAATCACTTCATCTTACTTCTACTGCTCCTTATACATGATCCAGAGTAGAAAACTTGTGAAACAGCAACTCTTTTGAAAGCAGTGCCTCTGAAAATCAGGACCAAATACTTCAAAAAAAAGTAGCAAATTTTCTGTAGTCTGAGGTTTTCAATGAGATTCTTTCTCAAAACAGTTTTAAGATTCTTTTACTAGATATCTCATGCTACAGTCATATTTTGATGTTCCTATGACTATTTTTTAATCTACAATCACTTTGTTAAAAGAGTCATGCTTTATGCTGCAGAGCTCTCCTAACATTTCTGAGGAGTTCATGTTCTATTGAATAACCTTATTGCATGAGTGACTGTGTTATTTCTCAGGCACCCCATTTTTCTTTTGATCCAGACCCATACAGGCATGGTCTCCAAGGGGCCTTAGGAGATCACAGGGATATTTGAAGATGCTTAAAGGATATACAAAAATAAATTGCATTTCCTCCCACATAGTTTCAGCTCCAAGGTAAATACTTTGTATCATTACCAGTTTGCTCACTATTTGAAAAGACCACTCTGCCTTTTTGTTTTGAAACAAACTGGACTTGGTGGATCATTGGGCAATTAGCAACAGTTTCTCTGAAGGACTGTCTGTACCCTCCTGCACTTAATCAGCTCTTTGCTCCCTCAGCTCTGGAAGAGTAAAGGGGTGAATCCCTTGAAAAGAACAATAAAATGCAGATTGCTAAGTTTAGTAGTGCTGACATTGAACAGGGGCCCAGGCTCAGGCTTTACAGGTTATTGTGTGTCCTTTCACTTTTTGCATATCCTGTGTGTTATGGAGGTCTGAAATTCACCTCAGGCTGTGACTTAACTGAAATCCCCTACACATCATCGACACTGCTTCACAGACCTAAGTTACTTATGGAAATTACTTTTACTGCTCTCAGTGCCATGGAAATATCATGTAACTACCTTTAAAAGTCTTAACTGTGATGCTTTTCTCTGCTTTGTGCTCAGCCCTCCCTCCTTTAACTGGATCCACTAGAACTTAATTATGTTCTCTGTGTAAGTTATGAAGGTACCTCAAAGTTTGTATTAGGCTCACAAATAGCAGCTGGAGTAGGTAATATTTACTGATGACTCCTTTCTGCCTGAGGGAAAGATGTGTTGACTACACTCTGGGAAGGCAGCTGAAGCCCCTCCAGGAGGTAATGTCACTCAGCACTGCTCACCAAACTTGGCTCTCCTGCCTCTCCCAAGCAATTCCTGTGGTTACCTGTTCAGGTTGTCTCACTGTGTGCTTGCTTTGATGCTAAGAGACAGTGATAATTGCAGCATTATGAAACACTCAAAAGATTGGCTTGGCTGAAGGATATAAATCTGGAAGAGGAAATGCTGGGATGATGAATGACTTCACAGACCAAAGGATTCCCATGTTGACGTGGTAGCAATAAAACTTCTTAACTCCAAGCACTGCAATCTCAAATGAAAGGAAACCCTGGCAGTCTTCCATGAATTATGTGTTCAGAGCCTGTTGTTTTCCCTTAGCTCTGTGATCAGTGTGGAGGATGGAGAGTGGGACTAACTCTCTTCCACATGAGTCAAAACAAGAGCTTGTGTGGTGGCCAAACCAGTGAGATCACAGAAGGGCACAGGAGAAGCTCGCGGTTATTATTTCACCCAGCTGGCAGAAGCCATAAAGATCACACGATACAATTATCTCAGCCTCCAGGAAAGAAGCAGACACTTTGACTCCCTGCTCTTGACTGTGTAGAAGTAACACTGGAGACAGTTTTCTCTAATTTCTTTTTTTTTATTCCTAAGAATTATGGTGTGAGTTCTGCATCCTGATGAAACTTCTGGACTAATTATTTCACACTGAATTACTAAAGTCAATTAAAAACAGTGGCAGAGGAAAATACTTTAAGAACAGAAGATGTTCTTCTCAACTTGAGAGCTGCTTCCCAAAGTAGAGCAGCATCAGCATGAGGTTTTCTGCTCACCTGAAAGCATCAACTGGGGCTTGAGGTTCTTTGAAACTTGCATGAACTGCTGATGAGAGACAAAGCAAGCCCCCCCAAAAAATCACTGAGAAGATTTTAAGTAATCAGGTTAAAAATATTGGCTGCGCATCATGTGGGTTTTCCAGCAGCTGTTAGCAGTGTAGCTGACTTCATAGAATCATAGAATGGTTTGGAAGGGACCTCAAAGATCATCCAGTTCCATCCCCTCTGCCATGGGCAGAGATACCTTCCACTAGAACAGGTTACTCAGGGCCCCACCCAACCTGGCTTTGAGCACTTCCACAGATGGAGGGTCCACAGCTTCTCTGGGCAAGCTGTTCCAGTGCCTCACCATCCTCACAGTAAAGAATTTCTTTCTAATGGCTAATCTAAACTCACCCTCTTTCAGGGTAAAAAGCCATCGCCCCTTGTCCTATCACTACATGTCCTTGTAAAAAGTCTGTTTCCATCTCTCTTGTAGGCTCCCTTTAGGTATTTCTGGGTAATGTTTAGAGAAGTTAAATCCAAATACACCCCAGAATTCTTCCTGGAGTGTATTCTGAAGTCCTAATAAGGTGAAAAAGTTCAGCTTAGGTAATCCAGGAGTCTGTGCTGCCAGTTTTTATTATTGTTGTCCCTGGTGACTCTTTCAATTACAGGATTGCTGTTGCTACTCTAGCATTGTAGTTATCACCATTGTAGACATTGCACTAAATAATATAATGGTAGCCAACAAACACCTTTCCCCAGAGGGTTAGTGGTTTCGAACAAACAAACAAATTAACTAAAGTGGGAAAAAACCCCAGCATATATAAAGATTTATCCAGGGCAACAGTCCCAAACACAGACCTTTCTCTCCCTTTCTTTAGTGCAAACAAGCTATTCACATGTCTTCTGAGACAGGTACGGGTAATCATATATTTTGTGTATGAGATAACAACTCATATTAATGTACCATTCAAAGGAAGTGGCTATGAGAACTTTCTCTGTGCTGGTGTGCCTGATTTAGGAAGCTGTTGGTGGCAGAATGAGAGGCTTCTTTTAGGTTTCACTTAATTTGAGAAAAGTTTTGGATGCTTGTTGTTCCTGGTACCTTTAAGTAGTAGTCAAATTATGAATATAGACCATTATTTTCCATCCCTGTGGAAATACTGACTGATCTGTGTTGGAAAAGCAGTGTTCAGGCTCTTGTAAACTCTTCAGGAGAGGGAGTAGTTGTTAGTTTTCCTATGAAGGAAGCATGGGATTTTTCACTTGGACCTGGAGCTGCACAGGAAGGGTCCTCAGAAGTTAAAAACATTAGAAGCAGAGAAACAATAAAAGTTGGGAGCTGCCACACCTCACTTTTCCCCTGTGCAGATCACTCACTACAGAGAACACAGTTCAGTGTGGCTGTATGGAGCTGTGACTGTCAGACGTCATTGCCAGCCCCGCCCTACCCTGTGGGGTTCACTTTGAGCTGAGTCACTGCTGAAATTACAGTGGCCTCTGGACTGCCGGAGGAAGCACCTGCCTCCCACAGCCCAGACTGGCTCTGCAAAACAGAACAAACCATGAGGCTGGAGGGCAGGAGTCAAGGGTGAGAATAGTTCCATGAAATAAGAAAGAGTTTTGAAATCACACAAATGAGGAGAGAAAGCAGAGAATAACACAAGGGAAGAAAAAGTGAAATTGAGATTTTCCCAGCGTTTAGTTCTCAAGTATCTATTTCTTGATTTTTTTTTTTTCTTGAAATGTCATGTGAACTTCGTTACACAAGTTTGTGTTACCTGAATGTTAACTGTATTGATTTGAATGTGCTTATATAAATCATGAAGATACCAGCAGGCTGGTTGATCTGGCTCTCATGGAGGAGTCCACAAAAGAAGAGCCAATTCAGCAGGCTGTCACAATCTACGATCTGCTAGTACAAGCTGGGGTTATGATGGTTCCTTAACTGATCTCAGAGTGCAAAAAACAAGACAGAGGGGATTTCTATATTAATCAAAGCAAATGCACCTTTATTGAGTGCCCACAGCAAATGCAAGAGAAGGATTTAGAAAGGAGATAGAGGAGAGAGAGAGAAACAGAGAGAGAGAGAGAGAGAGAAAGAGGTGAGGGGTATAGCTACCAATGGAGAGACGAAATCCTCGTGGCCTGGCCAATAGATCTGTCTTGTCACACTGGGGAGAATCCCAAAGTCTTGGTTAACTCAAGGGTCTTTTATAGTCCTTCACCAAGGGGGGAACAGGTAAAGGACAATGAAGAGTAAATGTATCGAAAATGGGTACAGACAGTCTCTCAGCAGTGAGCAAGACCCATTGTTTTCTTGGTCCAGTGAGCACATTTGCAGGCAACACTTGGCAGACATCTTGCTGCAGTCCGGCCAGTGCCCCTGTATCAGAATTATTAGGATCTTAGTCCTTGGGAGGGAGCTTCAATCTCCATCCGTCATGGTGGTCATGAGGCAGATGAGGGATTTTCCCTGGGGGATCACCAAAGTTACCCCAGAAAGTTCATTTCCCACCTTGGCCAAGAGGTGGGAAATTCATGGGCTATTGTGATGAGAGGGTATCAAGCCACCCCTTGCCAGGCCCTGCTGGAAGCAGTGTACCATGGCAGCACTGCAAACACAGCTGCAAACAATTGCTTGGCAAGCATCCACCTCAACCAGGCCAAAACTCCAGTCAGGGTCTTCAGGGTCTTGGTCTCTGTCTTTGCAACAATCATGAGACAAATGAGGGAAACTCCAGACCACCCCTTACACAGGCCCAGAGCAAACAACCTGAGAAGGGTGTAATCTTGACTGCCTGATCAGAGGTTCAAGACAGAGGGTGTATGCCAAAGGCTGTTGGTTGCAAGACTGTGTGATGAATGTATCTCTTGGCACTCTCTGTGGAACTTGATGAAGAGACATGTTGTAGCTCTTGATCCAGGAGTTGATAACAGTGAAATTATCCAAGTCAACTGGCTGCAAACCAGAGGAGAAGGGAAAAGGAAAAGATACTGTGATGATGTAAAGCCCTGTCTTGGTTTTGGCTAGGATAGAGTTAATTTTCTTCCTACCAGACAGTACAGTATTGTGGCTTGGATTTAGGATGAGAATAGTGAAAATAACACACTGATTTTTAGTTGTTGGTGAGTAGAATTTACTCTAAGTCAAGGACTCTTCAGCTTCTTAGCTGACTCACACTGGCCAAAGACATATTCCAAACTATATAGAGTTGTGCTTGGTATATAAGAACAGAGAAAAACCTAGGCAACATAGGCAACAAATGCCGTTTCAGTGGCTTCAAACTAAGATTTCAAACAAATGTGGAAGTTTGTCTTTCCTTTTCTGCCTCTGTACAGGAAAGCTCCAGGGAAGCTGTGCAAGAAATGTTTTTCTGATGGAGAAAGGTCTATTCAAGAGATTACATTGCCTGGGGTGGGATGAAAGACTCATAAAATCAAAATATTTTAGACCATGGAGGACCAAAGTGAAATTGACTCCAGAGACAGAGGGAAGGTTTCTTGTGGACTTTACAGGTTGTCTTGAAAGACAGCCCTTTTGGACTGGAGATATGAAGACATAGGAAAGACATGGCGTACCTGCTGTGCAGGTGAGAAGGCACAGTAGCAAAGAGAATTTCAGAAGGACAGTGGGACTATACCAGTGGATGCTGCTTCCTTTTTTGTAAGATTCCTTCCTGCAGTATAATGAATTAGACATAAGAGATGTTTAGAAATCAAACTTTAGCAGAGACCTGAGATTTCCAGGTAATACATTGCAGCAGAAACAAACTCTGTGAGGGACTGCCAGCACAAGTGAGACATCCACTGAGGTTATTAAGCCAAAGTTTACCCTGGTGTGCACACTGTTCCAGCAGATGCAGGGGAAGTTACACAAAGGCTGTGATTTACCCTGGCACATGCAAAGTCCTCATTGTGCCTTATTCAGTAAACTTAAAATGTCTCAGGGGAGAGGAAAGAAAGGAAATTCCACGCTTTACTTTGCAGGTCAAAGAAATTACCATACCTTGCCCTAAAGAAACTTGCAGCAAAGGCTTGGCTGCACTGAAATTAGTGGCAAAACTCACATGATTTCATGCTGCTTCACATCTGATGTTTTTTTCTTGGCAATTAACCTCTCTGACTTTTGTCACACCTTGAATCTTGCTCATAACTGTGTGCCTATTGCTTCCAAACTGGAAAGTGCTTTTCGTGGGCCAATACATTCATTGCAACCACCTCCTTCCTCTTACTTATTTTTCTTGCCTCCTGTTATTTCCCTTCTCCCAGAGAGAAATTATAGTTGCACATTTTGCTTTTCCACTTTTACATATATGCATGTATTTTCCAGATGTCAATCCTCAGGTGCACATGGTAGTTCTAGGTGTGATCTGAAACTCTAAGAAGGTGATCCACTGCTTCTTGGAGTTGGGGCCTGACCTAAAAGAAACCTTGAGACAGCTCTGGGAGCCACTGTACAGTGGCTGCTGCTGTCATGGAAGAATTTTCTGGAAGTTTTTGTAAAAAATGGTCTAGAACCATATTCAGGTTTACTCCTTGGTTTCCAGCTCTACAGCTCTGTGGCCTTTGTGAGATGGGATGGGGAGCAAAGGCTCACCCTAAAAGCCTGTTAGTCTAAACCTCATCTGAAACAAATGCATTCTTTTGAAAAGGCTTGTCATTTTATATCCAGTCACTGGAGCTGGCTCTTCCTTTGCACACAACTGTCTCATCTTGTTATGCATGCCTATGTACATTTAAGAGGTCACCTACTAAGAACTGGCATAATTTGGTTTTGCATTTGACCTGCAAGGTTACACCCTTTGTTGCTCCCATAGGCTGTATTTCCTGGGATTTGGGAGGAATTTTGCAATAACGTACTTACTGCAACTACAGACTTTCTGTGTGTCTTGCCATCCTCCTTTCCCAAGTGGCTGTCCTGCAGCTGCCTGGCAGGTGCTGCCTTTTGCCCTGCAGCAGTTTTCTCTCTGCCCTCACTCAAGGGCAGTGCGTGTCTCACTGCTCCTTTTCTCCTTTCCCTCTTCCATTTTGCCAGGGGGGTCTGATGTGTCCCAAACTGACCAATTCTCCCCTGTTCCAGTTGGCTTTTTGGGGTGTTTTAAGGCTTGCCAGGAGACAAGCAGAACTCAGGTAAGTAGGGGAGATGTGGCACACTAAGGCTTGCAGTGTGATCTGCACAACTGCAGAAGTGGCCCAGTCTGCCAAAAAGGTGCTGGCCACTCTTAATCTCATTGTCTAGTCAGGAGAGGACATCAAACCCACTCCAACTCACATCAATAGGTGCCTCTGGGTTTTCTTATTGTGTTTGAACTCATCACACTCAGCAGTGATGGAAATTACAGAGTGCCCAAGAACATCAGCTTGATCATTGGAGAATTGCTTCTGTGAGGCCTTCTGCCTCAATAGCTCTCAGTCAGTCTCCATTACTTAAGGTATCCAGGGCCTTCCCAGACACCCTTTTGGTTTTAAAGCAGCAGTAAGAACTTAATGTATGTGGATGATGGGTCTCAAAAGGACATGCTGGACATATTAGAATAAATGCTTTCTTTAGCAAAGTTTTCACAGAAGGCATTCCTATGGTCTTCCTCTTGTATCCTACAACTAGACTGTCCTATGCATGTTTGCAACAGTAGTGTAGGATGTTCAGGCACTAAGAATGCCTTTTCCTTGGCTGTGTTTACCTTCCATGTCTTGTTTCTAGGAGTCATCTTTTTCCTATATTGTAAACTCTGATGCTTGCTGGCATTACTAAATTCACCAAGGCCGGGTTTGCAGTTCTGCAACTTGCAGAACTTCCCAAAAGCAGCAGGCCCATATACAGCAGTACAAAGGGATCTTTCTTAATTCTCTTCTTTGTTCCAATTCCCAAAACTACACACCAGCAAGCCTAGTGCACATTGCCTGGTATTTCCTAAAAAAAAACCAGCTTAGGCTTATAACTGCAAATGGTCTTTACACGATGGTATAGTCATGGTGTCCCCTTACATGATGGTACAGTGGTAATGTCTCCTACCATGAGACTTAGATTTACAGAAGAGCTGACCTGTAAATAAGCTCTTTTTGGATTAAGTGCTCAGTGCTGAAAGCTAAGTCTGCTACTGTTGTAAGCCCCAGAGCACCAAGTGTCTTTGGTGGCAGCAAGCTCAAGTTGAAATACTAAAAAGTTGTTCTTAAAATCTCCAAACTTTCTGCATTATTTTATTATTATGTTGGTTTAAATTGTATATTATGTGATGGCTGGCTAGGAATTATCTGAGTTGTGAGTATGAGCTTGTCAAAATGCATCAATTCATCTTTTGCTAGACAAGAAGGAAGTGACATAGCAGCCATCAAAAAAACTCCCAAACCTGTCCTTGCAGAGTGTCCTTAAAAGAACCCTTTTCAAAATACAAAAATGTGGTTTCTATACATGCAAAGAATTTCCTTTTCCTTTCCTCCTCACAAAGGTGTTCGTTATGTTTCAATGTGCCCAGGTTGATTCTGTGTTGGGCTCCTCTTGTTGCAAAATAAATACCTCTCTTGTCCCCAGTAACAAAGATTCAATATGAGAATATTTTTATTGATGTACGTGGACCAAATACCATCACCCTACATGGGATGTTAATGCAATTACAGGGATAGATGCCTTTTCTCTGGATTTGCATTCATGAACAAAAGGCTGAGCCTGACTTAGAAGTTATTCCAGACTCATTTCTGATGGCAACCACCACACTTGGCAAGAGTTAAATTGCCACCTTGTTGATGAAGGCAGATATCACCCACTAATCTTGACTGAACACATGCCAACCCATAAAATGTGGGCCCTTCAGTTAATTTTCTTGAAGAAAGAAGCAATGGAAAAAGTTGAATTTTTCTTTTCTTATGGATCTGCTACAGAAGAGGGCTACACTGTGACTGAGAATGCCAAGTCTAGCTCCTGTGAACAGGAGCAACTTCTCATAAGCTGTTCTGCCAAACAAACTCTTCTAATTCTTTTGCTCTTATAGAATGCTGTCTGAAAATAGAATTAATTTTCTGCAAACGTGAATAAAATCATGAAAGGAAATGAACAGGATATTAAAATGCTCTTGAAAGTCCTAGATTTCTAATGGAGAAGATAAAAGAGTCAGTATATATATGGGTTAAAGAGATCATTATTTCCTTTTTCATTCTTTTTTTTTTTTTATATCTACTACAGTTCATGCTCTTTTCTCTGGAAAATATTTTGGATATGAAATTGAGGAGAAAAACTTTTGTCTAGTTTCAGAACAGCCAAACAAACAGGCAAACTTGTTTCGCTGCTTCTTTTTGTAACACGTCTTGAAATGAAAATGTAAGCAAATGAAAGTGAGAGGAGTTTAAACTAAAATTAATTTTTAAACATTTTCCTTTGGATCTACAAAGAGAGGGGAGGCTGCTTCTTTGTAAGGAAAATGCTGCTTTTATCCTCCTTTCAGTTTTTGAAGGGGAAAGTCTTTGTAGCATTTACCACACAGGAGGGATTTATTGCCCAGAGCCGAGCACAACTGAGAAAATAATTTTGACCTGATACATAGAAGTAATGTCTAGACAGAGAGCATTGAAGTGCTCAAGGGGAAACTCAGAGTAGGAGCCAGTTATGACAAATTGAGCTTTTGAAGTGACAAATAGAAGCAAACATGTAAAAACCTGAAGATTTCATAAAGTAAATGTGAGATTTGCTGCTGACCTAAATGAAACTGTAAGACAGGACAAGATAAATGAGAAGGTATTTGTTTCTGCTGCCCTCCTCTTCCAAACAGGAGCCAGAGCAATTGCTAGTGGGGCCATGCTATGCAACCAGAAAGGTGAAACCACCTTTTTCATTTGGGTTGGGTTTCTAAACAAAACCAAGACTTCCTTTTACCTGGTCCAGGTGGAAATCTGGATTGATCTTAGAAGAATTTTCATTAGAATGACCTAGAGGTTAATGAGCTGCTTTGTGTGGGCAAGTATTGTAATTAACTGGGCTGAACTCTGTAGGCAGCTGAAGGGAGCTGCATTTGTGAGGTCCTGAATACATCATATTTGGGGGCATTTTGCCTTGGCAAAGCTAAATGCTTATTTGTTGGTATTATGTGTTGTAAAAACACCAAAGTGTCACCTGCTTCTGCAGGAATTGAACTGAAGAGTGATTTCAGATTATCAATGCTTCTGAAATGTTAGAAGTGGGAATCTGATATTGGGATGAGAATTTTGATTACAGAATAGAATTATCAAAAAGAAAGACCAATTGCCAATTGTCATTTGCATCCCCACAAAATATTCTGGGTTCTTGATCTGTATCAAATCATTCAGCCTTTCTCTCTGCTAATCCACTAAAGAGCCTGTGGCATTGAAATTTACTCCAGAGTCACAAACTAAAGAAAGTTACTTAAATACTGGAGTTTTCTTGACTAAAGAACATTAAAAAAATTAGGAAAGAGCAGGGGGTTGTTTATATTTAAATAAGCACAGCAAATAGGAACTTTCTTTCTCTAGCCTCTGATGGTTTTGTTGTTTGGGTTTTTTTTAACTAGGAAATCTGAATGTTTATCAAGGCAAATAATAAATCCTCACAATCTGAATTAAAACGGCAACAAGAAGCATGCAATAGATACTGTTCTTCTCAAATTTCTTTGAGACTACATTTTTCCTGCTGCTGTGTGGTACAAAAATGATTTTATTTTGAACAGCAATAAATTATTGAAGTTCTTGAGTTCTGATGCATTTTCAGATATCAGCTTTAAGACTATGTGGATGTATTCTACATGGTGGAATATCTTGCACCAAAGGTTTTTGGCCCCTTGACTTTGGAGGGAACTGGAGCAGCAAAGGAAGAGCATGCGTCTGGAAGTGTTAGGTGATCCAGTGCAACATCCTGTAATAACATCCTATTATGCTTGTCTGAAATGATTTGATCTCTCTTATTTTGGGGGGCTGGGGAGGTGGGGGGAGTGAAATAGATGTCAAGAAATTATTTTCCTTCATTTATTAGGCCAAATGACTCTGGAAGAGTTAGCTTAGTCCAAAACCTGGATTGACTGACACTTAAATGACTGCTATGATGCTCACAGTCAATGACCTTGAGTTACACATCACTTAAAGCATGGCAATAGTTTTAACAGAACCTGTTTCCTGCTCACACTCTCCCATGCTGACTTTCAAGAGAATGACTCCATCATGTATCACAGGACAGGAAATGGCCATAAACATGGCAGAAGAGAAGATGGTGTTATTGCAGGCTTTCGCATTTCTGGTATGTTTAATTTTCTTTGGCTGTAAAAAGGACATTTTAGGTTTAATCCATGAAAGTAGGTTTGTAGAAAGTAGAAAATAGAGGTATGGGGCATGAGAACTACACAAGGGGAATGTCTGAGAATAAATCTAAAATGGAAATGTTTGCAGTGTTTTTCTTAGGGCACAATCAACATAACCAGAACATGATATTGCCTGTTGCAAGAGTATGTAAATTACTTGGCAAGTGCAATGCACTGTATTGATCTATTGGTGTTCCTGGGTTGTAGCTAGAGTCCTGTATCAGAAGTGATGAGAGATTAGAACAAATGACCCAAGAGACTTCTAAAAAAGCTTTTCTAAAAGTGTGCTATTTTGGACAGGTCTAGGTAACAATCCATGGCAGCTGATCTGATCCAACCAGAATTACAGGGTTACAGGCATGATAAAAACACAATTTGCAAGCAAGATTTGAACGCCTAACAAAATATATGTGATAAGAATTGATAGCAGTAGCATTAAAGTATTCCTTACTTCCTTTTGAACCAAGTGGTAGATGTTTATCATGTCTGAGGTGCATCACAGGTCCTTAGTGTATGACAGAGCATGCCCACACAGCCACATGATGCTGCGTAGGCACAGCAATCCGTTGTCAGGAGGCATTACTTGGGAAAGTGTTCACTTCAAGCATAATGAAAGTGAAATTGCTCCTAAATGCAGTTGTGAGCTGCTATTACTCTTTGGACTGTATGCCAGGGGTTGCCAGCAAATACACTGTAGATTTTCTGCTTTCCACCAGGACAAGAAAATAATCTCCTTGTTTTTTTTATTTCCTTTGTCTTCCTTTATATGCAATATGGGCGGTTTTTTTCAGTAAAACACAATTTCACTTTTAAAATATTTTTTTTGGTTTTTGAGGTTTTTTTCTATTGTTGATTGTTAGTAGGACCACCATAAATTCACACTGGAAACATTACAAGAAAGGGAAAAATTAAATCCTTCAAGTGCTAATAGTTCCTTCTTACATATGTGAGGATTTATACAATGTAAAAATACTGGTTTTAACTTTTGTATTAGACAGTTGTTTGATAATTTGCCTTCTTTCTCATTATAACACTAGATTTGTTTCTGGCACATCTTTATTTCTGGCACATCTTTCCCTGTCTAGAAGGATATGTTAGAGACACACAGCACTCTCCTGAGAAGCATGCAGTCTGTATATGTAATAAATTCTTCATCAGCCCCATTTATAACTTGGGTTATAGTGAATAATATGACATTTTCTCTGAAGTAAAAAGTTTAATTATCCTTCTGTTTTACAAGGAAAGCCTTGTAAACCTCTTATAATTACAGGCTGCTAAATATTATCTAGCATTGAAATTTATTCTACTTGAACATACAAAAATTATTTTCATCTTTATTGAAAATTCCTGAATTATTTACTTAACTAAAGAACTTGAATGCTTAAGTATGAGCAAAGCAAAGGAAAAGAAGACTTTTTCACTCAAACATTTTCCTTTTAAATATGGGAATTGCATATAATTTCACACTAACAATAAAACAAGGCCTACACTAGTATAAAGCCAGGTTCAAGCCCATGGAGTAGAATTCTAAGTGTGAAACCTTATAGTGGAGCCTTTGACAAATTCAGCAAAACTGGAATTTTATCCTGAGGCTTTACCATCTCTTTCATGGTCATGACCATTTCAACTTTAAAACTCACAGAAGCTTGAGCTTTTTATTCCCCTTTATTTTGAATGATGGAGCATAATTACAGTCCCTGTGCTCCACATTCAATTTTTTCTATTTTGCAGAAGTGCTAAGACTTCAAAGCAGAGAAGACTCATGGGCAGGACTTTTTACCACAGAACTGCTCAAGAAAATGCCAATTTTTGAAAAGCTGGTTTCTGAAAAGGCATTATAATACTTCAATATTTTATTCTGCAGTTTGTAGTTAAAGCTCTAATCCTCCTACAAATTCCCCAAAGCATTTTTCTTGCAGAGTGGAGGGGGATCATTCTGGAATGCTTTTTAAAATACAGATGTGTATGAAGGAGTATTTAAACTTGCATGACCCAAGCAGGAATGGGAGTTAATTTGAAAACAGAGTGTAGCATTTCAAAGCATGGAATGAGGTAAGTTTTCAGCACTGAACTTACTCATCAACCCTGTAAGTTGCCATATAGATGATCTTTCCAGATCAGAAACCTTTCAATGAGCCTAGGATCCAGTTAGAAACTCTTCTTAATGTTGAAGCTGATCCTGCACATCTTTCACAAGTTGGTCATCAGCAATCTAGGCCATTATGAAGAATAAAGCCAGGCCCATGTGTTCGGATGTTAAAGGAGCTCATGGAATAGGATGGGCTGCACGTGATTTCCGAGTCCGTTCGTTTAGGCGGGAAGGTGGCACCGTGTTTGGCTCTTTGAAGGGACTCACAGTAAGCACTCTGGGCATCTAATGCACAGCCCCATACAGCTGACAGGGCTTCACCAGTCCTTGTGCAGGTAGTGGAGAGCAACCTTCCCTGCTCAGGTTTCACAGCCCTGTTTGGCCACCTTATGGGACATATAAATCTAGGAGCTAAGAGTGTTAATGAGCTTCCCACATATGCCAACAAAGGGTGATATACACCACTTATTTTCTTTTGCTGCCTTTTCATTCTTCTTAAGCATACATAAATTAATTGCTTGTTTTCCTTGTACAGTTGTTTATGCTGAGATCCAGCTATTCAAACTTCAGTGTAGATTCAGAAGAATTTCTTTCTTGGGGAGTTGCTCAAACTTGGGCCAGTGTACACAGGGTAAGAATCTCCCTGGACGACACTAGTGGATTTAGTCTGGCTTTATATTTGTAGAGCAGATGTTTCCTTGGAAGAACAGGCAGAAGTTCTATTTCAAAAACTTCAACAGCAGTTAAGCTTTGATAATACACTCCCTTCTTTGCTTTGTTATGAATACCTGCAGGAAGAAAGGAAAGGGTTTCTTTCTTCTGAATCCCAAGTACATTAATCTCTGAAGTGACTAGTCAGGACAAAGTTCAAGTGTCAGATCATGATATCTGAAGTAGATTTTAGCATAATTGCTCAATATTACATGTTGTTGAGGAAGATGGGGGAGGGTGTTTGTTTTTTTTTTTTTGTACATTGCATCTGAAAAATCCTGCTTCCTAAAACTTTACAGTTGTTATTGCTTATTAATTTGTTGCAAAAACCCTCTAGGTTACAAGGGACCTCAGGAGGTCTGTAGTTCAGCCTGCTGCCCAAAGCACGATTAGCAATGAGATCAGCCCACATTGCTCAGGGCTTTATGCAGCCAAGTCCTGAAATCCCCCAAGGACTGAGATTACACAACCTTTTGGAAACTGAGCCACTGCCTGACTGCCCCAATGGGTAGGTTCTCCCTTCTATCTCTGTTTCAATTTGTGGTCACCATCTCTCTGCTATGTACCTCCGTTTTTATCTCTTCTCGAAAGTGCAGGAAGTCTACTCTCAGGTACCCAAAGATACCCCTTCTCGAGCCTGAACAAGTCATGATCCACCAATGTCTCCTCACAGACCTGTGTGACAACTTCTGGCCCTCCTGGACTTGTCCTGTCTGACTCTACATGTTTTCACCCCTGGGGCCAGAGCCGGATGCCATATTCTAGGTGTACTCTCATGAATGCCAAGTAAAAGGAAATAATTTGTGATCTGTTGCCCATGATGCTGCTGGCCACCTTGGCTATCAGGCAGGCTGTGGCTGGTGCCCAGGTCACTATTCATCACCACCCTGAGCTCCTTCTCAGCAGCACTGCTCCCCAGCCAGCACTGAAATCAGGGATTTTTACTCAGACTATTCCTCCCTGGAGCAGAAGCAAGCCCTTGAGCTTTCTGAAGACCATCTCTGGATGAGTCAAAAGCTCAGGGACCCTTTCTGAGCACAAGAAACCTGCAACCTAATAACTGTGATGAATTCCTTCCAGAGGTCCTTCCTCTCCTTGGGAACAGAAAGTTGGTAATGGTGTGTCTGTGACACACAAGCACCCAGGTAATGATCTCTGTGCGAGACAGATATTCACAACAGGGGTTTCTACACCACACTGTGTTTCTTGAATCCTACTAGGGAAAGCAAAGCAAACCGTTGCTTCTATTTCTAAAATCATCATTAGTTGTTAAAGCCACTGTTACTTTTCAAAAGTACCATGGTGCTATTAAAAAGGCAAAAAGTACGGCAAAAATGCCCTTTAATTAGTTACGCAGAGATGAACTCTTAATTCTGTAACTGCTTCTGTGCTTTATTTTGAAGGAGCAGGAAGGCTGCCTGAAAAGGAATAAAGAAGAATGAAAGTCTGAATTCTAAGCTCAGTTATGCCAGCTAGTATGCAGTGCAGCTTGGATCCAAATCTGTTTTAGGAAGGACTTTAGGATTTAGCTTGTTAAATCTGTACAAAATGAATTACTGCAACAAAGGAAGAAAGCAAGCTTTGTGGTGGTAGGACAAAAAAGGTTTTATTCCTGTTTTTTCACAGAATTTCCTTGGTGATCTTGATATTTTTAGGCTGTGCAACTTGGTCAAGCTTGAGCACCTGTGGGTGGGCACCAGACATGCATATGCAGGGATGTTTATAGTAAGCAACCTGATTTTGAGAGAGTTTGATCATCAAACCTTCTAGTTTGATGTGCTCTACTTGACCTTCCAATTCATCTGATGTGCTGTGGTCTGACTGGATGTCCCCAAGTAAGCAGCTGATGCTTGCACAACCACATCTGTGCTTCACCCTTTCTTGAAGGAAAGGACTGATTTAATGCATGGTTCTGCCTTAAAGCCAGGCAAGAAGGATTTGGCCCTCCAGTCCTGTTTACTGTTTTCGAAATTGGTTTTTTCAATTTCTGAATCAATGGACAAAGCTGATATCTTGGATTATCTGAGTCCTGAGTGGGAGACTCAACTGTGTGTCAGCAATCTGAGAGAAAAATAAAAGATGGCACTTTATATTCTCAATGAGTTCAGCCTCAAATCTACTAATTTTTTTTTATGTCCCTTGGCATCTGAGGAAATTGAGCGTGATTTGAAGAGGAAAACATTTATCAGGAAGGTCTCATCACATGAAAAGGAGCAAGCTGGGAAGCATTATGTATTTTTAATAGTTTCTTACTGACAATGGTGGGAAGCAAGTGGGATGCAACGGCAACTTTGTATGTTTTATGTAGTTTTATGTATTTTTATATTTATTTCCCTCAGTCATGTGTTGGGGTCCCTTGTCTGGTAGTGGCAGCCATGTGCAGGGGTACCTACTTCGGCTCAGTCTTTCTTGCTGGACAACTTTGTCATTGCTCCAGTAGGCAAAGAGTGGTTGTTTTTTCTGGGAAAATTAAGCCAACTTATTTGAGTACCAAATATGGCTTTGGAAAACTACTATGGGATAGATAACTTCTGGGTTTGGACTGGAAGAAACTGCTTATCAGTTTTGAAGGTTGTAATACGTCATTGAGAGGGATGTTAGGAATAATTACTCTAGGGCCAGCCAGTCTTGCCTTCTTGGGTGCTATGGCATCACCAACCCTTGGAACTAAATGGAGAATAAAAAATGCACTGTTGGAGAAAAATGAGCTCTTCTGTTCTTGAGTTGTACTGTGGTAAATTTCTCTGCAGACCTTCTATCCATCTGGTTTGCTTTCTAGAGTAAGATAAATCCTGCTATCAATTGCTAGAGAAGCTAGAAGATAAATTAGTGTGTGATTTTCAGCACTTAGCACTACTAATACTTCTCTGCTTTAACAGTTATGTGTGCTGTTACATACTGGCACTTCTCAGTAGAAGACAGCAATGCAAACACATATTTTAACAAGTCTCTGCTGCAGCACCACTGATTGTAGCCAGCTATTGTTCTCCTGAATCCTGCCTAAGACAGGGAGTGAGAAGCTTCCTGGGATTTTAGGCCCAGACCTTTTTGACAGGAAGTCAGGGAACAATTAAGAGGCATTGAATCTCTTCCCCCACACACATGCACTTTTTAAAATTGCAACTGTGGAGAAGAGGAAGTCAGAAGAATTTCCCTTGCTTTACTCAGGTGCTGTGCAAGGGGCTGGCTGTATGTAACATAGTTATGTTCTGAACTGCTTTGTAGACAGGGCTTTTTCTGGCATGGGGTGGTATCAAGCCATCTAAAGGGAGAAGTTGTTCAACTTCTCACTCAAAAGAAGGTGACATTTGTGAGCTGTGGCAAGGCAGGAACAAAAGCTTGCTGCTGCTCCACCTGCCAGGACAGGCTTGCATCCATCCATCACCTATTGGAAAGCACAGGAGCGGCAGTTCCCCACAAGCAGATGGCTGATACTTATGCTGTTTCTCCTTTGTGCTCTTTGCTTCCTTTCAGGATTGGAGGATACAAGGCCCCAGTATTGATTTTTCTGTGCAGCTAAAAAGACATGAAAGCTGCTGTGCTTTTCAGGGCTTAGTCTGTCAGTTTTCTTATTCCCTGTAGGTCTTCCCAAGGTCTCTCATCTCTTTTTCATCTCTGCAGATGCCTCTGTCTTCACTAGATCCTTCCTGATGACTCTTTTTAGAGAGGAATAGAAACCTCAAATTCTGGTCCCATTGAAACATTTTGCTGTAAAGCTCCAATTCCGTGCCTAATTCTGCATGGGCTTCATTGGCTTCTGTGTTTTATTGTGCTGACACGTAGCTGTACATGGGAGTGATCAGAGCTCTCTGGTGCTTTGCACCAGTGAATCTGTGCTGGTGGAGCTACATCAATACAAAATTTTCAGAAAAACTTTCAAATTCATGGGGAATATCTTCGGGGATGAGTGAAAAGGTGTCCTTCACTGTGTTTAGTCCTAACAAAAACCAAGTTACCCCACTATTCCCATCCAGCCCCCCAAGCTGAATTATTAGAAATTTCTTGGAACAACCAACAAATGTTGCTTCACATTTGGGACTTTGTCAACAAACAGTATCCTTACAATACTAATAGGGCTTATATTACAGGTCTCTTTGTTCACAGCACAAGCAGCATTATGAAGTTTTGATCACAAATGTTAAAAGAAAGCAATTTAAAAGCAAAAAAAAAAAAACAAACCCCAAGAGTTCCTCAGACAGAATCATTACCTGTCCTAGTTGAAATACAGAGATGATACAAAGCAGCACACTCCATTTTTAGAAGGCTTCAAACTTGTTATATTATTTCATGCATGCTTTTTATACATCCTTACAAAACTCATAAGTTTGCACTTTACTCATTGGTCAGGAAAGACAAACAAAGTGCTTATTGGAATAGGCAGTTGCAGGTTTCTCTTATTTATCCTTCTTTCTTTCTTGGTTCCTATGTCAACAGCCTTGGTAGGAAATTCTTTCAGGGGTAAACATGCATCCTCTTATCAAACTTCTCTCTGGCTCACAGAAGTCACTGTAAAACCTCTTCCACAATTACCTGTTTTATTTTTTAATAAACAGAAGAGGCACTGGCAATATACATTGGCAAAAGAGTTTCCAAAAGCAAATACAAGTCAAAGAAAATGGCACATAATAGTGGCACTTAGCTAACTGTGCATACCTCTCATTTACTCCTATTTTTAGTAGCTCTAACTGCAGGAGTCACCACAAGATGACATAGGACTGGAATTTAGGTCAGACCTTTTTGACAGGAAGAATAGGATCCTCATTACACAGGAAGTTCACCAAAGATTAGGAGAAAAAAATAGCACTAGTTTAGCAGCTACAAGTAACCATTCTAGGCAGTTTTTGTCACCTCATCTTGAGTTAGAGTAATAGGAAATAAGAAAACTGAGACATCTAAGTGGTAGGAGTGGAAAAACAAGCCTTAATATTTGTCAGGCAACAACTGAAGAGAAGCAACTTGATCAACAGGCTAGCTCACAGATGCATATTTTACCATATGTTTAAGATAAGATTGTATTATCCTATCTCTTTGCCTTATATAATTAAATCACTGGATGTTAGTGATGGCACTGTTAGGAGTGGCATAAAAGAAGAGTTTGGCACCAAGATAGTGTTCCCACCCAAAGAACCCCTTCTCCATGCAGAGGTTCCCATCTGCAGAGTTTGTGAAAATGTCTTTCATAATTACACAGTGAATTGAGTAAAGTAAGGTTTTGAACCCTCATGAGTAAATTCCCTACTAAACCTCTTCAGAAACCCTTTTGTATTTAGATTAAGATTTCTTCTTTTGTTAACTTTTTGCTCCAGTCAGACAATATGTATTTTCCATCAGAAGTCTGTATTTCATCATTTGTTGCTTTCTCATTTTATTGAATCTTTAATTTATTTAGGTCAAATTGTTTTTAACTACTCCCATTAAAACCTACTTCTCCTCCAGGAGGGCTCCTTGAACTCCCTTCATGTCCACTTGATTTCTGGGATGATTGATTGTGTGTACAGCTGCCAACTTCTAATACAATTAATTTCTATTTGCAGAAGTTTCACTGAAGTAGCAGAAGAGATGGTCTTGGACTAAGGGCTGTGTTGGGATCATATAGTGATAACAAGGGGTAAATTTTGGTGGGAGGGCCTAAAGAAAACATGCATTGCATTTACAGCAATCCTGTGGCATGATATTTCAGCAGTTCCTGCTGCATAGCCCTCACTTTCAGCAGAAATTGAGAATTTGTACTTTTGATATTGACAGTGAAGACCCTCCCTCTCTCACAAGATGAATTGGGTTGGTGCCTCATGTTGCATTGTTTGTTGGCTCTGACCCATGGGATATGACAGCATTGTGTGCTGAAAACTGGATGCTTCTGTAGATTTTTTAGCTGGACTAATTTGGGCTCACTGCACTTGAAAATCAGTTGGTGTCCAGAGGGATTAGCACTGAAATACAATGAGCCTTTACCTGCATGGTATGGAAATAAGAACAGGCACTGGCTTTGCATCCCATCTTCTCCCAGATAAGACAAACAACATATCATTAATGCTGAACCTGATAGGTTTTTGCACTGGAAGCATCTTTGCAGTCTAGTCCAGAGTCTTTTTAATATGGGAAGAGGTTGTTTTTCCAGCAATTTACACTACAACCACTGTATGTCTTCTGCTTCATTCTTCATGCTTATCTGAGGCTTCACAGTGGGTTCAGTTGAGAGTCCTTAGTTGATGTTACAGAAGAATTAACACTGTCCTATGCAAACACACAGATTTTCTAGGTTTTTTTATTAATTTCATTCTATTGAAAGTGACAAGAGTTGTCCATCAGATCTTGTCTTTATAAGGAGAAGGTGCTCTGCTACCTTTTGTGACCTTTTTCAGTGTGTTTTAAGTGTACATGATCCCAAACCATGTAGATGTTTAAGATCTCTGGCCTCTATAAGGTGACAAATAATAATAAGGACTTTAGGGAAAATATTTCTCATATGTCTGCTTGGAAGGGGTAAAACCCGTAAGGCCAACACAGTATTTGATCTAGAATGCTATAAAGGGAAATATCTTTTCTCATAGAGATAAAAAGCCTCGATTCACACATGAGCTACACCAAGTAGAACTGATTAATATAGCACAATAGTCCTAACAAATTCACTACAAGCCCTGTCCTGAATAACAAAAAAAAAGAAACAAAGAGGAAGGGGGCAGGGAAATGGTTACCTTCTTGCTCTTGGGAAGAGTTAAAAAATAGAGTGCTAAGCAATATAGGGAAAAAGGGAAAAATAGTCACATATTATTCATGCTTCACTTGTGTTTGGTACATTTACACAGGCATATTACGCATGAAAAGAACTCTGAAATGTAAATAGAGACATTCATTGTGTGGTTTTACTTTATTTTTTAAGGAGGAAGGCAATAGAACAAATGGACTCCCCACTCTGCTCTTTCTCAGAAGAAATCTCTTCCGCAGCCATTCTGATGAAAGCATAATTAACCTTGTTTTCATTAATGGGTCTTTCCTTTGTAGCTCAGATGACAAAAAATGGGAGAGAGCATGGGCCACCCTTGGCGATCAAGGAAACATCATAAAAATTGAGACTGAGGTTGTTGTGCACAAACTGAACTATCAAAGGTATGATGGGCTTGAATTCAATTCCCGTAATTATACTAATGATGCAGAACATAGCCAGGCCAAAATAACTCAGGTAATTACTTAGCATATTGCTCCAGTTTCTGCAGTGGCAGTTATTGTTTACATCTCTAATTATGCTGTGTAGACACATCAAATCACTCACGCTTGTTTTGACTTCAACTATTTGAAACAGCAAACACCGATGAGCTGTGTCTTACGGATGCTGCCGTGTGAATGAATGCAGTTCAGCAATACTTGTTCCTCAGGCTCAGGGTCCAATCCTGCATGTCTGTCATACTCAGAATTCCTGTTGCTGTGACTCCCTTATGTATTTCTTTCATTGAGAACTTGTCCTTGCCTTAAGCAGATGTTGAAGGGCACCTTATTCACATAGCTGAGCACTTTGTGTGCCCTTAATTTTAAGAGCATGAATAGCTTATTGCAGGTCAGCAGGATGGCTCAAACGTTTGCAGAAGAGTTATCCCTGGTTAAGACGCAGAGTTTTCATCTAAAATAAGGGCGATTTCTTCTTCTGGGGTAGTGTAGCAAGAGCAAAGGAAAGACTCATTTCAATTACTATCAACAGCAGCAAAAAAATACCTAGTTTGAAGTTGTTATCCACTGCCTACCATTTTTAAACTGAGTGATTTTTCTTCACAAGAATGAGAAAAAAAAAAAAAAAAAGAACATTAGAACAGTTTGTCCTTAAAAAAAAAAGAAACCAAAAAAGGATTTGTTAGTATGTGCAAATGGCTCTGTTGGACATATACACCTTTAGTGGTCATATGCAATGTGATTGGTTTCCTTCCCCTGCAAAACAGTATGTTCTCTAAGGGCTGTATACAAACTCACATGCCAAATGCTACAAATACTTCAGACTTTAGGATGACCTCTTTCTGCAGTCCAAGCAAGCTGCTTTCTCTTCTCTGTGTCTCAGTCTCCCCTTCTGCAGACACAGAATAATGATGCTCATCTATTTTAACACTTTAGGGCTTCCTATTTCAAAATGCAATACAAATTTGCAGTGTTAAGCCATCTGAAGGATCATTACAAACTGTACTGAAGGCCAGCATTGTGGACCTCTTTATTGCCCCGATGGCTGATTGCACTAGGCTAAGAGTCTGAAAACACAGATAAATTTTGTCTTGCATATTTTGATGCCAATGGTTTTCTTAGCAACCTGCAGGTATATTTACTTTATTTTGCTCTGCTAGAAACATAGTGAAGACATATTTTCTGTGTTGTCTCCAGGAAAAAGGCTCATAAAGGGTAAATTGTCCCACTAGAAATATTCTCCTATTACATGAAGTTAGTTTACCCTTTGGCAGGAATATACCTAGCTTTCAACTGCAGTTACAGCTCCTTGAGCATTTATAATACACTTTTTAATGGAAGGAATTTCAGGCTGTTCTATTAAATCCAATTCAATGTCAACTCTAAGAGAGAAGAAGGGGTCTTTCAAGCACTTTTTTACCCAGAAAGCATGTTACAGATTCTAATAATAGGCTGTGCATACATTAATGCCTATATTATAAGGTAGCCAAAAGTGGAAAGATGTTGAGGACTTTCTAAACTCCCCTTGGCTCTAGGAGGGCTCAGTACTTTACAGAATCTGCCTGAGGGAGAGGGAAGGAGAACAAAGTGAGAATACACAGTCCCAGCAGTGCCCTGGCTATGCATGCAAATATTTTGCAGTCAAAACTCCCCACAGGAGCATGAAAGAATGTTTCAGTCCGTAGCTCATTTAATCAAGGGCTCCCCCTCAACAGAGGTGTTCAGAAGGAATGGACCTTGTCCTGTGAACTAGAGGCTAAAACAGGACAGGCTGCTTTGACTTTGACTTGTACATCAAAAAAAAAAAAACCTTTTAACAGAATAGTGCATATTGGGGGAGAACAGAAAAAAAACCCCTATGCCCACCCACCCTATGTTGTTTGCAGGTATTACAGAGGAGAGGGCTGCTCTTTAAAGCCCATCATTTCCTTCCACTGCTTGAGTAAGTGTATAAAATTTCAATCCCTCTTGCTTTACGAATTATTTTGTTGAGCAATGGATGAAGATTTTTGTTACTCCAGCACTGCACTGGCAACAGAGGCAAATGAGCTAACTGAGCTTCTTCGCAAAGACTCCAGTCTCCTGTTTTACCAAATCTGATAGCTGAGGATGGAAATGTTACCCTGTTGTTCACTGCAGGGTTTCAGGCCATCCACGTTCTCTGACAGAAAGATTTTTAAAAGGCACCAGACAAAAGCTGACAGATGACTCCAGACCTGGGAGTTGTGGTGGCCTTTTGACTTAAGTGACTTCAGGTATTGAATAGTAAAGAGCAATTATTAATGGAGCCAGGCAGCTTGGATATAATTTTTGCTTCCTTGTGCAAGGTCTCCTTTGCACAACCAGAGAGCTTCTTAGCCCACGGCAGGCATTGTCACTCTCCTGCCCCTCCTGGACTCTTTCCAGGGTGATGCACCAGAACTTATTTAGACTGATTTTTTAGATCAGCATTTTCCAATCCTTCAGTTTTGGTGGCAGTATCTGCTAAGGGAAATACTCCCTTGTCTGCCCCTGTCTGGTTGTTCCTGCTCTGTACCTCAGTAATGTGCTTTTAAGCATGATCACCTGGCAGGGGTAATCACTGTGGTGCAGAAAACATAACTCTGACAGTGCTGCCAAAGCCAGGCTGCCTGCAGTTCAAAGCCTGCCTCCATCCTTGAGTTCCAACTCAGCTTTTCCATGAGAAAAGGTGTCCCTGTTCCAAAGGTGTCCCTGTTCACCTTGAGGTGTCCCTGTTCCAGAGACACCCACCTTTCAGATGGAAATGTGTGTTGGCTGGTTAGTGGCTGCCACTGTTACAATAATCTGTTTCCTTTAAAGAGGTTAATGATCCAAACAGAAGTCGTGAAACCTGCCAGTTTCACTGGTCAGGTCATGCTCACAGAAAATATGGCTCATTTATTCCTTATGGTGAAAATTTTCTTTATCCCTTGTTTGCAGTTCTCGACACTCCTTATTAATTAATATAAAGCCTTCCAAAATGCCAAAAATGAGGACTTTAATTATGAAAATAGTAGAAAAGCCTCTTCCTCCCCTGAGAAGTATATAGTTCATGGATGTGGACAGAAAGAGGGTGAATCATCATGCCTCTGTGCTGAGGGTGTTGAAGCCACAATGGTAAAAAGGAGCTCTAAAATGACTTTGAAACAATGACAGGGAGAGATCTTAGATATTTAGATGAAGTTCCACCTAAATGTAGATGCAGTCTGGGAGACAGTAATTGTTGGGGACTATAGTGAGAGCAGAAGAAAGTGCTGCAGTGGACTGTAGGCTGTAGGACATGTGAAGAAAAATGTAGATAGTATAGAAATAGCCTTTAGAAGTGTTCGTAGCCTACTTTTATATGACAAAAGGCGAATATCCCTATAATTTCCACTACACTGATGAAGAAACCTGAAAAAGTAGGGCTGACATGCCCAGCACAAAGTTAGAGCTACAAGCTCATTCGACTTCATTTGTGTTTCTAGCCCCAGTTCATAACCCAAATATAAGGGCCAAGGCTTACCTGCTCTTGAGCTTAAGCACCATGATTTGGCCCTGGCCTGGTTTCAAATCCAGGCAATTTTGCTGCATCATTTTGATTGTGTTTGCATTGGTTTGGTCAGAGCAACCTTTACAGGGCCTGAGTCCTTTCAGCAAAGTTATTAAGAGTATGTGGAAGGTATACCCTGCATGGATTTTAAAAGAATGAAATCCTTTACAAGTTTGTGAAAGTAAAAGGCAAGATCATAAAATTGATAGGTTAAAATCAATCTAATAAATGGCCAAGCAAATGCATGCATTCCCATAACATTTTATGACTCCAGTGAGACAGTAAGATCACAAAAATGCAAGTGGATAAAACATAGGCTGTTGGCTCTTTATTCTCTAAAGTGCAATTGCCAGTAATGGCTTTTGTCTCAAAACTTAAAAATGGAAAATAGTAAAACTGCATGTCGCACAAGAAGGAATAAAATGTATTTTAATAAAGCACATCTTTCTACTTTAAATAAAGTCAAATACATTTTTCTATTTTCTGCTGAGGAGCAACCATGGCAGAGTGCCTCTGCCCATGCTGCATACGTGTAAAAAACTTGTCAAATGTAAAGGCCCAGCCTCTCAGTATTTTTAAAAGTTCACAGGAGATACAAGTTGTAGTCTGACAGTAAAAAGAGCTAATAATAAAAGATATTTTCATCTGGAAGATGTCTATGTCCTTTGGGACTATCTGGTCTTCCTGAACATCCATTTTACATTCCACGAAGTAGATAACCTTGTGAATTCCACCATCCTCCTCAGCACACTGCTAGTCTAAAGCAAACTTTTCTTTTCTGTATGTAAGCATGGAAGGAAAAAAAAGGAAAACCTTTCTGGAGCCACACAGTAATAGATGTTTATTACTAGCCCAACTTTCATGAATATCCCTTGTGCTCATGTTTAATGTGTGGTCAACATTACACTGCTGTAATAGGGGCTCTCCTGACCCAAGGGGAGACAGGACATATATATGTACATGTCCTGCCACCTGAGCAGAGAATGAGATTAGATTGTAGTGGGTTACCAACTTGGCCCCAGGCAACAAGTGCCAGAAGTGCTCAGTGGCAGGATTAAAGCTGTGCACAGTTCTATTTTTCACTCCAAAAGGGGATGTTGTTCTTCTGGAGTTACTGGATTAATGTTTTTCTGAAACAGGATCGTACTCTTGGGGGAATAACAAACTGACCCCGCATGTTCAGCATTAGGCATAAGAGTACTTCTACCTTTTGTACTTGTAAAATTCAGTAGGATCTGGCATCAGGATGACAGTTTCAAGCCCTTTAGGTATAGAATTTTCAGCTTAGACTCATTTTCCATGAGCATGCAGTGACAGGTACACAGGGGTTTGCGTGACTTGAATATTTTTGCTAAGTTGGAAGCATGGCACCAGTCAGACTAAAAGAGAAAAACAGAACAAACTACTTAATGCTTAAACCTACAAGATAGCACATGCCAACTTTAGCCCAAATTGAGAACCCCCAGCCACGACCTTGTGGAGTCCAGCTGAAGCCAGAGCTTCTACTTGGTGCTGAGAGCCTCAGAGGTTTATTGAGTGACACACAGGTTGTGGGAAGGCCAACAACAGCAAAAATCATTCTATTGCAAATGCAGAAAATACCAGTCAGAATGAGCAGAAGTCAAGTTCTTTCATTGCTTAAACAGAAGCACTGCAAGGCTGACATCTTTACAAAAGGGGGGGTTACTCTCATGGTTCTCTTCCTAGAAGTTTCACTTCCTTTGGGTGTGTGGTTATTTCAGGTTAGCACAACAAGTGCCAGAAGAGAAGGCATTTTATTTGCTTGGATTTTTTTTTTATATTGAAGAACAGGCAAGACCACCATGTACTGTAACAAGAGGAGGGATTACAAAAGCCTACCCTGAACAAAAGGAGCTGTGTGGAGTCCTTTCTACCATACAAAGGTTCACAGTAATTCCTTTCCTGTAAAGCCACACTGAACTCTCTGAACAGTTAATATGTAGTACTTGGGACATATCTAGCCTGACAGTGATGTGAAAACTCTTTTTCTGGTGATCCAAGGTGATTCTCTGCCACATGTTTTGCTCTGTGAAAGGCTACACACCTCTTTAGGGGAAGCAAGTGCTTTCAGGTTGTTTGCTTTTTTGGTTTTGTACCACAGCTCTGGGCCTGGCACTGCTCTCTGTGAAGTCAGTTTAGCAGGAATAGGATCTGCTCTGTCATCTTAAGTATCGCCCACCTGTTCTCAAAACCACAGATTTCTCTAAAGAAATGTCTGCAGGTGCAATAGAGCAAGGCTGCAGCAAACAGTCACGTGCCTTTCTGTTTGGAGAGATGAGGCTCAGTTGCTTGTTTGCATTCTTTATATATGACTGTGCTTCAGAGAGAGCTAAACCCAGTTTTATTATGTAGAAGGAAAACAGAAAATATACAATTGGGACATCATTGCAATTGTTGGAGCTGCTTTAACGTAGAGGCATGTGGAACCTGAATGATGTAGGCAGCTACCTGCAATGCTATCTATTGAAAAGAGTGTGGTTTAGTTATTTAATTATGCATTTTACAAAAAACTATTATATTTCACCGTTGTGCCATCCCATCATGCTTATTTGTGCTACCCCAAGCTGACCCAGCCATAATGCTCTCCAAGCACTGCTTTTTGACTGATCCTCATAACAGTGGTCTTTCCTGTGGGTTCTGCTGGCTTTTCTGAGAGGTTAAACAGCACCTGAATTTTTACCATGTGCATTCTTGGTCTCCTGAGCCACAAATGTCACTCTGGCAGAAACTGGCTTAAATTTTATAGTAGTGTGAGTGTATCGACCTCTGACTTCCCCAAATTATACGAACAGGAAGGGTCTCTCCTGCCCTGGGCCATGGCATGACCCAGGGAAGTTCCTCCCGCCTCCCTTGGCCCTGCCGAGCCCCTCTGCCTCAGAAAGCCTGATGCCGGAGGCCACTGCCTTCCAGCAGAATCCCGTTTTGGATGATGCATCCTACATCACTGCGCTGTCATTCGCTTCACCTTCAGTATGCATATCTTAACCCCGCAGCTCCAAGGCATTTGCAGGCATCCAGGCATCTCCCACACACTTCCTTGCTCTGCAGTGCTGCTCCGGTTTTGCCAGATGCCTGCTGCCGACTGCTGCGGCCCCCACCAGCTCTCCCTGTCCCCGCTTTCTGGGCGTTGGGGCACCGCATGGCATGTGGTCCCGGTGGGAAGGAGGGACTGCATTTGCAGCACAGACTTCCCCATCTCCCTGCCGTACGCGATGCTCCTGGAGGCTCCTTCAGGGATGCCGTCCCGCCAGACTGTTATTAAAAGGCCGAAGGAGTCCCAGGCACCAGCTGCGTGCTCCCTTCCTCCTGTTTTTCCTCTCTGTGCTGGCGCCCCTTCCCGCTGGAGGGGCAGGCTCGGCTGCCGGGGGCTCCACCGAGGTTTCCCAGGGCACGGCGGGGGCGCTGATCCGCCCTGCCGGCTGACAGCCTGGCAGTCTCCCTCTTCCTCCCTCAGCTGGCCGGGACGGAGGCTTAAGGAAAAAAAATAAAAACCGAAAAAAACGTTCTGGGGTCACTGCGAGGAGAAAAAAAAATATTCCTCGTTATGTCTGCGGTGTCTACGAAAACGTCCCGAGAAGGGAGAGGAGGATCCCGCCCCGCGGGGACCGCGGGGTTCGGCGAAGGGGGTGGGCGCTGCCTGTGGGGCCGGGGCGTCCCCCCGCCTTTAGACGGGAGGGGCTCTGCCTTCCTGCGGAGCCGAGAAGAAGGGGCCGAGCCACCCTGCTCCCCGCCCCGGAGGGGGTGAGGGCCGTCCCGCTCGGCGCCGTGGGCTCGGCGGGGCAGGGTGCCCGGGCCGCCGTCTATGAGGCACTAGCGATCCTCCCTCCAGCGCCGGGAGGCGACACAGCCCCGGCGGGCAGGGCCAGGCCGGGGGGGCCGTGCGGCGGGTGGCACCCCCCTTCTCTCTTCCTCCTCCTCCTCTTCTTCCTCCTCCTCCTCCTCCTCCTCTTAACTTGGCCACGGCGGCGCGGGGCGGTGCGCTTCGCCCTGCGCCGGCGGCGGGGGATGTGCGGGCGGCGGCGGGATGGCTTCGGCCGTGTTTGAGGGCACCTCGCTGGTGAACATGTACGTGCGGGGCTGCTGGGTGAACGGCATCCGGCGGCTCATCATCAGCCGGCGGGGCGACGAGGAGGAGTTCTACGAGATCCGCACCGAGTGGTCGGACCGCAACATCCTCTACCTGCACCGCAGCTACTCCGACCTCGGCCGCCTCTTCAAGCGGCTCCTCGACTCCTTCCCCGAGGACCGGCCAGAGCTGTCCCGCTCCCCCTTGCTCCAAGGTTTGAGCGGCTTCCGCGGCCCTGGCGCTCTGTGCTCGGCGGGCGGGCGGGTTTCGGCCGCCGCTTCCCCAGGGTGGCGGTGGCCGGGGAGGACGGGCGGGCGAGCTGTCCCTCTCGGCGGAAGGAAGGGGCTGAGGAGCTGAAGCCGCTGAGAACCGGACGGGGCGGGGGGGGCAGAAAAACTGCGGGGGCGTTTTGCGGTCGGAAACTCCTCCCGGGATGTTGATTTGTGTTTCTCCTTTTTTTTTTTTTTTTTTTTTTTGTCTGTACTTTTGGAGCCGAGGGCTCCACGCAGGACGGTGACCCCAGTATCGCTACTGCTGTCTCCAGCTGCGCGGCTCCGGGCTGGGCTGGGCTGGGGGGACAGAGGGATCTCCGTTGGCGCTGCCCCTCTCCGGTGCCTCCGGGCTCCCCGAGGAAGGGCTGGGGGTGGTTGGCAAGAAAAAGGGTGTAGCTAGAAAATCTCCGCATGTTGCTATGTTGTTTGCCACAAGGAGAGGGCAAAAAAAAAGGGCTGCGGCGCTTGCCAGGGGACGGAGCAACTCTGGGAGCTGGCATAATTCCTCGCATAACTTCTGTGAAACGGGAATTGCAACAGCGCTTAGTAGAGACGTCTGTTCTCTTCCAGTTTCTGAAGTGGATTAACCAAACTCGAGGGATGTTGTCCATGCTCAGGCATTGCTGAAGCAGGATGCACCCTAGATGTCTTGCGGGTTTGGGTTCAGTGTGTTTAATTGTTGGGATATTTTTTAGATAGAATTACGTGTTCTACTCTGACGTATTTCAAGTGTGTAGAGTGGTGAGGAGCATCCAGTCATCTGAAAATGGGTGTACGCCTAGCCCTTCCAGTCTCCCCACTTGTTTGAGTTACGACGTAAATGATTTGATTGACAGGAACGGGCAAAAGCCGATATTCTCTGTGCCTGATTTTCTCTGTGAGAGGGTGGGAAAGTTTTCCCAAGCTCCCACCTTGCTAGTGGGACCCCCTTGCAGAGGGTCTGCGTTTTGCTGTTCTCTGAACTGGGTGTCCACCGCTCGCAGAGGTGTAAACCCTCTGGACTTCATTCCTGGCCCGTCCCTGTGTGACAGCGAGCTCTGTTCCCTGCCAGTGGCGATCTCTCCCGGGCTGCCCCCCCAAGGATGTTTTCTGACAGGTGTTTATAGTGACACAGGTCTTTTTCCATGCTCCTGCCAGATCCCTAACCTCTAGTGGTGGGCTTGGTTTGGGTTTTTTTATGTGCCTCGCATTAAAACGTTTGTACCTTTCCCTGTCCATCTTCCTGGTGTGGCGGGAGCCGCAGCCCTCTCCCCGCCGGTGTCCCCTGGCTCTGTGCTTTCCCGGCCCCGCTGCCGGGAGGTGGCGGCCCGGCCCCGCCGGCCCCGGGCGCTCCGCAGCACTGGCGGGCCCCGAGTGCCCTCTGCAGACGGCGGGGATGGGCGCAAGGCAGCCGGGGCGGCCGCACCCCCACAGCCCCCGCTCGCTCCGGGCTGCGAGGGGCAGATGCTCGCAGGGCTGGGTGCCGGAGGGGGGCTGTCTACTCCCGCTTGGGTGCAGGCTGGGAATGGGGCTGTTCCTGCGGAAGCCAGACCCCACCTCTTAGCCCGGGTGCGATTTTTGCTAGTGCTGAGAGGCAGTGAATTCTCAGTAACATGGCCTTCAAGTGTATGTGGCACCTGGGCCACGGCTTTTGAGGATACTGGGTAGGTTTGGAGCGAGCCTGCCTGTGGCCTGCAGGGCACAGCACCTAGTGGAGTCACTGTGACTAAAAATTGACGTCCCAGGGTGTCGGTAGTCCTTCTTGTTGGGTTTATGAGGCTCTGAAGAGTAGCTTGGCAGCTGGACTGGGGTGTGTGCTGTGTCTGGCTGTAAATGGACTCGGTCCTTGGCCTGCTGCCCCTCCCAGTGCTCCTTTCCCATTGGTTACTCACAGGAGCTGCTGCTTATCCTAAAGCCCTTCTCATTCCTCAGTGCCTCTCTCAAGCGAGCATGGTTCCTCTCCTGTCTCAAGGCCTGCCTGAGCTTTTGCAAAGTATTCAACTCGTTTCACTTCTCTCCAAAACATTATTTGTGCGGTTTGAGCCAGATGGGATTATGGTCCCTTGCACTGGCTTTACTTGACAGTCCCAGGTAGATACACCATTCATGCATGAACAGCTGGGAAAGATTAACCATCCTCAGCCTGCGTTGCTCAAGCTCTGCCTAAAACCTGGAGCCTTGGCTTACCTTTATCTCAGGAACAGGCACGCTGTCTTCAGTAGAATGGGGAATGAGCAAAGCATCAGTTCAGGATTTGAAAAATCGAAACCTAATATAAGTAGATTATGGTCTGTTTAGCTTGTTGAAAGGGTGGGGGTTAACTTTGCAACAGAGGCAGAATAAAAATCAGGAGTAGTTTCTAAGCAATTACAGTGTGCGTCACAATTTCAGCAATTCTCTGTTTAAAATTATGCCGCTCCTGCTCTAAAGAAAATTACTTTGCAGAGTATGCTTCTCTGCCTAAAGAACACTTCATCAAACCAACATTTTAAATTGGCTGGTCACAGCCTCTGATAACTTGACAAAGTTGAAACATAAAAATCTCATTTAACTAAGTGACAGTGATGCAAAGCTTTGCATGTAAAAAGAGATTGCATGAGGCATGTCCAGTCTTTACAAAATTCACGGGGTAAGCATGGTTTCTTAAGCCATGTTCAAAAGCAGATGTCTTGCTGTCTACAGTGAAGCTCAATGTACTTAACCCAACAAAAACACCTGACAAAAGCCCATTCTTGTGTGTGTTAGCATTTAGTCATATACATTTGCGTGTATTTTTATATATATATATACAAATGTATTTGCATATGTATGTGAGTTTATATGTGTATGTGAGTGTTTATCTTGGGCTTCCTGAAAGAAGGTGAATATCAGCTGTGCCTTTTATCTGGAGGAAGTGATAAAGTGTTGCAAGCCAAATTTGCATTGCATTGAAGGACTCCGAAGTCCCTACAGATTTGCCTAAGGAGCATTAAGAGGACTAGCATTATCCTACAGCTCAGTCAAGCTGCAGTGTGTTACGTTTAAGGGATATGACTGAGAGGGGAAGCTTGAGCTATTTGATGTTATTAACTTTTTAAACGAAGGTTGTGGTTATTTTAAAAACGTCAGCAATTTTAGAAAGAGTTGGTTGTTACCTTTATTGCTGGCTTCAGCAGACAGTTCATGCTGTGCAGGAGTGTGCTCCTTTTCTTGCTCAGCATGAGGAAACCATTCTCTCCATTCCTTTCTTGACCCCTCATCCTCCCGGACAAGCTTCCACAATACTCTCCCCTTCCTTATTTGCTGGAGCTGCTGAGTGCTTTGAGATTGCAGAGGAGAGGATGGGAGGTGTAGCTGTCTGCAGTGACTGTTCATCTTACCTTTTCTTAGATATGAGAGATGGGGAAGTCCCAGAGGAGAGTAGGGCATTCCCACACTTTTGTCTTTGGTATCTAGTAGGAATGCATGGCAGAGTGTGCTCTCTGGAATGTACACTGATGCTAAAGGCCAAGGATGTTCAGCAGCACAAGGCATCTTACTGTGAAGCTGGTAAACAAGGTTAGATATGTGCATACGTGCAGGGTGACTAAGTATGATTCACTGTGATGTTGCCAGTAACTTGCTAGTATTTTATTTGTCTTTGAAATCTGCCTGTCCCTTGCTCTAGGTAATGTACAAAAGAGGATCACAGGAGAACATGGGTTCATTCACTCCTGCAATGAACACAGCCTAATGTTACTAAACTGTCTGTTTCTCCATGCAAAGTCTACTTTTGAATTTAATCAGTTTTCTTGAGAAAGGCAGAGCTAGGGACTTAGAAGCTGACTTAAAATTGATGGAAATAGAAATAGTTGCTGCAGACCAAACAGACACCAAAACTGAGGTATACATCTGGAAAAGGACTCTTCCTTCCCCACCCGCCTCCTTTCCTATTTTCTCTAAATACCATTTGTGAGGAGGTCTCATCTAAGGTTTATCCTTGAACTTGAGCCAGTTGCAATACAGTCAGCAGTCATACACCTCCCTCACCTCTGACTTCAGCGCAGGCAAAATCAACCCCTTAAGGAAGCCAAAAGAGCACATTAGCAGCCTTTCAAAACTGGGATTTGTTTTGCCTTTGGAGTGCCAGGGTGGTTTCTGGCAATCCTCCTCTGCACTTGTTTGTTGCTTTGTTACCAGGACAGAGGCTCAGATGCTCCTCCAATGTAACTGTTCATATTGTACATACCTGAAGTGCCTGGTCCTGCTTTGATACTCTGAGCTGCCAAATCAGAAGCCCTCTGACAGATTTATTTTATTACTAGATGGGCCTCTCTTCCCAAAGTTCTCATTTTCCTCCTTTCCATGCCTCCTCTGACTCATTCTGCTTTGTCGTGGTTTTTTTCCCCTTGCTCTTCTTTCTGTTATTTCCTCTCTGTTCCTTTTCTTTTCCTCCAGGTTTCCCTCACCGGTGTGCCACCCTCCATGGTTATTTATGGCTCTGCAGAACTTCTCTGTTCCCTTCCACCTTGCAGGTGCTCAACCTCTGTCCATCCATAGAAGTTTTCTAGTAGTGGTGGAGATTTCCTGTAGAAACCTTGCACCTCTATTTTGCTTCCTAGCATAGAAGCAGTCACTTTACCTGCAGCAGACCTGAGCAGTCCCTCAGAGAGACTAGGCTGAGCTCTAGCTCCAAGCCCTGTGCCTGCCTCTGGGGTGACATCCTCCTGCAGGAAGCAGGTGATCAGCTGTTTTCCATGTCCCAGTGCCTGTGCAGGGAAGCTCCTGTAGGGCTGCCATTGGAGGGATGTGCACAGAGGGCAGTTCCCAATGAGCCAGCCCAGGAACATTGTTTGCCTGCAAATGCTGTGCTCATAACTTAGTTTTCTATATGCTGCATTTTTGTTGTTGTTGTTGTTGTTTACAAGACCATCTGGGAATGTGATTTATGAGAAGAGGGAGCTCTACAGAAGCAGCATAGTGGTTTCCACAGACAGCAGCTGTTTCTCGGTGCTGTGACAATACAGATAAATACACTGCATCTATTGTGCTCTTTTCATTGTTGACATTGTCAACAGTTCATTAGTGGAGCTTGCTCAGAGCTTCTGTCTGGCAGACAAAAGATGCAGCTCTTGGTTATCAGGCTCTAGCAGAACTGTATAACCAAAATTAAGTTTATGGCTTCTGGGTTTGTTTTTTTATCAGCTGAATTTCATGGTTCATTTGTAATAATGGAGATAAATGGAGCTGACTGTGTTATTATAAAGCTAGACACAAGTTGCCTTTTTGTGGTGAACCAAGGCAATATGTCAGGGAAGGTTTTGGTGGAAGGGAATGGAAATGAGGTGAGTTTTTCATGACAGCTCTCACCTGATAAGAAACAAGCACTAAAAATGGTTGTATGAGCTTGCATTTTTCATCAGATTTTGACTGCTTTGTTCACTCCTATCTCATGCTTCTTTGACATCTTTTTATTTCTTGTGGCTCATCAGGCATCAAGACAGGGAATTCTGTGGGGAAAGCCTGTCTGCTGTGTTCTGCCACCAAAACGTGCTTTCTCCATTCCAGAGATCCTGAGAGATCCCATAACTAATAATACCATGTGTGGAGAACCCATCATCTTGAGGGTCTGGGTTTCTCTGCTTTTGACCTGCCTCCTTTCTTTGCATGGGTGTTTGAGAGTGCCAGTGTCATCAGGTCATGGTCACTTTTGCTTTGGGGGATTGCAGTCAGACAGTTGTTTGGACAGGACTTCTCCCCATCCTGCATCTCCTTCATATGAACTGCAAAAGAAGAAAGGTGTGGGCAGGCTTTTGAAAGCTCTCTCTCTTTCTGCATCAAACAGATTTATCTTAATATCTTCAATATGTTTGCTACTACCTTGTGGAACTTCTGAAAATATGGAGTGACTCACATGAATTTTGTGTACTGATACCTCTTTAAAAATTTTGGTCCTTGTCATCAAGCTTAAGAAGGGCAGCACAATGTGATAAATGTCAAAAGTCCACCTCCCTACACCCACCCTTCTTTTCAGCTCTGCTGTGTCCTTTTAGTTGCTCCCTCAGTAATGCCACCAAGAGAGATCTTGTCAGCAATATTGCATTGATAACAAATCCTTTTTAAAGGCTGTAGTGACTCCTGTCACATGAGATGGATGAACTCCCCCACAAGGGGAAGGGGTAAATGTGTCTGCCCCAAAAGAGAAGGGTTGAAGAATTAGGAGAGAGGCATCAAAGAGGAGTTGCTAGAGCCGCCAGACTTAAGTTAGACCAGTGCTGTAGCTAGCTCTAGGATCCTGTCCCTGGTGATGAGAACCAGATGCTCCAGAAGACAGCATAAATAAAAGGCAGAGAACAAAAAAATGACAGTCCTGGTCTCTAGTAATTGAAGATCTGACATCCCTGATTGCCTGTAATTATCTGCCCTTCTCTGGATCTTATCAAGTCTTTGGACTTAAGGGATCCCTGTGGTGCTATTTCTGCAGTTATTGAAGAAAAGTTGTGTGAAACAAGCTTTCCCATCTGCTGGATTGTTTTTTTTTTTTCATTTCCTGCCTTTACATACCCCTGAGTATTCCTTTGCCCTTCTAGCAATCTTTTATCCTTCTTTCCTTCACCAGAGAGGAGGCAGCCGTTAATGGGAGCTGGTTTGACCTTTTCAGAATCCAGCCTGAGGTGGCTAATGCCATAGTTCCCAGGTGGCAAGGTTGAGGGAACAGTGTTTGGGGTGAGGAGGGATCCTACCTGGCAGCTGCTAGGAGGAGCGAGGTATGGTGGCCATGAAGCAGGGGAAAATGACAGCTGAAATGGTATTGAGAAGACCCAATTAAGCAGATGGAGGAGTTAGGAAGCAGTGCAAAGGAGCAAAAGAGCAGAAGAAATGGGCCTGAGTTGTCTGTCATCTTTCAGCCCTGATCCATGTGCCAGCTGAGTAGCTTCAGTTTCTGCATGTTTCTGTGGAATATCTGTCTGTGGGTCTATTCAGAAGTTGTCTAGATGTGGTCCCTAACAGCCTGATCTGAGTTTGGACCTGGCCCTTCTTTGGATGAATCAAATTAGACTCTTTAATTTAATATTATTCTCTAATGACTAGGACCTTCCTTCTATTGCTCCATCTACATCCTGGATTGTGTGTGTGCACAAGGCTTAGAACATATCTGAGGGAAAGGAGGAATGAGGGGAAAAGGATAAAAAAGTTTTAGCACTGCAGTGGTAATGAATGCTGTAACTGGGGAAAAGGGCCACATCTCCCTTTGAAGTCTGGTCAGGAGAGACAGCAAAGTAGCAGTCTCCCATGCAAGGCAGCTTATATGTTTTCCCTAAAGATTTGAAATCCCTAACTGCTGCTTGGAGTCTTGTGCAAAGAGAGAAGAATGGACTCATGATTTAAATCTATAAGCCTCAAATCTTTCTTGCAGTGTAGATTAGCAGAACACAGTAGGGTTTCTCTCTGGATTTATTTGTTACTCATTTTTTCCCTTTGATACCTACTCTGCAGTCTCCCTATAGTGAATGGAAAGACAATTAAATGAGAGGGTTTCAATGCAACTTTAATCTTCATGAAACACACAGCATTTAGGACTATTGGCATTCTATCTTGCATGTATCTTCAGAAAGTACACCTTGGCTTCTTGTTCAGCTTCCTGTATGTATAGAACTGATTTTGAGAAAATAGGGTATCTTTTGGACATTCTTTACTCCTGTCCTGACCAAAAACATGATGTGCAGTCCTTCAGACTGGAGAGATGGGGTTTGCCCGCAGTTTGGTATTACGTATACATAGTGACTTGTACATCTCCAGAGAAACAGACTTCTGTGTGTTGTTGTCATTGACATGACATTACAGATACATACTTGACTTGGGCATGAACTTACTCTTCCTTGGAGGGCACTAGAGGATTTTTGAGACAATGCTCATTGTGTATGCTGACTGTCAGGACTGCTCTGTGATTTCATAATGAGCCATGAAGCACATGCTGCAATTCCTGTCCTGCTTCCTGTGGTAGAAACATGGGGTGCATTATCTGTGGTTTTCAGAATGTCATTAGTTGCAGATTTGGTGGCTCACAGCAGTAATAGGACAGCCCTACCAAGGCTTGTGTGTTTACATCAGGAGTTGGCTCCCTGTTCATTCTCCCCTGCTGCTGAGCTCGTTTCCTGCCTGTGTGCAGCTCTGGGCCCCTCTCCCACACTGTGAGCCAGCGTGCCAGGTACACAGCTGCTGGTCTGCTCTCCCAGCCTCCTGCAGCTGCCCCAGCACCAGGGAGCCAGGGCAGGAAGAAAGCTGCAGGCTTCTGGTGCTGCTTGTGCCATACTTTTCCAGACACATGTTGCTCTGTGCAGAGTTGTTACTTACGCTTAGTCTGAAACAGAAAGCAAATCCTTTTCAGTTTTAAGGACTCTGCCCGGGGCTCTTTGTCTGGAAAGGGGTTGAGAAAATGTCAAAAGGATTGAATGAGGTCACTGATTACATAATAAAAATAAAGCAGTCTCCCAGGCACAGGTGAGTGCCACACTGGTTTAGGCAGTATCATCCCTCTTGTCACCCAGCCTGTTGGCTCCCCTCTGTGCAGGATGAAGGAATCTTACAAGTTTGTGGTACTTGGCAGCAGGGTTTGTGGCAAAAAATGGAGCCAGGAGGACCCCAGTTTATGTCAAACCCTATAAACATAGGTGTTTATAGCATTTAAATCACTTGAAATAGCAGCTAATTGTCCAAGTACAGGATAGGTAACAAGACAGAGAGCAAAGTTTTCCTGGGAGGAGTTCGTGCATGTTTTCCATTAGCAGTCCAGACAAGGGACAGAGCTGAGAAAAAGGCATGAGAACAGCCTTTCACCATGACCTCACTAACAAATTTCCCAGCTCTGAGTTCAGCTCTGTTGCATGACTGAGCAAGTGAAGAAAGCACAACTGGTTCCAAGATACTGGCTGCTTTACACTAGTATCTTATTTTTATTTTATATCAAACCAAGTAAGGTTTCTTGGGTAGTAAAAGCCCCAGATGGAAATACAGGCTAGACATGTGTTTATGGCCCATGGGCAGAGACAACAGCCTCAGGACATGTTGTTGCTGCTGTATGGATGCTATATATGTGGCCAGGGGGTCCTTCACACTTCAGATGCATCCACATTTTGGTGCATTTGTGTCAGGGTTAATGAATGGTGGGGGTGCTGGGCTCTGTCTGCAGTGTCAGCTGGCATGTCTGTTTGTTCAGGCATTTCCAGTGTCTGGAGATCCTACATCAGTCTCTGGCATTTTTTTTTCCTCTTTCTTTCTGCCTTGACAAATCTTCCAAACAGCAGAAAGAACACAGGCAAAGGAGAAACCCCCACAAAGTGAAGGATAGGCCTGGAAACTTGGGTGAGGTTCTGTGACCCTTCTTTACACAAATTCTGGCTCCTGCTCAAACTTAATATAGTGCCTGGGTGAGAAAGGAGCTTGGATGGGGCATCCTTGCCTGCAGTCTCTTGCTTCTTCTGTGGAGTCTGGGGTTTCCTGAGGTGAAGCCTTTGACAGGAGTGGTTTGAAGTATTCCCTGCTGCTCACCTAATTGTGCTAGCAAAGCAGAAGCAGCTCTGTGTTGTGGTGTGGGAGAGGAAATGGGGTGCAGGGGAGGGTGGGAGCACCTTAAGCCAGTGTTGACACCAGAGACTTTACCTTGTGAAACCCCAGTGTTCCTCGTGCACTTTGGTGCTGTGGATGATGACAGCAGCCAGTTAGAGAGTGCTGAAAGAGATGGAAAGGAAGGACCAGGACCTCCACTCCTCCTGGTTCCTTGGGCAGGCAGGGCCTCTCTCTGGTCAGCGTGGCTGTGTGGTTGGGAGCACTCTGAGGTTGTGGGATCATGGTCTATGACTAACTGAAAACCACAAGAGCATCTGTTAACTTTTAAAAACAGAGACTTGTAGATTTAAGATAAATGGGGGCCTTACAAACTTCATGACAATTGCAGAAGAAATTAGAGGCTTAAATATATGTATATAAGGCCAGTCAAGTGGTTTCTGTTTGTTTGGGTTGCAGATGTATGAAAATAAAGGCTTTAGCCTGGCCAAACTGAACTCCCTGTATGGGGAATTCATTTAAGGTCAGCAGCCTTACGTCCCAAAGCTGCACATCTGCAATCACTGAGCACATATATAGGAAGCTGTCCAGGCAGATGTATCACCCTCCTTCCTACGCTGTCTGCTTTTTGGTTTTGATATTACTGAAAGCTTCAGTAAGAAACACTTTTATGGTGTCAGATGTTACAAGTTTTCTGTGCCAGTTTCCAGGTTGGAGTGTGGATTTGCATGGCTGGTGTCTTTCCAAGAGGTGGAAGGAGATAATATACCAGGGCTGGAAATTCCTTGTGAATGCAAGAAGCTGTAAAACCTCCCACGGGGCGATCTGTGACAGTGCAACAGGCTGACAGCCTTGTCTGACTTCTTGGTGAAGCGTAAAAAGACCATGTGGAGCTGCAGATGCTTTCCCTGATTACTAATGAGAGAAGTCCTGACCACTTGGCTGCTTTTCCTCATGGGATGAATGTTCAGGGTTGTTGCTGAGGTGGTTTGGGTTTTTTTTTTTTCTTTTTCTCCCCCTCCCAGTCTGAATATCTTCATTTGTTTGAATTTATCCCTCTTCCTGGTAAAATACTAGTTCCAACAGTGCATGCTTATCTGGGTCCGAGATCCAGGGCAGATTGGAGAGGGAGCAGCTGAAAGCTGAATCCCTGGTGGATTGGCAGTGAGGTGGGAGCCACAGCTGGGCAGTCTCTGCTCTCACTATATCAGTGTTTATGCAGAATGGATCAAGACCAGCAGGAGAAGTGGAGCAGCACCCCACGGCAGCTGGCACCAGGGTGGCTGGCTCTGTTTTCTCTGTGTTTTTGATGTGGACTGCAGCATGGCCAGCAGTGTGTTGCTGTGGGATGGGTGTCTGAGCTGTGGGGCCATTGGCAGCTTCTTCTTTCTTTTAGGGAAAATGACAGCCCTTTCATTGAAAAATCTGAACTCAATCCAAATGTGGGATGGGAACTATTTGTGGAGGGGCCAAGCAAATCCACCCAGCCTGCACCCCATAGTTAGGATGATGAAGGGTGCTGGAATGCAATTCAGGTCTGTAATGTCAAGCACAGCCTAGCTACTATGCAGTCTGTGGACCCATGCAGATGAGTTTATTCACATTTACAGCCTTTCAGAGAATTTCTAAGCAAAGCTACCTAACTGTAGTGTACACCAGCCAAAGCAAGACACACAGCACCTCCCTTATATGCCTGCTGGTGTGCATTGCTCTGCTGTCAGGAGAGGGGGCGAGTTGTACCTGGGTGAGGGGATAGCCATGCTGAAAAAACAGGCAAAATGAAGGACTCTTGAGCAACAGAAAGGCTTATACAAACAGGGGACTTTTGTGGGACAACTGTCAAGTAAACCTGGTTGCTTTGGAGACAATCTCTGTTTTATTTAGAGCTGTAACTGGAGGAGAGCTGACAGCTTCCAAGTCACACTTTTGTTTGGAAAGTTTTGTGGGATTGTATCTCGTTGGGAGCAAACAACAAGGACTGGTGCAGACTGAAACTGTTTGTGGATGCTGTTCCCACACTCTGCATGTTTGATGGCTCTATGTCTTTTGAATAGGAAGATGCAGATAAACTTACTTTAACACAATGTAGTATATTGAAGTGCTTTCTCACAGACTGCTTTGCAGATTTTTAATTTTGATGGTTCTAATTGATTGTGTCTTTTCCTGTTCCAGCTTTTTGTTTGGTTTTTTTGTTTGTTTGTTTATTGTGGCTTCTTATATTTAATAATTTCTCTTAGGTATTTCATTTTCATGGGTGTATCCTGCTCCTTGGAAAAGATGCACAAATGTAGAAGTTAAATGATGATTTGATTAGAAAAAGTAGGTTGCAAATATCAGCAATAAAAGGCTCACTATAGGGATGTGAGATTTTGGGATTTACTTCTCATATGCCCCATACATGCATCCAGCCTGTGCTGTATTTCCTTCAGTCTGCTGGAGGAGGGGAAAGTTAGAGATGTCCTGCAGGTTATACATACAAAATATGGTATCAGTGTTTGAGATCACCATACCAAGCAGTTCCATTTTGCATTGAAATGCATCATTCAGGACATTGGCAGTGAAATTTTGGTCTTAATCCCTTCTGCAGCACTGTGATAATTCAGTGACTGAATAGATGAAAAAAAAATCCCAACAGTTATCTTGCACTTGAAAAACATGATACTGACAAATTTTCCTTGGACCACTCACTGGGGCTTACAGTCAGAGAAATACAAAACTGCTCTCAAAGCCTTTTGTTTAGCTTGTATTTATTTTTTTCCCTCTTATCTGTAGGAAGTGTTTTTTGGTTTTCTTGGGTTTTCTTTTGCTTTTTATTTTCAGAAAAAAAAAAGGGATGAATAATGGTTCTTGGAAGCAGAAAGTGGGCTGTTTAACTATCACTGCTGGGAATGCTGTGTGGTGAAACTGTGGGTGAGGGAGTAGGTGGTTCTACTTCTGCTTGTCTTGCAATTCCTACATTTGGTCATAAACAGCTGAGTTTGTGTCAGGCTTGCAACTCTGCTTGTAAACTACACCCACCTCAGTTTGGGGTGCATGCTTTATCATCAGTTGGTTTAAAAGACATTTCTGGAAGGCATATTTGAGGTTGTTCCACATCTTCCTTAGGGGCTGCTTCTGGCTGCTAAAGTGTGCCTAAGTTAGCTTTTGTTTATGCTTATTATCTGTTTACTTTGTTTCTAGGGCTCATCACAATAAAAGAAGCCCATGATATAGAAGCCAGACTTAATGAAGTGGAAAAGCTTCTGAAGACTATTATAAACATGCCCTGGAAGGTGTGTAAGCCAAGTTCCAATTTAGCCCAGCTTGACTCCTCCTTCATGGTGACATGCAGTCTCATGCAGATTAGAATGTGATGGGCTTTGCCAAACTCTGAAAGAAGCAGCAATTTATTGAGTAACTTGGAGAAATGCTGAGTGCCAGAACTGTGTAATGATGCCTCCAAGCTGTCACTTATTATAAGTCTTCTTGTCATACTATGAAGGGGTGGAAATGGAGAAGAGGGACAAAGCAAACTACTGGTTAAAAATGGATGTCTGTTTTTGTTTCTCTCTTTTTAAGTATTCAAGGTCTGAAGTTGTCCTCACGTTCTTTGAGAGATCTCCTTTGGACCAAGTTCTAAAAAATGACAATGTCCATAAAATTCAGCCAAGCTTTCAAAGTCCAGTTAAAATATCAGGTAAGAATTGTTATCTACCTGCAGTTGACACAAGAATTGAAGAATGAAAATTACTTTATTTGCTGTTCTCATTATTATTTCTCTATCAACAATTCAAAATGTAGTTCTCAATAGTGCTTTGTGATACAGAGCATATAATTTTCCTTGTAATACTGTGCAAGGTGCATTCAGGCAATAAAGTGTCAGGTGAAATGGGAGGCTGACAAATGCAAAGCAGTGAATGTGAGGAAAATGCAGTCCTTACTGCACATCATCACATATGGATGGAAATTTTGAAGCTATTGATACAGTTCTGTGAAAGGGTAAGCTTGGTGCCAAGCAATGGGCAATATCAGCAGTGAGAATATTAGGTACTATTAGGAAAGGAGAAGGAAACAGAGGAGAGGAGCATAGCGCCCTCTTGAATACAATATGCACAATTTTGGTTTCTTCATCTCAGGATATAATAGAATTTAAAATTATACAAATAAACGGCGAGGACTCAAGTTGTTGAACAGCTTGTCTAAGAAAGGGGTTATTTAAAGAAGGACACCTTCACCTGTGAGATGAGATGACAGACTGGTATGTCTGATGGAAGTCCACAAAACTGGGAATAGAAGGAGGTCAATTACCCTGTACTTCTTCTGAAACAAGAGCTATAGGTTATCCAATATCATTGACAGACAACAGGCTTTAAACAAACAAAAGAAAGGTTATAATATTGTTTTGTTTCCATACAAAGCATAGTTAAGGAGTGGAACTCACTGTCATAGGATAGGGTGGAACTGAAAGCAGAAGTGACTTCAAAAGGGAATTAGACAGGAAAGTGGAGGACAAGTGCATTGAAACCTGTCACAGGTGAAGACATAGGAAGTTCTAAACCACAGATTGCTAGTGGGTAAAGTGGAGAGCCTATCCTTGCCTATTCTTTTAGCCTTTCCCGTCTTCATCTGCTACTTTTGCTGTTGCCAAAAGGTCTGTGAGCTTCTGGTGTGCCTGGTTTTGTATTTCTATACTGAAACACTTTGTTTAAACCTAGTGCCAGCTCCTGGTTTTGTGTCACCAGAAGAGCTTATTTACAGTTAATTGAAGTGAAATACTACATAGTCCTCCAAGGTTTATAATATTGCAAAGAGCTGGTATCAATTTTCTTTGGTACTAACAAAACTATCTCAGCTGAGTAATAGCATGTTTTAATTCTAAATTATTGTTGGTAGTGACAAGTCATACCTCATTAACTGGAGGAAGATTCTCCTACCTATGCAGCTATCCAGAAGCATCTTGTGGTAATTAATTTCATCATTCAAGTGATTGCTGCAATTAATGCTAAGAACATAGGTGGAAATTTGATGTTAATTGATATTTGCCTCATCTGGATGTTGCACAATGGAAATGGTTCAGTGTCTGGCAGCGCTGTCAGTAGATGGCAGTAAATGATAATGAGTAAAGCAGTTCATGCAGCAGTGAAATGCTGTAACTCTTAGGTCAAATCAAGGACACTAGGAAAATACTGACATTCCTGTTACTCATAGTGCAGCTCTCTACCTGGCTCTCAGTCTTGGAAAAGCAGGCAAAAATGTTTTGTATTCTCTGAAAAAACAAACTGTTCCCTGAAAGGTGCTGCTCAGAGTGGTAGGTGATGGAGAAGAGAGAAAGGGCTGCCCTCTAAGATGAAAGCTGAATTTGAATTTTTGGTGTAAATCTTATTTAACAATCATACAATGATGGCTAAAGATGAGTCATGTGAAATGTGATTCTGCTGGGGTTCAATGTTTTCACAACCCCCAAATGTATTCTACTAAAATGAGCTGCAGTGAAACACGGAATGAAAGTCAAAGATGAGTCTCAAAGTGAGTATTGGCTTTACCTTAATGCAGGCACATGTAATGTTAAAAAAAAGTTATCTCCTCTCTCATGCCTCATCTCCTGTTCATTGCTTGAACTGTATATATAGATGAAATTTGTTGGTTGTTTTCTGCCAGCCATATTTTGTGCCACAGACTAATTATTTTGTTGTTGTTGTGCTGAAAATGCAAGGCTGTAACACAGGGTCTTGAGGCAGATCAAGAGTTATCCTACTTAAGAGTTATCAAGAGTTATCCTACTTAAGAGTTATCTTACTTAATCAGCACTCCTAAGTCAGTGCTGATTTTTTTTGAAAAGTGGATTTATTCAAAAGAAATCCTTGTGACTTGCCTAGTTTGATTTTCCATAGAGCACAGATGTGGATAAACTTCTCATTCACATCAGATACTGTCCTTTAGTTATCAATTCTCCCCATGGTAGTAAGTCAGTGGAATTAGGTGTAAATTTTAGATATTCTGTATTGGAGGCTTCTAACACAGTTAGAAACAAATAAGCAGTATCAAGGGCAGTGTAAAACATGATATTTCTTTATATATCTTAGAGGTTGAATTAACTTGTAAGGTCACTTTTCATTTCCCTTGTTATGTCTTTTTTATTTTTGCTTAAGCCTGGCATTGTCTGAGAAAAATACAATTATTATTTGGTAGTGGTAGTTGCTTCAGATGCTCTGTGTCATTAATTGGTTAGGTGAATAAAATTACTTGAGCACTGTCAGTTTGCAGATTTAAGAAGCTGTGAAACCAGCTCTTCATTCCTGCTTTCCTGTGCAGATTTTCAATGTCCTATGCACATATCAGTTCATAGCCATGTCAATTACATATGATATACAGTTGTTTTCCAGCTTTTTTTTTTTAATCTTGTTTTCTTTCTTCTCCCAACAGAAATCATGAGATCAAATGGATTCTGTTTAGCCAACACTGAAACAATAGTCATTGACCACAGTATACCTAATGGAAAAGAGAAGCACCTGGATGTAGATTCAGCAGAACATTTGTAAGTGGGGTTTGAGCAGGAGCAATGCTGTCACCTTCACTGTAGCTTTCCCACCCCCCTAGAAAAATGTTACTGTCTGCCTAAGAGCAAGACTGGTACAGCTGTCATCCTGACTGGTTAAAGGTTACTGGGCCTGATTGCTAACACTTCACAGCAATTTCCTGTTAAAGTGGGAAAAAAGGAGAATGAGTGACTCCAGAGTGATCAATCCTCTGTGTATGAAAAAAGAACAGAGGTTGCCATAGGGGTGCTGCAAAGGGAGAACAGAATTATATCTTTGTCTCATGACTGTGATGAGAACTGGTTTGAGCCCAAGCTTGGAAACTCAAACAGCCTAACAAACATCATATTCTGCTACAAAGGATCGTAGGATGTTTGGGAAGCAAAACACTGTCCTCAGAGGGGAACACATCCCTGAAAGGTCAAAAACTGAACAAAGGTGAACAGCTGCACAACTGGGACTTGGTAGCATGTGTATATCTTTAGGGAAAAGGCAAGTTAGACTGGTTTCATTGGGCAGTTCTGCTTCCTAATGCATATAGGTATTCTGGGGTCAGAAACCTGTAACCAGGAGGGCTTCTATGGCCATCAAATAAATCACAAGGAGTTCCATCTCAACATGAGGAAGAACTTTACGTTGAGGATGGCAAAGCACTGAAACAGACTATCCAGGGAGGTCATGGAGTCTCCCTCTCTGGGGGCATTCTAGATGCAAACCCACCTAGACATCTTCCTATGTCATCTGCTCTGGGTGACCCTGCCTTGTCAGAGGGTTGGAGTGAGTGATCTCCAGAGGTCCATTCTAAACCCAACCATTCTGTGATACATGTAGGTCTTAAGCCAGTGACTGTATTCACAGATGGGTATTGATGGAAATATGCTCTTACAGATTTCTGTTATATCAGGTGATTGATATTTCAATGAGCTTCAGGTAGTGAACCATTTTAATATTTTTGCTGAGAAATGTTGACCTACTTTTTCATTAGAGCAGTCAAATGAAGGAAAGAGAATAATGAAAGACTAATGGAGCCTTTATCTTTGAATGCAATGATCTGTCTTGTCATATTTGAAATGCCAGTCTGTAATAAGGTTTAGAGCTTGGCGACATTTTGTCAGAGGCTGGAGAGTATGTCTGACTTGAGTGTAATTTCTTGAAGTCTTTTTATTAATTTATCACTTAGTGTTTGGAACCTTGACCTTGCTAACAGCATTTAAGCTTATAAGATTGTAATAATGAGGCTGAAATGGCACACTAGAGGTAATTCTGTAAGGCCAATACCTGGAAATTAAAATTTTTATAGTTCACAGTGGATCACTCTTTGTACTGAGAATGACAAATTATAGAGGAAAATTACCAAAGAAAGCCTTTTCCTGCCTTACTTTGATTCTTTAAAAAAAAATATTTAAAAAATATTTATAGCTAGTTTTGATTTTAAAAATGTGCTCCAGCCCAAGCAAAACTTACCAGCTTGGTATCAGAAACTACAATCATCTAACTATCATCCCATTGAAGTCAGAGACTGTTAAGGTCAGAAAATACTAATGTGACAAAAAGTGAATGGTAGGCATAGTTTCCCATAAACTGTGGTGGAAGAAATTAATCCAGGGTAACAGCCTCATTTTGTGCAGCCTGACTTAGTTTAACTTTCCAAAGGAAGTGAAGTCAAGAGTCAAGAAGTTAATAAATTTCCAATGTGTGTTTGATACGGTGCCCTAAATTTTCCCATCCTGCAGCTGTATTTTATAGCCAAGACCTAATAGCTAGGAGATAGTGGAACCAGTGTTCCACAGCTGTTTTGTAAAAATTGAACCTTTTACAAAAGCAGAGATTTTCTATACTGTTGGTTTAAATGTATGTTATTAGCCCAGAAAGGAAACTTTAAAATCTTTCAAATCCTATGCTGCTCCCTTTCGGTTTCAGTAAAATTGGATTTATGGTGTGTTCTACCCTGAAATCAGACTTAATTCCTTGTGGACTTGATATCCTCAGATGGGAATTTTTTCCTTTCAGCTGTATTAAACTCTTTATGACTTCTGGGTTTTGGCTGCTGATGGACTTGAATGAGACATTTTGCAGAGCAAACCTGTATTTTTTGGGAAAAACTGCTTGAAGCTTCAGCAGGAAGTGCTCATTCCTTATACTGGTTAGCTCTATAGCCTGCAGAACTGCCTGCCCAGTGATCCATCGACTGAAAAGTCTCATACTTGTTGCAAAAGAAATCACAGCACTTTTCCAAATTTCAGTTGCTTACTCTGTTGTTCTGAAGTAGGTCTTTTCTGCTTCCTTTGTTTTCTTTTTGATTTTAGTTGGCAGTACACCACACTGTTGTAAAATATAGTGAAGCCAGTGTGCTCAGCATCCATGTGGCATAACTAGTCCTTTTGTGTGTGGTTTTGGAGTGGAGTCTGAAGTCCTTTTGAAAGAAAAAGGTGGTAAATAAATGCAATTGAACTCATGGTTTGGTTTTGTTACAGAGGTACCTTTCTCTGCAAAGACTGTTTCCACTTCTGTCTTCTAGGCCAGCAGCAGAGTCTGTGGCATTGGATAAACTGCCTTTTTGGCAAATTCACTCCAGTACCTGAAGGAGGCCTGCAAGAGAGATGTAGAGGGAATTTTCATGGAGGCATGTGATAGGATAAGGGGGGTGGCCTTAAGCTGAAGGAGAGTAGGTTTAGATTAGCTGTTAGGAAGAAAATCTTTAGATGAGAGTTGTGAGATACTGAAACAAGTTCCCGAGGTTGTGGATTCCCCATCCCTGGAGGCATTCAGAATCAGGCAGTTTACTAAGATGGGGTCTTAGTAAACTGACCTAGTGGAAGGTGTCCCTCTGCCAATGGCAGGGGCATTGAAACTAAATGATCTTCAAGGTCCCTTCCAAAACAAACCATTCTGTGATTCTATGATACGTGCATCTTTTAAATACTTCCAGTGGTGGTGACTCAACCACTTCCCTGGGCAGCTTGTTCCAATGCTTGATAACCCTTTCAGTCAAGAAATTTTTCCTGATATCTAATCTAAATTTTCCCCAGTAGAACTTGAGGCCCTTACTTCTTGCCCTGTCACTTGTTGCCTGGAGAAGAGTCCAACCCCACACCTTGCTACCCTCTTTTCAGGCATCTGTAGAGAGTGACAAGGTCTCCCCTGAGCCTCCTCTTCTCCAGGCTAAATACCCCCAGCTCCCTCAGGTACTTCTCATCAGTACTTGTGCTGCAGACCCCTCAGCAGCTCCGTTGTCCTCTGGACATGCTCCAGTCCCTCAATGTTCTTCTTGCTTGAGAGGCCCAGAACTGGACCCTGGATTCAAGGTGCAGCCTCACCAGTGCTGGGTACAGGAGGACAATCCCTGCCCTGCTCCTGCTGGTCACTATTTCTGATACAGGCCAGGGTGCCCTTGGCCTTTTTGGCCACCTGGGCACACACTGGCTCCTGTTCAGCCACTGCTGGCCAGCACCCCCAGGTAGTTTTTTGCCAGGCAGTTTTACAGCCACTCTGTCCCAAATCCATAGCTCTACATGGGGTCACTTGTTGTGATGCAAGTGCAGGACCCATCATTTAGTCTTGTTGGAGCTCATACAAGTGCCTTCAGCTGATCAGTCCAGCCTGTCCAGATCCCTCTGGGAAAGCCTTCCTAGCCTCCAGCACATTGGCACTCCCCCTCAGCTTGGTGTCATCTGCACACTGACAGAGGATGCACCTGACTCCCAGATTCAGACCATTAATAAAGATAGACTGGCCCCAAAACTGAGCCCAGGAAAACACTATTTGTGAAAGGCTACCAAATAGATTAAAATGATAAAGAATTTTGTCTTACACCACAATAATTAGGCTCTTGCAAAAGACAGTGTGTCTGTCAAGGTACTTAGAGGAAAAAAAGATAAGGGCAGCAGTTCAGGCATTTAGGAATCTGAAGGTCCAAAGTAGAGTTGCAGAATTTATTTTAAGAAAAAGGGCTGTTAGAGCACAAAAGCATTTTGACTGTTGTGTTACACAGCTTTTGACTGTGGTAAACAGTCCTTGTTTATTGAGTTTGGTTTTCTGTGAGCACTCCAATGCAGTGCTTTGCAGACTGCTGTGCACACACTTCATTTTTGATGGCAATAAAAGCTTTCTGCTTAACCACAGCATCTGATGTCCACTGCTTTGCTCGTCACATTCAGCTTGTAGTAACCTATCAGTGAGGCTGGAGAACCACAAAATCTGTGGGACCTTTCAGATGTAATAATGTAGCTTTATGCTGATAAGAGAAACAGAGCCGAATCTGAATAGCCTTCTTGACTCCTCTTCCGCTTTCTTCACTCTATCTGCCCCGCTGGTATTTCATAATCTGTTGTTTCTGGATCACTTGCAGTCCATAAGACAGCACAACGTGATCTGTGGAGTATTTTCAAGATACCAAGTCAACTCCCTTGTGCACTCGTTCCCACACACGCAGGCAAGTAAACAGCCTGGAGGGACTAGAGGAATGAGGGTAATAAACATTGAAAGTTCAGTCTCATTGCTGTTTCATTTAAAGTGAAGAGCAAAGCCACAGCACTGCAGGAGAAAATCTGTGAGTTTCTGCTCAAAAAAATGTTCTCTATTTTGGCTCTCATAGTTGAAAAAAAAAGAGATGAGAAGGACCAGGAAGGAGTATGGAAAAGACAGAACTTGTGGCCATATGTTGAAGAATGTATAGACCAGGCTATTCTATAACCCATGATAGTTCTAAATAAAATTTTGGGAAGAGATGGGAGTGGGAGACTTATCTGTTTGTTTGCCCTGCCACCCTTCTTCAGGTCCTCTGAAATACTCAGCTCTTAAGTCACCCTCTAGGGTGAGGTTAGAGGGATGTCCACAGTTGTTTCACTTATCTAAAGAGTCTAATTAGTTCATGTATAGATGAGATGCAGTTTTAAGTATTAATTATTTTTAGGCTCATCTGTTTATCTGTCATTCAGAGAGCTTCAGTAGGCCAGCTGAGCTGATAAAGGTGTTAGAGACACATGCTAAAAGTGAGAGCTAGGTTAGAATTTCTTTTTCCATCTTGTACAATTTTTCAGTTTCTACTTCCATTTATTTCTCACTCTGTCATAATGAATGAAATTTCTTTCAAAATATTAAAGAGAGTGTTTGAGAAAAAGAAACTTTACAGTTCTTCAAACCCCTTTTAGAACTGAGGTGAAATTTAGTCCTTGGCCTGCAGTGACTGCCTTTAACTGTTAGGCTATCTAGGAAGAAGATAATGTTTCTTACTGCAGAAATTCAAGCCTTCTTGAAATGGGAATGTGTAACTGTGAGAAGTGTAGGTTTTAACAGCTCGATGCCTTCTGGTTGAGAGTTGGTATGAGACAGTAAGTAATCCTTGCAAAAGTGCAGGTTATGAAACAGGTGTTGGGAAGTGGGGAGGAAAATACCAAAACAAGTGAAACTAAATTTGGGAATCTCTTTATATTTGTAGATTCTTTGATTGTCAAAATCTAAACCTTGTACCATAGGAAGTACAGCTAGACTCTCGAAGAAGGACACCCTAGGCATTTTTTCCTACCTATGTTAGACACTTGGCCTATTAAAAAGCCAAACCCAGAGAAGGTGCCTGTGAAGTGAAAGACTGAGTCCAAATTCAGATGTGAAACAAAAGCAGTTTCTTTTTCACTTTTATGTGACAATTGAGGCATCATGTGTTGTTGACACATGCTGTGGGAACAAAATAGAAAGATGTGGACTTCAACTGCGTGATTCACTCTTACAAGACTCACTTGCTGCTTCCTTCCTTCCTCACTAGTAGCTTTGAAAGTCAGGGGTGACAAGATTAATTGCTTGCATTCACCATGGTTCTCACTGGCCCATGGTTTAGTCATAAACACATGAGTACAGGAGATGAAGGAGGTGTGGATGAAATCAGCTCCAAGTGCTTCTCCCACTCCCTTAGTACTTTTTCCCCAATTCCTTTGATTTTCTAAATGACTTAATGCCTTTTGGTGGTTTTTTTTTTATCTCTCCTTAGGTTTGAAAGTGTTAGTGACTTTACCTCAGAGCTGGAAGACAGTGATGATCCAACAGCTTATGTCACCAATTTGACATACTACCACCTGGTCCCATTTGAGACTGACATTCTGGACTGAGGCTGCTCAGGGGTGCAGCTAGCCAGCATCCAGCCAACCTCTTCATCCATAGGTTCTGCTATCTCTGGCATTGCATCTCTGTGAATGAGGCTGTGCAGACAACACCAACAGCAGGGAAGCTGCAGCAAGAGCGCCACAAAGCTGGTTTTGTAGGTGTGGTCCTCTGTTGTGTGTTACGGAGACATCTTGTGAGGAGGTATCTGCTTTGCTGCTGACAACAAACTCACTTTCTGAGAAAGCAAGGCAGCAGAGGCTTCCTGGGGATCAAGGAAATCTCTGCTATGTCTGTGGGAATTGCCACCCTCACACAGCTGTCAGAAACTTGTGCTGAAGCAGGCACAAATCACCCATGCTCCTTGTGGTGCAAGTTGAGTTCCCCTTTTAGGATACCACCAGAAACTTCCTTGGATGGCGTGACCACACTTTTTATGCTTTGTAAGCAAGAAGACAAGCAAACCAGCTGAACTTTGTTAGTTCCCTCTGCAGTTGCTTAATGGAGGTCTCGTGGGTCGCTTTTTGCTCAGCTACCGGATGATTGGTGCCTTACACGAGATGTCAGAAATACCATTGAGTGCCTCCAGGACACAGAACACACGAGCTGACAGCTTTACTTCTTTTAATCATGGGCTTTTGTATAATCACTGGAAGGGCAACTGCTCTTTCCTGGAATAGTAAAGCAGACAGCAACTAGCAATGCAATGAGCTGTGCATGATGTTTGGGTACCCGGATGATTTCAGAAGTCTGGAAAGCCAATGGGAAAGCTGAGCTGCTCTACTAAGAAGGGTCAAGGCTATGGCAGGCACTTTGATAATATTTTTTCTTTTCATGTGGACCAGCATATGTGAATGGTGCTTACAGATGTTTACATCAGAGAGATAATTCCCTATGCATATTTCTTCCCAGAGGATGGGAAGGAAGACACTGAGATTTATGTTGTGTTTGGACTGAAAAAGAATGATAAGCTGCAGTGTTCCTACAGTGGTAGGAAAAACAGTCTCTCCACTTCCACCCTGTCTCAAGGAGTTTGTCCAGCTTTCTGAGATCAGCCTGGAGGGGCAATGTGCAGGCCTCCTTGTTGTGTAATGACGTGGATTTCAGCAGAGATAGGACAGTGGCAGCAGGAGTGGGATTGGACCCTGCAGCCTCTTGACTGTTGAGCAGTGCAATGTTAATGTCTCCTTGGAGTCTGTCCCTTGCAGAGCACCCCGAATTCCCAGCTCTCACTGTGAGTGCTCAACACTCACCAGCATGACCTTTCATTGAGCTTTTTGCCATCTGTTTGCAAATATTATTTTGAAGGGACTGAAATGGAAAGAAATGCATTTTTGGACATGTTTCTTGGACAAGAGGCTTGCTTGGTCCTGAAGAAGCTGATACAATTCCCTTCCGCAGACTTTTCATTTCTATCTATAGAATATCAGTCAAGCAGAATTTGTTAATGTAAATACTAAATTATTGAGAATCCTAATTCTTTTACACAGTATGTTTTTAAAATATATTTTAATGAAATAAAATAAAATATAACTCACCTTCAGTACACTTCTGCAGCTTCAAACTGTGCCTTTTTTTTTTTTTTTTGGTCTTGTTTTGAGTACACTTTCCCAGATATGTTGCATCCTCTTTCTTTTCCACATAGTTTCTGAAACATGCTGAGTAATAGCAATTTCTGTGCTCCACATGTTATTTATACTGTAGACATGGTGTGTATCCACATGGAACCTCTGCCTACCTGTTGAACTTAGGTCTAGGTCTATGTGGTTTAATGCCACCCAGCTTAGTGGAAGATTTCAGTATTTTCACTATCATCAGTGAAATCAAATTTGGACATGATTGTTTTTGAAGATGAAGTAGATTCTTATAAGGTAAATTTCTATAGTGGAAAGGAATATGTCATTACTCACTCAAAAACTTTCTGAGCAGCCTCTTCAATTAGAATTGGGAAGATTTTTTTTTATTTTGTTTGTTTTACTCTCATTTGTGGAGGGATAGAATGTCAGAAAATAAGGATAGTGCAGAAGGTAGTCTCACACCTGAGGAGTTGCAGCTGTACTAATCACCAAAGATTAGGAACAGGCCTGCCCTTAATAGGCCACAGCTGTGTCCAATGAGAAGATGAGTGCTACAAAAGAGTGGGTTAGGGGGGTGAGGAGGGAGTTTGGGTTTGTTGGCTGTGCTGTGAAGCAGAAGGAGTTAGTGCTGCAGGGAGCTGCCCATGAGCAATCACCAAGAAGGTATGAGAGCTTTGCAATAAGATGACAACACTCATTAGTTTTAGTTATTCTGCTAGTGTTTTTAGTTAACTGTGATGAAGTAGAAATAGCATCTGGTAGACATGTGTATTGGACTGGATACTGGAATATTTTATTTCAATTCCTGACCTTGCTGTCAGCCTACCACATTGCTTTGGGTAATTCTAGTTCATCTGCCTTTCACTGAGTTATCCTTGACTGATATTTTGGAAAGCAGTGTCAATGGCTTTTGATGCAATGTTGTCCCCTAATTCATAATTCATTTGAATTTTCCGATGAATTATTGACCACATGGTAACTACTTATCTTGTAAAGCACTTTAAATTGCATGAATTAAAAAATAAATAGATAAGTATTGTTAGTTTTTAAATGTAAAAAATTAACATCATCATTCATTAGTTAACCTATTGATGATTCCAAAGGAAGTGATTGGCACAAGGATTTTGTCCACAAACCCCTCTCCATTCCATGCCAAGACACTTCCTACGTAAGGCTTGTCCTTGAAAAGCTGGTCTGTGTTTTCTCTGCAACTTTGGCTTCTGCCCTTGGCACACATCATGGGGATCATGTGTACCAGTGCTTGCTATGAGCTTCCTGAGCAGAGCTGGAGTGTGCTGGTATCTAGGGAAGAGCAGGAGGTATGTGTCTCTTGGCAGGAGCAGTAATGACAAAATCATTTGGTTTTTATTTCTCGAGTCATTAAATATGCTGACATTATAGTGTTGCCAAATCATAGGAGAGCTAGGGAAGACAAAGTGTATCACACTATGCTATGTTTTGTCCACCAGTCTCTTTTTATTGGTTGCATCAACTACTATTTAAAAACTCAGTCTTGGATTCCATGTCCATTCTTCATATTTCATAGCAGCAATAATCTGTAGCTTAGTATCAAACTCTAAAATAAAAATGGGGGAAAAAAGAACTTTTTCTAATTGCTTCCTGTAATAGCATTCCTGCTCCAGTCAGCTATCTCTGAACTCCCTTCCCCACACATACACAAATTATTCAGGCTATTTTACTGATCAGATTTTATTGATGTAATTGCTTTCTTGTGGAAATATTCACACCCTGAAGTGCAGTTCTCAAGTTTTATAGCACACAAACCATTTCCATTTTCAGTGCTGTCAGATAATTTCTTCTTGCTCTAAACTCATTCTCCTTCTAATTAACTCTGTTAGCTAAATCCCCCAATGTATGTGTTACTAAGGGCGAAATATCAAGGTAATAAACATAATATATCTAGAGTTAAGAAATGGAGAATTCCTATTTACCTAAAAGCAGCAGTGAAGATTGGTGGGATGCATTTACAATTGAGCTGTATGAAATCAGACTTTCCTGGGCTTTCTCAAACCCTGTTATTATGCTTCTGTTTCTTACAGTTAATGTATATAACCCCACTGTACTCTGTTGAGAGAAAGAACAGCTTGAACTTTGGTATCACAGAAGGGAAGATGGAACACCAAGAGTTAGTTGAGACATAATTTTGCAGTGCTTAGTTTTTGTCTAAGCAGGACATCTAGCATGCAGATGCCTTGCACTGCAGGATAGGAGTTGCTGCAGAGATTTGGGTTGTCATTCTTCACAGACTGCTGTTAAGGGAGCCTGCTCAGGTTCCAGGATTTAGAGAAAAGCTCCTTATTTTCTAAAAGTTGCCTTGTCTCACTTTTCAGAGTAGCAAAGTTAATTTTCTGTTGTCCTGTGAGGCTACCTACATGTCTGAACTGAAGAACTGGCTGGTAGGAAATAATCTCTCAGCTGCACAAGTGCCCCCTTCTGCCAGAAGGTATTGGATTAGAGCCCAGCCCTGGCCTGGGCTGTGGAGCCTTCTTTTAGTCCTCAAATTCTGCTAAAAAGTTTTCAGAAACTCTTAGATAGAAATGACAGCTGATATACTGGCAAGAAGAAACCCCAAATGTGAACAGGGACTCTTGATTAAAAGCATCCCAGCACCAATTCTGTGTATGTATTTTCCAGTGAACTTCAAAAATGAGAAGATGCTTCACTAAATGTTTTACAGCATCTGTTGGCACTCTGTGTAAGGCCTTGCATGTCCCTCTGGTACAGCTCTTTCTGATACAACTTGGTAAGAATCAATGCTTGGCCACAGTTGCAGCATGTGTGTTTGTAAAGTCTGTGAGATAGTAAGCTTCCTTTGCATCCCCTGGCAACTCACAGGAGGCTCTTAATTCCTTGGAGGCACCTGTCAACTCTATAGATCTCTGTGCAGTCACATTAAAATTCCTCCTGTGTTCTGGGGGTTCCAAGCAGCTTTGATAATTTCCATTAGTAAGTTAGCTCCATTTAGCATTGCAGTTCAGTTTGGAAACCATCTGCAAGTAATCTTGTTTAGCTGTATCACCTTGTACTGGGCAGGCTGGAAATAGAAATAATTACATGTACCAGAAGCCAACTTTGTTATGTAAAATGGAAAAAAAAAACACCATCAGCACTACCCCCAGCAAAACAACCATTTCCTATTATTTTCTCTTGTAGCCATTAAAATTAAGTTGAACAGATTCCATGACTTTTGAATAAACATGGGCTCATTTCAGAAGAGAAATGTTCCAAATTTTGCCAAGTTTCCCTTTGTCTTATGGGAGCTGGCTTCAGTGGTTGAGCACAGTGATAGCACATGGTACATCTAGCCATCTCACAGTGGCCTTCAGAGAGGAAAGCAAGCAGTGGCTGTATGTCAAAGGGACGGCAGGAGGCACAGGCATGGCTTGGAAGGAGGAGGAATGAGAAATAAACAAAGGATTGTAATGCAAACAGAGGAGGTCTCCAGGGATAGTTTCAGTCTTGAAGCTGAAATAATTTATCTTTGTCAGAGAGCTCTGCTCTGGCACTGTCTGGGTGCTGAATCACTGTTCCTCACCCAGTATCCTGCAAGGAATGTTACCAGCCCTGGCTGGTTTAGTTGAGAGGAGATGTCTGTCTGATCAGGTGCCTTTGTATAAAGTGAATATGCTGAACCTTGTGGAAACAGATATTTTGCAGCAACAAAGTTGATTGTGATTGCCACTTCAAAGCTCATGTAAATGATTTAGGAATTCAGCTTCTGTTTCAATTATTCCCACATGCACCTTACTCTGCATGCCTCATGCCCATATGTGTAGGATTAAAAATGGAGATGGCTGCAGGTGATGGCCATGAGGGCCCTCACAGGCTTGGATTGCCCTGACCAGCATCAGCTGGGACCTCATTCACACCCTCCAACCAGAGGCTCTTATTCAGCTCCACCCAGAACCTTTAGCATTTTTTAAGTGGACTACAAGAGTGGTTGCTTCTAGTCCTGCAACTGAGTTGTTGGAGGGATTCCTCGGGCTGCCTTTTGACATGAGATGTGTCATGCCTGATGCTCACTTGGGTGACTGATGACCACCCTACTTCATTCACAGTGAGTTCCCCTGTTTTGTCATCTTTACAACCATTTCCTGATATTAGCATGATTTTTCCTGTTTTAGAGAAATACTTTCCAGAAATCTCTATCGAGACTATATGCCTGGGGATACATTCTTTGTGTAACATGTGAGTTAAGAGTATAGCCAACTTGTTCTGCAAAGTAAAGCTGCTTGATGACTCAGCTGCTAGAAAGTAGTGATGTGACATTGGTGTTTGTGATAAATTAATGTTGCCCAGGGTTTTAGAATAAAACAACATCTATTCACATGTAGTTTCCAAAAATAATCAAGTTACAGGCTTTGATGGCTGGGGGATTTTCTTGTGTTTCTTCTCTGATTCCAACCATTTTCAGAAGTCAGTGGGCAGTTCACTTGAAGTGATTTATTCATGCTTTCCCTCTGTAAAGCTAGTAAATATCTAATCCAATAAACAAGCTGACATCATTATAACCTGTCCTGGTTTAGGGTAAATTTGGGAGAGAATCTCCAAAGGGGGGCCCCTCCAGAAAGCAAACCCACATGGCCCCTCCCCCCAACCGGTTTGGGAAGAATTCCTCAGAGACAAGTGGAAAGAACCTGTTTATTTAACAGGCACAGCACCCTCCAGCACACAAAATGAGCAATACCAGATGACACCACTCTTTCACTGCTCTGAAAAAGATGACAAATTCAGAAAGTCTCTCTTGGGGGTGGTTGCTCTGTTATCAGTCCCTCTGGTGCTGGGGCAGCTGCTGCAGACACAGGGTGCAAACTCTCGGTGTTCCCAGGTCACAGTCTGGAGCAGGTTTGAGTAGTTCCAAAAAAGGGAAAGGAGGAACAGTCCAGGAAGAAATTTGGACTGTTTAGCTGAACTAACTAATGAGCAGAAGCAAGACTGAGAGCAAAGTAAAAGCAGCACCATGTACTGCCCTGTCTCTGTGTCTTGCCAGCTGTGGGGGAGCAGGCTGATAAGAAACCAAAACAAAACTTTCACCCTTCAGAGCCAGTCTTGAAGGCACAGAACATAATATCCAGCATAAACAGATCACATGAATGGGGATACAAGCATCATAATGTCACCCTAGGACATAACCACAAATTTGAACCGATATTGGTCATATAACCTGTGGTTTCAGGTGGTAAATATGCTCATTGCCAGAGGAAGAGTGGAGGTGTTCCTGGCAGAAGACCCACAGAGGTCAGGGGTTTGATAGATGTGGCATCACCATGGTGCCTGCACAATCACTGGTGCTGGACATGTTGAATGTGCAAGCAATGAGTTTCTCAAAAAGAAAAAATTTATCTCCTTTCTACTTAATATCATAATACCCTTGGGTTTAGTTGTGGACAGGTTAAGAGGGCTGGCAGTCCCATTCCTCAAGTTGAGGAGACAACAGGGACATTTACCCAGTCTGCACTGAAATGTGTGGAACTGCAGCTTCTGAGCTGTGAGAAGACTCGTAATTCAATTTGTCTCCTTTGTGCTTAACAACCTGAGCAATGATGAAGGTGGCAGGCCAGCTGTGGAGGATGGATGCATGACTGAGGGGAGAAAAGGCTGGCTGCTAATGGGTGTAAGCAGATACCAGCAGAACAGGAGCAAGAATCCCCATCAAGGGCTACAGTAACTGCAGCAATATATTGTGAACCTATGGGGCTTTGGCTTAAGACCTTGTGGGCATTTAAGTGGAAAACAGGCATTATTTTCCATAGGGCTACAGTGCCAGACAGGATTTTTATGAAGCATGCAACAGGGCGGAGACTTGTATATCTCAATGAGTCAGAGGAGAGGTGCAGAGCAGTTAAATGGACATGATAAATAGAAAAGATGGAATTACCACTTTAGGTGGCTCTGAGATTGTGGATACAGACTTTGTGTTTTAGCCTGATCAGGGAGTATCAGGCACTGTAGTGCCTAGTAGAAGAATAGGGGTTTTTCACCAATAGAGTGGTTTAGGTTAATGAAGGAAGCAGGAGGCTATTAGAATTTAATGTGCAAGTTTATTAGGCATCTAAATGGTGATTCAATAATAGCTGCAAAGGAAGATTAATATCTTTCATTCTATATGCAGTTAGATGCTCCCACTTGGAAGCCTCCCCTAATACACTTAATTAGCCTGAAGAGGGAAATTATGCTCCCTGTGTACAGTTCTGTTGTCATTCCAGTCACTGAAGCAGCCTCCAACCTAACACATCCTATGGGGCTGCTGTGCTAAAAATAGCTGCCCACTGCTTACTACTGCAGCAGAGGGCATGGCTGCAGATTAGACACGCAGACTCCTACAGCCCTCCTGGATGTCAAATTCTTGGTTAAAGCAGATGTGAGTGGCGCACAGCTGGAAGAAGTGTGACTCTCAGCAATTAAAGCCTGTAGTGAGCTAGAGCACAGGACTGATTTCTCCAGGTGGGAAAAGCAGCTTCCCACCTGGCTGTTGCCACACTTCAAGAAGTGGTGAAATTGGATTTCTGCTTAGATCAGGACTTGAGATGGCTCTGCTCTGCACAGTCCTGCATGGTGTTTATATACCAAGCTATTCCCAAGTAACTCACCTCGAAATTAGTGTCAGCACAAGTCCTGTAGCAGGATCTGCTACTCATCCAATTTAAATGCATTACCTTTCATGCACCACCCTGCAGATACAAGGTAAGGATTTTGTATCTCTCTCTCTCTTTAGGTCCAGCGTCAGGTCCGGCTGTCTGTCTCTGCCCCGACACGGGTAGGGTGGTTCTTGGGTGGCACGTGTTTCAAAGGACGAGTCTGGACTCTTCAGCTTTTTGATCTTCAGATTGTTTATTGTTTCTTATCTACAAAATTTTCTGTCTGCCCAACAGAGGTCTGATCTGCAAGGCAGCCAAGGGTACTCTTGACCACCCACGGGGCGGTCATGTCTTTTTATACTAAAATCTACGTACATGATATTTACCTTTATTTTCCAATACTTTTCACCCATGTTGGCAAGTGCACCTTCACCATAAACCAATCCTCAAGTGCCAACATCACCACAGGAGATGGAGGATAAGAAGAAGAAAGAAGAAGGATGAGACACGCCCTGATCCCTCCATCTTGTCTCCATAACCCCCCTGTACCAAAAACCTTCAAGTTTATATTTCACCCTCTAAATGTGTCGCTTTTACACCTTTCACTCTAAAGCGATTCTCATGTCCTCAAACTGCTGTCACTTCTGTGGATGGATCAAAATCAAGCCACCAAGCACTCTTGGCAACATTCCAGGATTTCCGAGACCCCCAAGGGTTCTCCTGGCATCTCTGGACATCAGGAACGATGTGCTGAGTTCCCACAGTCCAGCACAAAAATTTAAACCTTTTGAATGGCAAGGACCTGGGAGGAAGGATATGATGTGCAATGAAAAATACTGAGTCCTTAGGCCCTCTTCCTTTGACTATGGCCTGTGTCCTAGGTTTATGTAGTCTGAGGCATTTATGTGGAAAAAGCCCTTTCTGAGAGCCTTTTAGACCAGGATTCCAAGTCCTTTTCCAAGTCCCAATTCCATTTAATATTCAGAGCTGAGGAGTGTCTTGTGATCCATTGTAACTATTATCATCAATAACCTTTCCTATCCTCTGGGGGGACACTGTATGAAATTCCCTGTTCAGAAGCCAAGTCAGGAAATTCAAATGCAGGATTAATGTTAAAAGCTGAAAGTGAGACAAATATCATGTTTGTTTTCATTCTACCCTGTTAATACCAATGCTGCTTAATCTTAGAGATGGCACTGGAATCTGATTTAGGATAAATATTTTAGGCAGCTGAACTAAACATTAGTAGGCATGACAACTTTGGGAGCCAAAAGTTATACAGAGTTTAGTTATATTAATAGGAAATTATATGGATGGGAGGGAGAAAAGGTGAAATTTCAGGTACAGTCTTCCTTCAATAAGAATAACTGTTCCTAAAATTATTACCAGCATAATTGTTTTAAAACAAATATTGTCTCAGCCTCCTGGTCTGGTTTTCTATATATTTCTATACATGCCATTATGGCAAGGCTTTTCTTAGGGCAATTTTTACCCTGAACGGTTTCATTATAAGAAGATGTATTCTGATTTTTCTTTCCCCTGATGTTTGTATTGCTGTTTTTCTCCCTGCTGTATTCCTGCCACTACCACCAAGAAGGCTGCAGCAAAACAGAGGAAGGAGAGAAGGGGGAAAAGAAAATTTAAAATGCAGAGCACCATAAAACTGCATTAATTTTCTTAAATAGAATCAGGAGAAACTAAAAGATATTTTAGTATTGGTGTGGGTTTTGTATAAAACCTGCTGTTTTGAAAACCTGTCTTTCTAAGGTGCTCTTCCTGTTTCTGCTCTCCTTGCTGTTCACTTATAGCTTGTTGAGACGTGGATATAGAGCTTAGATTGACTTTTGGTTTTAACTTTTTGTACCTCTGTATGTATTTCAACAGAGTTATCAATACTGCATTAGCATTCTTTTTGAAGGCTATTTAATAATTAGTACTGTAGAGGGGAATTTTCTAAAGCATAGTCAGTGGAAGACTATATGCCATCTCCTTTGTAGATTGGCATAGTAAAGTTGTTGCCAAAATACAGATTTTTATAAAGGAAGATCTGCTAGCTGAGGCTATGAGCTGGCTACATTGACACAATATGATGTATTATATTCATGAGTAAATTTTAGGAGCTTTAGCATGAAAAGCTATTTTCTTCAAGTTTGAGTGCATCTTGACAAGACTTAGGGATATCTGATGCCCAACCATGTGCTAGTTTATTTATACGTGCTGAACACAGAAGAGGACCATTATCTTTTTGGTAGATTTTCTACAGAAAAGCTCATCTTGTCCCTTCTCTGTAAATGAAGCCTCTTTCTTGACTTGCTAAATTTAATGGCAATCTTCCAAGTTTTCCTCGCTGTAGTCAGGGCTGTTGCTGTTGATATTTGTTACAGGGAGGAAGGAAGGAAGGAGCATTCTTTTGTTCTCAGGAGAAAAGTTTAATCCCTTTTAAGAGCAAGAGGAACTGACAGGGAGCAGTTGAACAACCAGACTGAGGTCATGCACAGGGATTGCGTGTGGTGTATGCAGTGCCTGAGCCTCCTCTGGTAACACCAGAATAAACTGGAGGTCCCTTTTTCCCTTCTCTCCACATATCTTTTCAAAACCATTCCTCAGGTTTGTTCATCATGGTTTGAAATTTATGATGTTAATATAATACAAATATGAGAATCAGATGGGAAAAGGACCCGGTTGTCCTTCCATCCTGTCTGCCAAGCAGAAATGGAGCTGAGGCTGCTGCACAGGGGACAGGGAGCCAGGAGTGAAGGTGAAGCAAAATAGGTGGGACAGTGCCCTCATGGTGGGTCCAGGGCAGAGTGGGCTGGGTGGTGGTGACCAGGGGCAGCCAGGAGTCCAGCTGGATACACCAGTCTGTTGTGACAGGGAGGTACAGGGTTGGGAAGTTAAATTATTGGGTTAGATTTGGGTGCTCAGGGCCAGCTTACAGCATAGCTTGGGCAGGGACCAAGAGCAAGGGCTGGAGCTTAATACACTGGAAGGTGCAGAGAGCCCCAGCAAGGCGTCTTCCAGCTCTGCTCCCAGCAGTCAGGTCACACAGCTGCACCATCTCAGAGCCAGCCTTGAGCACTGGCCCTGGGAGGGGGAGGAGAGGCTGCAGGGCCTAACACCAAGGACAAAACTTTCACCAGAAGGTTGGTAGGGCCATCTGTTAGCCATGTGGATAAGACTGCTGCAGTGATAATAATTATTTGTGTCTGCTTACTGTAGGAGAAGCCGGGGAGATTCCCTATGCCATTCTTTTTAGCAGTGATTCAGCAAATGCTCAGCCTGAAATTTGAAGTAATTCTGGAATAGGTTGAGGTACAAATAAACAACATGAAAATTAGCAGATTGCTGGGGCTGGGACTAATCACCCAAGTGTTCTGGAGGAGCTCAAGGGTAGACTGAAGAATGATCTCCTGAATTTGAGAGATGGATAGTAAAATAGGAAATGAAATTTGGTGCATGTAAATGTAACTCCTGGGTAAAATGAATCCTAACTTCACATATAATATTCTGAGCTTAAGCTAACACTTTATTATTCTTATGTAAGAGTGGAACTGTGGGTTTGTAATAGTTCCATGAAACCATCAGCTATTACTCAGTAGCAATCGAATAAAAGATTAGATACTTTGTGGAAGAGAACAGGAATAAAAAAGTCTGACTCCAAGGGTCGCTCCCCCACCAATGCAGTTTTGATCCTCTCCTCTTGAATATATCACAGCAGAGAAGTCTGAAGAAAGGTAATTCATTTGAGCAAAGGTATGAGATTGTATCTTTCAAGGAACAGTTAAGCAGTTCCCTTCCAAGGATGGGTGGATGGTATGATAGAGATCTACAAAATCATGAGTGACACAGAAGAGGGGAATGGAGATTGACTTTTTATTTCTTCTTGCATGAGAACCATGGCCCATCAAGTGACACTAGTGGGAGGCAGGCTCAATGCAAACAGGAGGTGGTTGTTCCTGTGAAGTGAAAGAGGCTTGTTGTACTGGCTGCCAAAGGATGGTTTGGAAAGGAGCCTGGAAAAGTGTTCGGAATAGAGCTTCTTTGAGTCTTAGTATCTAGATAAACCACAATAGGCTAAAGCAGTCCCTTAAGGCTGGGGTGAATGTTAGTGTGAAAGTATCTGCCAAGTGGCACTTGTTTTTTACTTCATTTACAGACACTGTTGGAGACAGAAAACTGAACTGCATGGACCAAAGTCTGCTCAGATACAGTGCTACCTTTTCTGTGATTTAGCTCATATCTTTATTTTTTATTTTTGAAGTAAAAAGTCTAAGTTACTCTTTTAAATTCAGAGCACATCTGTCCTAGGCATGATGCAAGGTTGTCATATACGGCCATGAAAATTCACTGTTGTGTCCTTTGATCTCCAAGATGTTCAGAAAAGTTTTGACACTGTGCAAATCTTCACAGAGTACAGCAGCAATGTTAAAGATGAAACAGAGGACTTTGTCTAATGCCAGATGTCCAGTGAGGAAGGTCACCAATCCAATGGCAAGCCCTCCAGCATGAGGATACTGTGGTTTTATCCTGTCTTGCATCTATGAAGACAGAATGCTATCTTCCTCTTCATGTGCAGCCTTCTTAAAATATTTGTTCCTTTCCATCCTTCTGCTTTTGCGTTTTGAGGGAATTTGCCATGAGTGGTTTCCATGGTTACAGGGATACGGCTGCTCTTGGAGTGGGAAATCTGCAGAGAGCAAATAGAAAAACCAGTGGCATCTGGGACAGGGTAAATGTGCTTTGTATCCTTAATGGTCATTCCGGCCCAGTTGGAAGCCGATATGAAATTGGAAAAAGAGATGTTATTCTTAACCCCCTTGTCTTACTGGGAAATGTAGCACTCTCCTTTACCATTAAGTCTTCTTAGATTGCTGAAAGCACTCCGATTTCTGTGGTCCTTTGGGTATTAAAGGGCAGGAAACAGGCTATGTTGCAAAATAGCTCCTAAAGCAAGTTGTGCAATTTTCTTGTGTAAGAAGGAAAATGTTTTTTTCCTTTCTTATTAGTTGTACGCTTCCATTTTGTTTCTTCCTCCAAATGAAATGGAGGAAAATACAGGAGCAATGGTCATCTCCTTGTCTTTGCAGTCTTTGGTAGCATTGTCAAATACTTGTGCCTCTGACCAGCTCTGCAGTGCACTTGGTTGAACCCAGGAATAATGCTGGGCATGTCTACAGGGTTGCAGGGTGTGCACAAAAATCTTCTTATGAAGTAGCTGCATTTAAACAAAGTTTGTGGTAAACCTGAAGCCAGCCTTGTCCCACGACTGGCACTGAAGAACAGTCTGCTAAAAAACTTGAGGAAAGCTTCCCCACAAATGCAGAAGGTGAATTAGCATGTCTTTCTGAAAAGATCAGTACAGAGCCCCTGCATACACTTGTAGTCTGGTGGGAGGAGCTAGGAGATAACTGAGCCACCCTTTAGTAAAACTTTTATTCTGAAGTGGTAATTGCCACTCTGGTAACTTTGGTTAAGGCCATCCTGCAAGACCTGACTGTAGGGAAGAGAAAGGGGAGAAGAAAAAGCAATATAAACAAAGCAAAATCCTACATTAGAAATTAAACTTGATGGCTTCTCTTGCTCTCTTCCTCTACAGATTTTAACTGTAGTTCATTGCCACTTAAATGCAGAATCTCTTATCTGAGCAAGCATCAACACAATTTTCAAGGTGAGTGCAGCTGCATCTCGTAGATGCTGATAAAAACACTCAGGGGACTAACTGATGTTCCAGGCAAGACTATCAAAGGATTTATTCTAATTTATTTTCATTAATTGTTAGAAATCCTTCAGTTAGTTAACATTAGTAAAAATTTAGTTAGTTACATAAGTAAAAAATGAGCCTTTTGGCTAAATACACACAAAAATCTACCCCATTTTTAAAATGTATTTTTCTTATAAAGCCTAAGTTGCAGATGTCTTTTTGTTTGCAACTTCTACAGCAGATTTCTGCCATACTTGAGAAAAATAAAATGAGTTTTTGATAGAAGAAGCAGCTAACCATTTAGGGAAGCTTACCAAGCAATAGAACATTGCAAAAGGCAATAAATATTCAAATCCCAAAGCAAGATATTTCCAGGCTTCCATATTCCAATAAAATGATTAAAATGAATGCCTTGCTATTTATAGAGGGTGCCAGCTTAACACCATAAGATGTTAATATTTAATAGCATGCTCTTGTACTGCTGCCAGTGCTGAAGGGTTGAGGGACTGCTTGCCATGATGGATGGCTTTCAGCCAGGCAGAGTCTGCTGCTGATGCTCAGCCACCACAACAGCCACCTGCCAGCCACGAGGTTCTTCTGACAGGGCAGCAGCCCCTTGATGGGGAGAATTTGTGGCTGATATTTATTGGTGTTCTTAATCACATGACAGATATGTCTATGATATAACTTTGTAATGCTGCTGGCAGTCATAGGGCACAGCTGTAGCCACGCCACATTTGGAGAGAGTTTTGAGATGTGCAGTAGTAATTGTGTGTGTACCTCTGTCAACTAGCATTTGCCACTTGCCTGGCTCTGTGGTGTTCTATCTCTTTTACTTCAGAAAAATAACCTCTTGCAGCTTTGCCTTCTTCTTTGGTAGTCATGCAGCAGTCCCAGAAAAATGTGGGGCTCTTCTAGTTCCACAAAAATTAAGCTGGATCTTCAGGGGTTGATGGTGGAGGGTACAAAAAAAACCCCAAACCAGCAAGCCAGAAATACTTCTGCAAAGCACAGTTTATTGTAGCTAGTTCTTTTTCACCATAGTACTCGGTGAGAAGAAGTTCTGCCAGCTGTGTGTTAAATGAGATGAGTAACATCTGCCTCACGCTCATTAAACATCACATACATGATACATTCTGCAGAATCTGGTGCTAATTAGGATTTGTAATGAGAGTTATTCTCCTTTTAATTAATATGAGCAGGGTAGATTTTCAGTAATATCTGAGTGAGGAGCTTACATCTGCTTTCCCAAAAGCAGCTTAGAGAAGCATTTCACTAGACTGAAATGTCATGCAAGCAACAGTAGCAGTGGCTGTTCTTCAAACTGGGCCACAGGCCTGGCTGCACTGGAACTGTTGATTAGCCTAAATCTGTTAATTCTGCTGTAGGGAGTTTAGTTACCAGTGGGGTGATGTGATGGAATTCCTTTCACTTTGCTTTCTTTCTTGTGGTTTGCTTTCTCCCCTGAAACACAGGTGGCTATTCTGGAGAAGTGTTGCACTTGAAAACTGAGTCTTGGACAAAAGCCAAGGTGTTGATCCAGCTCTTAGTGCAGCAAGTGGAAAGATGCCCATTTATGTGAAAAAAGCTTCAGATGGCCCATGAAAAAAGATTTAATGGATCTTTTTTTAGTAGTTAGGTTTGCTCTGATTTCTTGGTCTGTGTAATAACTTTGTCTTCTAATGTGTGCAGTTCACAGTCTGACACAGATACCCTTTTACAGGGGACAGGAAAAAGGTGTTTTTAAAATAAATCCATGTAGGAGGATAGAATATAAGAAAATAAAGATAGTGTAGAAAGTAATCTTACCCCTAAGGAATTGGCCCAGTTGCAGCTGGGCCAATTATCAAAGATTGGGAAGAGGCCTGACTTTAACAGGCCACAGCTGTAACCAATGAGAAGAAGAGTGCTATAAAAGAGTGGCTTGGCTGCTTGAGAAGGGAACTGGAGTCAGTTGGCCCCTTTGTGAAGAAGAAAGGGTCAGTGCTCTGAGGAGATGCCCATGAGAAACACCAAGAAGGTTTGAAACCCTTGTGATAAGGAGACAATGGTATGGAAGCCCTGCAATGAGATGACAACAAATCTAGATATGTGGAGATCAAGACTTCTGCACAACCCATAAAAATCAGTCTTTAGGAGAAGTAGTGGAGACAGGCCTTCTAAAGGCAGGTCAAACACAGGCTCAAGGAGCAGTTATTAAATAATGAGAAAAAATTGCTCCATCCACGAAGGATCTGTACCATTTATGGGACAACATTGTCAAGGATGCAGCTCAACAGTGGGAGATACAAAGGTCTGGCTTTGCCAGACACAAACTTGTCCCCACTCCCCTGCCAAAACCCATCCCATAACTCCATTTCTAATGCACAGCCTCCTTGTCATGGGACCTGGGGAAAATTCATGCATTCTTGAAGTTGCAGTTCCCCACAAGGCACAATTTAGACCATTTAACCAGGAGCCAATGAAGTCAAGACAAGCTCTAAGTCGTAGCTGAGAGGCAAGATGGCATTTCTTGGGAGAAGTTGGCTTCAGCAGGAAGCAAGATCCCAGCTCCTGCGGAATCCCTGCAAGAAGACATTGTGTTGCCTTTCCCTGCTGCAGGCTTCTCCCAGGATCCTGCTGCTGCTGTAGATCAGGCTGCCTCCTCTGCACCTCACTGCTCCAGGCAGCAGCACCTTGTCCCTGTGCAGGATGGTTGGGATCTGCTCCTGCAGCTCTCCCGCGGTGAGGGGCAGCACAGCCCATGGGGCTCACCTCAAAGTGCTCTGCTGGGGTTGCCCGATGGGAAGAACTCCTGGTCATCCCAGGGTTCACACAGATGGATACACTTTGAGTAGGCTATGGGCTGCTGCTGAGCAATGAAGGTAAGTAATCTTTTGCAATAGGTTAAAGAGTCAAAACACTTTGAGCTGAAACCAGGTGCTGAAGCAGAGCTGAGTGTGTCTGGTGCTGAGCTGATTGGGAAAATCGCAAAGGCATTCCCTCCCTCTGGCTTCAGCTTTATCATTTAAGTTACTACATTTGGTGATGCTTCAGAAGCAGCAAGCAAATCCACAGAGGTAGAGCAGTGGTTCAAATGTGTCAAAAATCAGCTCTGCAGAGCTCTCCCATCTGATTTTTAATGAATACTGTGGAATGTGTGGCTATTGTGTAAGAGATAGCAATTGAATTACTAGTAGAGGTAGTCCAGCCTGTTTTGAGGAAAATAATGAGCTTTTGATGCTGTAATAAGGATAACTAATTTTCAGTTTAAGGTAGGCTTAAAATAGCCTGGCTAAACAGATCTAGTGTTTCCATTTAGAAATAAATACCAGAAAAAGCCCTGGTGTGTTATGTTTCAAATGAAAAGAATGTAACTCTGTTCAAAGGAATCATAGCTACAGTTTTGATTCGATCTACCAGCATTAGCTGAGTAGATGTTCTCTAGAAAATAGGTCATAGCAAGAACGGCAGTTAAATTTAAAGAAAAGAAATATGAGTGGTAGTGACTAGGGAGATTAAGGTGCTCAGTGGTAGAATGGCACTACGTGACAAACAGCCCTCTTTCAGCTGGGCATAAATATTAATGCCTTCCACATTGATGCTAGACAGAGCCTTTTATTAAAACCTACTACATAAGAAAATTGCCATCTGCATTTCTTGGGTTGGAGGCTTTGAACCTACTGTGGCTGCCTAGTAGGAAAAATGTAAAGCTGTTTTTGTAAATAGTCATCCTTTCATCAGTTGTGAGAGTGGGGAATTCCAAATCTGATTTGACACATGGCTTTTCAGGACAGTAGTTTATTTAATATAAATATAAAATAAACACTGGCATCACTTCCTTGCTGCAGGTATCCATTTGTTCAGTAGCTGTATTCCCCATTCTAGCTTGCCCTCCAGCTTTGTTTCTGTGCCCATGATGTGAGAATAGCCAGGGCTCTTGCTTGAATGTTCCCCTTTCCTAGCTAATACATTATCTCAGCTGTTTAAGAAATACAGTTTTGAACATTTTAGGTGATGTACTCAATATTGTGATTACACATTGCTCTTGTTTGCAATTATACCATCAAGATTACAATGTGGCAGTCTGGAAAGAATCCACCATGCCATTCTTAGTGGTGTAGTGCTGTTACTAGGGAAAATTTGTTTAGGATTGTCCTTTTCTAGTGTGATTAAAAGAATTAAATGCTTCATAAAGTCAGATAGAAATTTGAGATAAATACCTGTACATATACATGTATATTTGTGTGCATGTATGTATATATACATACATATATGTATATTCAAATATACATATGTATATTTGAATATTCACCATTATTTCCATATGCTGAACAAGCCTTATGCTTTAAATGAAGATTTTAATAATTTGGCTATAATTTCTGGGTCAGGACTGAAATCAGTTAATATCATTAATTCTGTTCCTGTTTGTTTCTTGGCTGCTTCTCACTTTTCATTCTTCCCTGTGGAAGGGAGCTTAAGACTCAACCAAGACACTTAACATGTTTCCTCAAACATGAGACATATCGAGGCAGGGGCCTGATGGAATTTCTCAAAGCTATTTATTGCTTTTGCTGGGGTTGTTTGTGCTCTAACGTGAAGCAATAGCAGTGTGCACGAGGGCACTTAGCTAACAGGAACTAGCCTGGAATTTAACAGACAAATTTAGAGCAAAATTGTAACCTTTCATCAAGAAATGAGCCTATTTCTGTAGTTTTCTGCTGGCTGATGGCTCTTTATTAGATTCGATTGGTAATGTTGTTATTATGGAAGGAATTGGTCTTTGTGACAGCTTTAGGGTGCTGTGAATGTAATGAGAGTTGTAGGAGGAAAAGCAATCATCTCATTGATTCAAGTAATCAATGAAATCATCCTATTCATTCCAGCTGCTTCAGTGATAAATATGACACTATTCTCTCCACAATCTACCAGAAACAGGTATTTTTGTGAGCATTATTCAGTCAGAGGTTTTGCAGTATGTCATGCTTCTTATGTTGATTCCTGGTGCACTCCAAATTCTGGTGTGCCTGTGCAATAGCTGATTTGGGATAGCTGGTTGTAGTCGTGAGGAAATGCTTGCAGGAAATGCCTGTTTACTCTGAGCAGGACTAGAGCTTTGGTGTTTAAAGTAATTTGAAGAACACTGAAGATCATATTTTGAGTAAAAATGAAGGCCAGTGTCAAACTGAGGGATGAAAAGGGGTTTACAACCTCCAAAAAGCAAGATGGCCTCAGGATGATGCAAAAGTGAGCAAAAAAGGAGACATGTTCTGGGAAGTCTGCTTCCAGCTCTCCAGGCAGAGAAGTCAGTGCCAATCTCTGTATATTGGAATTTGTGACCAGTTGCTTGTCCCCAAAGCAGCTGTACTGAAGGTTGGGAAAGCAGGCATAGGAATGGTGATCATGTATTCGGGTTTGCATCAGCAGACAAGCACTTTATAGGGAAGGCGTAGGAGTGCTACAAGAAAATGCCATCTTCTTTCCCCTGAAATGCAATGAAATCCCACTAGATTCCAGAGATAAGCCACTGTCATGGACATATTTTATGAAAAATCCTTTTGACAGGATTTTTTTCTGCTGAGAATCCTCAGAGGAAAGGAAAAACAATAATTATCTGCTGCTGTGGAATGCAGAAGGTGCATCTTTGGTCCATGTGAATTCTTTCTACTTGATGACCAATCACAGGTCCAGCTGTGTTAGGACTCTGGTCAGTGTCAAGATTTTATTATCATTTCATTCCCTTCCTTGCTAGCCTTCTGATGTCTCCTTTTTTTATAGTGTAGTTTTAATATATTTTCTTTTAATATAATATATATCATAAAATAATAAATCAGCCTTCTGAAACATGGAGTCGAGATTCTCATCTCTTCCCTCATCCTGGGACCCCTGCGAACACCACCACAAGCCACCTTCCTATAGAAGTCCTATATTGGACCTAGCCAGAACAGTTCTTTAGAAACAGTTTTCTCTCTTAATCTTGCCAGCAATTTTAATTCATGCAGGCAAAAGAGTTGGAATTTGCTACTAACATTGACAAGATATTTCTCATGTATAACATTGATTCTCAAAAGCAAAACCAAATAAGCCCTTTCCTGGTGGTTTGGGTTTTTTGTTGTTGTGGGGCTTATTTTTGTTTTCTTGGTACCCTATCTGTTCAATAATTTAATGACTCATTAAGCATCTTGGAGGCAGAAACCATCCTATTGTACTAAAGCTAATACAAGTCAGTCCTTCCTCTTGGCCAGGACATCATAAAAACTGCAAAATACTGATGTATGATTTGCAATATGAGTTTCCAAAGAACAACTATGACATTTTCTGTATCCTCAGAATGACTCTTTTGTGCTAAGCAAAATGTTACAAACACACACTGAAACTCTCATTTCCTGATACTCACTTCTGAATGTTCTAAGTACTTTCTCAGCTTTCCCTTCCACTTAGCTGTTCTCATTTGCTGTTCCCTACTGAATGACAGGTTAACAATAGAAGAAAGGACAGATGAATTGTCATAGGCTGTTGTCTAGAGAGTGTTTTTGAACAAAGCTTAGCTGAGAATTAAAATCCTCATACATCATGTCCACATCTTCAGAGACTGTGTCCAGGAGGGTGGCTGCTGCTGCTGCAGTCTGAGACCACCTGGATCTTTTGGACATAGGTAAAGTTGAAAATCACCTTTCAATCAATAAATGAAGCTGGATTCTTGATGGATATGTTCAACTGCCAATTTTGGGTGTCTTATGAGACAATAGAGAGAACCAAAGTTAGGTACTTCAAAATTCCAGTGGTTTTGAAGGGGTGATCTTCATGGAGAAAGTTGAATGCTTGTGGTATCTTCCTCTTTTTCAAATCTAAGATTATATTTACTCTGTGTGGGTTGTGTTTCACTGCTTTGTTGCCATAAAGATTTCATCAGTATATTTAACAATGTTATCCATAGCCCTCATTCAAG